>NC_134402.1:344793777-346236277 GCF_038048845.1 Mixophyes fleayi | reverse complement strand
ATTTTGCCCAAAATATTAGCAAGCATACCAGCATCAGCTAGTTCCCTTCTCTCAGCTGGATTCCAGCACCTGCAATCTACACTGTCATCATCCCCACACTGATCTCCACCTTCATCAGTGTGTACATCATCCTAACACAATATTAATTCATCCCCGATGAAATCCACCATTACAGAAGCCTCCGTACTTTGATGTAATTGCCGGTAATGGGCTTCCTCATGGAATTTGGAGTTTATTTTACGGCAGAGCTGTCACTATTTGTGGGTAATTCTTTTAGACCAGACCAGATGTCAAAATGTTGTGCTGACTCATCTGCATCACCACTGGGTGTCTTGGGAAAGCTAAGTTTTTTCCTAGCTGCAGTTGCCAGAGAAACTGAAGGAGGAGATGTTGTCATGTCATGTACCACATGAGCTGTCAGCTTGCTGACCAGGAGCTCATTGCATCTCTTGAGATCTAGGTCAGTTTGAAAGAAAGAGAAGACATAGCTCTTAAACCTAGGACCAAGCACAGTTGCCAAAATGTAGTAATCCGATTTCAAGATGTTGATAACTCTTGGATCCTGGCAAAGCGAATAAAGTACTTGATCTACAAGTCTGACATAGTTAGTGGAATTGCTTTGCTTCCACTTCTCCTTCAATTTCTCAAACAGCTTTTACAAAACTCTAATTAGGGGAATCACTTGACTCAGGCTAACAATGTCTGCACTCAATTCACAGGTGACTACTTGGAGTGATTTTAGCACCTTGCACAACATGGAAAGTATTCATCACTGTGCTGGATTTAAGGACATTCCCCCTCAAATTGTATTCTTCTTACAGCTGCTGCAATCTCCTTCATGCTGTTGCAGAATGCCGAAAATGACCCAAAATATTTCGGGTCACTGACAGCATCTCCTGCATGTCACTGTCATTTTTAAAATACTCTGTACCACCAAGTTGATTGTGTGAACAAAATAGGGAATGTGATGGAATTCTCACAGCTGTAATGCTCTAACAATATTGCTGACGTTATCAGAAATCAAATATCCTCAGGAAAGTCCATAAGGATAAGCCATGTTACAATGACATGCCTTAGTTTTCAAACAGGTTGTCAGCGGTATGCTTCTTAGTGAAGCACAGATTAGCCTGCATCTGAAAGATCTGCGGGTAAATGTATTAATGTCCGGATTCTTCAACTCCGGCGTGTTCAGCGTATTCGGCGATTAAATTTAAAGCGGCGCTGCATTGTAAAGGGAAACTTCCCTTTACAATGCAGCGCCGCTTTAAATTTAATCGCCGAAGATGCTGAACACGCCGGAGTTGAAGAATCCGGACATTAATACATTTACCCCCTGGTGTTCTTTGTTAGATGCTGCTGCTGAAGGCGATTCACCAACCCAGTGGGCTGTCACAGTCATATAATCTTTAGTCTTGCCAGTTCCGCTTGTTCACATATCTGTGGTTAAGTGTACAGTAGGCCGAATGGCATTTTGTAGCCCAATAATTTTCTTTTTTGTAACCTACTTGTACAGTTGAGAATATGCTTGTCTAGTAGAATGGTGTAGAGATGGAGCTTGGTAACGGGGACACAGGACCTCAATTAATTGTCTAAAACCTGCTGCATTAATGGTGGATATTGGTTGCAGATCTAACACTAGCATAGTCACCATGGAGCCTGTGATCCACTGTGCAACTGGGTGACAGTTGTCATACTTGCTTCCTCTTGCAAGGATTGTTTATTAGTCAATTATTGTAAACTACTACTAGTCTTCTTCTTGGTCTGCTTCTGGGTTAAAGATCCACCCCAGCAGCAGGAGCAGCAGCAGCGGGACTAAAGATTAAGTATAATTCTAAAGAATCCTGAATAGAAGAGGATTCATCTAGCCTTAGCAACTTGGATACAGCACTAACTTCGATCACTATTGAGGATATTGATGATGAAGGTGTTGGTGGTGTAGATTGCAGTTTCTGGGATCTAGCTGAGAGAAGGGAGCTAACTGATGCTGGACTGCTTGTTGTTATTTTTTTGGCATAAGTTTCTGAATTTGCCAAAACCTTGCCATGACCTCACTTCAAATGGCATAACGTGGATAACCTAAATGGTTAAGTTCCCTACCTCTACTTACCGTGGCTTTACAAACGCTACAAATGAATAGACAACTGTTGTCAGGATTTGGGTAAAAATAATTCCACACATAAGAGGTGGATTTTTGGTCTTATGCCCAGGCATGACAATGGCCTTCTTCTTATCACTGGCAAGAACTGTTTCCACTGGTGAATGAAATGCCACTGTAGAGTTCATCAACAGCACTATTAGCTTAGCTGCCTTAAGCCCATTGGTAGATTGTTTTGAGGGGGCCTAACCAAACCAAACACTTCAGTCACAAAACTGGCACTCCTTGTCCCTGAAGTGCTTGGTTTGCTAAAGTGTGCATGTCCTTTTTAAGATCCAACACAAGGGCGGGTGGAAGGGCCCAAAGACAATTCCATCTTGCACCACTTTTCCATTCAGCTACCGCTGTGTGGCAGTGTTTCCTAGATGTGCTATAAACTGACGTGTGCTTTACAACACTTTGCTTTCCCAAAAGTCCCATTGTTGATGCAGATGTGTCAGCACAACATTTTGACAGTGGTCTGGTCTAAAAAATTGCCCCAAATTCATGACACCACTAAGGTAACTCCACCTGATCCTTCTATCAACATGCAAAGAATTATGGAGGATTATTTTAATGACAGTGTACAAATAGACATGTCAGACAGTCCCTTTGCATACTGCGAGGAAAAAAAGGCAATTTGGAGACCTATGTACAAACTTGCTTTGCAATACCTAAGCTGCCCACCCTCCACTGTGTACTCAGAAAGAATTTTCAGCACAGCTGGGCAGGAACCTTGTCAGCGATCGGCTTAGGAGACTACTTCCTAAAAATGTGGAAAAGATGATGTTCATCAAAATGAACTACAAATTCCACGAGGAAGACCTTTACCGCCAATTACATCAAAGTACAGAGACTTCTGTAATGGTGGATTCCAGCGGGGAAGAATTAATATTATGTGAGCATGATGTACACACTGGTGAAGGTGAGGATGAGGGTGAGGATGATGACAACAACATCTTGCCACTGTAGAGTTCATTGACGGCAGTGATGGGCTTAGGGCAGTTAAGATACTGGTAGCTTGTTTTGTGGAGGCCCAAACAAACCAAGCACTTTAGCCACAAAAGTAGCACTCCTTGTCATTGAAGTGCTTGGTTTGTTAAACTGTACATGTGCAACATAAAGGTTGGTGGTTGGAAGGGCCAAATGACAATTCCATCTTTCTCAACTTTTCTTTTCTGCCACTACTGTGTGGCAATATTACCTTGATGTACTATGAACTGCCATGTGTTTGTCAAAATTGACTGGAAATGGCTGGAAATTAGTGTTACTAAGGTTAATAATGTAGGAACAGAGAAAGAGCGAAATTATGTGATTTAAGAATATTTAAGTAATTTTTTAAAAAAAAAAAAATATCCAAAACTAAAACCAAATACAAAACACGTGAGGACAGTTTTGCCAAAACCAAAAAATGAAGTTAATACAGATACAAAACCAAAACCAAACCACGGGGGTCAATGAACATCTCTAGTCCAAATGCCCTAGCCTGAAAGACCGTTTGAAGATGTTTCCATGAAACTGTATCAAAGGCCTTTTCAGCATCAAGACTCAATAAGGCACCAGGAATTTTTTTGTCAAAGCCTGCGCCACGATTTTGACTGCAATAGCAGACCTAACACCTTTGACTGAATATCTGTTATGGGTAAATACCAATTGATGTGGACAACAAATCTGGCATTATAGTCTGCAGTCTATTATCCATAAGTTTGGCTAAAATTTTAAAACCTAAGTTTAGTAAGATAATAAGCCTATAAGACGAAACTAAGTTTGGACTCTTTCCCAGTTTTGGAATAAATATAGTATAAGCTTCATTAAAACTGGGAAAGGGTAAATGATCTTTATGCAGTTTCTGATACAAGGAAGTGAGGAAAGGAACCAAATTATGTTTTAGTAATTTATATTACTCTCCACTATAGCCATCGGGGCCAGGGGATTTATGAAAGGCTAAGGACTTCATTACACCTTCCACTTCCTGTTCTGTAATATTATAATTTAGCTTTGTGCGCTGAACATTAGAGAGCTTAGGAAGGTGCGCCTCACGTTGGATATTATGATATCGTGATGGGTTAACAGGAGGGCTGTATAAAGCTCATCATAAAAGGCCTGAAATTGGGATAATATATCTGAAGTAGCAGAAAAGCGAGAACCAGTAATCAGATCTTTAAAATGAAGGACATGGATCCATCTCCTCTGTAATCAGGATGTCCTGCTGAATACACTCTTTACAAAGGCTAAGGACTCACCTGCAGGAGATGTCTTGACATTGGCAGGGTCCTTCTTCTGATGGTCATCCTGTCTTCATCTTGCTGCTGCACATTAAGCCTAATAATGAAGACTGATCCTTCTCTTGATTATTTATTGAAATAGCATTTGGCATCCCTTCACATGTCGGCTGTCATGGAGGACCCATAAAGACCAGAGTACCCGAAACCCTAAGGAGTAAGTCTCTATGCACCATGTCCTGCTACCGTATACTACAGTGGACCTGCTTTTATATACTGACTATACCTAAATCGTTAATAGTCAAACAGGAGTGTTTTTCATAGCATTACAAAAAACCTGTCACTGAATTTACTACTGAATGACTTTTCCAGTTGTGGAAAAAAATATACCTTGCCTCTACAAAAGGAGCTGAATTATATTGGAACTATCATCTACTGTATAAACACCAAAACTTTTACCCACGTGGCTAATTCTTGATACCACAACCTTGCCTGCTTTGTATCATCATTGTTATCATGGCTTGCTGAGATCTATATAGATTGTTGGTTGTAATGCATATTTAATATTTTTTATAACAGGTACCTTTGTGATTTCTACCTTTGCGATTTCTATAAGTTGTTTTACTTCAGTGTGTGAATATAATAAATTGTACTATTTTGCTTTGCTTACATACATTAGCAAGTACTTTAACACGATTAAATATTGAACTTCACTTCTTTGCGCCAGGAATTATCTCGTCTTTCTTATCCAGAGGATAAGAGGATATGGTAGCAATTAGTGAAGCTTCTTTACATTTACAGGGAGCACAGATTCCCAAATATTGTATCTGTATCTGTATAGTCTAACCACTTATGAAATATTATCACTACCCTTCTTTTTTTATATCATAAGGTGCTGAATAACAGTCTCATAGCCAAGTGGCCTTCAGTGACACCTCCTGAGGACAGTTCCAGTAGGATTCCTGGAGACAGTGGCGGATCCAGGGGGGGGCGATCGGGGCGATCGCCCCCCCCCTAGCAGGGGCTTGCTGCCGAGCGGACCTGCACATAATGTGCAACCGCCGGCAGCCTTAGAAATTAGAAAAGAGGCGGGGCCTAAATCCCCCCCCCCTAAAATCACCTAGGGTATAGCAAAAGTCTGGATCTGCCCCTGCCTGGAGAAAGGCAATATCAGGAGATTTCAAATGAGATACTACTTTGATAGATTTTTATAAAATTTAACTTACACATTTATAATTCTCATTGCAATATATAAATAAAAAATTATTATTTGAACAATGTAAGTATCCAACTCATGTTAACTTACAATGTCATTAAGAAATTTATCACATCTTATATCTAATAGCCTTCTATTAAAGTTTGCATCTCAGCTGGTTATACTTTTACTCCTAAGATATAATGAAAGCCTATTCCTTAAATATTAATGTATTTAACTAGGGGCAGTAACAAAGGAGGTATTACATTTTGGTATCAACACCTATCTAGCCTTTCTGATATGCCCAAACCCACTCCCAGAGTAAATGGAAAACTTACCTCAACACCTCCCTGTCCTTGTCCCAATGGTAAATTATTTATGGGAACCCCTCTAAAGTCTCCAAATGTGCCAATCGTGGAAATGTTGCTCAAACTTTTGTATAGGACTTATCTCACCCCGACCCGCCTTAAGCCTGACCACTCCAAACTCTGCTGGTGCAATTGTGGAGATACCGGGGACATTATGCATGTGTTCTGGTCATGCCACGTCATTCAGCCACTCTGGATAAAAGTTTATGACCTCTCCCGGAAAGTTACGTCAATTTTCTTGACTCCGACCCCACTTATTGCTCTACTCAACTTATACCCAGACCAACTGCCCAAACACTATCAATATGTCTGGGGCAGGGGTGGATTTGGAACTTAAAGTGGCCCTGGAGAAAAATCCTAACGTGGCCACATGTGGGTGGGGTCAAGTCAACTGGAGGTGGGACCAACACAAAAGTAGGTGGGGTTTAGAACTACTGAAATTTGATTGTTGTAACAGTTAGGAAAACCTGCATGTGATGACTTAAGACACAGTGGGTCATCTCTAAAGCAATGCAGGGAAAAAGCTGCCAGTCCTGTGCTATAAAAATATATGAATCCTTTTGGATGATTTGCGACTGGTTTATACCTCTGTGTTCAAACTTGTTTAGTTGCCTACACATCCTTCCAAAATTCCCTACAAAAAAACATATCTGTCTTAGTTTAATAAGTTTAACTATTACGAAACATGTTGGCACAATTGTATTTGATCAGTCTGCCAGAGCATTATATGAGCATCTTACCGCACTATTGCATCTGTGTTTCAAAAAAAGGCATTAAAAATAATCCATATAATAAATGGCTATTCAGTGCGATCACCACAAAGGTGAAATTTTGCAAGCATCTGCAAGAAAACACTTCTTTTGTAACAATTGTGTACAAGCCCTAAATCTGCCCATTAATTGGTGGTGGTTTGAATTAATAACAGTGCATGGAGGGTTGGCAGACAATGGCATAAGTGAAGGGGAGAGCTATTCCAAGGGTTTGCTGGTGATATACTAAGCACAAAGGAGGAAGGATAAATAATATTATCTGTGCAATGTGGGCTGGCCATATGTTCTACAAAGTGATCTGAAAATGGGACCTGTGCAAGGAAGAAGGCAGGCAATTGAATCAATGCAAGAACCATTAAAGTATCACCAGAGCTGAAATAAGGCTCTGGGGGGCCTGGGTCACTTAAGACAGGGGGGTTAGCATTTTGGATACATTTTAGACAAATACACAGGCAAAACTGTGTGTACTACTGTTAGTTGCATGCAGCTCTGCCGTCATGAGCAGTACAGTGTGAAGCAGGACATACCTCCCAACTGTCCATGTAGCCGGACCAAATTCTGACTAAGCAAGACAGTCACCTAAATTCGGGACTGCCACACCAGATTCAGTACAGTTGGCAGATTGTCCTACTCTATCCTATCTATTCTTGTTACTTTCACCGCCTGTGGCTTCTGGTTTCTTTGGATCAGTTGTTGCTTGTCCGGAATGTTGGAAGCCCTATTTGGAAAAAAAAATGGGTAAATAAATTTTAGAAAACTCCAACCAGCCCCGGCATTAAATCAATGGCACGCACATTTAATAATTAGGCATCGCTTCGGTCCCAACATTAAAATAATAGTACTCACATTTAATAAATAGATCTATTTCCCTCTAACCAGCCCTGATATAAAAGTAATAGTATTCTCATTTAATAAATAAACTTATTTCCCTTCCTTCAAACAGCCCCAGCAATAAATTAATAGCAATTATGTTTAATATAACCATTTCCCATAACCATCCCTGGCATTAAATAATTAATATTGACATTTAATAAATATCCCTCCTCCCTAAACTCAGCTCCACATTCAATTAATAGACCCAAAGCTCCCCAGCATTAAATTAAAGGTCCTGCCACCCCATCTTAATTTAATAGGTCCCACCAATAAATTAAATTGCCCCACCATCACCCCACAAATAAAATAGCACCCAATAAATAATTAGCCCCCACCTAAACTCCACCACTATATTGATAGCCTACCTTCCACCGAAGTGCTATTAAGACAGCCTCCCTCCCTTCCCTCATATCACTCAGTATATTAAGACCCCCCACTTCCTCACACATTAGGAAAATGCAACCCTCTTTCCTCACACATTATAGCAGGCCCTCCTCCCTATAGTTTAGTATTGGCAGCCCCCCCTATAGTTTAGTATAGGCAGCCACTACATAGTCTAGTATAGGCAGTCCCCCCCTATAGTTTAGTATAGGCAGCCTCCCCATAGTTTAGTATAGGCAGCCCACACACAGTCTAGTATAGGCAGCCCCCCTCACTATAGTTTAGTATAGTGAGCCCCCCATAGTATAGTATAGGGAGCCCCTCCCCGGTCACTTATCTTTAGCTGCTCTGTCCAGCATCGCTCCTCAGATCAGGCAGACAGGAAGTGAAGTAAGACTTCCTGTATGTCGCACAGCACTGTAGGACCCTATACAGCAACAAGTAGCCTAGTGATTGGTTGCATGTTGCTGTCCACTAACCACCAATGTTTTTGATCGCTTACCCTCCCTCTACACATAACCTCCCCTCCCCCTATGAGGTTGATAATAGTAAATAAAAATCTTTTGATCGCCTTAATGGTGTACTGTAGATATTTGTTAAATTGTAGTGAAAGTTAATATGTCCTTTTCATCTGGTCAGGACTTCTTTGGTGATATGTTTAAGTATTGGATGTACATCATTTTATCGGACTGTCCTGCTGACAATGCACCAGGGAGACTGCGTGTGCAGTGATAGCTGCCTGTGCGTATGCTGCATGCGATTTTTGGGAGCTGCATATTAATATTCACATTAGTCATATATTGTGACAATCAGAATTATATAGGAAACATGTTACTACTGGCTGTGCTTTTTTTCTCCTTACATGTGAGAGATGTAGAATGAGACCTTTCCTCGACAGTGCTATTCCGACTATGTCTTCTCTATTAATAGTTGTATTAACAGTCAATCAGCTTGTCTTTGTCTACATTTATTGGCCATCTAGTATGTGATCTTTTGTGCATAGTTATGAAAGAACTTTATGTGCTGTTTATATAAACAGGTTACATTACATTTATTAAAACATATCCACACATTTGCAGTTTGTGCTAGATGTCCTGAATGAAAAGATGTATGGGCTTTTTCCCATTCTGCATGTTTGCAAGTGTTTATGTGTGGCTATGAATAGTGTTAAGGAAAATGGCAAAGAATAATAGAGGTATTGATGTGATTTTTCCACTGACATCTTTAGCATAATAAAATAGTTAACCCTGAAATAAAGCTCTAAATTACCACGACTTGCAATATTTTATGTCTTTGGTGATAAAATGGTTCACTTTCTTATCTCAATGTTATGATAACTCATTTGCTTTATTATGTGCTTATTTTTTCCGTTTAGCAACCTTTTTTCAAATAACAGATTTTACTGAACTGTTCAGATGTTTAAGCCGTTGAATAGCTCCCACCTGTCCCAAATTTGATGGGAGAAACCTGATTTAGGTGGAACAATCTCGATTTGAGTGCTCTGTCCCCTCGTCCTGACTGGGCCAGCGTTGTCCCAATAGGGACAGAATATTGGGAGGTATACAATAGTGATGTGCCACTCCTCCTCTGGTTGCACTAATGTGTCTGTGATGAGAGCCCCAAAACATTGCTGTACAAGGGAAATAAATTTGTCTTGGTGGCACTGTAAATCATTAAGTTTTTGCCTAGGTAATGCTCCCCTTCTTTAATTAAATTAACACTGATCTCTTTGGCCTCTTCATAACCTGCCTCATACTGCCTTGCCGCGATTTCTCCTTGTTGTTTCTCTTTCCAGTTGCTTTCCTTATTTATCTTGTTCACTGTCTGTTACTCCCACTCTCTATCTCAGTGCCTCTTATTTTACCTCAGTTTCCTCCACTGCTCTATGTCACTTCTGTGTCCCCTGACATTCTTCACCTAAGCTATCTCTGTCTGTTTTCTCTATCAATCTATTCCGTAACTGCTTGCTTTACTTTTTCATTTTCTGTTTGTTCATAGATGGTCCCTTTCTCAATTCAGTACTGATACTCATTAGTCAGACATTTATATATTAGCTTTTCAGTGTGACATTTATGGTGATCTGTCATTTTAGTTCTGTATACTGCTGGTCCTTACAGTGCACTGCTGTTTATTGTAGTAATTGCTTTTGAAGACGTCTGACCCGTCTCCTGAATCCCCTGCAGCCAGACATGCTTATTAACCACTCATTTGGTCTAAATGGAGTAATTAGGGAATTACTTGCATTAGCTCTCATGGGTGGATTCAATTAATTTGTAAACTATATCCTCTAATCCATAAGTACTGCATGTTTGCTGAAAACACGACTATACATTATATTGGTTGGCTTTAACTTTTCTTTTCTGATGTGCAATGTTAGTTGTTAACCTGACATCTGATCTTTATATCCACTCCGGTATATTCAAGATCATCTTATATTATATTCATCTATTTTAACATAAATATGCATTATTAGGTAGTACTCTATGTACTGTTAGAAGTAAATCAAAGATATATTTTACATGCTAAAATTTATGATCCTTGAAAAAAACACAAACATGCATGTGAATTAATAGCAATGTAGCATGTGTTTTGAATTTGGATTTATATGGCTTATCCAGTCTAGCCTAACTAATAGCAATATTGCTTTATGATTTAAACACACCCTTAGTACTGGTCATTGAGTTCAGCACACCAAGCTGTCAGCTGCTGAAGTAGAGGACAACAGGGCTGCATAGATTCCATCAAGAATGCCTGACACATGGCATGAGCTGATACATGGACATATGGGGTAACATCCCAGGCCCCCCTTTTCTTTAGGGCCCAGTTACAATAGTAAATATGTAAAGTGCAATGTTGCTTTTCACTCTTCCAGAAGCAGCTGGTCGTGTCTTATGCACTTTTGTTCTTAGTCTTTCGTTAACTATGAATCTGAAGTTTAGATGAAAAACAGCAAGAAAAATGAAAGAAAAAAAAAAGCATATAGTAAAAAAATAAAGAAAACTATAGCTCGTATTTGCTTGTAATGCCTCCTGATTGAATATCTATATTTTTGTTTAACAGGTAAAGGATGGGGGATTTCATCCACAAGGGGACGTCCAGAGAGAACCTCTGCCTCACTCAGCAGACACAAATAGACCTCAAATATATTATGAAGGGACAAATCTATATGGTATAGCTTTTACAACAAATTGGGGGAATGATGCAGAGGTATGAGGTTGGGAAACAATTGGCTAAACATGACTAAAACCTAATAACAACAACGCATTAACGCTTGGTGGTAGCAAAGACAAATGTAATACTGGTAAAACCTCTATGCAGTATAAGATTCAAAATACCAGTAAACTCAGCTTTCTCTAATATAAATTGTCTTCCGCTGGCACCCCTTGTGCAGGTACAATGGGTGTACCTGGTCCCGGGGGCTCGTGCCTCCAGCACACCTCCCTCCCTTAATCCGGCTCTGCTTTACCAGCAATGTTAGTTATGAGAAAAAGAAAAAAGAGGAAAAAACAGCAGTAAAAAGTAGGAAGGCCCTTTTTTCCGCACTGCCTTTCATTTCAGAATTAAATTAATCATCATCATCATCATCATCATTTATGTATATAGCGCCAACATATTACGTATCGCTTAACTTAATAGAAGCAGTCAAATATAAAGCAATATAAGCTATTAAATGAAAGAAAGGAAAGGGTAAAGAACACTGAAATGGTCATTTGCAAAACATAAAAGTGTGACTAATTCTACAACAACTGTATTTCAAGATACATAGCTGTCAGGGCACTGGTGATGGGATAGTGCCTACATGCTGAGATAGTCACTGCTGGACCCGGGGGCGCAGAGTCTAACGCACCCCTGGTATTCGCAAGGGACCCCTGCAAGGAGGTTTGGGTTTTGCTGGTAGGGACACGCAGATCATGGTTCTCCGGGGCAGCTCCCAGCGAAGTAGAGGGGTGTATGATTATAAACAGTCTGCGGTCAGACAAAGCGGGTAGAGAAGTGTTGAAGGGAAATCCAGAAGAATGGTAAACAAAGCCAGAGTTCAGATGCCAAGCCAAGCAAGCAAAGTACAAGGGTAATCCAAAACAGAGGTCAAGACAAGCAGAGGTCAGAAGCCAAATCCAGAATACAGAGTGAAGTCCAAAGGAGTGGACAGAGAGAAGCTGGGTCAGAAGCCAAAAGATCTAGATTCTGAGATGCAGGAGCACAGCGCTGGAGTAAAGGTAAGACCAAATACTCTGGGACCCTAATCATCATCATCATCAACATTTATTTATATAGTGCCAGCAAATTCCGTAGCGCTTTACTATTGGGATGGTGTCAAAGTCCTGTTTAAATAAGAGAGCCAGGGGGGTAATTAGCTGGCGGCGAAGCCTCTGGGCAACCGATGCGAGAACCCAATCACAAGCAACCCTCCCTGAGCCAGAGCTAAGAGGCAACTGCGGCTCCTGAAAATAGCCATTACGTGATCTGTGAAAACCACTGTAAAATCTTCACCTACAGTTGTGGGTTTGCGGACACTGCTAAAACGTGCATTGTGGACACAGCATACACATCACTTCAAAATCCTAAATATTTACACTTTAGGACCACCCGTTTCAGTCAGTGCAAAATGTGCATTAAAAGTAGAGGGGTGAAGTTGGATTTCCATCAAGTCTGGCTGGCCAGACAAGCCCATTTGTATTGAGGAAAAAGCTGTGAACAACATGTAAACTGTAGAGAATGTTACAAAATACACTTCTCCACTTCCGCCAGCTCAGTTAAATAATTCACATACCTCTAAAAGTGCAAGACCATTAGGCCCATTTTCCCTTATCAGGGAATGCCACAAATCTGCTCACGTGCTTTAGTCAGACAGTGAAAATGTTTGCACCCGCGCAGATGCTGCCATCTTAGATGACAATTTCATACTCATAAAATTGGGCGTATTTACACACAAGTAGGAGAGTGACATCCCGTTATCATATTTGCACTGCACTTTTGCACTTTTATAAATTATCCTTTGTGTGTATTGCATTTTTTATATTTTTTTGCATTCCAAAAACAAAAAAACTGCTGAAAAAAGCACTAATGTGTCCGGGAAAATAAGAATAAAAAAGGTACCATTTCAGTGTTATTTTGGTGACCATTGAGTCAATTAAGGGCAAAAACTGGTATTTTCACCAGCAATAGGGCTTTTTTCTCTACACTGAATATATGTAGTGGAGTACTGCTGGCGAAGGCTTTTCCATGGGGAAACACCATATAAGAGTAGCAGACATACTGGACTTAATAAAATAATTGGTTGATTAAATAATTTCTATTTTCTGAATAAAATAATTTATTGATGAAATAATTTATATTTTCAGTAGGGATCTTTTTAAAACATATAGGACTATAGTCCTGCACCAGAAAGTAAATATTACCTTACAAAAATCTGTATATCTAATATAAATTATACTGTATATTAAAGCAGACACATGATTTTTATATATAAAAGCTTTTATCTTTCTTTTTTTTTTTTTTAAAGGTTTTTTTAAAGGTTTTTTTAATTATTTAATTTTTTCATACTGCCAGTGTAACTAGAATCTCAAACCAGGTTTCCAGTTCCACACATGCAGTTGTTAAAGCAGAACGTGGTATCCAGAGTAAATAACATTGTGTACCATGAGTATTGCTCAGCTGAAATAGTGGTAAAAAAAATCTTAAACCGCTGCTGCTATAAGCTGCACTAACAATTTATACTTATCACCACAATAAGTGCTAGTTTCATAAATAAGCCCTTATATGTTTTTGATCAAAGCATACTCCCCCAACAGTTATTCCTTGCAATACATTTTGTTGAAGTGATTACACAAACTAAACCTTAGTTATAACGATATAATTTACAGGCATTTACAAATACAAAGGCTCATGCTGAATTGAACTCAATTTGATTGCAATTTGTCTTCTCACATTACTTCTCATCTTGCCTTTTCTATAACCCCCATGGCCTCGGCTGCTATAAAATATTTTGCTAGGTCTTTCATTTTTTGCAGCAGGCACAGGTTCAGAGACACAAGCATAGTTCCTCAGGAAGAAAAGTCTCTTTTAAAACTAGACTAGTATTCCTAAACACACGTGGTCATTGGAATAACCACTTACCTGTGCCATTCAGCTCTGCCACACACTCTATATTGCTAGTAACCATCCCACCTCCTTCTCTGTATCTTACAAGATAACCCCCAAAGGACAAATGGAATCAATTTAATTTCAGAAGCACTTAATGTTCTTTTGTATCCTGTACTAATGGTACCCCAAATTGCAGGTACTAAAGCAGGGTATTAGTTTCTGTGTACTAAAAAATAAAGTGACAATACTTACATTATGGTTGTCATCTTACTGGATCTCCTTTGTTGCATGGGGGGATGAAAAAACATGCATTCATACAGAATTGGTTTTATTGCTTTTTATTATCTTGTTTCAAGAGACATTGAAACAATAAACTGAGTGTAAACATTTTTATCCAAGCAAGTTCTTAAAGTAAAACTATCATCAGTTTACCTGAATATGTTTTAAAATGTTGTGTAAAAGTAAATATCGAGTGGAGTCATCTAATGGCTTTCTTTGTTTTCTCTGTGTATTGTTTATGAAGTATTGGACAGGGAAGTTTTTTTTTGGGGGGTTGCTTTTTTTGTACTGTATAAGTCTCAGCAATAGTCTAATGTTGTGTACTTCACTTAATTTTACTATCAATGTGTAAGAGGTTGCTCCTCAGCTGTGGGGCTCATGAAGAGACCAAAGAGAAGAAAAGGAAAAGACTCACTGCTTCTGGGATCCGGTGAAGGAAGTTTCCTCTTCTTTCTCCCTTCAGGTCCTGGCTCTGGCCATTTTATTTTTTGGTGCCATGACCAACAATCAAGGCTCGCACCAAAACTAGTCTGCACCTGCGCACGTGCTGTTATCTAACCACCCACGTGACGCAATGCGAGTAGCCCTAAAGAGGCAAGCTGAGAAGATAGAAGCCGACGGGTTTAGCAAAGAAGTCAGCAGATAAAAGAAAAAACAGAAGAAGTTGGATGATCTGGGAGAGCTGGAGCCACCCTGCTGCCAATGAAAACTATAGGACTAAGGTAAGGCCTTTTTCGGTCAAAACCTCTTAGTGGCCCACGCCTGCATTCTGTATTATTTCTTTCTTTTTACTTTGGGTATAAGGCCCTGGCACATCTCGGGCATTAGTACCCATTGGCAATAGTGGGCATAAGGCCCTATGTAATTAGTCGTGGGGTTTAAGTATAAATGTCCTTTGGGTGCATCTAGTATATGTCAGGCTTTAGGCCTGTGATGGCAAATTAATGTAAGCTTTAGGTCCATGGCAGCCATAACAGTCAGGATTGGCCTGTGTGCAATTTTTACATACAGGATTAACCTCTGACTTCATGTAATGGTCAGGAGCAACTGGTGGTACATAATTCAGGTGCTAGGCCTATGAGTTTGAAGTGGTAGTAGGCTGACAATTATAGGTGGTAGTTCCCATAGTGAGACTGTGCCTGGTCTGCTCCCCTTTGTGGTGATTAAGGGGGGCATTTGTGTGGTGGTCACTTTAAGGTATTGTACAGTACTTTATAGTACAGTACTGTACAGTATTGTGTGCCTTTTCTTTCAGTAATATCTTTCCAGGATCCAGAAGTTACGCTCCAATTACAGGTAGGTTTTGGTATCGGTATTCCCTGTCATTATCTTCTGTTATTTGTGTGTGTGACTGTGGGGTTCGAGTTAGGGTAGTGCACCACATCTATTGTGAACAGTGTCTGATCATGTAGTTTTGTTGTTAGAATCAGGGTGCTGCTTCGTTGTTTCTGTAGATAGCACTAGTGTGGGAGGAACATCTTAGATGATAGATAGCTCTGTGGGTGGGCTGTGTCGTGTCTACCCTGTTTCCTAGGAACCTGTTTGGAGAGTTGCAGCCAACCATGAAGAGGGTGCGACCATTCCTCGGTGAGTATCATCTTTCAGTTTCATCTCTCTCTTGTGTGGGCCCTCACCTATACAATTGTGAGTAGGATACTTGGGTGGGATGCATCCCTGTCCCAAATATCTGCAGTCCATTCCCCAGGCCCAGAAAACAATGAGGTGTTGAAAATTTGGGTAGAGTGTAGTGTCCGTTATTCCCTTCAGTAATCTGTGTGGTTTCTTCCCTAGACAAAGGTGATGAAAAGTCTGTATGCTGAGATTGGACCATGTGGTTCTTAGTGAAGCATATAGGGTTCTTTTGTCCCTCAGGATCGATACCTGGATGCAGGGATTGGATTTTATGGTTTTGCTGTTCTTCTATCTATAGCACCCATTACAAGTGTATAAAGTCAGAGCTATATGTAAGCCACTATGGGTACTTCAACAAGTTTGGACAACCCTGTTAGCTCATTAATACTTACGCTTTTCTTGTAGTGTTACTGGCTGTTTCTTTCAATTGATATTGAACCCATCTTTTTCAAGTGCCTGCTGCAAATGGATATATGTATCCACCAGCAATTTTCTTTACTTTTTTTTGTAAACATGTTGATGTCATGTACATATTTGTTTGTTTGATACAGGATTTCTGGTCTCGACTATTGCAACCACCTTCTCACTGGCCTTCCGGACTCTCACATTTCTGACCTTTAATCAATACAGAATGCTGCGGCTAGGCTCATCTTCCTCTCCTGTTACAACTCTTCCGCTACTACTCTGCGTAAATCTCTTCCTTGGCTCACTATATATTTCAGAATTCAGTTGAAACTCTTTACCCTCACCTACAAAGCCCTTAAGAAACACTTCACCCCTTATATCTCTGACCTTGTCTCAAGATACATACTTACTCGCCCACTCCGTTTTGCCTGTGACCTCAGTCTTAATTCACCACTAATTACCTCCAAGACTTCTGCCCCCATTCTTTGGAACTCCCTCTCTCATCTTGCTCGACTCTCTCCCAACCTTCAATCCTTCAAACGCTCACTTAAAACTCCTCATTTCAAGCTTGCTTATCCTACCACATCCTAACCATTCTATCCATCACCTCCTGTCTTCGCCTGCCATCCCCTTTTTATTCCAGTTGGTCATATTGTCTCTCACCACTCCTCCATCTAGATTGTAAGATCTCGTGGACAAGGTACTCTTTAGCTATCGTCCCATGTCTGTCTTCTGTCTGGCTCCCTTGTACGATCTGTCATGTATTTTGCTGCACTACGTGTGAGTCCCCATAGTATTACCCACACTCATCTGTGCTTTTTCTGTGTATTACCTCTTATATTTGTTATTTTACTTGCCTCTGTATCTGGCGCTACAGAATCTGTGACTCCTAATAAATAAATAAATAATAATAATAATACAGTGAATTTACTCGCCAGCTTCCTCTTTGTCTGTTGGTTTCTCTAGTTTGCTTATTTGAATTTTTCTGTGTGAGGGACCTGGTGATAGAATCATGTGAACATGTCAAACAATGTTTACACAATAAATTTAAAACATGTCAAAGACAATGCATATTAATGCACATATATTTATAGAGAAAATGATTGCTATAACTGTCAGGCTGAACTGTAGGCCTATCATTGTCATGCATGACAACCTCTTCAACAACATTTACTGGCAGGATGTGCCTTAGGCCTTCCTCATAGAAGAGGTATTCAGCTAGGTGGGGAAGGGCACCTCCAATTGGATTAGCAGACCTCTTTTCCTTAATGTTTTTTTAAAAATAAATTTATGTCAGTCACCTTTTTTATGTCAGAGTACATTTTCCTGCAATGTCCTACTGTGACATCTAATAGACCCACATCTCATCCCACAATTGAACTTTTAGCCACATAATGCCCTGGTATGTGAGAGTAATAGGCCACTATACTACTTATAAATACAGAATTCCCATCAAGTGCAGCCACATTTAGTAATTTTTCGTCTGGCCATTCTCATCCCTTTCTGGCCCCTCAAATAACACCTATTCCTCTAACCTTTCCTGTCCTACCTCCCTTTCTGCCTCCTTCACACTAACAGGGAAAGCACTCTGCCTCCCTCTATAAGTTCCAGCTCTCTTTCGTCTCTCCATTCCCTCCTGCCAGCCAAAACATTGAATAAATAATAAAAAAAAACAAATAATACAATAAACTAACTAAATTGCTAGTCATACACAAACACTAACATGACTTAAAGTAAACAGTATGGATAATAAACATGGAAAGTCAACAAAAAAAACACAAAATAATTCTTAGAATTAGCTATTTGAAAACAACTTACTATATAGCCTCTAATGCCCTTTCCCCACTTGCCTCTGGCACCAATCAACGATAATGAGGAAAAACTATTTATAAATGTTCTGAGGTCATAATCCAGCCTTTTTGGTGAGCCAATTGAAAACCATACATTAAAACAGGATGTTTTAAGACCAGCAGCTTGACCCACATGGCATGTGCTTTGAGTCTTGTCAAACCACCACAAGTTGGATGCAATTTAATTTACATTGCACTGAATGTTTAATTTATTAAATTATGTCATTGTCACTGTATGAGTTTGGGCTAAGAGCTCACAAGCATTATTTTGCCATTTTTAAACACTGAGTTCTCACTTCTGTGAACACAGCCAAACTTTAAGTTGATTGATCCCTATATTAAATGAAAGCTTGGGATACACAAGTGATGGATTAAAAGCACAACATATATACCTTTTTCATTTAACGGCCTGTTGGATCACCTGCAAACTGCTGAGCAGTTTAAACTGCTAAAAATCAGATGCAATTTAATGCAAACTACAGGTTAAATTTGCAGTTTGTTTTAAAACCGAATACAAAACTGTGCATTTGTAAATGTCCTGTAGATCTCCTTTATTTCACATAAAATAAGTTTTTTAGGGATAGAATGAAAATACTATTCAACTATTATACCTCCCTGAGGGCATCATTTAGAGTTTGGAGTATTTTGCACTCTGAATTTACACGTAAATTTTTTGTCACAAAAATTGCGGATTTACTTTGGTATGCAGCAGTGTGACTTGATCACTATTAAATAACTTTTGGTAAAAATGTATTTAAAGCAAATAGCACAGGGCGCTTATTTATGTAATTGCATTTGCTATTGTGTATATTATAAGATAGGAAATAGTTATTTCTGAGGCCAGGGGGAGAAATTCGTCTCTTGTCTAACCTTGCTATAGGATATGCCTATTTCTGATGTATATATCTGATACAATGAGCCTGTGTTTACCAAGCCTTTGGTGTATTGTGGTTTGGGGAAGTGGCTTGTTGTGGGTCCTTTTGTTGTCCTGTGGAAATGTGTCTGAAGTATTCATGCCAGTCAGACCTTGTGACTTGCTAGTGTCTCCTGTCTCTGAAAAAAGATCCAGGAAATCACAGCAAGGTTTTTAAGACTTTCATAGCTAAGTATAAATATTGGTGGCTTTTCAATGTATGCAAATCAATGTTTTGGTAAACGGGGTTACATCCTGATTCTAAAAATAGCCTATGACAGAACTGTATAAAAGATGAGCTGTGTGAGCATGTAATGTATCATTCTTCTGATTCTCATCTGAGCTGATCACACTGGTATCTTCCACCAGCGTATGAGAGTAAATAAACCATCTTGCTTCAAAGACCTGCTTAGAAACATTTTCAATATCGTTGTATTCCTGTGATCTACAGACTAGACCCTAAATCTAATTCGTTCTCTGGCTGTCTCTGCGGTTTGGACCCAAGCTTTCCCAGTATTACCGCTCTGCCTGCTACCCATGCAGCCCTAGTTACTGTGATAGACCAGGGGGATCCATTCACAGCAACCCGGATCCATAGTAAGAAGTCCGGAGTTACCAGCTCAGGTACATCAGCAACGAGGTACACTAGCAGTGTCAGTGACCCAGAAGAAACCTGGTAATGGATGCCAGTAAGGATTCCAATGGTGGCAGCATTATAAGCCCCTCCTACTGCGGCAAGAGGATGCTTATTGGATAACAAAAGGGAACTGTGACAAAGTAAGCCTAGGCAGTTCCCAGCAACAGCAGGCAGGGTGGCATAGGCGGTCCATCCTGTCACAAGCAGTATTTCTGGATCACAAGCACATCAGATGGGCCCAACTTCACATAATATAGCTGCAGTGCTAAGAAAAAAAGTACTATCAGCAGGAGACAAACAGCCAATCAGAAGTAGCTAGATAATGCTGCTGGTATCAACATCACAGATCTTTACACCAGAGCTCAAATACTCGCAAAAGATATACCTCTAAGAAATGTGTGTGGAGATTTGTCCAAGACTAATTAGATTACATCGTCAGGGGGCATATTAGATGTAAGTATACACACACTCATTGTACTCAATTTACACTTGCCTCCGCTAGCTCAGCATCACCAGATATAAGGGACAACAAGACTATGACACGGTCCAAATAGCAATTTTTTTGGCACACATGCACACTACTGAAATGCATATATACATATATATATATATATATATATATATATATATATATATATATATATATATATTACACACGTACATACAAATACCACAAAATGAACTTACATCATCTCTAAATTGGGCCTTGACCCTTAATACATAGTTTACTTAGTGGACTGTGGCCGAAATGCAAACTGTGCAGCCCACAGGAGCTGATGTTTCATGATACACATGATAAAATTTGTTTTCCTTATAACCTTTTTTTCTCCCTATGAACTAAAATAATTACAGTCAGCAGATCTATTCCTGCAACCTGTAATTAAAAAGGAATGGCTAATTAGCTGTTGGCAAAATTCTAATTTAAACCTCTGCACTCTTACCGGGTTAGAAAAAAAATGATTACTCTGTTCTATCGTGTGATTCACGACTGCACAACTCTGCTGTGGCTTCCTGTCTCCTTTCTTAGTGGCATTTCAGCCAAAATGCTACTAGCCAACTTAATTTAGAAAAATGATGGAGAATGCAAAAAGAAACTGCAAAACTGCACTGAATGTTTAATTTATTTAATTATCTAATTATGTCAATGTATGAGTTATAGACTAAGGTCTCACAGGCTTTATTTTGCCATTTTTTAAACACTGAGTTCTCCCCTCTGTGAACACAACTAAGCTTTAAGTTGATTGATCCCTATATTAAATGGATGCTTAGGATACACAAGTGATGGATGAAAATGACAGCATGCATATCTTTGTCTATATATGGCCATCATCATCATCATCATCTATTTATATAGCGCCACTAATTCCGCAGCGCTGTACAGAGAACACACTCATATCAGTCCCTGCCCCATGAGAGCTTACAATCTAAATTCCTTAACACACACACACAGAATAGGGTCAATTTGATAGCAGCCAATTAACTACTAGTATGTATTTGGAGTGTTAAACAGGGCCACGTATATCGCATCCACCATTTAGGTGATTTCAATATAATCACTTGTGTCTAATATACAATGAAGAGCCAATGCTGGTTAACTGTAAATAAAGAAACCTTTAATATATTTGCTAGTGTTTAAAGCAGATCTAAAATATGGTGACTAATATTTTATGTAGGCCTTCAATCTGGTGACTAGTGTTTCAAGTAAGCCTTCAATCTTGCTACTGGTGTCTAGTGCACCTCTCGGGCCTTTACTTAGCTCCCCCTAAATATGACAATCTAAACTCACTGCCACCCCACAAAGTTACTAATGTTACATTCAGATTTAATTCCAAATTTTAAAACACTATCTAGATCAGTCAAAGAAAGATATATAAATATAAAAATTTTTAATTATTACATTAAATTTGTAGTTTGCTTACAAGCAACTATCAAATGTACAGTAGTAACTATACCATTGGCAATTTATTTTCTTCTCTCAAGCATGCAATAATTACTATCATTTTATTGAACAAAAATTCCTTAATTCAATTTTTACAGTAAGCCACTTTCTTGCCTCTAATCTCCCGTGTGCATCTAATCTTCCAGTATTACTGGTCAACGCGAAACTAACATGTTATCTTTCCAATTAGTCTATTCTGGGCATGGACTGAAAGCTAAGGATAAAAATCGTCAATTCTTCTGTAAATGCCACCTTTGACATATTTGATCTAAAGGACTGCACCCAACCTTGTTTTTCATACCTGTTTTTAATCTCCTTGGCAACTTGCAAAAAATAAAAACATCTCTGGAAGTGCTCGTAATGTACTTTTACTGGTGTACGTTATTATTATTATTATTATTATTATTATTATCATAGATTTGTAAGGCAAGACAGTGCTCTGCAGTGCTGTACAGTAGGAAAGACAAGGAGTGAGAGGTGGTTATCAGAGATGAGACGCAGGTGAGAAGTAGATCTAAGAGGGTGTGAGTGAGAGTATTTTTATATGAGATTTGAGATGTATGCAGGCGTGTTGTTGATGAGGGTTTTGTAGGTAAAGGTGAGTAATTTGAATTTGATTCTGGAGGACACAGGGAGCCAGTGTAAGGATTTGCAAAGTGGTGCAGCAGATGTGGAGCTGTGAGAGAGGAAGATCAGTCTTGCAGCAGCATTTAGGATGAATATATAGTTATCAGGATTGCCAGATAGCAGGAGGTTGCACTAGTCAAGACGGGAGATGATGAGAAAATGGATAAGAGTTTTGGTAGCATGTTGAGTAAGAAAAGAGCGTATTCTGGCAATGTTTTTAAGGTGGAGTCGGCAGGACTGGGAGAGAGTCTGGATGGGAGAAATAAAGCAGAGGGCAGAGTCAAGTGTGACACCAAGGCTTGGGAGACTGAGGAAATTGTGGTGATATTGACAGTGGAGGAGATTTGAGGGCAGTGGTGACTCTGGCAGGAGGGAAGATAATAAGTTCTGTTTTGGACATGTTGAGCTTTAGGTAGAGTTGGGACATCCCGGTGGAGATAGCAGAAAGATAGTTGGTTACACATGATAGTATAGAAGGAGATGTTAATGAATAAGTTGAGATTCAGACACACAGGGACTGATTCATTAGGGCACATATCTGCTGATTTTGAGCTTAGAGTATGCAGAATCACTCTGTGCATGCCCAGAACTGGAAGATAAGGCATAGAAACAGAGATACGGAGGTGTACACAAGCAATGTCCATGCAAAAGCGAGTGTAGGAGGCACTCGCTACAGCATATGATTTTATGGAGTTAACTGAGTGGGGAAAGGGAGTGTTGCCATCCTCAATGTACAAAAGGGGCCCACCAATCTCAAGTGCACACAAGCATGGCCGTATCAAGCAATATAGCCGTGATTGTTACTTGATTCTCTGCCGTATCTCTTGCACCAGCTCTGGTCTAAGTTCTGATCAGTGATAATAACAGTCTCGTATGCATCCTGTAACATGATTTTGCAATCACAAGCAACTGTAAAATGTATTTGTATGTTCAGTAGACATTAACGTTCTAATAAATGTATTTCATTAATTTATTTATTTATTAAAAACATCTCTTTTTTTCTTCAATGTTTTATAATTAATGCCTTTATTATTACCAGGTGACATTAATTCTATATTTTTTTTAATTCCCCGTGCGTTCTTTTGAGAATTTATAATCAACATAGGTATTGATAAATTCAGGGTTCTGGAACTCATTGATATGTGCGTAGAATGCAGAGAGCAAGTTGCACTCAGAATGCATACCCTAATGAATCAGGCCCACAGACTTTATTCTGACACCTTTTAAATATTGAATGCTTCCTTCTGTGAACACTGAAAAGCTTTGAGATCTTTGGATAATGGATCAAAAACACAACATGCACAACCTGCATTTGGTATTAAACATATGTATTTTGGCTTGGCGCACTCCCGAATTCATCAAGACACGGATCTCAAGATACATGCGCTGTTGAAGTCGGGTGTCAGTCTACTGTGCTCTACTACGCAAGACACTGCACAATATGCCCAATACCTATGTGGAATATAAATTTGCCAAAGAACGCACAGAAAATACAAACACATACTATAGCATACATACAAGACTGTCATCATTATTGATCAGGACTTAGGCTGGGTACACACTACAGAAATTATCTCCTGATGTGTTATTTTACAAACGACTGAAAAAAATAAAATTCTAGATCAGCATGCTGATCGGGACTTTTGCTATATACGTTTTACATGATTTACCTTCAGATCTGTGTTCTTCATTTGTGATAACCATTGACTGAAAAGATCATAAACTTTATGGAGAGCCTGATCGTGAGTGCATACACACTGCAGGATTGTAACAATGTCCTTCATCGATGAGAGAGATTTTTTGTCTGGTTTAAAAATCAAATAAAACGATATTATGTGCTTTGGAACAATCCTTGTCAATCGTTGAAGCCTACATGCTTATATAATATCAGGCCGAAGACTCTTTTTTTGCCAGGATTGTCAACTGCTTTTGATTTTCTGTGACAACCCTGTTAGAAAAGGTTGTTCACTGGAAGATTCCAAATAAAGAACACCTAAAGTATATCACATTTCCAAGAATCAGATATGAAACAAAACAATCAGCGATACACCTGTTTTATTCTCACTGTGTTAGTGACAGGCTATCTGCCAAATACACCTCACAATTCTTACATGTCAATAAAAATTTATCTCGATCTTAATTCATGCATACGGATGCTGCTCAAAAATAGATCCTCCTATTTTAATAACATATGTTCAATGTAAAAAGAAGCGCACATCCCCTAGCATAAATAAATTCACCATATATAAGATATAAAAACAATGGGTCTGATTCATTAAGGAAAGTAAGGCAAAAATAATTAGTAAATTTGCATCTTGGCAAAGCCAAGTTGCATTGGAGGCAAATTTAAAATGTGATGGCAGATTAATAGTTGGGGTAGTGTATGTTCTAGATCGACTTTCAATTTCAGTGTATAAATAAAGTTATTAAGTATTTGTGTCCTACATGAAAAAACAGCTAGTATTTATTTTATGTGCAAAATAATTTGCACCCTTTGCATTGTAAGATGGTTTTGTCCAGGTGGAAACTTTTTTTGCCTTACTTTCCTTAATGAATCAGGCCCACTGTGTTTATTAATATAAAAATAATCAAAATCATCCCTATATAGAAACAATTGTCACACAACAATTAATTCTATATTAAATGCAGGCATGAATAAAATCAAATGATTCATAAAATGTCATCTGTCCATAAATATAAAATGCTAAGTGGTATTGCAATTCATAAACAATCCAAAAGTCTCTTAGATCATCTGATGGTACACATCATCTATATTTACCAAGATAGATCTTTCTCCAAATAGTCCATTTCCACAATGAGCCGATTACTGAGATATGTTTTCTTTAAAATACTTAGTCCATACATGTTAATATCCTTAATAAAGGCTTAAAGTTTGCTGAGCACAACAAACTAAATACATTTGAACCATTCATTGATGTAAACTAATTCATTAGGAAATTAACCCTTTTTATTAAAAGTATTTTATTAAAAATAGTATAAACATAACAGACTCTTAATTCAGAGGAATCTAATTCAAAATGTATGCATATGAACCTAAAGAATACTTCAGCCTTTTATCCACGTTTTGTATTGCACTTTTGAAAGATTGGTGGGAGATGAAATTAATAATATTAGTGAAAAAAAGATTTGTGAAATATAATTTGTCCTATGAAGAACATATAGAACTTAAGCAAGTTTGCAATAATGAGAAGCTGGTTATTAAACCAGCAGACAAAAGTGGATTGTTATATTGAATAAGGCAGACAACATAAGGAAGCAAACATTTATTGTCGGATGAGTATACTTATGAGGTTCTAAATACAGATCTCACAATGAATTATAAGAAGGATCTTTTTAATTTATGGAGTGAAGGGAGATCTCTAGGTATTTTAAATAAACATCAATTTGAATATCTTAGGGAAGAACATCTGAAAATACCTGTGTTTTATTACCTCCCCCAGATACATATTTGTGAACCATTGGGAACACGGATAGTGTAATGTATTATTTCCTTCACATCAAAGTTAAGAACATATTCAGACTTTAACCATTAGTGGCAAAACAAAGGGGTTGCTTGAGGGTCACAATCCAAATTGTAAACATTTTAGATTCTGTAAAGTGAAAATCAGACTTTTTATTAGCTACTTGCGATGTAAAATTGCTGTACTCATGTATCCCACATACAGAAGGCTGTGACCATGTGTAATATTTCCTGTCATCTGTGGATAATCTAGAACCTTCAGAAATGTATTTTATCATTAAAAGTATTGATTTTATTTTATTTTAACACATAATTAATTTTGGTTTGAAGGGTCTCACTACAAACAGATGAATGGCACAGAGATGGGGACAACTTTTGCCCCAAGTTTTACCAACTTTTATATGGCTAAGTAGGAGGAGGACAAAATTTGGGAAAATAACCCATAAATTGAATATCTTGTGCAGTGATACAGATATATCGATGATGTCCTAATTATTTGGGAAGGTGATTGGACAATATTAGAAGATTTTATATCTTATATTAATTCTAATAAATTGAATTTAGAGTTTATGGCAGAGTTGAGTACAGAAAGAATTACCTTTTTGGATTTAGAGATTTTTATTAAGGAAGGTTAAAAATGCACAAAAATTTACAATACACCTGTAGATTGCAATGGATTTATTCCATCATCCAGTAATCATTATAAGAGCTGGTTGAACAATATACCCAAGGGACGATTTAAGAGGTTTCGGAGGAATTGTTCAGAGATTGCATCATATATGGAGGAAGGGAGCATTTGGTAAAAAGTTTTGCGAAGGGATATAATAGAGAAAATAATTAAGAAGGAATTTGAAGAAATAATAAGTATGGAAAGATCAACATTGTCTGTCTATAAAACGGACAGAAATAAGGACACCAGTATAGATGATGAAGAAGAAAATAACAAGGATTATAAATCAGATAATAAATTCATCACACAGTTTAGTAGCTCAGCAGATAAAATTAAGAGGCATTTTATCAAAATATTGGCATATTCTGCTGAAAGATGAAACACTAAGAGTATATCTACCCACTAAACCCATGATAATATTTAGGAGAGCCACAATTTTAAAGAAGAAACTGGTCTCTAGTTACAGCAAAGAAAAGGAACTTGATATGAATACATGGCTTAATGAATGGGTGGGAGGTTTCTTCCACTGTTAGAACTGTTTTGGATGTAAACACTCCATGAGGTATATTTACTAAACTGCAGGTTTGAAAAAGTGGCGATTCTAGTTATCATTTATTTAGAACATTCTACAAAATGATAGCTAGAATCTGATTGGTTGCTATAGGCAACATCTCTACTTTTTCAAACCCGAAGTTTAGTAAATATACCCCCAAGAATCTATTTATCAAAGGATAGAGAAATTTCAGTTCATCTACAAATAACCGTGAATTTTAGATAAAACAAAAAATCACGTGTGATATAAGAAATATACTCTTTGATAAGCTGCCCGTGTGGATAACAATATAAAGGACATACTAAAAGGAAGCTTAAATGAGAATCTGTGAGTACATGTGTAATATTCGTTTAGGAATTCAGACACTTAGTGTATGAGCCCATTTCAATGAAGTACATGACAGAAATTATGGTGGCCTTGAGAGGTGGCACTCACGAAAAACTCATCTCCCAAGAAGAGAGTAATGGATTTTTAACATTGGCAGTTTGACCTCAGGGGGTCTAAATATAGAATTTTATTTAAACTCCTTTCTTTGAATAGTTAGTTATATAATGTTAAACTCCTCCTTTAAAATAAATTAAATAATTTATATATATTTTATACTAATTAGTTTTAATGAACAGGAGTGCAAGTTGTGCTGTTATCTCCTACTAAGTGATACTATTAGATGTTACCAATTATTAGGTAGCGTATATTTATATGGTTAGGTGAGTTTATTATATATTCTAGGGTATTTAGTTTAGAGATATTTTCTATTTTCATTTGCTGACCTTCATATAATGTATCTAATGATCATTTTTAACATGGTGTAACTTATTAGATTATAGGTGCATGATTTTAATCTTTCTATCTCTCATATTAAATGTATGCCCTGAATGAAAAGGAGTAGGAGATCAAGGAAAATAATTTCCCATTTAAAAGCGAGTTTGTTAGCAGTATCCACCCCTTGAGAAAGTCCAGGTGGATGAAACGTGTTGGAAGGATCTAATTGGCCCTGGATGAATGACGCTTTCTGTAGCCTAGCCAGAAGTTGTACCCACAACCCAGAAGACTGGAAGTACACGTGCGTTCCAAAGATACGAAGTGGATTACAAGCGACCAACATCGGGATTTACAATGAATTATCAGACTCGTGCACAAGTGAGTATGAAATGAGTATTTTTAAGAAGATATATCTCAGCAAATGGCTCATTGTGGAAACGGACTATTTGGAGAAAGATTTATTTTGGTAGATATAGATGATGTGCACCATCAGATGATCTAAGAGACTTTGGATCATTTATGAATTGCAATACCACTTAGCATTTTATATTTATGGACAGATGACATTTTATAAATTATTTGATTTTATTCATGCCTGCATTTAATATACAATGAATTGTTGTGTGACACTTTTTGATATATAGGGATGATTTAGATTTTTTTATATTAATAAACACAGTGGACCTGATACATTACTGATCTTATCTGCCGTTTTTTGCGTATCTTATGAAAATCTTTTCTGCGCATGCCTAGAAAAGGAAGATAAAAAGAAAAATCCATTGCTAAAAGATTTTTCTCAACTTAAGATAAAAATCTTTCTCAAATGCACTTAAGAAGTTCTCCGAACACTTAAGAAGAAAGGGTTGGGTAAGGGAGGGGAATAGACGGAGATTGGGTGGAGAACGTACTGACTTAAGAAGAGTAGGCGTTTACCTCTGAATCCATCGGATAGATAAGAAGAAATGCTTAGAGTTTTTCTTAACTTCTTGCTTAAACTAAAGGAAGCTCTGGGTCACGTCTACGTCCAAAGCAGCTATAGCAGCAGTGCTGAATAACATCACTAAACTGTTCAAAAAGCATCGTTCAGTTTAAACACTCACAGCTAAATATGTACAACATACATCTTAATAGACTTCACTCAAATATATAGATATATTTTTTTTTATTTCTATTTTATATTAATATTAAAAGTTAAATAATGTGTACCCTTTTTTAAAAACAACCATGGTGGATGCACAGTTGTAATATATTGCAATGTAAAGTGGTTGATGTGTAATATATAATAGTTTGCCAATGCCATTTTTGATATTTGTAAAAACCAGCTAATAATATCTAATAATAATATGAAAGGCATAGCAGCTTAATTTGTTAAAATTGTACGAACTTAAACCAAGCGTACTCTTGTATAAGGGACACATAGGAAATCCACACAAACATTGGAAGGATATATAAATCCCACAAAGATAAGGCCGTGATTGAGGATTCTAACTCAGGTTCCCACTGTTGAAAGGTGAATTGTCTAACCACTAAGCCAACATGAAAGTCAAAACAATACATGCATGATATAAACTAGAACAGTGGTCAGGGAACAGGGTTAAATTACCCCAACTGTTGTAAAAATGAAATTCCTGGGGGTAATGGTGCCATTTCACATGCTGTCAGTTGGATTGCAGACCCCCTTTAAATGTGAAATTGCTGTTGTACCAGAAGAGCCTCAAAGGTTGGCAGAGGCACTTCTTGAGTTTCAATGCAATAATGAAGCACATATTGCATTTGAAAATAAAGCAGATCTGTCATATTTTTGGATGTCAACAGCTGCAAAGGCATTCAAAATTGCACATGAGGAGGCAGTCAAAAAGTTGCTGCCTTTTGCAACAACCTACCTTTGCGAACAAGGATTTTCCATTCTAACGAAACATTAAAACAAAGCAGAGAAATCGATTGGATGCTGAAGACTGTATCCAAATTGCTCTGACATCAAAATGCCCTAATATTGATGCTCTCGTATCAAAAATTAAGCAACATCATTTCTCCAAAACCTGAAGTTTTGAAGTTGAAGCTTTCAAAGAAATTTTGAATAGATGCAATAAAATTTTTAATTCCAATAATTATTAATATATAATTTCCTTCCTTTCAAATCAAGGGGGTAATGTCGGCGTATTTAAATATATTTTGGTGTAAAAGGTAAACAATTTCACTGACCCCTGGACTGGAATGAAGAGCTGAGCATGAACTTCACTCATAACAAGCTTTTTTTCTTTTATAATTTTTATTAATGTCAATAATTATACAATGACATATTATAGCTCTAAATCCTTGGTAGATTCACAGATTAAATGATTTGCTTTGGAAATTCATTGAAATAGATTTTTTTTCCTTCTGCTTTTCTTTTGGCACTTAGGTGTTTTTTTGCTTTTATCTGTGGATATTTTCTATTTGTTGGAATTCAATTTATTTTGAACAGCTGCTTGTCTGTGTTGTAGCTCCACACAAATTTCAACATGCAATATAGGCATATTCCACAAAATGGGTTTAAGAATCAAACTCATGACCCCACTGATTAAAAGTGGATTGCCTAACCACTATGGCAACGTGCTGATTGAGTAATTAAATACACTATATAGACTTGAATGGCAAGCACCATGTTTAAAAGTCCTATTAGGTAAAAATAAATTTGAGTTCATAAACCATAAACCAAGCATAGAGTGCTCCTAAAAACATACAACACAACACATGCACTATGGGCAAAATGAATGCTTAAGGATAAACAATAAAGAATTATACACACACATTCTCTTGTTCTCCGACATGAAAAATGTGTAATCTGTAATTTTGAATTGGAAATAACTGGGGATGCGGATGTATCGGCTAATAATTCGCAATCATAAATATGCACGATACTCTAAAGACAGAGCAAACATATACAAGCATACTCTTCTATAAGTGTCACATTGATTTCAAGCTTGCGAGCAGGGCTCTCTTATCTCTCTGTATGTGTATATTACCCAGTATTGTTTTATTACTGTTTGTTCCCAATTGTAAAGCGCTACGTAATCTGCTGACGCTATACAAATAAATGTTAATGATGGTGAGTGGAGTAAATTCACAGAAACATGGGCATATACAAAGTCCAACGAAGACTACGCGGTGTATGTAGAGTCACTGGAGCCACTTGATCAAGGGCAGTTGCTAGGGTTTGGTGAAAATGAGCCGTGAGTAGAATTAAAAGTACAATGATGAGATAGAGGACTGAAATAGCTGTTGCATGGGTAGGGATTGGCTGAGCAAGTAGTAGAGTAGCCTGATTAAACAGAGGGGATATTGCAGGGAAAATAAACTGACAGATAAAACAAACTTTCATAAGCTGAATAGAAAATAGGATCAGAGTCCAAAACAGTCCTTTTGTGGTGTGGCGCTTGAAGTCAGGGAGAGATGAAAATGTCAGGAGTATTATCTGGAGTTTCAGGTGAATACTGACTTTGTGTATCTGTGTTAATAAGCGGAATGTTCTTCTCCTGTTTCCTCCTGTTTAACTAATTACAATCACTATCACTACTCATTACAATGAGCAGTCTCTTCTGACACTTACACCTATTGACCACCTCACTCTTCTACATCAGTGCAGGGATACCCTTTTGTGATACCCCCGGTGGCCCTCACCAGCAATCTCTCATGTCTAAAGCAATGCTAGTTCACACCACTGGATTTGACCTTAGTGGAGGGACACTGAGAAGACCCTTGTTTACAGCATCCTATGTCCTAAGCAAATACTGTGCATACTCCTTAATTAATCACTGTGCCTATGTTAACCATTGGATCATCTGCCCTATATGGTATCAACAACTAATTATATATGATGCATGTCAATCTACTTATGTCACCCATTCAATTAAAAAGAACATATATGAAATCTGCTGTCTAAAAAGAGTTTTAAATCAACAAAAGCCAATGTGTTTAATTGGGGCACTCTTAGAAGAGGAGCATTATAAAACTTAATAAATTTTATTGATATTCATTAAAATAATTATTAATAGAGTAGTGAAATATTAAAAATTGTAAATGACAAATAGCACCAAAATAATTGATAATTAACTGTTAAGACTAGCAAACTCTGCTAGTACACGCCGTTCTTATTTATAATATATTCAATCAGGTATATATTAAGAATATATTCGATAAATTACCTATATCATATAGTGGGGATGTGAGGACTAGATGGGATAGTAAGCTATTGTAGCGTTGCAGTATAAGTATTGAAATTGTCCCTTCTCGATAATATAGGAACTATTAGCCGTATACCAAACGCTGCTCTGAGGTAGCAGAACCTGTAAATGTAGTGATTGCCGTCACCTGGGTTATAAAATCATGCTAGGTAATACTACTCGCCTAGATTCTCATGTACAATTTGTTAGTAGTAATGATAACTGATTATTATATACCTAATACATCGTAGATGCATATATGGTATTATCATTAGGGCATCGTACTGCTATATAGCTAGCATGATATAGCAGAATCCTTATAACCTCTGCTTATAGCGTTCCCAGCACTCGATAATAATAAATGCTGCCCTTGTGACAGCTTGAGCTGGTAATATCTCTACAATTTGTAACGGCTCATGAGTATAATAACAGGCTTGGTCCTCAGACTATATATAGTCTAATTAGAATTATCCCTACTCAATAATAAAGGAACTATTAGCCATATCCCAAACGCTACTCTGAGGTAGCAAATCCTGTAAATGTAGTAATTGCCGTCACCTGGGTTATAGAGTCACGTTAGATATTACTATTCCCCTAGATTCTCATAAATAATCTGTTGATGGTAATGATAACTGGTTGTTATATATGAGATACATCATGGATGCATATGAGATATTATCATTAGGGCATCGTACTGCTATATAGCTAGCGTGATATAACAGGATCCTTATAACTCCTGCTTATAGCGTTCCCAGCACTCGATAACAGCTAATGCTGCCCTTGTGACAGCTTGAGCTAATGATATCTCTACAATTTGTAAAGGCTCATGATTATAATAACAGTCTTGGTCCTCAAACTATATATAATGCCTTTCCCATGTCCTCCACCCCCTATGGATATTAATTATCTTATATGTTTAGACATTTGAGATAAGTCAGAGATAATTATATAGGAAAAGAACAGCGTGTGAGTCGCCGACGCGCGTTTCACTACGCTTAGCTTTTTCAAGGCTAACCCGAGCTGACCCGGCGTTGTTTCCTTTATAGCGGGGAATCCTCCCCTCTAATGACGCACTAGCTATCTCCCTTGTGAAATATACATGATATCGTTATATTATTATAATAATCATTAGAACTTAATCATCTGGCGGTTTCATTGAGACATAATTGAATTATGATTGAAATTGAGAAGAATCTACAACGTTATATCGAGAGGTTCGGAGATCAAAATTAACAAAATATAATAGTAACATAGTATCCAAATTTCTGATGGTATACTTATGAGATAATTTATGGTACTATAATGGCATTATTATCCCGGTTCACTGATAAAAATGACTTATTTATCATGATACCCTAGCATTCCTATTGTTACTCATCCTATAGGTCCAAGAACAAAAGTAGATTATAAATTGGTATTGTGAAACAATTTTTTAATAATAATTGATATATTATAATATGTGATTAATACAGTCTCAATTGTATGAACACAAATATGAGGGTGATCTTAATAATTATTTACCCTACTAGTGTAAATTAGTGAGTGATTAAGTGCAATGTAGATATGAATAATCACAAAAATCATCTTGATTTAACTAGTGTCGTCCAAAGCCCATAGACACTGGTTCCTCTATATCACTATGTGCCAAGTGACTTTCCTTGATAGGGAAGTAAGAAAGGTAAGTTGTACAATGTGAATTGAGTGTATATCATCTCAATAATAAACTTAGTTATCCTATTAGTGATGTGTGAGTCTTTTAGTGACGTGAAAAATTGTATTCAACCTGTTCAACAATTAACTAGAACCAATATCTATGAGAGGATTAGAGAAGTCCTGATCTTGTTTGTAAATTATAGGAATACCGAGAAGTTGTTACGGTCATTCAGCCCCTTAGGAGTCACACTGTCCATAAGGAAAATTTTCTTAGTTTCCTTTTTTAGGAGTTCCAGATTAGTATTGCCTCCTCTCAAGCCCATATGGATTTGTTCCATTGCATATGCTTGTAGTCCTTGTGGTTTTCCCCCATGGCATTTGAAAAAATGTCTGGCTACCGTGGTAATCTGTTTCATATTGTTAATGTCCCTCTCGGCTCTTCTGATGTTCCCTACATGTTCTAACACCCTTCTTTTTAGGGGCCTACTTGTCATACCTATATATTTGAGCTTACAGGGGCACATTAGGCAGTAGATCACATTTAATGACTCACAATTGAGCAATTCGTTTATTTTTCATGTTTTATTATAACAATCTTGATATTCTTTGATGTTTAGCATGTATTGGCAAGCCACACATTTCCCACATTTGAAAAACCCTATGGATCTATTAGAGAGCCTCTTCATTGGAGACAAGTTGCTGTGGACCAAAGTGTCCTTTAGGTTTTTAGAGCGACGCCACGTGATCGATATTTTGTTTCCTAGGATTTTGTTAAGGTCTTCGTCCGACTTAAGTACATTCCAATGTTTTTCAAAAATTTCAGTAATTTGCTTCCACTCTGTACAAAAGGAGCCAATGAGGCGGACTTTATTGTCTTGTATTAAAGATTTTGGGGGTCGAAAAATAAGGCTATCTCTATCTCTCTTCATAATCGACCTCTCTGCTTGACGTATAGTGCGCTTGTTGTAACCTCTCACTTGTAATCTGATCTTAAGTTCTCTAGTTCTATTGGTGCAGGTTTGGACATCGGAACAATTCCGTTTAACCCTAAGCATTTCTCCTTTAGGTATGCCCTTAATGACCGCCGGATGATGAGAGCTGGCTGAGTGGAGGAGACTGTTTGTCGCCGTCTTCTTTCTAAATAGATCTGTTTTGAGATGACCATCTGATGTTTTGGACAGAGTGAGATCCAGAAAATTAATATGTTCTTTATTAATTTCGGAAGTGAGTTTTAAATTCAGATCGTTATGATTAAGTACTTCAACAAATTCAAAGAAGAGGTCTTCTTCCCCATCCCATAGGATCAATACATCGTCTATGTATCTATGTATCTCAGCCATAGAGTGATGTGGATGGTATATTGTTGATTGTTATCAATAAATACCTTCTCCCTCTCCCACCACCCCAAAAAGAGGTTGGCATACGTGGGCGCACAAGCACTGCCCATTGCAGTTCCCCTAATTTGAAGAAAAAATTTATCTTCAAAGACAAAGTAATTACATGTCAGGACGAACCTCAGTAGAGTTATGACAAAGTAATTTAGATCCTTATGTGCTCTCATCTCCAAAAAATACCTTACTGCTTGTTTACCTTGTTCATGTATAATATTTGAATATAAAGATTCTACATCCAGAGAGGCCAATTTAGTAGTGTTATTTATTGTAATGCTAGGACATCCAAAGTGTCTCTAACATATGAATCTAAGCTGGTCACAAATTGTCGTAGTTGAATATAAATTTACTTGCATTTTCTGTAATATTGCCAATGCCAGAGACTATCGGTCTGCCTGGTAGAGTCAAACGGTTCTTATGAATTTTGGGAATGACATAAAAAGTAGCCACTTTAGGATGTTGTATTGTTAAAAAATCCAGATCAACACGCATGATGACACCTCTTGCATAGGCGTCTTGTATCAGTCTATCATATGTTTGTTGAAAATTAGCCGTTGGATTAAAAATAAGCCGTTTGTAACAATCAGTATCATTTAGTTGACGATACACTTCTTTTACATAATCTGTTCTTGGCCATAGGACAATGTTTCCACCTTTGTCCGATGGCTTAATTACAATATTCTCCCATTGCTCAATTTCTTTTAGGGCTTTCCATTCTCCTTTGGTGAGATTATGTTTATATTTTGGTCTATACATTTCTTGTTGGTATAATTTATAAAGATCTTTTGATACTAGATCTATGTAAGTCTTTATCTATGGACAGATACTGATGTCTGGGGTAAAGTATGATTTCTTTTTATTTTTGAATGGTATTTTTTGTTCTTTGGACTCACTGTTTACATCTAGAGGAGATATGGATGTATCTAATTCCTCCAAAATTTGGAGTGCTAAAATTTCTTCTGTTGTATCTAATCCCAGGTTTTCTGGGTTAAAATACAAATCTGAGGTAGTAGCTTGTTCCCTTGTTTTTGTAAAAAATAATTTTTTAAGAAGCAATTTTCTTGAAAAAAGGGTCAAGTCTCTTTCCCATTCAAATCTGTTGAAATTTTTTTGAGGTGAAAAAGATAGTCCCTTTTCTAGAAGTGAAATCTGATCCGGAGTGATAAGTTGATCTGACAAATTAACAATTCTCATTGTGTCATTTAGTATCGTGGTCTCCTGTTGTGCCTCCTGGGTGGTAATGGTATTCCCAAGGGATCTTGTTCTTCCAGACCTTTCCTTTTCTTTGGTCTGGTGTCCCTTCCCCCCCCCTCCATATCGGTTTGTATTTAGGTACGTCTCTTGTTACAAAATGAGAGCATGTATATGAAATCTGCCATCCATAAAGAGACTAAGGTATGTTTTGCTATGACTGTCAACGCCACTGCACCAGACTGAAGCTGTGTCCAGTCCGATGCCACCTAGGAATGGAGATTTAGATGCATCCTTTAGGGTTGCCATCTTACAATTTGCTGCCCCATAGGAAACTACTGAATGTCTCTCTGATCACTGACAAACCAATTGCACTGGACCAAAGTGTTCAGTCTGATACCACATGCAAACAACTAACTCTAGACGAAGCGTGGTAGGGCTGCTGTCATAACTGCATATTCTGTCCATCTCCCCCCGACACCCGCTACAAACTCACTCTACCAGACAACGCCAATCTATGAGCAGCGAGTGGACATTTCCCATTATATAAAAAATGTGAGTGCCGGACACACACATACACCTCCCTGAGGAAACCTGTCGTATAGTGTTGAAACTCGTTGAAGAAAAAAGCTTGAAAACCTGGAACTACTACCCATTCATGACAACATGACCCTACACTCTCTACTTAGATGCCAGTTGATGGGTACTGAAAAATAAGACCTGCATCCGTATTGGATCTGCACTTTAACTGGAGTTACTGTAACTGACAGCCACTTTACTAAACATCTGTCCTGTGTATCAACTAGATCCCGACTGCTCTTTTATCTTCTTAAGAATGGCACCTGCTCCCACCACCACCACCACCACCATGAGAGGGAAAGAAGTAGCTGTCCGAGTGGAGCAACAGAGTCACAGAGTGAGTGGATTCACTAAGCCTGCACATCTCTTCACTCATATTGAATGCTGGAACTTTACCATACTGAACATTAATTTGATTGACTATTGCAAGAACACCTTGAAAGCCTCTTTATTGACTCATATAAACTTTAGATCTTACACCCACTGTGGAATATCCAAGACTGTCTATGATCATTGCAGGCTATATACTCTTTAAGTATATGGAACTTGCATTTTGTACTTGCCTTACCTTCTACTAGGTACAAGGAGTATTTCTATTTTATGTATATGCTTAGTCTTACTTATTAAGAATACTAAGTTGCACAGTTATTTGCTTTCATACATGGTTATTCCACATTTATATTCATAACATAACCCCCTGCTTTCCTTCTCATCTGCGCTTTTGGATAAACTCTCTCGTCTACTGCTTATTAATGTTTGCCCCTTGGCTAGTAGTAGAGTTGCTTTGTCCTGTTAATTTTAGTAATTGTCTTTCACAAATTTATAAATGGGTGTCTGTGTTCTGTTGCTAGTTAGACTTACTGTTTCAGATAGAGTGCACAACGTAATACAGTCATTGCCAAAAGTTTTGAGAATGATACAGTTATTGGTTTTCACAAAGTTTGCTGCTTCAGTGTTTTTAGACCTTTTTGTCAGATGTTGCTGTTATACTGAACTACATTTACAAGCATTTCATAAGTGTCAAAGACTTTTATTGACAATTACATTAAGTTTATGCAAAGAGTCAATATTTACAGTGTTGACCCTTCTTTTTGAAGACCTCTGCAAATCCTCCTCGCATGCTGTCAATCAAATTCTGGGCCACATAATGACTGATGGCTGCCTATTCTTGCCTAATCAATACTTGGAGTTTGTCAAATTTGTGGGTTTTTATTTGCCCACCCGCCTCTTGAGGATTGACCCCAAGTTCTCAATGGGATTAAGGTCTGGGGACTTTACTGGCCGTGAACCAAAAATTTCGCTATCACTTTTGCCTTATGGCAAGGTGCTTCATCATGCTGGAAAAGGCATTGTTCGTCAACAAACTATTCTTGGATGGTTGGGAGAAGTTGCTCTTGGAGGATGTTTTGGTACCATTCTTTATTGTTGGCTGTGTTCTTGTGAGTGAGCCCACTCGCTTGGCTGAGTCTCAGGATGCTTTACTGTTGGCATAACAGAGGACTGATGGCAGCGCTCACCTTTCCTTCTCCAGACAAGCGTTTTTCCAGATGACCCAAACAATCTGAAAGGGGATTCATCAGAGAAAATAACTTTACCCCAGTCCACAGCAGTCCAATCCCTGACCTTTTGCAGAATATCAGTCTGTCCCTGATGTTTTTCCTGGAGAGAAGTGGCTTCTTTGCTATCCTTCTTGATACCAGGCCATCCTCCAAAATTCTTCACCTCACTGTACGTGCAGATATGCAAACACATGCCTGCTGCCATTCCTGAGCAAGCTCTACATTGGTGGTGCCCCGATCCCGCAGCTGAATCAACTTTAGGAGACTGTCCTGGCGCTTGCTGGATGTTCTTGGGCGCCCTGAATCCTTCTTCACAACTATTGAACCTCTGTCCTTGAAGTTCTTGATGATCCAATAAATGGTTGATTTACGTGCAATCTTACTAGCAACAATATCCTTGCCTGTGAAGCCGATTATTTGCACAAAGCAATGATGACTGTATATGTTTCCTTGCAGTTAACCGAGGAAGAACAATGATTTCAAGCACCACCCTCTTTTTAAAGTTTTCATTCTGTTTTTATAACTCAATCAGCATGATAGAGTGAGCTCCAGCCTTGTCTTCGTCAACACTCTCACCTGTGTTTAAGAGAGAATCACTGACCTGATGTCAGCTGGTCCTTTTATGGCAGGGCTGAAATGCAGCGTTAATGTTGTTTTTGGAAAAAAGTTCATTGTCATCGCAAAGAGGGACTTTGGAATGAATTGCAATTCATCTGATCACTCTTCATGACATTCTGGAGTGTATGCAAATTGTCATCATAAAAAATGAGGCAGCAGACTTTGTGAAAAATAATATTTGTGTCATTCTCAAACTTTAGGCCTTGACTGTACAATGTATTCCTGCTAGGTTAGGACACCATATGTACAAATCCAACAAATTCATAAAATGTCATGTTTTAATATAATTGTGGATAACGCAGGTGGCCAGCTTGAGTAGTACTTTGAAACACTCTCACTTTTCTGTGCATAAACCACAAATATACGTATATTGTTTGGTAAAATATGCTGCAGATAATCTGTGTGTGACGTTACTAAGTATGTACCTATGGGTTTATTTCTGTAAATGCATATGTGGCCATTGTAAAATAATATTGTGCGTGATGTATTTAACAGTTAACCACATTGCCCTTATATAAGCAGAGTGGGTATTTTTAAAGTTAATTATATGTGTGACCATATTTAACTAAATGTTAATTTGTAGAAATTCTATCTGATTTTCCTTAAATTCTGCCAGTGGTTGCTGAAGCTAATGGACTTCATTGTTCAATCACTGGGACTTAATGAATTTGTAGATTGTGTGGGTTAGGAGGTCATTTAAATAAGTTCTCGGTAAAGCCTTTTGTCTAGACGAAGATCGGGTAAACATTGCCTCATGCCGGTTCAGACATAGTGGCACCATGCAATTCGCCCATGGGAAAAATTCCATATTCTGTTTATCCAGCCGTGTAAGGCAGTATCGCAAGCCATGAGACAAGGAGCTTTTCCCTGCTACTATAGCGAACTACTTACTGTGTGCTATCATGGACTGTTTAGTTGCCAGCACCTTTTTCTAAATTCCACTATTCTGCGCTAACACTGGAATATTGAAATGGACATTCCATAGAATAATACTGGTGTATTCATTGCAAACTTTGGCATAATCACTTGGCTATGTATTGGGGCTGATGTTATAAAACCCATCATTATCTCATTCCTTTGGTGTCGTGCGTGATTCGGTAACCCACTGAAAGATACCAACCCTGGTATCTTCACAATATTTTCTGGCTATTCATTATCCCACTGGCTAGACGCTCACACACCTATTGATCACTGTGAAAATTACTTTGAACTTCTTCTATGACATTTCATAATTACTGTATCACTGTTGTGTAATGATTAATTGTGCAATATTGGACAGACATAGTTCATTGCTTCAGCACCCTCTTCTTACATATAATTTTGTTGTTCAATGCAAACTCAACAAAAGCTGCTGTGCTGCTACTTTGCATAGTTGTAGCAGAAATACATCTAGCCATTGTGAGGTAACTGAGGAGAAAAATAGTCATGTTCAAAATAGCCTCACAAATTCCACATAACAAGCTGACACACCAGTGGCATTAAAAGATTAAATAGCAAACCATCCTCCCTTACCGGCAGCAGCACCTGAAACAAGTATATAAGACCCTCATGTGATGTCCCTGTTGATGTTGATGCAAACTCACCACCAAAAGCCCATCATCCCCAGCATTTGGTTAAAAAGCAAGAATGTAATTAAAGGCGTAGCTAATTAAGACAAACCACATATGTCAGTGAATGCAAAAACGTCAACGAAATTGTCAGCTATAAGTTCTGATTAGTTATTGTAGGTTCTGTTTCTGATGGTAATAATAATGATGATGACTATTTTGAGGCAGAGTAAGAAGAGGCAGATAGAGTTAACATATATTTTGAAAAACAGCGAAATACAGATGTAGAAAAAAGCGCTGACGGTGATGATAATGAGTTTTTTTGATCCTTGGTCATTATTCCTATTATCCCAGCATACAGGGTTTCTACACCCCCCACCCCAATACAGTTCTGCTTTGTGTTATGATGAGAATATTATAACTGCTGTTGCATTGTCTGCCAACAGTGATGATGATAACGATAAATCTGCTAGCCTTACAATTGTTAATTGCATTTCTGGTGAGAGCCAAGTAATAAGAGTGATGACATCTTAATTATTAGGATCAACCGTAAAAAGCTGTTACGATGAACAACCTGTGCAATCTTGCAAAAACAAAAGCAAGAATGTGTTTATCAAAGTAAGACAAGTACTTCAGAATCAATAGCAGTTGCTATTTATTGCACTAAGAAGTAGGGATGAGCGCACTCGGATTTATGAAATCCGAGCCCACCCGAACGTTGCGGATCCGAGTCGGATCCGAGACAGATCCGGGTATTGGCGCCAAATTCAAATCTGAAACTGAGGCTCTGACTCATAATCCCGTTGTCGGATCTCGCGATACTCGGATCCTATAAATTCCCCGCTAGTCGCCGCCATCTTCACTCGGGCATTGATCAGGGTAGAGGGAGGGTGTGTTAGGTGGTCCTCTGTCCTGGTAGATCTCGTGCTGTGCTGTTTAGTTCTGTGCTGTGCTGTTTAGTTCTGTGCTGTGCTGTGCTGTGCTGTGCTGTGCTGTGTTCTGCAGTATCAGTCCAGTGGTGCTGTGTGCTGTGCTCTGTCCTTCTGAGGTCAGTGGTGCTGCTGGGTCCTGTGCTGTGTCCTGTTCAGTCCAGTGGTGCTGTGTCCTGTGCTCTGTGCTTCTAAGGGCATAGTTATTTCCCCAATATTCCCCTGTGTTTAAAAAAATAAAAAAAAGTTTTTTAAAAAAATACCAAAAACTACTTTAATTTTTTTTAATTACCACAAAATTTGCACAACCAATCCTGCAGTATAAGCCCATTGGTACTGCAATATTACCAAGTTCACACATTCAGCAGTAAAAGTCCAGTGGTACTGCAATATTACAAAGTTTACACATTCTGCAGTATCAGTCCAGTGGTGCTGTGTCCTGTGCTCTGTCCTGCTGAGTTCCGTAGTGCTGCTGGGTCCTGTGCCGTGTCCTGTTCAGTCCAGTGGTGCTGTGTCCTGTGCTCTGTGCTTCTAAGGGCATAGTTATTTCCCCATTATTCCCAAGTTTTTAAAAAATAAAAAAAAAGTAAAAAAAAAAAAAAAATTTAAAAAAAAAAAAATATATATAATAATTATAACCAAATTTGCAAAACCAATCCAGCAGTATAAGTCCATTGGTACTGCAATATTACAAAGTTCACACATTCTGCAGTATCAGTCCAGTGGTGCTGTGTCCTGTGCTCTGTCCTGCTGAGTTCCGTAGTGCTGCTGGGTCCTGTGCCGTGTCCTGTTCAGTCCAGTGGTGCTGTGTCCTGTGCTCTGTGCTTCTAAGGGCATAGTTATTTCCCCATTATTCCCAAGTTTTTTAAAAATAAAAAAAAAGTAAAAAAAAAATAAAAATTTTTAAAAAAAATAAAAATATAATAATTATAACCAAATTTGCAAAACCAATCCAGCAGTATAAGTCCATTGGTACTGCAATATTACCAAGTTCACACATTCTGCAGTATCTTGTGCTACATATAATGGAGACCAAAAATTTGGAGGATAAAGTAGGGAAAGATCAAGACCCACTTCCTCCTAATGCTGAAGCTGCTGCCACTAGTCATGACATAGACGATGAAATGCCATCAACGTCGTCTTCCAAGCCCGATGCCCAATCTCGTAGTACCGGGCATGTAAAATCCAAAAAGCCCAAGTTAAGAAAAAGTAGCAAAAAGAGAAACTTAAAATCATCTGAGGAGAAACGTAAAGTTGCCAATATGCCATTTACGACACGGAGTGGCAAGGAACGGCTTAGGCCCTGGCCCGTGTTCATGACTAGTGGTTCAGCTTCACCCACGGATCTTAGCCCTCCTCCTCCTCCCCCCCCCTACAAAAAATTGAAGAGAGTTATGCTGTCAGCAACAAAACAGCAAACAACTCTGCCTTCTAAAGAGAAATTATCACAAATCCACAAGGCGAGTCCAAGGATGTTGGTGGTTGTCAAGCCTGACCTTCCCATCACTGTACGGGAAGAGGTGGCTCGGGAGGAGGCTATTGATGATGTAGCTGGCGCTGTGGAGGAACTTGATGATGAGGATGGTGATGTGGTTATTGTAAATGAGGCACCAGGGGGGGAAACAGCTGATGTCCATGGGATGAAAAAGCCCATCGTCATGCCTGGTCAGAAGACCAAAAAATGCACCTCTTCGGTCTGGAGTTATTTTTATCCAAATCCAGACAACCAATGTATGGCCATATGTAGCTTATGTAAAGCTCAAATAAGCAGGGGTAAGGATCTTGCCCACCTAGGAACATCCTCCCTTATACGTCACCTGAATAACCTTCATAGTTCAGTGGTTAGTTCAGGAACTGGGGCTAGGACCCTCATCGGTACAGGGACACCTAAATCCCGTGGTCCAGTTGGATACACACCAGCAACACCCTCCTCGTCAACTTCCTCCACAATCTCCATCAGATTCAGTCCTGCAGCCCAAGTCAGCAGCCAGACTGAGTCCTCCTCCATACGGGATTCATCCGAGGAATCCTGCAGCGGTACGCCTACTACTGCCACTGCTGCTGTTGCTGCTGTTAGTCGGTCATCTTCCCAGAGGGGAAGTCGTAAGACCGCTAAGTCTTTCACAAAACAATTGACCGTCCAACAGTCGTTTGCCATGACCACAAAATACGATAGTAGTCACCCTATTGCAAAGCGTATAACTGCGGCTGTAACTGCAATGTTGGTGTTAGACGTGCGCCCGGTGTCCGCCATCAGTGGAGTGGGATTTAGAGGGTTGATGGAGGTATTGTGTCCCCGGTACCAAATCCCGTCGAGATTCCACTTCACTAGGCAGGCGATACCAAAAATGTACAGAGAAGTACGATCAAGTGTCCTCAGTGCTCTTAAAAATGCGGTTGTACCCACTGTCCACTTAACCACGGACATGTGGACAAGTGGTTCTGGGCAAACGAAGGACTATATGACTGTGACAGCCCACTGGGTAGATGCATCCCCTTCCGCAGCAACAGCAACAGCTGCATCAGTAGCAGCAACTACAAAATGGCGGCTCGTGCAAAGGCAGGCAACATTGTGTATTACAGGCTTTAATAAGAGGCACAACGCTGACAACATATTAGAGAAAATGAGGGAAATTATCTCCCAGTGGCTTACCCCACTTAGACTCTCATGGGGATTTGTGGTGTCAGACAATGCCAGTAACATTGTGCGGGCATTAAATATGGGCAATTTCCAGCACGTCCCATGTTTTGCCCACACCATTAATTTGGTGGTGCAGCATTACCTCAAGAGTGACAGGGGTGTGCAGGAGATGCTTGCGGTGGCGCGCAAAATTGCTGGACACTTTCGGCATTCAGCCAGTGCCTACCGCAGACTAGAGGCACATCAAAAAAGCATGAACCTGCCCTGCCATCACCTCAAACAAGAGGTTGTGACGCGCTGGAACTCCACCCTCTATATGCTGCAGAGGATGGAGGAGCAGCAAAAGGCCATTCAGGCCTACACAGCCACCTACGACATAGGCAAAGGAGTGGGGATGCGCCTCAGTCAAGCGCAGTGGAGACTGATTTCCGTGTTGTGCAAGGTTCTGCAGCCATTTGAACTTGCCACACGAGAAGTCAGTTCCGACACTGCCAGCTTGAGTCAGGTCATTCCCCTGATCAGGCTGTTGCAGAAGCAGCTGGAGAAAGTGAGGGAGGAGCTGGAAAGCCATTGCGATTACACCAAGCATGTAGCTCTTGTGGATGTAGCCCTTCGTACGCTTTGCCAGGATCCGAGGGTGGTCACTCTTTTAAAGTCAGAGGAATACATTCTGGCCACCGTGCTCGATCCTCGGTTTAAAGTGTATGTTGTGTCTCTGTTTCCGGCGGACACAAGTCTACAGCGGTGCAAAGACCTGCTGGTCAGGAGATTGTCCTCTGAAGAGGACCGTGACATGCCAACAGCTCCACCCTCATTTTCTTCCACATCTATGGCTGCGAGGAAAAAGCTCAGTTTTCCCAAAAGAGGCACTGGCGGGGATGCTGATAACATCTGGTCCGGACTGAAGGACCTGCCAACCATTGCAGACATGTCTACTCTCGCTGCATTGGATGCTGTCACAATAGAAAAAATTGTGGATGATTACTTTGCTGACACCATCCAAGTAGACATGTCAGACAGTCCATATTGTTACTGGCAGGAAAAAAAGGCAGTTTGGAAGTCCCTGTACAAACTGGCTCTATTTTACCTGAGTTGTCCCCCCTCCAGTGTGTACTCGGAAAGAGTTTTTAGTGCAGCGGGGAACCTGGTCAGTGAGCGGCGAAGGAGGTTGCTTCCTCACAACGTTGAAAAAATGATGTTTATAAAAATGAATAATCAATTCCTCAATGAAGTACAGCACTGCCCTCCAGATACTACAGAGGGACCTGTGGTTGTGGAGTCCAGCGGGGACGAATTGATAATGTGTGATGAGGAGGAAGTACACACTGTAGGGGGAGAGGAATCAGAGGTTGAGGATGAGGACGACATCTTGCCTCAGTAGAGCCTGTTTAGTCTGTACAGGGAGAGATGAATAGCTTTTTTGGTGTGGGGGCCCAAACAAACCAATCATTTCAGCCAAAGTTGTTTGGTAGGCCCTGTCGCTGAAATGATTGGTTTGTTAAAGTGTGCATGTCCTATTTCAACAACATAAGGGTGGGTGTGAGGGCCCAAGGACAATTCCATCTTGGAACTTTTTTTTTTGCATCATATGACCAATCAACAGTCGTTTGCCATGTTCAAAAAGTAAAACCAAATTTAAAAAAATTCAAGAAATTAAACCAAAAGTAAAATGCCGTGTCATAATTTAAAACAAGAGGTATTGACGTGCTCTAAAACTACTGTATTGTTGTTTATATTTTATAAACACTACACTTGAAAGCTTGAGTCTTTCAATAAAAAAGTAACTGTCCGTTGCACGAATATTTGCAACAGGGACAATTTTAGGGTTAAGAAAGTCAACTAATAACACTTCGACGCTGTCTGTCTTTATAAACACTACACTTGGAAGTTGGAGGAGGTATTGTGGCCCCGGCACCAAATTTACTACCGGGGCCACTCCACTGTGCAGTCCATATTTAGGTGTATCAGATATTAAACAACGGTGACAGTTGATGCCCAATTTTTTAATTATATTGTGGCCTCGGTACCAAATTGTGTACCGGGGCCACCACACTACGCAGTCCAGATACTTGTTTGGTGGAATTCAGACCAGTTGAGGGTTTTATTATTATATTGTGGGGACCACTCTATCTATACCACACTACAACTCTATACCACTCTATTTAATACTTTAATTCTATTTAATACTTTAATTCTATTTCATACTTTAATTCTATTTAATACTTTAATTCTATTTCATACTTTAATTCTATTTAATACTTTAATTCTATTACTAATTACCATAAAGAGGAACTGCCGCTTCTATTTAATACTTTAATTCTATTAGTAGTTACCATAAAGAGGAACAAAATAAACCAATGTTACCAAAAGTATAATATGACTTAGACTTACAAACACTACACTTGAAAGATGGTGCCTTTAAATGAAAAAGTCAGTCTTCATTGCACGACTATGTGCAACAGGGACAGTTTTTTGGTTTACAAAGTCAACCAATAACACTTCGACCCTGTCTGTCTTTAACATACTTGATGGGATCTCAATGACGAATTGTCTGTACCATGTTTGGAGGAGGTATTTTGGCCCCGGTATCAAATTGGGTACCGGGGCCACCCCACTACGCAGTCCAGATACTTGTTTGGTGGAATTCTGACACGTGGAGGGTGTATTTATTTTATTGTGGCCCCTGTATCAAATTGGGTACCGGGGCCACCCCACTACGCAGTCCAGATACTTGTTTGGTGGAATTCTGACACGTGGAGGGTGTATTTATTTTATTGTGGCCCGGTATCAAATTGGGTACTGGGGCCACCCCACTACGCAGTCCAGATACTTGTTTGGTGGAATTCTGACACGTGGAGGGTTTTTTAATTATATTGTGGCCTCGGTACCAAATTGTGTACCGGGGCCACCACACTACGCAGTCAAGATAGATAGATGCGTATCATAGATAAAGTACATTCAGTGGTGTGGGGCAAATTGAAAAATATTCAAAATGCACTGACATTATCAAAAACAAGAGGTTGTCACACGCTAAAACTCCAACATGTATATGATGGAGAGGATGGAGGAGCAGCCGTATGTGTAGTGTAATGCAGACCTGTTGAAGGTTTTTTATATATTTTATTGTGGTGCCCAGTGCCCACTCCTCTAGGCAGTCCAGGTACATTTATTGGTGCGATTCATAAAAGTTCAGGGTTTTTAATATATTGTGGTGACCCACTCCTCTACGCAGTCCAGGTACATTTATTGGTGCGATTCATAAAAGTTCAGGGTTTTTAATATATTGTGGTGACCCACTCCTCTACGCAGTCCAGGTACATTTATTGGTGCGATTCATAAAAGTTCAGGGTTTTTAATATATTGTGGTGACCCACTCCTCTACGCAGTCCAGGTACATTTATTGGTGCGATTCATAAAAGTTCAGGGTTTTTAATATATTGTGGTGACCCACTCCTCTACGCAGTCCAGGTACATTTATTGGTGCGAATCAAACAAGTTGATGGTTTTCTTATTATATATATTGTGGTGACCCACTCCTCTACGCAGTCCAGGTACATTTATTGGTGCGATTCATAAAAGTTCAGGGTTTTTAATATATTGTGGTGACCCACTCCTCTACGCAGTCCAGGTACATTTATTGGTGCGATTCATAAAAGTTCAGGGTTTTTAATATATTGTGGTGACCCACTCCTCTACGCAGTCCAGGTACATTTATTGGTGCGAATCAAACAAGTTGATGGTTTTCCTATTATATATATTGTGGTGACCCACTCCTCTACGCAGTCCAGGTACATTTATTGGTGCGATTCATAAAAGTTCAGGCTTTTTAATATATATTGTGGAGACCCACTCCTCTACGCAGTCCAGAAAGATACCTTGTTGCAACGTTTTGGACTAATAACTATATTGTGAGGTGTTCAGAATACACTGTAAATTAGTGGAAATGCTTGTTATTGAATGTTATTGAGGTTAATAATAGCCTAGGAGTGAAAATAAGCCCAAAAACTTCATTTTTAAACTTTTTATGTTTTTTTCAAAAAAAATCCGAATCCAAAACCTTAAATCCGAACCGAGACCTTTCGTCAAGTGTTTTGCGAGACAAATCCGAACCCCAAAAATAACGAAAATCCGGATCCAAAACACAAAACACGAGACCTCAAAAGTCGCCGGTGCACATCCCTACTAAGAAGTGAGTCACCTGTGCAAGTGTCTACAAAAAAGTGTCTGCTGCAGATGACAAAATCAAGCAATTGAACCCCCCCGCCCCTCTAGAAATTCTATATTCCCCCTCTCTCTTGATCTCTCTCGGTATTTCCTTCTCTTTTGTTCTCTCTCTATATTTTTCCCTCCTTTTCACTCTTTTTCTCTAGTCCACGTCCTAAAAGCAAGAAATGTGACAGAGCCTTATACAGTGTATTCTATAATTCAGCGTAAAACCTGATACATCCTGAAAGGGAGGCATGGAACTAATAAGGGAGAAGTCCAGGCTGAATAAAAATGATGGGAGAATTCTGTGAAAAACTTTTTGTATATTTCAGCTCATGCCCTAAACTACAGTTTGCCAAGACTAAAATAATTGCTAGGAAAAATTCACATGGTTTTATATATGGTCGTATGTAAATAACTCTTTGCTCAGTACAATTTGCAATTTCAATGTAGTCTGATGTGAAAAAGTAATATTCTTTTGTCACAGATTAAACTCAGATAGTTACTAGCATTTCCACTGACATGTGAAATTTTCTGTGAGGACTGTGCTACTTAATACTCCTTAAAGTGTATTTATTGGAAGTACTACTAGTGATTGTGAGCCTCTCGTCCCTGTCTCACGAATGTTCCTATAGAGTCTCTTTTGATCTTCTGGTCCTTTTGTTAAACAGAAGTAAACAAAAAATGGTGGCTATTTTCTGAATATGACAACTCAGATACCAGTTTATAAGTAACTCATTAACCTGTCTTATAGCATCCCTGCAACATTGTATTAATAAGCGTTTTCACAGAGCTCCATTGTAGTTTATCGAGTGTTAATGGTCCTTATCACTTCAAGCAGTGTAGAATATTGACGCAAAGCAAAAAAAAAGCAATTGTTTGTCACAAAGTGTGGGTATATATCCATTCACTTGCATTTTGTACTATAAGCATCAAAATACATTTTGCCTTTTAAATACTCCTGTAAAAGATTTTAAATTAAAACTATGTGCACTTACCTAACAATGTATTTCACAGCTCTTATCTCAGCTGGTATTTTTTTAGCATTAATTGCTATCAATCCTTTCCGTGACCAATGTCCTTGTCTCTAACCCCACTGCATATCTAAATGTTTTGGTTAGCTGACCTACATTAAGATAACTCATTAACACTCCACTCATTTGAACTTCCTTCATTTTGGTTTTGCACCGAAACCTCTCTAAACATCCACCATAGTTAAGACATTATTATTATTATTTTACTTATACAGTACTAGTCATATTACGCAGTACTGTACAGAGAATATGTAATCATTCACATTAGTTCCTGCTCCATTGGAGCTTACAGTCTAGTTCCCTACCACACACACGGGGGTCCGGTTTGTCAGAGCCAATTGACCTACATTTAATTATCTTCCGACATTGTTTTGGAACTGTGGGAGGAAAATCAAGCAAAAAGAGGAGAATATACAAACTCCACACAGATAGGATTTCTAATCGAACCAGTAACCCAAGCCTCATAAAGCAGCAATGCTAACCATTTGTGCCACAGCACTACCCACATTAATCATGTTAAATCGAATGTTAACTTTGGTACAAAACCAGAGGCTTTTTGTCTAAGGGACAGAAAAAAGCTCTCATTGTATTCCTGCAATCTCTGGTGAAATCTTCATTTTGTAAAAGTGTCCATCATCGCTATTACACCATAAGCCTAACAGTCAGTGGGATTGTCCTATTCTGTGTTACAGGGTTGGGTTCCCTTTTTGAAATGTGTATAATGTAGACTTAATGTGTTCTCAAACATGTTTACATAAAACACGGTCAACAAATTAACAGGTCCTATTTTTACAAACAATTCTTCCTCTGTCCTCTTCATCTCATCAATGTTCAGTACTTATCATCCAAGATTCTCCATTTATTATCTTGTGAGTGACATAAATGATGTCTTTTAGGATATCTTCAAACTGAAGACAAAGATTGCACAGAATTCCACAAATAAGGATATGTTTCTGGAGGTAATGTTACCAAATACAAGTCGATTAAATGTATGACACACACACATATGCAACACATATGAATTGCAGGTTTTACCTTGCCTTAAACTAGTATTCATTTAAAAATGCTATTTATTTGAAAGTAAGCTGATGTCAGAAACCATGGTGCGCAAATTATGCGTTACATTTTTAAATTGGAATGTTATGACCATGAAAAAACAGTTTCATTTTAACTGAAATACATAACAATTGGATTAAAATGAGAATGATCAATTATTAATGGCATAGCTCTACTGCCTACATATATACAGTAACTCAGCACGCCTGTCACAAATTCTATTTTAAGCACTGTAATGGTAATTTGCAGCTCTTTTTTTGTAAACATGAGGTGACCACTTTAGTTTTTATGGGACCTGCAGAATGCATTCTGGTGATATATGTACAATCTTATATTTTTATAAGTCTTTCATTTAACCTTCCCATTTCTGAGGATTTTATTATTTTGTGCCAAAAATATATACACTGTAAGTTTTGTGCAAGTTTAGACACCGTGCCAGTTAACAGTGAATATGAAAATGTTTTATAGCCCTCTATAAAGTGTTGGGATCTTCATAAGTCTCTTCTGGACAACAAGGTGTTGCAGTGGTAAGCTGATTTTTTGCTGTCAGAATCCTAGGCCATCACCTTGCATGGCATTCTACACGGTTACTTGTTTCAGCACAGGACTGCAGCTAGATAGCACACACTGCTGAAAAGGGAAATGCAATTAGTATTTTTTTTTCTGCTTATGGAAAATTCATGTGATATAACCAGCAAGCCTGGCATAACTCAACACTATTTGACACTCAGGTTGACATGAATAATACTTGCCATTGAAAAACAACTCCCTAAATCAGCCAAGGTCCTGCTACATTATATCAGACACAGTAAGAAGTATTTTACTGGTTTGCATTTGTTCTTTTTTTACTAATCCCCCAAGCGAATTAATTACTGACCTCGTGTGGCTTTGATAGGCAACCGGCTTTGCTGCCAAAGTGCAATCTGCATCACTTTCATTAAATTGCTACCAAGGTTGGAATTATAGACAATTAATCTCCTGTAACATTTCACTGAACTCCATTTACACCACCTGAGCTGTAATGGGCCAAAAATGAAACATAGACATTAACTCTGCAGCATCCAATGTGAGAAATAAAGGTGAAAGCAAAGGTAAAAGCTTACTGAAAAGCACAGAATGGGAGCCAAGGTTATAATGAATAAGAAGCACAGTTTTGGCTGCAGATGGGCCACAGCTTTGAGAAATGTTCACCCTGTTCTCAAGCAGGCTTGTCAGGTACGTACTCTTTATCTTTTTAAATCCAATAAGAATGTACAGTACAAAAAAAGAAATAGATGGCACATTTATTTTAGTTCGTCTTTTTATCTTGTCAGATTCCTTTGCTATTGTTAATCTTTTTCTATTGCACTATTTCTATTTCTATATACATTTATATTCAACCCTGGTTACTTATATCAGATTTCATACTGCTGTAATGAATACATTTTGCAGTTTTGTGCTCTTCCACAACCAAATAAAGCACCTACCTATACACAGCCATGATCTGCCCAAAAGTCACACGAGGTGCTGCCCGCTGTCCAGATAAGCATGTTCTCAAAGTTGCCATCTGACACATGTGATAAATGCAGTGCCAATGTCCAGTCACTCCCATGATCAGTTTAGGACCTACTTGAGGATAAGCTGAGGATCATTTTAAGAAGAAAACTGAAACATGTAAATTAATAACAAGGGTGGTCCTAATATGTTATGATGTGACATGCACATTTTTAGGTATATCCACAGAAACGTAAGGATAGGTACAGATTCATTTTCTGGGAACAGTGCCATTCAGAGGTGGAACTAGCGAGCTTTTGGCCCCAGTGCAGGGAGGTGAGGAGGGGGGAACCAGAGCCCCTGACTCTCTACATCTGCCATGCAGTGGGCCCCATTGTTTCGATGGGCCTCGGTGCATGGCACCTGCCGCACCAATAGTAGTTCTGCCACTGATTCCACTGACTGTAAAGTAGGTGCACACCTTAAATGCACTAGGCAGAAGGGTAAATGCACTTGTGTACGTAAAGAAGCTTTAGAGATCCATACAAGTTGTGTAAATGACCCATAATGAATACTACAGCATACCTGCCAACCATCCTGATTTAGGCTGGACAGATGCGATTTGAGTGGACTGCCTTATAGCCACAATTACATCACAATTAGATCACAAAAGTACAAAACCAACTTTTGTGTGACAGTTGCTGCATAAATTAACCCCAAGATATTTTCATTGACCCTTTAGTTAAACTACAACTGTACACACAACATAGTCTTAAGGCTAGATTTACTAAGCTGCGAGTTTGAAAAAGTGGGGATGTTGCCTATAGCAACCAATCAGATTCTAGCTTACATTTATTTAGTACATGCTACAAAATGACAGCTGGAATCTGATTGGTTGCTATAGGCAACATCCCCACTTTTTCAAACCCGCAGCTTAGTAAATCTAGCCCTTAGTTTGTTTTCAGCAGCTATAGATTTGTAAGCTTTCGAGCAGGACCCTCTTACCTCACTGTTTGTTTGTTAATACCCAGTCTTGATTTATTACTGTCTGTTACTGCACTGCAGAGTATGCTAGTGCTATAGAAATAAATGTTAATAAACATATTATCCATTTTAATTTCAACAACTAAGGCCGGGCTGTAATTGGATTGGTGTGACATGTGCCCCAGCGCAGGGTAAAAAGCCAGGCGGATTAATTGCTTACTTTCTTAAATTAGCCTGGTTACAATTTATAGTGTGGAATTTACAGGGGCTGTACAGACAGGAACTCCATTGAAAGTTCAATGACTCCATGGGGGCTCATTGCACAGGATCATTAAGCCAAAATGGTTAGAGTGGATAGGATCCACAAAGTGGTTTGGAGAACCGTCTAGTTCTTTTAATGGGCCACCCATGACCTTCTTGGGGTAGGTAGATACTCTTAGTGGGTTGATCATGTCACTTCCAGCTTCGCTTACTATCACTCCCATCATTAGGGTGTCATGTACATCAAATATGTATTGAGTGATATTTAATATTAAAACTGGTTTATGTGAGTCCTCAATGAAAGTTGCAATCTGTCAGATAGTATTCATGAACTAGATCTGCTAACTTAGTTCTCCTAAAGCCACTCTTGATATCAGTATATTAACCTCAGCTTTATTCTCATTGCTTGCATAGAATTTAGTTAAAGATGAGTGAATCTCCTATGGTTTGGTTTACAGAACATTTCATGATATTAGGGTAATAGTTCTTTTTACGGAAAATTGATTCACAAATGTTTAATTATAGGTTGAAACTGAATGCGAAAAGAGATTTTATGGGTATCAAGTTGCTTGATTAATTTACTTTTGCTTGTAACTGTTTTACATAGGATTGGCTTTCAAAAATGACATTTTAAAAGACAATTTTGTTAGAAAAAATAATTCAAAGAATTCACATATTTTTAGTGCAAGTAATTTGCTGGTTCATATTTACTGAAGTGTGGACACTCTAAGAGCAATGCGTTGTACATGATTTTGCCATGTATGTGTTATGTGTGTTATATAAACTAAACAGGTTCAAGTAGAAATTAAGGTTTCTCCAGAAAACTGAATAAAGGATTGTGATCATCATCATCATCAGCTTTATATATCGCCACTAATTCTGCAGCGATGTACAGAGAACTCATTCACATCAGTTCCTGACCCATTGGAGCTTACAGTCTAAATTCCTTAACACACAGACACAGACAGAGAGAGACTAATGTCAATTTGATAGGAGCCAATTAACCTACTAGTATGTTTTTGGAGTGTGGGAGGAAACCGGAGCACCTGGAGGAAACCCACGCAAACACGGGAAGAACATACAAACTCCACACAGATAAGGCCCTGGTTGGGAATCAAACTCATGACCCCAGTGCTGTAAAGCAGAAGTGCTAACTACTAATCCACATTGCATTTGCTGGTTTTTGGAGGAACTACTAGTACTACTGCATTTTTTATTTATTTGTTATAAGCCACCATGCCGCCCACTTGGTGTCTTAATAAAAAGTTACAGAATATGTCTCAATATAAAGTATATGTCCCAACATTTTAATTCTATTAAATGTGACAGTGTGTGGCTGGATGTCTCCAGAAAGGGGGCAAGGCTTTATATCTTTTGTGCATGTCACTTGCCCCAGGAGTTTGCCTAGCATGTCTGAAATGCTAGGCCACGCCTTCCACTCCATTAAAAGCACCTCCACTCTCCCATCGGGAACCTGACTGTCAGGAACAGCATGGCAGTCTTCTAAAATCAAGCCTGTCCCGCCTAAATTGGGAGAGTTGGGAGGGATGCCAGTCGGTAACAATCTGCTTTCTATTTCTGTATCAAAAATGAATTGAAGCTAAATGTAAAGCACAAGGGACAACTGTATATTTACTAGTATGGGGCTATCAGATAAGGTACTTCCTGATAAATAATGAAGCAATGTTGTAACGCCCCCTGCGGGGAAAGACAGGGACAGACGCAACACAAAAGAACTTACCTTGAAAACGATGGTCACCTCCAGTCCGTTTCCGATATCCCAGCTGCGATCCAACCCCAGCAGATCCGCAGCAGCAACCCGTCACCTCCAATCATGTCCCTCTACGGAAGAGACAGAGATTACGGCCGTGCCTACCAGGTAAGGGCTGTCCGAGACTACGGCAAAGAACGAGGACACGGTCAGTCCAAGCTCACTTGCCGCCTCCTCACTTTGTTCTTGCCAAGACGCGGGGAACTACAGGCACTTAAGACCAAGACTAGTCCGAGGACTAATCCCGCCTCAAGTACCTCACACACCGGCCGGTGAGGGCCTAACCGAAAGGAGGAATCGAGCGTGATACTCACCGGGACACTCCCACTTCCGATCCGGTTCCTCTGCACCTTCCCGACTCCTGCGGATGACAAGAACACACAGCCTCCCTCTACGCTCTCGGTGAGACTAAGATGGCACCCACAAAACTGGACTGACTACAACAGCGACCCGACCCTAACAACGTTCTAATGGTCGGCAACGCAACTAAGTCAAACCACTATGACTAACTAGGTGTGGTGCACTAACGGAACTGCTCACTTACACACTACGGGGAACACCAGCTGGTGTTCACGGACTAAACCAGAGGGCGGTTCCTAACCTCCTCACCCAGGTCATACCAAGAAGCTGCCTTCTTGCTATGGGGTCACCCACAGACCCTAAGGACCGGTTCTTTAAGCCCGGCTGAGGCTCAGTGGAACAGCACACTAACCCGCGGGCCGACTGCCGCACAGAACAGCCGATCGAACTGAACCGCCCGACTGCCTGTACTCGGGTATCTCACACGTGTCCCTACGTCCGGAACCACAGGTCCACCTGCACGGAACCGGCCTTGAGGACCCTCAATCAGAACCACGGCCTCCCCTGGAACTGCCTCAAGGTGTGCTGCACTGCCACCAACTCACTCAGCCACCCCCTCTGGGTACCAGTGTGACCCCAGGGACCTAAAAGACAGGAAAACTACGTGTGTTCTCCCCTGACTATGTGTATGCTGGTAACTACACTTGTCCCCACAACACGGGTTAGCACAGGAAACCACAGGAACAAGAGCCTACCTTTAATGGGGGCCTGACGTCTTGCCCCTGGACACAATTACGTAGCCCACCCAAAATACTGTAATTCAACAATACCCGCCTCACAGACAGAATACAATATACAGTACTTTGTAAGCTACTTACCAGAGCACACCGCTGTTAGCCAACCAGCAGGTTGCTACAGCACCACAGGAGCCTCCGCTCTACTGTACCTCCTAACTATGTGTGCTCACCTCACACAGGACCACGCCTACATTCACGAGGCTCCCACGCCTCTACCTCATCACCACCAGGGCCTTCTGTCCTTCACACCATGGGCCTCTTGCCCAGTTGCACACAGAGCCTTGTGCTCTGATTAATGGGCCTCAGCCCCCTCTCTATCTCAGGGCTCTGAGCCCACTAACTAGGGCCTTGTGCCCTACTACCTAGGGGTCCTAGCCCCTGCCTGAGGCCTGTGGCCTCCCTATCTATCTACTAGGGCCTTGTGCCCTTTATAGCCTACGGCTACCAGCCCCTAACCAGGCCCTGTGGCCTTCCTATGGCCTCTAGGCCACTAACTACCTAAGGGCCTTGTGCCCTTGTACCTGGGGCTCTCACGCCCCCTGTCTCACTAACAGGGGCTTGTCCCCTTTATCACCAATATTATGGCCTACTGGCCCACTAATTTTATCGGGGACTAGTGCCCAGGTCCCTGGGCCTTGTGCCCCTAATTTTCCGTGCCAACGGGCCTTGTGCCCGACAATGGCCCCGGGCCTCGTGCCCGAATTAACGCTGAGTCCACTTACCTGCTCTGCGCAGGAATCTCAGCTTGCCACGCCGTCTTCTTCCTCTTTCTCCAGATCTTCCAGACCCTCCAGCCGGCGGCGCCTCTTCTCCGGTTCGGCGCTGTTGAGGGCTGCTTGGCGGGGGCGCTCTCAGCCCTTACAAGGGCTCCCCACCGGCGATCACTGTTCCGGCGGCTTGATTGTAGTCTTCGGGCGGCAGGGTAGCTCACGGCCCTCACAAGGGCCCCCTGCCGCCGCTGCCGCTGACTCTGTTGCTGGACGTCTTGAAGAGACGTCCTCCCTCTTCTCCGCCGACGGACTTCTGACAAAATGGCGCTGCCCGGCGACTTATATAGTCACCGGCGCGACGTCATCAGCCGGCGCGAGCGCTGATTGGCTCGCGCCGGCGCCAATCTTTTAAATGGCCGGGCGCGAGCCGCGATTGGCTCACGCATCCGGCCACTGATTGGCCAGCGGGGAAAGATGAGCCCTGATTGGCTCATCCTTCCCCCGCGCACAGGACCTGCAGGAAAGAACTCATACTTACCACCGCTGGATCGATGGACGGGTGAGTAACCTTCTTTCTTCACCCGCTTGCAGGGCTCAGCTAACAGGGGACTCTTCACCCCCTTCACGGGCACCAGGCACATCTTCAGCCCCTCCAGGGGCATAGCGATGGCGGGCATCTTCGCCCGCTTCTCGGGCACCATCTCCACAATGTATCAGGTTAGGCAGTTGGGAAATAAAGTGAGTATCAGCATCCACCATGTATTAAAAGGGTGGTGGGTAAAGTTAAGGAGAATGAAGACACAGAGGGAGCACTAACTGGTGCCAAGAGGGTTTAATTGAAAAGTGACAGGCTGAAAGAAAATACAGGGCTTATATCAACCTCCCAAGAGGCAGGGCATTGCCCTACTGTCACTTTTATAGATAATGGGCTTGATTCATTAAGGAAAGTAATGCAAAAAAATTAGTAAGTTTTCTCCTGGACACAACCATGTTACAATGCAAGAGGTGCATATTAGTTTGTTATTTTGCACATAAGTTAAATACTGGATGTTTTTATGTAGGACACAAATTCTTGGTAGCTTTATTTTTACACTGAAATTTAAAGTTGATCTAGGACATGCCCTATCCCAACTATAAATCTGTCCCCACATTTTAAAATTCCTTCCCCTTCAATGCAAAATGGTTTTGCCAAGGTGCAAAGTTACTCATTTATTTTGCTTTCCTTTCCTTAATGAATCAGGCCCAATGTGTTGAAAACAATATTCATGCAAAAGCTGTTGCCATTATCCAATCCACTTGCAAAGCAAAAGTATTAGTTAACAAATTAGCTGCACTGCAGATGACCCATATTCAGGAAAAGGTTAACAAAGTGACATCACTGTTTCGATTTTCATATCTAAGGCACTGACCCAGCAGGATGTCATATTAAAAATAATGTAACATCTGTCCTTGATTTTGTTATTTTTCACGCTCCATTTCAAGCTAACAAAGCCTCTGGATTCTGCGCAAGGCACCCAGCAGGGGCTGAATAGGAAGACGTTATTACAAAAATTAATTTTGCTCATTAGTACAAAGCAGCAAGCATGCGGTCCTAACTTCTATACTTAAATTCTGTGTTATGACTCCAACTTATTGTAGCATAATTCTTTCTGCAGATCTAACTATAACATTTTCAGCACCATGCCAAACATTTTCAAAAAAACACATCACATCTCTTTAGACTCAGTTCCTGTACAGTCTAATTGAGCCATACTTAAAAAAGGGAGAAATGAAGAATGCATAAAGGAGAAAAACAAGTTTAAAGGATATTATAATGCATACATCCTTTTTTAATGACTTAGAACTCAAAGACTAGGTGACAATTGTGGTTATTTATTCACACTGTAAAATTGAGCAATAACCCATAGCAAACCGCCATGTGCTTTCATTGTTTACACTTCCTCTTCCCGGCTTCCTCCAAATATACTCTCGCTCTGACTTAATAGGCACCAATATAACCCCATTATTAAAATAAATAGCCCCCAACCATCACCCCAGCAATATATGAAAACATCCCACCTTCATTAAATTATTACCCCCCACTTTCTACATTAATTTAATAGTCCAAACCTAACCCATATTATATTAAGAGCTCTCTGTCAGCTGGTGAGACCCTCATGTGTGACATTTAGTAGCAGGGGAGAGTGGAACAGGTGTATGCAGAGCAGTAATAGAGGGATGAATGGATCAGGATGATCCACGGCTGTATTAAGGTGGCTGTTACCAGGAGAGGGACCAGCCTGTCAATCAATCCAGCACCCCATTCCCAGACAGAGGGGAGGGGTTTCTGGGCAACAAGTAAGGATAGAGAGAATAGGAGTATGGGTGGGTTAATGAGACAAAATGTAAAAAGCTATACAGCTAACAATATATAAACCTATGAAAAGTATCTATCTGGAGCTAGGCCTTAAGTATGAGCCCCAACCGGATTGAACAATCCCACTTCAACAATGTTCAATCACACTGTCATATATTGGAGCTTTGCTAAAATTAATTATCACCACAGTCAACAGTCAACATTGCAACAGTGGAGGTGAACATGAATTTGGCCACACTAAGCCTGATGCACATCCATATGCTGAGGCATACACATCGCATGGTGCATCAAGTTCTGCCCCAACAGTATATGTGCTAGGTTTATGTCAGGTGTATGTCAGATTGTCTATGCATTGGCCATTTACAATGTTACGTGGAACAATAAACACTTTTGCAAGAAGTGCATATTAGTATTTTAAAGGAAAATTTGGCTTTGGGCTTTATAAGTTCGTTATTAAAAAAAAAACAAAAAACATTATTTGATTTTCACACATCAGTAAAACATAACAGTTTTGCACTCGAAAGTTGTACATATGTTCTCTAAATGAGGCCCACAACGTGCATATGATTTCCTTATTTGCATTTATTTTAAATGGGAGACAGCATCATCAGTGATATCATATTAGCAGTTGTTCTCTTAGTTTTGTTTTGTTTTTTTCTGTGTCTAGTGTTTAGCAGTTCTTCAATCTAGGGGCTTGTGTTTAGTAGTTTTTCAATCTGATGGCTACTGAAGATCAGACTTGCAATATGTTGACTACTGTATGGCAGAACTCCTGTCTGGTTGCTAGTGTTTGGAATATTCCTAATCTCATAGTGTATGAAATATTCCCAATCTGATGGCTACTGTATGACAGATGTTCAATCTGTGTATTAGAGTACCACAGACCTCCAATCTAGTGGTTAGTGTTTAGGAGACCAATAATCTCGTGGCAAGTGTATAGCAGAGCTTCGATCTGGTAGCTGTTACACCTCAATTTGTTGACTGGTGTATAAAGAGACTATAAAGACATCTGGTGACTAGTTTTGCTAGTTATTTCCCATCTCCCAAAATGTACTTATCCAGGTTTCCAATTTGCTTTTGGCACTGATTTATTAATTTGGGCCAGAAGAGAAACTATTTCAGTTGTGACACTATGAATAAATCAGACAACTGGGAGCTTTCAGCTAGATATTACTGTCAGTGGCTCTTTCTCTTAACAACAATTGAGTTAAGTAGAGAGGGGAACTCTCCGATATAAACTATCAGAGCATCAGATATATATATGTATATTTATATATATATATATATATATATTTATTTATATGTATATATATACGGCTCTCCACTATAAACCTTATTGCAGCCCTACCCTTCTTGATGGCGGCCCTGCCCCCTGTGCACAGGCAGCCCTGACATGTCATTGTATGCTCTAACAAATCATACCATGACACTGTTTCATGACAGCTACCTCAATGCACAGCATATTATTTAGAATGTGAAAAATGCAATGTTAATGTGTGTTTAAATACATAGAACATTTGATATAGATGATTACTAAAGATGTAAGCAGTCTGCAGATGTAAACAACCTGCTGTCTCACTTTTTCAGTAATATGTCTCTGTTTCATCATTTGAATGAAGTATGTGTTTGGTTTTACTGAAATGCAATCAATTAAAAATGTTTAGCTCATTACTATAAACAACTGATGTGACTTTATGTTGCTAGTTTGATTAATTAAACACTAGCATGAAGATATATCTGCCAATGTGCTTTGCACCTGCTTCACCCATGCAGAAAAAAAACATGCTGACTTTATTAAATGAAAAACAATTTTGCACAGTTAACTGTGCACCAGGTTCCCTATACAACGATCAGCCACAACATGTAAACCACCTTCCTAATAATCTGTAGGCGCCCTCGTGCCACCAAAGCAGCTCTGACACATCGAGGCATTGACTGCACAAGACCTCTGATGGTGTCCTGTGGAATCTGGCTCCAAGACACTAGCAGCAGATCGTTTAAGTCCTGTAAATTGTGAGGTGGGCCCTCCATGGCTCTAACTTGTTTTTTCAGCACATCCCACAGATGCTCGATCGGATTGAGATCTGAGAAATTTAGAAGCCAAGTCAACACCTTGAACTCTTTGTCGTTCCTCAAACCATTCCTGAACAATTTTTGCAGTGTGGCAGGGTGCATTATCCTGCTGAAAAAGGCCAGTGCCATCAGGGAATACCGTTGACATGAAGGGTTGTACTTGATTTATAGCAATGTTTAGGTAGGTGGTATGTGACAAGCTAACATCTACATAAATGCCAGGACCCAAGGATTCCCAGCAGAAAATTGCCCTGAACATCACACTGCCTTCTCTTGTTGCCTTGTTCCCATAGTGCATCCTGGTGCCATCTCTTCCACATGTAAACTACATACATGTACCCATCTATCCACATGATGTAAAAGAAAACCTGATTAATCAGATCAGGCCACCTTCTTCCATTGCTCAATGGTCCAGTTCTTATGCTCCCCTGCGCTTTCAGTGGTGGTCAGCATGAGCACTCTGACCCATCTGCAGTTGTGCAGTCCCATTCGCTGCAAGGTCCGATGTACTGTGTGTTCTGATTAGAGATGGTCACTGACCCCCGTGTTTTGGTTTTGGATTCGGTTTTGGATCTGGATTACCGTCGTGTTTTGGTTTTGGTTTTGGTTTTGCAAAACCGCCATTGCGTGTTTTGGTTTTGGTTTTGGTTTTGTTTGGTTTTGTTTTGCTATTTTTTGGGAAAATCCATGTTTTTGGGCCTAAATTAACCCAATTTAGTGCTCCAACTGTTTTAGAGACAAGTAATCTAATTGTTGAGGTAATAAATCATCCAAAAAAACAGTTTAATTCTTCGTTGGTAGGCCTATTCTACACACAAAACAGATTGTCTTCCTCTCCATCTATGCATATTGGCAATGCAGCCATCGTCTTTGAATGTATATTACACCCTACACTTATAGTTAAATATGTAAAGAAATGGAAAAAGCCAGTTTGCTTTCTGTCTCTCAAGGCCCCCCTCCACTTGTATAAAATAGCAAAAAATTCAGCCATTATAGACTGTACAATATTAATTGACATGGAGAAAGCCAGTTTGGTTTCTGTCTCTCTAGGCCCCCCTCCACTTGTATAAAATACTAAAAAATTCAGCCATTATAGACTGTACAATATTAATTGACATGGAGAAAGACAGTTTGGGGTCACTCTGTCTCTCTAGGCCCCCCTCCACTTGTATAAAATACCAAAAAATTCAGCCATTATAGACTGTACAATATTAATTGACATGGAGAAAGCCAGTTTGGTTTCTGTCTCTCTAGCCCCCCCTCCACTTGTATAAAATACTAAAAAATTCAGCCATTATAGACTGTACAATATTAATTGACATGGAGAAAGCCAGTTTGGTTTCTGTCTCTCTAGGCCCCCCTCCACTTGTATAAAATACTAAAAAATTCAGCCATTATAGACTGTACAATATTATGAAAAATGGACAAAGCCAGTTTAGGGTCACTCTGTCTATGACACCCTACCCTTAAGGATAAATTGCCCTAACAGCAGCCTTTCAAGATGGTATGTGATATGGAAATGCCACAAGTCCCTTTCCTCTTTGGGGGTAGATTGCACCCTACACTTACATAGAAAGTTTTAAAAAGATGTTATCGGCATCATCTTCAGCTTCATCCTCACCCTCATCAGTGTGTACGTCATCATCACAGACTATCAATTCATCGCCGCTTGAATCCGCCATTAGAGAACAGTCAGTGCTTGGATGTCTTGGATGGTGAAGGCCTTCCTCGTGGAAGATGTAGTTCATTTTTATAAACATCATTTTCTCCACATTTTTGGGAAGTAACCTTCTACGGCGATCACTGACTAAGTTCCCTGCTGTGCTGAACACTCGTTCAGAGTACACACTGGAGGGTGGGCAGCTTAGGTATTGCAAAGCAAGTTTGTACATGGGTTTCCAAATGGCTTGCTTTTCTTCCCAGTAAGGAAAGGGACTGTCTGACATTTCCATATCAACTACCTCTTGAAAGTAATCCTCCACCATCCTTTGCATGTTTATACTCATATTGGATGGACTTATGGGCAAAGTGACACTTTTTTTTGAAAAATCCTTCAAACCAGCCCAGATGTTAAATTGTTCTCGTCTGCCCCCTGTGTCTTCCCTGCTTCTTTTTTGGAAATTTAATTTTTTACAAGCAACAGCTTGAGAAAGTGAAGGAGGACACGTCGTCAAGCCGAGGCCCAGTTCAGCGGCCAACTTGCTGAGCAATAGCTCCTTGCAAAAGTTCACATCTCGCTCATTTACAAGTAAAGACTCAATGTAGGTTTTAAACCTTGGATCAAGCACAGTGGCCAAAACGTACTGATCCGAGTTCAAGATCTTAATAACTCGAGGATCATTGTGAAGCGAATTAAGTACTTGATCGACAAGGCCAACATACTTTGCTGAATTGCTTGCTTTCAGCTCCTCCTTCATTTTCTCAAGCTGCTTTTCCAATAGTCTAATTAAAGGAATGACTTGGCTCAAACTAGCAGAGTCTGCACTGACCTCACATGTCACAACTTCAAATGGTTTCAGCACCTTGCACAGCACTGAAAGGATTCCCCACTGTGCAAGAGTGAAATACATCCCCCCTCCTTTCCCAATGTCATGACTTGTGCAATATGCTTGGATGGCTTTGCGCTGTTCCTCCATCCTCTGAAGCATGTACAGGGTGGAATTCCACCGAGTTACCACCTCTTGCTTAAGTTGGTGGCAGGGCAAGTTAAACTGCTCTTGGAGCTGCTGTAATCTCCTACATGCTGTGGCTGAATGCCTGAAATGGCCTGAAATTTTACGGGCCACCGAAAGCATCTCCTGCACCTCACGGTTATTTCGTAGGAAGCTCTGCACCACCAAGTTGATGGTGTGAGCAAAACAGGGAATATGTTGGAAATCACCCAGCTGTAATGCTCGCACTATATTGTTGGCGTTATCTGAAATGACATACCCTGGGGAGAGTCCGAGTGGTATAAGCCATGCATCAATCACATCTCTCAGTTTGCGTAACAAATTGTCAGCCGTATGCCTGTTAGTGAAGCCGGTGATACAAAGAGTGGCCTGCCTGTGACAAATGTTACGTAGTGGTGTACATGCTGCTGCTGTTCCTGCTGGTGAAGGTGAATGACCAACCCAGTGGGCTGTCACAGTCATATAGTCTTTGGTTTGGCCACTTCCACTTGTCCACATATCTGTGGTTAAGTGAACAGTGGGCAGAATGGCATTTTTCAGCGCAATCTCTACATTTTTACACACTTTTTGGTATAGTTGTGGAATAGCTTTACGGGAGAAATGGTGTCGCGATGGAATTCTGTAACGCGGACACAAAACCTCAATTAACTGTGAAAAACCAGCTGCGTTTATTGTGGAGATTGGACGCAGATCTAACACTAACATTGCAGCCATGGCGTCTGTGATTCGCTTGGCGACTGGGTGACTGCTGTCATATTTGCTTCCCCTCGCAAATGATTGTTTCACAGTTAATTGCTGAAATGTAGGACTGCTCATTTTATTCACCTGCCTCTGGGATGACGATTCACCCCCAGCAGCAGCAACAGCAGCAGCAGGACTAACGCTTTCTTCAGAGGAATCAATAATAGTGCCGGAGTCATCCAGCCTTAAGTGGGATGCCGGGCTAACTCCGAGCGCTACTGAGGATATTGATGAGGATGGTGTGGTGGGTGTATTTTGTAGCCGTCGGTATGTCGGTGAGCGGAGGGTCTTAGCTGATGAGGGAGTGCTTGTATTCTTTTGGGAAGAACTTTCAGCTTTTCCCAACACTTTGCCATGAACTCTCGTTAAATGGCGTAACATAGACGAGGTTCCAAGATGGTTAAGGTCCCTCCCTCGACTGACTGTGGCTTCACATACACTACAAATGGCTATACAATTGTTGTCTGGATTTGGGTAGAAATAATTCCACACATAAGAAGTGGATTTTTTTGTTTTATGCCCAGGCATGACAATGGCCTTTTTCTTGTCACGTGCCAGAACTGCTGCCACTGGTGCAGGACTTACACAAACAACCTCATCCTCATCAACATCCTCATTAGCGCCCTCGTCGCCTACACAAATCTCCCCCTCATCCTCTTCTAATTCCAAAGTGGCATCCTCAATTTGGGTATCACCGGCTACACTCGGGCTATTAAGGCACACATCAGCAGAATGCTCACGATTAGACATCCCACTGTTGGATGGACTCTCCACAGGGATTGTTGTCATTTGTGAATCAGAGCAAATATTCTCCTGTAATGCCTCACTGGTATCTTGCAGCTCAGCTTTGACGCGTAACAGTAGTTGTGCACCAATTGTAGCCTGGGTAACTTTTTGGGATCTGCCACTAATAGCCAAAGGTGAAGGCCTCATTCTCTCTTTGCCACTGCGTGTGTAGAATGGCATGCTTGCAATTTTTTTTTTATCGTCACTTAACTTTTGCTCAGTTACACTTCTTTTTCGCTTCAATACAGTAAAATTTTTTTTGGTTTTTGTTTTTTGCACTAATTTGAAAACACTCTGTTGTTTGACATCGCCTTGGCCAGATGACGTACTGGGAACACTAACATCAGGACTGGTGACAGAACCTGGTTGCTCATTTAGATCATATGTGGACTGCTTTGAATCCATTCTGAGCGCAAACCACTGAGGAGTGCTAAAAATTATTGAGTAGATACTGCTGACAGATATGACTTTTGACAGCCAGAAATATTAATGCACAATTAGGGAGGACACCCCAAAAACACTGAGGAGTGCTACAAATTATTGAGTAGATACTGCTGACAGATATGACTTTTGACAGCCAGAAATATTAATGCACAATTAGGGAGGACACCCCAAAAACACTGAGGAGTGCTAAAAATTATTGAGTAGATACTGCTGACAGATATGACTTTTGACAGCCAGAAATATTAATGCACAATTAGGGAGGACACCCCAAAAACACTGAGGAGTGCTACAAATTATTGAGTAGATACTGCTGACAGATATGACTTTTGACAGCCAGAAATATTAATGCACAATTAGGGAGGACACCCCAAAAACACTGAGGAGTGCTAAAAATTATTGAGTAGATACTGCTGACAGATATGACTTTTGACAGCCAGAAATATTAATGCACAATTAGGGAGGACACCCCAAAAACACTGAGGAGTGCTAAAAATTATTGAGTAGATACTGCTGACAGATATGACTTTTGACAGCCAGAAATATTAATGCACAATTAGGGAGGACACCCCAAAAACACTGAGGAGTGCTAAAAATTATTGAGTAGATACTGCTGACAGATATGACTTTTGACAGCCAGAAATATTAATGCACAATTAGGGAGGACACCCCAAAAACACTGAGGAGTGCTACAAATTATTGAGTAGATACTGCTGACAGATATGACTTTTGACAGCCAGAAATATTAATGCACAATTAGGGAGGACACCCCAAAAACACTGAGGAGTGCTACAAATTATTGAGTAGATACTGCTGACAGATATGACTTTTGACAGCCAGAAATATTAATGCACAATTAGGGAGGACACCCCAAAAACACTGAGGAGTGCTAAAAATTATTGAGTAGATACTGCTGACAGATATGACTTTTGACAGCCAGAAATATTAATGCACAATTAGGGAGGACACCCCAAAAACACTGAGGAGTGCTAAAAATTATTGAGTAGATACTGCTGACAGATATGACTTTTGACAGCCAGAAATATTAATGCACAATTAGGGAGGACACCCCAAAAACACTGAGGAGTGCTACAAATTATTGAGTAGATACTGCTGACAGATATGACTTTTGACAGCCAGAAATATTAATGCACAATTAGGGAGGACACCCCAAAAACACTGAGGAGTGCTACAAATTATTGAGTAGATACTGCTGACAGATATGACTTTTGACAGCCAGAAATATTAATGCACAATTAGGGAGGACACCCCAAAAACACTGAGGAGTGCTAAAAATTATTGAGTAGATACTGCTGACAGATATGACTTTTGACAGCCAGAAATATTAATGCACAATTAGGGAGGACACCCCAAAAACACTGAGGAGTGCTACAAATTATTGAGTAGATACTGCTGACAGATATGACTTTTGACAGCCAGAAATATTAATGCACAATTATGGGGGACACCCCAAAAGCGCTGGGGAGTGCCAAATATGAAGAAAAAATAATAAACCTCTATCCTCCTCTCTGCACTAGCGATTTTGGTTAGAGCAATTGCAAGAACAATATGGTATTCTCTGTCCCTGCTCTAATTAGCCTATGACTACACCCTGCTCTCTCCCTCTGTCAAATGGCGATGGATTGCTGTGGAGGCGTGTATTTATAAAGTTGAAGTATCGCGAGAACCGAGTCCCGAGATCCGACGACGTCACAATGACGTTCGGCCTCGATTTGGATTCGGAATGGGCGGGAGAGTACCGAGCTGCTCAGCTCGGTACTCGGATACCCAAAGTTCGGGTGGGTTCGGTTCTCGGAGAACCGGACCCGCCCATCTCTAGTTCTGATACCTATTTATCATAGCCAGCATTAACTTTTCAGCAATTTGTTCTACAGTTAATATAGGATAAACTTATATATATCATTGCATTAAAAAATTATTGCAAAATGTAAAACTGAAATTCAATTTGGCAGAACAAAATATTGTACTTAGTTGGAAGGGGTGCACTTATTTAGAGGCATTCCCAATTATTGGTAGTCTGCAAAACTTTTTTAATTCAACAGTTTTACCAACACTCCAGAGGAAAAATTATTATTCACCCACTTCTTTCAAGTAGATGCCTTTTGGTCACATTAATAGGATTAAATAAAAAAATGTAGCTAAAATATCAAAATGTAATATTTTGACATCTAAAATTTATATGGCACAATTACCCCTGCATTCAGCACACATCTTTGTAAATAAAAAATTGCAGAGATCATGCAGAACTCTGACAGGTGGAGTTCTGTATTCATTGGAACAAGTATCAATAGTTGAAATTAAATTGATTTGATTTTTGACCAAACCTGAGCGAGACAGACTCTAGCTGAAATTGCTGCTTCTACTGGTTGTATTCAATTGTGTTGCTTTCCATGGGTACTGTAGCTCTCTTTAAGGTAATCTGGAGAAACTGCTCTCACCTTCATCCCCATTAAAGTTCAAGTAAAGTATTTAAAACCCATTTAAATGTAGTTCCCATATAGTGTTACTACAGATCATCATTACTCTGTTTCACTGGTACATGATGTAAGTAAGGTATCTGCAATATATGATCGTCATCATCAGCTTTTTATATAGCACCACTAATTCCGCAGTGCTGTACAGAGAACTCACTCACATAAGTGCCTGCCCCAATAGAGCTTACAGTCTAAATTCCCTAACACATACACACAGACAGACTACCAACAATTTGATAGCAACCAATTAACCTACTAGTATGTTTTTGGAGCGTGGGAGGAAATTGGAGCACCCGGAGGAAACCAACGCAAACACGGGAAGAACATACAAACTCCACACAGATAAGGCCATGGTCAGGAATCAAACTCATGACCCCAGTGCTGTGAGGCAGAAGTGCTAACCACTAAGCCACTGTGCTGCCATCCACCACATAATCATGGCATGAGAGGTCAAAGTAACACACAAATGACTGTCAGCGAGCAGTATTTTAGGATAAAAGATACATTTCAATTACATTTAGAGGAGTATGCAATTGACAGAGTGCTGATGGTTACCTTTTACAATAACCCACATTCGTCCTAGGAGTGATCCCAGAGAATTCTCAAGGTCTTTACCAAAAGGCTGAGGTCCCCAGCAGGCTTAGATACAACTGTAATTAGCAGTGATGAAACATTATTAAGATGCAATGCTCCTATAAGAGAAAAGAGTATCAAGTAAGTGTGAGGAAGCAGGGGTGATTGGTACATTGCTAAAGTGCCAGGAAAGGATGTGACATTCCCTTCAGTGCTGAACCAGGGTACCTGATTAGTGGTTAGTGATCACCAAGCTTATTAATACAAATATGCCCTCTCTACATTACATCGGAGATAGGAGGAAGTATGTATAAAACAAATTGCATCAACTGATAAGAGTTATTACAGGGGTATTTTACAAAAATGTCCATCTTTCTCACTTCTTCACCATTCCATGAAAAATACGCTGAGACAACGTTCAACACTTAATCATATTTCGAATTCCTCATACTTAGTTCTCATTGGTAGAAAGTGAAGCCTCCAATTTTAATAAAAGTGATTAATAAAATTTGTCAGACATGTCATTTTCAATCAGTTACCAGTATTCTAAAAGATAATTATAGGACATTTACCGAAATATGGCTCCCTTGGCTCACACATTATGAAACCAATGCTTAAATATTATCTTTACAATATTATTATAAAAAAAATCATATGGTGTAATTTTGTTTAATTGTTCTTGACCCTGGCAACTCTAAAAAAAGTACTGTTTTCACTATACTCCTATTATTTTTATTAATAACTTCCCCCGCTTTTCTTCCTTCTCCCCCCCTCACCTTCATAAGATATAATCTTGGGTTATATCTAACGTCAGCATGACCAAGCTTAAATGATATAGCTTTTAAGTAAATATATTATCATCACTTAATTGCGTGGTCAACAAATTATAATCATTTATGGAGCACGTATAAGTTTCTGTGTGGAGTGTTTTTGTTCTCCCTGTGTTTGCGTTGGTTTCCTCCGGGTGCTCCAATTTCCTCCCACACTCCAAAAACATACTAGTAGGTTAATTGGCTGCTATCAAATTGTCCCTAGTGTGTATGTGTTAGGGAATTTAGACTGTAAGCTCTATTGGGGCAAAGACTGATGTGACTGCATTCTCTGTACAGCGCTGCAGAAATAGTGGCGACATAATTGATGATAATGATGAAAGCTATCCTTAAAAATACATTATTTTATGACCCCCTCATTTTCTCCAAATTATGTAATCCTTTCCTCTTATTTATTTGTATAATACCTAATAAAAAATATTTTCTTTTTAAATTGCATGTGAAAAAAACAAAAAAAAGTTTAAAATTAAACATCAACTCCCTCCCCCACATCCGCCAGAATGTAATGTATAATATCTGTGTATAGTATAGACAACAATGTATGTGAATGTATAGGTTTAATTAATAAGCAGAGCTGTTTGGGAATAAAGATTGTTCTTCCATCCATACAGCCAGGAAAGTGAGCGTGAAACTGGTTAAATGAAACTTTTATAATATTATGTGGTAGCCACTGTTGCATTGTAATTGGCTCTTTATTTTTTTATTTACAGTGATGGTTTTGATTCCGCAGGTGGCATTTTTTATCCACTAAATCTCAGCTGGAGCAGGTCTTATTGTCATTTGGACGTTAATTTTAGAGATCTTAATGTAATTCAATTTATCATGCGTGTCACTGCAAATTGTATTAAATGCTAGTTATTATCTTATTTAGGAGTTCATTTACACACATAAACTATGTTACACGCCCAAGAGATTGCCATAGTAATGGCTTGTCATAATCACAGCTGCAGAGAGTTATTGCTGCAGTCATAAGTCATACATAAATGCAAATAATCATAAGTATTTTGTAAGCTAAAATGAATTAATTCATAGAAGTCTACCGCCATTTATTCTACATAAAACAAATTGAAAATGAACTTAAAATGGATTGCATCACTTAATAGCAGAATACTATAAAAAGCACCACACTGTATAGATGTAAAATCACATTTCACTATACCAGAAGGTAGATTCCAGATAAATTGTAATGGCTTCACACGTTTCTCTGCTTAAAGCAGTTTCCTCAGAGGCATTGGTTTTATTTCTGGAAGGTTGAATCTACATTGCAATCAAACAATTCATAACAGAAGTTTATCAGGCACCAGCTGATCTTCGGAAAAATCACATTCCATTGTATCAGAAGGTAGATTATGAAAATTCCAGATACATTTTAATTGCTTCAAGTTTTACTGCTAAAATCAATTTCATCAGAGGGATTGATTTTATTTATGGAAGGTGTATCTAAACTGCAATCAACCAATCAGTGACGGAAGTTCATTAGACACCAGCTCATCTTCTATAGAAAGTCTGCTTATAATAAAACTTATAAAGTTATCCTAAAACATATAGGGCCTCAATTAGAGTTAGGAGCAAATCTAGTTAAAGTGTGCAAATTAGCACTGGGACAAAACGTATTGAAATTTTTTTTTTGCACACTGGGAAAATAAAAGCTGCATTTGCATGTAGAGCCAAAAACCACCACTTAATCTCGGTAGCTAAGAATTAATGCAGGTGCTGGATCTAATCAAGTTGAAATCAAAATTGTCAAGAAAGGTCTCAAATGCAATGGTTCAAAGAAGGTAGCGTTAGTTATAGATAACAAATAAAAAAGGCAATGATCTGCGCAGATGATACCTGTATCACTTTTGGTGTATACACACCATTGCAGCCAAATAAAAATAAACACATTTATAATCAATTGAACATATAAAAACCCACAATTTATTCAAATAAACAAAAAGATAAAAACTTAACAACAAGCAGGATAATATTGACTAAATACCACTGTATAATCATCAATGGAGACTGTGTTTTGTTATCAACCAACCAAATAAATAGGGGTTATATTGGTGGCTTCTTCAAAAAGTTCAGAGATTAATGTAAAATATGATTCAATCCAGTATATAGAAGTTCCATATCGGTTGAAGATATAACGAGTTTGGCAATGTATTTCCTGGCATCAGCGGGAGGATCGAGCGTGGGTGAAGTGTGATATCCACACACCCTCAGAAACTCAACCACAGATGCACACAATGGAATTGCACTAATCGGAATTTCCTCCATGGTGTGCACCAAAGTTCACTGTCCAGACAGGTAATTTTAAACTGCAGATTGGTTCCTCTGTAAAACAGCTCATAACCAGCAGGTCCAGAATATAGGATATAGTCACTACTTAGAATTTTTACACACAGATAATATTAGTTGAGTTGAAGAGATTAAAACACATAGATGGCGACGCGTTTCGTCTACCTCATGCAGACATTCTCAAGCAGTGGGAAAAATCGTATTGCAATATTTTTTTTGCACAATGGGAAAATATTAGCTGCATTTGCTTGTAGCACACAAAGGGGCATATTCAATTAGCTTTCCCATCCACAATTACATGCGGCTGTACGTGAAAAGTGACATTACGGTACCACAACATTGAGGATTTCCTTTCACAACCCTAAGGGGTGTGCACGGAAATCAGCGATGTGGCGATATCGGGACCCGTGCAGCTGCGTGCAATCGCAGATAGGAAAGCTAACTGAATATGCCCCAAAGAGTGTACCGCTTTATTGTTACACTGCAATTCAGATTTGAGTTTGATCACTGTCCATTCCCAACTCCAAATCTGTCTGCACATTTTGCATTTGTCCCCCCTGCAGTGCAACGTGGAATTGTTACAGTGAAAAATGCACCTACTAGTTGGAAGTATTTCTGAATATAAATAAGGCCTATAATACCAATTTTGATATATTTACAAAAATCATAACAACTAAAATAGACTTTGGCTCTTTTCATTCATTCAAACATTATAAGCTACTACCACTAATACAAATAGTCTGGTAGCAACAGTTCAATAAAATAAACATAGAAATACATCTAATCCTCTTTTGTATATCAAGATAGATCCATATATGTCAAATCGGAGACAAAACTCAAAATAATGAATACTTCTTTCTAATGAATCTTTCTTTATAAGTGCTAAATAAGTGCCACAGTCATTTCATACTTATGATTATCCACTGTTCCTCAAATTAATTATATCTCTTTTCAATCATATTATGAATTAACCATTTGTTCCTAATAAGAAATTTGACATGCTAAAATTATGATTTTTATTGATTGTAACACACCCTTACTTCTGCTAAGAGGTGTACATGTAATATCGCTGTGTATATCACTTACCTCTTCATGCACAGTGCATCCACCAAGTCTCCTTAGTCTGGTTATATATGGACGTGGATGTAATGACCACCAGGGGTGACTTTAGGACCCCCTGTAACCACATATACATCGCACAACTCTGACACATGATAAGATTGTTCTTTTATATAAAAAAAATTACTTTGAAATTATATATTTTAAATAGATGTTCAATAAGGGAATAAAGAATAATTAAAATCACAAACACTTTTAAAAGGTTGAGTATTAGATTCACTATAGATATATCAATAAATATGGATGTTATATTATCTATGTAATTTTTGATATTATGATATTTCTAATAGACTACAAAATTTTCCTCTTTAAACTAATCCTAACTCACAATAAATTATTACTATGTCTAACACCGATATATAGAGCATATCACATTAATTTACTTTATAATAGCCTGAAAGTAATAGTAAATTATGCTCATTACTTTGATCAAATATTAATTATTTAATATTATAACATACTTAAAACTTCACGGTTCACAGTATTGATTCTTGCAATATCCCTCACTTCCAGGCCAGGCTAGTACACTTGTAATACTGTGTCACACGGCGCTTATTCGGCTTCCATAAACAGAGACTAAGAAATTCACCTATGCCTCAATAAGCAGACATCAAACCTTTAGTCCTGATCTACACATGTGCAGACTGAGTACCTGTCTGCGTTTGGCAAGATTCCTATTGGTTCCTGGTTCTGGCTCTAAACTTGAAAAGGCACTTCCTCCCTTTCCTTTGGGCCTGTTGATCAAGTTACCTGTCTAATTAGGTTCCTACCTATTCTGTGTGCTCTCACCTGGATCGTCAGTGCCCCTGCTGTGCTGCTGTTCAAAGGCTATATTGCTCAAGCTTCACCTGTCTCTGCTGTGTTGCTGTTTCAAGGGCTATACTGCTGAAGCTGCACCTGTCTCCGCTGTGTTGCTGTTCCATGGGCTATACTGCTCAAGCTGCAACTGTCTATGCTGTGTTTGCTGTTCCACTGGCTATACTGCTCAAGCTGCACCTGTCTCCGCTGTGTTGCTGTTCCATGGGCTATACTGCTCAAGCTGCACCTGTCTCCACTGTGTTGCTGTTCCACTGGCTATACTGCTCAAGCTGCATCTGTCTCTGCTGTGTTGCTGTTCCACGGGTTATACCGCTCAAGCTGCACCTGCCTCTGTTGTGTTGCTGTTTCAAGGGCTATACTGCTCAAGCTGCACCTGTCTCCGCTGTGTTGCTGTTCCACTGGCTATACTGCTCAAGCTGCACCTGTCTCCACTGTGTAGCTGTTCCATGGGCTATACTGCTCAAGCTGCACCTGTCTCCACTGTGTTGCTGTTCCAGTTGCTATACTACTCAAGCTGCATCTGTCTCCGCTGTGTTGCTGTTCCACGGGCTATACTGCTCAAGCTGCACCTGTCTCCACTGCGTTGCTGTTCCACGGACTGTGCTGCTCAAGCTGCACCTGTCTCCACTGTGTTGCTGTTCCACTGGCTATACTGCTCAAGCTGCACCTGTCTCCGCTGTGTTGCTCTTCCACGGGCTATACCGCTCAAGCTTCACCTGCCTCTGCTGTGTTGCTGTTTCAAGGGCTATACTGCTCAAGTTGCACCTGCCCCTGCTGTGTTGCTGTTTCAAGGGCTATACTTCTCAAGCTACAACTGTCTCCGCTGCGTTGCTGTTCCATGGACTGTGCTGCTCAAGCTGCACCTGTCTCCGCTGTGTTGCTGTTCCACTGGCTATACTGCTGAAGCTGCACCTGTCTCCGCTGTGTTGCTGTTCCATGGGCTATACTGCTCAAGCTGCAACTGTCTATGCTGTGTTTGCTGTTCCACTGGCTATACTGCTCAAGCTGCACCTGTCTCCGCTGTGTTGCTGTTCCATGGGCTATACTGCTCAAGCTGCACCTGTCTCCACTGTGTTGCTGTTCCACTGGCTATACTGCTCAAGCTGCATCTGTCTCTGCTGTGTTGCTGTTCCACGGGTTATACCGCTCAAGCTGCACCTGCCTCTGCTGTGTTGCTGTTTCAAGGGTTATACTGCTCAAGCTGCACATGTCTCCACTGTGTAGCTGTTCCATGGGCTATACTGCTCAAGCTGCACCTGTCTCCACTGTGTTGCTGTTCCAGTTGCTATACTGCTCAAGCTGCATCTGTCTCCGCTGTGTTGCTCTTCCACGGGCTATACCGCTCAAGTTTCACCTGCCTCCACTGTGTTGCTGTTCCACTGGCTATACTGCTCAAGCTGCATCTGTCTCTGCTGTGTTGCTGTTCCACGGGTTATACCGCTCAAGCTACACCTGCCTCTGCTGTGTTGCTGTTTCAAGGGTTATACTGCTCAAGCTGCACCTGTCTCCACTGTGTAGCTGTTCCATGGGCTATACTGCTCAAGCTGCACCTGTCTCCACTGTGTTGCTGTTCCACTGGCTATACTGCTCAAGCTGCACCTGTCTCCGCTGTGTTGCTCTTCCACGGGCTATACCGCTCAAGTTTCACCTGCCTCTGCTGTGTTGCTGTTTCTAGGGCTATACTGCTCGAGCTGCACCTGTCTCCACTGTGTTTGCTGTTCCAATGGCTATACTGCTCAAGCTGCACCTGTCTCCGCTGTGTTGCTCTTCCACTGGCTATACTGCTCAAGCTGCCCCTGTCTCCGCTGTGTTGCTCCTCCACGGGCTATACCGCTCAAACTTCACCTGCCTCTACTGTGTTGCTGTTTCAAGGGCTATACTGTTCAAGCTGCACCTGTCTCCACTGCGTTGGTGTTCCACGGACTGTGCTGCTCAAGCTGCACCTGTCTCCACAGTGTTGCTGTTCCACGGGCTATACTGCTCAAGCTGCACCGGACTCCACTGTGTTGCTGTTCCATGGTCTACACTACTCAAGCTGCACCTGCCTCTGTTGTATTGCTGTTCCACGGGCTGGATCACCCAAGCTACACTTGTCTTCTCTGTGCTGCTGCTACACGGGCCGTGCTGCTCAAGTTACATCTGACCCTATCGTGTCACCGCTCCGGATTGCATTGCTCAAGCTTCATCTACTCCGCATTTGCCTCTGTGGATCAGTGGCATTACAGGTCGTATCATCTAGCTGCTTGTTCTTATTTTCTCCTGCTGGCTGAACTGTTCCTTTTCATCTAAGCATATTAAGGCATTACATGGTATCTTACCCTTGCTGCATCTTCTGTGACTAGATTGCTGTATGGACTGTTACTTATACCTCCGATGTTGTGCTGCCCTATTGTAGTTCCATATACCTGCTGCATTACCATCTTTACTTTGTTGCTGGACTGTTCATGCTATTGCCATATTTGAATATATCGATTATATCTCTATTGTATTCATTCATATGATATTGCCGGTGGCACTGCTCACCGTGTACTACGTTCCTAGTGTCAATATACTGAAACTCTCCTGTTTATCATCCAGTCGTCATTAAATCACTGATTGTACTTTTATCCTGCATCTGTGGTCTATTCGCCCTTTGGGTGTAGAACTACTACTTTACCAGTGTGCCTACATTACACCTGTTACCATCACTCCCCGGGGACCCCGTCCAACACCCCTGGTAGGGACAGCGACCTGCGGGCGAATGCCGCTGAGTCAAAGTCACCTTGCGGTGACCGCTGGTGAAAACCATTCGCCCGTTAGACTCCGCGCCCTGCTAGGGGTAACATCTGTTGGGCGGATTCAAGAGTCCAGAATACCAAACCGTAACATACTGTTGTTAGCAACTTCTCACTTAGTTATATGTACATTTTATTTTCTCCAGATGTGTATTTCAATACCATTTAACTGATAATGTAGATGAAATAATAAATTGATATATAATTTATTCTCTTAAATAAGTATTTCTAATGACTCAGATATTATATTGAATGAATGTATATCACAGTCTCTGAAATAAACATTTGTACTCATGCACTATATAGACTGTTTCAGACAAAAAGTTAAATCTGAGATTTTGGACAAACACCACAAAGTGTCACAAACTGTGGAGGAGAGGAATACTATAAAATCATAAAATCTAACAATAATATCATCATTAAACCAGCAGATAAAGGAGGAGCTGTAGTAATTATGAACATATCAGATTACATTCAGGAACCATACAGACAGCTCTCGGATAAAAAAATACAACACTCTGATTATGGAAGACCCCACTAAACAATACACAGAAGAACTTATAAAGATCATAAATGGTTTCAACACTGTATGATCCTCTCTACTGGACCTTATACCGGACAATCCCAAAATGGGTACCTTCTACATGTTACCCAAAATACATAAAGAAGGTAATCCAGGGAGACCAATAATTTCTCGCATTGGCACCTTAATGAAAAATATTTCTGGCTGGACTGAGAATGTTCTAAAACCCTTGGTGAGACGAACATCCAGCTATATCCAAGATACCACAGGCATTTTCTGAAAACTTTCAGCCCTGGGTCCACTACCAGAAGGCTCAATACTGGCAACTATGAATGTGAAGTCTCTGTACTCTAACATACCCTACAAGGATGGCATGGCCGCATGCCAACACTATCTTCAAATAAACAGTCTAGCCATGGAGCCAACCCTGCAGCTGATCAGGTTCCTACTCAATCATAATTACTTTTCTTTTAGAAAAGACCTATACCTGCAGTGTATGGGAAGTGCCATGGGTAGTAAGATGTCACCTCAGTATGCTAATCTTTTCATGGCTAAACTAGAGGAGGAATTCTTATCAACTTGCAAAATGAAACCTCTAGCATACTTCTGTTATATTGATGATTTGCTAATAATCTTTACTGGCTCTGAAGATGAGCTGCTGACTTTCCATAAAAACTTCAACAAATTTCACCCAACCATCAGACTCACTCTCAACTACTCACGACCTCAGATACATTTTCTGGACATGACCCTATACAATAAAAACATTACTATACAGACATCAGTCTATCATAAACCTACAGGCCGCCCAGCATATCTGAGATGGAACAGCTTTGACCCAGGACACACAAAGAAATCCATCATTTACAGCCTAGATCTGAGATACATTCGGATTTGTTCAAACAGTGAAGACAGAAAACAACACCTGGTATCACTGAGAAATACATTCCTACAACAAGGAAACCATCTAATAGTTATAGATGAACAGATCCACAGAGCTACAAGGATCCCAAGGAGTAACCGCCTGGATTACAAACTAAAGGAGGTTAACAACAGTGTGTCCCTAGTGGTCACTTACAATCCCCACATTAACATTTTGTGTAAAATTGCTGCTGACCTTCAACCCATATTTCATAAAGACTGAAGGAAATATTCCCAGATTTACCTCTCCTTTCATACAAACAGCCTCCCAACTTAAGAAATCTCCTCGTTAGAAGTGCCCTCCCATCACCATCAAAGACTGGCACCTTCCCTTGCAAAAACAAAAAATGCAAATCCTGTCTTGTGTAAGATATTTGTGAATTCTGGAAATGTTTTTAGATGTATATAACATGATTTAGATATAGAGTCAATGTGGGGAACAAAGGATAGGTCTGAATCGAGGATTACACCTAGGCAGCGAGCTTGCAGGGTGGGATTTATGGTCATGTTATCAACAGAAATAGAAATGTCAGGTATGCTCTTGTTGGTGGGTGGAAATATTATTAACTGTTTTAGAAAGATTAAGTTTGAGTTGGTGAGAGGACATCCAAGATGAAATGGCAGAAAGACAGCCAGTTACACAGGATAACACAGATGTCGAGAGATCAGGAAAGGATAGAAAAATTTGGGTATCATCCGGAGAGAGATGATACTAAAATCCAAGTAACGTATTAGATTTCCAAGAGAAGAAGTATAGATAGAGAACAGCAGAGGACCAAGCACTGAGCCTTGTGGTACTCCAACTGATAAAGGAAGCGGAGCAGAGGTGGCCCCAGAGAAATTAACAGTGAAAGAGCGATTAGAAAGGTAGGATGAGAACCAGGATAGAACAGTGTCTTGAAGACCTAGGGTTTGCAGCATTTGTATGAGAAGAGAGTGGGCAACGATGTCAAATGCAGCCGAGAGATCCATGAGAATTAGGAGAGAGTAATGGTGTTTTGTTTTAGCAGTGATCAGATCATTGACAACCTTAGTTAACGCAGTCTCTGTGAAATGTTGAGAACGAAAGCTAGACTGAAGAGGATCCAGCAGGTTGTTTGCAGAAATATAAGGTTGTTTGTAATATAAGGATATGAGAGTCTCTCAGGTTTACTCACAGGAACCAGGGTTTGGTTATATCAATATCACTTTCTCAAGGTTTCTTTTTTTCAAAATTATGTTTCTCCTCACAGAAGATTTGGCTTCATAGATCATTCTTTTTACCTATATTTCTAACATCAGATGCTTTTTCTCATAAATACTGATCTTCACAAATACAGCCTTTTACATATACATCTCTTAATAGATCAACCTCATTAATATATATCTTTCTTCTCACAGATATGTCTCAATTTGCTTTCTCCTTCTTATATAGGTCTGTTTCCTCTCACCTTCACCCTGGGGTCCAGTAAAACCATTATTCCTTCTCTCTCCACTGTAACTGACACACTCCTTTGTCAGTTCTGGTGCGATTATGCATTATCACTGGAGACTATGGGATATGTAGTCCCAGCCAGCGCCGGCTTTTATATTTATTTTTATTCTCTGCTTGGTGGCAGATGTTGCATGCTTATCAAACTGTTGTTGTTGTAATCTGGTTTAAGTTAATTTCAGTTTCATATAGAAAATTGATGGCACTAGTTTATAAATAAATTGATTTCAGCTTAATAATATTTAGTTTTCACAATTATTTACATTATTAGAGTAATTTCAGCGCTGCTCACCCTCTACTGCATGTGCTTCAACAGTCCTGTGGTCAGACCGCAGGACCGACCCAATTTGCTTTTATGCAATGGTTTTTATTAACTTTTTAAGTAATAGGAAGATAACAGAAATAAAAGGGAAAGGCAAAAGGGTACATATACAGCATATTCAAATGAGACATATATTGATAAAACACAAGCTTCCAGCTACAAATGATGACAGCTTCCATAGCAACAATGTGAATAGCAATGCAACAGATTGAGACAAATAGTGATAATATACAAATGTTACATGGCTGAGCACAAAAGACAGTAATGACTATAGAGAGTATAGAACCCCTAGTCTCAACAAAAGTCTTCACCTTCCGAACTATAGACATGGCATTCGCACCATTTCATGAAGGGGGGGGGGGGGGGGGGTGATGCTGAAGTGAAGTATTACTGCCTTGCGATTTTCATTTCGAAACTCCTATGAACTTTCACAACTACCATAGATATGGGGCATGGGGTCTTTCCATTTCTGTGCTATAGCTGCTCTAGTGGCAATAAGAATATGTCCGGCAACATATTTGTGGTGGATTGGACAAGTAACATGGAAATTATGCAAAAGGGCAGGCCTAGGGGTCAGCACTAGGTCAAACCCTGTAACACGCATAATGAGACTGGACACTTCAGCCCAAAGGGGTTTCACAATCGGGCAATGCCAAAACACATGTAATAAATTAAGCCGTAATTTCTCCAACAGTATTGTGAGTGGGAGGCCATATTTTATGTTGTCTTGATGGGTTGAGGTACATTCTATTTATCATTTTAATTAGACTTTTGGAATGATTAGTGCATTTAGAAATTTGTTGACTGTCTCTAAAGATTCTCTCCCAGTCATCGTCTGATAAAGCAGTCACCAAGTTAGCCTCTCATTTTATTTGGGATAAATATTTGCATGTTTTTTTCATCATTAAATTAAAAGTATACCATGATGTGATACCACCCTTCTGACTTTGAGAGCTATGTCTAGAAACATTTGGAGTAGGCATTGAAATCATTCGGGATCTGCTTGTGGAGAAGTTGTGGATCCAGTGTCTTATCTGGAGATATTTGTTGAAATCATGGGAAGGAATTTGAAAATGTTTGTGGAGTTGCGAAAAGGACCTGAGTGTTCCATCCAAATATAAATCATGAACCTTATGAACTGCAGACAAAAGCCAATTGTGAAAACTTAAGTTTGGTATGTGTTTCACAAGGCTCAGTAGAGGAAGATTAAGAAAGTGCAGAAAAAGGTCCTCAGTATTGGTTACAAACGTATGCCAAGCTTGCAATGTAGCTAGAGTAGAACTAGAGTTGGACACCAAAATAGGTCTTTCTTTTGGGAGAAGCCACAATAGATCAGTCAAGGAAAGGAAATTTCATATTGTTTTCTAGAATCATTTAGGACTTCACCTGGTCAGTAGCAAACTAATTTTTCAAATGGTCTAATAAACAGGCCAATTGGTAATATGCTAAATTGAGAAATGCAAGGCCACAATCTGACTTGGGAAGGGACATTTACTCATTGACCAGGAGCGTTGTTCTATTTTTATACCCATGGACAGCAGAGCAATCAGGAAACAGGGTGTCTAGGTTAATATGAAGGCAGAGAAACAGATCCAGCACGAGTGACTATATTGTGTTAACAGCAGTGGTGGGAGGTGTCTGCACATATAAAGTACGGGACGCTAGGCCACAAGTTGTTTTGCTTAAGATAAGGGCTAATTACTCACAAACCTCTGTCAAAGATGCTGCTTGAGTGGATCGGAGGGGTAGGAGCAGTGTTTCAAGTGCGTTTAAGGAAAGAGAGACAACAAGGCGGTAAACTGGTGAGTGCCTAGATGGAGGTCCAGCACACTGCGTCCATCTCTGGTTGCTCTGATAAATGGAACATACCATAGAGTAAATGGGATTTACCGGTTGACCTGGATCTGAGGTTGGCTCAGGGAACCTCACTAGAGGAGAGATAAACAACTGCTGCTCTGTAAGTAGGCATGGATCAAGTCAGTTCCCATGATAATGGTGAGCATTCCACCAAGTAAAGGAGCAGGAGCACTAGCCAGAGATCACCAGGAGAAATCAATGCTGGTAGTGGATAAGAATAAGTAGTTTAGAAGTAGGTTCATGCCCCTGTGATGTGAGCTGTAAGTTCCATGCAGGTGAAGTAACAGGTTGCTAGACGGGGGAGCAAAGTCTCTAAGCACAGGTACGGCATTTGCATGAGCTTTCTGGCGGGTTTTATGCTAAACAGAACTGTTGTGGAGATCTGCACCTGCCGCTCGACTGGTTAGAGTCCTGGTCAACAGACAGAGCTCAACATGATGGTATGTTGAGCTGAGTAGAACTCGCTACTGGCACGGTCCAGTTGGGTAGTTATATTGGCAGTCTGGCTACAATAGTCATTTGGAGAGGGCTAATAGCCATGGACACTGTTGAGGCCTTAACAGGAGCAAACAGCTATGCCACAGTCGAGTGTCTACCGGGAGCCGTTAATCATAAGAGATATAGTTTTCTGCTCTGTGCAAGCCCCATAAAAGCACATCTTTAGCTACACCCCCGGGACAGTCCCAATTTAACATGGTAAAACTGGTCTCATCTGTTGGAACAGGATGTCTCTTGTAAAATGAAATTATAACAGAGAAAATTGGTACAGTGTTAGACCTAAATGGATCAATTGTGTGTCCAATCTTGACTCTTTTTTTGATTTAGGAATCTTTTGTGATCAAATACAGAACAGTGGAACCTACTTTAAAGGTTCAAAATCATAGCTCCCAGTCAGAAAAAGATGACACTGTGCAATGTATATAGCTGTCTAATATACTTATCAGTCTCAATATTTGAATGGATGCCTCTTACATGGAGTTTTTATTGTTTGCAATTCCTTAAAGAATATAGGGACGCACTTCTGTATACTTCTTAATGATAATACTTATACGGCTTATCATGATAAACCCACCCACTCACAGCTACTGTTTACTCCCTATTTTAAGACTGCATATGGAAACAAACAGATTTCTATGCCATATGGCTCTAGCTTTATGCTTTGTTATAATTGCTATTAACTTGCATGTCTTATTTATAATAAATACTCTCTATTTTAATTCATTTTATATATAAAGCACCAATTATGTAACCATTTGTTTAACCATTTATGTTATTGTGTTATTCTTATGTTTTTATTTATATTGTTACATAAAAAGTTAGTTTATAGACTTGAGACTGAAGTAATATAAAAATGTATTCACTATGATCTAGTGCAATAGACTATTATTATACTCATTCATCACTGCAAACCTTCATAGGTAATTTTAGAAGATGTATTCTTTTAACCCATTTAGTGACCCACAACCAGGGCTGGTCTTAATAATTAATCTTTTAAAATGTTTCTTTTAGCTAGAACTTATATATATTAACAAATGTACATTAGCTTAAAAACATATTTCTAAACTACTTTTTTGTTTGAACCAGTAACAAAAGGTTTGTAACTTGAGTCTCCAAAAAAATAATAATTATTGAATCAAGATCTTTAAGCATCCCTAAGAACCAAACCATTGTAAATTTGCTGTTTATTGATAATCATTTATTTAACATGTTTAGTCAAAGTATGACACTGATGTCAGTTACTTCAGTGATTTCAAAACTAGTGCGTAAATACTTCTCACTGGAGTTGGATGGAGTTCAGTGAATAATTCTTCCTCTACAATTGGAGATTCATAGTGGACCCTTGGCAAGTTGCTTGACCTATTTGCTCATCTGTACCACAGCTCACTAGTAAATGCTTTTGCATATGGGTGAAGTATACACAGTCAATCCAACCTGTGCTCTCTCTGTGTTGTGCTCACCAAGACAAATGGATTTTCATAGGCTGAGGTCATAAGAGAGTTACTCTGTAAGCGGCTATATACAATACTTGCTGTAAAAGTGTTGTACTTATATACTTGTGTGGCATTAGTGTATCTTATCTTTCATACTCAGGGTGTTATCTTTTTTTCAGTCACTGTCTTCTGTAAAAAGGCCATGTGTTGACCCATACTAAGAGCTGGAGCTACTCATGGCATCACGTGTGAACAAACTGTAAGTTAGTGATTGTGTACCCCAGACCAGATAGTAATAACATGGGTTTTAAATATAAAATACATATATATATATATATATATATATATATATATATGTTGTGGCAAGAGCCCGCTACTGCTGAAGCACACGTGAACAACTTCTTCTTTTTAGGCAGCTTTATTGGCAGGATGTTTAAAATGTTTTTGACACCGTATGAATTTCACAGCAATTCTTGGAGACCCTAAACGCTAGCTAGACATAGCTCAGCTCTCTCAAGACCAGCCAGCTTCCCCAGCGTTGGTCTCAGTGAACAAATGACACAATCAAGCTTTTATACATGACACTCCTCCCCCAGCCTTAGCTTGATGGGCAGGTGACACACCCACCTTCTCTTTAAGAGGTCTTTAAGAGGAAACGGCCATCACTGGCTCTGTTTGCACTAACAGACACACCCTCTGTTTGCTGAGAGGAAGGAGCTTTCAAGTCATGTAAGTTAACCACTGCGCCAGGAGTCATTGTAAAGCAGAAGCCGTATCGTATTCCAGAAGCCAGACGGGTGGACGTGAGAAAGGAGATCGAGAAGATGCTCCAGTTAGATGTGATTGAAGAGTCCACTAGCGAGTGGAATAGTCCTTGTGCTTTTCCCGAAACCCAATGGGACAATTAGGTTCTGCAATGACTTTAGGCGCCTAAACAGTATGTCGCAGTTTGATGCCTATCCGATGCCACGTGTGGATGAACTAGTGGAAAATCTTGCTGGTAGCAATTATTTGACAACCCTTGATCTAACAAAGGGTTATTGGCGAGTTCCCCTGTCTTCCACGGCCAAGCCAAAGACTGAATTTTCCACCCCTGATGGTCTCTATCAATATAAAGTCCTACCCTTTGGGTTGCATGGGGCACCTGCTACCTTCCAAAGGGCCATGAATAAATTGCTACGACCTCACACAGCTTATGCAGCCGCTTACTTGGACGATATAGTGATTTATACCCCAGACTGGGGATCACATTTAGCCAAAGTTGAGGCGGTCTTAGCTTTATTAAGGTCAGCAGGGTTAACAGCTAACCCAGAGAAATGTGCCATAGCCATGACAGAAGCCAAATATTTGGGGTACGTTGTTGGTCGAGGGCGTGTAAAACCCCAGCTAGATAAAGTGGAGGCAGTCAAAAATTGGGCAAGACCAGAAAAAAAGTTCCAGTTAAGAACCTTTTTAGGCTTAGTCGGTTACTACAGGCGGTTTGTAAGCCACTTCGCCACTAGAGCTGCTCCACTTACGGACATGTTAAAAAAAAGTTTTCCAGATAGATTAACGTGGTCTGATTTTGCAGAAACCGCCTGGTCTGATCTTCAGTTAGCTCTTTGTTCCTTCCCAGTTCTACAAGCACCGGATTTTACCCGGAGGTTCTTCCTCCAAACTGATGCTTCTGGTGTTGGCTTAGGTGCAGTCTTGTCACAGGAGAAGAATGGAGTAGAAAATCCTGTCCTGTACCTAAGTCGTAAGTTGCTTCCAAGGGAACAAAAATATGCCACTGTGGAGAAAGAATGTCTCGCCATAAAATGGGCTACAGAAGCTCTGCGCTATTATCTCCTAGGCAGAGCGTTCACCTTAATAACAGACCATGCACCATTGAGATGGATGCAGAAAACCCGGGAGGTAAATGCCAAGGTAACCCGCTGGTTCTTGGCACTGCAACCTTTCAAGTTCTCAGTAGAACATAGACCTGGAATTCTACACAAAAATGCAGATGCATTGTCACGAAAATATGCGCTCCTTGCGAAGTCCGCGTCCCCCTACTTGGAGACACTTGGGGGAGGGATATGTAACAAAAGGAGGCATTTAGCTGACAATATGCAGAGAAAGGAGGGAAGTAGAGTAAAGCATGTGTGCAGTAATGCATCTAGATTGAATGTAAAGACTTATGTATGAAAAGCAATAGTTTAAGTTTGGTTAAACTTACATGATTTGAAATCCTTCCTCTCAGCAAACAGACAGGATGTGTCTGTTAGTGCAACAGAGCCAGGGATGGGCGTTTCCTCTTAAAGAGAAGGTGGATGTGTCACCTGTCCATCAAGGTAAGGCTGGGGGAGGAGTATCAGGTATAAAAGCTTGTTTGTATCATTTGTGCACTGAGACCAACGCTGGGGAAGCTGGCTGGTCTTGAGAGAGCTGAGCTATGTCTAGCTAGCGTTTAGGGTCTCCAAGAATTGCTGTAAAATCTGTACGGCGTCAAAACATTTACCATCCTGACAATAAAACTACATAAAAAGGAAGAAGTTGTTCGCGTGTGCTTCTGCAGTAGCGGGCTCTTGCCACAATATATATATATATATATATGTGTGTTTAAAAAATTAAAACCTCTCACTGGTTTTCACCATGTGTAGGTTTGATTCGGTGAGCGCTCCCTGGCTGTCTGTAACAGATGGGGGAAGGAGTATTGGAGCTGCTGCCACTAGTTACACAGATTGAGGATTACCTGACACTCCTCGTTTACCAATAGAAAATATATAGATTGTGTAATGGGCGCAATAAGGGATAGGAATTTTGGGCACAAATAAGGGAATGATTCCTACTGATAATATTTATAACACTAAAAAGTATGCATTTCAAAATGTATATATAAAAGAGATTCCTAATGGATCACATGTAGCGTTATAACATTTCTTATCATGACATAAATAAAATATGTGATATTGCTTTTTTAGTATCATAGAATATATTGCAAACTATGTGCAACTTATCTGATTAACAGATCTGTGTCAGTCCAAAATTTCTTTGATCTTCATATGTTAATCAAAATTAAATGCTGTGCGATTCAAACTGCTTCCATTCCCATCAGAGCTTGGGATGTAAAGTGTGCTCATATGTTCGATCATAGGGAGAAGGGAAGAGCAGAAAAACATATGATGGTGTAGTATGTTTTAAAACGATTTATTATAAACATTAAAGTCAGAACTCACATTGTATGTGAAGTAATGTTCCTCAAAAGGTATCTTTTAGAGTCCTTTCGTTGTCCCTCTACATGCTCCTCCAGATAGCGACAAAGCTCACCGGAGCCAGCCGTGCTGGTTGTGTGTGCGAGCATCCAGGGAATCCCGTGATGTCAAAGGGGCGTGTCAAATGTCTGGATTGGGTTCAACGCGTTTCGTCACTCAATGTGACTTCATCAAGGGGTGTGACTACATTGTAAAGTCTGTCTTTTTATAGTACTCGATATCAGTCCAATTTTCAAAACATGTTTCATATTAATCACATCTTTGTTTTTACAGGTTGTATTATATAATGTTTCTCCGTTTATATATTAATACATTCGCATATTAAGATGTTCTTGCAGAAACAATCTTATTTACATTTTACATGATGTAGATCCTAAATACACAGATTTTTGATCTATAAATGAATCTATACATGATAATATTTGTGCATTTGACTTAGCAGTATACAATTGCATAATCAGCGACAGAATAGATATAATTGTTGAATATTTCTATTTTATAATCATTCTGATTAGAAAAATATTTTTAAGCTATAGGAAATCTTAAAATGTTATTTATAAAAATGAAGAAAATTCAAAATCTATATTTAAACCAAAAGGAACAAGTGTCTTCATATTAAATCCAAAGGAGTGGTATACATGATCACCTGTCCATGTGGACTCCAATATGTAGGGCGCACATCGAGAAAATTAAAAACTAGAGTAGCCGAGCATATTAGAAATATTAAGGTAGGTCTTGAAACCCATAGTTTATCAAATCACTTCAAAGACATTCATAACAGGGATCCAACAGGATTAAAATTTATGGCAATTAAACATCTTACAAAAGATTGGAGGGGAGGGGATTATGATAAAAGACTTAATTGTGAGGAGTCCAAATGGATTTTTAATATGAAGACACTTGTTCCTTTTGGTTTAAATATAGATTTTGAATTTTCTTCATTTTTATAGATAACACTTTAAGATTTCCTATAGTTTAAAAATATTTTTCTAATCAGAATGATTATAAAATAGAAATATTCAACAATTATATCTATTCTCTCGCTGATTATGCAATTGTATACTGCTAAGTCAAATGCACAAATATTATCATGTATAGATTCATTTATAGATCAAAAATCTGTGTATTTAGGATCTACATCATGTAAAATGTAAAGAAGATTGTTTCCGCAAGAGGTTAGCATCTACTCTTAAAAGCTTCAAGCGTGCCCTTAAGACTCATTTCTTTATTAAAGTCTATCAGCCCTCCTCCTAACTCCCTTGTCCCGGTTCTCTCCCCCAGTTTCTACCACCCTATCTGTGTTTTCCCCTTTCCTTTAGGATGTAAGCTCTCAGGAGCAGGGCACTCTTTCCTTGTGTGCTCCTTCTACTATTCCATCACCCTCTGTACCTCTTGGCCTGCTTCCCTAGCCCTGTATCCTTAAGCTTTGACCTACTTCTCGCTAATTTCTATCATCATTTCACTCATTGTCCCAGTAATAATTTGATCTGCATTACCATATTACCTCTGTCTGTGTATATATTTTTATTCTTGTTTTGTTGTTTCTGTATCATGTTGTGTCATGTACAGCGCTGCGGACCCTTTGTGTTTGCGTGATTTTCCTCCGGGTGCTCCAGTTTCCTCTCACACTCCAAAAACATACTGGTGGGTTAATTGGCTGCTATCAAAAATTGACCCTCTTCTCTCTCTCTCTCTGTCACGGGCACTAGGAGTCTTTACCCAGGGATCACCAGATGGTAGGCTTACCAGAGCAATGTAGATGGTAATAGAGTACTCTGGTAGCTGGGTGATCACGGAACATGAAATGGTGGCCGATGAGATGCTCAGGAAAGTCTATGACTAGCAACACTGGTAATAATGAGGTAATAATACACAAGGAACTGTATGGACAAGGACACGTGAAGGTAGTCAGTGGTCTGCGATAGCAAGTTGTACCACTGCTATAGTGAGGAGGAATGTCCAACAGAAACAAGGAGGTGATGAGAGTCAGCGGTCTGCGGGTAGCAAGTTGCACCGCTGTCTGAGTGAAGGAATGGAATCCAAGTGGAGGTATCCAGGTAGTCAGTGGTCTGCGGTAGCAAGTTGTACCACTGCTATGTGAGAGGATGATGGAACAGGTGATACCGGAAACAGGGATCAGTGGTCTGACATCAGCAAGTTGTACCACTGAATATATATGTGAGGAGGTGCACAGGGGAAGACTGCAACACAGGATATACACAGGCACCTTATACACGATCCACAGTAATATGCACAATATAGATATATATATGGATATAAATGACTGAGCAGGTCTGCAATCTAGAAAGTCTCTTGAAGTAGTCCAGCACAATGATAACACAGTCAATGATGGCAATAGACTCAGCGGATAGCAGACTCCAGAGAGAACCAAACACAGTCCAGCAAGATATGCAATACACAGCACAGTCAATGAGAAGTATGCATACCGTGGTTCAGCAGTAGCAGTCAGATGGGATTGCAGCGGTACCTGAGCGGCTGGAGACCGACTGGATAGGAAGTCCCTGGATAGGTGAGGCAGCGGTCTAGCAGGTGCAGCGCACAGGTGAGTAGACCGACAGGGACACGAATCCACAGGAGTCAGCAACACGTGGGACTGGACTCATAGGAGACCCAGGAGAATGGAGATGATCCAGCAGAGGGTAGTAGATGAGATACAGATCCAATGCTGACAGGAGGGTAGAGACCAGTGGAACACGTGAAGGCGTGGAGAGTGGATCAGCAGGAGATGGACGATAGCGCTGACCACAGCGGCAGGACTCAGCGGCACACGGAGGTAACCAGTAGCAACCACAGGAACCAACAGCGATGGGAAACAGGAGTGCAGCGCAGGGCAGGAGCTGTAGATCACGAAGTGTAGCAGATGGTAATGAAAGCGGCAGTCTCGAGGAAGTCACAGCAAAGATGAGATGAGACTGTAGTGCACGGAGGCAGCGGATAGTAATCAGCTGGCAGTCACGATGTTGAACACAGGCGAGTTGCAAGCAGGAGACTGTAGTGCACGGAGGCAGCGGATAGTAGTCAGCTGGCAGTAACGATGATGAACACAGGCGAGTTGCCAGCAGGAGACTGTAGTGCACGGAGGCAGCGGATAGAAATCAGCAAACAGACTTGATGAGAAGCAGGTGAGTGAAGTAAAAGCTGGAGTGCACGGAGGCAGCGGATAGCAATGAGCAAACAGTCACATTGATATAAAATAACGTTGAAGTGGTTTAGAAGACTGTAGTGCACGGAGGCAGCGGATAGGAATCAGCAACAGTCATGATGATACAGTTGATGGTAGAAGTGGTATGGGAACCACAGTAGTAGAAGTGGTATAGAAGACTGTAGTGCACGGAGGCAGCGGATAGGAATCAGCAAACAGTCCTGATGATACAGTTGATGGTAGAAGTGGTATGGGAACCACAGGAATAGAAGTGGTATAGAAGACTGTAGTGCACGGAGGCAGCGGATAGGAATTAGCAAACAGTCCTGATGATACAGTTGATGGTAGAAGTGGTATGGGAACCACAGGAATAGAAGTGGCTTGGAAACCACAGGAATCAGCAGCGCTGAATACACGAGGAATACAGGAACACCTTCAGAGACTCATGAGGAATGAGACTCCAAGATCAGGCAACGTGGTGTTGACCACAGGTGCTTAATATAGGGAGGTTGTCTGATCTGCCAATTGAGTTAAAGGGGTATACACTGAAGTATAGAAAAGGGCTGCGCATGCGCAGACCCTCAGGATGGTGGACGACCACGGTTCCTAAATGTCCGGGAAGAGGCACTCACGGTCCGGTGAGTGACAGTACCCCCCCTTTTAAAGGTGGGCACAGAACGCCTGGAACCGGGCTTGTCCGGATTTTTGGAGTAAAACTTCTTCAAAAGGGCAGGAGCATTAAGATCTTCAGCTTTGATCCAAGAGCGCTCCTCAGGACCAAAGCCCTTCCAATGAACGAGGAAGTGGAGGACTCCTCGCGAAATTTTTGCATCTAGTACCTCGGTAATCTCAAAATCCTCCTCCTGATGAACTTGAACTGGCTGCGGAGCTGAGGGAGGAGTTGAAAAACGGTTGATATAAGAGGTTTGAGCAAAGATACATGGAAGGCATTAGAAATCCGAAGACTCTTAGGAAGAAGGAGTTTCACACATACTGGATTGATAACTTGAATGATCCTATATGGACCAATAAAACGAGGGGCGAATTTCATGGATGGAACCTTCAAACGAATATTTTTTGTGGATAACCAGACACGATCTCCAATTTTTAGTGGTGGAATAGCCCGCCTCTTCTTATCAGCGAAAGATTTATATTTGACAGATGTCTTCTTTAAACAGGTTCTGACCTGAGACCAGATATTTTTAAAGGTCTGACAAACAGTTTCCACCGCAGGAACTTGGGTGGGCGGGAGGGCAGGAAATTCCGGAAAAGACGGATGGTGACCGTAGACCACAAAAAATGGAGTTTTGGATGATGACTCATGGTACATGTTGTTATGGGCGAACTCAGCCCAAGGGAGTAACTCTACCCAGTTGTCTTGATTGGCTGATGAAAATATCCTTATAAAAGTCTCAAGATCTTGATTGACACGTTCGGTTTGTCCATTGGATTGCGGATGGTAAGAAGATGAGAGTGCTAATCGTATGCCCAAGGTTTTACAAAGGGCTCGCCAGAATCTGGACACGAATTGTACTCCTCTATCAGACACAATCTCAGATGGACATCCATGGATACGGAAGATCTCTTTAATGAAATGTTCAGCCAGGATAGACGAGGAAGGCAAACCAGACAGAGGGATGAAATGAGCCATCTTCGAAAATCTGTCCACTACCACCCAAATAGTGTTATGGTTCTTACTAGGTGGTAAGTCAGTAACGAAATCCATACTAATATGGGTCCATGGTTTGGACGGAATGGGTAGTGGTCGCAGCAACCCTGCTGGGGTTCTGCGGGAGGATTTGAATTGCGAACATAATTCACAGGAAGCAATGAACTCTTTGACGTCTCTCCTCATTGAAGGCCACCAGTAACTTCGAGAGAGGATCTCAAAAGTCTTGTGTTCACCGGCGTGTCCAGAAAAACGAGAGGCATGGAACCACGAAAGGATTTTCCTCCTTAGAGTAAGAGGCACGAGGGTCTTCCCAAATGGTAGCGTTTTGGTGGATGAAGCAGCCAGTGAGATACATTTGGGGTCAAGAATGGTATGGTTGGAAACCTCTTCTATATCAGAGGACGTAACAAAGGCTCTAGATAAGGCATCAGCTTTTTTGTTCTTGGCAGCTGGTTTGAAGGTAATTATTAATTCAAAACGGGAAAAGAAAAGAGACCATCTTGCTTGACGAGGATTCAAGCATTGGGCAGACTGGAGATATGACAAGTTCTTATGATCCGTGAAGATCGTCACCGGATGGCGAGCTCCCTCCAACAAGTATCTCCATTCCTCTAATGCGGCTTTGATAGCCAGTAATTCCTTGTCTCCGATGGTATAATTCTTCTCTGCGGGTAGGAGACCCCGAGAATAGAAGGCACAAGGGTGGAATTTTTGCTGTTCCGAGCGTTGGGAGAGAATAGCTCCTAAGCCCACATTAGAGGCATCTACTTCTAGGAAGAAGGGGAGTGTCACATCAGGCTGACGAAGGATTGGAGCCGAAGAGAAGGACTCTTTTAATGTTTGAAAGGCTTGAATAGCCTCAGTTGACCATTGCTTAGGATTAGCCCCTTTTCGAGTCAGGGCCACAATAAGAGATGCAATGGAAGAAAAGTCTTGAATGAAGCGTCTATAGTTATTGGCAAAACCTAAAAAACGCTGGATCGCACGAAGAGTAGTTGGCTGGGGCCAATGTAGTACAGCATTTACTTTGTCCGGATCCATCTTCAGACCAACTCCGGAAACAATATACCCCAAGAATGGAATCTGGGGTAATTCGAATGAACATTTTTCTAATTTACAGAACAATGAATTTTTCCGTAGCCTGGAGAGGACTTCTGCCACATGTTGGTGGTGAGAAGGCAGGTCCTGTGAAAAAATCAATATGTCGTCCAGGTAGACGACGACACATACATATAATAAGTCCCGAAAAATCTCATTGATGAAGCCCTGAAAAACAGCGGGGGCATTACATAGCCCGAAAGGCATTACCAGATATTCGTAATGCCCGTCTCTGGTGTTAAACGCTGTCTTCCATTCGTCACCGGAACGGATTCTGATTAAATTGTAGGCACCACGAAGATCCAACTTAGTAAAAATACGGGCTCCCTTGATGCGGTCAAATAGCTCAGTGATCAACGGAATGGGATACCGATTCTTGATAGTAATGGCATTGAGTCCACGAAAATCTATACAAGGGCGTAATGATCCATCCTTCTTTTTGACAAAGAAGAACCCAGCTCCAGCGGGCGAGGTGGAAGGTCGAATGAACCCACGCTGGAGGTTCTCCCGTATATATTCAGATGTAGCTTGAGTTTCAGGTAACGAGAGTGGATAGACCCGGCCCCTGGGAGGAGTCTTGCCAGGAAGAAGATCAATCGGACAATCCCAAGAACGATGAGGAGGAAGACGTTCAGACTGAGCTTTATCAAAAACATCGGTAAATGAAGCATATTGAGGAGGGAGTCCCGGTGGAATAGTTGAGATGGAAGCTTGCTGTACCTTGAGAGGAATGACTTGGGAAAGGCAATGATGGTGACATTCAGACCCCCAAGACGTGACTTGAGGGGTGCGCCAGTCAATCCGGGGAGAGTGACACTGAAGCCATGGAAGGCCTAGGACAATCGGACTTGTCGTCACAGGAAGAATTAAAAACGATATCTCTTCATGGTGCAGAGCACCAATCTGAAGGGTTACTGGAGACGTACTCTGGGTGATGAGACCGTTGATGAGACGTGATCCATCGATAGCCGTCACAGTAATGGGAGTTTTTAAGGTAATCACTGGTAGAGACCATTGATTTACTAACGATTTGGAAATAAAATTTCCTGCTGCTCCGGAATCAATCAATGCCTGTGACTCAAAGGTTTTGGTAGCAAAGGAGATAGTCACATCAAAAGCGCAGACTTTAGATTTCATAGACGATGGAGAGGACTCCAGGGACCCTAACTTCACCTCTCCAGAACTAGTTAGGGCCTGGCATTTCCCGATCTTTTAGGGCAGGAGCTGAGGACATGAGTGGAATCAGCACAATAGATACAGAGTCTATTCTTGACTCTTCGTTTCCTCTCCTCAGAAGATAACTTGGAACGTCCTATCTCCATGGGAATCACAGCAGGTGACACTGGACGAAATTGAGGGTTAGAGCGAAGAGGTGCTTTAGCAGAAGTCGTTCTCTCAGCCTCTCTTTCACGAAATCTCATATCAACACGATGGCATAGAGAGATCAAATCCTCAAGTGACGAAGGAAGCTCTTGAGTAGTCAGTGCATCTTTAATTTTATCGGAAAGCCCCTGCCAGAAGGCGGCAACTAGGGCTTCAGTGTTCCACTGAAGTTCAGAGGCTAAGATCCTAAATTGAATGACGTACTGGCCTACATTATGAGATCCTTGTCGCAGACGGAGGATGCTGGAAGCAGCGGAGGTCACACGACCTGGTTCATCGAACACACTTCGAAATGTAGAAATGAATTTGGCACTATCTTGTAATATTGGATCGTTCCTCTCCCACAGAGGGGAGGCCCAAGCCAGGGCTTGTCCTGAAAACAAAGAGATAAGATAGGCCACTCTGGAACGATGGGTAGAAAAATTTTGAGGTTGGAGCTCAAAATGGACTGAACATTGGTTAAGGAAACCCCTACAAGTTTTGGGGTCTCCATCGTACTTTGACGGAGTAGGCAGGTGAAGCGTGGAAGCTGTAGACACCTGGGATGGCAATGGGGAAACGGAGGAAAGCACAGGAGCTTCAGTAGTAGCTGTCACAGTCTGTCCAGATGTTCCTTGGGAGGTTAATGACTGATAACACTGAAGTAACAGCTGTTGGCGGGCATCCTGTTGTTCCACACGGCTAACCAGATGTTGCAGCATCTCTTTGGCGGTAGGTTCCGCATCTGGGTCTGTCATGGCCTGATCTTACTGTCACGGGCACTAGGAGTCTTTACCCAGGGATCACCAGATGGTAGGCTTACCAGAGCAATGTAGATGGTAATAGAGTACTCTGGTAGCTGGGTGATCACGGAACATGAAATGGTGGCCGATGAGATGCTCAGGAAAGTCTATGACTAGCAACACTGGTAATAATGAGGTAATAATACACAAGGAACTGTATGGACAAGGACACGTGAAGGTAGTCAGTGGTCTGCGATAGCAAGTTGTACCACTGCTATAGTGAGGAGGAATGTCCAACAGAAACAAGGAGGTGATGAGAGTCAGCGGTCTGCGGGTAGCAAGTTGCACCGCTGTCTGAGTGAAGGAATGGAATCCAAGTGGAGGTATCCAGGTAGTCAGTGGTCTGCGGTAGCAAGTTGTACCACTGCTATGTGAGAGGATGATGGAACAGGTGATACCGGAAACAGGGATCAGTGGTCTGACATCAGCAAGTTGTACCACTGAATATATATGTGAGGAGGTGCACAGGGGAAGACTGCAACACAGGATATACACAGGCACCTTATACACGATCCACAGTAATATGCACAATATAGATATATATATGGATATAAATGACTGAGCAGGTCTGCAATCTAGAAAGTCTCTTGAAGTAGTCCAGCACAATGATAACACAGTCAATGATGGCAATAGACTCAGCGGATAGCAGACTCCAGAGAGAACCAAACACAGTCCAGCAAGATATGCAATACACAGCACAGTCAATGAGAAGTATGCATACCGTGGTTCAGCAGTAGCAGTCAGATGGGATTGCAGCGGTACCTGAGCGGCTGGAGACCGACTGGATAGGAAGTCCCTGGATAGGTGAGGCAGCGGTCTAGCAGGTGCAGCGCACAGGTGAGTAGACCGACAGGGACACGAATCCACAGGAGTCAGCAACACGTGGGACTGGACTCATAGGAGACCCAGGAGAATGGAGATGATCCAGCAGAGGGTAGTAGATGAGATACAGATCCAATGCTGACAGGAGGGTAGAGACCAGTGGAACACGTGAAGGCGTGGAGAGTGGATCAGCAGGAGATGGACGATAGCGCTGACCACAGCGGCAGGACTCAGCGGCACACGGAGGTAACCAGTAGCAACCACAGGAACCAACAGCGATGGGAAACAGGAGTGCAGCGCAGGGCAGGAGCTGTAGATCACGAAGTGTAGCAGATGGTAATGAAAGCGGCAGTCTCGAGGAAGTCACAGCAAAGATGAGATGAGACTGTAGTGCACGGAGGCAGCGGATAGTAATCAGCTGGCAGTCACGATGTTGAACACAGGCGAGTTGCAAGCAGGAGACTGTAGTGCACGGAGGCAGCGGATAGTAGTCAGCTGGCAGTAACGATGATGAACACAGGCGAGTTGCCAGCAGGAGACTGTAGTGCACGGAGGCAGCGGATAGAAATCAGCAAACAGACTTGATGAGAAGCAGGTGAGTGAAGTAAAAGCTGGAGTGCACGGAGGCAGCGGATAGCAATGAGCAAACAGTCACATTGATATAAAATAACGTTGAAGTGGTTTAGAAGACTGTAGTGCACGGAGGCAGCGGATAGGAATCAGCAACAGTCATGATGATACAGTTGATGGTAGAAGTGGTATGGGAACCACAGTAGTAGAAGTGGTATAGAAGACTGTAGTGCACGGAGGCAGCGGATAGGAATCAGCAAACAGTCCTGATGATACAGTTGATGGTAGAAGTGGTATGGGAACCACAGGAATAGAAGTGGTATAGAAGACTGTAGTGCACGGAGGCAGCGGATAGGAATCAGCAAACAGTCCTGATGATACAGTTGATGGTAGAAGTGGTATGGGAACCACAGGAATAGAAGTGGCTTGGAAACCACAGGAATCAGCAGCGCTGAATACACGAGGAATACAGGAACACCTTCAGAGACTCATGAGGAATGAGACTCCAAGATCAGGCAACGTGGTGTTGACCACAGGTGCTTAATATAGGGAGGTTGCCTGATCTGCCAATTGAGTTAAAGGGGTATACACTGAAGTATAGAAAAGGGCTGCGCATGCGCAGACCCTCAGGATGGTGGACGACCACGGTTCCTAAATGTCCGGGAAGAGGCACTCACGGTCCGGTGAGTGACACTCTCTCTCGCTGTCTGTTTGTATGTATATTAGGGAATTTAGACTGTAAGCTCCAATGGGGCAGGGACTGATGTGAGTTCTCTGTACAGCGCTGCAGAATCAGTGGCGCTATATAAATAAATGGTGATGATGATGTATAGATATATATTTATATATACATAGATATATACATAAATATATATGTATATATATATATATATATATATATATATATATATATATATATATATATATATATGTATATATCTATGTATATATAAATATATATCTATACATCATCATCACCATTTATTTATATAGCGCCACTGATTCTGTATATATAATATAAAAGCCTAGTGGCGTGTGTTAGTCTGTGTGTGGGGAAAAAAACAACAAGCTGCAGCGCCACCTGCTGGGTGGAGTTATACACTGACCTACTAAATTCTTAGCATTGTCTAATATATAAAAGTAAAAGCCTAGCGGCGTGTGTTAGTGTGTGTGTGGAAAAAACTATTTTCTCATAAAGGGCTCATCCAATTGACCTGAAATTTGGTATACTGACATTATTTGACTAAAAAATTAGAATAGTGAAGTCAATTAACTTCCATCATCCCCCCTTCTCCCCGTGGGAGGGGTAGTAAAGGCTAAATTTATGAGTTGAGGGCTCAAACTCATTTTCGTGAGGTAATTTTACCTCATGAACACACATGTGTAGCGACGTGTGTTAGTGTGTGTGTGTGTGTGTGTGTGTGTGTGTGTGTGTGTGTGTGTGGAAAAAACTATTTTCTCAGAAAGGGCTCATTTAATTGACCTGAAATTTGGTATACTGACATTATTTGCCAAAAACTTAGAATAGTGAAGTCAGTTAACTTCCAGCACCCCCCCTTCCCCCCGTGGGAGGGGTAGTAAAGGCTAAATTTACGAGTTGAGGGGTCAAACTCATTTTCAGGAGGTAATTTTACCTCATGAACACACATTAAAAAGGGCGCTTGCATCGGGAAGTAACGCTCTTCCCCTGAGGAGGCCTGGCCTAGGCCCAAATGCATGACAAGAACCTTTTTAAGACCTTAAGTAGCTTGATTTGACTAGAATGCATGAGTATCATGCACGGGTTAACTTGTGTATATATATATATATAGAGAGAGAGAGAGAGAGAGAGAGAGTTATGTGTGTACTCCAGTTTTTTTACTTCAGTGTCATTTATAATATCTCATTTTGTAGAAGCTCTGTCATGTTAAAGTTTATTTTTACTTTACGTGTGAGGAGTCTGTTTTGTTCATTTTAATCTTAAGTTTTTTATAATAACCATTTAAATTATGTGCCATGAATACTAAATCATATATGGATATACAGTAATCCTATATATTCTAATAATGGAACTGTATATTCTGAAGGCTCTCCACCTTTTGTTTTTATAGTTTAGATGCTGCATACTTATTAAGAGTCATCTCCACATTATATACTTAGCCAGAGGCAATGTATTTTGAATTAGTATCATTGGCATTTTATATTATTTAAATAATTGTGGATGAACTTTAACTTGATTTTGATGCAGTTTTTATGTATTATATAAGTAGTGAGAGGGTGCATTAGTGCAAATAGTATTATCAGGGATAAGGTAAGCTTTAAAAAGAGATGGGATTTTAGAGAACGTCTAAAGATTTGAAGGCTGTTGGGAAGCCTGATTGGGCATGGTAGAGAATTCCATAAGTGTCGAGCAGCACGGGAGAATTCTTGTAGGCGCGACTGAGAGTTGGTTACTTGAGACGAAACCAAGGCTGGTCAGAAGTAGATCTAAGAGGGCAGGAGGGAGAGTATGTTGATGAGATGAGATTTGAGATGTATGAAGTAGTGGTGTTGTTGAGGGTTTTGTAGGTAAGGGTGAGTAATTTGTATTGGGTTCTGGAGAACACGGGGAGCCAGTGTAGAGATTTGCAAAGTGGTAAAGCAAATGTGGAGCTGTGAGAAAGGAAGATCAGTCTTGTAGCAGCATTTATGATGGATTGAAGTGTGGATATATGGGTGTCAGAAATTCCAGATAGCAGGAGGTTGCAATAGTCAAGACGGGAGATGATGAGAGAATGCATAAGAGTTTTGGTAGCATGTAGAGTAAGAACAGGACATATTCTGGAATTTTTTTAAGGTTTAATCGACAGAACTGGGAGAGAGTCTGGATGTGAAGAATAAAGCAGAGGGTGGAGTCACGAGTGACACCAAAGCAGTGAGCTTGGGAGACTGACAAAATTGTGGTGTTATTGACAATGAGTGAGTTTCACAGGAGGTATGATTCTGGCAGGAGGGAAGAAAATAAGCTTTGTTTAGGTATACATGTGGAGATAGCTGCAAGATGGTTGGTTGCACAAGATAGTACAGAAAGGGAGAGGTCAGCTGAAGAGATATAGATTTGGGTGCCATCCACATAGAGGTGGTACTGGAGGTTGAATTAGTGCCCAAAGAGAGGTGTACAATGAAAAATGTAAAGGGCCAAGAACAGAGCCTTGTGGGACCCCAACAGATAGTGGTAGTGAAGGAGGGTTGTGCCAAAGGTACAAACACAGAAGTAGCAGTTTGATAGGTAGGAACGGAACCAAGAAAGAACTGTGTCATGAAAGCCAATGGAGTGAAGGGTGTGTAGAACAAGAGGGTAATCAACAGTGTCAAAAGGCAGAGAGGTCAAGTAAAATGACCCTTAGACTTCGCAGTAATCAGGCCCGGCGCTCCCATTAGGCAACCTTAGGCAGTTGCCTAGGGCGCCAGGACCTGCAGGGCGCCGCTGACTAGATTTTCTTATCTAGTCAGCAGTGTGGGACATAAGTGCAGCGGCGGAGGAGTGCCTGCTGCTCTTTTGTAGTGGCCGCCACCGTCCTCTTTTTAGAAGAGGACGGCGGCGGTCACTAAAAACCAGCAGCAGGCGCTCCTCCGCCGTTGCACTTATTTCCCACACCGCTGACTAGATAAGAAAATCTAGTCAGCTTTTGAGGGGCCTCCTCTTCTTTCTATTAATGGATGCGCCCGGGCTTCCCGATGCAGTCACATGATCACTGATGTCAGTGATCATGTGACCTTCCCATTAATAGTTTCACATTGTCTGTCACTGACAGTGTGATTAAAGTTATTTACTGATGCCTCCCTCCCCTCCCAGCATGCACAGCTGTGCTCCACCCTCCTCCTTTGATGTGAGGAGCTGAGGAGCAGTGGGCAGCCACTGAAGAGGTCCCCTGCACTTGCTGACCAGCCTTGAGGAATATAAAAAATTGAGTATCTCAATTTTTATTTTATGTTTTTTTATTATTTTTTTGGTATTATTTTTTTCTTTTGTATTATAATAATTTTTTTTTCTATAAGGGCTACCCATGCTGTATCTTTGATTTAAAAACTATGGTGGATAAAATAATTATTTTATTCCCACCTCATGCTCTATATTTGACTTGCTGCAAGTCAAATATAGAGCATGAGGTGCCAATAAAATAATCATTGTATCCACCATAGTTTTTAAATCAAAGATACAGCATGAGGTGGTAAATAATAGTAATTTCTCTCCCAAATACCTTGCAAATGAAATATAGAGTATGACGTGACAAATAGTCATTTTTCTATGGTATAAAAAATCACTTTTGCCAGGTCATACTCTTATTATGTGCGTATTGTCGCTAACCAATAACGATTGTCGAACCTCGATTTGTGTTTCCAACGCACAAAGATTTATTCGCAATAAGTAGAATAAATATGCTCAAGTGAAGTAATAATAAATACAGCCGTTACTTATCGCAGGCGCTCTGGATCCAGTGTGCAGTCATTCAATCCTGAAGTCTGGGGACAAGATGTCTGAACACTAGATGTGAAGCTGCTGCTTATATACACACAGAAATACAGTAACACAATGAAGATGGTATAGCTTGCATCTATTGGTCCAGGTCTCAGGAAGGTCCAAGGGGTTGTCAGTCATTGGCTAGTTCATCCTATGGAATCCAAAGGAGGGGGTCACCTCTCCAGGGGGTATGCTCGGCTCTTCCCGCCAAGATTCCTTAGTCTTAAGTAGTTCATAATTCCCTATAATTCATAACTTGTGTATGCACTCTGCGATTCCCTCGCAGAGTGAACCAAACAGTAGGATATGTAAAGAGGTTTATTATGATACCACTCATGATATGATTCCTTCAACCTGTTCCGTGTATTTCACTAATATGCATGTAACTCTAATATAACATATAAATACTACTATATTTCGACATAACTGACTATGTGTTGCAACTACCATTAATGTGTACTATTTTATTAGTATGCGTGTTTGTGCGAATGTATGGTAAAAGACCAATTATTGTTGCTGCCACGTGTAGTGGATGCGTACGCCCTTTCACGCCGTAGCGTGACCTTGTATGTTGTAGCGTACCGTACGCATCTTTTCAGACAAAGACAACCAAGTTTGCTCGACTTTAATTGAAATGACTTTATCCAATTTGCTGACTTCAACACTCTATATTTCATTTGCAAGGTATTTGGGAGAAAAAGTACTATTATTTAGCACTATTTGACTTGCTGCAAGTCAAAAATAGAGCGTAAGGTGCCAATAAAATAGTAATTTTCTCCCCCATACTTTGCGAGTCAAATATAGAGCATGAGGTGCCAAATGGTCATTTTTCTACCGTATAAAAATGACTATTTGCCACCTCATGCTCTATATTTGATTTTCAAACTATGGTGGAGAAAACGACTATTTGATTGGCACCTCATGCTCTATATTTGACTTGCAATCTATGGGGTACAATTTCTACACCATAGTTTGCAAGTGAAGCAGAGAGGGGTGCAGTGGTGTGATGCAGAGGGGGTGCAGTGGTGTGATGCAGAGGGGGTGCAGTGGTGTGATGCAGAGGGGGGTGCAGTGGGGGGGTGCAGTGGTGTGATGAAGGAACATATGTGTGATGAAGGGACATGTTAGGGCCATCCATTGCCTTTAACAAATGCATAATTCATAGGCTTATTGTGTCAAGTTTTTTCCCCCGAAATCTAACACTTGGATACCTCCCCTTTAGAAATCCTGTGTCTGCAGTGGGGTCTGGACAGCGTTCTGCATCAAACAACACGGCATCTGGACCGCTGGAGGAGGTAAGGCTAAAAAAAAATTAAACACAAATGCACACAGTCGAGTAGGTATGGGTCTGTGAGGCAGGTATTTGGAGTGTTCGCGAGGGGGGGGCGGTATCTTGAAATTTTGCCTAGGGCGCTGAGAACCCTAGCACCGGCCCTGGCAGTAAGTAGATTAGATCTCACTTTTGTGAGAACAGTTTTAGTGAAATCTTTGGGACTGAAACCTGACTGCAAAGAGTCGAAAATGAAGTGAGATGAGAGAAAGTGAGCCAGGTATTTGTACATTAATCTTTCAAATAGTTTTGAGGCAACGGGGAGGTGAGAAATAGGGCAGTAGTTGGAGAGAGAGAGGCTGAATTGAGAGATGGTTTCTTTAGAATTGTTGAGATGAGGGCATGGAAGGAAATGTGCCAGTGGAAAGAGACAGGTTGTAGAGGTGAGCTAGACATTAGCGTGCAGTGGAGGAGAGGGAGCAGAGAAGTTGGGATGGAATAAGATCAAGGGGATTGGTTGTTGGTTGAGATGATGAGATAAGTGTAGAGACTTTATCTTCAGCTACTGGAGAGAATAAATAAAGCGTGGATTGAGGAATGGAGGTGAAGGTGGGTAAAGTGGGTCAAGCGTTTGGAATTTAGCATGAGGAAATAACTTGTTGAATTGTGTCGATTTTGTCTTTGAAGCAGGTGACAAAATCATGGGCTGTGAGGGGGGAAGGGGGAGGGGGTTCAGGTGGGCAGAGATGTGAGTTGAAGGTGGCAAAGAGGCGAGGTGGGGTAGAAGACTGGGCGGATATTACAGATTTGAAGAATATTTGTTTGTTTGGCAATTGAAAGGGCAGCGCTGTAAGATGATAGTGGGTGGGAGATGAGGTTCACTGGGAGAGACCAAAGCAGGAAGTAAGTGAAAGAAGTTTAGTGGCAGAAGCGACAGTGAGATTATCAATGGGAATGTTGAAATCATCTAGTATTACAGTATGCAGGTCAAAGGATAGGAAATAAGTTAGTCAGTCCGTAAGGTTGTCAAGAAATTTGGGAAACTGGTCCTGGATGGTGATAAATGACAGCAACACGAAGGTGGAAAGGATAAAATAGATGGATAGTGTGGACTTCAAAGGAAGAGAATGAGAGTGAGAGTTCAGAGGGTATGACTTTGTAGTTGCACCTTGTCTGTTTCTGGGTCTCGGACTGTATGGCTGAGGAAGAGTCCCCCATAGGAGAGAGCTGCAGGGGATGTAATGTCAGTGGAGGTTAGCCAAGCTTCTGTAAGGGCAAGGAGGTTGAGAAATTTAGAAGTAGTTATATCAGCAATCAGGAATGGAATGCAGAGAAAACATAAGTTTTGCCATAACCAGTGAGGCAAAATTGCAGTAAAGGTCACAATATTGCAAAATATAGCAGAATAGGGAGTGGAATATTTGTTCCCTATGAAGATATTAACATGAAACATCTGTCTGCCTTGAAGATGATGGACAGATAAGTGGGCTTAGCTTTGTATATTTAATTAAAAAACACTTTAAAAATAAATTAAATACACTTTTGTGTAATGTAGGTAAAACCTTTACTTCTTGAAGTGTACATTATTTTAAATGGTGATTTACTACAAATAAGTAACACCAATATAAATATTTATACATCTTTTTTTAGAAGGTATATAATTTATTATAATTTATTAGAGGGATGTTCAACAAAGTTAGGTTGTGTTGTATACAAAACTCAGTATTTCTGGGGAGTTTTAATAGTTTATTTTGTATTAAGGTAGTTCTTGAAACAGTGTTTTTCTTTGCCCTAGTAAAAGCATTATTTCATCACAAATAAAGCCTAGTACAGTGTAATTACCTCCCACAAACAGTGTATTGATTTCCTGTCTTCATATATGGGAGAAAAATTGTCAGCAGGCTGGCACCAACTTACTGCATTAGGTATTCTCTCTCTAAAATTAGTTTATTCCGCCTACATATGAAAGGAATGGGAAAACAGTTAGCACAGTTGCATTGTTCACTTTACATAACTCAGTGTGCATTTTAGTAACCATTTTATTCTAGAATATTGTGTACTGATTTATTTTTTGTTAAAGTAAACAAAGGTTCCAATAGAGTATAAAATAAACAGAATATTTTAAAATAAAAATATTTTAAATTATTTGTAAGTTTACTGTACAAGTGTTCTTCCCTTAGTTCTGACAACTTTATCAAGTCTAATTTATGCCCTGCATTCTTTAGTGAGATTACATGCCAATACATTTCATGTGCAAACCCAGTGTCTTTTAAACCTCAAAACCTCTGGCTGCCCAGTAAAATAAAAACCTTTAAGATTTCAGGTGTTGAAATTATACTTATTCATCTCATAAAAAAAGGAAACACAACTGGATAAAGCTGCAATAAAGAATTATAAAAAAGACAGAAAAAAGCAATATGTAAAGTAAACTCACAAACAGGATGTTCAGAATGAGCTAGCAGCAGAATTGAACTGGAACTCTGGGGTACAGTGGAAATTCCTGGTGGGCCCCACTGCCCAATGGCCTCATCACTACCCAATGACTGTGGAGCTGAGCACCTTTCCTCTGCATATGGAGCTGACAGCCTGGGACCGAAGGTAAGTATGTCTAGTCTACTTTTATATGGCGTATCATGCTTTCCTGTATTGTTAAAGCAATTATACGGTTAGAAGATATTTTATATCTGAAGCTAATAACTAATAAAAAGTGTGTTGTTGGATAGCTATTAAATTAGATACAATGTATTATAAGGCATTTGCATTAGAAATCAATATAAATTTATATGTATAAAAGCCTATTAGAATTAAGTGAAGTTAGATGCTAGAACTTAACTGCCAGGATTCCCAATATAAAACCACGGAAAGAGTGTAATGAATGAAGTGTTTTTCATTAAACACCAGTTACAAAGGTTTTAAGATGCAGTACGGTAGGGTATGGCAGAAATGGCAAAAGAACTCAGTAAATAACATATGCAGAAGTCGATGGTTGTAGCACTTTATCACTCAGTAATGAAGATGACACACTAGGTGTGACGGTCTGCGGAGCAAGACACTGAAGATAACGGACACAGGAGGCGATGATGATGATCTGTGGATAGATGTGCTGGAAACTCAGAGAACAGGTATCAATAATCTGAAGAGCGTTACCACAGGATAGAGGGATAGATACAGTGGATGAGATGATCTACGCATAGATGTGCTGGAGATGCAGAGAATAGGTAGCAATAATCTGCAGAGCGTTACCACAGGATAGTGGAGTAGACACAGTGGCTGAGATGATCTGCAGATGGATGTGCAGGAGACTTCAGAGAAAGACATGGAAACAGGCACAGCAACACAGGAAATGCAACAGATGATCTGGCAAAGGGTGATGGGACAGGAAGGCCTTTATAGGCTAGAGGCAGGTGTTTAGGCTTCCAGGAATAAAGAGACAGCTCTGGCAGATGAGAGAGCAGTCTGAGTACCTCAGTGGCCCCTTTGAAAGAACATTGTACTACAGGCAGGATACATCAATATACAAAGGTCCAACATAGTTTCTGGCAGACAGGAGCTGCATGATGCAGATCGTGACACTGACATTCACAGCAGCCAGTGGGACCGCCTTAAGTATCTGATCTGTATGGACATTTAGATATGGATAACGGCTGACATAAAGAAAAGAGTTTTCATTATGCTAATATTCCAATGAAGCAAGACATCCCTTTTCTTTGAAATTGAAATGGATTCAACCAATAAAGATTGAGCAACAGTGTGTAAACTGATGCATCTGAACAATGAGAATAGAAGGTTTCTCCTTTAAGAGATCATATCTTTTGTTTTGTGAGAAATAGGAATGTACATGTTAGAATATCATGAATATGTAATTAGTTGTGCAACTTGTAAATAAATATCAAGTGTGAAGCTAACAAGAGATGTATACTTTCATTTGTAAGATGGCTATTGTTTTGCTGTCATACTAATTTTGTTTATTATTGGAATTAAAACTTTTATTACTTTAACCTTTTGTACTGGATGGTATTCTTTTCTGCTTCTAAAGTATGTTCAGTCTTTCTTACCTTCTCTTCTCTCTGTGACATTATTTCTGACCAACCCCTAACTATGCTAGTCCCTCTGTCCTTTTCTTGTCTGTGCTAGTCTCTTTGCCATTCCTTGTTAGTGCCAGCCTCTCTGACTTACCAACAAATGCTCCTATCTCTCTACTCTAACCCTGCCTGCACCAGCCTCTCTGCGCCAGTCCCTACAACCTTCCCTGTCTGTGCCATCTTCTCTCCTTCAACCGTCTGTGTCAGTCTCTTTTCAACAGTATGTGCCAGTTTCTTACTTTCACCTTCTGTGCCAGTCTCTCACCTATGTCTCCACAACTGTGCCTCAGTCCCATTCTTTGTGTATCTGTCTTAATTTTGTATGTTTGTGTTTGCAAGTCTCTGTATTGTGAGTATATGCCCTTTCTTTCTACCCTTTGTTTCTGTCTGACATACCGTCCTCCTGTCATCTCTACCAAGAAGGAGGATGAGGATGGTGACTGTTTACCAGTAATTGACGCTACTGAACTAAGATGCGTGGAGTCTAACATGCCCCTTCAAGAAAGTACGGGCTTTGCCGCATGTGACATGCAGGTTGCGGCCCTCAAAGACAGTCATTGGCAACACAGATAGGTGAAAGTATCGAGGTCAGACAATGAGAGGTCAATACCAGAAGGGAACGGGAACGTGGTACCAGAGCAGAATCAGGACAAAAGTCAGGGAAGCCAAGGTCAAAAGACCAAATGGTATGCCAACAGAAACAGGATCCAAGAGAGTTTTCAGTAGCCAAGCCGAAATCAAAACCAAGGGAACACAATCAGGAATCAGGAACAGGGAACAGGGATACAAGCACCGATAGAATTTAGGAAATGCTGGAGCTAGGAGACCTAATACTCTGGCACCGTAGTGGTGTCAAAGAACTCATATATAAGGCCCATTATTGACTATTTCGCTGGTCAGTGACAACACTGACCGCCACTGCGGAGAATTGCGACCTGCTGCCTAGTAACTGAATATGCATGCGCAGAAGGTCTGCAGAGATGGCCATGCAGAAGTCCAGAGGAAGGGCCCAATCCCTGGCAGCTGGGAGGGCGCAGGAATGGTGCCTGAGAGTACTCCCCTCCTTCCTCTTTGATGAACTTGTTGAGGACTGGAGGTTTCAGCAGGGAAGTTTGAAAAGTATTATGGAAATTAAGGGATGGGGCAATTGCAGTTTGTAAGAGACAGAAAGCATAACCTGAGAAATGGGGAAGGGACCAATGTAGCAGAGGGGGGGGCAAATTTCATGGCGGTAACTTGGAGCTTCAGATTTTGGGTGGATATCTAAACTCTAACCCCCATATGGAGCAGTGGGATGGTTATTTATCGACAATTTGCAGCATGTTTGTACCGTAATGAGGTTTTGGTGAATTTGGTATTAGTCTGGAACTAGATATGGGAAAAGTCACAAGAGAGCGAGTCTGCTGCAGGCATAGTAGAGTTGGGAACCAAGGTGAAATTAGGTAGAATAGGTGCATGCCATACACAGTAAGGAAAAGTATGGTTCCAGTGGATTCATGGAGATGATTGTTATGAGTGATTTCTGCCCAAGGTAGGAGGTTGCTCCAAGGGAACTAATTTTCAGAAGTTTTCAGTGGCTTCGCAACAGGATGTGCATGCGCAGAAGGTCTGTAGGGATGTCCAGGCGTAAGGCAACTCTATGCAATGTGACACAGACAGCAGAAGGAGGAAGGCATCTGTCCCTGGCAGCTGGGGATGGCGCAGGGATGGAGCCAGACACATTCTTTTCTGCTGAAGTTTATGATTGTGTTCTAGTGCCTGCTGATCAGAAACAATGTTGACAAAAGGAGCCACAGTGCCACATAATTGAACCTGAGAATGGCAGGTAAGCACAATCTTCTGGTACTAGCCATGTCCTCCATGAGCTGTTCGCACCTTCTCTCTGGTGGCTGGCCATGTCCTGTTAGTGGTACACTTGCATAGACTAGTTCATGGGCCTCTACCATACATTGCCCTCGTGGGCTTTTTATGCCTCAGTCTGACACTTTGTAGCAGGATGCATGAGGCGTTTAAGTAAACGGAGAATGAGAGCAGACAATTTCAATCCCACAGTTCGTCTATTGATGATTGTATCGTAAACATGGTCGGGGCCTTTGGAATAGTTACATTTTATGGAACTTCAAACTGGTTTGGAATGTTATAGCATCTGTCCCCCTGCCTGATGTCATAATGTACCTGAAATGAGAAGTGGACAAGGATACTAATGTGTGAAGAAGTCAAATGGAGAGAGCTCGATTACTCATCTGAAAGTTTTTGGGTTCATCCAACGCAGGAGCCCACACAAACTACTAGCTGGGAGCTATGTGCTGAAATTTGCAACATTCCTGTATTAGCACTGATTTGTGATAATAAGATGAAGTTATCACAGTACCTAAGAATGATTTCAAGAAGATAATCCTTTATGACTTGATGACAACAAAGCAAATAAGTACTTAGTTAAAGCAAGAAAAAAAATCTTCCACATTATGTATTCCTGCAAACAAAGCAGATTATTTATGGATTACATACATTATTTATAGTACTAGCTAAGTGCTAGGGAAGTGATCCAGAGCAACCAATTATACATTTGCTTTCATTATCTAATCTGCTCTAGATTTGGTCATTGGGGATTCTTTGTACTTAACATCCAAAAGGGTTATTTATGTGGACATAAAGTTTCCCTCAGTGCATTTGCAATTTAAGGATCTCAGGTACCTATTTCTGTGCAAGTGTTATGAAAACAACATGGATTTGCAAAGCAAGATGTAACTTTTTGCGAAGAGGGAGGGGGGAGTTGCATCTTCTGGTAGGAGGAGTTGGTTAGAATGGTCTTCCCAAATAAATGCAGCCTAGAAACATGAATGTGCCACACTTTGCCCTCACATGCAACAAGATTTTTTTTTTTGCAAGTAGAGATATGGAAATGGATGGGAAGCAAAGGGCCCAAATACTGGTTGCTTGCTGATTCTCACCTGCCTCAGCGATACTGGCCCACAGAGCGGTAAGGATTGACTTACATCTTCGCATGTCCAGTCTATGCCCATTTATGCATGGGCTAGCCATCTAGCCAGCTTGCACATGCAAAGTGGAACTGAAAGCAAAGTCTTGGGCTTTCAGTTCCTCTTGTTGGGAAAAAAAGATAAAATAGTTTAAAATAGATTATCAAGAAAAATTAATAAAAACTTTTCATCCTGAGATGTCAATTACAGAATAAGCAATTAATGTTTGTTAAAAAGGCTTCCCCATGCATTGAAAAGGGGTTCTATCACCGGAAAAACCAGGCAAAATATGGCTAAGCTAGACATAGGACTTTTTCCCCTTTGATTAATATACCCCTTGATTTTTAAGGGTGCTCAGGAGATGTTGGTATTTAACGGTCATCATTTTCTTTCAATGGGACACCAATTGTTTTGAAAAAAATCCAGATGCATTTGATGCCAAAAATACTGAATGTTGGAGTGCACCCATGCATGCACAAGGTGGGTATAAATACCCAAATAAAAATGTACACTGAGGGAACATTTTTGCACCTTAGTAATTGACGTCCTGTTACAAATAATGTGGGATAAACTTTTACAGGATTTGGCAGTTATCAGGGAGAGGGTGGTGGACGAAACGTGCTGCCTATATCGATTCCAAGGTTTACAGATCATCTGTCCGGAGCACTATACGGTCATCCTCATTAGAGCGGAAAATCTAAACAGGAACTCACTAGCCAGTCAATTGGCACACGGAACTTCTATAGGTGCGCACCTACTACACTAGTTCAATACAGCCGGATGAGTACTGGAGAGTCAGCGTTAGACCGCGATTTAAGAGGAGTGAGTTTGGAGAGACAGTGAGTACATATTGCTTATATCTCTTCATCCTTTTCAGTTTCTGATATAACTATTCAGCCCCGTCAGCTCTATGGTTCGGACGGTCAAGTGTCTTTTTCCAACAGACACATAGTGTCATTTTTTCCGGAGTGCTATCGTTACACTGAGGAACATACATACCAGTGTTCATTCGGCTAAATTGTCCTAATATTGCTATTCTCTGGACAATTTATTATATTTGAGTATCCGTATACCATGGATATGAACCTATTGCTTACATCCATATAATCAGTCATATCGATGTTTTCATGTGTCAACAAGAATGATGATGTAAAATTGTATTTTATTACATTTTGTTTATTACTGCAGTAATATATTCTTTTATATAAATAACTGTGATTTTAATTTTGTATATTAAATACATTGTATTCATATTGCCTTGGATATTTCAAATTTTTTTCCACTCTGATATTGGAATCGTGTGATATTCACTTCTTTGGAATCATTTTTCAGCGCTGTGTACCTCTTTTTTTTCCTTTTTCTAAGATATTTCTATTTGGGATGTGACACCATCCTCACACAGCTGCGTTATTTGATTCCATTGAGTGTTTTAATTATCCCTTTTAGCGCCAGGTGATTGTTTTTGAGTTATCAGGGAGCAACTTCTTGATGATTTACTAAGCAAATATAATTTGACATCTATTGAAAAAATGAGGTATTATTGTTCACCATCCCCACAATATATACAATATATCAACAAATGTTGCTTATTGTTTAACAAGTATTCAATTACTAACCGCTCTTTTGAATGAGACTCTGCATTTTAACAATAGCTTTCTCCAACATTTTATAAATAAACCATTGTTTTTTATTTGTTTGTTTTAATGTTTGAATGTCCATTATCTGCTTAAGGAATAAAGACACATTTTCCTGTTAAATGACATTTTCTCTCCTGAGTTAGGGAGTGTAGAAATACACATGACCCTGAGGCCAGTGACAAATTGCAAATTGTTCTTGTGACATTTAAAACTAAAATCCATAGGGCAGCAAAAGATCAATTAATCAGCTCCTTGCCTTGACAAAGCTAGGAAAGTGTACACAAAATATGACGTAAAGAGAAAGACATATTTGAAGATGTTTGTGCAGTTGCATCTCAAGGCGTCTCAATTATGACTTTTGAATATTCATGTTAGCAGGTTAATCTTTAAAGGTTACATTTGCTCACAGTACAGAAGATGAGAACTTCACCTCCTTCTTGCTACTCACATTTTCTCAATATCTCCTTGTCTAATGAAAGCTTACATGTAAAAGCCGTTCCTTTAAATGAAAAGGAATTATCATTTTTATTTAAATTAGATTTTGTGGGCTTATAAAAAACTGAAAATATTTAATTTCAAGATCAGACTCTCCCACAGCCTTAAAATCTTTAAAAGATCTCTGAAAATCCACCTCTTTATTAAAGCTTATCCTTCTCTGACCTATACTTCCCACACTAAGGCACACAGAAAACTGTCCCAATCCTCAATCATTCTTCTTGTTTCAGCAGTGCCCTCTTACAATTAGATTGTAAGCTTTCTCATGAGCAGAGTCCTCCCTACCCATTGTTTTCATGTCTGTATTTATATTATCTAGCTGGTATGTCCCTGTTTTTGCATGTCCTTTTTTCTCTACTGTCTGGCTCTACTGACCATTGTACCACCTTACAAATTATTATTATTATTATTATTATTATTATTATTATTATTATTATTATTATTATTTATAATAATAATAATAATGATAATAATAATAATAATAATAATAATAATAATAATAATAATAATAATTATAAGTTCTGTATAGTGCAGCCTTAAAGACTCTAAGAGGTATATTTACTAAAGATTCCATTCTGTGACACTTCGTAAACTGCCACACATCGACCGACATTTATTATACTGCACTTTGAGGCTGAAATTTCAAACCATCAGTGAAGTGTAGCGGTTTACATAATCCGGGTAACGCTGGTTGTTTATCCCACCCTACAGCTGTTTGCATCAAAAGTGCTGGTTTTAACATGGGTCATTTTCTTGGCATTTTCCCCTGCAAAGAGGGCAATCAGACCCCAAGTGAATATCACTGGGGCTCTTCCTGGCACCCTTGTGGTGATGGATGCAAGATCAATAGCGAGAAGTAAAAAATAGATTAAATACCCTTTGGGAACTAAAAGTCCCAGCAAGCCCTGACAGCCATTGACTGCTCGGGCTCATTGCAGCTTTGTGTACATCTTTAATATAATTAGTAATTTTCACATGTAAGTGTGTATAAAATGTATATATATATATATATATATATAAGAAAACAGGGATACTCTGCACTCGCCAAACACATAATTAATGCTATATCAAGTACTGTTCTATATTAAAAACAGGGAATGTTAGTTCCACATATTGCAATATATGTTAAGCTGACCAACTCACGCCAAAGTCTTCCCATTCTGGTCAGTCCTAACATGATCAAATGCTATGCTATTTTATCTGGGCTTAAGGCTTACCTGCACACAGCTTTTAAAGGCAAGTCTTTCCCTAGCACTAGCAGCCATGGGAGACCTGGGACTCACCTTACATAAGTTGGAATTAATTAATGTAAAGAATGGGGTGCAAGAGTCATGGGACTTACATTGTATAAACAAAAACAGACATAGGTCCTCTGCACTCACCATGTACAGACTGGGGTGCAAGAGGGGGTTGCCCACATTGTATAGACAAGAAAACAGGGATACTCTGTGTGACGCGATGGGTCTGACAGCCATCATTTTCCCCATCTGTCATTTTAAACACTTAGAATGAAAGTTGCTTGTGCTTAGGTGAACATTGGGTTGCATTAATTTATTAACCTCATTTGTTACATAATCTAAGTGTGTATAAAAACCTATGAGATGGACTTAAGTTGACCATATTATTCTTAAATAAAGCCAGGTGGGTTACATGTATTCATCTGAACATTATATCGGATTACAACATGGTGGATGTACTGTTTCCTGACTAAGGCATCCCCCCCCCTCTTACAGACAGGAAGCTGAGATTAGCTGGAGCCCCTCTGACATCACAAATGACTGGAAGGGGTTAAAACAGGGAGGCTCTCTTACTTAACCAGGAATAAGTCAATCAGCAACTGGTTGGAGCAGCTATTGTTTCCCCTGGATCTGTTTCAGACTCCTAGTCTCCAAAACAGCAGGAGGGAAAGCCATGAGGGAAGGACAGCTCTCCACTCCCATCTCCACCCCCCTAATACCTGCCAGCCAATCCCAGTATCTGTGACCTGTGGATAACCCTGCAGGGAGGGATTCCACACATGGGAAATGTTGTCCCTTTAAGAAGGCCTGCAGGAGAGATTTCTGGGTGTGGGATTTTTGCTTCTAGAAGCTACTGGCGTTGGAGTTTTGACTGCTGCCCGTGTGCTGAGGAGGAATTTACCTGGAAGTATTGTGGCTATTGGATTACAAGCTTTTCCTGTACTTGCAGACTTGTCTGCTCTGCCTGGCTTATTCTATTAATCACGGACATCATCCTTCCCCTATAACTTGGACTGGTAAAGAAAACCTATTTTCGTTATAAACAATTTGGGGTGTTTGAACACTGGGGTGTTACTGGGTGATGGTTGAAGTTTGGTGAACACTGGGTGTTGTTTGAATTATGGTTTGATATATATATAAGCTATTGTTTGCAGTTAGCTGTAATAAAGATACCGTTGTATCCACACCTTTTCTTTGCCTGTGTGATCCTGAACCCCTTGATACCAGGACTTTCTTCTGGGTTCCTACCCTAACATCCTGGTATCATCACAAATGGTGGCAAGCAGTGGGATCACACAGTCCTGATGTTCAGGTAGAGTGCAGGGGGTTGTATCGTGATACACCCAAGGCTCTGCAAAGTAAAGGTGCAATAGCTTACCAACACCACCTTCAATTTATAACTCAGTAGTTAACCAGTTGCTATAATGTCCAGATTGCCAAAGACAGTTGCAAGTGCCAAAAGCAAGAGGCAAGGGAAGATGCTGCCTAAGTGCCAATTTGATAAGGGGAGGCAAACCCCGCCAGTGGAGAACGGAAGATGGAACCGTGTCTCAAGGAGGGGAAATCACAGTGAGGTGACCCCTGGAAGTAAAATGGATGTGAGCTCTGGAAAGAGGAGAGCAGATCACAGCCCATTGTTGCAAAAGTTCCCAAAGGAAGGGATGATACAGTCCAGTACAACCAGGAGAAAGGTGTACTGGGATGAAGGACTGTGGGAGTGTCTGCAGGATGGGGATATGGATGTGTTGCACCACCCCACCACAATGCAGCACATTTTTGATTATTGGGATGAGGAGTGCCCAAAGATTATTACATGGAAAGGAGCCAGTCTACAGGAGAAATTGGAGAACCTGTTGGATTTGTTCCTAATGTTGAAAGAGGAAGCAAGTGCTTGGAAATTTCGGGATGAACCAGGATGGGATGATTTTACAAATGAAGTTATTTGTACTATGCAGGATCTGGCCAGGGGAAAACCTAGTTACAACCATAATCAGCAGTACCTGTATGATATGTGCTTGGCAACCAAGATAGATGGAAGCAGGGACCAAAATAGGCTGCTGGAACCTAGAGAGATGTTTGAGGAGCCCCCCACAAATTTAATCCTTGAATCATCCCCATTAGAGGATTACACAGACCCACTGGAAACAATGAGCATGGAGGAATTGATTGTAGAATGTCAGATTAGAGGTGTACCTGTACTGCACGCATAAGGATATCCTCCAACGTCTTTTAAAGGATCAGGAGAATCCCAGCAATGCCTTTAGTGTCTATAGGAAATGGATACTGACTTTAGGTCCGCACATACCCCTTTGGGAACAAATGCAATGTCTGCAACAGAGTTTTGAAGAAGCAGAGGACCAGGTATTGCTACAAGGACTCACTGACACTGAAATGTGGCAGGATCAGTGTTATCGAATAAATACTGAGAAACGCCAATTACAATCTCTTTTGTCACATACTAAAAAAGGTGTTTCTCAGTCTGGTAATCAGGGGGAGGCCAACCAAAGAACAGAAACATTGAGGGGTATTAGTCCAAAGCCACACGAGAATTTGTGCTACCTGTTTCCTTTTGCTGATTTAGAGGACAGTGATTTTATGCTGCGTGATCAATGGTACTCCCAAGACAGCACCCTTGGGACAAGCACTTATCGAGAAATGTTTTTGCCCTCCAGTTTAAGGAAGAGTATCATAACCTACAACTGCTCTTCTGCTCCCGCTGACCACCGTAACCAACAGGGGGAGGTCAATCCCACCGGATTATACACAGCTGCCCAAGCTACCATCTTGGGGGAGGCTGGAGAAGAACTGTTTGGTGAGGATGTTGTACCTCTGAGTAATCAGAAAGGACTAGGAGAGATCCTCCTATTTGGTGACTTGGATGGAAAAGAACTACCATGTAAGTACCAGTACCATGTAGCATCTTGTGATAATCTGCCAGAGCTACTGGCACCTGAGACTGTGTATGAGTCAGCCCAGAATTGCAGAAAAGGCCAGTTATTCACCCCTGTTGTGTCTGAAAACGTGTTACCCATTGAAGTAATGCAGGATAGCACATGTGTGCTCTCCAATGCAAATGATGTGCAGCTGTACCCGTGTCTGACAGAAAAGAAAGATAAGCCTGCTCAACATATGATCTCAGCAGAAATCATTATTACAGATTATATGACAGAATTAAAAGGAGAGGAAAAAGGAATTGTTATGCCAGGGGTCAAAAGGGAGAACACAAAGAGTGACAATCAGTTAGTCCCTACAACAAAGGACAATGGGAAGGAAATAGAAGTGATAATTGGAAGTGGCCCTGTTAAGGATTCTGGAGAGTCACATTCCTCTCCTTTAGAAGACCTCACAGTTCTGAAAATTACCCTGAGTGGAACAGAATGGGGTGTCCTTACAGGAACTGTGCAAAAGGTGTCTGAACATGATCAGGGAACTGGACTCCTGGATTACCACCCAGGAGATTTTCCTTCTCCAGGAAAGCACATTAACAGAACTGTAAGTACTTTTTCAAAGATAATTAACACTGCTGACATACAAGGGAAGGCTGAAGAGGTAAATGGAGAAAACAGTAATATGCTTGGCTTAGTACTTCTGAAACATCAATTGAGCCCTATTAATCTCCAAACTACAGACTCGCAGGAGATCAGAATGTCACAGGCTAAAAATAAAAGTGGCAAAAAGCCACCCAGGAAAAGTTCTGTTAAAACCTGCTTATCATGTCCTTTGTCCAGTAAACAGAAAGGAAGCAGGAAAAAGAAGTGGGGATCCCAGCTGTTACAAGTCAATTTAGCTGGACACTCCAGGTTATTACCCCTGTGCAACCCAATCATGGAAAATGACTCCAGTGACCCAATACAGGAGTTTGCTGGAAGTACCTGGGATAACAAGGATGCAGTTACAGATCCAACATCTTCATTGGATATCGTGGATCCTCAAACTGAACCTACTCTTTTGCAGCTTTCACTTATGGAAGTGGGGGAGGAGGGAGATACTCACTACCCTGATGCGCCAGAGGCGAAGGTGTTAGTGCCCACTGTGGAGATTGATGTGGGGGAGGGGGGAACTTTGCAAAAAGATGGATACATGCAGCTGGATGGGAATAAAGCGGTAAACTCCAAGTGGTATTATCAAACTTATTTGGATGCTTTAATATTCTGCCTATTCTATGTGGGTGGGAGATTGCATCACCCAGGGAGGAAGACTGAACTAAAATTATGGGAGAGTGCGAGAACTTTGAGAGATTGTGGATTGTTAAATAAACGCCCACCAGATCCAGGGATATGTCCACCCCAGGAGATTGGTCAAAATGGACAATGGACAGAGGCACCCCAAAACCCACCTGGCCGAGGCATCCCTCCTGGTCCCGCTAAAGAGACCAGTCCCTCTGCCCCGATTTAAGAAGGGGGAGGTATATGTGACGCGATGGGTCTGACAGCCATCATTTTCCCCATCTGTCATTTTAAACACTTAGAATGAAAGTTGCTTGTGCTTAGGTGAACATTGGGTTGCATTAATTTATTAACCTCATTTGTTACATAATCTAAGTGTGTATAAAAACCTATGAGATGGACTTAAGTTGACCATATTATTCTTAAATAAAGCCAGGTGGGTTACATGTATTCATCTGAACATTATATCGGATTACAACATGGTGGATGTACTGTTTCCTGACTAAGGCATCCCCCCCCCTCTTACAGACAGGAAGCTGAGATTAGCTGGAGCCCCTCTGACATCACAAATGACTGGAAGGGGTTAAAACAGGGAGGCTCTCTTACTTAACCAGGAATAAGTCAATCAGCAACTGGTTGGAGCAGCTATTGTTTCCCCTGGATCTGTTTCAGACTCCTAGTCTCCAAAACAGCAGGAGGGAAAGCCATGAGGGAAGGACAGCTCTCCACTCCCATCTCCACCCCCTAATACCTGCCAGCCAATCCCAGTATCTGTGACCTGTGGATAACCCTGCAGGGAGGGATTCCACACATGGGAAATGTTGTCCCTTTAAGAAGGCCTGCAGGAGAGATTTCTGGGTGTGGGATTTTTGCTTCTAGAAGCTACTGGCGTTGGAGTTTTGACTGCTGCCCGTGTGCTGAGGAGGAATTTACCTGGAAGTATTGTGGCTATTGGATTACAAGCTTTTCCTGTACTTGCAGACTTGTCTGCTCTGCCTGGCTTATTCTATTAATCACGGACATCATCCTTCCCCTATAACTTGGACTGGTAAAGAAAACCTATTTTCGTTATAAACAATTTGGGGTGTTTGAACACTGGGGTGTTACTGGGTGATGGTTGAAGTTTGGTGAACACTGGGTGTTGTTTGAATTATGGTTTGATATATATATAAGCTATTGTTTGCAGTTAGCTGTAATAAAGATACCGTTGTATCCACACCTTTTCTTTGCCTGTGTGATCCTGAACCCCTTGATACCAGGACTTTCTTCTGGGTTCCTACCCTAACATCCTGGTATCATCACACTCTGCACTCGCCAAACACATAATTAATGCTATATCAAGTACTGTTCTATATTAAAAACAGGGAATGTTAGTTCCACATATTGCAATATATGTTTAAGCTGACCAACTGACGCCAAAGTCTTCCCATTCTGGTCAGTCCTAACATGATCAAGTGCTATGCTATTTTATCTGGGCTTAAGGCTTACCTGCACACAGCTTTTAAAGGCAAGTCTTTCCCTAGCACTAGCAGCCATATATATATATAAAGTATATTTGCTTTGTATATATTGTCAAACCCAATTATTATATTCATTTTTCCAGTTTGTATATTGTCCATTGATTAATAAAGCTCACTTGTGCATATTGTTCAGTCGTGTTTTATTGTGCTCTTTTTTGGTGATGTTTTCTGATGACATTTACATTTCTTTTACCTGTTACTCATTTATATTAGTGTTTACTTTTTTTTCTACTTTTGTATATGCATATTAGAACTAATTTTATTATTATCAAGATGGGTTAATATGTTGTTTCACTGGCTATTTAAAAACAGATACACACAGAGGTTAATTTCTGATATTTCTTTATAAATAATAACCTAGAAAACCAGATTATTAATACTCTTGTGGGCATTTTAATAAGCTGGTGATAGGTCGTCATTCTTGCAATGCTCCCCTGAAACTTACCCCTGGATACATTTAGTAAGAAGTAAGCCTTATTTTCCCTGAAAGTAACTCTAGTTCACTTTTGCTGTACAGTATGTAGATCAATCTTTAGAATGTCAATAGCTATTACTCTCATATGAACACTTTACTGTCAAGGTATCTAATGAAAATCATTCATAGCGTGCACTGATATGGGGCCAAAACTCGGCATGCTTGAAAGCAGACATGACTTAAACCTTCTCTTAGGTAGTGCCAACAGTTTTGGAACTGAATCATATAACACTATTTAGAGGTCTACACGAAAGACTGAGAAGCCAAAAGTCTTGCATATAAACCTTCAGCACTTCAGCTTTTGTGAGATGTTATCTCCCTTGATGTTGAGACAACACGACTTTTGGTTAGGATGACTGAGCTTCAGAAGAAAACTGGAGTGCTAGAGGTTGTCTATTGTGAGAGATGCTCTCTGTGTAACTATAGAGCAGTGTGCATTAACAATTTCGGGTAGAAAGTAAAAAACGTATTCATTTTCTCAATGCTGTCAAGCAGCCACTACCAAAATCAATAGTGTCAAATAACAGTATGTTTGCACAATAGACTGTTAGTTAAACAAGAGTACATATCTTTCTAAGTCCAAGACTGTATTTTAGAAATGTAAAATTGTGGATCAATTTGTATTCACTGATTCACTAGAAAAACACTGCAATTAACACATGCAAAGGTGGATAACTGTCTGCAGAGAAAAGGTAAATAAATGCCTTTTTGGAATCATGTGAAATTATTTTCTGTTGTTAGCAAGCTGTAGTTAATTGCTGTGATTCGCTTATCCTTAACAATAACGCGCATTATTTCAAAATGAAGCTTACAAATGGGAGACTGCTGCTAATCATTATTTTTGTACAGCAATTATATAGTCACTTTATACTTATCTTTTATATTGTTACCAAACGTTATGTAAGATTTACAATTTTGTAACCTATTTGTTGCCAGGTCTAGGTGCCAAATAAGGTTCCCTTTTCATTGAAGTAGTTGGGAAGTAGTTGGTAATACTTTATTGGAGATGAGTGAAAAAATTTGGAAAGTTTTGCACCTGGTCAAATTTTGGTCGGTTTGGTGGTCTCAAAGTAATAGGTGGATGGAAATGCTGGAAAATAACTAATAGAGATCCTCAGTAAATACATGTTATCCCAAAGACACTACTTCTGGTGAACCCAATCATCTCCATTTCTACAGCTCCTATGTTTTTAAACATGTGGTAAGTTAGTGGAATATAGGATAAACACCTAACAGGGAAAGTATAGGCACTGGCTCAAATGTCATTGACTAAATGGAGTTAATAAAAGAACTGATCAAATGGTTAGATAACTAATTGCTGGTCCCAATCCAACCATTACAATGGTGGCTAATTACTATAAAAGTACATATTTGCATTAACTCATAGCAATGAATTAGACATTAGTTTTTATTGTCTATCTTGCAGTAAATTGATCAAAGCGTTACTGTACAAGTGTACTCTGTTAATAAATTACCTATATCCATTGTGTTGGGTAAAAAAATTGTATCCTACAGATGTTAATATTGCCCATATATACTGTTACAGCTATACTTACATCCTTCGTGCATACCCTCCATCCATCTATATGGGCATGTTGTGCTCCAATTTCAGTTAGTTGATACTCTAAATGCAGATGTATTTTTTTGTACATGTGCAATGCAGCAAATTGCATTTATATATGCCCCAGTTGGACTTATGGCCAGCTCTAATTCAGGGTCTTAAAGAGTGTTTCCATAGAATTCCATTATATTTTACCAAGTGTTAAAGCTTGTGAAAGCTGTATGAATTACATAGTGTTGATGGCTCTTTTTTATTGCACTAAAACCCATTCACATGCTCAGACTGAAATTTAAGCTAAGATTTAAGTAAATAAATAAAAACACAGACACCAGTAAATTTTTGTCAATAAAGGTCACAGTTTATTAAAACAAGACATGGCGACGGAGAAGGCAAATTGTGAGTCAGCTACAACTAATAGCAGTAACCATACAGTGTATGGCCAACAGGCACTTACCACTGGTCCCAGGATATAATCCTTTACGTTTGAACAGTGCTAAATCTTCCGTCAGAGCAACTACACCCCTTCTGGATTCACAATGACGTGCCCACATAAAGCAGGTCAAGGGATTTCCCACACAAAAGGACCAAGAGCCATGTTACTTCAAAGGGGGCAGTGACCTGCGGCCAATCATCGGAAGCACCATATGAATTAGTTGCTGACTGCAAATGCCTTCCCACTGAACTGTGCCTGCTCTGTACGGAGGGAGAGAAAATTGTTAAACACACACATACAAATGTAAATACCGCAGAGACATATGAAGGGAGGGAGGAAGGCATTTCCAGCAGTTTCCAGCCAATAGTATCCACTGGGAGGATCCAGGACGTTCGGCTTACTTCCTCTCTTGTCAGAATAGGTAGAAATTGAAGCATATGATCACTTGCTAGAAAGAGTGTGTGTACAGGTCCATCCGCCTGCATCTTTTTCCCAACTATCAGCATAAAAACACATTTAATAGGCTTTAAGAAACCCACTAAATGCTTAAATCAAATGCCTGTGTATGTCCTTAATGTGTAACATTTAATTTATCATGACATGCGATGTGAGAATTATTTTGGCCAGTATTTTTTTATAAAAACTCTTTAAAACTGATTCATCAAGCAACACTTTACCTACTGTCATATTCCATAGCAATTTCCAACCTCCTGAAGAGAAATAACTTGATGTTCCAGTGTAAATAGCGATGCAGTAAAGAGAGAAGAGCTTGGGTATCACATATGTCAAATAATTGCAATAATTTTCTTATCACTGTCATAATTAAGTCATAGGGGTCTAATTATTAAGCAGTGAAAAGCCTAAACTCTGGCAAAAATGGCTGTTTTCACCAGAGAAAGGCTCTTTTGCTGCTTCACTCAATTTATCAAACCACAGGTTTTTCCAGTGTAAACGCAGTTTTTCGCCAATTATCACTGTCCCCTTAGAGCTCTATGGGGACATCACACCAATCCCCCATACACACAGGGCCGGTGCTAGGGTCCATGGCGCCCTAGGCATTTTTACAAAATCGGCGCCCCCCCCCCCCCCCCCCCGCCCGCAAAAATCGGCGCCGCCCCACCCACATGCATCTGAATGCTGTGCGGTGTCCATGACAGGTATGGTCAGCGGTCACCGCACAGTTTTAAATTAATTTACCATTCTGTGGCGCCCTCCAGAGCCCGGCGTCCTAGGCAAGTGCCTAACCTTGCCTAATGGGAGCGCCGGGCCTGCATACACATTATGACACCCCCAGACAAATTATCAAAACCCCTCACCAGACACATTATGACACCCTTAGCCCACTGTATTTGTGCTGCTGACATCCATCAGAGTGGAAATGTCCTGCGGAGGGAGCACGGAAGCTCCTAGATGTGGAAATCTTGCGAGAGTTAGAGCTCCTTGGCTTGCTCTGCAAGCTGTCGGAAAATGTGATTTCATACACTGTCCAGGGGCAGGGAGCAGCTAACAATTCCCTCCTACTCCCATGCATGGTTCCCAAACTAAATGGGGTCCAATCTTACCAAGAAGATGGCTGAGCTTGCAGCAACATGTTGCACGAGTCAGGTTTTGCAGCAGAAATGGACATTTTTCAGAGGTGTAAAGTACTTACCATACAATCTTTGATTTCCTCCTTTGCTTTGCCATTCTGTGGAAAAACTTTCCTTGCAATTTCATGAATAGTGCTGGGGTGACAATAGTCAATTCAATCTGCTGTGTGCTGTGGTTGGCATAGGACTGGAAACAGCCAAGGCAAAATTCAGCTGGCAATATGTGCTAAATATCCCCAAAATCATCAAACTTTTTAGCATGGAAAATATTTTGCTGAACACTGTTGAAAATGTCTCTCATTTCTAACTGAGGTAGACAAAGGAATGGAAATTGATGAATTACATGTAACTATTGTAGACATGTAGAAATTTCCTGCTCTTTTCCATGTGCAGTTTCTCACTTTTAATACTTAGGCAGTAAAACTGAAGCATTCAATTCCCTTACAGGTTCCCATGTATTTGCAGTAATGTGCATGAGTGAATTTTATCAGTTAGACTCTATCAAACCTTATAGTTAAAAATTATGAGTCTAATATCACAACTTGAATACTGTTCACTAGATGGGGTCTAGCACCAGTGGCTCATTTTTTATTTATGTTCAACGCAGCATTTGAGAGTTTTATTATCTTCTGTGAATACATAAAAAGATGAGTAATATTACAGTCTGGCTGCAAAGAGACATTAAATATGGATTATAAGAAGAGTATACTAGCCTATCACAGGACAGTGATTAGCATAAAACTATATTTATTCTCCCATAAAGTTACAGCACATAAAGCTCATTCCATATGCAAATCCCTGTATTCAGATTGGCTGAATTCCATTGCTGTATATTGTTCTACATTTACAATTTGGTATCAGTCGGAGAGATTGGTCTGTCTTTGTGACAATATTTTGTGATAAGCACATTGCAAACTGTCATACTGAATGGTTTGGATGGTGTTAATTCATTTGCTCCAGATAAACAAGACCTATGAATCAACAGTCCAATATGCAGTGTATGTGCACACAGACGTCATTATCTGTCTTTGTTCCGTTCCTTTTTTGACAGTTGAACAAAGCAGAGACAGATGATTATGCCCAGATCATTAAGGCAACATGGATAGAATGACATTCTCAACTTTTTTCTATCCATGCTGCTACATGAATTTTATAAGCCTGTGTACACTGCCAACATATCAGTGATCTCTATAAGGCCATCCATCTCTTCTCTGTTCACCTGTCAAAGAGAGAAAGATGGAAAGACCAAGGAAAGTGTGCAAATTCCTGTAAGAAGCAAATAAAGCGACTTTTTAATACATATCAAAGGCTATATATTACACAGCTGAATAAATTACATGTAATAACAAGCACTTATACTTAAAATGTCCACAATGCTCTTTCTATAACTCCAGTCATGTGAGGAGATTGGAGCTTCTCTAAGCAGGCAGAGTTTGAATGACAGCGTTGCATACCTGCTATTGAGAAATGTACTGTGAGGACTAATACATAAGGGCAGGACGAGTGTGTGTCTCAGCCGACAATACCAGATACAGATACTGTTTTAGATGAGTGGCGTGAGCTGCACAGTGTATCCATTATGCTGTTTTCACTTTACTCCACTTAACTACCTATTTAGTGTGCAGAGTTTTTCTGATGCAGTGCAGCACACTCACCTTTCTTTGGCGGTTGCCACATTACACCAGTAAAATCTAAAAAAAAATGTGAGTTATTGTTTTGCAATTGGCACAACCATTGCTTGCATTGTCAGGCACAAGACAGTAAGGAAGGTGGCATATTGGTACATGTCCATAATGGTGGATGCCATGGAAGACTGAGCTTGAGATGGATAAGCAGTACTAATCAGTTTAGTAAAGACCAAGATCTATCTGTAGTATACATTCTCCTTTGCCAGTTGGGGTTTGGGAATTCCATGCTTGGTGTTATGGCTACCAGTGCAACATAAACTCATAGAACAGGTTGAAGAGGTCTTCACCTTTAGCAGCCGCCTTTCCTGTAGAGACTGGTTATGCTCACAGGTACTCAGATGCCCCCAGGTCTTATACTCAGAGTACTATGGGTTTATATTAACACGGCAGCGCACAGGTATAGGAGGTTGCAGATGGAGTAGCGGCAGACCAGAGATAAGCAGAGTGGACAGGACACCTGAGTGTATGTCGGGTACAGGCAGGCAGGTCAAGGTCACAGGCACAGGTTCAGGATCCAGGGGCAGGCGGTAAGTCAGGGTCACTAGCAGAGGTTCAAAATCCAGGTACAGCCAATAAATCAGGGTCAGAAGCACAGGTTCAGAATCCAGGAACAGGCAAAGTTCATACACGGTAAATCAATCACAGGTTAAACACCACAGATAGGAACAGGCGCAGGCAGCAGAACTGAACAGAACGCTATAACTGGCAGTGAGGCTCAGTCCTCACTGCCTTAAATAGTACTAAGAGCCAATCAGGACAGAGGAGGACAGGGCTGACAATCAGTCTCAGGAGGCAGCTAATTAATTACTAGCTAGAACTAGCATAGGTAATAACATAACCAGGAAGCATGTATAAAAATATAAATTAACCAGTTTAAAGCATATGAGAGCTCCCCCTGGAGTTGGAGAATGTCCCTACACCCTCCTACATCTATGTCACAAGGATAATCCCAAAGAATAATATAAGAGCATAGAAACTAGATCACGCCAGGATGCGGCGTACCGCCGCGGCTCGTGACACTTGGTTTTCAAAACTTTTTTAACAATTTATAAGATTATTAAAACAAATATAAAAAAAATCCTTGAATCAAGTACATTTGTTCTCCTCTTTATATCACAGGTTTGTAAACTATACAATTTTGGTTGCAAAATTGCTTTGAAATTACAACAAGCTACTTAACATTCTTTGTGGACAATTTTCAGTGAGTTATGTCATTGCTAAAGTGGCCTGGGATTAGAGTTCAAGTTTATTAATCCATAAGGAGGAGAAGGAAAGGTTAACAAAGATATAGCGAGCAATGAGCCTGAAAAAGAATCACTGGTAGATTTCCATAGGGTAAAATTATTGTGTGTGTCATATGCTTGCTTTACAGTGTTTCATTAATAAGCATATAATCTGTGCATCAGTTATGAAGTGTACAATCTGGCTAAAATAAGCATACATCTACTGTAATTCTAAATGCTTTTGTGAAGACATAAATGGCAGAGGAGATTTTGAATTTTCGCAATTTGCTCAAATGAGGATCAAAAGTACAGAGCAGGTTACAACTTTGCATTTTCTTTCTAATTGACTAAATTACAATGTTTAATTAAATTTAATTTTAAACCACATTTTTTTCAGGCTAATTCGCCATTAACAACTTTGAGCTTTTGTAGCCTTCTACAACAGCTACTGCACCTTTCATGATAAGACAAAGGATTATGAATTTAGAGTTTCTTAGGAAAAAAAATTACAACTCAAAGGTTCCTTTTAACTTAATTCATACAACGGTCACTTATTGTGTCCTTCTGCTTCGAATACAGTACAAACTTACTTGTTAGTCTTAAGTATTCTAAAAGCCCAATCAATGCACCCATAAAAATTAATTTTAACACTACAGATATATAGGGAACAATATATTATAGAAATATTATATATAAAATTATATTGGAGTCTACCATCATTATATTACTGACAGGAATAGTACTCACATGTGTATAAATAAGCTGAAGATTTTTAAGCAGCCTCATATGATTAAGTAGTAGTCCCCTTAATAGTTGCATTGACAAAGGTCCTACCATCATCCCAGGAATTCCGGAATTTACAACCGCAGTCACAACAGGAAGAGTTCCAAGTCTTCTAGGGGTATATTTAATATGCAGCGGCTTCATTAAACCGCCAATTCCCGGCGCTTTGAAGTCATTTTCTTCAAACAGCAATTTTATTAAAGACAAAACTCGATGGGCTTTGTCTTTAATAAAATTTCCCTTTGAAGAAAATGAATTCAAGGCGATGGGAATTGGCGGCAAGTAAATGTTACCCCTAGTACCCTTACTGAAATTTTAATGGAGGTCACTATTGATAGACAAGGGGATGTCCAAAAGCGGGCAGCACTTATAAAACCTTAGTATGCAAATTGTGTCTTCCCTTTACCTTCTTCTTCTCTGTGTTACTATGCAATTGATACATTTTTTTACCCTATGCTGCATGTCAATATAGTTACCAACATTTAAAAAAATAATGTTGATCAATTTCATCTTTTACTTAATTGACATTATTGAAAAGAAAACTTTGTTACAATAGGTGCTATAAAATTGTATAATGAACATAGATGGCAAAGTATCCCAATTGCCACACAGTATACCATAGCAACATTTGACAAAAAGGTCTAAAAACATTGAAGCAGCAAACTTTGTGAAAATCAATACTTGTGTCACTCAAAACTTTTGCCCATGACTGTACAACCATGTTGCATACATGTACCCTTAGCCCGGGGGCCTCCATTCCCTTAACTCGGCCCTTCCTTCAGATGCACAGGAACCACTAACTGGTATTAGTGCCTCTGAACCAGGAGGTGTGGAGTCTAATGTACCCCTGGTGTTCACCAGGGAACCCCTGCAAGAAGGATTGGGCTTCACTGCACAGGATATGCAGATCGCAGTCCTCCTGGACAGCTACCAGAGTAGTAATTGAGAGTGGTCAGAACAGTCCGGGTCAGAAACTAAACAGGAACAGGCTGTACCGAAGGGAGATCTACAGAGAAGTTAGACAGACCGAGGTCACAGAGATAGGACTACAAGCAGAATCCATAAGAAGGGTCAACAAGCTGGGGACACAACAGAGGCAAACAGGCACAATAAAGAAGAGAAGTCAGGGAAGCTGGGTCAGAACCAAAACAAGAGCATGAACTTACAAATACGCTGGAGAACAGGAGACCTGATACTCTGGCAAATTAATGGTGTCAGAGCCAGGCTAAAATAGAGGCAGCCAGGCTATGATAGGAGGGGGAGAGGGGCGGTCAGACAAGTTGACCCCAGAGACAAGGAAGCGTCCCGTTGGCTAGCGTGTCTGTGCGCATGCGCCCGATGGTGCGAGGATGACCGGGGATGTTACATGCCTGTTGCTTAGCAACAGGATGCCCCTGACCATAACTATCAGGCAGCCGTCCCCGATTCACAGGGGAACAGCGGGGACGGCGCCTGACAATAAATAGTCCTGCTCAAATTAGCTTACAATCTAAGAGATCTATTTTTAATGAATATCACAGTAATAAAGCACTTGATGCCTTTTTACACTTCAAAACAATGCTATTTTTGTGAATTCCACCATTGGATTTTTTACATGTATATGAGTGTATGTATGATTGCAGCTTATATCTAAAAGGTCTCATGAGTTGCAAAGCAGCCGGCTGGTCATTTCTTCATACGTTCTCCAGGCATTACCTTGTGGATGTTTTAGCGTCGGCTGACACTCAGTTTGGTAAGAAAATTCTTCAAGCAGCTGATCTATAAAATATTTATATGCATTGATTGATTGGTGTTGGCTTGATTTTGTGGACCCACCCCGTATTATTGCTTGGGCACATCCCATTTGTGAGGGCTGCTATGGAGTTCTCACCAATAAATTAATTTCCTTGAAGTATTCCATAGCAGCCCTAATATTCTCTCCCATCATCATCATTTATTGATATAGCGCCACTAATTCTGCAGCGCTGTACAGAGAATATCTGTCACATCAGTCAATGACCCATTGGAGCTTACAGTTTAAATTTCCCTAACACGCACATGCACAGACAGACAGACTATGGTCAATTTGATAGTAACCAATTAATCTACTAGAAAAAAAGTAACTGCCTCTATAGGTGGGATATTGTGGGGTACTAGTGTGAAACCCCACTGTATACCTGCCAAAGAGGACAGTAACCCTATAGGCGCTAACTGACAAAATATACCAAATGGCAGCTGCTGTCACAAGAGATAGGGGTATATCTCTGAGTAATAGTAACCAAAGGAGAAAATAGTAACTGCGCTCTTATTTGGTAAGAAACAATGATAGTTGCATTCCTTTTACAATTCACTGTCAATATTTATTCAAGTAAAGATAAAGAAAGATTGGTTTTGAGGATGCACTAACAACTCCACATGATTGATTTGTCCATGATTGTTGAGAATTCTACAGTATAAAATATAACTTTTATTTAAATTACTAAAATTTATCTAAAAACAGCGAAATATCACCAACAGAATAAAATAAAATAATGAAATGTAGTAAAGAGCCGGCCACACCTCAAGTCTCACAAGCACAGGTTCTAGGGGGAATATGTGATATGTAATTGCAGTCTCATTACATGCCGTTATAAAGTTTTTATGATAAATTCCTAACAAATAGGTTTATATTATGTGTTCACATATTGTAACTATATCTCGTTATAACTGTTGCAACAAATGTTGCAAGAATACATATAGTGAACCATTCAAAACGGAGAGTATAGAATAGGAAAGCAGATAGAATATATCATCACTGACTATGTGATATCTACTGAATGCTTTAAAATCCGTGAGTAACGGTACACACAGCCACTGTTATTTGAGACTCAACGTGCTGCCTCAACATTGTCTGTTGCAGCTAGTATTAGTGGACACATTATTTTCTCTATATATACAAGGAGGTCTACTCATCTTAGATTGCTCTTTTTCTAGTTTATCCAATTTTACAGGCCGCTATAAGCTGTGGGTTTTGAATATTGTCGAAGTAATAATTAACAAAAACCCTATATTACCAAATAGTTCAATAGAATGAACTAATGAATTTGAATTTTATGTGTCTGTGCTTGTAAGGGGAAAAGTACTGACTTTTCTCTTACATATTGCACAATACAAGAACAACAAGTTAAATTATGGTCACATGATCTTCATTTCACAATATATGGCCAAAAGACATATTTGCTCCAAATAAGGTCAAGACGACCCTTCCAAAAGACCCCTCCAAGAACATGTCACTTTAAAGAAGACTAATGATAAAGACTTAGAGTGTCAGCAGTGATCTAAGCTGGAAAGGTGTGGTTCTGGCAATAATGAGTAACATTTTCTATAAAAGAATGACTTAATCAAATATAGATTATCAATTGGCATTTGAGACCCGGGGCGTATGTCTGCTTCATCCAGTATGGCTGTATCTATGCATAATAACTTTTTAATAAAAAATAGAAATAATATATTTTGGAAACTTGCTCATCTCATTTTTTATTTAAAGAGAAGAATAGAAAAATGTTATTCAAGCTGGGGGCTTGTGTACAGCTTTCACACACCACCGTTTGCTCTGTTCATCACCACCTTATCAGGGGGGAGAAGCTGGATGTCACTCACCGGACCGTGAGTGCCTCTGCGCTGGTGCGTGGTTCTCTATCCTTCCTGCCGGCGCCTGTCCTGAGCCGCGGCCGTCCGCCATCTTGATGGTCTGCGCATGCGCAGGATCCATGAACTCTTATGACTTTGCTTTTAACCTAATTGGTGGATCAATCACCTCTCCCTATTTAAGGCACCTGTGGCCATGGTATCGTTGCCTGATCTTGAGTCTCATTCCCTGTGAGTCTCTGAAGGTGTCTCCTGTGTCCTGCTCGTATCTTCAGTTTCCTGCTGGATTACCTGCTCTGCTCATCGGCGGTTCCCATAACCGCTACTGACTCCTGTGTCCTGCTCGTGTCTTCAGCTGTCCGCTGGGTTACCTGCTCTGCTCATTGGCGGTTCCCATACCCGCTACTGACTCCTGTGTCCTGCTCGTGTCTTCAGCTGTCTGCTGGATTACCTGCTCTGCTCACCTGCGGTTCTCATACCCGCTACAGTCCCTCAGCTCTCCTGCTGTGCCTGCATATCCTCGTTGGACAAGCTTCTCTACTCAGCAGCGGTATGCATACTTGCTATTGACTATCAGCTGTTATCCTGTATATCCGCTTTGGACAAGCTTCTCTACTCAGCAGCGGTATCCATACCCGCTATAGACTATTAGCCGTTACGCTGCATATCTGTTTGAACAAGCTTCTCTACTCAGCAGCGATATGCATACTTGTTATTGACTTTCAGTTGTTATCCTGCATATCCGCTCTGGACAAGCCTCTCTACTCAGCAGCAGTATCCATACCTGCTATAGACTATTAGCCGTTACGCTGCATATCTGTTTGAACAAGCTTCTCTACTCAGCAGCGATATGCATACTTGTTATTGACTTTCAGTTGTTATCCTGCATATCCGCTCTGGACAAGCCTCTCTACTCAGCAGCGGTATACATACCCGCTATAGACTATTAGCTGTGACGCTGCATATCTGTTTGGGACTAGCTCCTCTACTCTCCAATTGTATGTATACAGTTATATACTCTTATCACTCCTCCACTTATCCGCACCTGGACAAGTCCTCACCTCATCACAGCAGTGGTACAACTTGCTATACGCAGACCACTGACTCTCCCGCTACCTACCTACACCTGGACAAGTCTTCCCTTCACAGCAGTGGTACAACTTGCTATACACAGACCACTGACTCTCCGCTACCTACCTGCACCTGGACAAATCTTCCCTTCACAGCAGTGGTACAACTTGCTGTACGCAGACCACTGACTCTCCCGCTACCTACCTGCACCTGGACAATTCTTCTCATCACAGCAGTGGTACAACTTGCTATCCGCAGACCACTGACTCTCCCGTTACCTTCCTTCACCTGTTCACGTCCACTCTACTCTCCTACCAGTACAGCTGCAAGTCGCTGACTCTACTACCAGCATAGTGACTCTCATCTATTCCAGTGGCATTCTCTCTCCATCTGCTGTTATATACGTTCCTACCATTCACCCTACTGCCCAGAGGACTGCTGTGTAAACCCCGCCCCTCTGGTAAGCATTATCAACTGGTGAATCCTGGGTAGAACTCCTAGTGCCCGTGACACTGGAGATGCTGGAGACGCTGACCAGAACACTCGATGGGTATCAGATGTGTTTTATATCTGTACTCGAAGTGGTGAGTGAACAGAGGGAAAAGGGGGTGGTAGCTGAAAGGTAACAGATTCTTGGACCGTATAGCTAAATGTGTTGTAATTAATTTAATGTGTTTCTGCAGGAACTATTGTTAGTTTTAAATGTTGCTAAAATGTGCTTTTCTTCAGTATGGACTGGCCACCCATAACTGGCAAAAGACATTTTAGTGTTTTAACACTGTGTATATTTGTTTGCAAAGTTAAGAGATGTGACTTGCAAAGGTAATATGTTAAATAAAATGCTTTGCAGTAAAGGGTGATCACCTATATCTGGCAGAAGGCATTGTGATGTTTTTGAACTACTCTGTAGATAATAAGTTAGTATGTGAGTAAAAATGCCTTTTTCTCGCGCTGGATGCATCCCTTAGATCAGGGGTAGGCAACCTGTGGCTCTGCAGGTGTTGTGAAACTACAAGTCCCAGCATGCTTTGTCAGTAGATAACCAGCAGATAGGTGGCAAGGCATTCTGGGATTTGTAGTTGCACAACACCTGGATCATTAGAGACCCTAAGTCAGGATAGGGTCTGTTATTTCTAAGGAGAGAAAAGGTAGCACCCGGGCAAAAGTGTGCCTGTAGAGTTTCAATCCTGATTGCATGAAACTCTGAAAAGTGGTGCTGGGGAAAATAACAAAGAAGTTATGAAAATGTGTTTTCCAGAGACTGGATTTTTTTTTGATTTTTTTTTTAACTCAAAATTTTATTGCATAATAGAGTATGAATGACATAAACATAAACCAACAAGCATTTTGATTGAAATAATCACAGAGCAGAGTAGATATCCAGCAATGTCACTCACAAAACAGTAAAATGTATTGCAATATAAAAAGATAGTAGTGGGTAAGAGGCGGAAGGAAAAGGAAGTGGGCATTGAAGGGGATGTAGGGTAGGCAGGGGGGCTGGAGATGGTCGTCTCATGGGGTATACTAAGAAAAGCATGTTCACCTTCAGAAGGGAGCGCTATCAGGTCTGCATGGGAGTACTTTGATGTAGTAAGGGGGTCGATGTTATCTGGAATTGTGTGGGGGGAGATTATTTGGAGGAAGAGAAAACTGCGGGGATCCTAGGCATAAAGCCAGGGGGCCCAAATTATATGAAATTTGTCTTCTTTGTCTCGCAGTAGCGATGTGATTTTTTTCCATGTTGGCAATGAACCATATATATGATCTAAGAGAAGAGATACGGGGGGGGTCCGTCTGTTTCCAAAATTTAGCAATCAGGCATCTAGCGGCTGCCAGGACATGTGAAGCAAGTTTTGCAGAGTGGGTGTCCAGGTCTTGTATAGAATAACAGAGTAGGAAGGACCATGGGTTCTTCCTAATAGGGCATTGGAGGAGGGAGGAAAGAAGTCTCGAAACCCTGTCCCAGAAGGAGGAAATAACAGGGTATGACCACCAGATATGCACGAAGGTGCCTCGCTGACCACAATTTCTCCAGCAATCGGGAGAAGCTGACTGGTACATCTTTGCGAGCCTGTCAGGTGTGAAATACCACCTGTAGTAAAATTTGTATGCATTTTCCTTAATTAATGTGGAGATGGAACTAGAAGCCACATTCAGCCTGATGGTCTCCCAGCAGTCCTCCTCCAGGGCAGGGCCCAGATCCCTCTCCCACTCCCTCTCATGTGCGTTCCCGGAAGGCACCAATTTCTCCAGTAGAAGACTATACAAGGACGAGATCATACCCCTTCGCAAGGGGGAAGAAAGGCAGAGAGATTCAAATTGGGAGGGGGAGTGAAATGAATTGTCCGACAGGAGTGACAGGAGAAAGTGCCGAACCTGCAGATATTGGTAGAAAGGCGGGTGAAAGTTAGGGACTCTGGAACAGAGGGCGTCATAGGATATAGGCCTTCCTCACTCAAGAAGGCTTCCCGCAAATCGGAATCCCGCCCTGGTCCATAGCCGAGAGAAAGATCGGGACATTCCCGGAGGGAAGGTGGGGTTATGCCACAGGGGTATAATGTGCAGAGGGTTAGGGAAGGTAGAGAGATGGCCCTTGCAGGTCTCCCAGATCTGAGCCGCAAACTCCAGAGTTGGAAAAAGTTTGGTTAGGGCCTTCCGAATATCAGAGGAAACTCCACAAAGGCCAGACAGGCTGGGTATGGAGAGATAGGCAGCCTCCAAGTCCAGAGACTGGAATTTTTAATGTTGAACCCTAGACGCAATGAGGGATAAAGTGAAAAATAAGACAGTTAAAATGTTATTTAATTGTTAGTTGTTAATAAGTGAGCAGTATATGAGCAGTCAAAATTGTATAGATTTCAAACAGCAGAAAAAAACTGATACAGCCATTGCGCATTGTATAGCATTCTCGTGTTTTAGCTCTCCCTGAATAACGGAATGTTATGTTTTTTTATATCCTGATGTTTTGCAAATCCTAAACTAAATGTGCCTATCGTGAAAATACTATTGATTCACTGCATATTGTACTTTGTAACTTGAGAATATTGGAATTACATCTAGCTATGGTTCCATAGGACGGGTCTGGTACGAAAGCTACTTACAAATTAATAACTGTCCTGCTGTCTATGTGTAAAATACTTCATCTGTTTTTAGAATTACAAACCTTATTTCAGCTGTGTTAATATTATTGATCAGTGTTCCACATATTATAAAATGACATGGTATATCTCTTTCATACTTCTGTCATTCTGGGGCTATCCACTCAGCTCTATTGCAATAAATGCTGGACATTTAATTTCTTTATCACCTTGGAGACAGATGTATGAATAAATGTTTATATGTGTAAAACTAAGCCTGTTTGAGAAGACAGTAGGCTAAAGACAGTCTGATTTTTTTTGTAGTGCCTGTTAAAACTTGTGTAATAATCAAATGTGGTTTTAAAGATTTTATAGATAAACGTCCCGTTGCAAGGTAAGTTTTCTTAAGTTTATCTTGTGAACGCGCATTCCAGATTTTTTGTGTGTGTGTGATTTCAGTGAAACAGCTGGTTTTAATAATGTGTCCAAATGTAAAATGTTAAAGAAATGGTGCCTTTACATTTTAATTTCAGAATAGCAGGGAGATAGAGGAAAAAAAAATTAAACAGTTTTCATATTCAGTAGAAAGCTTGTGATTATTTGGTCTAAGTTGTATTTGTATTTGTGTTAAAAACCATTGTTGAACATCATAAAAGATTGTTAAAAAAAAATGTGCTGGTTTTATGAAACTGAAAAATGTCCAGATTAAATTTAAGATTTAAAGAACTTTTATGGATGTATTAAGGGAATAAATAGTATTTGTCAGTTTTAGAGCAGCATAGTGGCATGAGATAAATAATCAAACAAGCTATTTAAAATGTGTTAAATAGTGATGTATGTTAAAATATTTTTAGAGGGATTGCCCAATACTCTGCGCATGTAGCGTTATCAGAAAATAGTTGCATTGAAAAATAATAGTTGTTTTGCTTTGAAAATAGCATCTGTGTAGGGTTACATAGTGAGATTTTTTTTAACTGCATCAGTTTTTCATTTGTTTGAAGTCCCCCATGTTGCAAAGATGTCTCTCCTCCCATCTCCCTCATCCTATGGAATGAGGTGGATGTTTTATTCCCATGCCAAGAGAAGGAGCTCAGTATATGGAAATTTTCTGTGTTCTGAGCCTGAACACAGTCTTTGTACCACAGAACGGACAAGTGACTGGACCCAGCCCTGTATTTCTAATGCAGATCTATTTATTAGTCATAGATTTGTGCAGCGTTGATTTTTAATGCTAATAAGAATTTTTCAGAATATCTTCTTTTGCTGTTACCTACAGGGGGGTTCAATATTTATGAGGTTTCATAGACAGTTTTAATTATTTGTTAGAATGTTTGCAGAATAATTTGCAATCTTTTGTACCCACAGGTGACCAGAATATGTGAATGATGTTCTGCTGTGAATATACTAAACATTTATTGTGTTTTCTTTCAGAAGTATCTAAGAAGGAGAAAACTAATTTATGTACTAACAAGGTTAAATTGTTTGACACCTGGCCAGAGATATTTAGAATTCCTAAAGGGGGGTACTGATATTTGAACACCCTCTACCTCAGAATAAAAAAAAAAGAAAGAAAGAGAAAGAAATAAAAGCAGTACATTTATTTATTGATACGTCACAACTCTGTAGCCAGTGAATACCAGGATTTTCAGCTATATGCCAGATAAATTTGAACACACTCCTAAATCTATTGAGGCATTTGAAGAGATTAAAAGACTCTAGCTGGCGCTATATAAATACATTAAGATGATGATATATATATCTATATATATATATATATATATATATATATATATATATATCTATAATATAAAAGCCTAGCGGCGTGTGTTAGTCTGTGTGTGGAAAAAAAAACAAGCTGCAGCGCCACCTGCTGGGTGGAGTTATACACTGACCTACTAAATTCTTAGCATTATCTAATATATAAAAGTAAAAGCCTAGCGGCGTGTGTTAGTGTGTGTGTGTGTGTGTGGAAAAAACTATTTTCTCAGAAAGGGATCATCCAATTGACCTGAAATTTGGTATACTGACATTATTTGACAAAAAAATTAGAAAAGTGAAGTCAGTTAACTTCCATCATCCCCCCTTCCCCCCGTGGGAGAGGTAGTAAAGGCTAAATTTACGAGTTGAGGGCTCAAACTCATTTTCGTGAGGTAATTTTACCTCATGAACACACATGTGTAGCGGCGTGTGTTAGTGTGTGTGTGTGTGTGTGGAAAAAACTATTTTCTCAGAAAGGGCTCATCCAATTGACCTGAAATTTGGTATACTGACATTATTTGACAAAAAAATTAGAATAGTGAAGTCAGTTAACTTCCATCATCCCCCCTTCCCCCCGAGGGAGGGGTAGTAAAGGCTAAATTTACGAGTTGAGGGGTCAAACTCATTTTCGGGAGGTAATTTTACCTCATGAACACACATTAAAAAGGGCGCTTGCGTCGGGAAGTAACGCTCTTCCCCTGAGGAGGCCTGGGCTAGGCCCAAATGCATGACAAGAACCTTTTTAAGACCTTAAGTAGCTTGATTTGACTAGAATGCATGAGTATCATGCACGGGTTAACTTGTATATATACATATATATATATATATATATATATATATATATATATATATATATATATAGTGGTGGGATTCAAATAATTTAACAACTTTTTTTAGGTTCTCTGCCCTAATGACCATTTAAAGTATGCAAAAATATATACCGAACGGTATTCTAATATTTCATGCACTTAATACTCAAATAAGAACAGTAAAAGAGATACACAAAACTAGATTGTTATAAGAAAGAGTTTTAAAATGTTAAAGAAAAAATATTAAAGAATACCTTACCTGACAAAAATCGGTTATTTATTATTATATTCATATTATGCCATGGCTCTCTTCATCACACTCTGCCATGCAGCTTCTTTTGCCCCTCAAAACACTGATGCAGCTTCCTTTGCTCCCCTTTCACAGTCTGCCATGCTGCCTTCCTTTGCTCCCCCTTGCTCCCTTCCTTCATTTACCTTTTCTATTGTCTTCTTTGTTCTCCTCTTCTTGCTTGCTGCCGACTTCTCTCTGCGCTGCTCCTCAGTGACGTCACGCCCGACAATCAGTGCGGGCGGAGGAGGGAGGTGGAGGTGCTGACTCTGCAGAGAGGTGATTTTTTTTTTGTCTCTTGCTCATAATGTTATATTCTGAGGCAGGGCCGGTGCTAGGGTCCACGGCGCCCTAGGCATTTTTAAAAAAATCAACATCCCCCCCCTCGCAAAAATCGCCGCCCCCCCCCCGACCCCGCAAAAATCGCCGCCCTCCTCCCTCCTCTCCTTACCTTGTCTCACCACCGCCTCCTCTCTGCTCCGTCTCCTCCCCTCCACTCACTGACACTAGTAAGTGGAGGGGAGGAGACGGAGCAGAGAGGCGGCGGTGGTGACAAAATAGCCTCTTCCCCTCTCCCCGTGCATCTGAATGCTGTGCGGCGGCCGTGACAGGTATGGTCAGCGGTCGCCGCACAGTTTTAAAGTCTTTTAGAATTCTGTGGCGCCCTCCAGGCGCCCTCCAGAGCCCGGCGCCCTAGGCAAGTGCCTAACCTTGCCTAATGGGAGCTCCGGGCCTGTTCTGAGGTAATGTGGTACATTCCTCCTGACTCTATCATACAGCCACATTCTGAGGTAATTTATCCCCCAAATCTGTCCCTTTTCACTCATAGGGTAGAATCAATTGCCAGCTATTACAGTAGGAATCTCAGCTCATTTTTCTGCGCACCTCTATGGGGTGTAAGAAGTAATGAGCAGAGATTCCTGTAAAATCTCTGACACAAAGTGTATCCGTGGACACCTTACGCTGAATTAAATCTCCTCCATAGTTTCTCTGTCATAATTTACTTTGGCCGTCGTGGCAGTAGGCCGAGGGCCTGCTTCCCAGTTTGCAAGGGAAATACCGGAACCTCCGCCCCTTCGTCCCGGGTCCCTGACTGCCACTCTCTCACCATACACTTCTGCTCATACTAGCCTTATGTTGCTAAGCAACCATTCCTGCTGTGTCTCCTCTGGGTCCTAGTGTCAGGGCCACACATTCAGTCACTGGAAGTTGTGAATGACAACTAAACAGGATGCAGTTTGAGAAATCTCATCTCCAACCACCCTCTCTTTTTTGTGATTTTTTTGGGGGTCATTTTTAATCTACACTTTAGAATGATATGTTGAATATGTTCTTAAGGAAGTCCTGTCATATGCATTCTGTACATATACAATCACTGGAGTGGACTGGCCACTGCCCTCCCCAAGATCAGCATCTCTCTCCTAATATAATCTCTGCTGCTGTGAGAATTATTATGATATGATTGGCTACAGGTTGTTCTATCCCCACTCCCTTCAACACTGGAGTAACATAGATAAACAGGATATTATGATTGATAACCAAAAAGTGCTCTGACCACAGTCAAAGGCATATTAAAAATGGGTTCCCTTACAAAGTACCCGCAAATCGACTCCCTATGAATCTCTTTCTGAAAAATGATTGTGTATTGCCAACAAAAATATCCTGACTTTGTACAATTACCCAATCTCTTACAGTTATAGTTTACAATGTAGTCAACTTTTAGTATGTAAGACAGACTTCCAGACTTAATTAATCTTTGTCTACAAAAACATGTTACAAACCCATGGTATCTTGGGAGCAGACCCAGTCAACAAATATGCAGGCACAGTAATTAATGCTCTCCTTTATTGGTGTTTAAATAACATTTATTGTACAGGAAAGGGTTAACTCTACCTATAGAATGCCACAGTTGGTATTTTAATTGATGCTCCCATGTACTGCTGTTAACATGTCCTAATCATTGCTAGAGAATATTGATTAAAATACCTGTAAAATGTATAATGTATTCCTCTAAATGTGCTTGTCAGAAAGATTGGGAGGGAGGGAGGGAGAGAGAGAGAGAGAGAGTGCGTTCCACTGACAGGAAGTTAGGCATTTGGAATGCAAACTTGCGTTCCAAATGCCTGCAGGTACAGAGGCAGGTAGCGGGCTGCTGCTGCGCCCCCTTGGGCTTTCGCTCTGGGCGACGGCACAGCCCGCACCTGCCTAGTTACGCGTTACATCACATTTACACAGATTCATGTTACGTGTTTGCCGTAGTTCATGATTTTGGAGCTATTTGAAAATATAGGGGTTACCTAACATCAACAGGAACACCTATATCACATGCACACACAGTCAAACAACTGATAGAGGCTATAAAGTTGCCAAAAGAGGTTGCAGTCATTAAGTGCCAGGCACATACAGAACAGACAGATGAAGTCTCACTAGGAAACAAACTAGCAGATTCAGCAGCTCGAGAAGCAACTTTAGAAAGGCAGCCACATACCCAATTGATGATTTTTCATGTGATATCACATTTGAGAACTTATGACAATGTCAGAAAAAGGCTACATTGAATGAAATTAATACATGGAAATTGAAACAATGTTATAAAACAAAGGATGAAATTTGGGTAGATATAGAAAATAAAACAGTAGCTTTAAAAATGTTGTTACCAGCTTTTGCAGAATGTACTCATGGGTTAGTTAGTATACATGGGAGCAGATAACAGGATTAGAATTGTTATATCTTGTTAGTATGCCCAGACATTACTACAGCTTCTAAGTTTAAATGTGAAATATGTATAATTTGTCTTAAAAACAATGAAGGAAAGATAGTACCTACTAAGGTCAGACAATTGCCTAATATAACCTTTTCAGAGGTTACAAATTAGTTTATTGATTTTATTCAATTAAGAGAAAAAAAAGTTAAGAGGGTTACAGTATGTGTTAGTTGGTATTGATATGTGTTGGTGGGTTGAGGCCTAGTTAACTGCCTCAGACATAGTGCAATTTACTGCTAAGAAGATTTTAGAATTTGTATATAGATGTAGTTTACCAGGAGAGTAAACTCATTTCACAGGAAAAGTGTTTTAAGAATGTGTAATATGATGGGAATAGATTCAAAACTTTAGACACTACATCATTCTCAAGCTTCAGAGAAAGTTGAAATAATAAATGGAGTAATTAAAGGATAACTAAGCTTACTAAACAAACAGGAATGGCACTTCTTTAGTTTTTCATAGTATTAGAATCACTTCTAAACCTCTTCTCAATCTCTCTCCATATTAACTGTTATTTGGACTTCAGCCAAGATATGTTATTAATCCACAGACTGACTTGAAGCTGCATCATGATCTAACTGTTTAATTATGTCATACAGTTGTCTAAACAGTTGCAATTGCAAAAGCTTCAGAAGGCCCAGAAGAACACTTGAACAAAGACATTCAACCAGAAGCAGCCCTTGGGTCTGCACACAAGATACAACCTAGAGGCTATGTTATGGTAAGAAATTTCTTATGCTCTGGCTCTCTTACAGATCGATGGGATAGTCCTACTAAAAGCAAATTCTATTAACAACTGATACTGCTGTAAAGGTTGCAGAGAAAGACACTTGGATCCACAGTTCCCATTGCAAACAGGTCAAAGACCCAAGCTTAAAGGAACCAAAGGAATCAGAACTGAACACAAATAAAGAGACTGAGTTATATTTAAAAGAAGTCTTCAATCAAGATGGAAGTGATGATGTATAATCAGCTACATGGTTATCGACTTATGGCGCAAAGAACCTTCAACCTAGTTGCCTGTCATATAGGAACAATGATATTTGTAGCCACAACACGTTATTTATATATTTTGAAAAGGAATTGAAGAGAAGGTGAGAAAGTGATAGCCCATCTGAAATATTAGATGAGGATGATTTTAATAAGACCCTTTCTGCTTCTTTTGCAAACAGGAAAACCAGAGAATTCAGTCATTGTAAAGGATTACCATCAATTCCAAAATGTATTTGTGAGTATTGTGGTTTTCCACCAAAAGAAAGGTGTTTAATATGGTGGTCTGATAATAATGAATATTGCTAGAGAGAATATTCAGTTGACCACTTACATGTTATGCTAAGTGAAGTGGGCAGCATGGTGGTTTAGTGGTTAGCACTTCTGCCTCACAGCACTGGGGTCATGAGTTCAATTCCCGTCCATGGCCTTATGTGTGAGGAGTTTGTATGTTCTCCCTGTGTTTGTGTGGGTTTCCTCCGGGTGCTCTGGTTTCCTCCCAAAGTCCAAAAACATACCGATAGGTTAATTGGCTGCTATCAGAATTGACCCTAGTCTGTTGCTCTCTCTCTCTATATATATATATCTATCTGTGTGTGTGTGTGTGTGTGTGTGTGTGTGTGTATTAGGGAATCTAGACTGTAGGCTCCAATGGGGCAGGGACTGACGTGAATGAGTTCTCTGTACAGCGCTGCGGAATCAGTGGCGCTATATAAATAAATGTTGATGAGGATGAAAACTCCTTTATTGAGTAAAAATATGCCAATGTTACCATTTCTGGTATCTTATGAAGAATTACACACATTAGTCCTGATATAAAGTGTCAAGAACAAAATTGAGATCTTAGTGATTATGGTCAAATTGTTAAAAGTATATATAACTTGACTAAACTTCTGGTTATAGTTTTAGCACCACACATAACTGAATAAATTCCTTTTTGTTTTAATAAAACAATAAATGAGGTTAAAACGATAACACCTCAGATAAAGGTCAGCATCATGTATATACATTGCTGCCGTAGAACAACCAGTTCTTCAAGTTGTAAGAGTTAGCATGAATAAGTGTGATACAGTGGCTACAGTGCTCAAAACATATGGGCCAGAATGTAAAGAACCTTGTACGTCTGATGTAGACAGAGATTTAGAAATTACATAAAAGGAGAAAGCTAAATTAAAAATAGGACTTCAAACAGTATGTTTGGTTTGTGTTGTATACAAATACTTGTGAAAGCCAAACCAATCCGAGAACATCAGTCCTGACAGAAATATATACTCCTATTCAATTAATTATAGTCACATGAAAAGTACCTTTTTACGTGAATATAAAAGGGTGGCACTGTCAAAGTAATAATTAACAAAAACCCTATATTACCAATTAGTTCAATAGAATGAACTAATGAACTTGAATTTTATGTGTCTGTGCTTTTAAGAGGAAAAGTACTGACCTTTCTCTTTCATATTGCACAATACAAGTTTTATAATGGTCACATGATCTTTATTTCACAATATAAGGCCAAAAGACATATTTGCTCCAAATAAGGTCAAGACGACCCCCCTCTAAGAACATGTCACTTTAATGAAGACTAATGATAAAGACTTAGAGTGTCAGCAGTGATCTAAGCTGGAAAGGTGTGGTTCTGGCAATGATGAGTAACATTTTCTATAAAAGAATGACTTAATCAAATATAGATTGTCAATTGGCATTTGAGACCCTTACTTTTTACTGTACTTGCATAAATATTGACAGTCAATTACAAAAGGAATGCACTATTTCTTACCAAATAAGAACGCAGTCACTATTTTCTCATTTAATTAACCTACTAGAATGTTTTTGGAGAATGTTAGGAAACTGGAGCACCTGGAGGAAATCCACACAAACACAGGGAGAATACATATCTCAACACGTACAGTAGATTTCAGAGACAGCTTTGTAAGTTACTCAAATACAAGAAAGAAGGATTTTTGACCTAGCCGTTATTCAGTTGATTATGGATTAAACCATTCATTGGGGACTGTGATGTAGAATGAGGAAATGAAACTATTGGTGAGTATAATTTACTGTTATTATTTTACTTTTCTTTTGTTATTACTTGCAGTGCTTCTAACAAAGCTGCTTTCACTGGTATCCTGCTTAGTAAAAATATAATTTACTCTAATGCACTTTATTTTTCGTTTCAGCTTTTCTTTCTCATAGGCACACTATGCACTACCCATAGCAGCTGTTGTGCGTCTGCTGGGCATATTATTAACATTACATTTGCTCCAATATAGTAACCTTTCAAAACAACCTGTAGTGGGCCTAAATGACGAAGGAATTTAAATGCTGATTTTATGCATATAAGCTGCTATAACGTTCAATTCATCTTCGTACCCAAAGGACACTTACTACAGCTTACAATTTATGGGAGGGAACAGGGCAGAGAAGGGGTGTTCACCCGTAGTCAATGTACAGTAAAGGTGTGCCAAACTCTTTTTATAACTGGTTTATCACTAATGCCTATATTATTAACAGGTAACATTCATTTTATATATTTTTCTATTTTTCTGTGCATTCTTTTGCAAATTTATATTCAACATAGGTATTTTACGTATCCTGCAGTGTCTTTTGTAGTAGAGCTGAGCAGACCTATAACCTAGTTCATCAGCGCACGTATCTTTAGATCAGCTCCTTGAATTGGGGGGGCGCGAATGCCCGAATTACGTGCATTTCAAAACAAGCACATGTTGCGCCAGAGGCGGGATGGGTCGTGGGACAATGGGGTATGTGCGCCCTGGGCCAGTCATCCAGATTACATTTCGGGACGCCTGGTCAGTAGGGGCGAAGTGCAACACCTGCCCGTCCGTAACCACTACACTAACTATTGCTAGAGAGCCGGCGCATCGACTCTCCCTCACTGCAGCATCCTGACATAAAAAAAGACGTCAGGACACTGCTAGAACACAGGAGCTGCTTGAGAAGAGGAGCCGGCACGGATGCAGGAAGAAGGAGAAAAAAGCTCAGGAGCTCAGGTAATTAAATTACAAGGGGGATAGTGAGAAGGGGGGGCGGAGACTAGAGGAAGCTGTTGAGAAGATAAGAGGGGTCTAATGAGAAGAGAAGGCTGGTGAGAAGAGGACGCTGGTGAGAAGGGGAGGCTGGTGAGAAGAGGAGGCTGGGGAGAAGGGGAGCTGGTGATAAAAGAAGGTTGGGGATAAGATGAGGGACATAAGTATTATAAAAAATAAATCAGTAAAATCTAATTTGCAATAATAATCTCTATCAAAAGTGAGGAAAGTTGCAATCCATAATTTGATTGTGGGGCTGGTGGAGAAATAGTCATTTGTATTACATTGGAATGTTAATTTTATGTTGGGTCTGCTGAGGGGTGAAATTGGTCTGTTTGTTAAATGTGCAGGCTATTAATTTAATGTCTGGACTGATGGGGGTTATGTTTGCTAATTAAATGGGGATGTTAATAAATGTTTTTAATTTATTATAGTGGATTGCTTGAGGAGAAGGAGGCTTTTAATTTAATGTCGACTGGTTAGGGGGAAGGAGGCCTAATTATTAAACATGGGTGCTATTAATTTGATGTCCGGGCTATATGGAGGAAAATAGACATTACACTTAAATGTTTTTAATTAAATTCGGGAGTTGATTGGGTGGAAGTAGGCCTGTTAATTAAACAGAAAAGCTACTGATTTAATGTCCATCTGGTTGTGGGGAGGGAGGCCAAGATTCTTCACTCAGTGCTCAACTTTTCAGAAGGTGAATATTAACCATCTCTTATCCAGGACACCAACATTCCAGGATCCAGCCAAGTAGCAACGGAGGATAAGAACCAGCAGGCAGAAGTCACCGGCGATGTGTAACCGCTGAGACGCAGTATCTACTCCCACAAAGGTACGTTGAGGAGGGAGGGAACCTGGTGGTCCAGTGTCAAACGCGGGGCAGGAGCCTATGCAGTCCACGCATATTTAGAGGCATCGCATACTACTCGATATGGCCATGTCATCCATTAATAGAATATACAGCTTGTAGTACAATAATCTATCAATGGGTGATGCGACCGAATCCAGTGGTGTGGTATGTGATGGCCACTTATGCGCGGACTGCATAGGCTGCCTGCACTGCGTTTATCTAATGGCAGTGCTACAGGGCTCCTCCACTAGACTACAGGAGCCCTGTACCAACAAATGACTGTGTGTGTGAGTTCGATCACCACAGTATTGATGTTCCCAGGGTGTCAGATTATAATCCATTATAATCAGACAGGTATGTGAAAAAGGGAAGGAACATATACCATAAAATGCAATATAAAGGGAGGTTTGCAAATAAATATATATAAAAACACAGGCGCTTCTCCTTAAAAAATGAACTTGCTGCTAAAATTAACAACAATACAAATACAAAAGATTTTCAGCACATGAAACACTAAAAAGATGGTTGTGGATCTTGAACATATGCAAATATAATATACACCAATATGTTTATGCTCTTCTATTGAGAATGTGGTAATATTGAGCGTTTCAAAATAAAGATTCCTACCTTGCTCTTTCCCTGCTTATATTATTATTATTATTATTATTAATTTTTTATTTATAGGGCGCCACTAGGTGTCCGCGGCGCCGTACAGGGACAAACAAAATTACAATATGAGGTGAGACAGCACAGTACAGTAAACAATAATCACAGTAACTCAGTGGGCTCAAGGCACAGCTAGCGGGGCGGGGGAGGAGGGAGGGCATGGATGAGAGGGAGACCCCCAGGGGGAAGAGGAGGGAGCGAGAGGGGACGGGGGAAGAGGGTCCTCGAGGAGGAAGGCGGGGAAGCTGGCGAGCAGAGTTAAAAGTGGAGAAGACAGGAGGAGAGAAGACCCTGCTCAAAGGAGCGTACAATCTAAGGGGTGGGGTAGACTGACAGAGAGACACAGGGGAGAGAGGGAGAGAAGGAGGAATGGATAGGGGGAGGGGAATGAGGGATAGGGGAAGGGGAATGAAGGGGAAGAGTCAGAAGAACAGGTAGGGAGTTAAGTGGGAGACTGGAAAGCTTTAAGAAAAAGGTGGGTTTTTAAACACCGTTTGAAACTAGACAGATTAGGAGAAGTTCTGATGGAGGGAGGGAGCTTATTGCAGCATATGTTCCTCCGCAATGTTTTACGACTGGTACACTTGCAATAGAGTCCTTCCCCAGAGAAAATCACTTAGAGGGATAAAGGGTAGTTCCCAGCAAAGTCCCTGCTTCTGCCACGTCCTCCTCAGTCGGGAAACATCGTGGAGGAACATATGCTGCAATAAGCAGGGAAAGAGCAGGGTAAGAATCCTTATTTTGAAACGCTCAATACCACCACATTCTCAATAGAAGAGCATAAGCATATTGGTGTATATTTTATTTGCATATGTGCAAGATCCACTACCATCTTTTTAGTGTTCCATGTGCTGAAAATGTTTTGTATTTATAAAGAGAGGTTTGTTTTTGCTTACATTATTTATTTTCATTATTTAAAATTGACATTTAGAATAATAAAAGTACCGCTGGATTAAGCAACACTAAAATAACCTCTTTTTTATATTGATAAATATGTATTATAGCGAAAACAACCCTTTTAGGATAGGCCGCTACTTATGGGCCAGTGCTGTGTGCTTGCCACCCGGGCTGAAGTCCGCCAGCCAGCCCCTGCGTTGCGCTCAGTATGCATGCCTTGATGAACCAGGCCCAGTGTGTTATGCTTTAAAACTTACATTCTCCGCATTTATAACTAATAATCTATCTTACTTTGCAGGCTTTAAAGCAGGGACGTATCATTTTACATTAACTATTTTTGTTCTCCAGTCCTTTATTCTTATAACAATGTTATCATGTCAAGAAAAACACTTCAAAGGCAATAGTTATGAAGACTCTTCACAGTTCACTTTTACCATTTCCCAGAAGAGAGCCACCTGCTTATCTCTACTATACTGCTCTTAAGTAATATTAGCTACGAGCATCTCCTTAGAGACTTGACTTTTCACAACATCTCCTTAATTTAATTACCTATTTAGGTTAAAGCTATTCTTTGTTTTAATTATTCCTCTGTCCAAAACTTTGTAAATGGGCTTTCTAATATAATTAATTTTTAAATGATTTGATTACAAAACCAATGGAAAAACTCAACCTCAGCAACAATGCAGAAAGAGGAAGGAGAACATAATAGGACACGTCTTTAATTATGGTATAATTGTTTTTTTATCATCATTTATTAGCCTGTCTATTTTTAATGGATCATTGGTTCCACAATGCTCTTTGTATAAATTAAGCTGTGGTCAGATCGATGCTCTCACATTACCATGCTTACTGTTCTTAACTGTAATTAGAATGAGATTGAGACATATATAAAACATGCCAATTAGTGATAACAGACTACAATTCAATGTGTTTGTTTTAAATTTGCAAGGTGTAAGCATTTCTTACAATCCTAATATAAGAACTTAGAAAGTTGATTAAAGTACATAATACATAATATCTTAAGATATGCGCAATTTAAAATCAAAGATATAGATACAGGGCAAAAAGATGCCACTGGAGCAAAGAAAAAACAATCTGATAAACTGCATACTGTTATTATTATTATTATTATTATTATTATCGTATATTTGTAAGGCACTTCAGTGCTCCACAGCGCCGAACAGGAAATACAAGGCAGACAAAATAAATGCAGACATGGAAACAAAGGCTATGGAGTTCCCTGCTCATTAGAGAGATAACATTCTAAGTGGAAGAGGACACAGCTAAAGCAAGAAAAGCAAATGTGGTTCAGAGTGGAGATTGGGACAGTTGTGAGGGTGCATTAGTGTGAATAGCGTTATCGAGGATAAGGTGACCTATAAAAAAGAGATGGGTTTCCAAAGAGCGTCTAAAGATTTGAAGACTGTGGGAAAGTCTGATTGGGCTACTGTTTTTCATTGCAAAACCACGCTTACCGTTTAAGACTTAGCACTCTAATCCATAAGTAAATAAGACATGGACAACAATTGAAATTCTGGCAATAGGTCATAGTTTATTGAAATAAAGAAGTAAATGGTGGCAGTGAAAGCAAATTTCGAGCCATCTAACAACTAACAGCAAAACCAAACAGAGTATGGCCAACAGGCACTAACCACTGGTCCTAGGACATAGTGCTTTATGATTGGACGGTGCTACATCTGGCATCATAGTGACTACAATCCTTCTGGTCAAACAATAACGTGCCCACGCAAAGCAGGTGAAGGGGTCCCCCACACAAAAGGACCAAGAACCAGATTGCTTCTAAAGGAGCAGTGACTTGTGACCAATCAGAGCTAGCACAGTATGAATTAGTCGCTGACTGCAACAGCTTTCCTGGCAACTTTGCTTCAGCTGGGAGAGCGAAAAAAATGTTAAAACGCCACTTGGAAATGCAGGGAGGGAGGGAAATTGTACATTAAAAAAAAGGCCCAGCAACCAGTGGGGAAGGGGGGGGGGATATTACTGGGACTGGCACACTACTGGGGCAGTCGGTGACATGATAATATAATAGAACAATTAGTGAATGTTTCCCACTATAACAGGGGACCCGAAGGACAGAATTCCATGTTATGGTGGGACCTGCCCGGGCTGTCCTAGGTCATTGTAATGGTGCTGGTTATTGTTACACTTTTTTGACCATTGCACAGGTACATACTGATTCTGTCATCAACATCATCATCATGTATCTTTATTTCAATCTTACAGACAGTGTAACGGATACATCTCCTAAGAGGTGTATCTAAAGGTACTTACAACTCTTTATAGGAAGCATCTCTGGGAGGCATGCATCACTTGCTTGTGCACCCCCTTTCTATACAGAAATTAAGTGTACACACCCCCTCTCCAGACTTAAGGGGACACAATATCAATTTACTTGTAAATCAAAATACGGGCAGATTTTTTGCTCATACACAGTGCATCAAAAGTGTATTTTTTACTTGCCACAGAAGGACTTTCATCTCCAAATCAGGTCCTTAGTAAATACAGAACAAGAAAAAGAAAATCAGCATTAATTTAATGCTAGTATATAAACTAGTGACACTATTCAGGCGCCGTGCGGGTTCAGTTACTACCATAAATTGATTATACTGCCACATGTTAACCTAATAGAACTAATCAATATTCCATTTTCTTTGTGGAATTGCATATTGTTTAAAAATTGCAGTTGTTACAGCAATATTTAATAATTACAGACATAGAAATAGCAGCTCTTTGAGGATTATTGTGTGAAAATCCGATATGGACCACAAAATTTCATCAGGATAAAAGAAAGCAAATATTCCCTATCTACGTCTCTAATATAATACCAGCTAACGAAATAATTAATAAATGTAAAATGTTTTTGTTCAATAAAACATATCAAAGATTCTACATAAAACATAAATACACTGATCAATATGGGCATCAAGTCCAATGGAACTGACTGTAAAGTTCGTGTGCATCATCAGTTTTCTTTAATTACTAGAACTTTATAGTCAGTTACATTGGACTTGATGCCATATTGATTCTCATGGTGGATTAATGTTTAGACTCTTTTATATTGATTTATGAATGATGATCAATGTATTTATGTTTTATATAGAAGCTCTTTGATATGTTTTAATAAACCAAAAAAAGTTTTACTTTATTCATTATTTGGTTGGCTGATATGATATTATAGATATAGAATATGTGCTTTCTTTTATACTGAAGTAATTTTCTTAATAAATGCAACTGGCTACCTGACTTGTCCACATTTGTACAGTTAGGATTTCCTCTTTTGCAAGCATTCCGCATTCACCTCTAGATCTGGCAGCTGTGGGCCCCTACAGTTCTGGACATTAAATTATCTGGATTAATGTTATCCATCATGAATATTGATAAGTATATTTTAAATTGGATACATTTTGCATTCGAAAGAGTAAGCCAAGATCAATATATTTTTAAACAAATTTCCTCTTATTCCTATTGATATGCTCATAAGGGTTCCAACTCTATACTTGAACACTTGTTAACCAGCTGTGGTGACTCTTTCATTTCTAAGAAGTTCTTAATAGCGATTCAGGAAGCAGATTGAATGAGCTTTGTGAATCATAAAATCAACTTTCCTGATACACTGACTCCAAGTCCATTCATAAGAGTAATCCTGCAGCTACAGTGGCTTGGAAAATAGTGGGAAGGTGAGACATATTTCATATTTTATTTTGATTAAAACTTAAACACCATGATTTCAAATCTTAAAATTTGGGAGATCACCAGGGGCTTAACTACCATTGTGGCAGCCTGTGTGGCTACTATGGGACCCAACGGTGAGAGGTCCCTTGACAATAATCGTTTACTTAGGCTATCCCCTAGCATGCATAACTTTAAATGCTACTTTAAAACACATCTGTTCAGGGAAGCCTACCCTTCGTCTGTCTAACCTCTCCCCTGATTTCCTCTTCCCCTCTTCATTTTCCTTCTTTACTTACTGTACTTTACCTCACCCTCATACTTCCTTCACTCCTACTTACTCTTGTTCATCTCTGTCCTCAAAGCTCTAATCCCTTCACCCTATCTTTACACTTTATATCTCCTGTCAGTCTCCCCCTCTCCTCTAGATTGCAAGCTCCCTTGAGCAGGGCCATCTTATCCTCTTGCCCTCTTCCTCCTGTTTTCTTTTGCCTTCAGCTCTCCAGCTTTTTTTCTACACCTCGACACTTCAATCCTTCCCCGTCTCTCCACTTCTCTCTTGCCTTTGCTACACCGTCACTGCCCTGATCCTGTTAGTGGTACCCAAACTGCTGGGCCCAGGTTCATCCTCCTTTATTTCACTCTCCACCTTCCTCCATCTCTTTCCCATTTTCTGTTTGTTTTTGTTTTTTGTTTTTTAAATTTTTATTTTTGGAAGGTCAAATAACAAACAAAACCGATATGCAATGTCAACAAGAAAAAAAAACACATCACATAAAACATGATATAAAATCAACAGAATATCATAAAAAAAATCAGTGCAAAGAGGTCAAGTTACGTGTATAAAGATTGACCAGAATTTTTTTTAAAAAAAGATGTAAGGGAGAGAGCGAAATGCCGCGAAAGAGGAGGGCATAACGCAGGGAGAGAGGAGAAGAGAGACTAGAACAGAGCAGAAAAGGAAAGGAAGAAAGGGGTTCTCGAAAAGAGGACGGATATATGTAGGTGTAGAGTCAAGTGAAAGGGGAATAAGCCTGAAAAAACGAGAGCCATGGGCTCCATACCTTAGTGAACGATCTTGATGTCTTATTGATAATGCTGGTCATGTATTCCAGGGGCTGAACCTGCCAAACTCTGTTAATAACGGCCTGAAGTAATGGTGGAGACTGCTGCCTCCAGTCTGCTGCAATTTGGCAGGTAGCTGCTGACAAGATATGCCTAGCTAACTTGTTCTGGTGTTGAGTTGCCGTGGGCGCTCCCAGGGGCAAGATAAAAAATTTAGGCTCTAATGGTATCGTTACCTGGAGTATCGATTGAATCAGGTGTTTAATCTCAGCCCAGAAGTTTGATAATTTGGGACAAGTCCACCATATATGGATAAAGTTGCCCTCATGGGAGCACCCCCGACAACAGCGATCAGAAGAGTCTGGGAGAATTTTATGAATCCGGAAGGGAACGTAGTACCATTGGTACAACACCATATAGAGATTCTCTTTTATTTTAACGCAGATTAAGCTGGAAGCAGAGTTCTCATATATCTCCGACAATTCCTCGCTCAAAAGAGCTTCACCAAAGTCACATTCCCAGGCCAGTTCTTGCGAAACTCTAAGGTCTGGGGAAGGTGGGGCGAGTTCATAGTATAATGTTGAAATAAGGCCTTTCGTAGAGGACTGACGGAGACAGAGATTTTCAAACGTGGTAAGGGGATGGGAAGAGAGACGAGTTTTGGCTATGTGGTGAAAATGGTGGAGTTGGAGGAATTGTTAGAATAATTTAGAGGGAATATCTATTTGTGATTGCATGTCAGTAAACGAGGGGAACACAACTGTAGAGGTGAGATTGTTTAAGAAACGGACCCCTTATGAGGTCCACGAGGAGAATGCTTTAGGAGTAAGGCCTGGAGCGAAGTCAGAGGAGTTAAATAAAGGAATTAGGGGAGAGGGACGGGGGAGAGGCCAAATTTCTGAGAGGATGAGTCCCAGACCGCCAGGGAATGTGTAATGAACGGATAAAGTGAGACACGTTTTGGTCGACGAGCCCGTGGGAGCCATAGAAGAGTAGATAGGATAGCATACCCAGACTTTTAGCCTCAATCTCGACCCAGACCCTGGAGGGTGTTAAACTACACCACAGAACGCATTGAGCTAGCTGAGCGGAGAGGTAGTAGCGTTGAAAATATGGGATACCCAGTCCCCCTCCCCGTGGGGCTCTCTGTAAAAGCTTGAAACGGACTCGGGGGCGCTTACCAGCCCAGATAAATTTAGATACATGAAAATAGAGAAACTTGAAAACATAGGGGGGGACCCGGATGCAGAGGGTTTGAAAAAGGTAAAGGAGTCTAGGGAGTATATTCATCTTGACCGCATTAATACGACCTATCCAGGAGATGTATAACTGCGACCACGAAACAAGATCCGACTTAATTTGAGCAAGAATGCGAGGAAAGTTGGCCTGAAAAAGCTGGTGAAGTTGCTTAGTCAAATATACCCCCAGGTACTTGAGTTTTTGAAGACGCCAGTTAAATGGGAACTTACTAGAGACACCTTATCTGCTGAGGAAACATAAAAATCCAAGACTTCTGTCTTGTCAGTGTTAACTTTATATCCCGAGAAGTGGCTATAGATATTTAATTTGTCTACAAGAGGTCCGACCATTTGCAGAGACTGTGGCCGACGGAGAGCGGTACAAGGCTGAGATGGCAGTCATAAATTTGCCAGAGAAACCCATTGCTCCCAGCACCCCAACCATAAACGACCAGGAGATGCGATCGAACGCTTTCTCGGCATCTAGTGACATAAGGAGGGAGGGGAGCTTACCCCTGTGAATTGTATGGATCAGGTCGGTTGTTCTCCTAGTGTTGTCCGGGGCTTGACGCCCCGGGATAAATCCCACCTGGTCGGGATGGATGAGGGAAGGGAGGAGGGGATTCAATCTAGAGGTCAAAATTGTTGTATACATTTTTAGGTCCACATTGAGGAGGGATATTGGTCTATAGCTAGAGCAGAGAGTTGGGTCCTTCCCTGGCTTTGGAATGACAATGATGTTAGTTCTGGTAGTGGCCGCATAAAACGTGGCACCATCCAAGATCCCATTAAAAAAAGATGTCAAATGGGGGTCTAGTACTGCAGCAAATTTCTTATAGTATTGTGGGGTGAAACCGTCAGGGCCTGGAGCTGAAGAGGGTTTCAGGGATTTAATAGCCACCAAGACCTCAGTCAAAGTAATGTCTGTGTTCAGGGACTCTATGTGAGGTCAAGTGAGCCTAGGGAGGGGGGTGGTGGCTAGATATTCGTCTAGAGTAGGCCTTATATGAGCTCTTTGAAGGGGGGTGGTGGGGCTAAGTTATAAAGAGAGGAATAAAATTCCTGAAACGTCTGAACTATCTCCTTAGGGTCATATGTAACTCTGCTCGTCTGTGAGTCGTAAATTTTATCAATGTGACCTAGAGCCATCTTCTTACGAAGCTTTCTGGATAGCACAGAATCTGCTTTATCTGATTTGTCGTAGTACCGTTGCTGTAATTTCTGCATAGTAATAGCAGCCCTATGGGAGAGAAGAGTGTTAAGTTGGCCTTTCAGCGAGGTAATCTGAGTGAGCAGGGCAGGGTCATGAAGAGACTGATGTTGGGAAAGAAGAGAGGCCAATTTGCGCTCTAAACAAGATATCTCTTCTGCAGCTTTTTTCCTAGAAGCCGCAGTCAGGCTAATCAAATGACCACGTATAGTGGCTTTGTGTGCTTCCCAAATAATACCTGGGGGGACATCTATAGTAGAATTATCTTGAAAATAATTGAAGATTGAGTTATTGAGGTCTAAGTGGGCTGTCTGATTGAGCAGGATGGAGTCATCTAGGCGCCACTTTCTCCGAGGTGGTGATGTTTTAAGGAGGTCTAGGATAAGAAACACCCCCAAGTGGTCAGTCCATGAGAGTGGGGTGATGCCCGCCTGAGTCATATTGGGAGTGAGTGCATGGGATACATGTATCATGTCTATGGGGGAGTACAAATGATGAGGGGCAGAATAATGGGTGTAATCCCTAGCATCTGAATTACAGAGTCGCCAGGAGTCATACATGCGATGATGAGAGAGCAGTGTGGCTAGTGAGGTTGATTCTACTCAAATGGGAGAGCCCCACCAGGAAGAAGAAGGGGAAGACCTGTCCAGGACGGGATCAAGAGTCACATTAAAATCGCCACCCACTATCACATGACCACGTGCCAACCGCTGCATTTAAAGAGTCTGGTAAAAAAAGGCTTCTGTTTCTGGTTAGGGGCATAGACCGAAACCAGGGTAACAGGGATAGATCGAAGAGTACCACCCACTAACATGAAGCGACCCTCCGGGTCTGCATAAGTGTTGGAGTGCAAGAAGGGAACCTTACTGTGGATCAAAATAGCCACTCCCCGCTTCTTGCAGTCCGCCGAGGCAAAGAAAGTCTGAGAAAACTGCTTACCCTGCAGCTGAGAGTGGACTCCAGTGAAGTGCGTCTCCTGGAGAAAAACAATATCTGCTTTTTCTCTCCTACAGGCTCCCAGTAGCATCGTACGTTTACGAGGGGTGTTGAGGCCGTTGACGTTGATTGAAAAAACTTTTAAGGCCATGGCAATGAAGAAGTGATAAATCCCGGCAGCTTGACTAGTAATGGGGAAGAATGGAATAAGTTATTAAACCGTCCTTGAGAACAGAGAGAAGGCGAAGGAAAATATGAAAAAGGAGAGTCGAGAGAAAAGAAAGAAAAGAGAAAAGGAAGAAGGAGCCCAATTGGGCGTAAACCCTGTGCAAAAGGAACCCAGAAGGGGTTCAAAAACATAGTGAAATTAAATACAAATAACAATAAACAATAATCAAAGGGTGCGTGGGGGGGTGGTCCTGTGTATAAAGTGGAATGAGATCAGGACCGTAGATCCATGAAAAAATCTTAAGAAAAGACAAACAAAAAGAAGACAGAAAGAAAAAAGGGAAAAAAGAAAACTTCCTTCCCTCTCTCCTTTTCCCCTGCAATAATATTAACTAACCGCAAAAAAGTGTGCATTAACAACATATTAGTATTAGAACTTTAAGATTCTACATCTTTCGGGAAGGGGGGAAGGGGGAGAGTATAAGGGAGGGAGGGGGAGTAAAGGGAGCAGGGATCACCTTACCAAGAGTAAAACACAAGAGGATGAAACGTTAGCAAAGGAAATAATCAGTAACAAAGAAAGACACGTCATGGAGGCGCAGCATCTTGGACTTTGCGGCGGGAGGAACGGGTCCAATCTGGTTGTGGAGGCGCTGATTGTTGGGCCTTTGGAGAGCTGGGGTTAAATGTATTAATGTCCGGATTCTTCAACTCCGGCGTGTTCAGCATCTTCGGCGATTAAATTTAAAGCGGCGCTGCATTGTAAAGGGAAGTTTCCCTTTACAATGCAGCGCCGCTTTAAACTTAATCGTCGAAGATGCTGAACACGCCGGAGTTGAAGAATCCGGACATTAATACATTTACCCCCCGGTCTGCGAAGCAGTCGTTATGGGAAGAATGTCCAATTTCGCCAATAGTTCCTGTCCTTGGTCCAACGTTTTAATATAATAAGATGAGTTGGTTGCAAACACCTGAAGTTGAAACAGGAAGCACCAGCGATATCGGAAATTATGTTGTCGCAGAATCCTAGTAACAGGCTGCAAGTTTCTCCGTTTCTGAATTGTGGAGGGAGCAAGATCCTGAAACAGCTGGATGTCCATGTTCCGGATAGAGAGAGCAGATTGATCTCTAGTCGCAAAGAGGACTCGGCCCCTTGTGCGGAAATAGTGCAGGCGCACAATAATGTCTCGAGGAGGCAGGCCATTGGCAGGACGGGCCCGAAGAGCCCTATGAGCACGATCCATCAAACAGTCAGTGTCAGAAAGCTCCGGAAGGATATGTTGAAAAAGGTCTTTAAGAAAAGCTTGAAGATCCGCCGGAGATATTTCTTCAGCGACATTTCGGATACGGATATTGTTACGGCGAGATCGGTTCTCAGAGTCCTCCTGCTGTTCCTTGAGAGTCTCAACTTCGTCACGAAGACAAGTAAGTTCGTTGTCCATCGTAGTTTGTGAGCGGCAGAGGTCATCTGTTTTTTACTCCAGCGCGTCAGATCTGTTGCCCAGTGAGGTTAGTTCAGTTTTAAAGTCATTAACAACTTTGGAGAGTTCTTGGTGGAATGTTTGCTTGACTCCTTCTAGTAGACTGGTCATTACGGCTAGGATCTGTGGGTCCAGCTCAACTTCAGAAGGCGGCTGGGAGCCAGGAGCTTCTGTACGAGTCGAAGGCGGGAAAGACAGTTTATTCTTTGAACCAAAAAAGTTAGCAGAGGACCCGGAGGTCACTTTCTTTGGTTTGTTGGACATGACGGAAAAGCTGGAAGCCGTCGGCCAGTTGAGAAGGATGAAGGAGGCAGAGGAAGGCTGGGATGAGGAAAGGAGGCGAAAAAGGGACACACTTTTACATTGGTCACTATTATAGGGGTCAGTCTCGGTCCAGCCTGAATGGAGGAGGTCACATATTCAGCGACCGGATAAAGGCCAGCAGATGGGTGTCAGCGTGCAAAGAGACCGTGATTTGACGCTGATCCTTCAGATAGACATTAGCTAGATGAAAATAGTTGCAACAGCAATGAACAGTAGATGTAGTATTTTTTAGCCACCACAAGAGGGCAGTATTATTCCACAAGTGAATGACTCGGATCTGTCTGGTGGGTTCCGATAGCCCAGCCGCGGACAGGAAGTGCACTGCCGTGGACCGGAAGTGGCTAAATTTCGGTCTTCTCACTCGGTTTAAGCTCCAGCACAGACCCACAGCTGTCGGGGAGGCACCAAGAGCAGGGCAGGAGGCCAAAGAACCATGCAGCCACACTGGGGAAGGTAGGATGGGTGACACCATACACACCAACCAGGCAGCAGCACTTCCCTGTGCAAGGAGCCGCCGGATCTGCCTCACTTGCGGCACTTGCAGGTTTCAGCCGTGCCCACAGCACTTAGGCAGCCTTCTGGACAGGTATAGGTGGATAACGGGCCCCAAAAGATGTTATTTAGGGGTCCCGAGACACAGACCTCCAAGCCTGCACGTCCTTCCAAAGTGGCAGTTAGGCCACACCCCCATTTTCTGTTTGTTATGGAATTCTTTGCCCTGTGCACACGTTCTCAGCTGAGTTTGTATCTTTTACACATTGTCGTTGTACTGCCCTGTATGTCGCATTCTGTTTTGTCCCTTGCGCTATGTGTGGCACTGCAGAACCTTTGTGACACATCATTAATAAAAGATAATAATAATTCACACTGACATCACCCACTCTATTCTTCTGAGCATGTGTTGGCAAGCACATTCCTTGTGGAGCACAGTTTTATCCATTCTGGAGTGGTGGGCAGATATCCACTTATATGCAAAATGTCCTATGAGGGTTAGAGACGGAGAGTTCACCCCTAAATAATAGAAGCAGCAGAGCCTCTGTTACCTATTTTATTGTATGAATTGATTAATATCAATATAAAACTTCAATTAGTAATATAAGCCACCCTGATATATTTCTTAATTATTTTGTTGATAGACAATACTGTTAATTATGCAGAGGTCTGTTATTGCCCACCATCCAGGCACAGATTAAGACCTCATGGGAATTCAAACTAAGACCTCACAAGATAGTTGGTTAGGAGTCTCCTTCACCCCCCCCCCTCCTCCCCCCAATTGGTCAATGCAAAAACAAAAAACATTTTTAGACAAACTGGAGCTAAAGGAGAAGCTTAAAAACCTCCATATCCAGATACAGAATGAATTATGCAGAAAAGTAAATATATTTAATAATATTGTAACATCAAAAAATAATAGTTACATAAAGGGAGATCACTAGGAAAAGCCACTCCAAACACACACACACACACACACACACACAAACATTACTTATTATATTGCTAATTCTGTAATAAGTAGTGAAGCATGATTCTATAAGCTAACACTATTCAATACACCCCATTATCATTGAATGATGGAATATATATTACTTGATATCTGCAGCAGATCATTTATCTGCTCCAGGATTTTAAGTGATTTACTGTCTAAATATATGATCTGAGAGTCACAGCATATAAAGCGAGCATAATCAACCCCATTACAACCGCTTAATTGGTCTTTCTGGTCTATCACTACTGCAATACAAACATTCTGGACTTCAATACTTGCAATTGTTCATGGGAATTAAGATGAGATGAGGGAAAATTTCTCTGCATTATGTAGCTTTCTACTACATAGTGCCTGAAACATCACAGAAGGTGGCAGTTAGAGCGCATTGTGTTAGTCCATCTGCTTATATAGAAATACAGAGAGCTCCATGTCCCCCATCCCTTATTCACAAACTTTGCTTTTAATGCACTAATAATCACATTAATAGGGGATGTTTTGCCTAAATATGGGTAAATCTGGCCATAACACATATTCCCTGAACAAGTTACATTAATGCAATGAAACGCGTTGGGTTTTACAGCCACCACTTACAATAAGGATTGACATAATAATTTTAATGCTACAACAATTTCTAATACTAAGCACTTATGTGAAGCACCACAAAGATTAAGTGCAGCAAACCATCAACATACAGAGTTCTGTTTCCCGATAAAAGAAGCTGAGAAAGGAGGAAGGATCCAAGCAGGCCATGAACCCTCTACATTAAAAGGAACAATTCAGTTGAAGAATCACTGATGATAATGTAAGTGATACTTTTACTACCAATATATGAACTATAAGGACCTCTGGGACATAGTATATCAATAAAGTGCTAATCAGTAAGACGCGATCATGAGCGAAACATACAATGAGAACTCGATGTACTGAACATTGTGTATTTAAAAAGACTACTAATGGTACAAGAAACACAATGAATACCCATGTTTTTAAATTCTATTATAGTGAAATTTCAGTTTGTGTTTAATTGACGGGCAGTATAGATTGGTGATTGTAACCTAATCTTAAAGTCTGTATATGGATAAAACTAACATTGATGTCAAAATGTTTTTCACTATTATTACTATGGGACATGTATAAAAATGATTATTGTTTTGGGTAATATAAGATGATTCACAAAGTATCTGATAAGATTAATGTATTATTGTGTGTCCAACAATAAACATGACTTTTTGCCAACACATATAGAGCAGCTCTGATACAAATTGAAGGGCAGTGGCCTTATACCCTAAGCCTCTCTCACATTGTAAAGACCCAAGATACTTAGAGTGCTGGTGTGGTGCCTACATGGAAAGACAGACACATAAAGTTCTTACCTTCTTTTTGGTTGGTCCACCTACTATTCATACCAGCTTCTCAGCATCGCTCCCCACACACCACTTTGGTCTAGGGGAGAAGCCACTGCAAATTATGGGAATTTAATAATCCAGAATAGAAGGAAGGGGGTGGCCGAGATGATGGCCAGAAGTAGACACCCTGCACTCTACTCCTAATGCCAACACCTCAACTTGGTCTGGGTCTGGGCATAGGGCTACAGATTTTCTGACAGGGAAGTATGCTGCCTGAATATCCTACTTACGGTTGTACTAGTTAGGGCTCCACCAAAAGAGACAAAACCGAACGATGATACTCACTGAATAGTCACCGCCCCCCTCTTAATGGTCGTCTGTAGCTCCCAGGATTTGCGCATTGGAAAAGGGCAACACACAACAGCCCACCCACAGAGCTATCTATCAGACTCTAATGCTGGCTACAACAACAATACAAGAGCAGCACCCTGGTCCTATCAACATTCTACATGACCAGTATGCTGCATAATTTTAACTCCTAGCACTAGGTGTAGTGTACTACCCTGAATACAATCCCCACAGTTTCAAGACACCAATACACAGGATACAGACAACAGGTACAATAACATATTCCAAAAGCCTACCTGGATCCTAAAGGGGAAAACACCTCAAATACCTACCTTTATTGGGAGAAAGGACACAATAAAGGCAAACACACACAGTACTATAATGGACCACCACACAGTAGCCACCTGGGATAAACTGTGCAAATGGGGTCAGACCGGGCAATGTCTCAGGGTAACAGCCTGAATTACCCTTCAGGCTAATCCTGAATTTTACTGATGCAACAGCATAGTCCTGAATTGATGAATGCGCCCCAAATGATAAAATATCAGCAACCTACAATATCTAAACACCCTGGGCCTTGTGTCCAAAAGATGCCACGGGCCTTGTGCCCAAAGTGTACAGGAAAGAGAGTGCAGGCCTGAGTGATGGTCGTCTGAAGTATTTGCCTGCCTCTTGCAGACTTTGTTGGCAGCAGGGGGAACCGTGATAGCTCTTTGTCATCCCCCTGCTGCTTTTTTTCTGGACTGTCCTCAGCAGTCTTCTGGCTTAATCCCACAGTTCTTCAGCTCTCCGCTGTCGATCTTCAATCTTCCAAGGTGACTCTCCTTGCTTGCCCCTTCATCTTCTTTATTCAACTTGCTACTGCTGCAGCTTCGCCATGACTCTTCAGGCTTGATCACACCGACTCTTCTCCCAAGTTCCTCACAAGTCTCTTTCTGCCATTGTATTGGCTTCACGGCGCAGGTGATGGCTAAATAATGGCCATGGTGCGGGTCAACCAGTGTTCGCCGCAGCACCAAAACATCAAGTGGCCATTTGCAAGCACAAATTGACTCATCGTCCTCGACACTAATTGGCTGGCACAAATTGTTTCCGATTCGCTGTCACCAATGCTGCATCCAGCAAAAGAGGACAAATGAAAGTTTGTCCAACTGTATATATTAGACTCTGATGAGGCTGCAAATCTAAGAATGAGGATTACATCAAATACGGAGTGCAATCTGGATCTGATGCAAGAATTAGTGATCCATTGTCCTCCATTGTCATCAAAATGACAATGATCCGAATAACCGTCAGGATTAACATTTTATTATTTTTATTTTATTTTAACACTGGTTTATCCTCTATTGTTTACATTCGGAGATCAAAGCTGGGGAATTAATATTCCTTTTCAAAAGAGACCAACTGCTTTATGCAAAATTTTCTGAAAACCCATGAAAACGAGTAAGACAATTGCAATATTACAGTTATAGACTATGAATCCATAACCAGTTTAACCCTTTTGTATCTGCTGGTAAGTTGACTCAACAATATTTAGTTGATGCTTACATGAAAATTGAAGCCAGTCAGCATAATTACATACGACAAAATCAAAAAACAATTGAGAACGGAAAAATATACTGGCCTTATTGAGCACTTGCAAAGTGAAGCAGCAGCTACAAGGTTTGGTCCCTGGAAAATCTGTTATCCTACCTTCTTCATTCCAAGGAAGCCCAGAAATATGGCACCAAGATGCAATGATTACCAGAGTACGGCAGTCTGTCGACATGAAAATAAAAATTATTGAATTCTGAAATAGGAATTGTGTTCATCTTTTTTTTTGAGCCGGTAGTTGATCCCACATTCATGGGATAAATAATGCATCATTAAGACACAAATCTCAAGATCCATGCCCTGTTGAATTCGGGTGCAGTGCTCCTCTGACCCTCCTCTACTACTCAGGCGTTGCAGGTACGTATCGGGGGCACCCCATACTTTTTTCCCACTGATTTCATGAAAACCAGCCGGTGTTGGTGTCACTATAGAAGGGGAACCCACAGCATGGGGTCCCCCTGCCATAATAACACACAGCCCAAGGCTGTTCTGCACAGGGCTGAATTTCCTAGGGAGGAGGAGGTCCACAAAAAAATGTATGGTCCCCCCCTCTAGGGACACCCAGCCCTGTCCTAAAAGCACTATGGCTGGTCCCACACCCCTGGGCGGTGGGTGGGTAATAAAGTGTGTAAAATAGAAACAAGTTTAAAATGCTATTTTACTTTGTGGAACTGCAAATCCCAGCCAGCCTGGACTGCCATTAACAGTCTGGGCATGCTGATGCTTGTAGAACTACAAAAATCAGCATTTCCATGGCAGTCAGGGCATGCTATCACTTGGAGTACCTCAAACGCCAGCATGCCCTGACACCCGGGCCCCGCTGAGTCATAGTCCCACAAAATAACATTTAAATAAAACACACCACTTCTTTAACCCACATTATTTTAATAAAAATAAAAAAAACCTTACTGAAGTGTAAATAAATAAGACACCTTGTTTATACCAAATAATTTTATTAAAGACAATAAATAAAACCTTACAATCTGTTGTCTTCATCTGTAATCGATCCAATCTTCTATGCTTTTAATCCTGGAGTTGTCCATTAAAATATATATATATATCTATATCTATATCTATATCTATATATATATATATATATATATATATATATATACAAATATTATATAGATATGTGTATATATATATATATATATATATATATATATATATATATATATATATATATCTATAGATATATATATATATATATATATATATACATACAAGTTAACCCGTGCATGATACTCATGCATTCTAGTCAAATCAAGCTACTTAAGGTCTTAAAAAGGTTCTTGTCATGCATTTGGGCCTAGCCCAGGCCTCCTCAGGGGAAGAGCGTTACTTCACGACGCAAGCGCCCTTTTTAATGTGTGTTCATGAGGTAATATTACCTCACGAAAATGAGTTTGACCCCTCAACTCGTAAACTTAGCCTTTACTACCCCTCCCACGGGGGGAAGGGGGGATGATGGAAGTTAACTGACTTCACTATTCTAATTTTTTTGTCAAATAATGTCAGTATACCAAATTTCAGGTCAATTGGATGAGCCCTTTCTGAGAAAATAGTTTTTTCCACACACACACACACACACACACACACTAACACACGCCGCTAGGCTTTTACTTTTATATATTAGATAATGCTAAGAATTTAGTAGGTCAGTGTATAACTCCGCCCAGCAGGTGGTGCTGCAGCTTGTTTTTTTTTCACACACAGACTAACACACGCCGCTAGGCTTTTATATTATAGATATATATCTATATATATATATATATAGATATATATCTACATAGATATATATACAAATAATATATAGATATATATATATATATATATATATATATAGATATGTATATATATATATATATATATATATATATGTATATATATATATATATATATATATATATATATATATATATATTTGTATATTTATATATATATGTATATATATATATATATATATATATATATATATATATATATGTATATTTATATATATATATATATATATATATATATATATATAATATGACCAATCAGTAGATTAAAGATGTCTGGTTAACTCGTACGAGAAAAGCACTGAGTAAAAGACTTCTCTGAAGTAGTTGCTGGTCTAGGAGATACACCCCTTCTTGCCAAATAGATGTAAACGATATCCAGGTATAGATCCAAAAAACTATTCTCAGAAAGTACCAAAATAATGCGCTCTCAATAAAGAACACTGAGTAATCTCACAGCAGACACAGGCTAGCAGTTAAAAGATTTTAATCATAGAAAAATATATAAAATGATATAAAATGACAAATCTTTGCCCATACATTAAAAACATAGCAATAGACCTTATCTGAACTCCATCCAGCAGCATAGATCTTTAATCAAAAGGAGACCACCCTGCCCAGTGGCTGGAACTGCAAATCGCACACCGAAGAGGAGATTTCAGAAGATATCTTTTTTAATAATAATTTTTTAATTCAGTACCTATACAGATTATACCTGTTCATTTTCAGAAAACTTTGAGCTTTTAGAAAATACCATTAGTTTGCTTATAACCCCTCACATGACAAGTCATTCTTTCATTGAAATTGCAATAAAGTGAACTAAAAGCAAATGTGTGTCTATTTTTATTTTAATAGCCACCACCAAGAAATAGTTTATGGTACTTGCTTTGGCAGCATCCACCTTTCCAAAAAGGCAAAAAGCAGGATTTTACACATAGGTTTTAATAATAGAATGTGCAAACAAGGATTTATCACAGTAATGGACAACAATCAACTTCAGGGCAGCATGCAGCCTGCCCAACTTTTACCTACAACCCCCAGCTCCTTCTTGCTTTATGATTTATTATTTATCATTAATTACCCGCAGCCCTTATTCTATGCTTTATGACCAACGAACTTTACAGCCAAAGCTCTCATTAAATTAGGCTATGGGGTGAGTTAGGGCAAGTGGAAGATATGAGGGATGTTTTTGGTGTGTTGTCACTGTGAGGTGTCTGAGGGGCCCTGTGGGATAAGTGGGGGTGTGAGTGACATGCAGGAAAATCTGAAACGTGTTTTGAAGTACATGTGGGATCTATTCTAATGGCATGCAAATGTCTCTTTCCTTGGTTAAATCTGCTGTTTTAACATATTACTGAAATTAAGAGTAAGGTGCAGCACATTAAAAGGTTAGAGGGTCACACATGGGGCCTTTAAATGTATTAGGATGCACACCTTTTAAATCAAGGGGTGGGCCTAACACAGGCAATATTCACATCTAGGCCTATAGTTTAAACTGGCTAATGGCATGTAAATATGCACAATAAAGGATATATGAAATTAAGAATAAAATTGACTCAGAATTAAACAACTGGAATGAGTCGTACTCTGAATCAGAAAATATGAGGTAGCAGCATTTAGCCTTAAATACCACTATGTTGATTGCACTATAGCGACAATAAGTTACATTAAGTCCCTCTCTAAGCATAATAATAATATATCTCTATCCTGAAGAAGACAATCAGGGAGATAATAGTCTAAATAAAAATAATGACTGAATATATGAAGGGGAGTAATCAAAATAATAATTGCTACAAATATGTGAAGGAGAGTTAGTGGATAAAGGGAGGAGTAGTCCCAACTGTGTTAATTAAAGGCCAGGCCTCTTGATCAAGCAGGACGCTGTACTATTGCTTAGCCCTGTGCATGGTACGGTGCAGTATTAAACAGTTACTCACACGTGCCATGAACCCAGACCAGACCTGGAGATCTGGCAGGCACTTGAAGGCCTTCATTAACACCTTCAGCAACTGGACAGAGAGGAAACATCTCTAGAATTTAAGTGGTTAGAAAAAAGTGCCTTGGATAGGACTTGCCTACCCCACTTCCACAGATTTATAGTGGGATTTAGTTGTACAATCTATACTTTTTCAACACTGTGATAACCATGAGCATATGTCTGTTTCATTATAGTTCTGGATTTTTTAGTTTAATTCTTCACCCTGGTAATTTTTTTCCATAGCCCATATAAGGCTTTCTTTTGTTTACATACTGGAATAAATATATTTTGCTTACTTGAGTTACAGTACAAATAGGTGCTAAATCATTATTCATTAAACTGTAACCAAAATGTGTAAACAAGATACTTAAGGCAAAAAATGCTTAGGATATTACATTTTTAATGACAATGTACATGAATCTTTCATGCACCTATGCGTTAACATGAAAGTGATGTAAACTAAAATTAATGTTTCGTTAGTTATCCATAGCCTGACTGAGCTGATCAGACAATAAAAATGACAACAATAATAATTGAATCATAGTACATAGCTTCTCTGAATGATTGTGCATTGCACATGTTACTGTCTGAAAACATGTTCCAAGGATTGAAATGAATTATTACACTGTTAGTACACTAGAAAGCTATCTTTAGATATTGCTGCTAGAATCCAGAATTGTAAGTGTAGCAAGCATTAATCTAACATTCAGGCAACATGCTTTGATTCTTTAAGAAACCTCACAGCAGAGCCCTGTATTTTTCCCAAAGGGTAACTTTGAAATTCATTTTATAGAAGCATACTACGCATGTCAGATGAATGAAAACTATGCAGTCTATCCATACTGTGCTTTGTGAATCAGGATATTGGCGTGAAATCGAGACATACCTGATGTGGACAGATCAGGAAAGTTGCCAAAGAGGACAGTATACAAATCAAGAATGGTCATTCCTAAGGTGTGGATTGTCAGCTCTTGTGTAAAACCTCTGAGACACAGTCCAGTATTTATTTGCAACTATTAAGTGTGTGCTAGAGGAGTTCAATGTACATGTGAAGTTTATCAAGAGAAGTTCATGCACTCATTATTCTAACAATTGTGATGTGATCTGTACTTTATGCCAGTGTGTCACGATCTGCCTGCAGCATACTGCTTTGCCTGGCAGCTCCTGTCTCCTGGACTATCAGACTTTATCATTTGTGTTCATTTTATTTGTTGGCAGCAGTACCTCTGATCACCAGAGGTGCTGCTATTGTGCCTGTTGTGCTCCTAGTACCTTATGAGTTAACACTGCTTCCCTCATTATCTCATGCACCTGGGTGTGTTCCATTTATACCTGTCTCTCCCAGCATTCAGGGCTGGTTATTGTTGTCCCATCCTGTTGTCATATCTTGTTGTCACACCCTGTGGATTCTTCCTCCTGCTTTGCTCCTGTGATTATGCTGCATTGGGATCTCAACATACATTCTGCTGACCTGTTCCTTATGTGAACCTGGGACTTATCTGTGCATTTCCCAGTACATGCTGCCTGGAATATTTCCTCACCTCCCATTTACCTGCAACTGCTGCATATCTGGTAAATTCTGCAAGCTATTATGTCATCAACTATTCATACTCTCCAGCAATAAACATTGTTTGTTTTTTCACCTATCCATGGCTCCTTAGCTGTATTTCTTCATTGATCCGTGACAGTATAACCAGCCCACAAAACAGCTTAGGAGTCAGGTGAAAGTTTTGTTTTATTTCTGGGACTTTTTTTCTGCAATCAATTTTTCATTTGTTTTTGCAACATGTCTGTTTCACCAATCTTGGAATTGCCACTGCTACAAACTTTACAGATGGACATTATTTTGCTACGTTCTCAGCTTGCTAGATTTTCCTCTTTACTTGTGAACCCTCTCAGGAGACTGTCTGATTATGTCTCTTCTAATACAGAAGCTGCTGGTCTGTCTCAATCCACCTTTACTGCTGCTGAACCTGTGCAAACAGCACCTCTTAATTGTGCTTCTACAAATTTGCTGTTTAGTAAGAACCATGGGGTAACTAATTCCCAGTTTACAGGTGGTCTACGCCCCCATCTGACCGAAGAGGAGCGACAACGCAGAATAACAAACAAGTTGTGTCTCTACTGTGCCAGCAATGCACATTTCTTGCAGGACTGTCCTATCCGTAGACCACGTCAGCTTACTGAACCATCCACTGTTGTTTCCACTCGGCATTCCAAATTTTTTTATGCTCCACCATTTCTGTTCTCTGGGAAGAGACCCAATCTGCCAGCTCCAGCCGCCTGTCCTGAGGCGCCAGCTCCAGCCGCCTGTCCTGAGGCGCCAGCTCCAGCCGCCTGTCCTGGGGCGCCAGCTCCAGCCGCCTGTCCTGGGGTGCCAGCTCCAGCCGCCTGTCCTGGGGCGCCAGCTCCAGCCGCCTGTCCTGGGGCGCCAGCTCCAGCCGCCTGTCCTGGGGCGCCAGCTCCAGCCGCCTGTCCTGGGGTGCCAGCTCCAGCCGCCTGTCCTGAGGCGCCAGCTCCAGCCGCTTGTCCTGAGGCGCCAGCTCCAGCCGCCTGTCCTGAGGCGCCAGCTCCAGCCGCCTGTCCTGAGGCACCAACTCCCTCTGTCTCCTGTTGCGAGGTGCCAGCCTCTGTCTCCTGTTGTGAGGTGCCAGCCTCTGTCTCCTGTTGTGAGGTGCCAGCCTCTGTCTCCTGTTGTGAGGTGCCAGCCTCTGTCTCCTGTTGCGAGGTGCCAGCCTGTCACTGTGTCCGGTCCTGAGTCTCCTGGCACTGTGTCCGGTTCAGGGTCTTCAGTCTCTGTCTCCAGTTCCGAGTATTAAGCCGCTGTCTCCAGTTCCGAGTCTTCAGCCACTGTCTCCAGTTCCGAGTCTTCAGCCGCTGTCTCCAGTTCCGAGTCTTCAGCCGCTGCCTCCAGTTCCGAGTCTTCAGCCGCTGCCTCCATTGCCGAGTCTTCAGCCGCTGCCTCCATTGCCGAGTCTTCAGCCCCTGCCTCCATTGCCGAGTCTTCAGCCGCTGCCTCCATTGCCGAGTCTTCAGCCGCTGCCTCCATTGCCGAGTCTTCAGCCGCTGCCTCCATTGCCGAGTCTTCAGCCGCTGCCTCCATTGCCGAGTCTTCAGCCGCTGCCTCCATTGCCGAGTCTCCAGCCGCTGTCTCTATTCCAGAACTACAGCCCGTTCCAGAAACCTTGCCAGTCCATGCGGTCCAGCCCGAGTTGCCAGTCCATGCGGTCCAGCCCGAGTTGCCAGTCCATGCGGTCCAGCCCGAGTTGCCAGTCCATGCGGTCCAGCCCGAGTTGCCAGTCCATGCGGTCCAGCCCGAGTTGCCAGTCCATGCGGTCCAGCCCGAGTTGCCAGTCCATGCAGTCCAGCCCGAGTTGCCAGTCCATGCGGTCCAGCCCGAGTTGCCAGTCCATGCGGTCCAGCCCGAGTTGCCAGTCCATGCGGTCCAGCCCGAGTTGCCAGTCCATGCGGTCCAGCCCGAGTTGCCAGTCCATGCAGTCCAGCCCGAGTTGCCAGTCCATGCGGTCCAGCCCGAGTTGCCAGTCCATGCGGTCCAGCCCGAGTTGCCAGTCCATGCGGTCCAGCCCGAGTTACCACTTGGTGCTGTCTGCTCTGAGGCTTCTCAAAGTGCTGTCTGCCCTCAGGCATCTCAAAGTGCTGTCTGCTTTCAGGCATCTCAAAGTGCTGTCTGCCCTCAGGCATCTCAAAGTGCTGTCTGCCCTCACGCATCTCAAAGTGCTGTCTGCCCTCAGGCATCTCAAAGTGCTGTCTGCCCTCAGGCATCTCAAAGTGCTGTCTGCCCTCAGGCATCTCAAAGTGCTGTCTGCCCTCAGGCATCTCAAAGTGCTTTCTGCCCTCAGGCTTCTCAAATTGCTGTCTGCCCCCAGGCTTCTCACAGTGCTGTCCCTGCCGAGGCTTCTCTCAGTGCTGTCCCTGCCAAGCCTGCCACCCAGTCCGGGCCTGCTTTCAAGCCTGTTGCCCAGTCCGGGTCTCCTGTCAAGCCTGCTGCCAAGTCCGAACCATCCGTTGCCGAGGGTGCCAAGTCTGAGCTGTCACCTACCTTTGAGGGGCACCTTTCTCAATTTAGTGCTTTACTGAGGTTTTGTGCTTCTCATTTCCCCTCAGTACCTAGCCTTGTCAGTGACCCAAAGAGGCAAGTTTTGTTTTTGTTAACACATTTTAGAGGAGAGGCTATGGAATGGGCAAATCCTATTGTTGAGTCTGATCACCCCATCCTATCTGACTTACAACTATTTGTTGAGGCTGTGATCAACAAGTTTTCACCAACACCTCCCGCTATGCATCTTGCGGGGCCTCTACATTATCAGCAGTACTAGCCATCTCACCTGGCCAAGAGATACCTTTGTGCTCCTCCCATTTACCTGCAACTGCTGTATATCTGGTAAATTCTGCAAGCTATTATGTCATCAACTATTCATACTCTCCAGCAATAAACATTGTTTGTTTTTTCACCTATCCATGGCTCCTTAGCTGTATTTCTTCATTGATCCGGGACACAGTGTCAACAACAATTAGACTGTTCTTCAAACTTGTATATGTAAAAGTCCCTTTTCATCTTTTCAATCCACAGAGCTTGTGAATAAGAGAGAATGAGGTAGCCCGGAAAAAATGAAGCAAAAAGTAGGTGCAACGAGTGTGACCTACATCACTCACACTGGTTAGGTAGGGCAATGTTCTGCTCATAGATGAATGAGGTCGCCATAGAAGCATTGCTTCAAGTCCCCAGATGAGACAGATTTTTTATAGCTTTTTTTCAGATGAGTTTCTCAGCTTGGATTATAGTGAGATATATAGACTGGCCTTGGGTTTGGAGTAGCACCCCAACCTTTTTTCATATGATAACTGTACCAAAGAAAAACAAGTTCCCTAAAAACTGACAGTCCTGGGTTTCTTTACCTAGTATATCTAAGATACCTTAATGAAATGCTAATGGAAGCCAACAGAATATGCTTCAGGCCCATAACCAGCCCAGGGAATTGGTTACTTGAAGTTAGGTGAAATGAATAACATCCTCAGTTCTGTTTTATCCATCACACTTGCGGACAAATCAGAGTCTGGCCGTGTTAGGCTCATTACTGTTAAATTGAAATCAATTATTTCTCTGACACCCGTGAACCTTTGAAGCGCTTCACAGCCTGATAATATTCATTCACATTTTTCTTTATGTCTTGGGTAATGTATTGCACATTTCTTACATCCATTTTAGCATCAGCATTCAGAAGACATAGGGCAATTTAGAAGATGCCTATTTTCTGAAACCTTCATGCGCTTTTCCTTGACTAGGTAATTTTTAAAACTTCAGTTCCAAAATGCTGAGGAAATAGACAATCAGGATAAGATAATTTTTCTACTAAATGTAACTTTTATGTTGCCACCCACAGTCATTTTCCCTATCACTTGTCATTGCGTAAGCTGGGGAAAACCTGCAGAAAACAATGATATGATGTAAAAATGTCAATAGACCGCAGCTAGTAAAGAACAAAAGATATTAGTGAAAAATATCACAATCACAGGTAGGATAGATGTTTGCTCTTATAATCAAATATTTTAATTACCACTTTGCTTATGTTTTAGGTAATTAATGATCTGCTTCTTGCTTGGCTGTGATTATGGTAATGTCATTGAATATGTATTCGCAATTCAGTACGTTTTTGTGAGGGCATTCAGGCTTACTGGGTGATGAGCACAAATGGGAATGCAGCAATCACTGTGTACCTATTAGTCAACATCACTCTCCAGACAGAACATGAAATAGTGTCTCACACAGACATGGCGACCCAGTGCCCTAATGCATCAATCAGGTACTACATGTGTGCCTGGTGTACATGAAGATTGGAATCACCATCAACCCTTTTTTTAGACAATATTCAGTTAAACTGTTTAAATGTGGTTAAATGCCAAACGGCTGATATTCTCCCTCTGTATATTCGCCTTCTAACCCTTAAATTTAATTTATAACTACTTAATACCTTAAATAATTCAGGTTTGAATTTTGGCACACTTATGTAACAGTTTCAATTGAATAAATGATAGTGGCAACAAAAGCAGATGCAAGTTCTGCTAATACTATACAAACAAACATAGGGATGGCCATTGGGCCCAGAATCCCAGGCGCTAACTTAAAGGTGTCACAGAGACTACGCCCCTTCTGGCCTCAAAGAGCACGTTTGCATACACGATACCCAGGACATTCGCACAAGTGACCCTAACTGAGACATAGATTGATAGGGGAGGAAACCTATGGCAATGAAACTCTTGCACCATGCATTAACCTTTGACTGCACTGCTTTCCCGTCAACTGTGCCTCATCTGAATATGGAAATAGAAGGTTAGGAACACAAGCTCACACATAATTTACAAACATCTGATGGGGTAGAATGGAGATATTTCCTGAGGTAAAAGAGGGAGACTTCCTGTTCCTTGATTTATATAAAGGCTTTTTTCACCACACCTATTGGAGCCCATTGGATAATTCAAAGCAAGCCAGGGAAAATTTTAACCCCTGAAGGTAAGTGCCCTGTAAGCATACAAACCTGACATTGATCTCTATGCAGGTCTTCATTTATCATTTTCAGAGATCATTGTCTAAGGCAAATAAATAATGTACAGAAATATACAAGATAAGCATGAATATAAGAACCTCTAAGAAGTAATATAAAAGTCAATGCCATAACACATATCGTACCCTCCAACCTATACTCCAGCTTTGTGAGTTCTGCAGGTGCTTGAATGTACCATGTTTGTGCTGCCGCTGAAACGTTTCATACTAGTTTAATGGAATAGGGTATAGGCTTAAGCAGCGATGGGAAACTCTTTGGGGGCTGTACTTGCTCAGTGCTACAGGTAAGCACCTGCTGGGAACTGTCATACATGGCCAGTTTGGTCACCTACGTCAATCTGAGCAGGTCTACTTAGCATACAGAGCACCACCATGACAGGAGGCCAATCATCAGGAGTGTCACTCACCAGACTGTGAGTGCTTCTTCCCGTATGTTTAGGAACCGTGGCCGTCCACCATCCTGAGGGTCTGCGCATGTGCAGCCCTTTCAAACCTTCAGTATCTGTTCCTTTTAGTTAATTGGCTGATCAGGCAACAGTCCCTATTTAAAGCACCTGCTGTCTATACCTCGTTGCCTGATCTTGGAGTCTCATTCCCCATGAGCCTCTGAAGGTGTTCCTGTGTTTCCTCGTGTATTCAGCCCAGCTGATTCCTGTGGTTTCCAGACCACTTCTACTCCCTTGTGGTTTCCAGACCACTTCTACTCTCCTGTGTTTCATCGTGACTACTCCAGCTGATTCCTATCCGCTGCCTCCGTGCACTACAGTTATCAGCTCACTTCAACTCTCCTGTGTTTCATCGAGACTGCATCAGCTGATTCCTATCCACTGCCTCCGTGCACTACAGTTACCAGCTCACTTCAACTCTCCCGTGTTTCATCGAGACTGCACCAGCTGATTCCTATACGCTGTCTCCGTGTTCAACAGTTCCAGCTTACCTTAACTCTCTCGTGTTTCATCGTGACTGCACCTGCTGATTCCTATCCGCTACCTCCGTGTATCTGCAGTGTCCTGCTTATCGCTACTCTCCAGTACCCCTCGTGTCTGCAGCCAGCTTATCCGCTCTCCGTGCTTCTACTGTGTTCCTGCCTGTGTCAACTCGTCTGTCTGCATTGGATCAACGCTCTGCTGCTGTCTTCTCTGCCATACCACTTCTACTCTTCAGTGATCTCCAGGCGACCAGTCCTATATACTACTGCTTCCTGAGTATTGTTTCCATCGTTGCTGGTCTACCTACCTGTGCGCTGCACCTACTTGGATTCCGCTTCCATTTCCCTGGGACCTCGCATCCTGCTGGCCTCCTGCCGCTCAGGTATCCCTGCACTTCTTTCTGACAGCCTGCTCTTCTGAACCACGGTATGCATACTTATCATTGACTGTGCTCGTGTATTGCATACCTTGCTGGACTGAGTTGTTCTTCTCTGGAGTTGCCTATCCACTGAGACTATTGCCATCATTTAACTGTGTTACCTTGTAGTCTGGATAGTTCCTGTGACTTTGTATATTTGTGCAGTGCTGCTCAGTTATTAATACTTTGTGCATATCATCGTGGGATCAAGTTCAGTGTGCCCGTGTATACTCTGCATTACATTTATCTCCCCGTGCTCCTCCTCACATATATATTTCAGTGGTACAACTTGCTAGAGGCAGACCACTGATTCCTGTTCCCTGTGTCACCTGTTTCCAGTATCCTTCCACATAGCAGTGGTACAACTTGCTAACGCAGACCACTGACTTTCCGGATACCTCCACCTGGATTCCATTCCTCCACCTAGACAGCAGTACAACTTGCTAAATGCAGACCGCTGACTCTCATCACCTCCTCGTTATTTCTGGACATTACTCCTCACTATAGCAGTGGTACAACTTGCTATCCGCAGACCACTGACTACCCTCACGTTTCCTTTGTCCATTCAGTTCCTCGTGTACTATTGCCTATATATTACCATCGCTGCTAGTCATAGACCTTCCACGAGCATTCTCTACCATCTGCTGTCTCCTGTTCCGTGATCACCCCGCTACCAGAGTACCATATTACCACCTATATTGCTCTGGTAAGTCCATCACCTGGTGATCCCTGGGTAAAGACTCCTAGTGCCCGTGACAAGGAGCTTACAGTCCCAACCTGACAATGAGGTTATATCACATTGAAGCCTAAACAGTGGAACCAAAGTGGAAATTTAGAAGTGGCGGTAGAGAAATTTAGAAGTGGCAGTATGGAAATTTAGAAGAAGCGGTATGGAAAATGTAATGGAAATGTAAGTCAATGGAATTTGATAGTTTTACCATCAAACCTGTGGTCAGGCGCCGTCTCTGTGCTGTGTCCATCACACAGGGACGGAGGCCTGCTTCCTCCGACAAGCGCCTGGTTGCTAGGCAACCAGGCGAACTTCCGGGCAGGCGGCGGCTGCGTGTCCCATTGCTAGGCAACGGGACGCTTCTCTCTGATTCCGGCGGCGGTGTTCAACGTCACCACCACCAATAGGTAGGACTGCCTCCTCTCTCTATAAATTGTCAGCTCTGGCACCTAGTGGGTGCAAGAGTATTAGGTCCCTCTAATCTCCAGCATTCCTGTGTTTCATATTCCTGTGTCTCCTGTGTATGACCAGGCTTGATCTTGACTACTCGTTTTCAGTGCTCCTCGTGAATTGACCCAGGCTACGTTTGACCATTCCTTATCTCCTGCGCTCCTGATACCTGACCGGCTAGTTCCTGACCACGATTACGGATTCTCCTTCTGGCATCTCCTGATTTCTCAGTTTGACCCGGCCTGTTTGACACCTCTTCCATCCTATCGCTTCACTGGTTGCTCCCTCTGAGGATCGTGACCTGCGTGTCTCCCGCAGCAAAGACCATACTTCTTTGCGGGGGTCCCTGGCGAAGACCTGGGACACGTTAGACTCCGCACCTCTTTGGTGAGTAGTGCTGAAACCAGTAAGCAGAATACCCCTGAGTTCCGTGACACCTGTAGGAGAAGTGACATTACGACATACTATCCTATACCAGCTCACTTCAACCACTGAGCCTAAACAAATGCAATGAGAAATGACTTCTAAGAAGTTGTTATATATCACAAACAAGGCATATTTCATTTCATCTTCAGGGCCCCACAAAAAAGAGATTTGGGGGATGGGAACAGGAAGAGAAAAAAAGATAGGTTGGGGAACAAAAGAGAGAGCTAGGCTGGTGGTAGAAATGAGAACAGGCAAGATGTGGAAAAGAAAAGAGAGCATGAAAGAGAGAGGAAAGAGATACATTTGTACTGGGCCCCACAATTTCTGATGGAAGCCCTGGTCACTGATGCCACATTAAGACTCCCTAATTGGTTTCCGCTGGTCGGTGGAGTGTGGGTTCTTTTACAACCTAGAAGGAATTCATAGACAGTTTATTTCTTAGGATTTACATATGTGCATCTTTTATTCCATAATCTATTTAATTAGTTTAATAAAATATGTGGTTTTATAGCATTAAATACAATTTAAAAAGCCATATATAAAAATGACATTAATTTAGGATGGCAGCTGGTGGGGTATTGTGAGATCTTGCATGTGATTGTGTTAACTTTGGCACCTCCAATCATTTTGAAAAGTTGGCTGCTCTGGACACCTATGGGAAACTTAGTCATTCAACTTTCTCACCCCTTAGTGTCTTTGACTAGTGATGTAGGTAAATGGCGAATATTCTGTACATGTTATTTCAGTATTAGTACTACACTTATTTAATCAGTCTTGGTGCAGGTTATGTGTTTGTATCTAAACAAAGAAGAATGGTTTTAAATAAGAGAAAACAACAACAAGGATATTGAACATATAAACTTTTTTCATTAATTATGGTATCACAATATAAATGATAACATCAGCTTAACTAATGAGAATAAAAATTGGTTAGATATATTAGTCAAAACAGACATCCTATGTGCATAACTATGAACAATAACTATATTATAATGGCATGTATAGGAATAATGAGCATCCATAAATGAGAAACAGATTAAAAAAATCCAATGGGGTAATAGGGGATAATGGGATATTAACAGGGGATAGTGAAGAAATGGTAGTTGTTTACGCCAGTGACAGTTTATGTCAATGAGGGTGAGACTCCCATTTAAAAGACAAATACATATATGGGGAGGGGGGGAGGGAGTGGAGGACCTCCACAACAGGGAAAACAAGCATGTTTACCATAAATCAGAAATTACTAGTGGTCAACAATCGGAAGGGCAGGACTTGTGTAGTCTCAGCTCAACTGACTAAGAAGATACCACGTGGTAAATTCAAACAGTTTGAAAATATTCTGTGGAACAGGGGCTGTTGATGATTCAATATATAATCCCTACTTTTTATTAAACCATATCCTTCTTTTTTCAATATCGGGGAGTGTAGCTTTCCTGTCTAAATCAATAATATCTAATATTGCTGCCTGAAGTTCACCCAAGGTTGTAGGAGCCAGGCATGTCCATTGTCTTAGGATCAGCTGTTTGGGTACAGTGACCATTATTGTTAGGGCAGGAAGAAACTCAAGGGAGGGTAAAGCATTCTTACAGGATTCAAAATTAACCAGTAGGAGTGGTTCTCTAGATGCAGTCACGTGTATTTTGAAACGATAATTAATGAAATCTGTAACTTTATTCCAAAACTTTTTTATTTTCCTGCATTCCTAAAAATGATGTGACCAATCTGCTACTTGTGTTTTACATTTTAGGCATAGCCTCATCTCCTCCCTAATCATGAAGCGGCATCTGGCTTGAGTAATGTAAGCCCTGTGAATTGTTTTAAAATTGACCTCCTGAAGATGAGTTGAAGTCAGAGATTTCCAAGTGGAATCAAAGTAACGAATTAAGGTGTCCGAGTCAGTTACGCTTGGGATATCTTTTTGCCAAGCCTCCAAAGCTCGTTTCCAGGTAGTTTTAGGTTCTACATGAAAGAAATCCGCATATAGGTATTGAATTCTATAAGGCAAAGACTTTAAAAGGTGAGGTGGGCATCTAGACCATCAGGGGTCTCAGGTGTGATTATTGGCAGCTGAACAGAGGTGATGTAATGTCGAAGTTGAAGGTAAATGTAAAATTGTGTGTTTGGGATACCAGTTTTTTCTGCAATTGTTGGAAAGTATAGAGTTTGCCTCCCGGATCAAATATTTCTTTGATTGACATTATACTGGCTGCCTGCCCCTGGACAAAGAGCACTACACTACACTACACTACAGAAAATATACACTGCACTACACTACAGAAATGGGTATACTATAGGAATACACTATTCTATAGGGATACACTACACTACAGAAAATATATCTTACACTACAGAAAAGGCAATATACTATAGTAAAACCCTATTCTATAGGGATACACTACACTACAGAAAATATACACTACACTACAGGAACTTTCCTTTCATTGCAGACAAAAAATTGGATCCAGATACAAGGATTTGATATGTATCATTGATAATTATATATCTATAAAGCTATATGTGTTTGTAATGTTGATTTAACTATTTATATACATATAACTGCGTAGCTATTGTTTGATATCTGTCATAGTTAAATCAATATTATAAATATTGATTCTTACTAAAGATACACATGTAAAGAAAATAATGTAAGAATAGTGTCAGGAATAAAGGTGGTGAAGCTAAGGTTAATTTTATATTGATATACTATGTTATGTTGAACAATGTCAGGGGAGGGCTGGTAAATTTTAGCCTGGGGGGAAATACTCGATTTTAATGGAAAAAATGCAGGTGGACCAGTGACCCAGCCCAAGTTAGCCAATATGGGACCGGCCCAGGGGCAGATGCCCCCCTGCCCCCCAGTCCGGCCTGCACGTGAACAATGTTATGATATATGTATGAACTATGAATGCAGGGTTTTCTGTATTAACAGTAAAATACTTTGATTTGAACACATATATATGGCCATTTATAACGAAAATATATTGTGAAGTACTGCTAAGATACAGTGGTTATTGGATAAATAATTCTGTAAAGCTTAAATGTTATTTAGTGTGGTCAAAAGACTGAGTAAGGCAACATTGCTTAAGGAAAAGTGCATAAAAGTGCAAGTTTTATAATGTGTATCTGAGAACAGAATAAGAGGATAACGTGTGCATTTAGGGCATAACCACAGGTACTTTTACATTGGCGAGCCTTGGCCCAACTGTTTGAATTGTGATATTTATACTAGGATATAGTAGTGAAAATCGTTATATTATAAATCTAATTCGGGAGAGGGGCGGGGACGAATAGCATAGGTACACGAAGGAGGTGATACTTTTGTGTTATTAGCATACGCTTTTTCTGGAAAGAGGTTTGGACAGATACCATTGTTTTACTTGAGGCCTAGAAGAAATACAACTAATTACAGTGAATCTAGTTTAAAATTTAAATTTTCTTGGAAACTTGTTTTATTTCTTTCTTTAAGAAGGAACAGATTGTCGCACTGAGCATTTGTGAGAAAGGTGGATTCACTCTTGATTGCAACAGTTCTTTGGAAGAGTCCTACTGAGAGGAGAAAGACATTTCTAAACTGAAGAGGATCTTTCTGGAACCAGCATTTTTAAGTCTCGAAGGCTTAAGGGGACCGGTATAATGACAGTGAGAAGTAACAATGAACACAGAACAAAAATGACTTCTGTATTTGGACAGGTGAGTATGAATTTTATTACAATTGAGAAGTTGTCACAAAATAGTATGTTTAACACAGTGATACCTAATAATTACACAGCTGCTGAAATTTTATGGGCAACACTTTTAGAACAGGCTTATACACATGATACGCTGTGTATTAACAGGACAACCGTGTTCAACAAAAAAACTAAATGTCTCCAAATGTTAGCTGAATTGGTACATGCTTACGAAGATAGGATTTGGACATCCGAAAACGCTGAGATGTTAGGTAAAAACAAAAAGGGTGCTGATGGAAATTTTCATTGTCAGTGATGCATTGAAAATTTTAGAAGTGTTTCCATACTTAAAGCACAATTGGAAGACAAAGATATGGCCAATTTAGACAAGGTAAGGCAGATTTGTATGCTCAATTCTCAATTACTAGAGAGATAAAAATATTAAACAGATGTTGATAAGGAATTAGCAGAATTGTATACAGAGATCAATATATTCAGGGATAAGGTAGCATCTAATTAAGTTCTAATTGCCAAATTACAAAGTGATTTAATCAATCCAGCAAAGATTGTAACCAATATGCAAAAAATAATCAATGAGTTATCACCCTTCTCCACAACACATAATACATCCATGCCTAGAAAGCAGGTATGCATAACAGATAAGAGAAGCAGTGAAACAGGGAGTATGGGACATAATATGCCCATACATACTCCTGTGGTAGATCAGAGAGATCCAATAGCCTCAGTGGCTGACCCTGGCTACCCTGTAGCACACACATTAATTTATTCCCCAACACCAATGGGGAATGGATCTAATGGTCGTGCACAATTTGTGGATGATCAAATTTTTGGCCTAGGCAGCGGTTGGGAAACTGTACATATCGCTGCTACACCACAAACAAGTCATGGTAATGGCACAGGATTGCATGTTCCCCATCGAAATTATAGTATGGATAAGACTCAATTTCTGTTGAAAATCCATAAGGAAATTCCAAAATATGATGCCAGTGGAGACCCTTTTACCTCTTGCGATATTTTTGAGAGGCATTGTGACACATTTAGTGTTACCCCAGAACATCGCATGGACTTGTTTAAATCATGGTTACCCACTCACCTCAATCAGAGGTATGCAGCAACTGGAAAAACTGGTGCCAAAAATGGTCAATTTCTTGATGAGGAAGAGAGACTTTCTGTCCTCATTAAATTGGCAACTGGCCATTGGGAAGTTACCCCAGAGATCCTATCTAACTTTAAGCCAACCATTCACGATGAGCCATTGTCTCTATGTGATAGACCAACGCTTGCGGATACAACAATGGTTATAGAAGAATACAGACAAGATTTGCTGAAAAAATAGGAAGTCACTGAAGATTAGGGAATGCGTTGTGGTAAATGGCAAATCACAAGATAACCGTTACACAACATATGGCAATGTGGGCAGACAGATACATATTACCCCTACAATAAAATATTGCTCCTCCACAGGAGACATGGGTGAATGTGCAATAATCCCTTAATGCCTGTCAAGAACAAGGAGACTAGCACCTGGAGACTCACAATTGATCTCAGGATTTTTAATAAATATACCCTCATTTCAGCACAGGTGGTAACGGACACACCAGACATATTGGCAAGAATAAATGGTAAAAGTAAGGTATTCTTTACCTTTGATGTAGCTAATGATTTCTTTTCGATACCGTTGACAGAAATCTGCTGTTACAAATTTGCGTTCACCGTACAAGATACGCAATGCATGTTTCCATCAGGCATTAGCAGAAGTACTGAGTGTATTTTCACACCCAGAATGCCTGCTGCAATATGTGGATGATCTACTATTCCATTCAGAGACTATGGAGGAACATTTTACACTCCTACAGGAATTGTTAGCACTCCTTGTACGTGCAGGGTTCAAACTGAGTCCTCACAATGCAAACCTGGCTAGGTCAGAGGTCATATTTCTGGGAGTCAATATCGCTCATGGGACAAAAGGTATAATGGCCGCCCCGAGTTGAAGCAATGGTCAAATTACCTAGAACAAATACCCTACAAGACTTGCGCAAATTCCTTGGGGTTGCAAACTTCATCAGGGAGTTCATAGAGGATTTTTCTACAAAAGCGAAACCTCTGTATGAATTGCTCAGAGGTGAGGAACCTTCATTCAAAGGATGGGAAGAAGCACAGGAAGAGGCATTTTGTACTCTGAAAAGAGATCTCTCTTCTGTCCCAGTTAAGGCCACTCCACACCCAGAGGGTGAGCTGGCAAGTCAGGCTCACGCCGGCCCAGAGTCTATATCAACAGGCTTACTACAAGAAGTAGGATCTGTGACTAGACCACTAAGGTATTTCTCTAGACTTCTTTCTCCTGTGGAAAGAGGTTTTAATGAATGTGCAAAACAACTGGCTGCAATACATTATGCTGTCAAAGTGACAGAACATATTGTAGGTTTTAGACCCCTCACTATACAAATCCCACACTGTCCATTAACCCTTCTACTCCGGGACATGCTGCCTGATGTCTCTCAACAGAGGTTTGGGAGATGGATAATGGATCATCATCATCACCATTTATTTATATAGCGCCACTGATTCCTCAGCGCTGTTCAGAGAACTCATTCACATCAGTCCCTGCCCCATTGGAGCTTACAGTCTAAAATCCCTAATACACACACAGACAGACAGACAGACAGACAGAGAGACGCACACACAGACAGACACAAACTAGGGTCAATTTGTTAGCAGCCAATTAACCTACCAGTATGTTTTTTGGAGTAATGGATTTGAGTGGGTGCAATGTCAAAGTAAGCCACAAGGCCAAATATGTATTGTCTCAACTGCTAAACACAGCAGGGACAGAACATGACTGTGGACAAATGCCATATGATGAGCAAATAACTTTGTTTAGACAAACAGCACATCCAGATGACCAAGTCATCATCTTTGTTGAAAAATATGGATGGGAAATATGTGACAGGTTATGCAGTCTTGGATAAGACTACAGGGCTTCAAAGTCTTGTTAAATTACCTGGTCACCTGTCGGCACAAAAGGCAGAATTGGAGGCAGTAAAGGAAGCCTTACTACTCCAACCTTCAGGATCATGTGCTATATATAGCGATAGCTCATATGTAGTTCGGTCCCTGACATTACACTTGGATACAGGGAGGATTTGTGGACAGACAGAATAAACCCCTGGCGCACGTTTCAGTGCTCAAGGAGTTATGGGAATGGGGAATGATGTATCCTGAAGAGGCTGTGATCATTAAATTTCCTGCTCACCAGAAAGGGAATGAACCTCTCGTCATGGGTAATAACTCTGCAGATGAAGCAGCCAAACTGGCTGCTTTCTCTGGGACTTTCCAAGACCCAGATTACAAAGAAGTATCATGTTTTAAAGTGACGATACGAAACAAGACTCTGGAAGAAGACCCAGGGGTAAATGTATTAATGTCCGGATTCTTCAACTCCGGCGTGTTCAGCGTCTTCGGCGATTAAATTTAAAGCAGCGCTGCCTTGTAAAGGGAAACTTCCCTTTAATGCGTGAGGACACGCACCTGAAAAAGCGGTGGTGAATGTGGTGCCCCAAAATCTGAGTACCCTGGGGTGTATCTATATGTTTTTAATTTGTTAATTGTTAAAAGTGTTTATAAAGATTTAAAACAAAAAAAAAAATTCTTGAGGGAGAAGTGACAGTTGGGAGTGGTTGGTGGTTGTCAGGAGTAACAGGAAGGAGTGTGTGGCATAGCAACAAGTCCACTAACTTTGGTAATAATTGTGAACTCCCAGAAGGCAGTGGGAAGAGGAAAGTTCTAGACTTCTGAGGGAAAGAGATCCCTGTGTCTGCATAGACTGAGAGAGAAAAATAGGGACAGAATGAAAATCGGACAAAGTGATATATAAGCAGATTAAAAGTGAAGTAAGTGTAAGAAGAGAAGAAGCTAAGAAGTGAGCCAAAGAGAGGTGTGAGTAAAAAGGAAAGTACTGAAAACAAATAAGCAGTATAGAGATCTGTGACATCACACTAAACAGACTGAGCTATGTACTGAGAACAGTGTGAGAGGAGAGAAAATAGAGAGGTCTGTGAATACACACAAAAGAGACTGTGCAAGACAAAAGATCATCAGTTTATTTGGCGTGAAAAAAAATATGGTAACGTTACCAGGGATAATATTGGTGCACCAAATGTTTTAGATGATGTTAATGTTATGTGATTTACCTGAAAATTGATTTATTGTAATTATATGTTAAATGCTATTGTGCTCTATGTTGATCAAATGAGTGTTTTGTCATTGCCATTGAGTTGAAGGGGTCAGTGGCGCGGTGGCTTACCAAAATTATCTTTACCGCATTAATAATAAACCCAAGTTATTTGACCAATCCTTGTCCCTCTCATTGAAGTATTTATCTCCTAACCACCGGATGTCCGAATAAAAAAAGAACCTCTTACTTAGTATTACTCTCCCATCAGTACTCGGCCATCACATAACTTTAATAATACTGAGGTGTACATATAATCATAGCATATAAACTAATATTAAACTAAATACTATCTGCTCATAAATTACTGTGTAACCGAACCAATATGAATATGAATTACATAAATAACTAAATGTTGTAATGTGAGTGTGTACGTGCATATTTTACTGTGCGATCGTAATATGCCACGTGTAGCGTGGCATACTGAGTGCAATCGACCAATAAAACAATATCAACCAATATACTTTCGTTCATCCAATTATACGACTTCGACACACTCTATTGAGTTAAGGAGGTGGTTTTCACTCGGTCAACGTGGACCCAGAGAAGTTAACATCTTGTTAACATCATGTTGATCGGAAACTTCCCTTTACAAGGCAGCACCGCTTTAAATTTAATCGCCGAAGACGCTGAACACGCCGGAGTTGAAGAATCCGGACATTAATACATTTACCCCCCAGTGTCATTTGAAGAGGAACAAGCAAAAGATCCTCTTCCTATACCCCCCATTGCCACACTACAAGGTCCCTGGTCAATTAAACAGGGCATTCTGTGTCACATGAACAATGAGGTTTCAGAACCCCTGCAAGTTGTTCCTGCACATCTTCAAATAGAGCTGACTAGACTCAGTCATCAGCTCTTGAAACACCCTGACCATGATAAACACATGTCCCTCTTAAGGGACAAACTATACTGGGCAGGGATGTCAAAAACATTAGAAATTGTTACACAACAGTGTCTTGTGTGTGCACACTCCAGAGCTCCAGCTCTCAAACTGGTTCCAGAGCATGTGCCCCCAGCAGAAGGACAATGGACTACCCTACAGATAGATTTTTTTAGGACCACTACCAGCTGGCAGTCGCAATTGTCGGTATACCTTGGTAGCTGTGGATATATTTTCAAAATGGGTTGGGGCCATCCAACTGTAAATGACTCTGCTACTACCACAGCAAGGGTCTTATGGGAACACGTTCTGTCACGTTGGGGTGTTCCCAGGATCATTGAACCTGATCGGGGAACACACTTTATTGGCAAGGTCATGAAAGCACTTTGTGAACTACTGGACATAATAGTAGAACAAATGAATTGGACAATTAAATCTCGTTTGACCAAGACACTGTTAGAGAAGGGCTTCTCTTGGGTGACAGCCCTGCCTGCAATACTCATGGGTATTCGGGCAACTGAGGCAACTACAACAGGGATCATTCCATTTAAGCTTATGACTGGTCGCAAAATGCCACTTTGCTTCCCCAATGAACCATAGTTGTCAAATCCCATCAAAGAGGCGATTGCCAGAGATGTGTTCTTACAACAGGTGCAAAATAACCTGAAAGAACTGCTGCCATATGCAGCCATCCAGCTGGACCAACTCTATCTACAGAGGGAGACTCCCATGCCTCCAGTAGGTAGTCTGGTAATGATCAAGACCTTCTGAAAGGCAGGTCCCTGGGATGCAAACTGACAGTGACATTATCAGGTCCTTGAAATCTTGGGTGATACAATGCAAAAAGTACAAAGGCCAATAACTACAAAGAAAGACTCTCTGAGAAGATGTTAACTTCTCTGGGTCCACGTTGACCGAGTGAAAACCACTTCCTTAACTCAATAGAGTGTGTCGAAGTCGTATAATTGGATGAACGAAAGTATATTGGTTGATATTGTTTTATTGGTCGATTGCACTCAGTATGCCACGCTACACGTGGCATATTACGATCGCACAGTAAAATACACACGTACACACTCACATTACAACATTTAGTTATTTATGTAATTCATATTCATATTGGTTCGGTTACACAGTAATTTATGAGCAGATAGTATTTAGTTTAATATTAGTTTATATGCTATGATTATATGTACACCTCAGTATTATTTAAGGTTCAGGTTAAAGAAAATGTTTAATGTCTGATATGATATTAATCCCCTTTACATCAGCAGCTGTCCGGTGCATTTGGCGAAGAGATCGCACATTGCATACTCTAAATATTGATGTTAGGGAATAAACCTTTAATATGATACTGACCATAAAATGCTAATAGACTAATTGTAACTGGAGAGTCAGGTGGGAAGAAAGGAGCACATCCCCTGGAGAGATGACCCCCACCTTTGGATTCCTTAGTTTGAACTAGCCTATGACCTGTTTACCCTGGACCCACCCGAACTCTGGACCTATAGAAGCAAGCCACGTCATCTACATTGTTCTCTCTGTAACACTGAATGTATATATATTCATAGCTGCGCTCCCAGTCTTCAGTCTCTCTGACCACAGTATTCTAAACAGATATACTGTGCACTGGGACCCGTGGAAGCGCAGCGAATGCATGCGATAGCAGCGGTATGTATTTATCTTTTGGTATTGGCTGTTCTATACCGTATTTTAATATAATAATGTATTGAACTGTTAACTATTTACATCTGCTAAAATAAATCACATTGTGCGTTGGAAACACAATTCAATCGCCTATGCAATGCTTATTTGAAAACGATAGAATTACTTTAATAAGTGCTTCTATGGTCATTGAGACAGGTAGATTAAGAAATTATACCTCTTCCAAATAATATTATTACAAAAAAAGAGGTATTAACCGATCATTGAGAACCATAATGTAAGGAAAGGAAAATCCTAGAGCCCTACCCTGATTACATCTTGTACGTATATGCAACTATCTACGCTCAAAGAGGGTCACTCCTCTGAGGAGTATATTGTACTCTTTCTCCCACTCTAGGTGTTGATGTAGTGGAGGAAATGAGAAGAACACCAGTGACCCCAGAGAAGCGACTAGATACCCACTCTTGTGAGGCTTCAGGAAAATTCTGCTTGGTTTTGGTTCAGAACTCAAGAATTGGCTGACTTTGGGAAGGAAGAAGACATACTGTAGAAATTGTCTGGGAATCAAGCTACAAACAAGCTGGAACATGATGCCAAAGTATTCTCTTCTCATTCATCCGTAATAGTTCTCATTATATTGGTATTAGTCATGCACTTTGTTTTAATAAAAGACTGACTTAACAACACAGTGAACTGGCATACTGAAGAACAACATATGAAGACTAAAAGACAACAAATGATGAACTATTAATAGAAGGGGGGTATGGGCTTTATGGACTTTGCAGGCTTTATAGACTTTGCGGGCTTTATGGACTTTGCTGGCTTCACAGGCTTTGCGGGAACGGGATTTGCTTTACGTGAATGATTTTGTTTTTTTATTCCTTTGTGCCTTTTTTCTTTTTCTTCTCCATTCTTGTCTCTCTTCTCTCTACTTTTTTCTTTCTTCTCTCCTGTTACGTCTCACGGGAGACTCCTATTAGTCAGAGTTGACACAGGCCTTCCCAGGGCACGGTGTCTAACTGACCCCCCGATCTTCACCAAAAATTGCCGCACGGTGGGGTGGGTTTTGCTGCCGGAGGCCCACAGGTCACAGCCCCTAGGTTAGCCCCTAACGTAATAGGTGAGAGGTTAATAGATGAGAGAACCAGAGCAGACTCTGAAGCGGTAAGCAGAGCAGGATAATTAGCTGAAATGGATCAACACTGACTGTAAATTAAATTCTGATGCGTTTCAGTATAGCACCGGGTCGAATATACTGAAGCGATACCACAGTAGGAGAGTCTCAGGATCGGATACACTGGAGCACGGGCAGCTGAGAAGTCAATGGGAATAGCCGGGTCGGATACACAGAATGTCAGCAGGATCATTCGTAAGCAGTGGTCAAACAATGCAGAGGTCATACACAGAGGAAACACCAGGAGTCAGCACAGGATACACAGAGGGAGAGAGCCAGACGCCAAGCTGTAACTTGTTGCACTGCAACAGGCAGTATGTCAGAGCGAGCAATATATAGGGGAAGGGATTTCAAATTCCCCGCCTGCATGTCACATAACCGCAGCCATGCGCTGCCAGGAAGAACGGAGCATCGGCTGCGATCGAAAAACAGGAATGAGGAGAGGTAAGCTCCTTACAAGGGGTGTTTTTCCCACTATGGTTCCCCCTCTAGGAGGTTTTTTCCTGTTGTGCGCCAATAACATGAGTTATTTTATCTTCTCCATAGTTGGTAGGGAGAGGAAGAGAGAGTTGAAAATTATCAGGGTCTCTCTCTCTCTCTCTCTTTCTTAATTTTTTTTTAGTTCACCACCAAATCTAGGGACAGGTAATTTTTACTTGTAGTATCAAGCTTCCGACTGGGGACTGTGAAGGTGGGCCGCGGAGTGTGCGACATCGGCGCGTGCACTGTTTCCCGATCTGGTCTATAAACATAACATTTACTGTCAGCTGCCTGCCATTCTTCATGACCTGACAGTCGGAGCCGGGGGCGAGGACTCCCCTGATCCGATGAATGCCAATGGGCCCCCCAGATGCCAAAAACCCCTGGTCTCTAGCCCTGAAAGCCCCCGGGTTAATCCGGCCCTGATGTTGGTAATGGGAATCTAAGCAATTTGGACCCCCTGAATGTAGATGTAATGTCTGCTTGTTGTCTTAAATGAGTGACACTGTCACTCATGAGTTGAGTAGCCCCCTTCTCATTGCAGCTGCAGAATATAAATTGGTGGTAGCGCATTGTGTAATTTGCACGCTGTCAGTTGCCATCCACCTTCACGTATTACTGCATACTGTATGTATGAACAACTAACAGGAAGCACAAGGAGTGTCTGAGAGCTGGTCTAGTCTTCTCTAAATGGCAGCAGGGAGGATGGCAAGCGGAAGATTGATTGGGTAAAGCTATATTACAAATTAAAAGGAAAAAGAAAAAAAGGAAATAGTTACAATAAGAATGTGATATCCCTACACCCAGGGACGGATTAAGGGGGGGCACAGGGGGCATGTGCCCTGGGCCCCCCTCTCTCAGGGGCCCCCTGGACCAGCTGTGGCTCTTTTTGCTCCCCCCAAATGTCAGTCTACAGGGGGCAGCACAGGGTTCCGTTTTTAAGTGCTCTGTCGGCACTATTAGCACAAGTATGCTTTTGCTTTTTTTTTTTTTTAGTGTTCTGGGCTTCCTTAGCTGCGTGTAGATGACAGTGTGAGGAGGAGCAGAGAACAGCTGCCCTGCCTGTCTGTGGGGGATAAAGTAAGTTAAGATCTTCTGTGTGTGTGTGTGTGTGTGTGTGTGTGTGACTGTGTGTGTGTGACTGTGTGTGTGTGTGTGTGTGTGTGTGTGTGTGTGTGTGTGTGTGTGTGTGTGTGTGTGTGACTGTGTCTGTGTGTGACTGTGTCTGTGTGTGTTTCAGCCAGAGGAGGAGGTGATAATGAAAATGAAGGGGATAATTATGGACAAGAAGGGGGTGATTTATGGACAAGGAGGGGGTGATTTATGGACAAGGAGAGGGGGTGATTTATGAACAAGGAGGGGTTGATTTATGGACAAGGAGGGCGTGATTTATGAACAAGGAGGGGGTGATTTATGGACAAGGAGGGGTGATTTATGGACAAGGATGGGATGATTTATGAACAAGGAGGGGGTGATTTATGGACAAGGAGGGGGTGATTTATGGACAAGGAGGGGGTGATTTATGAACAAGGAGGGGGTAATTATGGATAAGGAGGAGGTGATTATACAAATAGAGGGGGTTGCAGAGTGACAACCCAGGAAGGGAAACCAACGCTGATGAGAAGGGGGTTGAAGATGCTAAGTAGGTGGGGAATGAGGAGTGAGAGGGAAGATAGAGGATTAAGATGAAGAAGAGGATTGAGGAGTGGGATGTTGGGATATAAATGGAGAACAGAGAAGTACGATGTGCTCAGACCTAGATTTTCTATTTATTGTGGACCCTCTCTCCATGCCCCAGGGAAGTAGCATTTCTAAAAGTGTGCATTATGGGAAAAATTACAAAATTATGGCCACTCATTCTGTTAGCTCTCCTAAAGTGGACATACACTTACTCTTTATGGAAACGTATAATGTAAAAAATTTAATATGCCTCCATGCTAGCCCTGTTGCCTTGCCACAAATTCAGGCCTGCTAGTGCTTAGCTGGACTAGGCTGTTAGGGATAACCAATATATACTTACATATAGTAAGGTTATTTTGTTAATTATTTGTGGAGTGATTGTGAGGTATTTAATGTGTGCTTGAGTTTGGGGAGAAGGAGTGCTATTTATTAAATGTGAATATGAATTATAAAATGTTGGCAATGGTTTTGAGAAATAGGTTTATTTATTACATGTAAATGCTATTCATTTATACCAGGCTGTTTGGTGGGGAGGGAAATAAGTTTATTAAATGTGTACGCTATTAATTTAATGTCGGGGCTGCTTGGAGAAAATAGTTCTATTATTAAAAGTGAATAGTATTAATTTAATTTAATTCCAAATTTGGGGCTGGTTGCAGGGAGGGAGGCCTAATTATTAATGGGGGTGCTATTGATTTATTAACAGGACTGTTTGGGGACTCCTAAACTTTATGTACCTGTTTTTGTTTCAAAATAGGGCCCAGACATCCCAGAATCTACACAAGCAGCAACTGAGCTTAAGACACCAGCAGCCACAGGTGGTGAAAGTGACAACAGCAGGTAGGAGAGACCAGGACCATCTTCCAACTTTTCTCAATATGGTGGGACTGTCCAGAATTTGGGTGACTGTCTCACTTAGTCAGGATTTGGTCTGACTACAAGGACAGTTGGGAGGTATGTCCTACTTCACACTGTTATGCTTGTGAAGGCAGAGCTGCATGCACCTAACAGTAGTGCACACAGTATTGCCTGTTTATTTGTTTAAAATTAATATCATATTCGACAATATGGGGCCCCCCTGTCTTAAGTGCCCCTGGCCCCCCAGAACCTTAATCCAGCTCTGCCTACACCTCTCATTCGCTGAAAGTAATATGTGCACCCCTGCTGTTTCCTATTTGTATGTTTGAACATTTTAATACTTTGAACAAAAAAGTAGTCTAATAATTATATAATAATTAATTAATAATCATAATAACTTTCCTGCCTTTTCTTTTCTTTAATAATAATTTTGATCTATATTAGTATGAACTGTTTTAGTTGCTTACAAACCAAGTCACCATCCGTTCCCCAACCTCCCCAAATAAAAACGTTGACAATTTTTGCTCAGGATTTTAGTTCTGCCTATAAAATAATCAGTGGCATGGCCCCTTAGGGATGCAGTCTGACCTTCCTTTCACAAAGTTTATAAGATAATCTTGCAAGAAACTTCCAAAGAAAGTCTTCTGATATTAAGATAGCTTAGTCTTCATCCCAGCTGGATCACTATACAATACAAGGGTAAAGGCTGTGAACACAAAGACTAACATCAGCTGACAGCTTCCATCAATAGAAAAAGGTTTTTAAAAAATTTATATACCAAGCTAAAGCAATATTTCGAGAGATAAAGCACACATTTACCCCTTCACTTCAGGAGCAATGATTCCATTTAACACATGATTGAACATAATACCACAACCACAATTGCATAACTTCCCTAAATAACAATCTACAAAGAGCTTAATGCCTTAAACCTCAAATAACAGGATACAGGTAACCATGTTCTTCATACATTTCGCTGCATAGACAAGAGACCATATTTAACAGCAAGTGCTACCAAAGGTAAAATCATCATATATTAGTAATCACACACCCATCATACTTATTACCAGATCCAAAAGAAAAAATAGGTTTGTGAAGTAAAAAATGTAGATAAAATTAATAAAACCATTTTTATGTCGTGTCCCCACCCCCAATAAGCATGTGCCTAGTTTACCTTTATGATGAATGTAGACATGTGTAAGCAATATGAAAGAACTGTAAATAGACCAACAGATAGACAGACAGACTTATCACATCAACCAGTAATATTATGATCATGAGTCCCTCTTTTTTTATTGAACAAATTATTCAATTTCTAATGTTCAGAGAAAATAAGGCCATACAGAAAAAGTGACCTAGACATTTATACAACACACATACACAAAGACTAAACTTAATATTTCAAGTTTACTACACAGTGACTTGTTTATAAAGCGCCTCCGTTAAGTACTAAGGGAAAATTAAGTCATTATCAAGTGTCAAGAACATTTGTTCTTTTTACAATAGCTTTGAATGAGCAACAGTCATAAATAGGATCTTTTCAAAGTCTGTATATAAAATAGTGGTAAAACTTTAATATAGATACAATTCATTAAATTAAGCTGTTTCTTCATGGTTGTTAGACAATGCATTATTCCATATCCACTATCCAATAAGAATTAATTTTGTTAGAAACAATTAAAAATGTTCCCTGGTGAAGCTCATAAGATAAAGTCCTGGCCGCATCTCTATAACTATAGATATCATGATGTTTTTTAGCAAGCTATGCCCCTGGTTTCATTGCTGTAACACATCACTATATAAAATATACAGTGAGAATTCATGTTGTTACATTATTTATAATAAGTATCTCTCATTAGACAGCAGAAGCAAAGGCACACCAGATGCAGAATGCTAAAATATTACTGATTAAGCAAAAATGCGTTTAGTATGACACTCTTGCCAAGTAAAATAATTATGTCTAAGGGAAGTTATTCAAATGTTACGGCATGGAATTGCCAAGAGAGAGTAGGGGAATGTCCCTACTGTGTTTTACAGATTTATCAATATGTAGGCATATTTTAGAAAAAAAAACAAAAAACATAAAAACAGAAGGTGACTCACTTATATTACTCAATGTTAATATGCAGGAAATTAAGCCTTAATAAATTATGACCATACATTCTACTGAGTATAGAAAAAAGACAACTGTATCAATTGTTGGATCTTCCTCCCATCCAGAAATGTAAGAAGCTGCTCCAAGTAGGAAAAATGGTTGTAGTCATCGACACATCTCTCTTATCATGGAGGAAGACAGGAGAGGTGGGCAAGCCATTCACAGTAAACACAAGTGTCAGCCTTACCAGACTGAACTAAATAATCCCAAGGCACAATCATTGCTTATTTAAATTACACACTGCTCAAAAACATATGCATGCACTACTTGTCAGCAAATAGTGAGCATATTCCGACCCACCCACATTCATCGCATGGCGCAGATTTATGCACAACCACAGACACCATGATCTTGGCCTGCAAATCCGTGTACTTGTCAGTAAAACCTGGTGCATTGCACAAAAGTAGGTGCGCAAAGAGAACATTTCTTCCTGCTTAACATAAAGAAACATGTATAATGGTTACACTTTCTTTAATATTGAGAACCACTGTTGTCTACTTGTCTAATTATCTATTAATGATGAAGATGCTAAAGCATGTCAGAGCTCATTCAGATAGTGAAATGGACCATTGATCTTTAACTATATATATTTGTTGCTTACATGACAGCAGTGACACATTAGACATAAGGGGAAACATGCTAGAAAATATTGTGTACACTATTTCTTGTTTTTATTTTTATTTCTTATCCATGTTATATTCAAGGTTGCTGCCTATGACAATTGACAACACAAGAATCAGTATAGTGGTCAATGATTGCTATATCTGAATGTATTTATCAGGGACCATGATGCCAAATACAAATACTGGGCACACAATAACTCCAAGCAGGTGGGGAACCGAAGCCCAAGAGTAAAAGCCTTTTTCCAGAACCCGAAGCGAAAGGGGTCATGGATGCCAGCAGCTGACTGGCTCATCTTCTATGTCTCCACTGTCCTCTGTCTCTCCTCATTCCAATCATTCCACACCACCAATAGCTACACAGAAATTACAGTCACAAATGGCTGCTTCAAAATTGCTTTCTGATAATGATTCTTAACAGCAAAACTCTTAGGAGCTGGTATTCCAGGGACTGACACTGGTGGCTAGTATATAAAATCTAAAAAATTAGAAAATACCCCTGTCGCTTTCTTTTCAAGAAGTGCCAATCCTACAGCAATGAATCACAAGAAACATACTACTGAAAAGGAGCTTGTTTCAATGACTGGATCATTGAAACAAGCAGAGTGGAAAGATATATTTGTGCAATTTCAGACATTTAATTTGGAAAATAGAACTGTGTAATATCCTATTAAGGCTGAGCTCTATCAGTGTGAAATTTCAATATGGAGAGACCCTGACCGTGGAACTTTTTCTTGACTGTGTGAATAATCAGCAAAAGAGGTCCTTCCATAATAGTCGTCATGTTGAATAGGGGGAAATCACTCCAGATTATAATCTTTTTTAATAAGATATATTATATGCTCAAAAAACTTTTCTTGTTGAGTCCAAAAAGTGTTCTGAATTAAGAATATGGATAAATAAACAACACATATGATCCTGATGTTCATAATTGCATAACAAAGTGAACTGGCCATTCACTTTTATTGAGGCTTTAGATTTTAAGTAGAGATGCTCAAGCTCGGTTCCTCGAGAACCGAACACACCTGAACTTAGGGGATCCGAGTACTGAGTCGAGACGGCTCAGTACTTTCGCGCTTTTTCGGAATCGAAAACAGGGCATAAAGGCATCGTTACTTTGTCGGATCTCGGATCTCGTGAGTTTTGAAATCTATAAATACTGCCCTCCACGGCAACCTAGTACCATTTGAAAGAGAGACACTGAAGAGGTAGCACACTGTGTAGAGCAGTTGGTCAGCCAAATAGATAGAATTGAAAGAGGAGGGGTAGCAGTGTTCAACAAAGTCTACAGTGACATTCAAGAGAGCTCCATTGCTAATTGTCATTGCTGAAATACAAATACTAGGCCTTTGCAGGCTTTTCTTCGGACTTTTCATTTTTGCCACTGCTGTGCGCCAATATGTACTAGATATGGTAGGAACTGCCGTGTGTTGAGTCATTGCTCTGTCGCTTAGTATCCAGCCAAGTCGTTGTAGTATTTGTCCGAAAGTTTATGAAAATAATAATGTGACCTGTGAGGGGGTCAAAATTGACTGTAAATGACATGAAATTAGTGTTATTGAGGTTAATAATAATGTAGGATCAAAAAAAGAGCAAAATTATATGATTTTAGCATATTTTAGCAATTTTTCTAAAAAAAATACAGATCCAAAACCAAAAGCAAAACACACGAGGGTGGTTTTGCCAAAATCAAAACACAAAGCTAATCCAGATCCAAAACCAAAACCACTTCACAGGGGTCAGTGAGCATCTCTAATTTTAAGGTATTGCTATTGAAAAGTCTGAGATTGTGCTCAAAACCAATTGTGGATTTATGGGACTGAGTGAGCACATAATTGTGTAATATGCTTGTTCATCTCTCTCATTTTTTCTTTTTTTGTGAGATATTTAATTGGAAAAAAATTTAATTTTCATGTAAGGTGAATACTCAATAGGATTTTTAGAGATCTATTGTGCTAGTCTATCTAGTATTCCAATATTATAATTAGATTATCGTGTGCATTGCATTTTAGATAATCATTTTTTGTATTTTGCGTATTCTGCCATCTTGTGCTGTTTTTTCCTAATACGGAATATTATCCCCTGGCGCTCCTTTTTCGTAGTATATTTCTTCTGATAATGCTTCTGCCTCACAGCCACGCACAGTTTCCCCATCAACAACTACAATTGTTATTTCGCTATCTTATAAATCCAGTGTTTCCCACATCTCTCAGATTGTAAGCTCATTTGGGGTCATCTTTACCTTCTGTTTTATATCATTATATATGTTGTTTATTTGCATCATGATCCTCTCAATGTACAATGCTAAGTAATATGTGTTGTGCTTTATAAATAAAGGATAATAATAATATTGATAATAATTCTGGCATTTCACACTCATGACAGCAAGATCATTTTACATTTTGATTACAGAGTACACAGGAAAGTGCAAACATCTATCAAATGTAAGCATTTTTCAAATGATTAGGGTTTTTGGAAGCACTTTAAATGGTAATCTATGGTGAAAGGTGTTAGTATGGAACGCTGCACTCTGTCTTCTATATGCCTGGTGGTCTACTGGGACATCAAGTGGGGTAGTGACGTGGTCATCATAGCACTAATGCGCATGCGCAAATAGAAGTGTTGTTTCTTCCAAGTTGTCACTGAGAGAAGACGCAGCATTAGAAGCTGCGTAGGTACAATTGTTATACAAGTACCATAATGTTTCTGCATGAAGCTGCAGTATACCAAAAGTCTTGCAACCTGCTTACATGTATATAAAAAAATACTGCTCCGTATACATAACCTGCATATGACTGTTGTACTACCTGATTCCTGCTGCAGCCATTAACCCTGTGAGTAGCTGCATTACTGTTACAAGAGTTCAAATAAACCCACTTGTTAAGTTTAAATGTGTGTGGACTGACATCCATATCCAACATTGCGGACACCTTACAGACACAGCAAAAGGTGCTGCCAATAAAAGGTACACATTAAAACTCAACCTAAGCTGCCCATACACATATTGATCATTAGGTCATATCAGGCCAGCATCGTAGCATATATGGTCAATTGGATGGTCGTCATGTCTGGTTAAATATTCAGTCCAGTTAGATCTGATTCAATTACACAAAATTGAAATTCCTGTCGGCCAACGATGAACACCTAGCATATATAGTATGCATCAGTCAACCAGAAAAAGGAAGTTATGTTATGGTTATGGTCTGATCTGCCATATAAGTATCTGGGTGTCCAGAGATAGGATCAAGATTCTATATTTGGCAATATATGAGAAGCTTTAGTCTCAATGTATACAAGCACACAATGTTAAGTGTCTTAACTTATTTTTTTTTAACTAAAATGTGATCAATACCATTTCCGGGTAGCATAGCGGATGCTAGCTTAAAATAATTGAAAATAGTAGAAGTAGAAGCCAATGTGGTGTGAACTACCTTTGACATATCACTTCCCAGAATACCTTACTGCTGAGTAAATTTTATATGTATCTTTATAATTATTTGGGAGAACAGTCCCCAGAGAAGTCCCTAAACATGCTATGCATAAAAATATATTATGGTCTTTACTGGATTACAAATTACTTTTAAGTGAAGCTATTGACAACCTTGAGTGAAAATCCATTGAAAATCTATATGCTTCCGAAAGACTATAAGTTAAGCCAATTCCCGGAGAAACCCTTTCCAGAAAGTGAATCAGCTTTGTGTTGTGCTCTAATGGTTTGAGCTGACATCTGAAGGATGTCAACCAGTGAGTGACATTGTCTATCAATCAGTCAAACTGCTTCTCAGGAAATTAAAAATGACAGCTGCAGGCAAGTCTCCATAGACACAGTTCCAAAGCATTAGCTCATAATGCAGCCATTATCTCTTACGATCATAAATCTCCTGTATCACAGATCTGACTCTTCAAATGTCATACAGTTTAGAATATCATACAGATTTTGTTAGCTTCACAGGGGTTAAAATAAGAATGTGATAAATACATATGGGAATTGGGCAAGCAGCCAAGCAGGCAGCCACCAAAGAAACATTCATCTGAATATGAAATGACCTCCAGGCGGTCAGGATACTCAGTGCCATGCTAACAACTCATTGACATTTGTTTGAGTTATCGCAAGTGATTCATTATCTCCTGCCACCACTGCCCTCAAGTTGGTTATTTAAATTATTTTGTTATAATTGTAATAGCCTTTTTTCCTGAGGAAAAAGAAATTAAATGCATTGATCTGTTTTGAAGGTAGCAGCTGTTTTGGGATTGGAATGCAGACACTGGCTATAGCTTTCTATGTACCAATTGATTTATTTTGCAAAAAATTAGTTTACATCATTTTTTATAAAGAGCTTTTTCAGAATTTGTGCTAGAACAAATAATAGATCCCCTATCACTACAAAAACATCTATACATAATACTGTTCTGTTAGGTTGCGTATAGTACAAAATATTGATAGTCAATTAATAAAATCTCTCTACAGATCTTTCATTAAGAGGGCTTTAAAAGTGCTCTGGGACATCCCTTGGATTAGATGTGCTTTGCCTTTAGATATAGATATATAAAGTAAGAGTGGTAAATATGTGGCTAACCCTACCAGAAATATTGCTATATGGAGACTGAATAGGCTATTTAAAACACAGAGTGCGTATATTTTACTTATAGAAAATACAATATATAAACCAATGCAAATTAAAATTATTCTGAAAGGGTGATACATGATGAAATCCAGTTACCATTTTGGAGCCAGGACTTATTTTTACATCAGATAATATTAATGCTCTATGGCCCTGTAACTATATCTCTTGCACCCCTCAAATCTTATTAAAATATCCAGTGTCTGCTGGACACTAATACAAAGGGGCAAATTCAATTAGCCGCAAGGTGCATCCAGACATTGAGTCTAATGCATTTTCCACATCTAATCAGGATAAATCCTGATTAGTTGTTGATTGTGACTGGGGTCATCATGGGCCCATATGCACATTGATTTGCACCTAATTAGGTCTAAAGCTAATTATTGATTGATTCACAAAGTATTTTATCAGGAAAAAATACATTGAGCATCATCACTTGTTTCCAAATATGTCCTGAATACTTTATATACAATTGTGTACTGGTTATAAACAGAAGGCCTTAATCATTGTAATCACAAATAATCTTATAAAATAAGTGACAGGAATTTTGAAATCTATTGGGCATGAGGCAGTTTAAAATGACTTAGGTAGGTGTTTGCAGGAATGGAGAGCTCAGTAGAAGGCAGAGCAATCAAATTCCTTAATTAATTTATAAATTATGAGCTGGCTTCTGGAAGTAGTTTTAGTTGATACGTGCTATAAAGTACAGGGATATCTAGTCTGTTCAGATATTTGGGACATTTCTCTAGTAATCTTTCAAGGGTTACGGAGGCAAAGTGAACTTTACATTTGGATTCAAGAGACAGTAATCCTAGATCTGATAACATATGATATTGCACTTTTTAAGGATACACACCACAAATCGGCAAATACATTTTTATTAAAGACGTTCACTGACCCCCGTGTTTTGGTTTTGGTTTTGGATCTGGATTAAGTTTGTGTTTTGGTTTTGGTTTTGGCTTTGAGAAAACAGCCCTCGCGTGTTTTGGTTTTGGATCTGTATTTTTAAAAAAATTGGTAAAGTACGCTAAAATCACAAAATTTTGCTCTTTTTTTTGTTCCTACACTATTATTATTAATAACCTCAATAACACTAATTTCCATTCATTCTCAGTCAATTTTGGTAACCTCACAGGCCAAAATATTATTTTCATAAACTTTTGGACAAAGACTGCAGCGAGCAGGCTGGATGTTAAGCGACAGAGCAATGACATAAACACACAGCAGTTCATAGCACATCTAGGAAACATTTCCACATAGCAGTGGCAGAAAAGGAAAGTGGTGCAAGATGGAATTGTCCTTTGGACCTCCCACCCATCCTTATCTAAATTATTTAAAAGAACATGTACATTTTAACAAAACAAGCACTCCAGCAACAAGGAGTGCCACTTTTGTGGCTGAAGTGCTTGGTATGTTTGCGCCCCCACAAAACAATCTACCAATAGCTTTGCTGCCTTAAGCCTAACAGTGCTGTCAATGAACTCTATGTTATTAAACCATGTCTGCTCGTGTTGCATCTTTAATCTCCTTCTCCTCTGTGGATACCTCCCTCTCATCCCTGAAGAACTGGCAAACTTATGTAGACACAGGAATGGATATTACAACTGGAGTGGCATTACATCTGCTTCAGACAGACTGTGACACGGAACATGTGGGCAGCATGGAATCTGTCATGTTGGAATACACTGCACTGAACAGAGATTTATACCAATATATACACGCAGTTGAGGAGACTGTACTTAAGTTGCAACGTGACCCACCGGATGAAATTCCGGATTTAAGAGAGCTTGTACACAAGAGATACACTGGGCTTCAGAAGAATAATACCAAGGAGGAACTGAGGCAAGACGATAAATATGTCCAGTTTAAAGAACAGCTAAAAGACCTGAGAAAACAAATAGGTGTGTCACCAGCCCCTGCAGACTAAGCTTTGAAAGATGAAGACGAGGAGATCGCCATCATCCAGAGCACTCCTATAAAACAGTTGAAAATGGGAACCCAGGGAATAACAAAGTATGTGGTCACATGTAAGAGAGAAGCAATTGAAAGGCTGATTGAAAACAAACTTCAGAAGGTTAAATCTGCCAGGGGTCCAAAAAGTGGCTGTGATCACCCTGACATGAGTATATCGGATCTTGTTCCAGACAATGAACTCAAAAGAGCCATTGAAATTTACATCAAAAAGCAAGGTCATCGCTCTGCTTTGAATCGACCCAATTCCCAAAAAATTCAAATATAGCTAGGTACCTTTGACGTAAAGTGCAGATTACAAACACTTTGTGCAATACTGTTGAAACAGCAGCAAAGTGGAAGGCCTGAGTATTACATGTACACATCTATTTAGACATCTATGCTTACATTACTTTTGCAAGCAACATCGTTCTTAGTTAATAAAACTGTTGTCTTCATACTGTTCAAAAAAATTAATAATAATCCTCCACCATTCTTTGGATGTTGATAGTTGATAGTAGGATCAGGTGGAGTTACAGCACTAATTTTGGTCAATTCTTTTACAGTAAACCAGACCAGATGTCAAAATGTTGTGCTAAATCATCTGCATCATCAATGGGTGACTTAGAGTTTTGCAAAGCACACAACAGTATATAGCACACGGAGGTAACATTGACACACAGCGATAGCTGAAAGGAAAAGTGGTGCAAGATGGAATTGTCCTTGGGACCTCCCACCCTTATGTTGGATCGTAAAAAGGACATGCACACGTTAGCAAACCAAGCACTTCAGCGACAAGGAGTGACACTTTTGTGGCTGAAGTGCATGGTTTGTTTGGGCCCTACCAAAACAAGCTAACAATGGCCTAAGGCACCTAAGGTAACAGTGCTGTTGTCACTCACCAGACTGTGAGTGCTTCTTCCCGTGTGTTTAGGAACCGTGGCCGTCCACCATCCTGAGGGTCTGCGCATGTGCAGCCCTTTCAAACCTTCTGTTCATGTTCCTTTTAGTTAATTGGCTGATCAGGCAACACTCCCTATTTAAAGCACCTGAGTTCCATACCTCGTGGCCTGATCTTGGAGTCTCATTCCCCATGAGCTTCTGAAGGTGTTCCTGTGTTTCCTCGTGTATTCAGCTCAGCTGATTCCTGTGGTTTCCAGACCACTTCAACTCTCCTGTGGTTTCCAGACCACTTCTACTGTCCTGTGTTTCATCGTGACTGTATTAGCTGATTCCTATCCGCTGCCTCCGTGCACTACAGTTATCAACTCACTTCAACTCTCCTGTGTTTCATCGTGACTGTATTAGCTGATTCCTATCCGCTGCCTCCGTGCACTACAGTTATCAACCACTTCTACTTTCCTGTGTTTCATCGTGACTGTATTAGCTGATTCCTATCCGCTGCCTCCGTGCACTACAGTTATCAACTCACTTCAACTCTCCTGTGTTTCATCGTGACTGTATTAGCTGATTCCTATCCGCTGCCTCCGTGCACTACAGTTATCTACTCACTTCAACTCTCCTGTGTTTCATCGTGACTGTATTAGCTGATTCCTATCCGCTGCCTCCGTGCACTACAGTTATCTACTCACTTCAACTCTCCTGTGTTTCATCGAGACTGCACCAGCTGATTCCTATCCGCTGCCTCCGTGCTCAACAGTTCCAGCTCATCTCAACTCTCCCGTGTTTCATCGTGACTGCACCTGCTGATTCCTATCCGCTACCTCCGTGTACCTGCAGTGTCCTGCTTGCCGCTACCCTTCAGTTCTACTCGTGTCTGCAGCCAGCTGATCCGCTCTCCGTGCTTCTACAGTGTTCCTGCCTGTGTCAACTCGCCAGTCTGCATCGGATCAACGCCTCGCTGCTTTCATCTCGTCTAGACTATCTCTACTCTTCAGTGTTCTCCAGGTGTCCAGTTCTATATACTACTGCTTCCTGAGTATTTGTTTCTATCCCTGCTGGTCTACCTACCTGTGCGCTGCACCTACTTGATTACCGCTTCTACCCTCCTGGGACTTCGCATCCTGCCGGCCTCCAGCCGTTCAGGTATCTCTGCACTCCTGTCTGACAGCCTGCTCCTGAACCACGGTATGCATACTTCTCATTGACTGTGCTGGTGTATTGCATATCTTGCTGGACTGAGTTGTTCTCCTCTGGAGTTTACTATCCGCTGAGACTATTGCCATCATTTGACTGTGTTACCTTTTGCCCGGATAGTTCCTGTGACTTTGTATTATTGTGCAGTGCTGTTCAGTCATTACTATATTGTGCATATCATCGTGGGATCAAGTTCAGTGTGCCCGTGTATACTCTATATTGAATTTCTCTCCCCGTGCTCCTCCTCACATATATATTCAGTGGTACAACTTGCTAGAGGCAGACCACTGTTCCCTGTTTCCTGAGTCACCTGTTTCCAGTATCCTTTCACATAGCAGTGGTACAACTTGCTAACGCAGACCACTGACTTCCCGGATACCTCCACCTGGATTCCATTCCTTCACATAGACAGCGGTACAACTTGCTAAACGCAGACCGCTGACTCTCATCACCTCCTCGTTGCTTCTGGACATTCCTCCTCACTATAGCAGTGGTACAACTTGCTACCGCAGACCACTGACTACCCTCACGTTTCCTTGTCCATTCAGTTCCTCGTGTACTACTACCTATATATTACCAGTGCTACTAGTCATAGACTTTCCACGAGCATTCTCTACCATCTGCTGTCTCCTGTTCCGTGATCACCCCGCTACCAGAGTACCATATTACCATCTATACTGCTCTGGTAAGTCCATCACCTGGTGATCCCTGGGTAAAGACTCCTAGTGCCCGTGACAGCTGTTAATGAACTCTACTGTTGCAAGATGTTGTTGTCATCATCCTCAGCCTCATCCTTACCCTCATCAGTGTGTACATCATCCTCACACATTATTAATTCATAACCGCTGGAATCCATTATTACAGAAGTCTCTGAATTTTTATATAATTGGCGGGAAAGGCCTTCATCATGGAAGTTGAAGTTCATTTTTATGAACATTTTCTTTTCCACATTTTGAGGAAGTAGCCTCCTAAGCTGACCGCTGACAAGGTTCCCGGCTGTGCTGAAAACTCTTTCCAAGTACACACTGGAGGGTGGGCAGCTTAGGCAGTGCAAAGCGAGTTGGTACATGCGTCTCCAAATTCCCTTCTTTTCCTCCCAGTATGTAAAGGGACTGTCTGCCGTGTCTATTTATATGCTGTCGTTAAAATAATCCTCCACCATCATTTGGATGTTGATAGTAGGATCAGTTGGAGATATGACAGAGGTGACGTTTTTTGGTCAACTCTTTTAGACCACACCAGATGTCAAAATTTAGTGCTGAGCCATCTGCATCATCCATTGGTCTCTGGGGAAAGCTAAGTTTTTTCCTAGCAGCAGTTGACTTAGAAACTGAAGGAGGAGATGCCGTCATGTCACATACCACTTGTGCTGTCATCTTCCTCACCAGGAGCTCCTTGCATCTCTAGAGATCTGAGTCAGTTGGAAACAAAAAGAAGACATAGCTCTTAAACCTAAGATCAAGCACTGTCACCAAAATTTAATGATCCGATATCAAGATTTTGATAACTCTTGGATCTTGGTGAAGCAAATAGTATTTGATCTACAAGTCCGACATACTTAGCATAATTGCTTTGTTTCATCTCCTCTTTAAGTTTCTTAAGCTGCTTTTCCAAAAGCCTAATTAAGGGAATCACTTTACTCAAGCTAGCTGTGTCTGAACTCACTTCACAAATGACTATTTTGAATGGTTTCAGCACCTTGCAGAACACGGAAATTATTCTCCATTGCGCTTGAGTAAAATACTTCTCCCCTCCTTTCCCAATGTCATTGCTTGTGGAGTAAGCGTGTATGGCTTTTCGCTGTTCCTCTATCCTCAGAAGCATATACAGGCTGGAATTCCACTTTGTTACCACCTCTTGCTTCAGTTGGTGTCAGGGCAAATTAAATTGCTCTTGTAGCTGCTGCAATCTCCTACATGCTGCTGCCGAATGCTGGAAATGTCCAGGTGTTTTACATGCCACAGACAGCATCTCCTGCACGTCCCTATCATTTTTCAAAAAGCTCTATACCACCAAGTTTATTGTGGGAGCAAAACAAGGAATGTGATGGAATTTTCCCAGCTGTAATGTTCTCACAATATTGGTGGCTTTTTCAGAAATGCATATCCTGAGGAGAGTCCAAGTGAGATAAGCCATGTTGCAATGACATCGCTTGGTTTTTGTAACAGATTGTCAGCTGTATGCTTCTTAGTGAAGCCAGTGATATATAAAGTAGCCTGTCTCTGGAAAATGTGACGTACTTGGGTAAATGCTGCTGCTGTACCTGTTGGTGAAGGCGAATCACCGACCCAGTGGGCTGTCAAAGTCATATAATTTGGGATCTAGTTGAGAGAAGGGACCTAGCTGATGCTGGACTGCTTGTTGTTATTTTTTAGCATAAGTTTCAGATTGTCCCAACAGCTTTTCATGAACTCGCTTCAAAAGGTGTAACATGGATGAGGTTCCTAGATAGTTAAGGTCCCTACCTCTACTGACTGTGGCTTTACAAACACTACAAATGGCTAGACAATTTTTGGTAGGATTTGGGTAAAAATAATTCCACACATAACAGGTGGATTTTTTCATCTTTTGTCCAAGCATGACAATGTTCTTTTTCTTATCACGTGCAAGAATTCCACTGGTGCAGGGCTTGAACAAACAACATCATCCTCATCAACATCCTCATTAGCGCCATTGTCAGATACACGAATACCCCCCTCATCCTGTTGCAATTTCAAAGTGGAATACTCAATTTGTGCATCACCGGCTATACTTGGGCTGTTCATCCACACATTGCAGAAATGCTGAAAGGAGGCTTCTTTATGGGTAGAGTCTCAGAAAGATCAAGCTTACACATAGCACTCGTGGATAGACTCTCCTCAGGGATTTGTGTCATTTCTGAATCTGAACATACATTTTTGTTTCCCTGATTTAAAAACACTATGCACTTTAACATAGGTTTTAGCAGATGACGTATAAGGATTATTATAATATGACTGGTGCCAGCAGCTGCTTGGTGCTCCTGGTCTTCTGTGTATTGATGTGAATCCATTTTGATAACACAGTACAATGTGACTGCAGATTTTGAAGAACACTGACAGCCCTATTATTTCTATTTCAGTAATGACAATTAGCAATGGAGCAATGGTACGTAAACTGTAGACTGGCAACACCACAAGGACCACTCCTGTTTCTGTGTGAAACCACAGCAGGCCAGAGACTTTGTACTTGGGGAGAAAGGTTTACTTGGGGAAAGTGAGCCACTGAGGAACAAGGGCTAAAAATGTGGGGGAGAAATTAGCTGAAACAAAGTATTAATATCCCTCTAACCAGCCTCCCCTCTTTTCTCACAAAATGTGGATTATAGCATGTACATTTTATAGCCCTTGCTTGTTTTCCCCGGCCCAACAGAGTACAAATTCAGTGTCTAATTACATGTGGATAAGTGGACACGTGGTACATTGTAGCTCATTGTAAATATGTACATTGTGTATTGTATATTGATGATGTGGCAGTGAGGTTGTTATTCATTGTCTTTAATGTGAAGTCAGGGGGGTTATGGGTAGGGATCAGATTGCAAGATACAGATGAGGAGGAAGGCTAGTAAGTGTATATTGTTCTCAAAAGACTATTCCAGACAATTGGTCTGCAATATTGGAGGGGAGGTTCTGTGAAAATAATACCCTAGATATAAGGAGCAACTCCAGGGGGAGGTGATATTCATTCTGAGTATTGCTTCATGGAAGGTGCAGTGTAGCTGATTTTGAGTTTTTCACTCTGTACCAATGGACTACAGCTGCAGCTAAGAGAAGAACTTCATGTGCCTTGAAGCCAGGACATCCAGGTCACTGTAGCTCCTTAAGATAGTGGGTAAGGGACAGATGATGTGGTAAACCTCTCTTTCATTTATTTACTGTGTGCACATAATAATCTAGTGATTTTTTTATTACAATAAATGTATTGTTTTACTTTCTAACTGCATTTGTCTGAGTGACTATACGAATCCTAGAAGGTACTGGGTAGACTTCCCTGGAATAGGAAGGCACCTGTGTATTGTATATTGATGATGTGGCAGTGAGGTTGTTATTCATTGTCAGGTTGCAAGATACAGGTGAGGGGGAGGCTAATTAGTGCCCATTGTTCTCAAAAGACTACTCTAGACATTTGGTCTACAATCTGGGAGGGGAGCTTTTTTTGAAATTAGACCCTAGATATAAGGAAACACTCCAGGGGGGAGGTGATATTCATTCTGAGGATTGATTCATGGAAGGTGCAGTGGAGCTGGTTTTGCTTAGTGCAAAATACACAACATTGTTAACATGCCTGCCCAGGAAAAAGTGTATGATTACGTCTGTGTGAAGATTTGGTAGCTGTGCCTCCTTACATTTGGAAAGGTGGAACAAGGAAGAGAGATGGCGTGCAAATACAGAGTATGTAAGGGTATCTTTTGGGTAATTTCGAAAACAGACTGACCCACCTGATCTGATTTCAGCTTAACCATAGCGATTTGGCTCAACCTACATTCTCAGGTGAGCATTCAATACTAGCACCTGTGGCCATAATCCACAGGCACACACTCCCTGCCCACAACCATCTCTTCTGTAAACCATCTCTTCAGTGAACCCATCTGCACCTCCTGAACTGCATCGCCATCTGCTGCTGACTGCTTCACTTGCTCTACCACTGTTTATACTTGTACCCTCTGTCCACATTAATCTCCTGAATCCAGACCACCAGCCAAATCTGCACTTCTTTGGCTCTAGGCCACCCACATCTAATCTGCCTCAAAACACTGCCATCTGGCTCTGTTGCCCTCTAAGTCCAATATCCCTCCTTACTTCACCCTCAATTTACCCCTCCTCCATAATCTCTGCCTTGCCGCCTAACATTCTTCCACTCTACCCAATCCTACCTTACCTCCCCTGCCCCCCTTCTTCCTTATTCTCTATTTCATCTCATCCTCTTCTCCTTCATATTCTATCTTACCATACCTGTCCTTCTTTTTCCCAATCCTCCCACCCAATATTCCTACCCCCATCCCACCATCAACACTTGCCCTCTTGGATAGTTTAATCTCCACCTCCTCTGCTACCTGCCTGGACCACTAAACCAAATATTCTCTCATTACTTTCTCCATGGAGAATGTAAGCTTTTGCACACAGGGTCCTCTACCTTATGCCTCATATCTGTTCATCCTCTGCCCATCTTCCTCAAATGTTTCTGTCTCATCTCTTATGTTTAATTTTTTGTGTATGCTTTGTGATTTGTTATATATTCAATCACATGATTAACTTTATCATTCTGCTCAACTATACCTATGTACCTATTATTATGATTACTGTTTTAATGTATGTCATATCTGTATGATTATGGCATCCATTATTGAATGTGTTGGGCCATATAAATGAGTAGGGTAGGTCTTTCCTACACTGTAAATATCGTCACTTAACTTGCCGACACGAAAATGTCAGCAAGCTAAATGCCAACACTTTCATTGTGTGACACGTGGACAATGTCATCAGTGTGATTGCAGATTCACAATGTCGTCATTAATAAAAATACACCAACATGTGTCTCAAAATATCTCCCAACTCGATAACTCTGTTCTGAACAGGATCTGCATCTCTCATCCACTCTCATTACATGCTGTCATTCCTGTTTGAAGGAATTTTTTCAAGCTGCACCCACTCTATGAAATTCCCTCCATCAATAAGACTTTCTTCTGGTCTACAAACCTTCAATTTTTCTTTAAAAGCCCACCTATTCAGACAAGCTTATAATATTCCTCAATCACCCTCTTAACCTCACTACGTTACCCCATTACCACGCTTTACACAATTCATACTAGACAACAACCCTCTGACCCCCTGACCAACATTGATGTGTGTCTGGATGATGTAGCATGTGAATCACTTTTTACCTTTGCAATCTGGCTGGACGGAATGCAATCTGTAGACTTCATCATCATCACCATTTATTTATATAGCGCCACTGATTCCGGAGCGCTGTACAGAGAACTCACTCTCATCAGTCCCGGCCACATTGGGGCTTACATCTAAGTTCCCTAACATACACAGACACACACAGACAAAGACTGGGGTCAATTTGTTAGCAGCCAATTAACCTACCAGTATGTTTTTGGAGTGTGGGAGGAACCCGGAGCACCGGGAGGAAACCCACACAAACACAGGGAGAACATACAAACTCCTCACAGATAAGGCCATGATCGGGAATTGGACTCATGACCCCAGTGCTGTAAGGCAGAAGTGCTATCCACTACACCACCGTGCTGCCCATAACATCATATATCCAAATCCCACTCACTCTATGTCAGTATTACCCAGTATTTTTATTACTGTGTTTGTCCCCAATTGTAAAGCGCTACAGAAATTGCTGGACATAAATAAATGTTGATGATGATGATAATAATGATGAATTGAGGATACTGTGCATTATGGAGGCATCCTGAGTGACCCATAGTCACATTCTTGATATGACAGCTGCATCTTTGGACCAATAGCTATTTCACTATCTTAATACCCACTGCTTTAGGCATCCAAGATGACTTAGGGATTCCCAAATAAAATGAACACACAGGCTGGGCCCAGAACAAGACAGGAATTTGATGAAACAATGTACTGGACATATTTAAATGTTAAAGATGATGATAATGATGAATTGAGGATACCATGCATTATGGAGGCATCCTGAGTGACCCATAGCCACATTCTTGATATGACAGCTGCATCGTTGGACCAATAGCTATTTCACTATCTTAATACCCACTACTTTAGGCATCCAAGATGACTTAGGGATTCCCAAATAAAATGAACACACAGACTGGGCCCAGAACGAGACAGGAATTTGATGAAACAATGTACTGTAATTGCAAAGTTTTTAGACTTTGGAACAAAAGAGAAAATGTTGACTGATGTATTCAAGGGCGAGTTGATATAAAATCACCAGAAAAGAGTTTCCTTCAAAATCGCCATTTCCCAAATCGCTACAAATCTTAGTCCGATGTTTTGCCAGTCCAGCAATACAAGTTGCCAAATTTATGAAGCTGAGATTTTGCAAACTTTAACTCCTCTGAGAAGATTTCAGATGTACCTTCTCCCCTCACATAATTGCCTTAGGTCTTATACTGCTAATGTGGATCTTTATCAATGTTGATGGGCCTGCCCCTTGTTCAGATCGTTTTGGCTATCAGCGAACTTTTTACTTTAGTGTGGGCGATATTAGGACTTTTCCCAACCACTCAGAGAATAACTAAAGGGGGGAAACATTTATTGTTTGCCATTACCGCTGCTGCTTGTAAATCGATGCTTCATTTGTGGCTCCAGCCTACTACTCACCCTTTATAATTTTTGTAAAAACTTGCATATGCGTTCCATATAGACTGTGTGGAACGTCTGTTGGATTAAGAGTAAAAGACTGAGCGATGTTTTGATATGTGGGAAAACTATATTAACACGCAGCCCTTATCTACCAAAAGCCAAATAAAAACGAATTTTGGGGGTATATTTAGTAAACTGCGGGTTTGAAAAAGTGAAGATGTTGCCTATAGCAACCAATCAGATTCAAGCTGTCACTTTATAGAATGCACTAGATTCTGTTTAATTGCTATAGGCAACATCTCCACTTTTTCAAACCTGCAGTTTACTAATTATACCCCTTGGAGTTTACTCTTAGCAGTTGTAATACATTTTGCAGGTTTAGCCTATGTCCCAAATAACATGTATACTTTTTTAGCAACATCCAAAAAGACTTTGTTTTCAGTTATCTAATGTTCAGTCTCAGAGAAATCAGATTGCAGTACATTTTTAAGGTCTGTGAGGTTCGATATGTGGACATATAAGATAATATCATGTGCTAACTTATGCATAGAAGTTGATTTACAGACTGTAGGTAAGTCATTTATAAATAACATATTTATAGAAAATAATAGTGGCCCTAGAACAGAGCCTGAGGAACCCAAGAGGAAATCTAGGAGGCTTGAGGTAAAGCCAGACATTGACACAAAATAGGAACTTTCTAATCTACAGGAGTGAAATCACTTGAGCTCATATTACAATTGGCTGTCTGATTTTCAACATAATAAGATCCCTACATGCACCCTACACATATGTCATACAACAGTTGTACAAAGAATGAAAACAGAGAGTGAACTTTTATATAACAAAGAACAGATTCTCTCAATGGAATATTATCATTTATTTAATCAGACAAGGAATTCCAACCCTTTCCCCTCTGCTAAGCTTTATTAATCTCATATTTTCTCTGTCCCCATAGGCTATCCTACTTTAGAAGATGGAATACCAGTACATTAAGTATGTTGAAAAATCAAAGCACCCTAATGGAAGTAATAAGTCATTAAATTGGAGTGGATTGTTCATCTGCTGAGTGGACAAAGAAAAGACGTCAGGAATGCATTTCCAAAGAGATGTAATTTTAGACCAGTTATATATGAGGCATGTTTATCTATGCTGATTTCAAGTAAGAATCATTCTTTTTTTTATCACCAATATAAATGAATAACAAATTGGCTATATTTAAATGTTTCTGAGCCTCTTTTCAACAGCCTTTGTGACAAACATGCTGTTGCTGTCACTGCTTGAACCTCCCAGTTTATAAAATATTATCTGTTTACTTCTCAGTGCTATATTTGTCAGCATGAACATACATTCACTAACAATGGGAACAGTGTGATAACAATTCTTAATAATTAGACAATTATTACCTTTTGTTTGCAATAAATGCCTGGGGCTGAAGGCACTTGCCTCGGATCTCCTTTTGTTCCTATCGGTTTCAAACAGACTTGAGTGCCCAGAGGAGTAGATGAACTACATACATTGTGATTGCATTCAAGCTATTGAACAGATTTACCAAATCCTCAAGAATTTAGTAAATCAATCTGTTTGTCCCTCAGAGGTACAACCTATCTATGCTGCAAACTACAACAGAAATAAAAGGTGTTTTGTTATTTCTTTATATTTCATGCTCTAAGAACTGTGTGACCATATTTTTTTTACTCCAAATGGTTCTAACTGTATTTAGTAATATCAGTACTTTGTTATACGTGATAGTGGCTTACTTTTAAAGTGATATTGCAATCCAGTGAAATATTGGGAGCCGTGTTTCCTACCTTTACTATTTTCTAACATTGATCAACATACAATAGCTAGTCACTAAGGGTCATTTATTAACCACGAAATTTGAATTGCATTAGGTGCACAAGGTGGCCTATTTGTCTACCAAGCGCAATTCAAACTGCAGGCAAGTTTCACAGACTTTTGAACCACCCCCTATTAAGTCATTCCGTAACCAGTTTTGCAGGTTAGTGACTGCCCAGAAAATGCACAGGGTGGAAACAGCAAATGTGTCAAATTACAACTTACTGTCACCTCTGTTAGTCATTTAAACTTTTATGTTTTTCTCCTAAAGCACAGACAGTATTGCTCGGGTTAAGATTTAGTTATATCTTATTTTAATTATGACAGACACGACATCCGGAATGTCTTTATTTTATGTTTCACTTTATTATGTTTGAATGTTTACTACATTGTAGGAAGTGAGCCTAAAATTTCCCTTTCTTACAATAGTACAACTGGAAGGTGCAACATGTGCTCCATTACAGGTATAAAGATGAAACAGATATTCAGGAGCTGAAATTATCTCATGCAGAGGGGAAACATTTATGCACCCTCTCTACTTCTATCTCATTTCAATAATCCTTTTCCATTAAAGGAAATATTGGTTCTGGAATTCAGTAGAAAAAAAAGATTGCTTATGTGCTTAATACAGCCTTAGCAAGGAACACCTCAATCCGCCCACTTCAGATAAGTGGGAATGACTGTGCACCCCTCTGCACAGCAAGTGACACCCTAAAAATGAATCCTCACCACCCCTTTTTTCATTTCAATAATCTTGCTCTGCAAGGTAAACTCATGCTCGGCAGTGATCCACAAAACTAAGTGCACTAGTGTGCCTATTCCTGAGTCAATGCCTTCCATTTGTCAGTACAAACTTCTACTGCTTCTACAAATATTATTATTATATTTTATTTATTGGGAGCCACAAAAGGTCAGAAGCACCGTACATGACATATACAGACAGCAATGATCCATAACAAATTACATAATACATAATGCATTGAAAACAAAATACAAAGACAAGCATACTGAATAAACAAAAACATACTCAGATAACATGGTAATGCAGATCAAACTACAGGTGAGTGACACTAAGAGTGATGGTAATGTCCAATGTGAAGTAACATAGTAACATAGTAACATAGTAACATAGTTGATGAGGTTGAAAAAAGACACCAGTCCATCAAGTTCAACCTATTTTGGATCTCCTGCGATCCTGCACTTATATTTGTAATTAATCCAGAGTAAGCAACCGCCAATCTGTTTCAATTTTGAAAATCCCCCCAGACTCAATATTGCAATCCAATTTTTACCCTATATCCACTATTATCCTTTATTTTAAATTAACGGTCGTATCCCTGGATACACCTTTCCGCTAAAAATTTGTCTAACCCTTTCTTAAACATATCTATTGACTCTGCCATCACAACCTTCCCTGGCAATGAATTCCATATCTTGACTGCCCTTACTGTAAAGAACCCCTTCCTTTGCTGGTTGTGAAATTTCCTCTCCTCTAACCTTAGGGGATGACCACGTGTCCTGTGTATGGTCCTTGGGGTAAAAAGTTCCCATGAAAGCTCTCTGTATTGACCCCTAATGTATTTGTACATAGTAATCATATCTCCCCTTAGACGCCTCTTTTCTAAAGTAAACATGCCTAAACTGGCTAACCTTTCCTCATAACTTAATGACTCCATACCCTTTATCAATTTTGTCGCCCTTCTCTGAACCCTTTCTAGTTCCAAATTATCTTTTTTATAGAGTGGTGCCCAGAACTGTACTGCATATTCAAGATGAGGTCTTACCAATGATTTATACAGTGGCAAAATTACACTGTCTTCCCTTGCATCTATGCCCCTTTTTATGCATGCCAATACTTTGTTTGCCCTTGCAGCTGCTGCTTGACATTGGGCACTATTGCTAAGTCTACTGTCTACGAGCACTCCCAAATCCTTTTCCATTATAGATTCTCCCAAATTAATTCCATTTAATTTTTAGATTGCGTTCTTGTTTTTGATCCCTGAATGCATAACCTTACATTTATCTGTGTTAAACCTCATATTCCATTTAGCAGCCCAATCCTCCAGTTTATTTAAGTCTCTCTGTAGAGAAGCTACATCTTGCTCTGATTTTATTACCTTACAGAGTTTAGTGTCATCTGCAAAAATAGAAACTTTACTCTCTAAACCATCACCAAGGTCATTAATAAATATATTAAAAAGGAGTGGTCCCAGCACGGAACCTTGAGGAACTCCACTTAAGACCTTTGACCAATTAGAAAATGTTCCATTTATCACAACTCTCTGTTCCCTATTCTCTAACCAGTTTTCGATCCAAGTACAAATTTTGATTTCTAGACCCAGTTCCCTTATTTTGTAAACCAACCTCTTGTGTGGCACTGTATCAAAGGCCTTTGCAAAATCTAAGTAGACCACATCTACTGTCCTGCCCTGGTCTAAGTTCCCACTAACTTCCTCGTAGAAACTAATTAGATTAGTTTGACATGACCTATCCCTCACAAATCCATGTTGATTCCCACTAATAATTTTATTGCGTACCAAGTAATCCTGAATACTGTCCCTTAAAATACCTTCCAGTAGTTTCCCCACTATTGATGTCAGGCTTACAGGTCTATAATTCTCTGGTTGTGATCTCGTCCCCTTTTTAAACAACGGCACCACATCTGCTATTCGCCAATCCCTTGGTACTGAGCCTGATGAGATTGAATCTCTGAAAATTAAGAATAGCGGTCTAGCTATTTCCGAGTTTAATTCCATAAGGACCCTTGGGTGTATGCCACCTGGACCTGGAGCTTTATTTATCTTAATATTCTTCAGTCGCCTTTGGACTTCTTCCTCTGACAACCAAGTATTAATTAATGGCATGGTTTCATTTCCATTTTTATGTATTACTCCTGCCATTTGTTCCTCTCTGGTAAATACTGAAGAAAAGAACGTGTTTAATATCTCTGCTTTTTCCTTAGTATCATTTATCAATTCACCCATCTCACTTCTTAGTGGTCCTATATTATCTTTTTTAATCCTTTTGCCATTTATATACTTAAAAAACTTTTTGGGGTTTGTCTTACTTTCTTTTGCAACGTGCCTTTCATTTTCTAATTTAGCCAATCTAATTTCCTTTTTGCATGTTTTATTACATTCCTTGTACCTATGGAAGGACTCCTCTGACCCTTCAGACTTAAACAATTTAAATGCACGCTTCTTCCTTTGCATTTCTTCCCTTACCTTTTTATTTAGCCACATTGGTTTAGACTTAATTCTTTTACATTTATTTCCTATAGGAATGAACTTATACGTGTATGTTTCCAACAACATTTTAAAGACAGCCCACATTTCTTCTGTATTTTTTCCTTCAAAGGCTTTGTCCCAGTCTATGCTCTTTATAGACTCCTTTAGCATATTAAAATTTGCCTTTTTAAAGTTTAAAGTCCTAGTTGATCCCTTATACTGTTGTTTCTGGAAACTAATTTCAAATGAGACCATATTATGATCACTGTTTCCCAAGTGCTCCTTTACTTGAATATTTGATATTACGTCTACATTGTTTGTTATTACTAGGTCCAGTATAGTCCGGTTCCTAGTTGGTTCCTCAACTAATTGGGACATGTAATGGTCTTTTAGCGTGCTCAGAAACCTATTTCCCCTAGCTGTACCGCAGGTCTCAGTACTCCAATCAATGTCCGGATAATTAAAATCCCCCATAATTAAAATTTGACCTAGTTGTGTAGCCTTTTCAATTTGCTGTAGAAGTTGGGCTTCCTCAATCGTACTAATATCTGGCGGTTTATAGCATATCCCTATCAGAAACTTCTCTGAACTTTTTCCTCCGCTGGATATTTCCACCCACAATGCCTCTATATTATCACCAATATTCTCGTATATAACTTCCTGAGTACTTGGTTTTAATTCTGGCTTAATATAAAGACATACTCCTCCTCCCCTTTTATTTACCCTATCCCTCCTGAAGAGAGAATAGCCTTCCAAGTTGACTGCCCAGTCATGTGTATCATCCCACCAGGTCTCAGTAATACCTATAATATCATACTGCTCATTCATTGCTACTAGTTCTAACTCCCCCATTTTACCTGTCAGGCTTCTTGCATTTGCAAGCATACACTTAAGTCTATTGCCTCCCTTAGGTATTTCTTTTAGCTTTAAAAAGGGCCGCTCCTTATCGGCTATGCTTCCCTTTCCCCCCTCTCCACCCCCTTTACTCTTGTTAAATTCCTCCTTACTACTCTCAATGTCTATCCCATAAATACTTGCTTGCCCCTCCCCCCCGGAGCCTAGTTTAAAATCTCCTCCAACCTTCTAACCATCCTCTCCCCTAGCACTGCAGCCCCCTCTTCATTCAGGTGCAATCCATCACGACAATAAAGATGGCAACTGACCGAGAAATCAGCCCAGTGCTCTAAGAATCCAAAACCCTCCTTCCTACACCAATCTTTTAGCCACGCATTAACCTCCCTAATCTCCCGCTGCCTCCCTGGACTAGCGCGTGGCACAGGTAGTATTTCCGAAAATACTACCTTGGATGTCCTTGCCTTAAGTTTGCGACCTATGTCCCTGAAATCATTCTTTAGGACACCCCTTCTTCCTCTAACTCGGTCATTGGTGCCAACATGCACCAAAACCGCTGGGTCATTCCCAGCCCCTCCCAACAATCTGTCCACCCGATCCGCAATATGCCGAGCCCGAGCACCCGGGAGACAACACACTGTTCGGCATGCACGGTCCCGGTAACAGATTGCCCTATCTACCTTCCTAATAATTGAATCCCCTACCACCACAATCTGCCTGGGTCCCTGAGTAACTTTGGTCCCCTCTATGCTGGAGAGACCATTCCCCTGGTTGCTAGAGGAAGCAGTGTCATCCAACTCTACCAATTCTGAACTGCCTTCCACAGTATCTTCATCCAATCTGGCAAATCTGCTGGGATTGCCTAGCTCAGAACTGGCCTGCCTCTTCCTCCCTCTGCTACCCCTAGTAACTGTTACCCAGCTGCCTACCTGTGCATCCTCCTCTGTCTCTGCTCCACCCTGCTCAGATAACGCATCAACGGTGAGCTGTAAACTCTGCTCCAGGTTGGCAATGTCTCTCAATGTTGCAATGGTCTGCTTTAGATCAGTTACCTGGGCTTCCAAAGAGACCAATTGCTCACATTTCTCACAGAGGTATAAACCTTGGAACACTTGCTCCAAGTGTGCATACATATGACAAGATATGCATTGAGTGAGATCATCAAGCCTGCTACTACTCATCTTATTATGGCTAACCTAACTTCTTATAGCCTACAGTGAACTTTAGTACTAGCCTTTCCTAGCCACTTACCAGATTAAACCCCTTCCTGGATTCAACTCCTTAATGGAACCAACTCCACACTTTAAACAAAAACAGCACTTGAAATCAAAAAAGCAGTGAAATCACAAGCTCAATGAAATCGCTTGCTACCTCCTGTTAAATAGAGCTTGCACTAACCAGCTGTATCAACTATGCAATTAAACCACACCCACTAGCTCTAACAGAGAGAAGGAAAAAAACAAAAAAAAACCACTTAATAAACACACAGAAAAACGAATCCCGTTCAATAAACACACAGAATAATTCCCCAAACTATATCACTCTCTCAGCACAGCACAGCAATCCTTAATGGAACCAACTCCACACTTTAAACAAAAACAGCACTTGAAATCAAAAAAGCAGTGAAATCACAAGCTCAATGAAATCGCTTGCTACCTCCTGTTAAATAGAGCTTGCACTAACCAGCTGTATCAACTATGCAATTAAACCACACCCACTAGCTCTAACAGAGAGAAGGAAAAAAAAAAAAAACCACTTAATAAACACACAGAAAAACGAATCCCGTTCAATAAACACACAGAATAATTCCCCAAACTATATCACTCTCTCAGCACAGCACAGCAATCCTTAATGGAACCAACTCCACACTTTAAACAAAAACAGCACTAGGTAGGTTTGAGCTCAAGAAAACAGGGCTAGGGAAGCAGGCCAAGAGTTAGAGAGGGTGATGGAACAGTAGAAGGAGAACATGAGGAAGGACGGCTCTGCTTGTGAGAGCATATATACTAAATACCACCATCTTCCTCCACAAATCCATGCAGTGTGGCACAAACCAAGGTACAGCTAGGCAAATTGAGGCACACAGAGTCACCAAATAGGAATTTGTACTGTGCATTGGTCGTTTTGCTCTTTTTGAGGCCATATGCAGAGACATTGAATTAGCACTTGTATTAAGCGAGGGGTTGATTTCACCTTAACCAGCCTGCACATCATTCCTCACAAAATGTGGACTATAACAACAAGTACTTTTCTAGCCCTTTAATGCTCCCCAGATCTCCAGAGAGCAACTGCAGTGTTTATAATGTGTACAACTGTGGTGTTCTCTGTAGTTATGCATGGTAATGCCATAGCATTGTACAATGTTTTAATATATATATATATATATATATATATATATATATATATATATATATATATATGTTTTCTTATGGAGGCCAGTTGAGTGTTGGGTAAATATTAGGTGTGGCCTGGTTCTTGGACTTAGATGAGGTGGTTGTAGCCACATACTCTTTCCCCTCCTTTCTCAAAAGGAATCCCTGGTCAGCTGGAAGCTACTTCTTGCTGAAAAAGCTTGTGCAATCTGTGGCAATGGGAGTGGCTTGCCACGGGCCTCTCAGGGTAGAATTGACAATGGAGCTAACAGTCTGCAGGTAAAAGGCTGCAGACCGACATGGCCTGAACTCCATCTTTAATAGCTGCATGGCTGCAAAGCCCCTTCTGAACCCCTTAAACAGCACCCTCAGGGGCTAGTTGGTGAACTGCTTGTAGCCTGTACTGCTTGGGAGACACTCGGGCATCACTAGACCCGAAAATTGCTGCAGCTGGTGTTTTCTCTGATTGTCAAGGGGCCCTTACCTCTGGAAGTCACGTGAAGTGGCCGCCGAGATCTGACCGACTCCTCTACCTAACCCGCCAGGTCTCTCCACAGCTGTCTACATCCGCAATGTCTTCCCCCTGAACTCTCCAACACTATGTGGTGTTGGTAACTGAAGGAGTGGACTGCGGGCGGCCACTTCCAGTTCAAGGACGCGGAGATTGGTGCTTGGATCGGCGCTAACTGCAAGCTGGCCCTATCTCGCACTCTCCTCCACATTTGGACAAGTTCAATTCAAGACACCCCTGCTCTCTGGGCGACTGCAGGCCTCTGGGGGGTAGAGTCACATGCCCTAAGATAACCCAATTTACTGCCTGGCCCTGAAGAATCAGTCTACTCTATAAGACACACAGCGCCCTTTCCAAGGCACCCCTTCCTGACTGTCTGGCACTGGTGATAAAGGGCTGTGGTAACATTGCACTGTCTAGAGATATAAGAACAGGAAGTCTTTTCTGGTTCATGGCAGGCTTACACTCTCTCTATTAAGCACTGCTGTACTGGAGACAAACCTCTCCTCTTGGAAAGTTTCAGGGGTTAAAATTAACAACAATGCCACCTACTGGTGAAACTGTATGAGGTAAGGTCTGCTTTACTATTCTCCTGACTTCCACTGCATCCAAGTGAACCAGGTCCCCTTACATTGACTCTCAGCCTTACTATTTGGAGGATGTTAGACGGAGGACGCATCAGTCCAGAGCATTACCTACCGGGCAAGTACAACCTATATACTTACAACAACTTACATCTACTTCCTCTTTAATCATGAATAAAGTGACATCCAAAAACAAAAAGGGGCAGAATTCCGAAATTACACAGCATTTTTCTAGACAAGAAAAGTCACTCTCCGCTGGCTCTTTATCTCCCCGAAACCATCCCTCTCGGGAAGAGGACATGGAAGTAGAAGATATCCAGGCAACAAAGAAAAATATCTCTGATCTTCGCTCCCTCCTTGTGGACCTCAAACAAACTCTTACTTCTGAATTCCAAAAAACAGTCGGGGAATTGAAAAAGGATATTTCTGATTTGGACCAGTGCACCTCCACCTGGAGCAATCCCACGCACAATACGACACCTTTCAATACGAAACTTGTCGAGACCTGGAATATCAGTAGATGAACTTTCTTTCTCGGGGACAAAAACGAAGATCTTGAAAATCACACAAGAAGAAATAACCTCCGTATCCTGAATGTTCCAGAGGTTATTGATGCACCATCCTTGGAACTTTATTTATTGAGTCTCTTTATTCACTTGGTGCCCTCCCTCTCTGATTTTCAGATCCACATCGAGAGGGCCAACTGAGCCCTGCGACCAAAACCAAAGGACTCCGCCCCTCCGAGAGATGTCATCAGGAAATTCCTTTCATTTAAAATCAAGGAGAGGATTTCATTGAGCTCCAGGAACGCCAACTTGATTTTCTTTGAAGGCTCCAAACTTCAAATAATTCAGGACTTAGAATCGTCCGCTAAGAGACCGAACTTACAAGAAAGTACTGCAGCCCTTCGAGGATACAACTATTGCCAGGGCTTCCCATTTCAACTGGTGGTGGAGGCAGGAGAACGTCAGGTGGCGATCAAAACCTTGGAAGAGAGCCGCCACTTCTTATGCCAAATCCAAGTCCGCCCCCTTCCAGGACTGAGGACAGAGGATGAAGCCTCAAGTTCATATCCAGCATGAGACCACTAGCTGTTATGCTCTAACATACCTTCTTTTTCCCCAGCCTACCCGCTGGACTGCACAGCCAGTTAATATTACTCTGTGACTTACAATTGCTTATGCTTTAATAGCGTGTGCGTCCTCTATTCTCCCGTTCTACCTGTAGCTCCGAGATGTTGACCCAGGACACAGGGGATGCACACTTTAAGGGCTGATGCTTGTTCTCATATGCGCTTAGTTTCAACTTTTATTCTATATACTGTTGCAATAGTATGCCGTTTCTTGTTGATTGTTTATCTTTATATACTCTGGACCCCACAATCTACACTGTTAACTTTATTCATGTGAATGCTCTGGATGGTGGTTGCTGTCCCAGGCTGCCACCACCCCCCCCCCCCCCCCATACCCCTACTACACAGGGGCTACCATAGTCATCTTTGTTTACTATATATCACACTCCCTCATTGCAGAATCCCCCTTATTTTCCCAAGCTCACAGATGCCTGGACGAGAAGTTGACAGTGGAACCCCCGCAATCGGTGACACCCAGAACACCTGCATTTACTTCGCCTATGTCACCCTGACCATGAGTAGTCTGTGAGTAGCTGTTTAGAGACCCCCCAGAGAAAGGCTTTGGGCACTACTGCTCCTTCATAAACTTCTCTGGGAGCGGAGAATAGCTGGGCAGTACTGAAGGGGAGTGCACCTTGCTGTGCTACTGTGTAATTAGTCACTGAACATCTCAATTGCAGATCCTGAGTAATATGTGAGGCGACTAGCAGCGTTGGAGGTCCTCTTATTTTACCTGCGGCTACCGCTAGCATTAAGTTGACAAATAATGTTGCTCCCCCCAGACCCCGGCACCCTAGGAAGCTGTCTAAAGCTGCCTAATGGCAGCACCGGCCCTGTGTGTGATTAATTATCAGCAGAACAGACTCTGTAGACCATGAAAACTGTTCTTAATGCCCAACTGCAGAAAATCTGAATATGTGCAACTTAACCATCTTTGTTGGTAGCCACCACAGATCTAGTTGTTGGGCAATATGGTCAAACTTCTAGTTCGCTCCATATACAGGATATACAGCCTTAAACTATACTCAGCCAAACTCTGTATCCCTTATCTCAGACAGGGTATTTTGCTTAAAATATTATGTTTCTTTATTTTTCAATGGAGAACTGAGGAAATTCATACACAGGAATAATAAAGACAAGCTTGTCTAGGACCTGCCACTTCTACTCACTTGGGACATTTTTGCATCATTTTCCCATGTGCTTGAATAAAAATTGCTTTGAAAATGCATTTGCACTCAACATTTATTCATCCAGAAAGTTTTAAGAAAAATGCCACAAAAAGAGATTATTTCCATTACAGTGATCTCTGAGTGACATATACACAGTGTATAAATATAATTAATAGAAGAATTAAGCATACTCCATTTCCCATGCATGCCAGGTGGATAAAACTGATGTGAAAGAAAGCCAAGTAACACATGGAGCCTTGCAACAGATAGATAAATGGCAAATTATATGGGTCAAGTAATTCTTATTTCCTGTCACATTTTATGTTTTATGGCATTACGATTGTTTCCAGTAAATTCTCCTTTGTTTCCATAATGCAAGATTTTTCTTGAGAGTACTTTGTGCAATAGACAGGTAAGATGTTAGTATTATCTGTTAAAGGCTACAGGACAGGGCCATAGTTGTTTTTTATGAATATTGATTTTTGCTTGACTTACATGTTCATATAAATAAATAAACAAATATATAAATAAATAGTGGAAATAGTAGTTTACATTTCTGAGTGACAATAGTTGTCCATAGTTCTCAATCTCTGGTGATTACAGGACCTGCCATAAATATGGGGCTGTCATTATAGTAAAAGTTACATTCTATTTATCATATCTCCCCAGAATCCTACAGTGTTGCTGAGCATAAAACACATATTATACTTTAGATACCTGGTATGAAGGTTGATCAGCACAGCAGAAGTGATATAGTCGCATTCTTTTCAGTAAAACTGGCAACAAACATTGCAATATAAAAGCAGATACTGGGTAACTGGCCTGATAATGCAGTGTGTGGCACCAAAGCAACCGCAATGCCTGCTAGTGATCTGATTGTAAGCAATGGAATCATTATTGGAAATGACAAAAAATGCAGTGGGAAGATGGCCGACTAACAGACCACAATGAAGCCAGAGGTGATCCAAGTGCTGAGCTCAGGGTAATTCGTGCACTGCAAAATTTTTGGCCCCCTCAATGGTTCTTTATATACTGTACATAAGTGCCTTTACTTCCATTAAGAGCAATTCAAGATGCACATTCACACTACCGTCTTTAGAAACAACCAAGCAAGATTATTCTGCACCTAGTTTTGTGGGTTGGCAAATTGTTTGTAAAATGTACAGGGTGTAAAGAATAACAATTTAAAATGTATTTGGATTAGCCTGGCGGTTCCCAAAGTGTGCGCCGCGGCTCCCAGGGGTGCCGCGGCGCTGTCACTGGGGGGCCGCGAGCCAGACATAAAAAAAAGAGAAGACAGAAACTTACCAATCAGCGCGGCGCCAGGACCCAGCAGCCTCCTCTCTCCCGCAGCAGCTTGTCACTGACGTCTATATTCAGTGACAGCTGCGGGAGAGAGGAGGCTGCTGGGTCCCGGCGCCGCGCTGATTGGTAAGTTTCTGTCTTCTCTTTTTTTTATGTCTGGCGTGGGGCAGAGTGAAAAAGGATAATGGCACCGGAGGGGGACAGTGTGGCAGCGGAGGGGGACAGTGTGGCAGCGGAGGGGGACAGTGTGGAAGTGGAGGGGGACAGTGGACAGCGGAGGGGGACAGGGTGACAGCGGAGGGGGACAGGGTGACAGGTGGCAGCGGAGGGGGACAGGGTGGCAGCAGAGGGGAACAGTGTGGAAGCGGAGGGGGACAGTGTGGAAGCGGAGGGGGACAGTGGACAGCGGAGGGGGACAGGGTGACAGCAGAGGGGGACAGGGTGACAGGTGGCAGCGGAGGGGGACAGGGTGGCAGCGGAGAGGGACAGTGTGGAAGCGGAGGGGGACAGTGTGGCAGCGGAGGGGGACAGTGTGGAAGCGGACGGGGACAGTGTGGCAGCGGAGGGGGACAGGGTGACAGCTGAGGGGGACAGGGTGGCAGCGGAGGGGAACATGGTGACAGCGGAGGGGGACAGGTGGCAGCGGAGGGGGACAGTGTGGCAGCAGAGGGGGACAGTGTGACAGCGGAGGGGGACAGCAGGCAGCAGAGGAGGACAGTGTGACAGCGGAGAAGGACAGCGGGCAGCGGAGGGGGACAGTGGGCAGCAGAGGGGGACAGTGTGACAGCGGAGGGGGACAGTGTGACAGCGGAGGGGGACAGCGGGCAGCAGCGTGACAGAGGGCTGCAGATGGGGCAGCGTGACAGAGGGCTTCAGAGGGGGCAGCGTGCCTGGGGGTAGAGGAGGGGGACAGCGTGACAGAGGGCAGAGGGGCAGCGTGAGAGAGGGCATAGGAGGGGAGACAGGGTGACAGAGGGGGCAGAGTGCCTGGATGCAGAGGGGGCAGAGTACCTGAATACAGAGGGGGCAGAGTGCCTGGATACAGAGGGGGCAGTGTCCCTGGATGCAGAGGGGGCAGTGTCTCTGGATGCAGAGGGGCATTTTTGCATACAACCAAATAAGTATTTTTGTCGTGACCTAAATACTTATTACAATTTTTTGACCCAACTACTTCTAAAACAGGACTGCTCAGTAATTATTTTGGAGGGGTGCCTTGAAAAAATTTGGAGACTCTAAGGGTGCCGTGAACTGCAAAAGTTTGGGAACCACTGGATTAGCCTAATGCATGTCTTAAATTAATTATGAGTGAGGGACAGCAGGACTCTCTTTATTACATGCTTAATTTTTGAGTATTTGAAGCTGTTCAATACAGTGTTCATAATGCACCTAGAAATATGAATTTCCCACAAAAGGGAAACTGTATGATACAAAATGTGTCCTACTATGAGTACAGGGATGTAATGTTCAAGGGCTTAGAGGAAAACTCTCTTTGAAGGAAGATGAAAAAGCTGTACAGCTCCCTCCAATTCAGAGATTTTCTACATCTTTATTTCATTAAAATATTCCTGTACCAAAAACTTATATATTGTTTCTGCAATTCAGAGCAAAAGTAGGCTCGCTCGTGTCCTAATCCACAACTGACAAGAAATGTTTTTGATCTTCTCATCGGCTTGTGCAAACTTTTGCACTCTGCTAACGGTGCCTCATTGGCCTGCAAGTACCCACTAAACTAGGCCCACAAATTTTGGTGCGTGTGGCAGGGTTAGAAACTGCCACATATGAGAAAAGATTTAACCTCCGGGGAGTCAAGAAGAAGTCCCACCCATTCCTCATAGGGGAGGAGTTTGGGCCTAATTAAGGGCTCAAATTCAGCTTATTCTTGGCTGGTCTCTGGGAAAGGTAGATGTCTCACACTGCTTCACTGAAGAAGCCAACATACCCTGAACCTTTCTGCGTAGCTCTGGTTTTCCTATTCTTGTATGTGTTGTGTTGTGCAATGGTTACTCACAAAAAAGTTCCTTTTTGACCCCGACTCAAAACTTTGGCTGATGACTTGATGTTAACCCACTACAGTTTGGGACATCACAAAAGAGCATTTGATCTGCGGTATTCTTATGCAAAAGGACCTCATAAAGTGTATGACCAGCTAGAAGAGCTGCCAATAACGTGGAATAAACCAGAAGTAAATACTAAGGAAAATATCCATGAACTGGTGCAGTTGCCTGACATTTTCCCAATGTTATGAAGTTATGGTCCTCACTGAAGACTATTTGATGGCAAGGAGGAGCATTATAAGACAGCCAATGGTAAGATCCTCACATATATTTTCTCCTCATCAGGGTTCAAATAGAGTTGGAAAATCTTCCCAGGAGCAAACAGCTTGCCATAATTGTGGGCAAAAAAGAACATATATTATTATTATTATTATTTATTTATAAGGCGCCACAAGGTTTCCGCAGCGCCGAACACAGTACAAACAATGGACAGTACAGGGAATAACAGTACAGAACAATAAACGAGTAATACCAAGACTTCAGATGCTCCAGGAAAAGCAAAAATATTGAGGTTGGAGCAGAAGAGAAGGTAGAGAGACAGGAGGGAGAAGGGCCCTGCTCATTAGAGCTTACATCCTAAAGGGAGGGCAACAGACAATCGGCATAGAGGGAGTCAGAGGAGGGGAGCAAGCGCACCCTTTTCAAAGGAGGATCAAGGAGATGAGAGCGAGCATGGAAAGAGGGTTAAGTGGAGGGCTGGTAAGCTTTGAGGAAGAGATGAGTTTTGAGTGCCCGTTTGAAGGAGCACAAGTTAGGGGATAGACGGATGGAGCGAGGGAGGTCATTCCAGTGCAAGGGGGCAGCTCGGGAGAAGTCTTGAAATATAGCTTAGATATAGCAAGATAAAAAAATACAGTCAGTGTCAGAGATTAGCACAGCTCAGGATTTAGAATGTAGAAGTTTTGCAGTATCTGTCCCAATTGCGAACTTTCAGCCCCAATTAAACAAATAGGCAAAGCCCCACTAATGTAAATTTCATTGTGTACTTTTGGAGTATAAATATTGTATCCAACTGAAACCCTAACTGAAAATGACTACTGTTCACAAAATCACCCAATCACCCACACCTTTCACATACTTGGATTTTTATCTCCATGGCTTTCCTTACAATCAGGCCTCCTAGGTAATAGGACTGGGTTCCCCATGGAAGGGGTATGTCAGTATCTGCCTTCGCTTGTACTGCAGCATCGCCTCAGGAAGCTGCTTTGTCTCAGCAGCTCCTGTCCCTTGGACTATGTTGGAATTCATATTATTGTATTTACCTTGCAGTACCTTTGAACCACCAAAGCTGCTGCTATTGTCCTTTGCCTCTTCTCTAACTTGCAGGGGTTAACCTGCTGCTCCCGCTAATTATTGAACCTTTTCTCTCCTTATTTGTGCCTGCCTCCCTCAGTTCACCTTTATTAATGTTGTTGTTCCTGATGTTGTTGTTCTCATTGTTATTCTTGTTACTTCTCCTGTTCTTTTGAACTACTGCAAGCCGACATCCTTGTTCCTGGTATCATTACACTGCCCCTGTTCACCTGCACCAGCCATATTCTCTGTTATTACCTGCTTCCAGCCTCACCCATTGATCCATTATTTAGTCTTAGCTATATTCAGTTTGTAATATACGATTTTTGTCCAAAACAGGATAAAAATAATAGGCACTTATGTGAACTCCCAATATGAAAGAACACCAAATTGGTCGGTTCAAATATATAAAAATATTTAAACAGGCACAAAAATATCACGTTTGATAGAGGTGATGGCCGCTCTTCAAGGTGGAATTGTTGTGCATCAATCCACAATAACTAGAATAAATTCAAAGAAAAAATAAAAGTGCAATTCTCCTTCATCACATGAATTTTACCACCAAAATTATAACAAATCTCATATAAAGTATTAAACAAATTTTAAATCATTCATATCAATCAATTATAGCAAGGACATAGAGTCAAATATATAATAGAACATAAAAAATAGTCCAGCTCAGTTCTTCCAAAGAATTAAGGACACAGCGCAATTATATCTCATAATTTGTTATTTCAACCTACAGTGCACGTGTAGGGATAGGAAAGATGTATTTGTAGTGACTTCAATTAATGATTAATATTTCAGTCAATTAGAGCAACATATTTACCAATCATTCTGATAATACCAATATTAGGATCCACTTAGATGACTCCACTTTACATAGGAACTTGGCAGCTGAAACTGATATCAAGCAATCTATTTCCCGGGAAGGAGGTATACAGTAGAGATGCTCAGGCATGGCTCCCCGAGAACCGAACACACCCAAACTTAGCAGATCTGAGTAGTTTTGCATGCCTTTGGAATTGAAAATGAGGCACAACATCATCTTTAGGTCGTCGGATCTCGCGAGTTTTGGATTCTAAAAGTACCGCCCTTCAGGGTCGATCCAGCACCATTTCACTGAGGAACACAGAAGGGGTAGCACGGTTCTTGGCAGCCTCTAGTGCAGTTCGGGCAGCTTCAAAGGTAGAAAAGAAAGAGGAGGGGTAGCAGTGTTCTTCAAAGTCTCCAGTGACATTCAGGAGAGCTCCATTGCTAATTATCATTGGTTCAATAGAAATAATAGGTCTGGTAGGCTTGGTCTTCTAAATCTGCAGTCACATTGTACTGTGTTGTATAGGTAACACACAAAGAGGAGAGCTCCATTTCTCCATTGCTAATTGTCATTGCTGAAATTGAAATAATAGGGCTGGCAGACTTGGGGGTAAATGTATCAAGCTGAGAGTTTTCCGGCGCGTTTGAAAAACCAATCAGATTCTAGCTATCATTTATTTAGTACATTCTACAAAATGACTGCTAGAATCTGATTGGTTGCTATAGGCAACATCTCCACTTTTCAAACTCGCCGGATAACTCTCAGCTTGATACATTTACCCCTTGGTCTTCTAAATCTGCAGTCACATTGTACTGTGTTGTATAGGTAACACCCAATGAGGAGAGCTCCATTGCTCCATTGCTAATTGTTATTGCTGAAATAGAAATAATAGGTCTGGCAGGCTTGGTCTTCTAAATCTGCAGTCAGATTGTACGGTATTATATAGCTAACACGAAAACAGGAGCGCTCCATTGCTAATTGTCATTGCTGAAATAGAAATAATAGGTCTGGCAGGCTTGGTCTTCTAAATCTGCAGTCACATTGTACTGTGTTACATAGGTAACACCAAAGAGGAGAGCTCCATTTCTAATTGTCATTGCTGAAATAGAAATTATAGGGCTAGCAGTTTTGGTCTAAATCTGCAGTCACATTGTATTGTGTTATATAGCTCACACACAAACAGGAGAGCTCCATTTCTCCATTGCTAATTGTGATTGCTGAAATAGAAATAATAGGATTGGCAGTGTTCTTCAAAATCTGCAGTTACATTTTACTGTGCCATAACTCATACAGAAACATAAGGGGTGGCAGTGCGTTTGTCACTCTCCAATCTTCAGTCACATTGTTCTTGTCACTCTCTAGTCTCAGTCATGATGATATTAATCCCTTTACCTCATGTGCTAAAGCCTATGTTCAAATGCATAGCGGTTTAAGTCAGAGAAACCAAAATGTAAGTGAAAAGCTTGTGCCTTTTTAAAGAAAAAAAACACCTCTCTAATAAAGGTGAAAGTTTACTGTAGAAAAACATAAAATTTCCAACATGCCATTCTACCCAAAATATTACCAAGCATACCAGCATCAGCTAGCTCCCTTCTCTCAGCTAGATCTCAGCGCCTGCAATCTACACTGTCATCATATTCCCCCTCATCAATGTGTACATCATCCTCAAACAATACTAATTCATCCCCGCTGGAATCCACCATCACAGAAGTCTGTGTACTTTGATGTAATTGCTGGTAATAGCCTTCCTCATGGAATTTGTAGTTCATTTTACAGAAGAGCTGTCACGATTTTTTGGCAATTCTTTTAGACCAGACCAAATGTCAAAATGTTGTGCAGACTCATCTGCATCAACACTGGGTGTCTTGGGAAAGCTAAGTTTTTTCCTAGCAGCAATTTCCAGAGAAACTAAAGGGGGAGACGTCATTGTGTCATGTACCACTTGAGCTGTCAGCTTGCTGACCAGGAGCTCATAGCATCTCTTGAGATCTGGGTCAGTTGGAAAGAAAGAGAAGACATAGCTCTTAAACCTAGGATCAAGCACAGTTGCCAAAATGTAGTGATCCGATTTCAAGATGTTGATAACTCTTGGATCCTGGCGAACCGGATAAAGTACTTTATCTACAACTCCAACATGATTAGAGGAATTGCTTTGTTTCATTTCCTTCATCAATCGCTCTTGCTGCTTTTCAAAAAGTCTAATTAGGGGAATCACTTAACTCAAGCTAACAGTGTCTGCACTCTCTTCACAGGTGACTACTTCGAGTGGTTTCAGCACCTTACACAACACAGAAAGTATTCTCCACTGCACTGGACTAAAATACATTCCCCCTAAATTCTGTTCTTCTTGCAGCTGCTGCATTCTCCTACATGCTGTTGCAGAATTCCGAAAATTACCCTAATTATTTCGGGACACAGACAGCATTTCCTGCATGTCGTTGTCATTTAAAAAGTTCTGTACCACCAAGTTGATTGTATGAGCAAAACAGGGAATGTGATGGAATTTCCCCCGCTGTAATGCTCTGACAATATTGCTAGCATTATCAGAAATCACATATCCTCAGGAGAGTCCAAGCAGGATAAGCCATGTTGCAATGACATTCCTTAGTTTTTCAAACAGGTTGTCAACGGTATTACCTCTGATCTGTGCCTTGTCTCGTCTCTGATAACCACCTCTCACTCCTGTCTTCAAGACTTCTCCCGTGCTGCTCCCCACTTATGGAACTCCCTACCACGCTCAATCAGACTTTCCCACAGACTTCAAATCTTTAGATGCTCTTTGAAAACCCATCTCTTTTTTAGAGGTGACCTTATCCTCGATAACACTATTAACACTAATGCACCATCACAACTATCAGCTGTGCCCTCTTCCATTTAGAATGTAAGCTTTCTAATGAGCAAGGTCCTCCATACCCTTTGTTTTCATGTCTCCATTCATTTTTTCAGCCTTGTCTGTTCTTGTTTTAAGTATGTCCTGTTTTATGTATGCCCTTGCCTTCTCTACTGTACGGTGCTGTGGAGCACTGTGGTGCCTTACAAATCTGCGATAATAATAATAATAATAATAATATGCCTCATAGTGAAGCAGATGATACACAGAGTAGCCTGCCTCTGAAAAATGTGACGTTCTTGGGTACATGCTGCTGCTGTCCCTGCTGGTGAAGGCGAATCGCCAACCCAGTGGGCCTTCACAATCATATAATCTTAAGTTTGCCCAGTTTCGCTTGTCCACATATCTGTGGTTAAGTGTACAGTGGGTAGAATGCCATTTTGTAGCCCAATAATGCAAATGTTTGTTTAAGCCATCCGCCACGCCAAGGCGCTTTTGCTAATAGGATGGTCCTACTCTAAACAATGAGAGTCCCATATATTTGGGCCATACATATGTGTTTTTAAATTGAGAGCCAACTTACCAAAGAGGTACCCCAGAAGCCTCCAAACAGCAATTCAGTGCCAGTACCCCCTCTCAGCTACTGACACCAACATGCCTCTCAGACAAATACAAAAGTGGAAGCTGCTCAAATCAATTTATAGGCCATAACAGGTGCTTGAAAGGGTGGGGTTATCCTGCAAGGAACATACACACAACATTTTTTCCCCCAGCACACTGCTATAGCCAACAACAGAGAGGTTAGGAATAGCTTCTCTAGTAAAATGGTGTTGTAATGGAATTTGGTAATGAGGACAGAAGACCTCAAGTAACTGTCTAAATTGAACTGCATTAATATGGATATTGGACGCAGATCTAATACTAGCATAGTCGCCATAGGTGTCTGTGATCCACTTTGCGACTTGGTGACAGCTTTCATATTTGCTTCCTTGTGCTAGTAGTCTTCGTCTTGCTCTGCTCCAGGGTTGAAGTTCGACCCCCAGCAGCAGGAACAGCAGCAGTGGGCCTAACTTCTGAGGAGTCCCAGATAGGGGAGGAGTCATCTTGCCTTAGAAACTTGGATACAGGACTAACTCTCATCACTTGTGAGGATATTGATGATGAAGGTGTTGGGGGTGTGGATTGCAGGTGCTGGGATCTAGCTGAGAGAAGGGAGGTAACTTATGCTGGAATGCTTGTTGTCATTTTTTAGCATACATTTCTGAATTTCCCAAGACCTTGCCATGAACTCAAATGGCATAACGTGGATGAGGATCCTAAGTGGTTAAGGTCCCTATCTCTACTGACCGTTGCCTTGGAATGCTACAAATGGCTAGACAACTGTTTTGTCTAGCCATTTGTAGTATTGCAAAAACAGTGACATCACATAAATACACAGATACAGTATTAAGGTCCATATCCAGAGGTCGGTGAGCAGTGGCGGATTGGTCATGGGCCTTACTAGGAATTTTCCGGATAGGCCGGCGACTTAATTAATTAAGTAGTGTTTTAATTGAACTGTGAGTAACAAACACCACCGGGTGTATTGGAGGCTAGGGGCTAGATTTACTAAGCTGCGGGTTTGAAAAAGTGGGGATGTTGCCTATAGCAACCAATCAGATTCTAGCTTTCATTTATTTAGTACATTCTACAAAATGACAGCTAGAATCTATAGGCAACATCCCCACTTTTTCAAACCCGCAGCTTAGTAAATCTAGCCCTAAGGTTTAATTAACCACAAGGGAACGTAGTCATCTGTAGTCGACAGAGACTGAGAACCGCCAATATAGCTTGGCAAGTCCCATCTGTATACTAGAGATGTTCACTGACTCCCGTGTTCTGGTTTTGGTTTTGGATCTGGATTGACTTTGTGTTTTGGTTTTGGCAAAACCGCCCTTGCGTGTTTTGGTTTTGGATCCCTATTTTTTCTAAAATCCCTATTTTTGTTGCTAAAATCACATAATTTTGCTTTTTTTCCCCCCTACATTTAACAAAGCAAGCACTCCAGCGATAAGCAGTGGCACTTTTGTGGCTGAAGTGCTTGATTTGTTTGGGCCACCACAAAACAAGCTAACAATGGCCTTAAGGCACCTAAGCAAACAGTGCTGTTAATGAACTCTACTGTGGCAAGTCATGCACCAGTGGAAGCAGTTCTTGGCAGTTATAAGAAGAAGGCCATTGTCATGCCTGTGCATAAGTGTTACGAGCCATGGCGGTGCCTAGCCGCTCCGACTCTCCTACCTGTGTCCCGACCATCGCTATGACGACCGGGACGTCACTTCCGGGGGCCAGCCGACCGTTGCCGTAGCAACGGCCGGACGCTTCTCTGATCAGCGCCGCATCCCGGCACTATGGGGCAGCTGGGCGTGTGTGCAATCCTGTGGCAAGCCTGCGGGCTAATTTATTTAATCATGGGGCAGCCTGTGTGTAATTAGAGAGCTAGCCTCCCTGCCGGTTATAGCTTCCAGACCTCTGTGTTGCTGCCTGCTGTGTGCTGTTGGTGTTAAACCTTTTGGACCTCTGTTTGCCATGTATGACCCCTGCCTGTACTCTGGATTTGTCTTTTTGCCTGTGCCCTTGACCTTTTGGCTTGTACCATCGTTTCTGCTGTTTTGCTCGTGACCCCGTCCCCTGACGTGTTTTCTGACGATTCTATATAGCAAGTGATGCCTGACCTCGGCCTGTTCTCTGGATTCGCTGTCTGCCATAACCCTCTGCTCCTGGGTTCTCCACAGCTGGTACACTTCACACGACCCTCTGTAGTCTGCGGCCAAGTCTGTCCCCACCACTAGGGGCTCCAGTGAACACCAGACTGTCAGAGCAGACTCCGGGTGTTGTTGTACTGGCTGGAGGGGTTCCTGACAATAAGACCAAAAAATGCACCTTTATGTGTGGAATTATTTTTACACACATCGTGACGTTGTCTAAGAGTCACATATAGGTGAGATGCAGGTTACCTATAGGTGCACCAACACTGATTATAATCAATCATTGCTACAACTAGATCTGGGTTCACACATCAGTCAATGAGCACTTAACTTTTCAGTGAATATTAACTAATATTATAACACACTTACAACTTCACAGTTCCCAGCTTTGATTCTTACAAAATACCTAATTTCCAGGTCAGACTGTTATTGGTGTACTTATAATACCATTGGTAGCTACCTCTCACTTAGTTACATTTTATTTTCTTCAGTTATGTATTTAAATTCCATATCACTAACGATGCAGATAAGATAATAAATTGATATATTATTCAGTCTCTAAAATAAATATTTATACTGATGCAGATGATATCTTGAATGTATCTATATCACAGTCTTTCAAATAAATATTTATACAGATGCAGGTGTTAAATCTCTATCTCCATTTCACTTCAGGTTTATGTAATATGTTAGTTTCTCAGCTTTACTAGAAGAGCGAAGGTTTAATTATACCAATATCGCTTTTCTCACCATTACTTTTCCCAGAGAGTTGTTTTATCAAAATGATGTTTCTGCTCACAGAAGATTTGGCTTCATACATCATTCTTTTTACCTATTTTACATCAGATGCTTTTTCTCATAAATGCTGATCTCCACCAATACAGCCTTTTACATATACATCTATTAACAGACCTCATTAATATATCTGGCTTCTCATAGGTCATGCATTTCATGTCTGAACACAAATGACACTTTCAACTGCCTACGATTGAGAGGCGGAATGTGTGAGAGAAGGGGTGGATTAACATATGCATTGTACAGTAAGGGTGCGTTAAAGCGGATGATTCAAGTCCTGTCAGGGCTTGATCAACCAAGTTGAGGCTGCAGCCTAGGGCACTGGGACATGGGAGAGCGCAACACCAGCAGCATTTAAGTTGGTTTTTTTTTAGTTGTTTTTTTTTTAATATTGATTATGTGCATACGGAGCCTCCCCACCCCTCCCTCCACACTGTCGCTCCCTCCTCCCCTCTCCTCCTACGGACTCCTTGGAGTGTGTTTTCTGTACAGCATTGTGAAATTAGTGGCGCTATATTAATAGTTGATGATGATTTAAATATTCAATGCGCAAAAACATTAAAAACATTTTTAAAATCCATATTTTTATTAATAATTTTACTAAGTGTTTCATTTTAGAATGTCATTTTTTTATATGTTCTTATGACCTTTTAGTAAAAAAACATTTGTGCATATACTGCAACTCTGTTGTGTGTATCTACATATGGCAAGTAACATTTAGGCAGGGCATACTTACACCCAGATTCAAATCGAAACATATCTTGAGATATGTTTGGATTTGAATACATTCATAGCTACGCACAAATTCTTTGCTTCTTATAGACCACAATTTGCTTGCAAGTTGTGTCCAAACATGAATCAGACCCAATACAAGGATACATTTGTGAAAACTAATAAATATGCCATATTAGTGAAATATGTAAATGACACAGCTGAGGCCATACCTATTCAACGAAAACATTATAGAATTCTCCAGGCATTTAAATCTGGGATGGATATGGAGATTAATAAAATGAAAGCTTTGAGTGTTATTAAACCATTAAAAAGTGAATGTTATTCGGCTGTAGTATTGGTGCCCATAAATAAAAGGGAAATATGTTTCTGCATAGACATCCATAAGATCAATGATGTTTAACAAATTTGACGTTTTTCAATGCCTTCTACAGGGGCGGGCCACTCAGTCAGACCGTTATTAGGGCCGGGGGGTAGGCCGGCCGGCCGCCCCCCGTGTGCAATATACCACATTTTCCCCGGCGGCCGCATCTGATGACATGGGATGCGGCCGCGTCAGCGCACATGCGGCCGCATCACATGTCATGAGATGCGGCCGCCTGTGTGCCCCCCGGGCTTCCCTCTCCCAGTCGGCGCCTGGCCTCCTAGATGGACAGGAAGTTTACTCCTGGACAAACCATGTTACAAAGCAAGGGGTGGTAATTAGTTTATTTTGCACATAAGGAAAATACTGGCTGTTTTTTAATGTAGCACATAAATACTTGAATGTGTAGCAAAATAAAATAAAAAAATTATTATTGCAGTACCGTGTCAGCCAGAAACATCTATGTGATGTTGAATACTTTTGTGTCAAAAAAGACAAGAGTATTATAGGAATGATATCTTTAATGGCTAACCAAAAGAAGTTTTTATATTTGTTAGCTTTCAGAGTACAGAGGTCCCCTCATCAGGCAAGTTTACTAATGAATGACTGAGAAAAGGGCACAACATTCAAGAGATGTTACATCAAGCAATATGTACAGTGGGGGGAAATACAACATAAAGATAAGCTAAAGTAATAAAAAGGAGGTTTTCATTACAGATGGAAGAGTAAAAATCTTAAGAGTTCAGAGATCTGAGGTCACTGTGCTGTGGGGTGTGAAGTGTGTCCATGTAGTTGGTCATACATTCAGGTGTTAGGTTGAGTCCTTGAGTCAATGACTGGAATGTTCTTATCAGCTTTAATTTCCTTTTCTCTTGCTATCATTTTTAAAAAAATCTTTCAGTATTAAGACTTTTAAATCTGTCATACTGTGTCCTGGTCCAGAGAAATGTTTACCAACGAGGGCGTCCAGAGTCTTCTTTATTGTGTGTCTGTGTAGATTCATCCTGGATTGCAGTTTCTGCTTGGTCTCCCCAATGTTGATTCCCTCAGGGCACCTTGTACACTGTTTCATGTACACCACATTGGAGCATGTATATGAGAATGTGTCAGTGATTTTATAGTCCCGTTGTGTGTTGAGTATGTGGACTGTGTTTGCTGGTAGGACATGGGTGCAGGTTTTGTATTTTTTGTTTTTGCAAGGGAAGGTGCCAGTCTCTGATGGTTATGAGAGGGCACTTGTAACGAGATTTTTTAAGTTCGGAAGTTGTTTGTATGAAAGGAGAGGTAAATCTGAGAATAGTTCCTTCATTCTATTGTCTTTCTGAAATATGGGCAGATCAGGGTCCTCGCTTCCTAGTTCCCGTGACAAGTACCATAACAGTTGGACTTCTTTATGTGTCCTGGATGAAAGTTGTTCCATCTCAGATATGCTGGACGGCCTGTAGGTTTCTGATAGACTGAAGTTTGTATAGTATTATTTTTATTGTATAGGGTCATGTTCAGGAAATGTATCTGAGATTGTGAGTAGTTAAGAGTGAGTCTAATGGATGGGTGAAACTTATTGAAGTTTTTATGGAAAGTCAGCAGCTAATCTTCAGAGCCAGTCCAGATATGTAGCAAATCATCAATATAACAAAAGTATGCTAGAGGTTTCATTGTGCAAGTTGATAAGAATTCCTCCTCTAGTTTAGCCATGAAAAGATTAGCATTCTGAGGTGACATCTTACTACCCATGGCACTTCCCATACAATGCAGGTATATGTATTTTCCAAAAGAAAAGTGATTATGATTGAATACGAACCTGATCAGCTGCAGGGTTGGCTGTGTGGCTAGACTGTTTATTTGAAGGTAATTTTGAAATGCGGCTATGTCATCCTTGTGGGGTATGTTAGAGTACTCCACATCCATAGTTGCCAGTATTGAGCCTTCTGGTAGTGGACTCAGGGCTGAAAGTTTGAAGAGAATGTCTGTAGTATCCTGGATATAACTAGGTGTACGTCTAACCAAGGGTTTTAGAACTTTCTCTATCCAGCCAGAAGCATACCCAACACACAACGGGACTGTGGGGAAAGGAAGTGACTGCGAACTATAAAACATATACTTTGTCTAGTCCTCTGGTTCCCCAATATTTGTCAGTCATATTTAAGCTTGTGTGTATTCTATTTTTTCAAAGTAGTTAAAATAACTGACAGCTTGTATCGTTAGCGTGCAGACTAGTCCATTACTTCAATCTAGGCAAAAAGGTTTATTGTCCACCAGTCCTGTATGAATGTACTTCACACCAGGGGGTCCTCCTGTCTTCCTTTAGCTTTGACCTGTGTGTGCTAGCATAGGAAACAGGTCCACAGACAGAGCTCTATGTTTAATTACAGAGGAAGACATTGTGTATTTAACTGTAAGTGTGTCTGGAGTGTGATTTTTCCTGTATAGACACATAACAATACCTGTTCCTAATTAAATCAGGAGTTACTCATTTGCTATCTTCTTGTCTGTATGTTTACCTGTGAAAAGGTAAACACACAAAAAGGACCAATCAGGCTGGTCCTGGAATTGCTGATGAGGTCATTTCTGGGCTTAAAAGACACCTAGAGAGGACAGCAAATTGGCATTCACTACAAAGTGACAGCTGAGGTCAGGCTGGCGCTGAGATGTATTAATCTCTGCCCCTGACAGGAAAGGGACAATCGGTCCCTGGAGTACTGCCATTGCCCCGTTCGGGGGGTGAGTGACAGTTACTTAGGGCCACTACGTTTGCTGGTAGTCTTAAAGGAGAGAGGCAGCAGTCCCTGAAAGTAACAAGGATACCGGTGAGGTGTTTTTATTATACCCTGTATGTTGTCTATGCCAGACTGTAGTGTTATTTGTTGCCAGTTAATATTTACATCTGTTTATTGCTGTTTTGTGCTACCATTTTATTAAATAAACTTATTTGTTTTATTTTGGATATTTGCCTGGGTCATTTTGAACCTTGGATAGGTACCGGGTAGGCCAGCTGTGCGGCACAGAAGATTACGTTAAACTCGCTATCCTCACAGGGACTATAAAATCACTAACACATTCTCATGTACATGCTCCAATGTGGTGTACATGATTTAGCGTACAAGGTGACCTGAGGGAATCTACATTGGGGAGACCAAGCAAAAATTACAATCCAGGATGAATCTACACAGACACACAATAAAGAAGAGTAGAAGAGAAACTCCTAGGCGCTGTGACAATCAAAACAAACAAAAACAAAAACAAAAAGCCAAAACAAATAAAAAACAGGATTAAAACATGTGTATTGAAGCAAACAAGATATATCTAAAACATTAAACACAAAATGCTTCTGGCCAGATAGCGATATAAGTCCTCCAAATGTCAAAATGAGCATAAAAAAATGATATAATGAAAAAATAGTTCAGAAAAATATTTTAGAAAAATATTAGACTCCTTCAAAATAAAAAATTGAATCCATTAAAATAAATGACTAGAAAGTCTCCAATACGAATCCACAGAAGGCTTTCCCGTCCTTATCCAAAACAACAGAGGGGGAACCGTCACTCCAACCTTCCAGCGAGAGCGTGATAAAGGAGCATAAAGGTAAGTACTTACTGTACCTATATGGAAGTCCAGCATTAAAATGGTAACCAAAACAATCAGCTACTCCTGCGGCTGTGATGGATTCCTGTATGAAGTTACCAACCATCCGGCACAGCTGATATCGTAGAGCTTCAGCGATCTGGTGCAGGATAGTTCTATGCAAGCAAAAAAACTGCCGTATATCAAACTTCCTGCCGGACAATCGGTATCAAATACTGTCTGTGTAAAAATGAAAAAAGAGAGTATGATCGATCAAAACAAAACTCAAAGTCCATTCCTACGCGTTTCACCTGGAATTAACCACGGCTTCATCAGGGATCAAAATGTATAACGGTGGTATGTACAAGAGCTTTTTATAGTCTCCTCCCTTCAACTGCAATCTACGGCTGGTAGTTCAGCCAAAAAGGGTGTATTCTATCGAACGAGGAAAAGCAAAACAGATGCAGTGATTTAAAAGGATGCATAAGAATTGAAAAAAACTGATGAAAAGAAAAGTATATATAATATTAACATTAAAATGTAAGGAGTATAAAATACACAATGAACATTCAAAGAATGCACAACAGGAGGTCTTTAACTGTCCTCAGATAAAAAGGTCCCCAAATCAAAATCCACGTTGAGGCCCCTGGGAGACAGGGTACGCAAATCATAGATCCAGCGAGCCTATTCTTTTGAAATTTTACTGACATAGTTACCACCCCTCCAGTCCTTAGAGACTTTCTTAATACCTACAAACTTAAGCAGGAAAGGGTCATGATTGTGGAACTGAGTAAAATGCTGCGGAACACTATGTGTTTCTAATTGATTCCTTATGTTCCGTATATGTTCAGATATTCTAATATGAAGGGTCCTGATGGTACACCCTACATACTGAAAGACACAAGGGCATTCAATAAGGTATATTACCCCAGTTGTGTTGCAGGTGATTTTTTCTTTAATCTTAAATTCCTTACTAGTTGAATGAGATTTAAAGGACTGTGTGGGAATGGTATACTTCTGCCTGGTCGTTCTACAAGCTATACAATGGTGGCAAAAGTAAAAGCCCCCTTTTCTTTCTCCTAACCATGTTTCTGAAGAGTTCTCAACAATTGATGGAAGAAAGCTGGAAACCAATTTATTCTTAAGGTTATTGGCCTTCTTATAGACCACAACTGTTTTTTTAGGTAAAATTGAAGAAAGTTTTTCCTCTTTCAAAAGAATATACCAGTGCTTATTTAAATTCTTTTAAAATTTTCTAGAGTCACTGTTAAACTGTGTAAGGAACAAGGGGCAAGTAAAATTATAAAATTTTCTATTTTCCTTTGAAACAAACAATGTGTTTCTCTCCAATCCTCTGATTTCTTGATAGGCTGTATCAATGCTGGTCATCATAGTTTCTCTCTAGAAATCTATTTTTGAGGTTATAGCTTGATCTTCAAAAACTTCTTTATCTGTGCAATTACGCATAATCCGCCTGAACTGGCCCTTGGGAATATTAGTCAGCCAATTCCTATGATGGTTAATATTGGCAGGTATAAACGTATTACAGTCCACTTTTTTAATATAAGTTCTGGTTTTTAAAGCACCCTCTGTCACATAGATTTCCAAATCAAGGAATTGGACCAATTCTTGGCTCATATGAGCCGTAAAGCATAAATTCAGATCGTTAGAGTTGATATATTCTATGAAGGCAGTAAGGTCGCACCGAGACCCCTTCCAAACGCAGATAACGTCATCTATATATCTGCGCCAAAGTATGATGTCTTTAAGAAAGGGATTATTATTCCAAATTTGGGATTCTTCCCATTCCGCCATAAAGAGATTGGCGTCACTCGGCGCAAACTTATTGCCCATCGCTGTTCCACGGATCTGTAAAAAGTAATTGCCACTAAAAAAATAGTTGTGCCCCAGCACAAATTTCATGGCATCAATAATAAACTCAATTTATTTATCCTTCAAATCTAATGCAGAAGTAAGTATGTTTTTAACATAAGCACACCCGATATTGTTCTCTGTAACCGTGTAAAGCGATGTCACATCACTCGTCAGGAGTACAAAATCTTTCTCCCAAGTAAGTTCATTCAGGATTTTTAGAATATCTGTAGTATCTTTGATGTAACTTTTCTGCTTTACCACATAAGGTTGTAAAAAATGGTCTATGTATTCTGACAAATTCGATGAAAGGGAATTTATGCCAGAAACAATTGGCCGTCCCGGAGGATTTTCCAAATTCTTATGAATTTTAGGGAGGCAATAGATGACCGGTACCCTCGGATACACAATAAAGAAGACTCTGGACACCCCCGTTGGTAAACACTTCTCTGGACCAGGACACAGTATGACAGATTTAAAAGTCTTAATACTGAAAGGTTTTTTTTAAAAAATGATAGGGAAAGAAAAATATGGGAGTTCAAGCTGATAAGAACATTCCAGTCATTGACTCAAGGACTCAACCTAACACCTGGATTCATGACCCACTACGTGGACACACTTAACACCCCACAGCACAGTGACTCCAGATCTCTGAACTCTTAGGACTTTCACTCTTCCATCTGTAATGAAAACCTCCATTTTATTACTTTAGCTTATCTTTATGATGTATCCACCCCCCTCAAATTGCTTGATGTAACATATCTTAAATGTTGTGCCCTTTTCTCAGTCATTCATTTGTAAACTTACCTGATGAAGGGGCATCTGTGCTCTGATAGCTTTATTTTTACACTGAAACTTAAAGATTATGTAGGACATGCTCTTCCCCAACTCTAAATCTGTCCCCACATTTTAAGTTTACCTTCCCCTCAAATGCAACATGGTTTGCCAAGGTCCAAAGTTACTTTTTATGCTTTGTTCTCCTTAGTGACTCAAACCCAGTGAGTATTGTGTTACCTATTTTGATGATGTGGTTGTATTCATGGGAAGATTATTTAAGACATTTAGACACAATCATTTAAATTAAAAGAAATTTAAGTCACGACTTCAATTCAGCACACTATGCTATTGCTTTCAATTACTACATATTTGGGATGTAACCAATAACTGAAAGTCATTAATATTATGGCCATTAACGATGATGTGACACATACACATAGAAATTGTACACTGTGGGCAGAGGCGGAACTAGTTTTGCAGGGAAGTGAGGAGGAGGGAACCAGGGCCCACAGCTCACTAGTTCCCCGTGCAGTGGGCTCATTATCTCCAAGGGCACCGGTGCGCTGCGCTTGCTGCACCAATGGTAGTTCCACCACTGGCTCTGGGTCTGGCAAGGTACTACAAAAGAGTCATACCTGATTTTGATTTAATTGTTGCATTCCTCACAAATAAATAAATTAGGTTATGTGAAACTCTGAGTGTAAAAAAAGCTCTTGCTCAAAAGAAATTATGTGTAGTGACCCTGTATTGAAAATTCCAAGGCTGTCTGAAGCCAAAGAAATTATGGGGAACAGCATCCAGCACTCTTTATAAGTTGCGAATTGTTTCCTAGAGAAACAAATAAGCAGCTTTAGAAAAAGAATAGTCTTGCTATTAAATTGTCCTTGGAATTTATTTGATTTTTGCTCATAAAAAATCAGCATCTCTTTATGTGGCTAAATTCCATAAGAGACAAAAATGCTTGAGTCATGCAGTGTTATTTAGCACTATATACTGTCCTGCTTTTTAAAAAAGAGTAGAACAGGGAAAGATCATAAAAAAATGCTGATCATTTATTTAGATATAGGGCCTGATTCATTAAGGAAAGTAATCATTTTTTTTTTACTTAGGTTTTTCTCCTGGACAAAACCATGTTACAATGCAAAGGGTACAAACTATTTTTTTTTATTTTGCACATAAATCAACTAGAGATGCTCAGACTCATTTTTCTTAAAACCGAACCCACCCGAACTTAGGGGATCCGATTATGCTCGGGAGCAGGCTCAGTACTTTTGCGCGTCCTCGGATCGGAATCGAGGCAAAACATCATTGTTGTGTTGTCAGATCTTGCAGGTTCTGGATTCCATAAGTACCTCCCTCCTCAGGAGATCAAGCACCATTGCTCACACAGAAACAGGGGTAGCAGTGTTCTTGTCCCTCTCCAGTCTCCAGTGACATTGCTCTGTACCATTGCTCATACAGAAGCAGGATGGGTAGCAGTGTTCTTGTCACTTGAAGAAAATTTACTTAAAAGGACTAGAAATTAATGTCATTGAGGTTAATAATAATGTAGGAACAAAAAAAGAGCCAAATTATGTGATTTTAGCACTAAAATAGAGATTTTAGAAAAAAATAGGGATCCAAAACAAATAAAATACGGTTTTGCCAAAACTAAGATCAAAACACGAAGTTAATCCAGATCCAAAACCAAAACAAAAACACGGGGTCAGTGAACATCTCTAAAATCAACTAGATCAACTTTTAACTTCAATGTACAAATAAGTTATCAAGTATTTGTGTGCTACATAAAAAAAACAGACAGTATTTAACTTATGTGCAAAATAAAAATAAAAATTTCACCCCTTATATGGCAACATGGTTTGCTCAGGAAAAATTAAGTAAGAAAACTTACTCAATTTCTTGCATAACTTCCCATAGGCCCATAGTACTACATGAAAAAACAAACAGTATTTAACTTATGTGCAAAATAGAAAACTCGTTTTCACCCCTTTCATTTTAACATGGTTTTGTCCAGGAGACTTGAGTAAGAATTTTTTTGCCTAAGTTCTTTAATGAATCAGGCCTTATATAGTGCTTAAATTGAAGAACTGGCATCTAAGACAAAATTACCATAGTAATATAAGTCATTTAAACTAATATTTATTCCATTAAGAAAAGTATCCTTCCTCTTGAAAGAGGGAGATATGTGGTATTTCCATCTCTTTGTTTCTATCTCTTGGCAAGCAAACTCGTATCCTACAAACTCTTATTTTAGCTTTCATTTATGTTTTCACTTCTTAGTCTCCCAGAAGTACATCTTAGTCAATAAGGGGTTAAAGGCCAATGTAAGCATTTAGGAAAATGCTTAGTAGGTAAATGTAACTCAAAGTACTTTGGTAATGTCTGCAATGTTTAAATAAGCTGCTTCCCTGTCCTTGAGCCTTTACCTTACAGGGGGAGAGCTAGGAGAATGTAGATTGGTCATATGTATACAGATATTGCCTAATTGTTCTAACTAGTTTTGCTGATAAACTACATCTTCCTGTTATTTCACATGGATATTATGGAGTATTCAAATTTTAATCTCGACCAAGATATTGTTATCCCTCTATTAAGCCAGGACTTGGCATCAGTTAGGGACGAATCGCTTCTCCTGTTGAATGTGGTTAGGACCTTGAGGATCTATGTGAACCGATCAGCCTCCTTGTGTAACAAAACAGAGAGTTGCAAGGTGGATCAAGGCTACCAACTACCAGGCTTTTATCTTAGAGAGAACCCGTTCCTGAAGATATTACAGCACAATCTACCAGATCGGTGAGCACCTCCCGGACAGAGTGGTATGGAGTCTCGATTGAAATATTGTGTCGGGCAGCAACTTGATTCTGCATCCTCACCTTCACCAGGTTCTACATGATTTAATATCGGGCTGCTTTGTGGGAGGGAAGTCTAATGTGTTCACTCATTGCTAGGATTTCTATATCATGTACCTGTCCTTTTTCCAAACAGGAACCCAACATTCCAGGATCCAAACAAGCAGCAACTGAGCTTAGGACATGAGCACCAGTATTAAAAGCAGCAAGAACAGATAGGAGAGAGAAAAACAGTCTGCCAACTGTTCTGACACACTCCCTGCCTTAGCACGCTGCCTTAAATACTTTGATAGTCCAATCAGAAGAAAGGAGACACAGAGGCTCACAATCAACCTGCTTAATTAATTGTCTTGCGCATGCACACAGCTGCCTAACAAGCCGGGGCAAGGCGCTGTCAGAAAAGATCTTCCTGACCGTTGCCCTGGTAATGGCTGGGACGGAGGAGAAGTGACACCCCGGTCATCATGGTGATGGCCGGGATGCGGCTGGAGAGATTGCAGAGAGTCAACTCGTGACACTCTGTTGCCTAAACAAAGCCTAATTAAAATGGGATTTCTCTGTGTGTAGTTTCTCACTTACAAAAAGCCAAAATCTCAGCAAAATGACTGCATTACAAGACACTAATAATGAGGATAACCTTGATATAGTTCTAAACCGCACCTGGCATTATTTAAAAACATCTAAAAGACATAAAGCAATAAGCATAATATTGTTTAAAGCAATATTATAGAGCCGTAACGAGGCATGTGCCGGCGGTGCCGTCACCCAGGGCGCAAGACCAAGGGGGAGCAGCAGCCGCCAGCTACCTGCCTCTGTACCTTCATCCCTTAACTCTGTGTTCCAAATGCCAAACTTCCTGTCAGTGGAACACACATGCATTCCACTGCGAAACTTAAGGGATGAAGAATCAAACTCTCTCGTAACTCAAGATCTCCCTCTCTTTTTCTCTCTCTCTCTCTCTCTCCTTAAATTCATGCCCAGTACAGTTTATGTAAATTAAATATATACTTTCTCCTCTCCTCTACATAAAACAACTAAGCTTATGAATTTCTTCTATCATCCACATAAAAAACAAAGCCTGCAATTACATTAAAACATTTATGTATTAAATATGCATTGTGTGTAGGGATGGACCTTGCCTGACAGAAGTCACATTTACTTTAGAGATCTGTGCCACTTTGGGGGACTTACCTGACCTGGGCTGTCATCGTCTTTCGGGCAGCGGCGGTCTCCTCGATTCGGACGGGATGGTGAGCCAATCAGGGCTCACCTCCCGGCAATTTGAATTTTCTGGGCGGCGGCGGGCCAATCCGGGCTCGCCGCATCGACGCTACGTGATGACGTCAGCGCACCTCCATCTTCAGTGCAAAGGCGGAGCCAGAAGACAGAAGACGTCCATCGGAGACCTCCGCGAGCAAGTAAAGAAGAACAGAAGCTGGCGGCAGCAGAGAGCCCTTTTCACGGCTAAGAGCGCCTCTGTCACCTGAATACCATCGGGATCAAGAACAGAAGCCGGCGGCTGGGCTTAGAGGCGGCGACAGAGGGGAAGGAGCCAGGAGAAGTTCCCCGAAGACCAGTGAAGCAGGTAAGGCCCTTCTGGGGCACCACCTCTACCGTGCCCCCGCTGCAACACACACCCTCTAACTTCGGGCACTAGGCCCGTGGCCACAGTCGGGCGCTAGGCCCATGTACACTTAGTAGGGGCACAAGGCCCAGGTTACTGGGCAATAGGCCCTATTATGTAGTGGGCCAGTAGGTCATAAAGGGTTAAAAGGGCACAAGGCCCTACCTAGTTAGTTAGAGAGGGGGCTGATAGCCCATAGTGTATTAAGAGCACAAGGCCCTTGTAGTTAGTGGCCTAGAGGCCATAGCGAGGAAGGCCACAAGGCGTAGTTGGGCAGGGCCTAGTGCCCCTGGGAGACAGGGCACAAGGCCCTAGTTAGGGGCTGAAAGCCCAGAAGTAGAAGGGCACAAGGCCCTAGTGAGTGGGCTCAGAGCCCAAGGTAGAGAGGGGGCTAAGGCCCATAGCCAGAGCACAAGGCTCTGTAGGTAGCTGGGCAGAGAGGCCCATGGTGTAGGGCATAAGGCCCTGGTGGTTTAGTCAGTGGCGTGAGAGCCCTGAACAGAGTAGGTGTGGTCCTGTGTTTGAGGTGAGTACACTAAGAGGAGTAAGGTAACAGTAGAGCGGAAGGCTCCTGTTGGTGCTGTAGTAACTGGCTGGTTAGCTAGCAGCTGTGTACTCGTGTATTAGCTTGCCATATACTGTATCATTGTTTTATTCCGTCTGTGCGGTGAGTATTGCTCTGGATATTGTATTTTGGTGTGCTGTATATTCCTTTCCAGGTGCAAGACGTCAGGCCTCCATTAAAAGTAGGCTCTTGTTTCCTGTTGTTTTCCTGTACTAACCTGTACTGTGGGGATAAGTGTAGTTACAAGCTTACACATAGCCAGGGAAAGAACACACATAGTTTTCCTGTCCCGTAGGTCCCTGGGGTTACGCTGGTTTCCAGAGGTGGTAATTGAGTATCTCACTGGCAGTGCGGCACAGCTCAATTGAGTTCCAGGGGTAGCCCAAGGTTCTGGTTGAGTGTCCAAATCCTAAGTTCTGTGCAGGTTCTCTGGCGGTTCCAGTGTGGGATACGTGTTCCGCTTGAGTGGAGGCAGTCGGGCGGTTCATCGTGGTGACGATTGCCTGTTCCGTGCGACAGTCTGCGCTCAGGTTGGTGTGCTGTTCCAGTGAGCCTCTTTCAGGCCTTGTGCAGCCGGTCCTTAGGACTCCGTGGGTGACCCCATAGCAAGAGGACAGTCCTCTTGGTACGACCTGGGTGAGGGTGTTGGGAGCAGCCCTCCGGAATAGACCGTGAACACCGGCTGGTGTTCCCCGTAGAGTATAGTGAGTAGGTCCCGTTAGTACACCACACCCAGTTAGTGTTATAGTTGTATGTTTTAGTTGCGTTGCCGGCCATTAGAGAGTTGTTAGGGTCGGGTCGCCTGTTGTAGTAAGTTTACTGTTGTGGGTGTACATCTTAGCCTCACTGATAGAGCAGAGGGAGTGCGACGGCTCTCTGGTATATTCCACAATATTATATAGTAAACTTAAATATTTATTGTAAGTACAGGCAGGGTTGGATCTCAGTGGCTGAAGGGCCAGGCAAGGCATGAAACAAAATGTCCAGGAATAATATTCAAAACAAAGTCTTTTAAACTTGCAAGGTTCCAGAGATGCAGAGGGAAATCAGAGTCCAAAAGCCAGGTAAGCAGAAACAGCAAAATCCAGAGCTGCAACATAAACAGAGATCCAGAGCTGCAACACATACAATGATCCAGAGCTGCAACACATACAATGAACCAGCAAGGAATGATTGCCACGGGTCAGTCTTTATGGTCTGGTGATCAGCATAACATTTAACAGCTGCTGAGTGAGGACACATAATCCACATAGCGGCCACTAGTGGGGAAAACGCAGAACTGCACCTGTAGGGACTTAGTGCAGAAAAGCATCAGGCCTTAACAGGGAGGCTGTGTGTTCCTTGTCATCCGCAGGTGTCAGGGAGGAGCAGGAGAACAGGACCGGAAGTGGGAGTGTCCCTGTGAGTATAACGCTCGATTCCCCCTTTCGGTTAGGCCCTCACCGAAAGGTGAGTGGGGTACTTGAGGCGGGACTGTTCCTGAGCTCAAGTGTTCCTAGTCCCCCGCGCCAAGGCAAGAGTAAAAGCGAAGTGGCGGCAAGCGAACTTGACTAAGAGTGTCTTCACTCATTGCCGTGGTCTCGAACACTTCCCTCCTGATAGGCCCGGTTTTAATTCTCCGTTTCTCTTCCTAGGGCAATACCAGTGAGTAGACGGAGAGCTTTCTTCTCTGGGACGGAGAAAGGGGTAGGGTCCAGTCGTCCACGCGAATTGTGGTAAGTTCCTAGATACTAGGAGTTAGTCGCCCTGTGAGGCACTTCTCCTCGCAGGTCCTTACACCACTGCTGGTGTTTCGGCTTCAAAAACACACACACACACACACACACACTCGTTCTCTCTCTCTCTCTCTCATTCTCTCTCTCGTTTTCTCTCTCGTTCCTTCAAGGCTCCTTGAAAAAAAAAAAACAATCACCTCTCTATTGCATCGGCACCTGCTCCGCCCACACTGAATGTCGGCCGTGACGTCAGTGAGGAGCGGCGCAGAGAGAAGTCAGCGACAAGAAGGGATGAAAAGAGAAGAAAGAAGCCGATAGAAAAGGTAAGTGAAGGAACGGAGCAAGAAACAGCAAAGGAAGGCAGAATGGCAGAGTGTTTTGAGGGGCAAAGGAAGCTGCATCACAGTATTTTGAAGGGACAAAGGAAGGCTGCATGATAGAGTGTGATGAAGAGAGCCATTTCTGTGGCATAATATGAACTGGGGGCATTACTGTGCCATAATATGAATATAATATTAAATAACAGATTTTTGTCAGGTAAGGTTCTTTAACATTTTAAAACTTTTTCTTATAACAATCTAGTTTTGTGTATCTCTTTTATTACTATTATTATTATTACTATTTATTTATATAGTGCCACTAATTCCGCAGTGCTGTACAGAGAACTCATTTACATTAGTCCCTGCCCCATTAGAGCTTACAGTCTAAATTCCCTAACACACACACACAGACAGACACTTTTACTGATCTTATTTGAGTATTAAGTGCATGAAATATTAGAATACCTTTCGCTATATATTTTTATATTTTTGCATACTTTAAATATTCATTAGGGCAGAGAACCGATGGTTAATTTATTTGAATTACACCACTATATATATATATATATATATATATATATATATATATATATGAGAGGGATACACATATATATATATATATATATATATATATATATATATATTTATACATATATATATATATATATATATCTTGCATTTGCAAATGTTGCAGAATTCTTTCAGTAAAGTGCTTCCCACACCCCCACATTAGGTTGGCCACACCCACTTATCAAATGCCACTCCCACTTAGATGTGGAGCACCGATGCCCTGTCTCGCCCAGGGCACTAAAATATATAGTTATGGCACTGCAATATTAAGCACAGTTTAGACAAGAAAGGAAGGAAGGGGGTCCAGCAGACTAAACCGCTGTTTTCAAAGTCCCAACTCCTCTATCTCATCACATAGAATAATTATTATAATATTATTATAATTATTATAATAATAATAATTAATAATAATAATGTCATTGTAGTAGTTATAGCATCTGAGCATTCTTTGTGACTTGGTTAACAAATCATCTGGCAGTCTGATAACTAATACAACATACTTGCCTGTCTAGACGTTGGTGACCTGAGCACTTAGCAATATTCAAGTCAAACAGTACAGGAACCTTTTTATTTGCTGTAGCCCAGACTCTCATACAGGTAGAACTTCATATATAGTGGACAAGGAACTGAAGTAAACCCGTTCCTCCAAATATTTCTTAGCCTCTGCAATATTAATTAGAGGCCAACAGGAGTAAAAACCAGACCTGCAGGTATTCTTCATCTGGATCCTAATTTATGTTTAATAAAAATTGTGAGGACATATATCTGTGTTTAACACTTGCTCTAGCACATATAGGATATCACAATTGTTTCACTCATCTTAAGAGCAACTAAAGGGAAAGTTCACTATTTTTTATTTACCTTCTAAGTGTATACTGTACAATTTGCACAACTGTACATCAGTGCTAGAAATGGTAGTGCAAGGAATTTCCATCATGTCAAGATATTCCATTCATTATTCCTGGCCAAGAGGGAGGTTCAGAGACCTGTAACCTCCCCTGCACTTGTTTATGCTTCTCCATATACTAAAATGAGCAAACTAAAAACAAAAAAACAAATATAAAGTGTATACTTAGCACATGTGCAGTGGCGCACGCAGGGGGGTTTCTGAGTCTCTAGAAACCCCCCCCTGCACTAACTAAGTGGCCACTGTTCTATACAGCAGCCGTGGCGCTGTCAAAGAAGCTTCTTAGACGCTTCTTAGACAGCGCTGCGGCTGCTGTATAGGACAGCGCTGGCGAAACGGGCTCCCTCTGGTTTTTTTTTGGGGGGGGGGGTTTGGGTCGGCGGGGGGAAACCCCCCCGACAATCCTCCGTGCGCTGCTGATGTGGGGGTCCCTTGTGTTCAGTATTCGTGCAGTCATGTAGCAAGGTAAATTACAGTGCACAGGGAAAACATGCATATAAAAGATTCTCAAGAGTTACACACTGTGATTATGAAAACATATTCTGGTCATCTTTATTCTTTCTTGGAATATGAAATAGGCACTTTCTTCATGTATACAGTATGGGAAAAGAAATGCATAGACCATAGGCTGCACCACTGAATCTAACATTCACTTTGAACTGCTGTGAGAACAAGGCTAAAGGAAAAAACTTATAATGCACAGGGCAACTTTGCCAGTCAACAGTAGATGAAAAAGTTCAGTCAAACCAGGAATCTTTCTACACAAAGAAACACTTTATGGACCTTATTTACATGATTTCTTGGTCCCCAATATGCTTCTCTTTTCTAGATGGGGCACTTTAACATAAGCTTGTCGTATATTGTATTCTATTTTGCGCTACTACACTGTCTTTATAATGTTTGCATATAAAATAATCCAAGCTTGTTTACTTGGCTTTTTGTAGTTTTTATTTATCTGCAGATTTTCAGCAACAATTATGCCATCGAATAGTGTTTATCTGTCAGGTCTCCTGATATTAAACAGTCTCTGTATCCAATGTGTGTTCTGAGTTGGAGTGAATAGACACAATCCATGATTCACTCAGTTGATGTTCATTATGTGATGGAATTATACAATATTTCATAAGGGAAAAGTACTATTCTCATCATTTTGGAAGGCTATTCTTACTATTACTGGGCCATGGGATGTAGCAAATTAAAACTGCCATAAAAAAGCATTACAACCTAATTTTACGTAACATGTGGTGTCTTAACATTGTGTAGTTAGCCAAAACACAAAATATCTCTTACTTGGTGTTTTCCCAATGCAGCTTGGCTTCCTGTCCTCGAGAGACCTTCCCATCCTTATAGATAAATGAGGTTACATGATTGATGAGTCTCTTCTTAGGGAATGGCTGACAATGATGAGTATAGAAGATGCCTCTGTCATCACCCCGACCCATAGCTCATTTATCCAGATGATGAATGGGGAGGTATATTTAGTTCTGCATTGGGATATATAATCAGTGTAACATTTTAAACGAGGCCTATTAATTGCTTCCAGTTTTGTAAAAGATAATCCCTTCGGGTAACTGGCTAGTACAGGAGTTTATATATTTGTGCTGGCAGAGGGTAGAACTAGGCCAACACTCATATCAGTTCAGGTCTGTGGGGTCCGCTGCCTAGAAAAATATCTCTTACACAGCAGCAAGTGGAATACCAATCAATTTACTGGTGTTACAGAGCAGAGAAGAGCTAAACATAACATTCAATTCAGCAGTCCCTAATTGTTATATAGAGTACATTGCAAATGTCCTGGCAAGAGTCCAAAAAGTGTGATTACTGCATGTTAGTGGAAAAGTCTGCGCCTTGAAGTTGTTTTTTGTAGCGTAGACTTTCCAGTTTAGATTTTGATGCTGGCAGCTCATACCTGCTACTCTATACATGACCTATTATTTTTGATCCATTTACATTGTGTGATGTGATTGTCCCCTTCAGCAGGTAAGAAACCAGAGCGCAATACATAATAGTAAATTTGCAACCAACCCTTGAAGAAATTTCATCACAGCCACACAATTTCAACAATAACAGCAGTTGATTTGATTCCATATAAACAAATGCCATGTTTATTCGTCTTGCAGGCCTACCATGGAATTTATGCTGAGCTGCAAGATATAGTTAAGGATGTTTTCAGTTTGTGATTAAGACTGGAGAGAAGGAAATGTCAGGGCAGAGAAATAGAATTGTGCCTAGGATGCAATAACATCTCGATCCAGTTCTGTTAAAAGGAATGAATAGCTCATGTTTTAAACCTAAACTGATATGGAATGCACAAGGTATATGGCATAATAGTATAAATGTGCATTTAATTCAGATGAATGCTACACATTTACAGGCTAGGGCTGGCTAATAAAGCTAACCTATGATACCTCCAGTGGACCTTAAGCGGGGTCCTGTAGCATGTTTGAAAATTGACATTATTGTCCTCAGATGTCACAAAATCATTAAACAAAAAGGTCCATATTGTACATCTTTTGAGTTTAAGGTTTAACATTTTTGCTTCCAGTGGTCAGTGCCAAATTGGCCTCTCTGGAAGTCACATTACTTTTTCGCACAGCTTTGACTTCACTAGGGATAACTTTCTCTTTTTTTTCTCTATGCAAGCAAATGTCATATATTTGAGGGTGCAGTTAGAGCTTTAATTTAGTTCCAAAGTCAAGTAAATATATTTTATTTTTTCGCATTTGAAGGGGAAAACCTGCTTAAAATTTTTTCATTTTCATTATTCTCTTCTCTTGCTACTTTCACTAAATTAATTCAAGCCATTAAATATACCTCTTAATTTTAGAGATAGTCACTGACCCCCGTGTTTTGGTTTTGGTTTTGGATCTGGATTACCTTCGTGTTTTGGTTTTGGTTTTAGCCAAAGCGCTCTTGCGTGTTTTGGTTTTGGTTTTGGTTTTGTTTGGTTTTGTTTTGCAATTAGTTAAAAAAAAATATTTTTTGGGGCTAAAATAACTTAAGGTATTAGGTATTATTTTGTACCTATCAAAAAAAGATACTTAACAGCGCTGAGACTTTGGATTAAACCTAGTAAAGAATCCACGTTTGAATAAACAAAACTGTTTAATTAAATAAAAACATACCAATAAATACACAACACATCAATAGCAGATTATCAGTGCACTGATAGCAAATCCCACTGCGCTAAAGACCACATGTACGATGTTAGTGAAAGTTAATGAGTCTACGGCTTCAAAAATACAAGAGATCTAATCGCTTCTTTAGAAAAAAAGGGGTCAATGATTCATAAACCAAGAATTCCTCCAATAGTTATGGAAATGTAAATGTTAATACAGATGAATCCTAGTAGATGTTTAGTCCAAAGTCTCAGCGCTGTTAAGTATCTTTTTTTGATTGTTTTTATCTAAGCTACGGGTTTATTACAGCAGCGGGACCTTGTATCAACACTTAGTTCATCTGAGTTTTATTAGTGACACAGCGCCGAATTTATTGTGATTATTTTGTACCTAAATTATTATTAACCTCACTAACACTAATTTGCAGTCATTTCCATTCAATTTTGACCACCTCCTAGGTCACAATATGATTTTCATACACTTTCAAAGAAAAATTGCTGCAGTTCTTGCCAGTGATAAGAAAAAGGCTATTGTCATGCCTGGGCATAAGACCAAAAATCCACCTCTTAAGTGTGGAATTACTTTTACACAAATCCTGACAACAGTTGTCTAGCCATTTGTAGCATTTTTAAAGCCACACTCAGTAGAGGTAGGAACTTTAACCATCTAGGATCCTCATCCATGTTACGTCATTTTTCAGCGAGTTCATGTAAAGCTGTTGGGACAATCACAAATGTAGGTTAAAAAAAAAAAACAACAAGCAGTCCAGCATCATCTACCTCCCTTCTCTTATCTCCATCCCAGCACCTGCAATCTACACCCCCAACACCTTCATCATCAATATCCCCAGATGCAACAATTGACAGTTAAACAATCCTTTGCAAGAGGAAGCAAGTATGAAACCTGTCACCCAGTCGCAATGCGGATCACAGACGCCCTGGGTACTATGCTAGTATTAGATCTGCGTCCAATGTCCACTATTAATACAGTTGGTTTAAGACATTTAATTGAGGTGTTCTGTCCCTGTTAGCAAATGTCATCATTATACCATTTTACTAGAAAAGCTGTTACTCACCTGTACCGGAAGGTTCCTAAAAGTGTATTTATTGGGCTACAAAATGGCATTCTACCCACTGTACACTTAACCACAAATATGCAGACAAGCGGAACTGGGCAAACTAAAGATTATATGACTGTGACAACCCACTGGGTTGGTCATTTGCTTTTACCAGTGGGGACAGCAGCAGCATGTACCCAAGTAGGTCACATTTTTCAGAAGTAGGCTACTCTGTGTATCAGCGGCTTCACTAAGAGGGATACAGCTGACAATCTGTTACAAAAACTAAGGGATGTCATTGAAAAATGGCTAATCCTGCTTGGACTCTCCTGAAGATATGTAATTTCTGATAATGACACCAATATTGTTCAAGCATTACAGCGGGGTGGAATTCCCTCACATTTCCTGTTTTGCTTACACAATCAACTTGGTGTTACAGAACATTAAAAAATGACATGCAGGGGATGCTGTTTGTGTCCTGAAAAATTTAGGGTAATTTTCCGGTTTCTGCAACAGCATGTAGGAGAATGCAGCAGCTGCAAGAAGACTAGCATTTGAGGGGAATGTACTTTAGTTCAGCGAAGTAGTCACCTGTGAAGAGAGTGCAGACTCGGTTAGCTTGAGTCAAGTGATTGCCTTAATAAAACATTTTGACAAGGAGCTACAGAAATTTAACTTATGAAATAAAACAAAGTAAATGTGCTGACTATATTTTAATTGTAGATTAAATACTTAATTTGCTTCGCCAGGATCCAAGAGCTATCAACATCTTGTAATGACGTCTTCTCCTTCAGTTTCTGTGGATACTGCTTGTTGGAAAAAAAATTGCTTTCCCAAGACACCCAGTGGTGATGCAGATGAGTCCGCACGACATTTTGATATTTGCTCTGCTATAAAAGAATTGGCCAAAAATCATGACAGCTCTGGCCTAAAATGAACTATTAATTCCATTTGGAAGGCCATTATCGGCAACTACATCATAGTACACAGACTTCTATGATGGTGGATTCCAGTGTGGATGAATTAGTATTGTTTGAGGAAGATTACCACTGAACCCTGCCACCTCTCCTGTTTCGGAGTGAGCTATGGTACAATAAAATGTAACTGCAGATTTAGACCAAGACTGTCAGCCCTATTATTTCTATTTCAGCAATTACAATTAGCAATGGAGCAATCGAGCTCTTGTCTTTGGGTGTTACCTATATAACGCAGTAGAATTTGCCTGCAAATTCTACAGACAAGCCTGCTTGTCTTCCTCTTCATCAATGACTCTTAGCAATTGATCACTCGTCTTTGGGTGTATATTACATCCAAAACTTATTAATGCAAATTAGGAAAAATACAGTTTAATCCCTCCCAGGCCCTCCACCATCCTTTGCATGTTCATAGTAGGATTGGTTGGAGTTATGGGCAAGGTCACAAATTTTTGGGTCAAATCTTTCAAACCAGCCCAGATGTCAAACTGTTGTGGTCTGCCACCTGCGTCATCCCTGCTTGTGTTTGGAAAGTGCAAATTGGTGCCAGAACCTCACGTGCCAGAACTGCTGCCACTGGTGTCACACTGCTGCCACTGGTGCAGGACTTACACAATCAACCGCATCCTCATCAGCGCCGTCGTCGGCTACCCAAATCTCCCCCTCATCCTCTTCTAATTCCAAAGTGTCATCCTCGCTTGGTGTATCACCGGCTACACTCGGGCTGTTCAGGCACACATCATCCAAAATGCTGAAAGGGCCCTTCTTTATGGGTACACTATTAGAATGGTCACTATTACACATACCCCTCGTGGATGGACTCTCCTCAGGAATTGGTGTAATTTCTGATCCTGAGCATACATTTTTCTTTAATGCCTTACTGTTCAGGGCCCTCTTAAGACCATCTTGGGCCCCCGGGCACAGCAGTGCACCGGGGCCCCTATATATACAAAAATATATAAATATATATATATATATATATATATATATATATATATATATGGGCCCGTCGGAGGAAGCCAAAAAAAAAAAACTGGAAAAAGAAAAGAAGAAAATACTTACCGTGCTGTCAGCTGGCGATCCGGCTCCCTCCCTGGTCTCCTCCTCCATCGCGCTCCGCAATGGATGTCGGGCAGGCGTGATGATGTCACGCCCGACATGCACTGCGAGCGCGACGGAGGAGGAGACCAGGGAGGGAGCCGGATCGCCAGCTGACAGCACGGTAAGTATTTTCTTCTTTTCTTTTTCCAGTTTTTTTTTTTGTCTTCCTCCGACGGGCCCCCCTGGGCTGCAGGGCCCCCGGGTACCTTCCCATTGTGCCCTATGGGAAAGACGGCCCTGTTACTGTTTGCTTGCAGCTCGGCTTTCACACGTAACAGTACTTGTGCACCACTTTTGGACTCCAAATTACTTGGTCATGCTTGCTCACGAGTGACCTAACAAGAAGAAGGCTCAGTAACATTTTTAGATCTGGCAGTAATAGAGAAAGGTGAGGGCCTAATTCTTTCTTTGCCATTGCGTGTGTAGAATGGCATGTTGGAAAAAAAAATTTCTCGCCATTTAACTTTTCAGCAGTTACAGCTCTTTCTCTCTTCAACACGGTTACATTTTTTATTTTTTTTGTTTTTTCCCCTGACTTAAAAAGACTATGTACTTTTACATAGCCTTTAACAGATGACGTACAGGGAAGACTACCATCAGGACTGGTGCCAGCACCTGCTTGCTGATCCTGCTCATATGTGGACTGCTTTGAATCCATTTAAATGAGGCCAAAGCACTTGTAGTGCAAAATATTAAATAGATAGTGCTGCTAGATAAGACTTTCAACACCAGAAAAATTGTGGTTTCACAATGGGGAATATGGGACACCCCAAAGCACTAAGAGTGCAAAATATTAAATAGATAGTGCTGCTAGATAAAACTTTCTGCAGCCAGAAAATAGTTTCTGTAGGAGGGAATATGACACCCCAAACAGTTGCTAATGTTTGCAAAAATGCCTACTCTAACCTCCTCTCTTCCAGCTATAACAATTGCTAGAAGAATTGCAAGAAGAATTTCAAGAATAATTACAAGAATAATGTATAGAATAATTGATCTGTCCCTGCTCTAATGCTGCCTGCGACCTAACCCTTCTCTCTCCCTCTGTCAAATGGCGATGGATTGCTGTAGAGGCGGGTATTTATGGATTTCAAATATCGCGAGAACCGAGCTCCGAGATCCGACGACGTCACAATGACATTTTGCCTCGATTTTGATTCTGAATTGGCGCCAGAGTACCGAGCCTGCTCGGCTCAGTACTCGGATAGGGGAAGTTCGGGCGGGTTCGGATCTCGGGGAACCGAGCCCGCCCATCTCTACTTATTTTATTCTGTGACTTCTATAATTTTCAAGAATGCCTAATAGGTCTTACTCGATTGTATGTTTGGTCTGTGCTTGTGCCATAATAAAATATACACATTAGTGGTGATATAAAGATGAACGTAAAAGATACTCATTTGCGCATGAGAAAATATGCCTCTGAACACTTATGTTTCTATATCTCTATAATGAGTAACATGCATATTAAGATACATGCAACCTTAAATCTAGTGCATAGATATATCAGGAGCTAATATACTATATAAATATCATTAATATATCATTTTGGCACAAATTTACGCTTTATAAGAAACAAATTTCAAAGATTCATGTAACCGAAAATAAGACACATGTCAAAGGGGCATACTTAACTTGCCTGCCCTTACTGCATTCCACTAAGGCGTGAACACCCTTGATCCACCTCTCCAAGCACAAGGGGATGCAAATGTTAGATGAATCCAGATCAAAATGCTGGCACAAGTTGTTGGCAGGTACATTGTGACTAATTTTATATGAATAGCAAAATTATGCCATGCAAAAAACATTCAACTATAAATCACCCTATTACATAAATGTATTTTTAGCATGTAGTTTTGATCTCAGTATGTTTATTTAGTTAGTTTTACTTTTGTTTTACTAAATTATTTTTAAAACAATTTTTTTTACTGCTATTTTAGTGTAGAATATATTAACATGTTTGGATGTCACAGATGAGAAATTAGAATATAGAAATCATTTAATAATGTGTATTGTGCCTTTAAGAGTGCTTCAATTATAATATATAAGTCTTAAGAAAAATAATGAGTACGTGGCAATGTTCCAGGAGATGTGTAAAACATGAGATAAAAGAAGCACTGGTAAAAAATAGTTTATTGTCAATAACATTGTAAGTAGTGTTTTGAAATTTACTATCCAAGGCTAAAATCATGACAGATTTATTGCCCCAATTATCTTATACATATGATGCCAGGTGTTTTATCTTTTTGCATGCTAAAAAAAGTTTCTGAGTGCTATAAGAATATGTAACCTTGATTGCAATAACAGTAGTGGCAGTGGTAGTGGCAGTAGTGGCCACACAGTAGTGGCAGAAAAGAAAAGTGGTGCTAGATGGAATTATCCTTGGGCACTTCCACCCACCCTTATGTTGGATATTAAAAAGGACATGTACAGTTTAACAAATCAATCACTTCAGCGACAAGGAGTGCACTTTTGTGGCTGAAGTGCTTGGTTTTGAGAAATGTGATTTTGCTAAGCTGACGCCATCTTGTTGCCTTATAGCCATTTTGTTCTGTTATAGCTTAAATACAAATTTGATGCACCTGTTTTGTTGGAGTAATTCATTATTTGCAAGGCTATGCTTATAACCTTGGACATACCAGACAGGAGATAAGCAACCCCCCCTGTGGAGTTTTCCTGTCTGATAATGAGAGACTGTATTAACATCTGTGTGAAGGGATTATGAGTGGTTAAAACCTTTTGGGGCGTAGTTTTCTGTAATACGTGATTTTTGCTATATAGATAGGGACTTGTAACTAATAAAGCAGAGTTTATTGTACACTCAAACCATGCAGTGTATTTAATTCTCTTCAGCTGATGAGCTCATAACTGATAAACTGACACTTACAGGTGAACAATCTGATATAGATTCGACAGTTTGTTTGAGCATCCACAAAACAAGCTAATAATGGGCTTAAGGAATCTAAGCTAACAGTGCTGTCAATGAACTCTAAGACTGCAGCAAGCTGATTGGTTACTAATCGACAGAATAACGGCACAAACACACTGCAGTTCATAACACATCTAGAAAAATTTCCACATAACAGTGGCAGAAAAGAAAGTGATGCAAGATGGAATTGTCCTTCGGCTCTCCCAACCTCCCTTATGTTGGATTGACATAATACGATTGATGGGTAGCATAGTAGACGATTTGACAATATAATGACATCAACAGAATTATTAGGACAACAAATGAAATGTAGACAGTATTTATTAGGTTGACAATTTAAATGTAGACAGTATTATCCCTAACTAACCCTGTCCCTATATCTAGACCTGTCCCTATATCTAGACCTGTCCCTATATCTAGACCTGTCCCTATCCCTATCCCGAGACCTGTCCTTATCCCTGTTCTGTCCCTATCCCTAGACTGTCACTATCCCTATCCCTAGACCTGTCTCTAACCCTAGCCCTTCACCTGTTTCGATCCATAGACCTGTCCTTATCCCTAGCCCTATACCTGTCCCTAGACCTATTCTTAACCATATCACTAGCCATATAATAATAGTTTCGACATTTGAATAGTCTACCTAACCACACTGTCCACTTTGTGAATTGGCAACCTAATAATACTGTTGACACCTGAATTGTTAACTGTTTCACAAGCTGATAGACCAAGACCAACATGTCAAACAGTGCAAGATGGAATTGTCCTTGGACCCACCCTCCCATCCACCCATACGTTAAAAATGTCTTACAAACTCACACAGAAACAGGAGGGGCAGCAGGTACAGTTTTATAAACAAAGCACTTTAGTGACAAGGAGTGCCAATTTTGTGGCTAAAGTGCTAGGTTTGTTTGGGCTCCCACAAAACAAACTACCAATGGGCTTAAGGCAGCTAAGCTAACTGTGCTGTCAATGAACTCTACAATGGCAAGTCATGCACCAGTGGAAGCAGTTCATATCAGTGATAAGAAGAAGACCATTGTCATGCCTGGGCATAAGACCGAAAAATCCACCTCCTATGTGTGGAACTATTTTTACGCAAATCCTGACAACAGTTGTCTAGCCATTTGTAGCGTTTGTAAAGCCACAGTCAGTAAAGCTAGGGATCTTAACCATCTAGGAACCTCATAAAGTGAGTTCATGGCAAGCTCTTGGGAAAATCAGAAACTTATACTAAAAAAAATAACAACAAGCTGTCCAGCATTAGCTAGATCCCTTCTCTCAGCTAGATCATTATTATCATTATCAATATCCTCACTAGTGATCGGAATTAGTCCTGCATCCAAGCTGCTAAGGCTAGATGACTACTCCCCTATCAAGGATTCCTCAGAAGAATTCTTGAGCATTAGGCCTACTGTTGTTGCTCCTGCTTCTGGGGGTGGATCTTCATCTCAAAAGCAGACAAAGAAGAATACTACTAGTAGTTTAAAACGAGAATTAACTGTTAATCAATATTTTGCAAGAAAAAGCAAGTATGACAACTCACCCAGTCGCACAGCGTGTCACAGGTGCCGTGGCGACTATGCTAGTATTAGATCTGCGTCCAATATACACTATTAATGCAGCAGGTTTTAGACAATTAATTGAGGTCCTGTGTCCCCGTTACCAAATTTCATCTTGACACCATTATACTAGACAATTCCTTACCTCTACCAGGAGGTTACTGGGAAAACTAAAGATTATATGACTGTGACAACCCACTGGGTTGATGAATCACATTCAGCAGCAGGAGCAGCAGCAGCATCTAACAAGCAACATCAGATCTTGCAGAGGCAGGCTACTCTGTGTATCACTGGCTTCACTAAGAGGCATACCACTAACAACCTGTTAGAAAAACTAAAGGATGTCATTACAACTTGGCTTATCCTGCTTGGAGTCTCCTCAGGATATGTAATTTCTGATAATGCCACCAATATTGTCAGAGCATTAAAGCGGGGTGAATTCCATCACATTCTTTGTTTTGCTCACACTATCAACTTGGTGGTACAGTGCTTTTAAAAAATGACATTGACATGCAGTAGATGGCATGTAAACTTTCTGGACATTTTCTGCATTTTGCAACATCATGTAGGAGATTGTAGCAGCTGCAAGAAGTATAGAATTTGACCTGCCACCAACGGAAGAAAGAGGTGGTAACAAGGTGGAATTCCACCCTTTATATGCTTAAGAGGCTGGAGGATCAGCAAAAAGACATCCACGCTTACTCAACAAGCCATGACATTGGGAAAGGAAAGGGAATGTAATTTAGTCCAGCACAGTGGAGAATACTTTTCGTGTTATGCAAGGTACTGAAACCATTTGAAATAGTCACCTGTGAAATGAGTTCAGACACTACTAGATTGAGTCAAGTGATTCCCCTAATTAGTCTTTTGGAAAAGCAGATTGAAAAATTAAAGGTGGAGGTGAAACAAAGCAATTCCTCAAACTATGTTGGACTTGTTGATAGTACTTTATTCACTTCACCAGGATCCAAGAATTATCAACATCTTTAAATTGGATCAGTACATTTTGGTAATTGGGCTTGAGCCTAGGTTTATGAGCTATGTCTTCTCTTTTTTTCCAACTGACCCAGATCTCAAGAGATGCAATAAGCTCCTGGTGAGCAAGTTGACTGCTCAACTGGTACATGACACAAATATGTCTCCTCCTACTGGTAGCAAAAAAACTTAGCTTTCCCAAGAACCCCAGTGGTGATGCAGATGAGTCAGCACAACATTTTTACATCTGGTATGGTCTAAAAGAATTGCCCAAAAATCGTGACAGCTCTGCCGTAAAATGAACTACAAATTCCACTGGGAAGGCCTTTACCGGCAATTGCATCAAAGTACAGAGACTTCTGCAATTGTGGATTCCAGTGGGGATGAACTAATATTGTGTAAGGGTGATGTACACACTGATGAGGGTTAGGATGATGACAGTGTAGATTGCAGGTGCTGTGATCTAGCTGAGAGAAGGGAGCTAGCTGATGCTGGACTGCTTGTTGTTATTTTGGGTAGAATGGCATGTTGGCAATTTTATGTTTTCTGCAACAAAATTTCCTTTTATTAGAGAGGTGTTTTTTCTTTACCAATGTAAAAGCTTGTTTTTTGGATGTCAGCAGATGAAAAACTAGTATTATCATGAATGGTGCCAGCAGCTGTTTGGTGCTCCTGCTCTTCTGTCGACTGATCATGATCCATATCGATGACACAGAGCAATGGCACTGTAGACGGGAGAGTGACAAGAACACTGGAAACTCTAGAGGGACGCGACCTGCAGGGTGGAAGCTGCCGAGTCCAGAGGTCTTCCACTTTGTTAGATTCCGCACCTCTGGGTGAAGTACCACCAATCCCAGGCAGAACAAAAGGATCCCACTCATCCTAGTGAATGCTGACAGTGACAAGAACGCTGCTATCCCTCCTACGTCTGTGTGAGCAATGGCACTGGCTCTCCGGTGGAGGGAGGTACTTATGGAATCCAAAACCAGCAAGATCCGATGACGCAACGATGATGTTTTGCCTCGCTTTCAGATCTAAGGAAAGTACCGCGTATATATTTCTTATAGTAACTGTATACAACCTCTATATTCCTGACTTGCCTACATCTATGTAACCTAATGTATGATTATTACTATTATAATAATAATAATAACTATAACCACGCTAGTATGGCTGAACATCTGACGATTTATAGCATATAATTTGTTTAAACTACAGCAGATCAAAGTTGTTTCTCAATAACTGAGCAATGGGCATTTTTTGTCCTTTTATTTGTAGTGCACTATTTATTAGTAAGAGTGCAGATAAAAAGGGTATTCTTCATATGAACAGTAAATGCTGGAACTTAGAAATTTTCAATATAGGATGTAAGCTCGTATGAGCAGGGTCCTCTTCCCTCCTGTCTCCATACCTGTTCTTCCGCTCCGTCTCTACTGTATTTGCCTGCAAGGAGTTTCTGAAGTACTGGTAATTTGTGTTTATTGTTCTGTACTGTTTTACCCTGTATAGTCTACTGTTTGTACCGTGTATGGCGCTGCAGAAACCTTGTGGAACCCTACAAATAAATGATGATAATAATAATAATAATAATAATATAATTTTGAAGATGTATTAAACATGCAAATGCATGCTAAATTAAATGGTTTACTTATAATCTCTTATTACTAATCAACATTTGGACAAACAATAAAATAGTAGCCATCATTTGAGTCACATTTATTTTGATCATTACAGGTTTGTCTGTGAGACATTACTGAGCTATTTCTCTACCTATTTACATTTACATTATCTCCTGTTTTGGCATTTTACTTATAGCTTTTCAAAACTGTATTTTTTTTTTAATTGTATTTTCCGCTACACGGTAAGAAATAGTGATAACGGCGCACAAATTTTTAAGTGACATTTATTTGTTTTTGATATCACACAATGGCAGTTATTTCAAATTGGTCAATTCAATTCACATTTTGAAGTTTTAGGACTTGATTAAGAGTGGAACGCAAGCATAAGTGTAACTTGCGATTAAAAAAGTTGCATGCAAGTTTTATCTTAATAAGAGTTGAAGATACGCCCAAGTCTAAATGACTAGTAGATGCATCCACTTGACAAAAGGCACACCCCTCTGACATTTCCAACTTGAGAACATACACAGAAATACAAAAACCCTTTAGCTTATATGTTACAAATGCAATTGCTATAAAGCATCATTTAAACTTTGCTACAGCACACTCGGAAAATCCTAATCTATGACCGAGGGCTTACTAAATTCTCGTTAAGTGTCTGTGTGTCAGGATTCCCAATATAGGACCACAGAGAGCGCGCAGTGGACGAAGTGGTTTTTATTAAACACCGGTTACACAGGTTTCAGGATGCAGTATGGTAGGGTAAGGTAGAAATAGCAAAAAAACAGTAAACAACAGATGCAGAATGCGATGATCTGCCGAATTTTACCATGAGGTAGTGGAGATAACGCACTAGGTCCGATGGTCTGCAGAGCAAAGCACGGAGGGTAGCGGACACAGGATGCGATGGTCTGCAGGACTTTACCACGAAGTAGTGAAGATGACACACAAGGCGTGACTGTCTGCGAAGCAAAGCAATGAAGGAAATGGACACAGGATGTGATGGTATGCAGCTAGATAGCGTACAGAAGTACCGGTGAGCAGGAGGTGGAGATTGCTAGTAACAATCTGCAACAGGTTAGTCCCCTATAACACTAGAGAGCTGAAAGCAGGTATTAATGGTAACACTCTGCAGCAGAATAATGCTGAAATACTGGAGAGCTGCAAGCAGGTACAGAGTCACAGACAAGCCGAGTCAAAGGTCACAGTAAGAAGTGCAAAAATGGAGGGACAAGCAGAGATCAATACCAGGAGATCAGTCAGGATAGCACACAGGAAAAGCAACACAGGTAAATGCAACAGATGATCTGGCAAAGGCTGTTGGGACAAGCAGGCTTTTCATAATCCAGGGGCAGGTGTTAAGCATCCTGGAATAACGAGCCTAGCTATGGCAGGTAAGAGAGCAGTCTAAGTACTACAGTGGCCCCTTTGGTGGGACAGTGGTACTGCAGGCTGTAGATAGATATTTATATATATATATATATATATATATATATATATATATATATATATATATATAATAAATATATACACAAAGGTCAAACATAGTTCCTGGCAGATGGGAGCTGCAGGATGGAGATTGTGACACTGAATCATTCGCAAGCTTCTAATTACAAGTGCTTTAGGTGTTCATCATTATTATCCACTCCTCCACCACAGTCTTACTGTACATTTCCTACAATAGAACACCTCTTCCCTCCCTCAGCACTACTATTCAGTTGTAATGAGTCATAAATGGTAAAAAGTCACAGGTCTCAATAGTCGCAGTTGTGTATGTTCAATGTCTGAGCATGTGCAGTGCACGTACATACCTCTCACTCTTAATCAGACTGTGGCAACAGTAGAACTTGATCTGGCTTATTTCTTGCACAAATTTGCACTCACTAAGGAAAGTTATCGTCTATCATTCAAATCATGTCCATGTTAATGATACTTTTCGATTCTCCCAGAATGTCACAGAAGAGTCTGGCTGAAGCTGGCCAAACTACAGATGAAACACGGAAAATGCAGAAAATTAAGCATTATGTGTTGATGTCACGGGCACTAGGAGTTTTACCCAGAATTCACCAGGTGGAATTTCACTTTGCCAGAGGCGCGGAGTCTAACACAGTGGTTGGTCTTCTCCAGGAACTCCCGCAAGGGAGTATGGTTTTAGCAGCTGCCACTGTGCAGGTCGCGGCCTTCTGGGAAGTGTGGTGAATATACGGAACTGTACAACTAAATAGGAAAGAAAATGTCAATGATATAAATGCAGAGTCTCTGAACAATGGAAACAATGGTTACACGGTAGACTGATGAGCAGTAATAAAAGGAGGAGAAAGTTCCAAAGTGCATTAGCAGGTAGCATACAGCAGACCAATATATGACAACTGGATAAAGTCTATGGAAGGACCAATCAATAATGCAGCAGGAGAGTCAGTGACTTGCAGCTATACTTCAGAGGCACTATAGACTTTAGTCCTAATAACAGGTACCATGTAAAATAGTAGCTGCTTCTGACATTTGTTCCCGCTGGTAAATGTAAAGACTTGTGCAGATGCTGGTATGATACTAGATAGCGTGGAGCGGTCTGTGACCAGTAAGTCTCACCACTGATGTGGAGAGAAGACTTGTCCAGGTGCAGGTATATTACCAGGTAGTGTAGAGTGGTCTGTGGCTGACAAGTTGTACCACTGATATAGAGAGAGGACTTGTCCGGGTGCAGGTATGTTACAAGGTAGCGTGAAGTGGTCTGCGGCTAGCAAGTTGTACCACTGATATGGAGAGACGACTTGTCCAGGTGCAGGTATGTTACCAGGTAGCGTAGAGTGGTCTGCGACTAGCAAGTTGTACCACTGATATGGAGAGACGACTTGTCCAGGTGCAGGTATGTTACCAGGTAGCGTAGAGTGGTCTGCGACTAGCAAGTTGTATCACTGATATGGAGAGATGACTTGTCCAGGTGCAAGTATGTTACCAGGTAGCGTAGAGTGGTCTGCGTCTAGCAAGTTGTACCACTGATACGGAGAGACGACTTGTCCAGGTGCAGGTATGTTACCAGGTAGCGTAGAGTGGTCTGCGACTAGCAAGTTGTACCACTGATATGGAGAGACGACTTGTCCAGGTGCAGGTATGTAACAAGGTAGCTTGGAGTGGTCTGCGTCTAGCAAGTTGTACCACTGATACGGAGAGACGACTTGTCCAGGTGCAGGTATGTTACCAGGTAGCGTAGAGTGGTCTGCGACTAGCAAGTTGTACCACGATACGGAGAGAAGGCTTGTCCAGGTGCAGGTATGTAACAAGGTAGCTTGGAGTGGTCTGCGGCTGGCAAGTTGTACCACGATATGGAGAGAAGGCTTGTCCAGGCGCAGGTATGTTCCACAGCAAACAGAGAGCACGAGTAGAAACCGGAAAAACCTCGGAGTCACAAGGGAATGAGAACCAAGAACAGGCAACGGTAACAGAGTAACAGGTGCCTTAAGTAGTGAAGGGTGATTGATTGACCAATGAGACTATTAGCAAGGTTTTAACAGTCCGTGGTTTCTGCACATGCGCAATCCTTGGTCAAGATGGCGGACGGCCGCGGCGCAGAACAGGCGCCGGCAAGAGAGAGAGAGACCATGTCCCAAACCAGAGGCACTAACCGTCTGGTGAGTGACAGTTGGCAATTTAAGTGATACTGTGCTATAGATTTCAGTAAGTTGTACAAAGATATGTAATTCACATACATTTCTAGCAGATACACATATTTCTATGTCCTCCTCAAGCACTGCACGAATAATAAAGGGCATAGCAAGAGTGCCACAGCACTAGAGGGAATTAGTAAGGAAATCCAAAGTACATCAATGATTTATGATTAACATGACCTGGGGGTAATATTGTATCATACTTGCAAGTTGAACAGCAGGAAGCAGGGTCATGATTATGAAAAACATGTCATCACCCCCCCCCCCCACCCCCCATACACACACACACACACACACACACACACACACACACACACACACACACTTACTTATCTAAATGTAGGCAAGTATGTTTTGTATTTACTATTGACTGAGATATGTTAATCCATATTGACTGTTTCCCTTACACATTCATTTCTAGGCTTTCAGTAAATTTCCCATACAGAATGGAAAAACAGGTTGCAAAAAAACATAATTAAAAATGTTTTTAAAATATCTGTTGTTGTTTTGAAGCATATGTTGATTTTCTTATCCTATGTCTAGTGCTAGGAGACACACAAGTACTGTGCACACACCAGTGAGGAATGTTTTCTCCTTTCATTATCTCCTTGGTGCAGTCGGCTTAGATGTAGCTGTTCATCCTTTTTTGCCAAATTGGTTGAATTGTTTACTGATTTAACAAGAAACAAAATCGGAGAGGGCTATTCATTAGAAACAAAGAAGGGACAGGCTGCTGAATAGAACAACATACAGAGGAACAGATTACATATTGTTGGCAATCTCAGTTGGAATTACTCAGCATCAGGGTACTAAAATCCCTAACACATTGACAGTATTCTGAGTTTGTAACACTTTCACTGCCAAAAAATCCTCCACCAGATTGCATAGTGATAAGTCAAAAGGCTGAGGAAGTCCCTCTCATATGTTATATTAACCTAAAGCTCCTAAACATCCGTTATCCCTCGGCATACTTGCATATATTAAAAGTGCATTAAATATAAATATGCCATTTTATAAATGCATATGCTTTGTTGTAGAGCTGTCCTTACTAAATATAAGAAGGGCATTCATATCTCTGTGAGATCAGCAAAGATTTCTTTCATACGGCACCTTGCATATTGGAATACTGCTTCACTGGACTTTATGGATAAACTTAAACTTTTAACTTATCTTAATATGTCAACTTATTTTTCGAAATTATAAAATGAAATATCATAATCATAGCATATTATCCCCTTTTACAATGTGTTTGCTGACTACTTTCTTGCTCTACTAAATAGTATAATTGTCTCCAGTTGTGCAGATAAAGTACATTAGACACCCTAGTACTTATCCTATATCAATAACGGGACCATAAATGTCATTATTAAAGAGATAAAAAACATGGGTGGTATGGTTCACCTAAGTTCTATTATCACCCCTCTTTGCTAGGCAGCCTGTGCTGATTAGTGTTATTAGAAAAAAACATGTAAGCTTCCCTGCTTAATAATATTAAATGACTACAGACTCGACAGTGCTGGGAGTGATGCTTTAAGCAGATAAAGTACACTTAGCCCCTCCAGTCTTACCATGGTACTTATTACTGGTTTCTTCTTAACAGGGAATGTATCAATTCTTTGGGAACCAAGGTCCTATGAATATTAGTCAGTTCTCATATATATTAGTCATTAAATGCAACAGAGATTCTAAGTTGTCACACACCAGGCTCTCAGGTCCTGTCACTTACCTATCCTCTGCCTTTCCAAGCTACCCCTGTGGTCCTAAGGCTCTGCTTGTTTCAGATCTCTCTGCAAGATGCTGCCAAGTCTGTCTCCACTCCAGAGATCCCTGCAGAATCAGGGTATGGGTGCTGTCATCTTGGATTTGGTCACGTTTCCTTCCATCCAATCAGGGATAGCAGCCTCCACTTCAGGATTCCCTCCAAAGCCAGTTCCTGGGAGCTGACATCTTGGATATTATCACCTGATCCATCTCAGCAACTCAGAGTGCTACTTCTGACCAGTTGACCACAGTCTCCAATAAGGAATCATCAGCTACTATGAAAGGACTTCCTGGAGCCCTTATCTGTTGCCAGTGCAACATTATATTTTTAAATGCCAACCTGGTTCCAACAGTCTGCATTCTTTTCTATATGTTCTACTTCAGTCAGTGCAGTCTGCATTCTGGTTCCATTCCAGATATGTTCTACTTCAGTCAGTGCAGTCTGCATTCTGGTTCCGTTCAGGTTCCAGCATTACCAGTTCCGTTCAGGTTCCAGCATTCCAGTTCCAGCATTCTGGTTACATTCCGGTTCCATCAACCAGCATTGCGATTCCGCGTTCCGATTCCGTCATCCAGCATTCTGGTTTCAGCAATCCAGTTCCTGTCTGGTCTTCTCTGCTAGTCTATCACCAGCCTAACTCCAGAGACACCACCCAGTCTGGGTACAGACAGATTGTCCCCTACTTCAAACTGTTAATAATAACAGTCTGAAGTAGGGGAATTGAATGTATCACCATTGCTGTCTTGATCTTGAGGTCAATTGTAATAAAATGTCCCAATAGAAGTTTGATATAAATTGTTCCTTGAAAATTTCTACAGTGAGTTCTTGTTGTATAATCATATATTTCATGAGATACTGCAAGTTGGATGTCCATAAACCTCAAACAAAACAGATTTTAGGGTCAAAAGACCCAATTAATGCAAATTAGCAGTAGACAAATCATATGTTAGATTACCTAATATGAATCTGCTAAATATATACTTGCATAAGTTCAACTGGAAATAATCATTCTGGTGCTCAAATGTTGACTAAAATACTTTAATATGATAAAAAATCATCACACACATCAATTCAGTAAAAGTAGGTAATACTGTCAATATTAATTCACATTAAAAGGATTATTCTAACGTTATTAGATAATAGGTAAATATACAATTGTAGGTATTCAACCACTAACACAACAAATAATCGCTGTCCAAATAACAAGCGTGGTATACCGCGAGTATAAGATAAATGAAGGGTCCTATGTCACATGCAGGGTAACCAATCTACGTAAATGGCTCACCGTATGTGTAGCAATATAGCAAGGAGAAGACTTCCTTAAACCTCCTTAGTTAAGTCTCTTGTCATGCCTGGATGACTCATATATTTTAAAAGAAAGAGAAAGAAGAACTGTGTTCAAAGGGGACTCATAGTCTATATTAATACTTATAATTCTTTATTGGTTTACATTAAAAATGTCCCAATATATGGAACAATCCTTGTTTAGAATAACAATGAAATAGCGAAATATTTAAAAAATGAGAACCGTAATATGATGAATTTACAAAAATTACAAAATAGGTAGTTAACCTCTACCCTAGCGCGCCACTAACAATATATGTGGAAGATAATAGTATTCCTAATAAAGATATATTCACCCAACACTACCTGCTATATATATATTTTATATCCAAACCAAAAGGTTAATTCTGATTGTATTGTTTTAGATCAATCTTGATAATGAAGTAGCTGTATTTTTATTCACAGCTCTCATATGTACTAAGGGATAAGCCTGTATAATTGGATCCTTCCTGACTCAGTGTAAGTATACAGTCTCTGGTTTATATACCAATTAAGCCAACCCTTTTTTCCTATCCAAGATATTTTAACTAATATGGCTTGCTATTGCAGCGATTAAGTCTTTCAGGGATAAGGTGGATCTAATAGTATAAATGATCTATATAAATCAGCAGAAGAGCAGCACGCTATGCTGCCGATGCGCGTTTCGCTATCTGTCTTTTTCAAGGCAACCCGATGGAGCCTCTAGGTCAGCCTTTTATAATATGAAACGCCACCCCGAAGAAACGTCACTCTTAGAGATTATTAAAGTAATTCTATCGTTTTCAAATAAGCATTGCCCAATCAATTGTATGTGTTTCCTAAGCACAAAATTATTTATTTTAGCAGATGTAGATAGTCAACAATTCAATACATTATTATATTATGATAAAGTACAGTACAGCACAGCCAATACCAAAAGATAAGTACATACCAATGCTATCGCATGCGCTCGCTGCACACCCACGGGACCCGGTGGACAGTATATCTGTAAGAATACTGTGTCAGAGTTGACTGAGAGCCAAAGGGTGTGCAGCTATGATTATATACAGTACAGTGTTACACTTGAACAATAGAGATGACGTAGATTGTTTCTATAGGTCCAGACGTTGGGTGGGTCCAGGGTAAGCAGATCATAGGTTGATTCAATCTAAGGAATCCAAAGGTGGGGGTCGTCTCTCCAGGGGGTCTGCTCCTTTCATAGCCAGCATCATACAAAGGATTATTCCCTAATATCAATAACTAAAGTATGCAATGTGCGATCTCTTCGCCAACTGCACCGAACAGCTGCTGATGAAAAGGGTTTCAGTATGATACCAGACCTGCCACCTTTCCCACAACCTGAACCATATATATCACTGAAGTGTACGTATAATCATTATATAATAATGTATTGAATTGTTGACTATCTACATCTGCTATAATAAATCACTTTGTGCTTTGGAAACACATACAATTGATTGGGCAATGCTTCTTTGAAAACGATAGAATTACTTTAATAATTGTCCTCCACATTGTCCTATACAAGATGTTAATTGTCCTCCACAAGGCAGATGGTTGTTAATCTCAATGTATCCACAACGGATAGATAGCACGATATCCTAAATGTTTAACAATCCACGATCATCAACGCGTTTCGTCCGTAAAGTAAAAGGACTTCATCAGGAGGAAAATATCCAAGAAATTGCTATACATTTAGGATATTGTGGTATCTATCCGTTGTGGATACATTGAGATTAACAACCATCTGCCTTGTGGAGGACACATGTCTGTCCAGATGAGTACCATCAAAGATACCTTTACATGCAATTTTGAGAATGATTTTATGTGAGTTTGTTACCTACTTTTTTAATCAATTCTGGTATATACAGTATTATACTATTTTAGTTTCTTTTATTATATTATGCTACTGAGGTTCAAGTGGTTGCCAGTGTTCCTCCTGACCGATGAGAATTGCAGTATTGGGAGACATCTATATGTTGGACACTTCAGCAACTTCACAGATATGCCTAAAAGGTTTTTTATCCAGTACGCATGATCAGTATTATTGGTGATCACACCCGAGATTCTAGTATATCGGCACAAGTGTTTTTATCTGATCACTTTGTTGGTTCTATCTGCATTGTGAGAATCACAATATACCTGTGTGTTTTCAATCTATCACACTTCATTTACTCTCACAAATTTTGTTGTGTTTTTATTGTGGTAATACACTATGTGGCGCCTTGTTCCTTTTTTCCTTTTTTAGATATTCCAGATTCACCATCTGTTTTTGGGACTGGCTGCCTCCTGTAAATTGGACTTTGTGTTTACACCAGTATTGTTTTTAAGCAATACTATTATATATTAGAGATGAGCGCATTCAGATTTCGTGAATCCCAGCCCACCCGAACGTTTCCGATCCGAGCCGGATCCGAGATAGATCCGGGTATTGGCGCCAAATGAAAACCTGAAACCGAGGCTCGGTGTCACGGGCACTAGGAGTCTTTACCCAGGTATCACCAGATGATGGACTTACCAGAGCAGTATAGGTGGTAATATGGTACTCTGGTAGCGGGGTGATCACAGAACAGGAGACAGCAGATGGTAAGAGAATGCTCGTGGAAAGTCTATGACTAGCAGCACTGGTAATATATAGATAATTGTACACGAGGAACTGAATGGACAAGGAAACGTGAGGGTAGTCAGTGGTCTGCGGATAGCAAGTTGTACCACTGCTATAGTGAGGAGGAATGTCCAGAAGTAACGAGGAGGTGATGAGAGTCAGCGGTCTGCGTTTAGCAAGTTGTACTGCTGTATAGGTGGAGGAATGGAATCCAGGTGGAGGTATCCGGAAAGTCAGTGGTCTGCGTTAGCAAGTTGTACCACTGCTATGTGAAAGGATACTGGAAACAGGTGACTCAGGAAACAGGGAACAGTGGTCTGCCTCTAACAAGTTGTACCACTGAAATAGTGTGTGTGGAGAAGCACGGGGAGATAAATGCAATGCAGAGTATACATGGGCACACTGAACTTGATCCCACGATGATATGCACAAAATAGTAATAACTGAGCAGCACTGCACAAATATACAAAGTCACAAGAACTATCCAGGCTAAAAGGTAACACAGTCAAATGATGACAACAGTCTCAGTGGATAGGAAACTCCAGAGGAGAACAACTCAGTCCAGCAAGGTATGCAATACACCAGCGCAGTCAATGATAAGTATGCATACCGTGGTTCAAAAGAGCAGGCTGTCAGAGAGAGGTACAGGGATACCTGAACGGCTGGAGGCCGGCAGCATACGAAGTCCCAGGAGGATGGAAGCGGTAACCAAGTAGGTGCAGCGCACAGGTAGGTAGACCAGCAACGATGGAAACAATACTCAGGAAGCAGTAGTATATAGAACTGGACACCTGGAGATCACCGGAGAGTAGAGGTGGTATAGCAGAGATGAAAGCAGCGGAGCGTTGATCCAATGCAGACAGGCGAGTTGACACAGGCAGGAACACTGTAGAAGCACGGAGAGCGGATCAGCTGGCTGCAGACACGAGGAGTACTGGAGGGTTGCGATGAGCAGAGGACTGCAGATACACGGAGGCAGCGGATAGGAATCAGCTGGTGCAGTCACGATGAAACACGGGAGAGTTGAGCTGAGCAGGATACTGTAGATACACGGAGGCAGCGGATAGGAATCAGCTGGTGCAGTCACGATGAAACACGGGAGAGTTGAAGTGAGCTGGAACTGTAGAGCACGGAGGCAGCGGATAGGAATCAGCTGGTGCAGTCACGATGAGACACAGGAGAGTTGAAGTGAGCTGGAAACTGTAGTGCACGGAGGCAGCGGATAGGAATCAGCTGGTGCAGTCACGATGAAACACAGGAGAGATGAAGTGGTCTGGAAACCACAATGAACAACAGGAATCAGCAGGAGCTGAATACACGAGGAAACACAGGAACACCTTCAGAGGCTCATGGGGAATGAGACTCCAAGATCAGGCAACGAGGTATAGACAACAGGTGCTTTAAATAGGGAGTGTTGCCTGATCAGCCAATTAACTAAAAGGAACATGTACTGAAGGTTTGAAAGGGCTGCACATGCGCAGACCCTCAGGATGGTGGACGGCCACGGTTCCTAAACACACGGGAAGAAGCACTCACAGTCTGGTGAGTGACACTCGGAGTCATAACCCGCTGTCGGATCTCGCGATACTCGGATCCTATAAATTCCCCGCTAGTCGCCATCTTCACTCTGGCATTGATCAGGGTAGAGGGAGGGTGTGTTAGGTGGTCCTCTGTCCTGGTAGATCTCGTGCTGTGCTGTTTAGTTCTGTGCTGTGCTGTGCTGTGTTCTGCAGTATCAGTCCAGTGGTGCTGTGTGCTGTGCTCTGTCAATTTTGAGTTCAGTGGTGCTGCTGGGTTCTGTGCTGTGTCCTGTTCAGTCCAGTGGTGCTGTGTCCTGTGCTCTGTCCTTCTAAGGGCATAGTTATTTACCCATTATTCCCCATTTTCCAAAAAATGAAAAAAAAGTTATAAAAAAAAAAATACAAAAAAATAATTAAAAATAATTACAACAAAATTTGCCAAACCAATCCTGCAGTATAAGTCCATTGGTACTGCAATAATACCAAGTTCACACATTCAGCAGTAAAAGTCCAGTGGTACTGCAATATTACAAAGTTAACACATTCTGCAGTATCAGTCCAGTGGTGCTGTGTCCTGTGCTCTGTCCTGCTGAGTTCAGTAGTGCTGCTGGGTCCTGTGCTGTGTCCTGTTCAGTCCAGTGGTGCTGTGTCCTGTGCTCTGTCCTTCTGAGTTCAGTGGTGCTGCTGGGTCCTGTGCTGTGTCCTGTTCAGTCCAGTGGTGCTGTGTCCTGTGCTCTGTGCTTCTAAGGGCATAGTTATTTACCCATTATTCCCAAGTTTTTAAAAAATAAAAAAAAACGTATAAAAAAAAATACAAAAAATTTTTTATAAAAAAAAGTACTGTATATACTCGAGTATAAGTCGACCCGAATATAAGCCGAGGCACCTAATTTTACCACATAAAACTGGGAAAACTTATTGACTCGAGTATAAGCCTCGGCTGGAAAAGAGCGCTAATTTAAAAACCTAAATAAAAATGATAGGTTCAATCTATGAAATCATTTTTAGTTAAACCATAAATAACAGTACATGAAAAGGAACATTCATAAATGATTATAAAATCATTGGGTACAACCTAACCTAAATAAATCAAAGATAATGTAAGCAATACCCTAGGGTGCTCTTTTGTGATGTAAATTGATGGGTTTGTAAAAAAATGAAAAGTACAGTTTTGACAGGTGGCATCCCTGTATATAGGAGAGAGAGCTGTAAAATGAAGTACAGTTTTCACAGGTGTCATTTTTGCTTTTACTGAAATTTCATTTTAATTTACATCCATATTGGAACTTATTTTTATATATGTTTAACCCCAAAGGAAAAGTGTTTTAGGTCAATAAAAAGCTTAATTTACCTATAAAGGTTTCTGATTACCATAGGCAGTTAAACCTTTTAAAGATTGAATCACAAAAATGGACCTCACTGTGTGTTTTTGTAATAAAGAACTTCGACTATAAGGGGTAGGGATATAAATGTATGAACATTTTCTCTAAAGTGCTGCATAACATGGTGGCTGTATTGTTTGTTCATTATCTAATATAAGCTAATTTGATTTACCTTGAAGCAATGTAGATAGTTTTGAAGTGTAACCTTATTTTGAAAATTTACAGTGCACTGTAAATTAAAAAAGGAGGGATAGAGAGAGAGAGAGAGAGAGAGAGAGAGAGAGAGTTGCATTCCAAATGCCGAACTTCCTGTTGTTGGAACGCATATGCAGAAGTTAACAGCCAAGGGACCGGACACCAGGTAAGTTCACCCGTGTATAAGCCGAGTGGCCTTTTTCAGCATACAAAAATGTGCTGAAAAACTCGGCTTATACACGAGTATATACGGTAATTATAACAAAATTTGCAACCAATCCAGCAGTATAAGTCCATTGGTACTGCAATATTACCAAGTTCACACATTCTGCAGTATCTTGTGCTACATATAATGGAGACCAAAAATTTGGAGGATAAAGTAGGGAAAGATCAAGACCCACTTCCTCCTAATGCTGAAGCTGCTGCCACTAGTCATGACATAGACGATGAAATGCCATCAACGTCGTCTTCCAAGCCCGATGCCCAATCTCCTAGTACAGGGCATGTAAAATCCAAAAACCCCAAGTTCTCAAAAAGTAGCAAAAAGAGAAACTTAAAATCATCTGAGGAGAAACGTAAAGTTGGCAATATGCCATTTACGACACGTAGTGGCAAGGAACGGTTTAGGCCCTGGTCCGTGTTCATGACTAGTGGTCCAGCTTCACCCAAGGATCTAAGCCCTCCTCTTCCCCCCCCTACAAAAAATTTAAGAGAGTTATGCTGTCAGCAACAACAACAAAACAGCAAAGAACTCTGCCTTCTAAACAGATGACATCACAAATCCCCAAGGCGAGTCCAAGGGTGTTGGTGGTTGTGAAGCCTGACCTTCCCATCACTGTACGAGAAGAGGTGACTCCATCCAGCATTTGCAGCACGCCCTCTGCATATGCTGGAAGGATCACCCACAGTCCAGTTACAGATTTGGCTAATGAAGATGTGAATGTTGTACACCGGGAGGAGGATATTGATATAGCTGGCGCTGAGGAGGATGTTGATGATTATGATGCAGACAGATACCAAATTGCCTTTCTCAATTTCTATTTATATTCTAGATTATATAACGGCTGAATAGTTTTCTATTTTACTCCTAGTGGAGAGGGGATCTGATGCAGACAGATACCAAACTGCCTTTGTCCATTTCTTTGTATATTTGAATTTCTAGTTCTACAGTCTATGCAGGCTGCTTTTTTTGTATTCAACTACAAGTGTAGGCCAGGGGGGGCATAGATAGCCACCAAAGTAACGTGGTCCATTTAATTTCACTTTCTAGCTCCACAGTCTGTGCAGCCTGCTTTTTTTATCTTCAAAGTATTTACAAGCCTTGCAATCTAAATTAACAAGAGGTAGTGACGTGCTAGAACTCTACCCTCTATATGCTGCAGAGGATGGAGGAGCAGCAAAAGGCCATTCAAGCCTACACAGCCACCTACGACATAGGAAAAGGAGTGGGGATGCGCCTGAGTCAAGCACACTGGAGAATGATTTCCGTGTTGTGCAAGGTTCTGCAGCCATTTGAACTTGCCACACGAGAAGTCAGTTCCGACACTGCCAGCTTGAGTCAGGTGATTCCCCTGATCAGGCTTTTGCAGAAGCAGCTGGAGAAAGTGAGTGAGGAGCTGGTACACCATTGCGATTCCACCAAGCATGTAGCTCTTGTGGATGAAGCCCTTCGTACGCTTTGCCAGGATCCGAGGGTGGTCAGTCTTTTAAAGTCAGAGGAATACATTCTGGCCACCGTTCTCGATCCTCGGTTTAAAGCGTATGTTGTGTCTCTGTTTCCAGCGGACACAAGTCTACAGCGGTGCAAAGACCAGCTGGTCAGGAGATTGTCCTCTGAAGAGGACCGTGACATGCCACCAGCTCCACCTTCATTTTCATCACTGTTTGTGCAGTTCCAAAAAAGAGGAACTGCCATTTCTATTGCTACCTTCTTTCTTTCTGTATTTCCTGTGTCCTGTGGTCTGTTCTGCTAAGGGCATTGTTATTTCCAAGTTATCCAAAAGTTCTAAAAAAAAAAAATTTAAATGTATAAAAAAAAATAATTTTAAAAAAACAAAAAAATAATAAAAAAATTTCCAAAAATAATTGGAAAAAAATATTACAAAATTTTAAAAAATCTAGCTTGTGCTGCTATTTAAAAGTCTAACTACGATCATTCACTGTTGCTGTACCCAAAAATAATAGGTACTGCTATTCAAGTACAGTCCAGTGGTACTCTCCTGTGCCGCAGATAATTTGTAAAAGCTTTGCCGAGTGTGTGTAGTTATGTATCACAGGTTTTAAGAAGAGGCACAACACTGACAACCTGTTAGAGAAACTGAGGGAAATAATCTCTCTGTGGCTCACCCCACTTAGACTCTCCTGGGGATTCGAATAACTGCCATTTCTATTACTACCTTCTTTCTTTCTATATTTAAAAAAAACTAAATAACTGCCATTTCTAGTACTACCTTCTTTCTGTCTATATATAAAACAAAAACTGTCATTTCTATTACTACGTTAATTGTTTGTGCAGTCACAAAAAAGAGGAACTGCGCCCTTAACTGCTATGTTGGTTTTAGACGTCCATCCGGTGTCCGCCATCTGTTCCCTGGAATTCAGACCAGTTGAGGGTTTTATTATTATATTGTGGCTCCGGTATCAAATTGGGTACCGGGGCCACTCCACTACGCAGTCCAGATACTTGTTTGGTGGAATTCAGACCAGTTGAGGGTTTTTTTATTATATTGTGGGGACCACTCCACTACGCAGTCCAGATACTTTTTTGGTGGAATTCAGACCAGTTGAGGGTTTTTTAATTATATTGTAGGGACCACTCCTCTACGCAGTCCAGATACAATTTTTTGTGTAATTAAGACCAGTTGATGCCGGTTTTCTTATTATATTGTGGGGACCACTCCTCTACGCAGTCCAGGTACAATTTTTGGTGAGATTCAGACCATTTGAGGGTTTTTTAATTATATTGTAGGGACCACTCCTCTACGCAGTCCAGATACAATTTTTTGTGTAATTAAGACCAGTTGATGCCGGTTTTCTTATTATATTGTGGGGACCACTCCTCTACGCAGTCCAGGTACAATTTTTGGTGAGATTCAGACCATTTGAGGGTTTTTAAATTATATTGTAGGGACCACTCCTCTACGCAGTCCAGGTACAATTTTTGGTGGGATTCAGACCATTTGAGGGTTTTTTAATTATATTGTGGTGACCACTCCTCTACGCAGTCCAGGTACAATTTTTGGTGTAATTAAGAGCAGTTGATGGTTTTCTTATTATATTGTAGGGACCACTCCTCTACGCAGTCCAGATACAATTTTTGGTGTAATTAAGACCAGTTGATGCCGATTTTCTTATTATATTGTGGGGACCACTCCTCTACGCAGTCCAGATACAATTTTTGGTGTAATTAAGACCAGTTGATGGTTTTCTTATTATATTGTGGGGACCACTCCACTACGCAGTCCAGAAAGATACCTCGTTGCAACGTTTTGGACTAATAACAATATTGTGAGGTGTTCAGAATACACTATAATTAGTGGAAATTATTGTTATTGAATGTTATTGAGGTTAATAATAGCGTAGGAGTGAAAATAAGCCCAAAAACTTGATTTTTGAACTTTTTATGCTTTTTTCAAAAAAAATCCGAATCCAAAACCTTAAATCCGAACCAAAACCTTTCGGCAGGTGTTTTGCGAAACAAATCCGAACCCAAAGCCTCAAGCAAATCCAAATCCAAAACACGAGACACCAAAAGTCGCCAGTGCACATCCCTATTATATATTGACTTTGTACACAGAAGTGGGTTACGCGCCTCCTTGTTTTGGGTATCTGTTGTGTGTATATACATGTATATAGCTGCATAGTATGTTAGCACATAAAATAAAGGATAATAATAATGTATCAGTTGGTGTACGGTATTAATTTAATATCTGGTATCTTTCTTAAATGTGGAGGCTGTTAATGTGATATGGGTTTGATAGTGGATATTACTATATTATAGAGGTGAATATTGCAATGTGGGTTTTCTATTATTAATATGGTAGCTAACAGCATTGAGAATGGAAGCCTAATTATTAAATGTGAATTCTATTAATTTAATAAAGGAGCTAGATGGGAGCAAGGCGACCTATTTATTGAATTTAGGTGCTATTGATTTAATGTTGTTGCTGGTTGGTGGGTGTGGCCTAGAGTGTTGGCTTGTTTTTATTTTTTTGCTTGAGGAGGTTTGCGTGGCATGTGGGGACATGTGAAGAGGTATAAGTAGCATGTAAGAGCATGTGTGAAGGTCTGTGTGGCATGCGGGAAGTTCAAAGTGGCATGTGGCTACATGTAAGGAGGTCTGGGTGGCATATGAGGAGAATGCGGACCCTGAAGTATATCTGGTTGCACATCCCATTATTGTCTTTGAATGTTTTAGTGAAATAAACATTTCAGAAGTGGAGAATTTTTAAATACAAATTCAAAATTACTTGCAAATTAACCTCGTGACAGATAGTAGACATTTTTGCAGAAGCTTAAAGGCTCTGGCCAAACAGCTGTATCTTTCTCAGACAATACCTCACAGCATAATTTACTTTACAAGCACTGGAATGTTCTATTCCAGCCATAACTGGAAAGTTTTTGCCCAAATTCCCACAGACCATTTAGGACTAGCAGACAGTAGCAAACATTTGTTGTGTGAACATACTATTGACAAAGTCATTAAAATAAAACCTTTTTAATTAACATTATAATGGGTTTTAATTTTACAATTTTATATTTAGCTTACATTTTATGCTACATTAGTTTTTTGAACATGTGGTAGTAATTGCTATATATGTTTGGACATTTCCTCCTACAAATGGCTGTAACATGGTGATCGTTTCTGATCTTCTATTTCAGCATACTAGCAGAGTTATTTATTTGGACTGGACTTCAATGTACGTCTTACAGACAGGTGGCACTTTGTGGAATACAGGTGCCACGACAAATGAGACACTGGTGGGGATAAATAAACAGATTCTAATACAAAAGTGCAGCTGCATGCTCTGGTAAATAAAAAGATATGTGCCCAGATCTTTTCAGCCGATACTAAGTACTGAAGGAATTATGTGCTCTTCAGGCCCTACAATTTATCATTCCAAGATATGCAAGACGAAGATGCCAAAAGTTCAGTGGAGAGTGAGAAAATATGAAATGTACTGCAAGGAGCACAGCAAGACGACTGCTTCCATAGTACTTGTTACACACAGGCTGCGGTTTATACATTATTTTTGAATTTGAAAATAAATCATCATGAATAAAAAACAATAATTCACTATTGGCTTAAGAACAATGCAAGTCTATATTGATGTAGTTGAAAGTGTCATTGTAGTGATGGCTCCTTGTAAATGGCCAGGTAATATTGTCCAACACTCCTTAAATTACAGTATTGTATTAAACGGGATAGACTGACAAAATCTGCTTTAGGTCCTGTCTCCTGAACAGTAATAACCCATACTTGCCAACCTTATGTTGGCCGGGTCCGGGAGATCCTGGAGGGCAGGAGGGGTGTATGGGCGGAGGAGACGGGGCTTCGTAATTTGCGTCATTTTGGCCTCACCCCCAGTGAAGTAAAGCCTGTTTTGGGTCTTTTTACAGTGTATAAAGACCCCAAATAAGCATTACATCACTGGAGGCGGGGTCAAAATAACGCAAATCGCGAAGTCCCGCCCCATCTGCCCCTACATTCCGGGATTCATTTTATTTTAGTGGGCAGATGGGCGTCCGTGAGACCTACCCGAAATTCGGGAGTCTCCCGGACATTCCGGGAGAGTTGGCATGTATGTAATAACCAGCTTAATAAGCTACCTCTGCGTTGGAGTGTAAATGTGTATCTCTTCTGTCAGAGTGCCCAGTGTGCAAACCATGGAGAGTTGTTAAAGTTAAAAACAGATTTGAAGTTGAAAACAGATTTCTTTAATTGAAACTAGGAAAACACAGGTAATAACTAGATGCAGGCAGTGGTAAATACAACAAGCACAAGTCCATAGGCACAACTAGGGGCAGGCTGGGCTGGGGGGGCAGGGGTCATCTGCCCCCCGGGCCAGTCTCATAGTGGGCTACTTGGGCTGGGTCAATAGGCCATCTGTATTTTTTTACCTTTAAAATGATCCTTATAGACTGCTGATCTGAGACATGCCCCCTGGGCTAAAATTTCCCAGCCCTCCCCTGGGCACAACAGGTAATAGGTGTTCAATGAAATTGATAATACAATGGCAACAGATATTGGGAGTAGTAGTAAAATAGGAACCAGATACTGCACTAGGTAAACAGTAGGAACTGAGTAGACACAGGATGCTGGAAAATCCTCAGGAGGGTGAGAATAACTGAATGTTGCACAGTGGTTGCTAAGGCAAATATGGAAGATAACAAATCCTGAGAGGCACAGTCTATAAATGATAAAAGTTGTATGCTAACTTATATATTTTCTGCTGCAGAAGCAGCATAATCTCAGTAATTGCTGAATTTTGGAATGAACCACAGGAGTTAGAAACGGAGCTCTCTATTCCCACCACCAAAAAACACTCTATATAAAGCTGATGTTGCAAAGAAACAGCTTTTTGAGACATTTTAGAGGTATCTGAGTTAGAGAGATTAGCATTTCACAACACAAAACCTGACTGTAGCTCTGTAGCTTCTATTACACCACACTCCACCAAATTCATAGTTACACATATTGTAAAATCATTTTAACTGCTGTTAAAAGCAGGCCAAGCAAATGCTACTGACACAAGTTTGCTGAACTACTTTTATGTTTTATTCAGGCTTGTCAGGATAGAATGAAGAGCTACTGTAGTAGTTTCAGCAATCACACCAAAAATATTTACAAAGTCATGCATCCCTAATGCTAACTAGACAGATAGTCCCCTAACTGGACACCGGCCACTCACTAGCATAGGTCGCACCACCCACAGCACATGTCCAGCTTTTTAAGGTTCCTCCCAAGCCCTACACTAGCTGTTCCCTTAATTAATTACACCCGGGTGCTCCACCTGTGTTCCTGTGCTGTGTGTGTGTGTGTGTGTGTGTGTGTGTGTGTGTGTGTGTGTGTGTGTGTGTGTGTGTGTGGAACAGTGTGCAGACTTACCCCTGTTGGTAGCCTGAGCCTTCAGATTCCCAGGGAATTTATTAGTCTCTTCTTTAATAGTATGTGGCAAACTGCCCCTATTGCCACACTGCTAAGCAGGTAATACCCTGCTTAATACTAGCTCAGATTTGTGTACTACAATCTTTACCATGACATATTTACTGAACGTGATTGCACTGTATTTTAAATAATCTTTCTAGATCCAGATAAGAAGACTATATAATGAAAATTGTATACATTGTTCACAATAAGAGCAACTATGATCTACCAATGGTAGATCATAGGCACCACAAACAAACAAACAAATTGTTTTACGGACAAATCCTTAAAATCAGGGATTATCCATTGCAATTAGGGTTAGTTCGTAATAATGCATCTACTGAAGCCTTCTCACTACTTTTAAGGTCCCTGTGACATCTGAAGTCTCTCAGTGGGCTTCAATGGCAAAATGAAGACCTTTCAAATGTTAATACAAGCACACTCTGCAGGGATAAGTATTAATTGTGAGTCATTATTTAAAAAAGAATCAAATATAATGCACACAAGTATTCCTAGTCTTTATAGTACTGTCAAAAACTCTTCTTGTCTCCCCATATTGTCAAATCAATAAATAATAATAAAAAAATCCAATCCTGGTGCACAGATAATGACTAATGGAATGAACAGACAAAGAAGGATAACCAGTGAAAGAATAGTATTCAAAGCCTATAAAATATAAAAAACAGCCCAAGAAACAGTTTAAGTGGATATTGATATTATGGGAAAAATAAGCGGAAGACAGGTTAAATAGCGCATATGAAAAAAATATAAACTTGATTAATGATTTGATAGATAGATAGATAGATAGATAGATAGATAGATATGGGCAGGGCTGCTAAGACCAAGAGGAATTCTGGACCCCAGAACAGCAACTTTCCCCCCCCGCCTCACTGCCACATACTGATCCACCAGCTGTGCGGCTGCTTCCAGGGTGTCTGACTCCTGGTCCAGCACCCATTCTGTCAACTCGATGTGCACCGGTGGGGAAATTGTTCTCGGCACATGAAATCTATTACCTCCTCCACGGTCTGGGCATCTGCTCCGTTCACCTACTTCCTGGCAGACTCCCGCAGCAGGTTGGCAAACTCCTGATGGGTGGCGTGGAGGTTCTTGGTGAGGTCCAGGAACTTCAGACGATAGATCTCTGGTGTAATAGTGTACTGTTTAAGGAGAGCCCTTTTCACTATATCATAGTCCGCACAGTCCTCTGTGGGCAACTCACGGTAGGCCTCCACTGCACGTCCTTGCAGTGTGGGCACCACATGCTTAACCCATTCCTCTCTGGGTACAGCGTGTAGCCTGCAGGTCCTTTTAAATACCTGCAGATGCTCATCAATATTCACAACACAGTCTTCAAATATAGGGCAAGGTAGAGATGACGGTCCTGATCCCCTAGGGGGCGTCTCCCCCTAGGCTGCATGGCTGGCTCCCTCACTGCTTGGGGACATGCCTCGATGACCAGTGCCCGGTTAGCTGCAGTCGCATTGTCCCCTAATGTCGCCAGCTGGATCTTTATCCCAGCTGCCCTGCACTCATCATAGGATAGAGGGGCTTGTTGTGCGGGTATAGTCTGTTGTGTAGAGGTTGCTGCTGTCCTTGGCACTGCACAGAGTTTCGAGGTCCGCCCTGGACATGATGGTGTAATCAGACATCCTGTGTGTTCTTCTGGCTGCAGTTATTCCTCTCCTGAATAACTTGGCTCTCCTGATTGGTGCACGAAAGTCCACCTGCAGTTATCCCACCACTTGCCACCAGAAATCTGTGACAGGATGGAATGCCTATGCTTCCCTGTCTGCTGTTACTAAGCCTTTGCTACCCTGTCTGCTGTTACTGGGAACCGTCTGGGCTTACTTTGCCACCGTTCCCTTTCGCTATCCCAAATGCGCCCTCTAACAACAGTAGGAGGGGCTTACAAATGCTGCCACCACTGGACTCCTTACCGGCATCAGGTACCGGGTTTCTTCTGGGTAACTGAAGCTGCGATTGTACCCAATTACTGGTCTGCCTGGCCTGGTACTACTTACCTCTTACTATGGATCAGGGTTGCTGTGAATGGATGCCCCCTGGCCTATCACACTGACCAGAGCTGCAGGGTAGCAGGCAGAGTGGTGGTACCAGAAAAGCTGGGTCCAAACCTCAGAAACAGCAAATAACAATTTCGAATTTGGGTCTAATCTGTAGGTCACAGGGATAGAGAAGTTTCAAAGCAGATCTTTGAAGCAAGTGATGTTTATTTGCTCACCTGGTTGAAGGCACCAGGGAGCAGGTCAGATGAAACAAGAAGAACAATTTTCAATGCAAGACAGTGCTTTTATACAGATTTGGACACAGCCTCACTAGGCAAGCCAGTCCCCTGAGGTCTGAGCTATTTTTAGAATCAGTATGCAATTTGTTTACCCAAACATGGATTTACATGCAAATCAAAGCTAACAATATTTACACTTATCTGTGATATCCTAAACCTTGCTGTGATTTCCTGCATCTTGTTTTAGATGCAGGAAATCTAGTAGCAAGTCTTAATTAAACCTTCCTGTGCCTTCAGGTGCTGAACCCTCACACATCAAAAGGTATAATTAACATGAGATTAACATGGGTCCTTTCTTCAGACAGCTGCAGAATACACATTCCCAAAGAAAGTTACAAAACCCCAAACAAGTCATTTCCCTATTCCAAAATACACAAAAGACTTCCTCAACAAAGGCTTATTGTATCAGATATATACCTCAGAAATAATGCATTTCCTCTAGCAAAGTTAAAACAAACAAATTTCCTTTAAATAAATTTATACCATAAGTTATTTATAAGTGATCCAGTCACACCACCCTTCCTTACATATTATATTAACATACTGCCCCCCCTCACACACACTATATTAACATAACACACATAGGGGGCATTCAATTTGGTCGCACTCAATACGTCGTTAATTCTATTACCATTATTATCCTAATTTTAACCTTGATTTCTGCTCACGGCACCCTGAGCTGTGAGCAAAAACCAGCATTAAAGATTACCGTATTAATGGTAATAGTGCGCACTATTACCGTAATATCGGTTACAGTGCGCAGGTCACGTTACTTTTGGCAGTAACATGACCAATTGAATTATCCCCATACACTATATTAACATGCTGCCCCCACACACACATACACTATATTAACATGCTGCCCCCACACACATACACTATATTAATATACTGCCCACACACACACACTATATTAACATAATACACATACTCTATATTAACATTCCCCCTCCTTCCCTTATCTTGTTCAATCCTCAGCAATTCACACATGGGACGGCACCTGTCACGTGGTGCAGGTCCCATGTGACCACGGGGCTCTTACTGACAGGGCACACAAAAGGGGAGGGGGAACGATTATTATTAGGAGATTATGGAAGGTAGCTGCCCCCCTCTCATACGTGGGTTGTTTTTTACAAAAAAAAAATTAACTATGGAGCTCCAGAAGGCCCCCGGGCTCCCCAGGTAAATTGTATCCGCCCTTCTCTCTGCGCCCCTGGATATGGGATAGATAAATAGATATGGGGATATAGATAGATAGATAGATAGATAGGAATTACATAGAATAAAAATCTAAGTAGCAGATTCAGCACTATCATGAAGTAAAATTGCTGGCTATCACAAAATGGTGGAACCCCTAATTCACAGATTTGTGCGTTCATTGGAATACACACATACAGTCTATGCAACTGCAACTATATGGAATATAAAAAAATTATTTATTTCAAACTTAGAAACATAGAATTGACAGCAGGTAAGAGCCACTTGTCACATTTAGTTCCCCCTAATTTATGTAATCCTTAATAAGCATTTTTAAATTGCTTTATTATACTCCAGGGCTGAACACAGTATTCCAGGTTAGTCAATTACTTATATAATGACATTGCTTCTCCTCTCTTTCAGTTGGCAATACCTTCTTTCCCTATGCAACCAAGCATTTCACTGACCTTTCCCATTGATACCAGATAGGACACTACTTTCAGATTGTTGATAATGCAGATACTGTACAAAAGCTTTAAAATGCCTTTAAAGCCATTGCCGCTTTAAACTTTCACTGCAAACCTGCCGAATAGCGGTGAGTTGAAAAAATCGGCAATTAATACAATTACCCCCGGTTGTCATTTTGAAGAATGTACGAAATAAATGATAACTGGAGTCTGATTGGTTGCTATAGACAACATCACCACTTTTTCAAACCTGCAGTTTAATAAATATACCCCATGCTCCCTTTGCAAAATGAACCTGGTAACATGCAAATTTTTAGACTTAGCCTTATTGTAAGGACATGTGATAGTTATGTCATCATTATTGTAAAGTTTTCCAGCACTTGCAACTTCACTGGTATGAACATGGGACTCCTTGTTATTGTTTAACTAGTTAATACATCACCTTGTAATGTTGGTTTATTCTCATTTAATGGGATGTGAGATTCTGTCATTGACTTTCTTTGAATCCCCATGTACTGATTCAAATGCTGCTGTAATTTTGAACTCTAGGGTAGGAAATGCTTGAGATCTGTACGTGACAAGGAGATAGGTTATTTGATAAATCCTTAACTGTCTCTTCTAATACATGTCTGTTTCATTGTGACTCTCATGGGGTTTGAATTATCCAGAATTAGCTAGAAAGCTCAGCTTTCTCTATTTCCTTCTCTAAGGATAATTCTGCCCTCTGTCTTTGATTCTTCCTGCCCGATAACTCATCTTATCTAGAGCCTTTGAGATTTTCATTCATCCCCTGAGAGTCTAACAGCATGGATATAAATGAAATAATGCTGTTATCATCTGTGTACATGATGACGGATTCCCTGAAGTTACAAACAACAGCCGTTACAGTAGATTACACACAGCTAAACTTCACACCACCTCATATTGTTTCCTTTAATTACAAATGGCAGTTATAATTAAACACAACTTTACTGGTAATGAAGCTAACAATTCTAAAAATATTAAAGGCAAAGATGCATGCAGATTGAAGTATATGTCTCTGGATAGCTGTTGTGTGCACTTTCAGGCTCCATTCTATTGTGAAATGAATTACTGCCTCTACGCTAGTGTTCAAGGCTGGGAAGTGTCAGTGTTATGTACTCGTTGGTCATAGTTAAATGTGGTTTCAAATGTATTACCATTAATCTCATTCTCTAAACTTATTATTGCTGATGTATGCAAGACAAAGCCTAAAATAAGTGGCACTATCTAGGCAAGAAAAATGTGACTCTTCAGTTTTGATGAACTACAAGTCTGGTCAAGCCTTGGAAGAGGTGGAACTTGTAGGAGGTGCCACTACACCATACTGTCTCCACGGTCAGAGCCCCATATGTATATTTGTTTTGGGTGGTATATGGTGGCCTTTACACAATGTGCTATGGGGTTCACAAATGTATAATTATACCCATGAGCCCTGTCATCCATCTTCAGCCATTGGAATTTATCCAATTAATAAAAAATGACAGGAAATACATACTGGCACTTGTAGCAACAACATCTGGAGGGTACATTTTACCTAAGCATGACATGGAACAACACAGCAAAATATGAATGGGACTTTTAGATAACACATGCCTGTGATATTGCAGAGGATGAAGAAGGGTTGACAACCCAGCAACTTTTCACAAAAATGCCCAATGGATCATCCAGTCATCGAGTGCCAATTGACATCACCTGTGTTTAATTTAGTCACACATGTGGATGGCTAATTTGGACAGATCTGGCCATTTGTATTTTCATAGTAAACAACTGCACTTGCGACCTAGTAGTGTGGTTGTCCTGTGACCACAGAAACACAGATTACAGCTTTTATATCCCGTCACTTTCAAATAGATTTTGGCTGTGATTACTGCCCACATATGGAATGATATTTGTGCAATTTGGCTGTAAGCAGTCTACTTTCCTGATAGTAAAATCCAGTGCATGACATTTTCAGATTTAATAGGTAATAATTTGAGAAATAACCTGGTGCCTATTATTTGTCCAGGGGCGCACCCAGGAGGGTTTCCCAGTCCCCAGAAACCCCTGTCCTACCTGGGGTGTCTCCCGGGATCAGCCACTACTGCTTGTAATCATCTCCCAGTCAGTCCCCTGCTGTGTGAGCACAGCTCTCTGCCGACAGGGTGGCTCCGCCCCTTCCTCCCACATGGCCAGCATGGGTGTTATGCAGGAAGCAGCAGAAGAAGAAGGTAAGAATGTGTGTGAGTCGGCCCGGAATTTATAAAATGGGTTAAACTTTTGTATTCACATCCAGTGGCGCGGGTCTGTGTCAATGGGCATCTTTCTCAACAATTTCAATTAGAGCGGGGTACTAGACTGGGATGCCCGTTGTCTCCTGCCCTGTTTGCATTAGCAATAGAGCCGCTGGCCTGTAAGATCCGGCATGATAGAGAAATTGTGGGACTTAGATCAGAGCACAGAGAGGATAAGGTGGCATTATATGCAGATGATATGCTGTTGTTCCTTTCAGATCACGACACTTCCCTAAAACATTTGCTGCGGGTGGTTGATGGATTTGGGTTTTTTTCCGGCCTAAAAATTAATTGGGATAAATCTAGCGTGTTCCCTCTGGGATGGGAGTGTCCCGTGACAATGCCAGAAGGCTTACAGTTAAAATGGGCATCGAAATTCAAATACTTGGGAATATGGATCTCTAATACCCCCGCTGAATATGTAGAACTTAATTTGCGGCCCCAGATCAAATACATTAAAGAAAAAACTCATGTATGGAAGAAGCTCCCACTTTCTGTCTCCGGTAGGATAAATTTATTAAGATGATGGTGCAGCCAAAATTTTTATATATACTCCAGCAGTCACCTGTATATATTCCACCCTCCATTTTCCGATGCATTGATAGCTATTTGATTTCATTGGTTTGGGGAGGGGGAAGGGCTAAGGTCAAGCTCAGCTCGCTGTATAGATCCAGATCTTCTGGTGGATTTGCACTTCCTAACTTGAAATTATATTATTTTGCCTCTCAACTGGTCCACCTTAAGGCATGTGTTTCGGACCCCGATTACCATGAGCTACATTGGGTGTTGGTACACCAATTTAATTCTAATCAGACTCCCTTACAGTCACTGCTGGCGGGGCGGCTTGGTATGCGGGCTCCTCCGCTCCTGATTCAGGCAGTTAAAATTTGGACAATCTGTAATAAAATAATGAAACAAACTGACATTGATCCATATACTCCTATCTGGGGGGCAAAGAAATTTGAGAAGTTGAATACAGTGAAGAGGGCCAGGGAGTGGTCTCGGTTGGGTGTGGTGTCGGTAGGTCAGCTTTATGATACAAATGTACTTAAATCCTTCGAACAGTTGGTTGGGGAATTCTCTGTACCCAGAACAATGTTTTATTCTTACCTTCAGTTACGACACGCCCTAAGCACACAATTTAAAGGGGAGACTTTGGTGTTTGGGGTGGATCCACTGAGGAAACAATTACAGGCCTTGGGTTATAGAAGTCTGATCTCTCGAATGTATTCATGTCTTCTCTATGAATCCACTGCAGATGATTTGGATGGTTTGAAGGAACCAGTGGGAAATAGATATTGGCCCTTTATCAGACAAGGAGTGGGAAATGGTTACAGACAGTACTAAAGGTTATACTTCATCATTAAAATTTCAACAAATACAGGTGTTTATCTTACACAGGGCCTACTTTACCCCTATTAGATTGGCAAAATTTCGCCCGGATGCTACCCCTAACTGTCCGAAATGCAATTCGATCAATGCTAACTTTTGGCACCTTCTATGGGAGTGTTCATGTATACAAATCTTCTGGCGAAGGATCAGGAGATGTATTCAGGTTACTGGAATTGAAGTGTCTCTTAGTTCACCGGCCACTTGTCTCTTTGGGCTCCGATTGAAGGGGAAGGTTAATAAACTGACAAAAATGTACATTTCACAGTTATTGATGTTGGCTTAGGTCTGTATAGCGAGGCTGTGGTTGGCCCCGACGAGTCCCATGGTTAAAAATTGGAAGGCACTGGTCAATACCACCATAAGGCACGAGAGATTTGTTTATACTAGCAGACAGGCTCTGAAGGAATTTGAGAATATATGGTACAGATGGTTAGAGTCTCCATTCTATCCTATGTCATCTAGTACAGATGCTCTATCTACTTAAATGTATGGCTACCGCAGTTCTTATAATAAGTATCTGAGTCCATGTAATAAACCCTGCATGTGTAACATACTTATGTATAAGCATTTACGATGTATGATCCTGAATGAATATAGCACATTTATTATTATTATGCTTTAATGTAATCTTGTAAATTCCGTCATTTCATTCCGATATGTATGCGATTGTTTTTCTTTTCTTTTTGTTGTTTAGTATGTTTATATCTTAAAAAATTTCAATAAAAATACTGGATTTAAAAAAAAAAAGAATGTGTGTGAGTCTGTATGTGTCAGTGTATATGTCAGCTTACATATCTGTGTGTATGTATGTGTGTGTATGTGACAGCTTACATATCTGTGTGTTTAATCCTGTGTGTTTATGTATGTGTGTGTATGTGACAGCTTACATATCTGTGTGTTTAATCTTGTGTGTTTATGTATGTGTGTGTATGTGACAGCTTACATATCTGTGTGTTTAATCCTGTGTATTTATGTATGTGTGTGTTTATGTATGTGTGTGTATGTGACAGCTTACATATCTGTGTGTTTATGTATGTGTGTGTATGTGACAGCTTACATGTTTGTGTGTTTGATCCTGTGTGTTTGTGTGTGTCTGTGCTTGTCTGTGTATGGGACAGTTTACATATCTGTTTGTTTGACACGGTGTGTGTTTGTAGCCACGCCCCTACATATACTGGACACGCCCACTTGTAACGTGGCGTGGAAACCCCCCTCCTCGAATCCTGGGTTTGCCCCTGTTGTCGAAGGACATAAGTCCTTTTACGTGCCATATCTTGCGTGAAATAGCTTTGCGCTTACGTCAGAACCAGTTTTATGCTAATGAATGCAATCGCATGCAACTTACAACTTACAACTTGAAAGGCGGAACAGGGGAGAGAAGGGGTGGACATACATAGGCAATGTACAGTAAGGTCATTCCGACACTGATGCGGACGAGTCAAGTTCTGGCAAAGTCAGAAGTATTCTTTTTTCAATCATAATGGGCCAGATTCATTAAAGTACGGCAAAAAAATGAGTGTTCACCTGGACAAACAGGCAATTGAAAACTATTATAATCACTCTTAACTTAAGTTGTAACTACTCAGGGCTGGACTGGCCATCTGGCAGTTCTGGCAAATGCCAGAAGGGCCGATGGCTAGATGGGCCAATTATAAATTGTCATGCCGGGTTCCGACATAACAGTCTCTGCGCCAAGCAATGGGGCCGGCCATACACTGACTGACTTCCTGGTGGCCGTGGATCCTTTGATCTGTCCCCCTCCCTCCCCTATGAGTGGCTGTCCGGCTATCAGTGTCACGTGGGACGCACACCACGTGACAGGTGCCGTCCCACGTGGGAAGAGAGACTACAGAGCGCGTCGCGGATCGAATAAGGTAAAGGGGGGTAGTTTGTTAGTTTGTGTGTGTAACAGTGTATGACTATAGTGTGTGTGGGGGGAGGGGAGTGCAGTATATGACTATAGTATGTGTGTGTGGGCCAGTGTATGACTATAGTGTGTGTGTGTGTGTGTGTGTGTGTGTGTGTGGGGGGGGATTATATGTCTATAGTGTGTGTGTGACAGTGTATGACTATAGTATGTGTGTGTGGGCCATTATATGACTATAGTGTGTGTGGGGCCAGTGTATGACTATAGTGTTTGTGTGTGACAGTGTATGACTATAGTGTGTTTGTGTGCGTGGGCCAGTATATGACTAGTTAAAGTGAGGCTGTATAGGATGAATGTAGTTACAACCATGCAAGTGAGTGACAGAAGTACTCACCCAATAGTGTTAGATCTTCAACCACAGCTGCCAATAGGGGAGGTGTTACTGTGCTGCAGCTTTATAACCTCTCTGTGTCAACAGGGGATCCTCTGATGTCCTGGTTCAGGTTTCCTCCCTCCCTTCCAGCAGGGTTGAGTGTGCAAGGTGGTCATACGCACATCTTTATTTCTCATTTTCCAATGCAGACAGGGCACGGTTTGGGTGGGAAAGCATCACAGTCAGCAGTTGGTTTAGCATGTGGTGCTGTTTAGAGTTAGGTCAAGGGTCACTACCCTTCGTTGAAGTCATCAGACTCTTGGTCAGCCTGTGTGGAAGACCCCTTGGCCATATGCATACAGGGAACACAATTGTCGAGTCCAGAGGGGGGCGTAATCAATCCTCATGACAAGTTAGCACCGGCCAATAGATAAGGTATATCCTGGGTTGGTGGTATAATGGTCTGACCTTTCCACCTTTATTGGTTATTGCAATGAATTAGCTGACTGTTCTGCTCTCACCGGAACATATTACACTATTTGTTTAAATAAAACTGTGTTCTTCTTCAAAACCTCACTATTGTCACTGTCATTTATTGAGTAATGCTAAGTTGTTGAAGAATCTAATGTGATTGGTGTTGGGACTGTTAGGAAACATACACGCTATGCATTTTAGTGTGTGTGTGTGTGTGTGACAGTGTATGACACTGTGTGGTTTTTTTCCATTGTTATTTTGCTTATACACACTGGCAGCTTATAATTAGGACACATAGGGGTAAATTTATCAAGCTGTGAGTTTCCAGAAGGTTTGAAAAGTGGAGATGTTGCCTATAGCAACCAATCAGAATCTAGTTGTCATTTTGTAGAATGTAGAATACTACATAAATTATAGAATCTGCTTGGTTGCTATAGGCAACATCTGCACTTTTCAAACACGCCGGAAACTCGCAAGTTGATAAATTTACCTCTTAGTGGTCCCAGGTCTGTTAAGAGGCCTTCCCCATTCAATCTTAATGGTGAAATTATGACTTTGCCAAGATATAACGTAAGCTTCCGACGAGGGGTTAATATATATTCCAATGGTCTTGGTTGAAGTAATCTTATCCTTAAAAAATACTTCTGCTGTGTATATTAATAAATTGGGTTAAACTCTTGCTGTGTGCTTTTATGGGAAGTATTAACTAAAAATAGTGCAGAACAGATACAAGTTATTAGTGTTTTGCTGTGTGATCAAGCTTTTAAAACACATGATGAGTGGAGCCAGTGATGGCTTTAATCCACTGGGCAGACGGATATCAGATCCCTTGCTGATGACTCTTTGAAAGTAGGATGAAAATAGCAAAATCATAATGTGGTGGCATTATTACAGCCTCAGATGGCAATTAAGCAACTTAAATTCAAGTAGAGGAAACATTTATTATTATTATTATTATTATTATTATTTTTATTATTATTATTATTATTAACATTATAACTAGACTATGTAAAGCGCTATGAAATATGCTGGTGCTATGTAAATAAATGTATATTGGTTGATTGATTTATAGTTTAAAGGTTCCAGCTGAGGTGAGGTGAACTGTAACTTTGTGTCAGAGGAGAAGTTTTGTTCCGGCTTTTGAAGCACCAGTCAGTTTTCAGTGTGATGAATGGAAGGACCCTTGAGCTGTGATCTTCTCCTTGTAGAAAAATATCACACTTTAATGCCAACTACTTCCTAAGAATACCCAGATTAACCTGGAACATGAAGTGAGCAGAACACTACATTAGTTCCACCAAAGCAGCCAAGCTTTGAACGAGGAAAGAATGAAAGGCTGCCTTACAGGGTTCAGGGACATGAGCTAATCTTTAACTGCAGGGTTTTTATTTCCTTTTAGCTATTTGATTTGGATTTTCCTGAAGCTTTAAGTGATTTCTGACTGGTTTTTTTTTTTTAATCGGAAGATGAACCAGCCATAATCAGTGACACTAACAGACTCTTGGCTCTCCCTGTGGACAAGAGACAACACAGATGTTGGCTGCAGGAATGTACACTTTGCTTTTTTTTCTCTTGAGTTTAACCACTTTAGCACCAAAAGCACATCAGTCCAAAGAGAATATATTGGAATTATTGTTAAACAAAGTGTTCCGACAGAGTTCCATCAATTAATAATGTCCCTTTTTTGTTTTGTGGGAATCCTGGCAGGAATTAAGATTTAATTATGCAATATGACTCTGATATCATTTTGCTTTGTTACAGGTTTGTAAATACTAGAGTATTTTTTTTATTATTGTTAAAAGAGGCTAAACTGTATTTAACTCGCTGATGCAAGAGATGATCGGGATTTGTGTTCCATGATTTTTTTTTGATTTTTTTTTTTCTTTGCATTTCTATCTTTAGTTCTGTCTCTGTATCATTGATTTCCTCTGTTGTTCCTGCTTAGTGTGATTTGTTTTGCTGCTTTTCTTATTTACTTGACTTCACTATGAATTAGACCCATTTATTTGCAGGAAAGTTCTGAAGGTAATTGTTGGTAGGGGGTGCCTAACTATTCTGCAGCCTGAAGCAGCAAGTGAAATGTTGCCATTGTCACCCAACAAAAATTACCATAATCATTCATAGACAAATAGTATACATTATAAAAGACAAATAATGGCAGTTTAGGCAGTATTAGATATACTAACAAGGTAGAAACCACTGATCTACAGCATTATTCAAAACAGAAAATTTACTGCCCCCAAATTCTGCTGACTGGACTGAAACACTTTGCCTCATTATATTCACAGCTCTGATGAGCAGACAAGTAGCATCTCTAAATGGTTTGGTGGCATGTAGACAGCAGTTGGAGATGGCTGCACCTTAGATTATCTCTGTGTTTAACCTCCCACATAATCATCTTCCCACAAATATAACAATTAAAAATTTGTGAATGCAGTGGAAAATGTCATAGTGGCGCCAAGGAGTGTCATCAATCCATTTCAGTTCAGTTGCTGGTTTCAGTGAGTTTCACTGATTGCTGTAAACTGCCATTGCAGTTGCCATCTTTATTCCCCCTTTAGTGATTTAGTGATTATATATATATATATATATATATATATATATATATATATATATATATAATTTATTTATCTTTTTTGATGGCATATAAACAGAAGAAAAATTTATTGTCTTTATTTTTGATTTGTTGATTGGAGAATACTCTGTCGTTACAAACTTAGGGCTAGATTTGCTAAAAAGTGGTTTGGTGAACCTCGTGATTTTTCTGGCGGGTTTGAAACCGTTGGATTTACTAAACTGACATTAAAACGACTAGATTTGACATTTATCAAAACCACCACTTTGCAAATCGCCATCCCAATTTAACAATGATGAAACCAAAACTGACATCCAAATGGGTAAAATAAAAGAGGTGATTGCGAGTGTCGAGATTGCTCAAACTGCATGCTGTTTAAACTATTTTGCCACTCACAACATAGGAGAAAGCATCATTGACATTTACATAATTTGGGCAATAAATATTTATTGATTAAGTGGCAAAATTAATTTAATATTAACTTTTTTTTTTTTTTTAAAAGACACTATTATAGCATTATATTATGGGGAGAATGTGAATATATAAATAATATTAACTGAATGATAATGGTGGATATAATTATTTATGTTGCACAATTTGGAATTACATAGTGCCTGAGTAATATAATATTTAAATAATTTTGTTCCCTTAATATAATGGAAACAAAAAGTTCCCAAGTAATATTAAATTAATGTGGCCCCTTAATCAATAAATAATGATTGCTCAAATAATTGATATGTCAATGGTGCTTACTCTTATGTTCTGAATAGCAAAATAGCTCAAACAGCATGTTTGAGCTATCAAGCCATTCAGAAGCAGGTATTAAAACTGTCCTGTCCTGTCCTGTCTTTTGGATGGAGGTTTTGATGGCGGTTTGGACAAAACCAAAGGTGGTTTAGCTTTTTCAATTGGTGACACATCTCCATCCATTTTAAATTGCAGTCTTAAACTGCCATATAGTAAATGCAGCGTTTTGGACCACTAAACCGCCGACGATGTGTGGTGGTTTAAAGTCGCCACCAAACTCAATTCTTAGTAAATGTAGCCCTTAGACTGGAAGATGAATGTAGACTGAAAGTTTACTTTAAATGAGGGCTTTTCTAGAAGTAAACATGAAAAACATATTAGTATAGAATTATAGATTAACATCAATTAGGTATAGAGAAATTTATAAGTCAGCAGTTTGGTCCCAGTCTCTATTATCATGTTGCAGTTGACTCCTCCAAGTCTGCAGTGATAATGGTTCATAACTTGAATAGATAGATCTATGTGACAGAAATGCATATCATGTATAATCATATCAGGCCTTTTCTGTAATAGTATTTTAGGGCTTATGCACACTAAGTAAAATAATCATATTTTATCTGTGGTATGGTTAGCTGTGTCTACTGAATGCTAAAAAATGCCTGTCGTAGAAATCGTTGATCTCAAAAGTGATGGACGCACCAAAAATAGTATATGCTTTGTTCCAGTTGCATTTGATGCTTAAGTGTGCATTGAGCACACATTTCAGATCACATGCATTCTAGCTGCTTCCAACTTAGTCAACATTAAAGAGAGCAAGACATGACTGATTTTTCAACTTTTGTATCACAAGGTAGATTTTGTTATTTTAACACAAATAAGATCATGCATCTCATATTTTACATTTACATCAGTTTATTAAAGTATTATTTAGGCTTGCAGATTATTTTGCACCAAGGAAAATTAGAGCCATTAGGCAAACTATGCTAGGAATTTAGCTATATATAGTTGTATGTAAAATATTCAATACAAGTGTATTGTATATATTGCATTGTAGTCACCAGATGATGCCTTGTAGAATAGGGTTAACCTGTCAGAAATAAAAGTAATTGGTTGCTTTAGCAGTCTTCAGACAGATGTTGGCAGATGGCAAAGGGGGAGAATGAAAACTAATGTGTAAGCCTCAGGGTAGATTCAGTCAGAAAGTCTCATGCCAATGGATCTTCACTGGACACTGCCTCTAGCAGTCAACATCACAGTGTGGGCATGTCCACCCCCAACAGCTTAAGAACATGAACAGGATGGGACTCTCCAGAAACTGCACGGCTGATTTTATTTTTACAGAAATTGCTTATCCAGATAAGAAACAGCTGCTTTGAGTGCATTCAGAATATAGGATTAGGAGAGATAGTATAAAAGAACATGAGCGACATCCAAACTGGTTTCACATGCATATACAAACTTCCTCAAGTGGGCCCCAGTGTGAGTGAAACCGGTTGAGATGTTGCTACATTTTAAATATGCATAGAGTAAAGAATATTTCCAGGACGCCTGGGTGATGGTACTTACCTTTACTGAAAGACTATAGTAAACTTTATCCTAGTGAATCTGTGACAAAAATTTTGGTTATAGGAATAGAATATGATTAGTGGATAAATAGAATGCAACAGCCATTGAAGACAAGAATAATTGAATGAACCAGTGGGATCAATACACACTCAACCAACCAGAGTGGCTTTCTCACACTCCCTCCAGCCAGGCAATAGTTTTTCTGATTGGCTGCTGTATATTGGTAATGCATTCCTTCTCGTTGTGGCTCTGTCACGAATCTGAATAATATTTAGTGGATACCTTGTCTCTGCCTAAGAGTAGAACTCACTCAGGAGCGCAGAGTCTAACGAGTAGGAGGTTTTCGTCAGTGACCCCCGCAAGAGGGTATGGAATGCGCTGCTCCTATCTCACAGATCGCTGCCTCTTGAGTAAATGCTGGCAGAGTGACAGTGAAGCTTGAAACAACGGGCAATCAGAGAGACCCTGGAGGTAAGAGCTTGATAGCCTTTGGTTTATTGACAATCGTAATGAGTACAGGTGCAACAGGCAGTTCGTTAACAGCAGTTCAATATACAGGAGTAACGGAGAAGAAGAACTTAGCTGATCCATGGAGGTGATTCAGAACAACAGGTAAGTTGCTGGTGCAGCGCCAGTTCAAATGGAGAAGCAGCAGTGGTGTTGAACTAGTTGGTTCGTAGATGGTGATTCCAGGCCAGTAATGAGTACAGGTGCAACAGGCAGTTCGTTAACAGCAACAGCAGAGAGGAGTCCAGCTGATCCAGGACGTATGAGCAAGGCATAGACGGGAGTGTCAGAGCACAGGAAGCCAAATCCTATAGAGAGTAAGTAACTCGAAGAACAGGCCTTTGAACATTGGGCAATGGGAGGTTTAAATAGTGCTCCAAAATACTTAGAACCAATGGGAACAGGTAGATAGGTCACAAGTGACGGTAATAGGTAGCACATGCGCAAAACCAAATACAGATGATGCCTTGATAATGAAGTTAGTAGCCTTGAACACTGCTTTAATGCAGAAGGTAACAATGCCGGTACCTGTTTATGGGATCGGCGTGTGACAGGCTCCACAATCACCTATTATGTTTTTTTATATTTTCCTGTGGTCATCTTTAGTTAGGAAGACTCCCTGTTGATTTCGGAGGGTAATATAAAAGGAAACATGTTTTGGGAGATGCTGTTTTGATTAAAATGACTGGAAAATGGTGTGTCTGGTTTTTTTTTATTACATAATAGTTCCAGCATTGCATTTGAACCTGCAATTTCAAACAAGTGGCAGTCATATTACCGATGGAAACTTATCCTGCCAGGAGAAAATCCAGACAGGGTAAATGCCGACATTTCAATTTGCCCGACACTGTTAAAATACTGACATTGTGATTACCAACAGTCAAAATGCCGACAGTCACAATGTCAACAATAAATCAGCAATTCAGCGGGTCTGCTGGCAGGAAATAGTGTTAAAATAAATAAATACATTTTCAAGAAAAGCGTGCCCACCCTCTCCTGTCATATTATCACTAGTGCTGTCAGCCTAGTGCTGGTAGGTGGAAAATAAGGGAGACAAAGAGCGTGTAGCCACTAGTCCCACTGGCATTGCTGATTTAATGTCAGAATTTTGACTGTCAGCAAATTGAAATACCGGCATTTACCCTGTCGGCATTTCCATGGCAACAGGATAAGTGTCGGTATTTCTTGCGTCAGGAATTCGTACCCAACCCATTTCAAAAATAGACACTGCAGGATGGCTTAAATCTGTCTCAGGGGTTTTCCACTTTAAAATCAATTTTGCTAAATAAATTACCTCCGAAATGTTACAAATAATATTTTTGGTAGAGTCCCTCCCCTGGTATTCCACATTTCCTGTATTTAACAGGGACCCAAACCTGACATATAACTGGGACCTCTGCCAATCACCTTTGGTACTGCTTAGCTCTCACCTTGCAGGGACCATCCGACACAGCAATTTTAAAGGCTTTCAGGTAGACCCTGCTAAAAAAGTAAAAGTAAAGTAATAAACAGTATAGGTACCAGAGGTGAAACCACTACCAAGTTAATATCATTGATAAGGGGAGTTATTTTGAAAAAAAATATTTAGAAGGAAAAACCCCTTTAACTAGCATAGGTTATAGTCCAGGCCTGTCCAACCTGTGGCTCTCCAGGTGTTGAAACTACAAGCCCCAGCATGATTTGCCAGTAGAAAGCCAGTTTATAGCTGGCAGGGCATGCTGGGACTTGTAGTTTCACAACACCTGGAGAGCCACAGGTTGGCCAGCCCTGCTATAGTCAGTTATATGTTTATCTTATGTGCCCATTACTGAAGAATCATGCTGTTTCTCCACGGGTAATATATGGCTCATTATTTGGTGTAGAGTGGATCGATGTGTAATATAAAGGTATTACACATATCACAGCTCTGCTTTAAAAAGAAGCAAAAGTGGGAGGGCAGGAAGGAGATGTGCAACAGGCTGTAGGGTAATGAATTATATCATTGCCATGTGTGCATGCCCTCATAAAGTGGCTGCCTGAATGCAAATGTGGAGAAAATAGCTGAAGTACACCTTTCTTCCCTCCATGTTTGCCTTGCTACACAGACCCCATACTGTTACTAAAAACTGTTAAATAACAATACATTAAAGGAACAAGTTTATTCTCATGATAGATCTACAATGCTATAATAAATGCCATAAATTAATGCCATGGATAATGTAAGTCACAGACTGCCAAACATATCTAGTGCAACAGGGTAATGTTAGGTAATATTGATTCACCTTTAATAATTCCAGCCTAATATTGACCACATAATAAATATATGACTGCACAATTTGGAGGTTTTTGACTAAATTGCCCTGATAAACAATTAGCAATAATGTAGCAGCTATGTTAAAAAGGCGTTTGGGGTTAGAAACCTGATCATAGATGAGATATTGGAAGAATTTTTGTTTTGCACTATCCAGAGCATTTCGATAGGAGTGGTAGATAGAAGTATATGTGCAGAAATCATTAGAAGTACGAGATTTACACCAGTCATGTTCTGTTTTATGGGAAAGTTTTTGAAGGTTTTGTGTTCTTTTAGTGTGTCATGGCTGACACCGAAGTCGTCGTGAAGTATGAACATTCAGTGGAGCCACTTAAATCAAAGGCTGTTGTTGTTGGGTTTGATAAAAAAATAGATACTGCCATATCAGGGGAGGAAAGTGTACAGATTGGGGAGAGAAGGTGCTGAAGAGAGGCGGAAAAGATATACATATATTTATTTAAAGTATTTCAGGGCTACCAGTATGACTGAGCTTGCATGAACCGACACATGTCCAGATGCTTCCTGCACTGGCAGTCGAAATGGAAAGACTTCTTTTACTGCTGCCAACCAGTAGGATGAGAACTAGGATAGGACACGTAAACGTGTACTTTGATAGCCAAAGATCTAAAGTATGGGAGTCAGTGTCAAAAGGGTCAAGATAGGTAACAAACAATGGAGGGCCTGTGCTATGTCCAGACCACCTGAATTCTGTTTGACATTTAATAATGTGGGTCAAAGAGTTGATTGGTTGATTGAAAGGGGGTTGGTGATAGACATCAGTTTTAAGGCATTTATTTATTCATTTATGTTCCATATTCAATGAAATGTTGGTCAAAATGAGTAACAAAATACTCAGCTTATGTTTAATAAGGTGCAAGGGTAGGTTGCAGAAAAAGGGACGAAGTCAAAGGGGGAGAATTTGATTTGCTACTCTGTCCCCTCACCCCCAGTGCTACAGATATTATACTATATTCATTAGTAGCTTAAACCCATTTTTTTGTCAATGCCATCCTTCATATTTTTTGTCCTGTGCAATATATAAAGGATATATCAGTCCCCAAATAATTCATGTACAAAATGTATTATGTATAATGCAATATATTTTCTGAAATTTGATAGACCGTGCAAATATATACTAATTTACGTTTAGCAAGAAACAGGTTTTAGAGAAATTTAGGTAATATGCTTGGTTGAGATGATATTATCCACTCCTATGACAAGGAGAAACATAGCTTCCCACTTTTCATGCACTTGAAACCAAGGTTTGTGAATTTTACCGTGTGTAACTGGGTAAAATTGTTATGCACCAGAGGGTGCGCAATTTGGAATGTGAATTGATGACATGTATCAACTGAATAGTATTTTAAGTCTGCTATTTGCTATTGTTATAGTGGCTATGTATGTATCAACATTGGCACGCCTAAGGATCTGTCTGTACCCAGACTGGGTTGTGTCTTTGAAGCTAAGCTGGTGGGTATGTACACAAGCTGTTCCTTTGCATGTAAGTTAAAGGACTGGTACAGATGGTGATTATACTAGCAGAAGAGGACAAGCAGAAGCCGGATTGCTGGACCGGACTGGAGCACCGTCTAAGCAGGATTAATCAGAGATGACTGCAGACTGCTGGCAGCCAAGGTGGGGTCTGGAAAATCGAACTTGCACTGGAAAGAGGTAAGGACTCCAGGAAGTTCTTTTATACTAACTGTTTTCCCCTGATTGGAGGCTGTAGTCAGCTGGGATGAAGCAACACTCTGACTGGCTGAGAGGAATCAGGAGAAAAGATTCAAGATGGCAGTGCCCAGGAACTTGTTTTGGAGGGAACCCTGGAGTGGAGATGGCTATCTCCTGATTGAAGGCTGTGGTCAGCTGGGCTGCAGCACTCCGATTGGCTAAGGGAGAACCGGTGACAATCCAAGATGGCAGCCCCCATGTACTGGTTTTGATGGGATCTCTGGAGTGGTGACAGCCTGGTCCAGAATCATGCCTGTGAAACATTGAAGTCTCCACAAACTGTGATTTCTTTGTGGATCTGCAAAAATCAGGAGAACATTAAGCTCAGTCCCTACCATGTGGGTAGAGGATAAAAGAGCGTGGCTCAGCAGCCGGGATTCACATTGTAATAACTGTGAAAATAAGATCCTGTGAGGTATAGCAGTGTGTAGTTCACAGTCTGGTGAACTCCCTAGTAGTGTCACATATTTGTTGTTATTTTTTGCGCTGTGTGCTTCATATAGATAATAAAGGGTCTTTCACTCACTATTTGCCTAGGAATTTACCCATGGGCAGACCAGTTGGCTGTCAGGGAGTATAGGGCTAAACATTAACCCGCTAATCTCACGTTTACTCCTTGCTCTGGTATGCCCATGTATAAACTTCCAATTTCACAGTTATTGCAGCAATACAAAACCACATATTGCCATGGTTCATTAATAAGACATAGCTGAGGAAGCAGAACAATACATGGCGATACTGGCCGGGAACGATAAGGCTTAACACCACTTTGCCGGGCCAGTAACAGGGAGATGCACATGCATGACCCAGTCAGCCGGCTCATAAATGCACAGTGTGCCATATTGTGGCAATTGGGACACTTTGCCACACACACACACACACACACAAACACACACACACACACACACACACACACACACACACACTTGGAGCACCTGGTCTAATCAATTAAGGAGTTGGCTAGAGCAAGGCCTGACAGGAATCGTAAAAAGCTGGGTTTCAGCTGTGTGTGGGAGACTGATGCCAAAAAGTGTCCAGTGCCCAGTTAGGGACCTAATTGTTATAGCCAGTGTTTAGGGGTATTGGATTCTGTTTATTGCAGTGTATTTTTATTTGATTGCTGAAAACTCCACCCTGACAAGTGAATAAAAGTTAAGTGGTACAGGTGAAACCCATGTGAGGAGCCATCTCTTTGCATACTTTTCACAACATATATATATATATATATATATATATATACATATATATATATTCCCATGTGAACAACTGTATTACTTATATATTTAAGCATTTCTCCATTGATTTCCTTCTGCAGATGAAGGATTGCGGTGGTGATTGTACAGCCGTGATCCTTGCTAAATGACTAAAACAAGAATGGTGAAACAAGAAAATCTTAAAAATAAGCCTAAATCTACTCTAGCAATTTTTGAAAGGTTGTTAAGAAACTTTAAGGTGTTTAGAAAATATTACATACTACACAAAAAAGATCCCTGTGTTTAAATTTTTGTCCATTTTTCTTTGCCCAGAGAGCATGTTATCTCCATCTGGATCATCCAGAGGCTTAGTTCAACAATGATTTGTAGCTTGCAGATTTGTAGCTGTAGTTAGAGATGGATACAAAGAATAAAAGCTGGCTCCATTTGCCTTATCCATCCTATCATCAGCTACCCTAACAAGACCTCTGCAATGACAAGCACAGCTCTTATTATACAGATTACATGAGTTGGCAGATGAGAATTTCCTGTGATGCCAGAGTAATCCTGAAGGCTCAATGGATATAACTCAGGCCAGCACTTTCTGAACCAGACCTTATTAGCAGGATGATCCACTAGTATTTGGCTAGATTAATATAATACTCACTGAAAAAATCTTCAGACCTTTGACAAGATAATATGTATACATAGCAGAAAATCCCTGTTTCCAAGATTTTGAAAAGTTTGACCTGGTTTATGTCATATAGCTCTTGGCAAAAAATGCTGTACAAAATGTCAGTTATTTAAAGAAAACTTGTGTTTACATGCTGTCTATAATAATTACAGTTTACAACAGCTCAGAGCTTTCACTTTGCACACAGTGCTGGTAGCGTGATACCCCTGACTGCCTCTTTCATCCTTGGGAGGTCTAGAGATGCCTGTATAGGGCATTTTGGGTGATATTATTTTCTTGAATGCTGGTTTTATATTAGCAGGTCTATATATGTTTTTAGTGCTTCTGCCTATTTGACAAGACCCCAGGCAGGTGAAGACTAATGGCAATGATTGCAAAGCATGTGGAAGCCTATTTACCATCGGCAGCAGTGGAACAAGTACCATCCCTGTTCTCTTATTGATATAGCCATTTTTACCCTATTTTAAATGTTTATAGAAAGTGGACCTGCGAAGCTCATGTCCAGGTTTCCAGTTTCATTACACATGCATGAACCAACAAGCCGGTTCTCCCATGCGCATAGGCTCTTACATTGGCCTGGCAGAGCAGTAAGATCAGCCTTACCGCTGCCAGCCAAAATCGCCAGTGACCTGAGCATCACGCAACTGCCTCGGCAGTAAATAGCGTCAAAAAGCTTTTTCTATTGCTGTGATAAGCAGAGGTAAAAAATCTCTCCACCTAAAATAAATAGACCCTTAGATCTTTGCTGTCTGAAAGAAGAGTACATGGTATTTCTTGTGCATCTGACTTATTTTTCTTTTATATTCCACACTAGAAGACGCATTCATCTTTGTAATACAACATGAGTAGTAGTGTTTGACTAATCAAAACAATTTTGTATGTTAATTACCATTGCATTAAATTTTGTTTTGTTAGATGTAGTTTTCAGTTTTACTATACATTTTTCCTTTGATAGAGAGGAAAGCTGTCAGCCTGTCTTGTAGCTGTTGTCTTGTTAGAGGATCCAGTGATAAGTTGCTGCTTAGAGGTGCTGTAGTGAGGCTCTCTCCAAGAATTTGCTATGTTTATTGTGTGCTGTGTAATGTCTTATGAAGCAAGAAAGGAATGAGCTGATGTGCTGTAGGTATTGGTGAAAGTATATAAACAAATGTGGAATATTTTACCTTTTTTCACTTTGGCATAAATGAAATATATCCTAAAATACTGACCATAATGAAAGATTATTTTTGAAGTATAGTAATGTCAGACAATAACAACGATAATATCATGCCAAGATTTTCATAAAAGTATTCAGACCCTCGTGTATCATACACATCTTATCAAAACAATTTTTTAGCTAAATTGAAAGAGCAAAATGTAAAAAAAAATTGCTTTGCCAAAATGACATTTTAGACCACATTTATTATACCTGTTCTAAAAAGCTTGATTATCTGAAAATAGAATGTTTGGCCTGATATAACCATCTGTGAATGGAACCGCGGGTGGTTCATTTCTAAATCAGCACTCAACTGAAAAATGTGATATTTGCATTTTCCACAAAAAAAAAATACTTTATTTTTATAAATCATGCCCCATTTAATTATATGCCATATTTGATTTGAAGAAAAACATTACACAAAGATATGGTAGTATGCCGTGTTTAGGTATTAAAGTGATTTTTTTTTGTACCCAGAACTGTTTAGACAACCATTGTAATACAGTTCCTAATTTTACTTTTTATTGTGGAAAACAGTCGTGCTTTAGCCCAGAAAAGAGAATAGGCATATTTTTTAAAAATGTTTTGAAAAATATTTCTAAACATAACAGGAAAACAATAAACTTGTTCCTGAGCAGTTAACACTAGGGGACATGGAGATCTCCATTAATTAGTTTGTGCATTAGTGACATGCTTTTCACGTTACAAAACCTTCCCAGCTGTGTTGACAAGCAATTAATATTTCTGTATGCAGTGATTTAAAAAATGAAATAACATAGAAATGAGCTGAGCTATTTAACAGTTTATTGCTGGAAGACAACAACATTTTGACAATAAATGGTGGGGAAGATATTCACTGTGTTGTAGCTGGAAAAACTCCTTTTTTAAAAATGTATTTATCTGCTTTACTGAGGGACTTTAGCCCTCCCTAAAGGTTTGCAGCTGAACCATTGTTATTAGCGTTATTGAAACCTCTTCTTGCACAGACATGGAGCGTAGGTCAGAGTTAGGTCTTTCCCTTACAGAGATCACTTTGTCGCTGGTGGGGGCGAGTTATAACTTGGCAAGCAAGCACTAAGAATCTCTATAATCATTTGAATTGTAGTACACAGGTAGGTTAAAAGCATAGGACATTGTTCCATTATATGTATTTCTTGCTGGCTTATTTTATTGTCTTCTGTTTTTCTATTTCACATTATTAAATTTTAAAAGCACTACCCTGCTTTTATTTGGCTTACGCACATTTTTTAATGTATTTCTTTGTTCACTAGAGACTTTAGCCCTCCCTAAAGGTTTGCTGCTGACCCCATTATTATTACGTTTATTGAAGCCTCTTTTTGCACAGACTTGGAGTGCAGGTCAATATTAGGTCTCTCTCTAACAGAGATCACCTTGTCAGTGGTAGGGGAGCTTAGCAAGCTAGCAGTAAGAATCTCTATATTAATTTGAGTTGTACACCAATCCTTTAGCAGTGCAGGACATTTTCATTTTATATGGAAAAACTGCAGAATAAGCTGTAACGCTGTTTTCTTGTTGTATTTTTTTTTGTCTGTTGTCAGGTAATTAGAGTTACATGCACAAACACATATGCAGCCAGTCTGCATGACCTTTTGTAATAAGGATTCGAATGGTGAAGAGCAGGGAAGGAGTCAGTGAGCAAGATCAGAGATGAGACCGTGAATGTCCGTAACGAGAGTGCAGGTCAGATAAGTCTGTAGCCAAAGAGAGGGTTAGAGAGCTAGGATGCTAGTCAGGAGTTATCTGAGGTCATGAACAAGGAATAGAATTGGGATGTAGAGAAACGCTGGATCATGGTTAAATATCACAATATTCTGGCAACTTGTCTTAGCAAGCCACCAGCTATATATGCATAAATTGGAGCATTCTCAAACTGACACATGCACTGTTGCAGACACACACGTCAATGTTCCATGCATACCATCACAAATGCAGACAGACGCCACAATGTGTCATGTGTCCCGCTACATGGCGAAGTAGAACAATAATCTGGCAACTTGTCTTAGCAAGCCACTAGCTAAATATGCAAAGCTGGAGCTTGCTCAAACTAACACATGAACCATTGCATCAGTTGGAGCACAAACTGATACAGACACACACAACAATGGCCCATTTGTGCCATCGCAAGTGCTGATGTACACAGTGATGTGCCATTGTGTCCCATCACAGGGATTGCTGTAAGCGTAGGCACCCACACTTTTACAACACAGCACCAACCATTTTATGTGAGTAACACAGTGGAATGTGGCACTCACCTTGTAATTGCTACCAAGTATGGTAAGTAAAAGGATGTGAATCAATTAATAATAAAAATGTATGTCAGTACGTACATGGGAGTAGAGGTATCCTCGTGCAATTTCATTAAATGCTTTGCTCTACAAATACATAATACAAGTAAAATTAGTTATTTGGCAATACATTGTCAGAAATGATACATCAATCTCTGTAAAACACATAACATAATTACATTTTAAGCCAACATATTAAGAAAATTACAATTTGGGGACTTGGTTTAACAAAAAATTACTTTCCATTGCGATTTACTATTATTTTAACATGTGGCAGCTGAAAGATACTCGGATGTTACTGCAAAAATATCCAGAGCAATAAGCATTCAGCTCTACTGGAGCAAACATGTTTTAAAAATATTAAAAAAGTAACTAGTAATTAATAATGTTACTGAGATTGTGTTAGCAGAACAGATATTACAGCAGTACAAGTACTGCAGTAATAATTATGTTGTCATGGCATCCCCCAAATAATACATATTCCTGAATAAATATGTTGACTTTCAAAAAATGGAAATCTATATTTAATAACAAATGGTAGCCAAAACAAAGAAACAAAAAAAGTCCCAAAACATAATAACAATCCATGCCTTGGAATGAGTACTCATTGAAATGCTTTTTAGAAAACTAACATTTCTTATATATATATATATATATATATATATATATATATATATATATTACATAGCGCCACAGATTCCGTAGCATTGGATACAGTAATAAGTAGCAAATAGATTATTATTATTATCATCATTTATTTGTTGGGCACCACAAGGTTTCCGCAGCGCCGTACACAGTACAATCAGTAGTACAAAACAGGGTGACAAAGTACAGAACAATAAACACAAAGTACCAATGCTTCACGAACTCCAGGGATACATATGGAGTAAAGACAGAGCAGAAGAACTGGTGTCGAGACAGGAGTGGAGGGGGGGGCCCTGCTAATAAGAGCTTACATCCTAAGGGAGGGTGGAACAAAAACAGGCACGAAAGGGAGCCAGTGAGGCAGGGGGAGAGAAGAGAGGGACCAGGGGAGAGAGGGAGAACGAGAAAAGAGTGGATGAGGAGTTAGGTGGATGGTTGGTAGGCTTTAAGGAAGAAGTGGGTTTTAAATGCGCGTTTGAAGGAGCACAGGTTGGGGGAGAGACGGATGGAGCGAGGGAGGTCGTTCCAGTGCAGGGGGGCAGCTTGGGAGATGAGGTAATACACATAAGTAGCACAAATGAGTACAAGTAATACTATGGGGACCGCACAGGGTGCAGCAAAAGACATGACAGGATGTACGAGGGAGTCAGACAGTAGACAGATGTGGGACAATAGGTAAGGAGGACCCTGCTAGTGAGATCCTACATACTAGAGGGAAGTCTGGTGAGAGACAGTAGGACCAACTGGGAGAAAATGGAAATGACAGGCGAAGGAAGAGGAGGTGATGGATAAGATGGTCAGGAGGTGGTAGAATAGGCAAGTTTGAAAAGGTGAGTTGTGAGTGAGAGTTTGAAGGACTGAAGGTTGGGGGAGAGTTAAGTGAGATGGGGTAGGGAGTTCCAAAGATTGTGGGCAGCACAACAGAAGTCTTGGAGGTAGGCATGGGAGGAGGTGAATTGAGGCAGAGGTCAGAGGCAGAGCGGAGTGGCTGGGTGGGTATGTACCTCAAGACAGAGATATATGGGGAGATTTGTCGGTAAGGGCTTTGTTAGTGAGGGTAAAGAGCTTGAACTGAATTCTGAAACGGATGGGGAGCCAATGAAGAGATTTACACAGAGCAGTAGTGGAAGAGGAACGACAGGAGAGGAAGATGAGCCTAGTTGGAGCATTCTGGATGGATTGAAGGTCAGAAAAGAGAGAATTGGGAAGACCAGTGAGCAGGAGGATGCAGTAGTCGAGAGGTAAAGCTGTAGCCAGGAGACAGTAGGACACCTACAACACTTCCTTTGGTTGTCCCCAGGACAGGGAGTGTGGAAGAAGGAGAGACCCTCTTGGGAGAGTACAGAGGGGGAAGTAGTATAAGAATGGGAGATCCATGGTTCAGTAAGGGCCAGGAGACTAAAGTAATGGAAGAAGAAGATGGTCATGAATGAGAGTGAGCTTTTATAACATTTAAACAATCTATGCAGACACACCTTGATTCTGATCAGTTACATTGGCAATAAAATAAAACATACTCACATGAGTAGAATTACTCAATCACATGGCAGTGAACCTGCCTACCAACATCACTCATCTCAGTTGCAGCAAAAGAAAACTCTATGTTCTGACAAATGCCAGGATCCACCTCAGCTTCTTAATACTTTTCAACAAAAATGCTATGCAGAATAGAGCAAGCAACAATTATGTCACAAACCTTAAAAGGTGAATATACCAGCACAACGCTGGTTCTGTCTAGACATTGGAAATAACTTTTAAGGACCTCAAATGAGAATTCTTTAACTGCTGATGTTCATGGGTTAACCTTTTATTTCAGCTGCAGCAACAAGGGGCCTGATTCATTAACAATCTTAAATGAAGAGGTATCTTATTTCAGTCTCCTGGACAAAACCATAATACAATGCAAGGGGTGCAAACTAGTTTTCTGTTTTGCACATAAGTTAAATACTGACTGTTTTTTCATGTAGCACACAAACATCAACTTTAAATTTCAGTGTACAAATAAGCTATCAAGTATTTGTGTGCTACATGAAAAAACAGTCAGTATTTAACTTATGTGCAAAACAGAAAACTAGTTTGCACCCCTTGCATTGTAATACCTCTCCATTTAAGAGCCTTAATGAATCAGGCCCAAGATTTGTAAGTAGCATAAGCAGCCTGAAACGGCTTCCATGTCATGCATTTCTTACAAAAACAAAAAGAATAACAAATTGTATTCCTTTATTTCAAAAGAGAAAAGTAAAAAAAATATTAAATTTATGTTTTTAGTAAAAAAATAAAACTCACCCAGCAGCCAACTGTGTGCAAAATCCCCTTCTTCAAAATGTCAGAAAAGCATCAATTGCTATGGAACTATGAGATGATCCAGGGAAGCTGGCCATAATGTTGAGTACCTTCTGTTTGGCACACACTACCTGTACATTTCTGGAATGGAAGACTTTGCAGTTATGAAAAGATTTCTCCATTCTACTGTGTGAGTGGAATCAATAGCACCCAGGACATTTGGTATTCCTACTATACTTTAAGCTCCCAACACTCAATCTTACACTGTGGAAAATTAGGAAATTGAGAGGTAAATTGTTTTAAATGATCTCATGACCTGGAACAGACATTACACAAGGCTGGTGAAAATCCAGCAACAGCTGCATTTGTGAGCAAAATGCAATACACCCAACATCTTCAATACAAAATCTGTTATGTGGCTTGTTGAAATCTTATATTAAACCTCAAAACATTATTTCTGAATAGCAAAAAAAAAGATTTTCTTTTATCAAAGCCCGATTGCTGGCATAAAACTGAACGGGGGCTTCCAGGGAGATAGCTAAGTATTACTCAGCTACCATGGTAATAAACCAATTGTACATTGCAGAGATAATTTACAATAACCATTAAGATGATATCTAATATAAATGATCATAAGTGCATTTTTCAAGTTCTGCCCATCTTTTGAGGTACAAACTCTTTTGAGAGAATTTATCACCAATGCATATATGGGGGAGATTTGATTGCCCGCTATATGGCGTGCTGACATCACCGTAATGTCTGGCTGCACACATTTCCAGCAATTACGGTAGGAATCTCTTCTCATTTTTCTAAGCGGCGATTCCAGCAATAACATTGGTGCGACATGTCTCCCTGGACGTTCCGGAGACACCTTGTGCCCAATTCAATCTCCCCATAGGGCATCATGTAGATTTGGATGAAGTATATTTATTTGCATAAAATATGCATTTTCCTACTGCATGTGTGCACTAATAATGTGTAAGGGTAAGTCTCTTATGTGCTGTCAAGCTCCAGAAGAATATTTAGTGGATCCCTTGTTTCTGTCAGTGAGTGGTACTCACTCAGGAGTGCTGAGTAAAATGGGTAGGGGGTTTTCGCCAGTGACCCCCACAAGGAGGTATGGGCTTGGCTGCTCCTATCCGCGGCCTCCTGAATGAGTGTTGACAGACTAATGGTGGAGCTAGAAACAACGGGTTGGTAACTCGGGGCAACAGCAGGAGTATCACTGATTTAGTAACAGTCCTAATGGCAATGAAGATGAATTACAACTAGCTGGTCTGAAATTGGTAACACAGGGTAACAGCAGGAGAATCATTGATACAGCAACAGTTCAGATAGTCAATGATAATGGATTAGAACTAGCTGGTTTGTAATTGGTAACTCAGGGTAACAGCAGGAAAATCATTGACACAGCAACAGTTCAAATAGTCTATGAGAATGGATTAGAACTAGCTGGTTTGTAATTGGTAACTCAGGGTTACAGCAGGAGAATCATTGATACAGCAACAATTCAACAATAGCGGTAACAAGGATAGGACTACCTGATCCAAAAATGGTATCTCAAAGTAACAGCTGAGGAATCACTGATACAGCTATAGTTCAGATGAGAACAGTGGTGGAGTAGAACGAAGCTGATCCATAAATAATAACTCAGAGGCTAGCAGACGAATCACTGGCACAGAGGCAGTTCAACCAGAAGCAGACATGGAGTAGAACTTTAACTGATCCATTAAAGATGATTCTAGCAACAGGCGAGTTACTAGTTACAGCAACAGTTGAATATATGAATAATAACAAGGAAATGGAACTTAGCTGATCCGTGAATGGTGATTCAAACAACGGGTGAGTTACTGGTACAGCAGTAGTCCTAGCGTAGAAGAGGCAATGGTATTGAGCTAGCTGATCCGTGAATGATGATTCTGGCAGCAGGTAAGTTCCTGGTTACAACGGCAATCCCAGCGCAGAGGCAGTGGTTTTGGCCTAGCTGATCCGTAGATGGTGATTTTGGTGATTAGCAGTCAGGAGTACAAGTACCCCAGGTAGTGTCGAAGTCAGCAAATTGGATAAAGTCATTTCAATTAAAATCGAGCAAACTTGGTTGTCTTTGTCTGAAAAGATGCGTACGGTACGCTACGACATATAAGGGCACGCTACGGCGTGGAAGGGCGTACGCAGCTGCAACACGTGGCAGCAACAGTATTTGGTCTTTTACCATACATTCGCACAAACACGCATACTTGTAAAATAGTACACATTAATGGTAGTTGCAACACATAGTCATTTATGTCGAAATATAGTAGTATTTATGTTATATATTATAAGTTATATGCACATTAGTAAAATATATGGAACAGGTTGAAGGAACCATATCATGTGTGGTATCATAATAAACCTCTTTACATTTGCTACTGTTAGGTTCACTCTGCGAAGGAATCGCAGAGTGCATACACAATTTATGAATGATAGGGAATTATGAACTACTTAAGACTAAGGAATCTTGGTGGGAAGAGCAGAGCATACCCCCTGGAGAGATGACCCCCTCCTTTGGATTCTTTAATATGAACTAGCCAATGATGACAACCCCTTGGACCTTCCTGAAACCTGGACCAATAGAAGCAAGCTATACCATCTCCATTGTATTACTGTATTTCTGTGTGCATATAAGCAGCAGCTTCTCATCTAGTGTGCAGACATCTTGTCCCCAGACTTCAGGATTGAATGACTGCACACTGGATCCAGAGCGCCTGCGATAAGTAGCGGCTGTATTTATTATCACTTTGCTTGAACATATACTACTTTTTGTGAATAAATCTTTGTGCGTTGGAAACACAAATCGAGGTTTGACAATCGTTATTGGTTGGCGACAATACGCACTTAACAATTTGGGGGCTCGTCAGCTTTGGAGGTTTCGTTGCCGATGATACGCAAGACCAATGGATTTCGGTTCCTCAACAAAGGGTGGAGACGCGTCATAAACGGGTAAGAACGCAATGTGTTCAAAACCTGAATTTTACTCTGTGTTGTGAAACCGAATGTCCGTTTTGCATTGTCTAGGGCACGCTAACTAGAACGTAGGGGCAAAAGAGAAAACTGTTTCTCTTTACTGTCATTGTGCGTTTTAACTGTATTGCATTGCTTAGCCTATGTGTATTTCCTGCTGTGCGTACGCGAACTTCCGGTATATTTGCCACGTGGTTAAACAATCATCTTGATAGTTATTATATGTGCATAGTATAATTACTTGTGAAAACCTCTGATACATTATTACTGTTGTTGGGAACTTTTGATTTTCTGCGCAGAAAAGGTTTATAGTGTGTGATTTAGTAACGTAGATACACTGTTTTACTATTCATTGTGCTCAGTTTCTGTCTGACGAGGCGGATTGCCCAACTGAAGGACGGTATACAGGGCAGGTATACCGAATGCGAAAACCGGGTTTTCGCAAAGCGCTACCAATAGATCGCAAGGTTTGCTAATATCTAATATTGGTAGGCAGTGCGATCTAACCGCACCGTTAGTGCGAATTGGTGAAGCAGCTAGGAGGAATTATACTGGAAAGGCAGGTTGATTTTATCAACTTGCGCTCCCAGCAATAATAAACTCAACAGGAATTTGAGATAGCCGGGCTATCGAGGAACTATTTCTGTGTTAGGGATTCTTGTTCGGAACAAGAGTAAGCGAGTGGACGCGGCTATTTGAAAATACGTTCACCGGGCATTAGAGATCTCTAGCGGTGATTGTAGCAACAGGGTTGAAATTATTGGGTGGAAAGAACAGAGCATTGCGGTGTGTCTGTGTTCCACATAGAAGAGTATTGTTGGCCGGAAGGAACAGAGCATTGCGGTGTGTATGTGTTCCGTGTAGAAGGTATTGCTCAACATGGGTGCTAAGCATACGCTAGAGATGGCCAGTGTACTGCCTAAGGAAGGGCCTATTGGTTCAGCAAGATTTCTCATGTGTAAGAAATATGGTGCATACGCAACTGCGTATTGCGACATGTGGGTCAAGATGACCAAAGATTGGGATAGGCCTTTCCCAACAATAGGGAGTTTTAATGCAGAGGTACTAAATACTGTAAAAGATAAAGTATGGTTGATTAAGTCAACGAAAAAGAGAAATAGAAATAATGATTGTTTAAAATTGTGGCAAATGGAAGGTAACACGTGGCAGAGCAGCGAATGCACAGCGGAAGTAGGCGTGGCGAAAAGCATGCGCACGGCGGAAGTGGCCGTTGAGAAGCGTGGCAAACTCAGCGCAAGCGTGCCCCCGCCACCTTATGTGGTGGGAGTGATAAGTACAGCCGTTATTAAAACTGAAAAAAGGAAAATTGCTAAGTTGTATCCTGTTTTAAGCCAGTTTCAAACAAGTGTATCAGAAGATGAAGATGAACCCACTGTGATTTCGGCCATTGCTCATGCTGTTAATATGCTAGAGGTTCAGCGTAAGTATGGGAAAGGAGCAATGGCTGAGATAGGTGAGAGTAGTGTGATCACTAGAAGTGATAGCGTTCTAAGTCTCGAAACAGCAGATCCGGTAGTGACTTCTGAAACCAGTGAACCAGTGGGTGCATACCCAGTCCGCACAATATCAGTTCCCAATGGGAAACCGGATAAGGATGGTGTAGTTCCTTTAGGAAATGTTACAATGCATTGTCCCTGGACTAGATCAGAATTACGTTCCATTATGACTGAATTCCCAGATCCTAGAAAAGAGTTGGCAAAGTGTCAGAAATTTGTTAAAGACTTAGGAAATGCACACGAACCAACCGATAAGGATTGGCGTGTAGTGTTGAGGGCGTGTCTTCCTCCCCATACTGACATACAAAAATTTATTAAAGATTGTTTGTTGGATGAAGATGACACCTTGACTGATGAGATTAACCAAGAAAATATAGAACAAATTGTCAAACATTTAGCCATCTATTTTCCAGTAGTAGTAAATTGGAGTAAGATTTTCACCATTAAACAAAAGGATAGTGAAACAGCCTCAGATTACTTTGCTAGAGCTATAACAGCGATAACACGGTTTACTGGGATATCCAACATAGGTGAGGACCCACATCACAGAGAGGTAGCTGTAGGAGTATTAATGGATGGCCTTAGAGAAAATTTAAAGACGAGAGTACAAACCACATTACCTAATTGGAGAGGCATCACAGTAGATTCTCTTAGCGAGTCTGCTGTGGAGCATGACAAAAACCTTTTTAGAAAAAAGGAAGAGAAAAGTGATAGGTTAATGATGGTAAGTATACAGGCTCTAGAGGGGATGCATACACGACCACCAGCATACAACCCACATAATAAGAAATATAGAATAATCAGATGTTTCAAGTGTAACGAAGAAGGCCATTTCGCAAGAGATTGTAAAAAAGCAAGACAGGATACACATATGGATAGGGAATCATATAGGTATCCTCCACGGAAAAACACACATGGGCAAGAGAACACACAGTTACCTGCGCATGTTATAGCAGCAAATGCTGCGCGGGAAAGCAATAGTCAGCGCTAGGGGTCAGGTCATACCTGTTGTCTACAGCCAGCGAGGTTAACTGAGAGTCTGAGAGAAGAACCAACAATGATAGTTGACATAGCTGGTAGGAAAAAAACCTTTCTTGTAGATACAGGGGCGGCCCGATCTGTGATAACCTCTCCTTTCAATCTACAGGTGACCAATAAAACCATTCCAGCCATGGGGGTAATGGGAAAAATGTTGCATTATCCACTAACTAAACCCGCTGAAGTTACTATCGGGCCCCTGCATACCAAGCATTCGTTTCTCTTGGCTGCGGCGGCTCCTACTAACTTGATGAGGAATAGACTTGTTATGTAAAATGGGATGTGTCATATACTGTACTTCAGATGGTGTGTTCTTAGATATACCGGAGAAGATCGCACATGAGGTGCAGGATATATTGAACACCCCTCAAAGGTTAATGTTACACTCTCCTCTTATAGAACAAAGTCCATCTCAAGTAAAGGGGATGTTGCTGGAAATACCAGGTTCACTATGGACCAGAGATGGACAGGACACTGGACTGATGGCAAACGTAGCCCCTGTCATGGTCAATCTAAAAAGAGGTAGGAAAGCTCCAAAAATCCCACAGTATCCATTAAAACCGGAGGTGGAACTAGGAGTATATCCTGTTATTGAGAGGCTGTTACAACAAGGGATTTTAATTTGTACAGCCAGTACAGCAAATAGTCCCATTTTCCCTGTGAAGAAGAGTGGGGGGAGGGGCTATAGATTAGTCCAGGACTTAAGGGGAATTAATAAAGTTGTTGAGAGCCAATTCCCCGTAGTGCCGAATCCAGCTGCCATCCTCATGCAGATTCAACCGTCTGCTAGTCACTTTACTGTCATTTATCTATGTTCTGCTTTCTTCTCACTCCCTCTTCACCCTGACTGCCAATACCTTTTTGCACTCTCCTACCGAGGAGTGCAATACACATGGACCAGACTACCCCAGGGGTTCATTGACAGACCCAGTATTTTCTCCCAAGCCTTACATGACTGTTTGCAATCCTTTCAACCCCACAATGGGTCTGTTCTAATTCAATATGTGGACGATTTGTTGCTGTGCTCTGATTCTTTTATGTCATGTTTACATGATACTAAATTGTTTTTGCTTCATCTTTCACAAACAGGGCACAAGGTGGCAAAGGATAAATTACAGCCATGTCAGACTAAGGTCAAATACTTAGGACACTGCCTCACTAAGGGGCTAAGACACCTGACAACCGACAGGATTGAGGCCATACAACACATGACTCTGCCGCAGTGCCAGAAGCAGATTCGTACTTTCCTGGGGATGTGTGGATACTGTAGATCCTGGATCCCAGGTTTTTCTATTCTGGCAATTTCATTGCAGGAGCTAGTCTCTTCTTCAAAACCAGAACGTGTCATACACACAGAAGAGTCAGAGCAAGCATTCTTTAATCTTAAAGATAGTCTGACTAGATCACCTGCATTGGGAATACCTGATTATGAAAAGCCTTTTGAGCTATACTGTACAGAAGCTGATGGTTGTGCAGCAGGTGTCCTCACACAGAAACATGGTGACGCTAGCAGACCGGTAGCATACTACAGTGCACAATTGGACAATGTGGCAAGATCACTCCCAACATGTCTCAGAAGTGTAGCAGCAACTGCTCTTCTGGTAAGTAAGAGAAAGGACGTAGTATTAGGACATAATTCAACTGTCTATACACCCCATGCTGTATCAGCTCTGTTAAATTCAGCCCAAACCAGACATGTTTCTTCAGCTAGATTCACAAAGTGGGAACTAGCCCTGATGGCACCCTCAAACATCACCATCAAATGATGTAGCACCTTAAATCCAGCTACATACCTTCCATATGTATCTCTAGAGACACAAAGGGTGGGAGGTGAGGAGACCCTGGTTGATGATGAGTTAGGCAAGAATACTGACACGCATGACTGTATGGAACACCTGAATCAGACCTTTACTGCAAGGCCCGACATACGTGACACCCCCTTAGAAAATGTAGATTTTACGTTTTATACAGACGGGAGTTGTCATAGACAGACAGAGACGGGAGAGCTATGTACTGGTTACGCTCTACGATCAGGATGTGGTAGAAGCTGAACCCCTTGGCCCACCTCACTCAGCCCAGGTGGCGGAACTAGTAGCACTAAGGAGAGCATGTGAATTGGCAGAGGGTAAATCAGCCAATATATATATTATATATATATATATATATATATATATATATATATATAATATGTACTCTAGGTACGCCTTCAGGGTAGTGCACGATTTTGGGGCCCTTTGGCGTCTTAGAAACTTTACGACAGCAGCAGGTACGTCAGTGGCACACTCACAACACATAAAAGGACTTCTGACAGCGATATAGTTACCCAGAACAGTAGCCATCATAAAGTGCAAAGCCCATACCTTTGAAGAAAACCCAGTGTCATTGGGCAACAACAGGGCAGACGAAGCTGCTAAATGGGCAGCAGGGCAATCTATGACTGTATCGACCGAGACTATGATGGTTTTTCAGACATTAGACATGCAGAAATTAATTGCAGAAATTAATTGAAATGCAAGATTTGTGTTCCCTGCAGGAAAAGGCGGTCTGGAAGGCGAAGGGATGTGGTCAAGAGTCCTCAGGACTCTGGAGGGATGGACAAGGTAAGCCTGTAGCTCCCCGAACGTACTATCCAAGCCTGGCTGAAGCAGTACACGGCCTGACTCACCTGGGTAAAGAAGGTATGTGCAAACTGGTGAGAGCATAGTGGTGTGCTCCCAGATTTTCCTCTCAGGCTGGTAAGAAGGCAATATCATGTCTTACTTGTTTGAGGAAAAATGTCGGGAAAACTATTCCAACTGAGCCATCCCACATCCCTCCTACAGACGGACCTTTTCAGGTAATACAAATTGACTATATCCAATTACCACCGTGCAGGAATCTAAAGTATGTGTTAGTATGTATTGATGTGTTTTCCGGTTGGGTAGAAGCATATCCGGCAGTGTTCACTGCAAAGAAAACTGTACAAGACTTTGTATGTAGGTTCGGTATCCCTAGAATCATTGAAAGTGATAGGGGTACCCACTTTACTGGTGATATCTTCCAAAATATGTGTAAACTCATTGGAATCGATGGCAGACTTCACACCCCTTACCGACCACAAGCCAGTGGTAAGGTGGAGAGAGTAAATGGTACTATAAATAACAAGCTTGGTAAGGTAATGGCTGAAACTGGGTTGGCATGGCCTGAGGCTTTGACATTGGTCCTCCATAGCATTCGGACCACTCCTAGACCTCCTCTTAATCTGTCCCCCTTTGAGATACTGTTTGGACGACAACCTCATTTGATCGTGAGTCCACAAGACGACTTGAAGTATAATAATGAAGTGACTGTACAATATCTTATAAGAATGAGTAGACAGCTAAAGCAACAACAACAAAAACTAAAAATGCTGTCACCTGGTATGCCAGAAACGAACTGTCATGATGTTGAACCTGGAGACTATGTTATGATCCGCAATTTCTTACGCTCAGGTTGTTTAGCAGACCGTTGGGAAGGCCCGTACCAAGTGCTGCTGACCAGTACTACATCACTGAAGGTTGCAGAGAGAGACACTTGGGTCCATTCCACCCACTGCAGGAGAGTCAATACTCCGGAGAAAGTGCAAGATAAAACTGAGACCGACGACATAGATCTGTCACTTGTGAGTCTGTTCCGGGAGACCTAAAGCCTGCAGTCGAGACACCTGAACCAGAGACGTTGCCCCAGAACTATCTTTCCAGCGATGGAGTGGCGATTTTTGTTTTTCTTTTGTTCCAGGATTTTCCTTGTTTTTACTCTTTCTAGGACATTCTATTTTAGTGAAGGAGGATGGAGGACAGAGGAGAGTTCTGGTAGTGATACGGATGAAATGGAGGCAGAGGAAAAGTTATTAGAATACTCAGAGCAGCCCATTATCAAGCTTGGTCCGGGGGTTATGAAAAGGTCTGCTAGCTCAGGAACTCGGAGGCAGTGTGAGGGGCTATTGTCTGATGAGTATTGTATCTGCAAGTTTTGCGACTCCCTAGTTGAAGAGAGATGCATCCAACGATGCCAGTCCCCCAGTACTCTGAATATAGGCGGGCATCCTTTGGAGGATTATCACTCCCTGGTGGGTAAGGTGCTAAACCAAACCGAGTGTTGGGTGTGCTCTCACGTGCCGCAAGGGCAGCATAATATAGGACTAGTGCCATTCCCTCTAAACATATCCGAAGTCCTCGAATTGAGGGGTGGGAGGCCCATAGATGGGAGGTACAATAACACTAGGTCCCCTATTCTGACGCTTTAACAATACTCCATAGACAGATCTTTGCTGTGCCTAAATATCTCTCATGCAAAACGTCTGGAGAATTGGGAAGCTGACCCATCAGATCAGACAATGGCTCGCCACACTCATTTTAGAGGGAGACTCACAAGGTCACCAATAGGCAGGAATGTTGATGGAAGTCACAAATTAGGGCGTATAACCAAACATAAGAAGGTATCCATTGGAAAAGTCTCTATAGATAATTGTAAAAATGTCATCCATGCGGACACGTGTCTCGAGCAAATGAAGACACTGGGCATGGGTAGTTTTATCAAAACTCTGTGTGATATAATTAATGGGCTGTCACGATCTGCCCTCAGCTTATGTATTACATGCTGCTTTGCATGGCAGCTCCTGCCCTTTGTGTCCTATTATTGTATTGTATTGCAGCAGTACCTCTGATTACCAGAGGTGCTGCTATTATGCCTTTCTTGTTTGCCTTAGGGGTTAACTTGTTCACCAATTATCCCATGCACCTGGGTGTGGTTTTCCCTTTATATACCTGTCACTCCCAGCACACAGGGCTGGTTATTGTTGTCCCATCCTGTGATGTCCTTTCCTGTTGTCCAATCCTGATGTAATTTTCTGTTGTCCTTACCTGATTGTTTCTGGACATTCATGCTACTTTCTGCATCAGCTGGAACCTGGTATTTTTCACTGCTCCTTATTACCTGTTGTTAATACCTACCCTCTGCTACCCTGCATTACCGTTTACCTGGTTGTTTCTGGACATTTATGCTTCTTTCTGCATCAGCTGCAACCTGGTATTTTTCACTGCTCCTTATTACCTGTTGTTAATACCTACCCTCTGCTACCCTGCATTACCGTTTACCTGGTTATTTCTGGACATTCATGCTACTTTCTGCATCAGCTGGAACCTGGTATTTATCACTGCTCCTTATTACCGGTTGTTAATACCTCTCTGCAAATAAACACAGAGTGTTTTCACCAAATTCGTGACTCCTAGCTGTACTTCTGTTTGAGATCTGTGACAGTATAACCAGCCCAAAAAAAACGCTTTGGAGTCAGGTGAAAGTTTTGTTTTATTCTGGGACTTTTTTTGCTGCAATCAAGTTTTCATTTGTCTTTTGCAACATGTCTGTTTTACCAATCATGGAATTACCACTGCTACAAACCTTACAAATGGACATTATATTGTTACGCTCCCAGCTGGCCAAATTTTCCACTTTGCTTATGGATCCACTCAGGAGACTATCAGAGACTGTTTCACTGAAATCTAATACTGTTGATTTGACCCAGCCAACTCTGTCTGCTGCTGAATCCGTGCCACCAACACCTTGCAATAATACCATGTCAAATTTGCATTTAACTAACAACTGCAGTTTAACTAATGCCCGGTTCACAAGTGGGCCACGCCCCCATCTGACCGAAGTGGAGCGACAGCGCAGAGTAACCAACAAACTGTGTCTCTACTGTGCCAGCAATGCACATTTCTTGCAGGACTGTCCTGTCCGTAGACCACGTCAGCTTACTGAACCATCTCCTGTTGTTTCCTCTCGGCACTCCAAATCTGTTTATGCTCCAGCATTCCTGTTCTCTGCGAAGAGACCCAATCTGCCAGCTCCAGCCGCCTGTCCTGAGGCACCCACTCCCTCTGTCTCCTGTGCCGAGGTGCCAGCCTCTGCCTCCAGCTCTGAGGTCACATCATCTGCCTCCAGCTCTGAGGTCACATCATCTGCCTCCAGCTCTGAGGTCACATCATCTGCCTCCAGCTCTGAGGTCACATCATCTGCCTCCAGCTCTGAGGTCACATCATCTGCCTCCAGCTCTGAGGTCACATCATCTGCCTCCAGCTCTGAGGTCACATCATCTGCCTCCAGCTCTGAGGTCACATCATCTGCCTCCAGCTCTGAGGTCACATCATCTGCCTCCAGCTCTGAGGTCACATCATCTGCCTCCAGCTCTGAGGTCACATCATCTGCCTCCAGCTCTGAGGTCACATCATCTGCCTCCAGCTCTAAGGTCACATCATCTGCCTCCAGCTCTGAGGTCACATCATCTGCCTCCAGCTCTGAGGTCACATCATCTGCCTCCAGCTCTGAGGTCACATCATCTGCCTCCAGCTCTGAGGTCACATCATCTGCCTCCAGCTCTGAGGTCACATCATCTGCCTCCAGCTCTGAGGTCACATCATCTGCCTCCAGCTCGGAGCCTGCTGCCACTGTGTCCAGTTCCGAGCCTGCTGCCACTGTGTCCAGTTCCGAGCCTGCTGCCACTGTGTCCAGTTCCGAGCCTGCTGCCACTGTGTCCAGTTCCAGGCCTGCTGCCACTGTGTCCAGTTCCGAGCCTGCTGCCACTGTGTCCAGTTCCGAGCCTGCTGCCACTGTGTCCAGTTCCGAGCCTGCTGCCACTGTGTCCAGTTCCGAGCCTCCTGCCACTGTGTCCAGTTCCGAGCCTCCTGCCACTGTGTCCAGTTCCGAGCCTCCTGCCACTGTGTCCAGTTCCGAGCCTCTTGCCACTGTGTCCAGTTCCGAGCCTCCTGCCACTGTGTCCAGTTCCGAGTCTCCTGCCACTGTGTCCAGTTCCGAGTCTCCTGCCACTGTGTCCAGTTCCGAGTCTTCAGCCTCTGTCTCTGTTCCTGAGCTCCAGTCTGCTCCAGAGGGGGCGCTGCCCTTCCAGTCTGCTCCAGAGGGGGCGCTGCCCTTCCAGTCTGCTCCAGAGGGGGCGCTGCCCTTCCAGTCTGCTCCAGAGGGGGCGCTGCCCTTCCAGTCTGCTCCAGAGGGGGCGCTGCCCTTCCAGTCTGCTCCTGAGGGGGCGCTGCCCTTCCAGTCTGCTCCTGAGGGGGCGCTGCCGTTCCAGTCTGCTCCAGAGGGGGCGCTGCCGTTCCAGTCTGCTCCAGAGGGGGCGCTGCCGTTCCAGTCTGCTCCAGAGGGGGCGCTGCCGTTCCAGTCTGCTCCAGAGGGGGCGCTGCCCTTACCGTCTGCTCCAGAGGGGGCGCTGCCCTTACCGTCTGCTCCAGAGGGGGCGCTGCCCTTACCGTCTGCTCCAGAGGGGGCGCTGCCCTTACCGTCTGCTCCAGAGGGGGCGCTGCCCTTACCATCTGCTCCAGAGGGGGCGCTGCTCTTAAAGACTTCTCCAGAGGGGGTCCTGTCCCTCCAGTCTGCTCCAGAAGAGTTGCCAGTCCATGCGGTCCAGCCCGAGTTGCCAGTCCATGCGGTCCAGCCCGAGTTGCCAGTCCATGCGGTCCAGCCCGAGTTGCCAGTCCATGCGGTCCAGCCCGAGTTGCCAGTCCATGCGGTCCAGCCCGAGTTGCCAGTCCATGCGGTTCAGCCCGAGTTACCACTTGGTGCTGTCTGCCCTCAGGCTTCTCAAAGTGCTGTCTGCCCTCAGGCTTCTCAAAGTGCTGTCTGCCCTCAGGCTTCTCAAAGTGCTGTCTGCCCTCAGGCTTCTCAAAGTGCTGTCTGCCCTCAGGCTTCTCAAAGTGCTGCCAAGCCTGCCGCCCAGTCCGGGCCTGCTGCCAAGCCTGCCGCCCAGTCCGGGCCTGCTGCCAAGCCTGCCGCCCAGTCCGGGCCTGCTGCCAAGCCTGCCGCCCAGTCCGGGCCTGCTGCCAAGCCTGCCGCCCAGTCCGGGCCTGCTGCCAAGCCTGCCGCCCAGTCCGGGTCTCCTGTCGGGCCTGCTGCCAAGTCGTCTGCCAAGTCCGAGCCATCTGTTACCGAGGATGCCAAGTCTGAACCGTCACCTTTCTTTGAGGGGCATCCTTCCCAACTTAATGCCCTTCTGAGGTTATTTGCTTCAAAGATCCCCGCCACACCAAGCCTTGTTAGTAGCCCTAAGAGACAGGTGTTATTTCTAATATCCCATTTTAGGGGAGAGGCATTAGATTGGGCAAACCCATTTATTGAGACGGATCACCCCATTTTATCGGACTTTCAATCCTTTATTGAGGCAGTTTTCAACAAGTTCGTAACTGTCCCTGCTATACCATCTTGCGGGGCCTCTGCAATATCACCAGTACCACCCATCTCACTTGGCCAAGAGATACCTTTGTGCTCCACTCAGTTGGCTCAGGCCCCAATTCCGAGAAAGTCCCGTAAGAGAGGAGGACGTAAGAGGAGAGGAGGTTCTGCAGTTCTTGAACTGGCAACTGGCATGGTCTCCTTTGCCTTTCCGCCCTTGGACGAGGACTTTTCTGCCGGGCCCCCAATTCTGGGCTATGATTCAGATGAATTCAGACATTTCTGGTAATTAGGCGTCTGGAATCCGCCCTTAAGGGAGGGGGTACTGTCACGATCTGCCCTCAGCTTATGCATTACATGCTGCTTTGCATGGCAGCTCCTTCCCTTTGTGTCCTATTATTGTATTGTATTGCAGCAGTACCTCTGATTACCAGAGGTGCTGCTATTATGCCTTTCTTGTTTGCCTTAGGGGTTAACTTGTTCACCAATTATCCCATGCACCTGGGTGTGGTTTTCCCTTTATATATCTGTCACTCCCAGCACACAGGGCTGGTTATTGTTGTCCCATCCTGTGATGTCCTTTCCTGTTGTCCTTACCTGATTGTTTCTGGACATTCATGCTACTTTCTGCATCAGCTGCAACCTGGTATTTTTCACTGCTCCTTATTACCTGTTGTTAATACCTACCCTCTGCTACCCTGCATTACCTTTTACCTGGTTGTTTCTAGACATTCATGCTACTTTCTGCATCAGCTGGAACCTGGTATTTTTCACTGCTCCTTATTACCTGTTGTTAATACCTCTCTGCAAATAAACACAGAGTGTTTTCACCAAATTCGTGACTCCTAGCTGTACTTCTGTTTGAGATCTGTGACATGGGCATACTGTTCCTTATGTTCTCCCTGATGATGTGTATTTTGTTTGTGGAAGGAAAGCTTATTCCTGGGTGACTCCGAGTTCCAAGGGCTTGTGCTTCTTAGCTAAACTGGTTCCTGAAATCATGACTATTACTCATGAAGAAATGGTTGGTATTCACAAGACTACATCACCACCATACGTACACACACAGTATGAACACCGTGGCAAGAGAAATATGATTCCTGGTGAGGAGCCCATAGCTACAAAATTGATTAGTGAAACTGCTGGTTTCCAAGTTATGGTAGCCCTAGATCTCACCAGGACCGCTCGGGGAACATTAAACTTTAAATATATCCAAGACCTAGCTAAATTAATAGATAATATCACCGAGATGTATGATGACACTTTCAGGTATACTGGAAGGGAGCTACAAGCGTACGAGAAGGAGTTGGTGCAACATAGACTGGTACTAAATTATCTCACCTCTATTACTGGTGGGTACTGTGTGACACTGGCCACCCAGTTCGGTGTCAAATGTTGCATGTACATCACCAATAATACGGATGACCCTAAAGAGGTTATAGACCGGAAGATGGATGAAATTTTGCAACTGAAATGGGAATTTCGAAAGAACCATAATTCTTTGTTATATGAGGTCGGGGAGAAGGTGGCAGGTTGGTTCTCATGGTTGAACCCTGTGAAATCTTAGCAATTGGTTTATTTGTCAAATGTGTTCCTACTGTGTTGAAGTGTGGAAAATGGTCTCATAGGAGTGACACAGAGAAAGAGACTGAAAGGGTGGTACCAGATACTGAGATCATGGTCTGTGAAGAAGTATTGTATAATCCTGAACTTGAAACGGTGATTGGGTGATAGTTTATTACACTATCAAAGGGTGGAGCTGTCGAAGTCAGCAAATTGGATAAAGTCATTTCAATTAAAATCGAGCAAACTTGTTTGTCTTTGTCTGAAAAGATGCGTACGGTACGCTACGACGTATAAGGGCACGCTACGGCGTGGAAGGGCATACGCAGCTGCAACACGTGGCAGCAACAGTATTTGGTCTTTTACCATACATTCGCACAAACACGCATACTTGTAAAATAGTACACATTAATGGTAGTTGCAACACATAGTCATTTATGTCGAAATATAGTAGTATTTATGTTATATATTATAAGTTATATGCACATTAGTAAAATATATGGAACAGGTTGAAGGAACCATATCATGTGTGGTATCATAATAAACCTCTTTACATTTGCTACTGTTTGGTTCACTCTGCGAAGGAATCGCAGAGTGCATACACAATTTATGAATGATAGGGAATAATGAACTACTTAAGACTAAGGAATCTTGGCGGGAAGAGCAGAGCATACCCCCCTGGAGAGATGACCCCCTCCTTTGGATTCTTTAGTATAAACTAGCCAATGATGACAACCCCTTGGACCTTCCTGAAACCTGGACCAATAGAAGCAAGCTATACCATCTCCATTGTATTACTGTATTTCTGTGTGCATATAAGCAGCAGCTTCTCATCTAGTGTGCAGACATCTTGTCCCCAGACTTCAGGAATGAATGACTGCACACTGGATCCAGAGCGCCTGCGATAAGTAACGGCTGTATTTATTATCACTTCGCTTGAACATATTATACTACTTTTTGCAAATAAATCTTTGTGCATTGGAAACACAAATCGAGGTTCGACAATCGTTATTGGTTAGCGACAATACGCACTTAACAGTAGTTTGTTAACAGCAGTTAAATGTGCAGGGGAAATGAAGAAATAGAACTTAGCCGCTGAAATGCAAGATAATTCGAACAACAGGTGAGTTACTTGTTACAGCGGCGTCTCCCAGCGATGAAACAGCAGAGGCATTGAGCTAGCTGGTCCGTAGATGAGGATCCCTGGGCAGCAGCTAGGAGATCAGGTGCAACGGGTAATTCGTAGGTAGTGTCCGCAGAAGGGAGTAAAGCCAATACAGGACAATAAGCAAGGCACAGCAGGAGAGACAATCCAATGGCAGCCAAGTCCATAGAGAGACTGTGTAACTTGAAGAACAGGCATTGGACAGAGTGACAATGGGAGGTTTAAATAGCGCTCCAAAATCTTTACCACCAATGAGAACAGGAGGAGGTAATAGGAGGTAATAAGTGAGGGTAACAGGCAGCACATGCGCAGAACCAAATAGAGATGATGCCTTGAAAAAGAAGTTGAGCAACCTAGATCACCGCTTCCAGGAAGAAGGTAACAATGCCGGTACTTGTCTATGGGACCGGCGTGTGACATTTACACTCAGACGCATCTTACTTATTTTTCTCTATGTTTAGAGAGATGGAAAGGGGAATTTCAAAGTATGCCAAGTCCAGTAAAGGCATGCTCACATGCTTCCTGCCTATGTAATGGATAATAGTCGCAGATACTTCTGTAAGGAGACAAAGCTGTTGCATGTGGTCGTACCTGGGTGCAAGATATGTGTTGATAATAATGATTATAAGCACAGACCTTACAAATGTTTTTAAAAAATGTTTAAATAAAGTAATAAATATCAGCGTATTACCCACAAAAAGTGCTATAAGCATTGGCACTAATATAGTAGCCTGGTAGTGGCAGCTTCGTAGGGACAGCTTGGTGTCCAGAAAAATCTGCTACCAGCTCTAGACTAGTGACAGGCTAGGCTAGTGACACTAAATATTATATAGGGAAACCTGCAGCATGGGGTCTCCCTGCCACAATTTTAACCAGGCCTAAACTGTTCAGCACGGGATTGGTCTCCCCCTTAAGAAAAATCAGCCCATAATGAAAGCCCTAGGGCCCTTTCCATGCCCCTTGCGGTGGGTGTGCAGTAATAAAAAGTTAATTGATAAGAATGTATTTTTTTTTTGCTGGGGATCTACAGGTCCGCCCGGACAGCCCTAGACTGCTTAAGTGTGCTAGTGTTTGTAGAACTACAAATTCTATCATACCCATTGTAGCCAGAGTATTATGGCACTTGGTAAAACTGCAATCGTCAGCATGCCCTGGATTCCAGGGCCCACAGGTACCTGTTGTGTACCTGTAAAGAAAGAAGAAAAATAAAAGAAAAAATGCACTCAAATAAGTATACAGAGTCCTTTATTTAAATACACACTCCCCAACATATATTCTTTTTAGCCTATTTACTGATCCCCTAAATTCAGGGGATTTTTCTATATTCCAGACTTCCAGATAGTCTTCAAGATAAAGTATTGAACAAAAAAAATCATATGGACGATGAAAGTACTGCTTCTTATGGGTGCAAGCGGCAGGCTAAGAGCCCATCACTCTAAGGGATAAAAGCGGCTTTGCTCTGACTGTTTAGAGTAACCCGTCCTCCCTATACAGGAGAGTCTGGTGGTTATACTACTCAGTTCTAACTTCAAGAATCCTGCCCCCCCCCCCTCCTTGATATGTGTATGTTTTTTGTTTCTGTAGTTAGTTTGTTTGTTTTTTACATTCACCATCCATCAGTAGCAAGGAGGAGCCACTTATTACTTTGGAATGCAGGTAATGTCCACATGATGGTGGTGGATTTAGAAGCAGAATCTACTCTTGTGGACTAGATTGCCAAGGAAACAGATGTGATTTGTTGCCACAAATGGTTTTGAGGCACTGGCAGCAGACTAAGTGCCAGCACCCTAACTGAGTTAAAAAAACCACTGATCAGTACATATATAGATCCAAGTCTAATTTTTTTTACTATGGAGAAAAGGTGTGTATAGCAGGTAGCATGGAGTCAGAATTGCCAGAGACGGGGACGTTCCAAAGAAAAGTCCTTTATTGTCCAAATCCACATAGCTACAAGTGCAGAAGAAGGAACCTAGCACACTATGTACAACAATCCAAACCGTCAGGCTTTTGCTAGCAGCAAGCCTGGTGAAGTTTTCACAGAGTAAGCAGCAACATTCTTTTGTCTAAGTATACAAAACTGATCTAACCCTCCATATAAAGAGTGTACATACACCTAGTTAAGTGGATAGGAGGTGAAGCTATCAGACTCTTTGGGGACTTATCTCCAATTGATGAGGTATTGGAAGACGTTTTATCTCCTCATGTAAAGATGCCAGGACCAGATGGAATCCCAATAGAATGTTTTTACAGATATTTGGCAGATTTGGTCCCTTGGCTTCTGACCAGTTTCCATATAGTATTTGAAATGGGCAGCCTATCGCCCTCCAGATCTCGGTCCCTTATTGTCGTCTTGCAAAAATCATTGCTAATCTTTCCCCACCAGTTTGAATAAGGTTCCTGTCATGTATAGAGCTCAAACGGTCGCTAGATTCTATTATTTGTAATAATGAAATGCTGTTTGGATTCCTTACTAAAAAGTTGAGTCAGTTGTTGATGACATTCTCTTTTTTCTAAATGATCTTAATACCTGTCTCTCTAAAAAGCGCTAAAGGTTATCAATAAATTTGGTCATTATTGAGTTTTGAGAATCTACTGGAACAAATCCTTCATTTTTTTCTTTTCTTTTTTAAATATTTATTTATAAATTGTCATGACAAAATAGATAGAGAAAGAGAGATGGGGGAGAAGAGATGGAAGAGAGCAAGAGGGAAAGCGAGGAGCAGTGTGGCTAGAATTGCAACAGAGAAAAATAGAGAGGGTAGGGAGGGAGATATCCCAGGAAGGGAATTGTACCCACTTTAAGTAAAGGGAGATCGAAATTTCAAAAATAACAGCCATAGGTCCCAATCTTTGCAAAATGATTTGGAGGAGTTGCAAATAATACAGGTTATGAACTCCATTCGATGAACATGCCATATCCTGCTAATGACCGACTGGAGAGAGGGGGCCAGACTGCAAAGGTAAAAGTGACTCATAAGCTAAATGATCCTGTCACACAACAATGTTGGTCAGGGGGTAGTTATCTTGTGTGAAATTGTGTAACAGGTGGTAACAGGCTAAAGGCAGTGAGGTTAAGAGGGTGGTTGAGGAATATTATAAGCTTGTCTGAATAGGTAGGTTTTCAGAGAACGCTTGAAAGTTTGTAGACCAGAGGAGAGTCTTATTGTGCGAGGGAGAGAATTCCATAGAGTGGGTGCAGCCCGAAAAAAGTCCTGTAACCGGGAATGGGAGGATGTAATGAGGGTGGATGAGAGACGCAGATCTTGTGTAGAACTGAGTTGCCGAGTTGGGAGATATTTTGAGACAAGAGAGGAGATGTATGTTGGTGCAGCTTTGTTGATGGCCTTATAGGTTAGTAAAAGTATTTTATATTGGATTCGGTAGAAGACAGGCAGCCAGTGTAGAGACATACAGAGTGATTTAACAGAGGAATAACGATTTGCAAGGAAAATCAGTTTTGCCACAGCATGCAAAATAGATTGTAGGGGTTTGAGTCTGTTTTTGGGAAGACCAGTAAGGAGGGAATTGCAATAGTCAATGCGGGAGATGATAAGTGCATGGATTAAGGTTTTTGCAGTGTCTTGCGTGAGATATGTGCGAATTCTGGAAATGTTCTTTAGATGTATGTAGCATGATTTAGATATAGTCTAATGAGTCAATGTGGGGAACAAAGGATAGGTGTGAGTCAAGGATTACACCTAGGCAGCGAGCTTGTGGGGTGGGATTTATGGTCATGTTATCAACAGAGATAGAAATGTCAGGTATGCTCTTGTTGGTGGGTGGGAATATTATTAACTCTGTTTTAGAAAGATTAAGTTTGAGTTGGTGAGAGGACATCCAAGATGATATGGCAGAAAGACAGTCAGTTACACGTGGCAACACAGATGTCGAGAGATTGCGTCATTACACGTGGCGCACTAATCGCAATTGCACGGTAAACCAATAATAATTAATTTAGCCGACTTTATCCAATTATTTGACTTCCACAGTGAAATCCAAGTGGATGTAAACCTGAATAATGGTAGCAATCAGATTTTTAATGTCAAAATGTGCCCTCGCCAGAGAAATCCTTCATTGTTTTATTTTATCCACAAGCAAACAGAGATTGCCATATGGATACTGCAAGATGGTAGGACTATTTGTAGCTTTATGGTGGTAATAGTCAAATTCAACTTACATGCTAGAGCCTGTTACAAGGATTTTTCAGTTTTAGAGCTTTACTCAATGTACATCCAGCAGCTTAAACATGAGTGGATATTGTAGCAATTTTTAACTCAATGTTCCCAAATCTCCTCTCACTCCATACTGTGGTCTAATTCAAGTTAGAGAAAAATTCTATCCTTGGGAGCAGTGGGATTGTGGAGGTATCATCTCACTTAGAGACATTCATGTCTCTTCAACAAAAATGTCATATGTCTCCCAAAGGGTTCTGCACATAAATACTGTGACGTGCTGCATCTAGCTAGTGGTACCCTGGGGGCTCAAATATCACTGTATCTCCTTATTACTGGCAAAATATACAAAATGCTATGCTAGCAGAGATACAACATCCTCCTTCCTATTTAACTTGGACAGAGGATATGGGTGTCATGTGTGAGGAGGAGGGGACTGCTGATGTTATCATGGGTGATTTTTACCAGTGCCTGAGACAGACTTATATAAAAATTGTAATATTAAATAGGCTATAATTATACCCTTTACAGATGTTTACAAGAGGAGTGAGAGAATCCCAATATGTCCTACATGTAAAAAAGAAGGTACATATATTTACCTCCTGTGTACCTACTGTACAAGAAGTCACTTTAGGAATGAAGTGATTGATTACTCTAAGGATTAGCTCCGACATCCTTTACTTGTAAATCATGTCTATGTCTAGAGGGGCTGACGGCTCCAGACTTTGCTAGGCCGTATACATCAGATTTAATTCAGCAGATGTTATTCTATGCAAGACAGTGCATTATGCAAGCTTGAATTGCTCATGAATCACCTATCTTATCAATTTGGTGACACATGATTAATAATGTATTTTCACTTATTGGGTCCATATATATACATACTTACAGGGTAGCTCGTCCCATATTTTAGCCAATGGGGCCTTTCTGGTCTTAATTAGAGTTGCACCTCTGAAATACCCAGTTGTAATAAACAGTGGCTTAGCAAGCCTTATGTCTATGCTTTTTCTAATGCTATAATGACGACAGTATGATACTTATGTGACCATATGGTGCTGCATAGCCTTTATCTCTAAGAGTGTGTCACTATTTTTTTTACTGTACTAGATTATAATACATTATATTATGTAACATATATTAAATAAACAGTTTGACTGTTTTATTCCAGCACTGGAATGTATAAATGTATGCTCTCTGGGTAGGCTTTATAACAAAATGGCAGGTTTACGGGTCTATCTATACTTGTCTATAAAAGGGAATTTGCAGTAAAGCCATATTATCTGGCCATAATAAACTATACACATAGTTTATTGCTCATTTATGGGAAAATAAATATTTTCCATTAATGCCGATTATAAAAAGCCAATGTAAATTGGGACAAGCAGTTTTTATCTGCTGTCAAATTTCACGGTTTTAAAGCACACAACCCTCTCTTCAATATTAATGGTGGAAATAATTATTATGTGTCTTATACCGATATTTTATATTTAAATATCTTCTTTAAGGGATATGCTTTTTATTGCCCAATATCAATTACGAAACATTTTACTGGCCACAGCTGGAAGAATAGCTGAGCTGACCTTGGCAGGTTTGAAACCTAATATTGTCTAGGAGGTTCTAAGCTTAAGGATGCATACTGATGGAAATGCTTTTAATGTGTCTTTTCTGTCACTTATCTAAATAATGGAAGCCCTGCATTTGTCAGTTCCAGACAACCAAATTTTTTTCATACAGCCTTTCCAATTTTAAAAAGGCTTGCAACACGCATTCAAATTTACAGATGGTTTCAAACCAGTTGCTAAAACAGTGTTTCATGTAATGGTTAAATAGACAACACATACACATTTCCTATGACATACGAGCCACATTACTTAATAAAATTTTATAAAACAGAGACGTATTTTGCTAGTGCAGCGCAGGGAGTCTAGGGGACGATGGCACCAAAGACCAATAGAAAGTTTTAAGTAAGTTGGCCCACGAGACACACACTCAAGGGGGAGATTCAATTGCTGGCGATGTGCCTCGCGGACACCACATTGCCAGCCGTTATGGTAGGAATCTCCGCTCATTTTTTTGTGCACCTCTATGGGGTGCAAGTAAAAATGAGCGGAAATTCCTGCCAGAACAATGGTGCCATGTGTCTCTGTGGACATTCCAAAGACACATTGCGCTGAATTGAATCTCCTCTAAGTGGGAGCACTACAGAAAAATAAGGGGAAAATTATCTGGTTTTCTAACAATGCCACTATTATTATTTTTTACTTATTTAAATTAATTTATTTATGCAGTAGGGACACTATTAACTATTAACACACTACTATTTTTTATTTATTCAATGAGAACACTATTATTTTATCATTTAATCAATGGAGCTATTATTCTAGATTTATTTAGAAATGGTGCCCTATGTTTTATTATTGAATAAATATTTTAACAATATTTACTATTTCTCTATTACTCACCAACCATGAGTACCAGGAGGTGGCCACTGCTACATAGCATGGGCCAGGCATCTCTAGCTGCAGAGGCCTGATCAACTGGTTGGGACCCTTCCCCTTGAGGACCTGGCCCAAAATTGAGTAGCATGGACTGTTACAGAAGAGGAGGGAGGGCTTTTTTCAACATATTTTTTTGACTTGCTAACATAGGGTAAACCTGATGTGCTCTATCTGGTTTAACCAGGCAGATTGCACAAAACAATATTTAATTTATGGCTTATCAAGCCTACCACCCCTTGCCGCACCTCACCAGCGGTTTGGATATTAATCTCCATACCACAGTATTTTATGATGAAAACCCCCAGCGATATGTGGTAGTTTTAAAAGTGAATTTCTCCTTAAATTACACAGAGAGAACAGTGGTAGTAATTCCAAAGTGAAAAAATGCAATTATGTAGAGAAGTGATACATAACAAAGTTATTTAAAAAGCAGATTTTAGAAGAATTTCTGTCAGGAAAAGTGGGATGGCAGGTGGAGTTCCATAGAGAGGTAAAGCCCTATAGATAAGCAATGACTTATAAAGTGGGAATAAGTAATAGAGAGTGAAGTGCAGGTGAGAAGCGTTTAGAGTAGGAGGATCAAGCAACAAAAATAGATATGTCAAGCCACCATCTTCCCAAAATCGGGGCCTACATTCAGGTAAAAGCAAATAGGGATGGAATAGGAAACAACAGTTACAGACAAAGGTTTATTTAGAGGGTCGTTACCCTTTTCAGAACTGTAGTAAAAACAAACTCTTAAACAGTTATAAGCAAGTTATCAATTAGAATTTTTTTTCAGTAGCTAAAATAGTACATGTTATGGAATAAACAATAATTTATTGCATTAGAATTAAATTTATTACATTTTTAAGATTTTTTTTAGAGTGTGATATGAGCAGGGATTCCTTGATTCAGAGAAAGTAGTTGCAGAGGGACAACTATTTAATTTGATAGTTTAATAATATTGCACTTTAATTGAGCAATAGTGAATAGTTCCCAAATCCTCTCCCTACTTTCCCATAATAAAAGCTATTTCTCAGCAGGTGTCCTGCTTCTTTGGGTCTGCCTCTGTCTTCATTTTGTTTGGTGACACTCTCTTTAGAGAAAGGAGAGAAACAGTTGCCATTGACTAGAGCCTGGCAGAGTACCACAATTATACTTTATCAAACTTCAAATTCAAATTACCCAGCTACTGTACAAATTGAAATGTTTAAATTGAGAAGTATAGCATGGGAATGGGCCTAACAATTTTAAAGCCATTTTCTCTCTTTCTATAATTTTCTAGTAATTTTGCTACCATAGCACTCAGATTCCTCTGTTCTGCAAATCTTTTAAAATGATTTTTATGTTGCAGATTTAAAATGATGTTCACATTTCCAGCATTTGCATAGATTTTTCTCTGGTGATTCATGATTCTTAGCAGCCAGAAGCAAGAAGCAAGCCTTTGGTCTGTTAGAAATCAAAGTGTTACAATGCCAAACTCTGAGACTGACCTAGACTTTTCTTTTAGTAGGCAGGGGGAGGGGGGTTATTGATTAAACCTGTCTCCTCTCCCCTTACTAGTCGTGACCCTGTGCCCTACAATACTATGCGTCACATACATTAATTTACTTTAGCACCAAATATGTAAGTGGTATACCAGCGCAAGACTTAGTCTTTCAGCAGCCATCGATTGTTCCAACTCTGATCCACAAATGCGTTACATAATACAATACAAAAAAAATGATGAATATAGGACCGACGCTAGTGATGAATATACAAAAAAAATGCCGGTCCTATATTCATCTTTTTTTTGCATTAATTTATTTTAGGCTACAAGTCATCAGGTTTGTTCTTTGCTTTAAGTTATGCTATATAGCTATATAAACTATAACTATAAACTATATAGCTATAAAATCACAACAATAAGAGCAACTAATTACAGATATGCCTGCCCCATCAAACAGCTCCGCCTTCATCACATTGGGCCCTCTTCATCACACCGGGTCCCCTTCATCGCACTGGGTCCCTTTATGACACTTTGCCCCTTTTCACCCTCTGCCCTCCTATCACACAGCTGCTTCATTTCACACTGTGCACTGCTATCGCACTGTGCCCAATCTTTTCACATTGTGTCCAATCGTTTCACACTGTGCCCTCTTTTCACACTGCTGTCCTCCTATCACACTGCTGCACTCCTATCACACTGCTGCTTCTTTTTACACTGTGCTCCCTTTTCACACTGTTACCCCTTTTCAAAAACACAACAGACTCTTAGGCGCTCAAATTCCAATCGCTATAATTAAATATATAATACCACCTGGATTTTAATTCAGTGTTCTCAAGATCAGGTGAGACCGTTCCTTAATTTTCTGATACTATTGCAACATAAGAACATATTTGACATTTACATTCAGCTGGGTCCCGTTTGATTATCAGCACATTGGCACTTTGGTGCAGGATAGGAAGCACTGAGAGTTTATTAAAGATGTCTGTTACTGTGGGAGTGAGCTGGCAACTCACTCAGGATACCTGCACAGCTTTTATACATGAGTCAGCGCTGCACACAGGGCCGCCGAGAGGGGGGGGAGCGGGTACAGTTTACCCGGAATTTCCGCCTTTTTTTTTTTTTTTTTTTTCCTGCGGGGGGGGGGGGGGGGGGGGAGTGGAGGGGGGGGTTGGGTTTCTTGGGAGCTGGGAGGAAGAATAAATTAAAAAAAAAAAAATAAATACTCACGTGATCGCGCGGCGCCGTGTCCCTCCTCTCCTCTCCTCCATTCACACTGACTGCCGGGCGTGACGTCATCAAGTCACGCCTGTCAGTCAGTGAGGAGCGCCGCAGCCAGCAGGAAAAAAGAAGACAGAAGAGGAGACAGAAGAGCAGAAAAGAAAAGAAAGAAGTTGACAAAAGGTAAGTAAAGAAACGGAGAGGCAAGGGGAGGAAAACAGAGAGGGACAGTACTATAAAGAAAGGGGACAGAGAAACAGAGGAGGAAAAAAAGGAGAGAGCCACAGAGGAATAAAAAAAAATTGGGGAAAGAGGAACAGAGGAGGGGAAAAAAAGTGGGAGAGAGGAACAGAGGAGGGAAAAAAAGGAGAGAGCCACAGGGGAATAAAAAAAAAAGTGGGAGAGAGGAACAGAGGAGGAAAAAAAGGAGAGAGTCACAGAGGAATAAAAAAAAATTGGGGAAAGAGGAACAGAGGAGGGGAAAAAAAGTGGGAGAGAGGAACAGAGGAGAGAAAAAAAGGAGAGAGCCACAGGGGAATAAAAAAAAAAGTGGGAGAGAGGAACAGAGGAGGAAAAAAAGGAGAGAGTCACAGAGGAATAAAAAAAAATTGGGGAAAGAGGAACAGAGGAGGGGAAAAAAAGTGGGAGAGAGGAACAGAGGAGGGAAAAAAAGGAGAGAGCCACAGGGGAATAAAAAAAAAAGTGGGAGAGAGGAACAGAGGAGGAAAAAAAGGAGAGAGTCACAGAGGAATAAAAAAAAATTGGGGAAAGAGGAACAGAGGAGGGGAAAAAAAGTGGGAGAGAGGAACAGAGGAGAGAAAAAAAGGAGAGAGCCACAGGGGAATAAAAAAAAAGTGGGAGAGAGGAACAGAGGAGGAAAAAAAGGAGAGAGTCACAGAGGAATAAAAAAAAATTGGGGAAAGAGGAACAGAGGAGGCGCAAAAAAATTTTGGGGCTTACTTCACTATGAGGGGGGCCCCATGAATTTGTTGTACCCGGGCCCTGAATTCTTCTTGGCAGCCCTGGCTGCACATGAGACTTTATTCAGTCTCATATATGGACAAGCAGGTTTTTTGCAGTATACAGATCACAATATGAGCCCTCATTGTTTAAAATCTACATTAATCTCTGATTTTGACTTTTGGCTTTGTTTTATCATACCATGGATATCATTTGAGAAGTGTCTCATTGGTTTATTTGATTCTTTTACCAAGTGTTTTATTGGTTTTATTTGATTTTTTTATATTCATTGGTATTTTTTAAAATTGTATGTTTTATATACACCATTTGTTATATTAATATGTAAATAAATAAGTTTTTCTGACACTATATTCCGTATTATTCACTATCAGATATTTTTATTATACTTCTGTGATTTTTTTTCCAATACTATGATGCCCCTATCAGTTTTCGTGTTGCCCCTTTTCACACTTTGCCCCCCTTTTCACACTGTGCCCTGCTACCACACTGGTCTTTGTTTACCTTCTACTCTTCTGTCAGCTTCTCCTCTCAACACAGCTTCTCACTGACAGCGTTGGGATATGATGAGGACGTCACATCTGACAGTCAGTGAGGAGGAGGGAACGGGACAGTGCATCCCACAGCACTGTTGTTATAAGGGTGTGATCACCCCCCACCTGGCCAAAATAACTACCACCATAACAAAGAACCAGTGCCCTGTATTTTCTGGTATTTGCAACTGCTTCTCTAGGTTGGTAACATGTTAGCAATACACAACAAAAAGTAGGTGTACATCTGTTTTTTTTTATGTAAAAGATAAATTTTGTTACAACCAAATTCCCAAATAGAGGCAAAAAAAACAGTAACCGTTTGCTGATTAGTAACAGTTTGCTGATTATCCCCTCTTGGGTGTATACTCAGGGGCTGGCTGGCTGGGCTGGGGGGCTGGTACCATAGTGGGCTACTGTCACTCACCGGACCGTGAGTGCCTCTGTCCTTGTGCGTGGTTCTCTCTCCTTCCTGCCGGCGCCTGTCCTGAGCCGCAGCCTCCCGCCATCTTGATTGGATTGCGCATGTGCAGGATCCCTGAACTCTTATGACCTTGCTTTTAATCTAATTGGTGGATCAATCACCTCTTCCTATTTAAGGCACCTGTGCTCTTTGTATCATTGCCTGATCTTGATTCTCACTTCCTGTGAGTCTCTGAAGGTGTTTCCTGTGTCCTGCCCGTGTCTTCAGCTTCCTGCTGGATTACCCTGCATATCTGTTCTGGACAAGCTTCTCAGCTCAACTGCTGTATACATACAGCTATAGACTATTTGCTGTTACTCTACTTATCTGCACCTGGACAAGTCCTTCCCATCACAGCAGTGGTACAACTTGCTATCCGCAGACCACTGACTCTCCCCGCTACCTACCACTATAGCTGCAAGTCGCTGACTTTCCTACCACTATAGCTGCAAGTCGCTGACTTTCCTACCACTATAGCTGCAAGTCGCTGACTTTCCTACCACTATAGCTGCAAGTCGCTGACTTTCCTACCACTATAGCTGCAAGTCGCTGACTCTTATCTACTCCATTGACATTCCTTCTCCACCAGCTGTTGTATAGAGTTCCAACTATTCACCCTGCTGCCCAGAGGATCGCTGTGCAATCCGCCCCTCTGGTAAGCATTATCATCTGGTGAATCCTGGGTAGAACTCCTAGTGTCCGTGACAGCTACCTTGGGCTAGGTCATTGGACTACCTGCTTTTTGTCCTTTAAAATATTCTTAATAGGCTGGTGAGCCGAGTCTTGTCCCCCGGGCTAAAATTTACCAGCCAGACCCTGTGTATACTCTTGCATTCTTTGCTAGGTACAGACTGCGACTAATTATGCAGCCTCAATGAGAATCAAGAGTTTGTTTCATGGATGGAGATTATTAACTGTGGAAAGGAGTGGAGAGTGCACATTTTTAAGGTGCATTGCTTGCTATGCCGAATGGTGCACATTCATTTCCACTCCACAAAAACACTTTCAATTAAAAAAATAAATAAACTAGGAGAATCAAATGGCAATTCACCAAAACAGACAAGCTAATCTATTTAAAATTGTCTATTTTCAACAGAATTCATGAGAATCATTAGAAATAAAAATTCTGGAATTTCATATTTCACTGTGAACTTATACTGTTCTTATACTGTTCACAAATCAAGATCAGCAGGAGCTCTTTACATAGTGCCACTGATTCCGCAGTGCTGTGCAGAGAACTCACTCACATCAGTCCCTACCCCATTTAAACTCACAGTCTAAATTCCCTAACATACATTCACACACACAGACCGAAGGAGACTAATAGCAGCCAATTAACCTACTAGTATGATTTTGGAGTGTGGGAGGAAACTGGAGGACCCGGAGGAAACCCACACTATAACGGGGGGAACACACAAAGTCCACACAGATAAGGCCAAGGTCAGGAATCAAACTTATGACCCCAGTGCTGTGAGGCAGAAGTGCTAACCACTAAGCTGCCCAAATCAGTATCTATCATTTAACAAGAAGATATGACACAGCACGGACATTTGTTCCGGTTCCATTACATTTTCTACCTGATCAAATAGTGCTGAATCGTACTGATGTGATTAATTACATTGCACATTGTGATACATACATTAGAGTCAGAAGAGCTTGCAGCAAACAATGGGCTGAAGGCTAATATTTAAAAAAACAAATAAACAGTTGCTGTGATAATTGGCCCATATTTGTATTTTGTAATAAGGGTGGACCTTGAAGAGTCACACTGGACTGTTAGGTCTGTCATTTTGCAAACATATTTAATGGAATCTGGGCCTAATAGAAGTTACCAGTTTACATGGATGTACATAGAATACCTGATTTCATGCTGTGCAGGGCTCCCATTGTGATGTCACTATATGTATGCCACGGTGGTAATCATATTAACGATTACCACCACTCCGACACCCACTTGCCCTACAAAAAAAAGACGAAAGTGTTAAAAAACTATGTGACTATTGATAGACTTACCTTTACAGCAACTCCGCAGCTAAGCGATGCACCACAATGCTCACCGCAAGTGATTTCTAATGAAGAGGTGTCCGGCAGTACAGTTTCTTGTCATCACAACTTGGATTCCTTTAAATTTAAAGCGGCAATGTCAAGCTACTGCAGGTAGCAAGTGTTTAAACACTTAACCCGACATTGCCACTTAATATACCAATATAATGCAATAATTGAAACAGGGAAATTGCACACTGTTGGTGAACTGTCAATTGAATTACACCAAGTAAACCAAATTCAGGTTAAAGAGAAGTCGTTCTCTTAATGCATTTCACTGTGGAATACTTTCAAAATTATTTTTTTCGTTTTTAATACACAGGGACCATTATTTTTCATACATACAAATTGCGAGTTGGATCAGGTGAGTATTTGACAAAAAAAGTTGTCTATAAGGTATATGCCAACCAAAAGAAATTAACAACATTTCTCACAAGTAAGAAAGTGAAGAATATTCAATAACAAAAGAAAAGTGTTTCTGGTGGATGTTGCACTTCAATGAGACTTTTAGAAACTTAAAATACAGTTTTGGTGAAAGAGTACTCTTCTTGGTTTAATTACAATTCAAATACTAGTCTTCACCTTCATAGCTCTCAAAAAAGTTGCTCCAAACTAATGTATCTTTTCTCAAATTAAACCTTCGGATCCTGTCACATAACCTTATTACTTCTTCTCATTCTTAGACTGTCAGCTAACCTTTAATACTTTAAGCAGGTCTTCAATACATACCACTTCAGGGAAACTTCTCCTACTTCCTTGCTACCTTGTCATATTGACTAACGATAATTTCACTGCTAGTTGTTTCTTCTCTCACAATAAATCCTTCTTCACTTCTCTGTCCTAAATATCTATTCTTGGAAATCCTCTTGGACATCTGCTCTTTAAGCACTTCATTATTTTGCTTGATCTGAAATAGGCTATACCCTATTTATAGATAGCTGGTTCATTTTTCAAGATATGTACTTATGTATTTTATATCACTTGCATTGTTTCCTTTTACTTTGTGAGCTCTAGTGAGTATTGCCCTCCTTCCGTTTCCGGCCCTCCTCCTTCTAATGAGCAGGTCCCTTCTTCCTTTCCGGCCCTCCTCCTTCTAATGAGCAGGTCCCTTCTTCCTTTCCGGCTCTCCTCCTTCTAGTGTGCAGGGCCCTGCTTCCTTTCTGGTCCTCCTCCTTCTAGTGAGCAGGGCCCTCTTTCTGTTTGTGTTGCACTACTACCTAAAGTGGTGAACGTTTTTGGTCGGCTGCAGAATGGTGAAATTAGTGGGAGAACCTATGAGAAGCAATGTCTGTGATTGTAACTTCTCGAGGGTCCTCTCATTCAAAACGTCACACAAATCAGTTTTTCAGCTGGGGTAGTGACATTAAACATGAACCCTAAGGAAAAAACGCTTCACGCAGCAGGACCTAGGGCTTCAGAGCGGCAAAGCTATAATGCTCCAACCAGGGCCACCGAGAGGAGGGCAGGTACTAATTACTTGGGCCCGGGCCCCTACCGCTGATGGGGTTTTTTTGTTTGCTTTTTTTTAAAAAAAATACTTTTTTCTCTGTTGTGTTTTTATTTTATTTTTTTTATCCATGTGGGCTGGGGGTGGGGGGAGCAGGGTAAAAAAAAAACCATACTCACGTGATTGAAAAATGGGGGGGGGAAAGTAACAGTGTGATTGAAAAAGGGGGGAGAAAGGAACAGTGTGATTGAAAAAGGGGGGAGAAAGGCACAGCGCAATTGAAAAAGGGGGGGGGGGAATGCACAGTGTGATTGAAAAAGTGGGGAAAGGCACAGTGTGTTTTCAAAGGGGGGGGCATAGTGTGATTGAAAAGGGGGGGCACAGAGTGATTGAAAAGGGGGGAGGCACAGTGTGATTGAAAAGGGTGGGAGAAAGGCATAGTGTGATTGAAAAGAAGAGGAAGCAGCATGCCACAGTGTAATTGAAAGGGGGGGGGGGAAGCAGCATGGCACAGTGTGATTCTAAAAGGGGGGAGCAAGCAGCATGGTGCAATGTGATGAAGGGGGGCCAGGTGAAGGGGGGAAAAGCAGCATGGAGGGCGCAGTGTGATCATAAGGGGGCACAGCATGGTGATGATGAAGGGGCACAGTAATGTGTGTGTGATGGCACAGGGTTCTTGTGGCAATGTAGTGTGTGTGAGGTAGGTGGTGGCTAATTAATGGGTGCTATTTTGTTTGTGAGGCGATGGTGGGGCAATATAATAGTGGGGACTATTCATTTAAGATGGGGTGGTTTGGGGGCTATTGAATGTGGGGGTGAGTTTGGGGAGAATGAGGTCTCTTTATTAAATATGACTATGAATTATTTAATGCTAGTGATAGGTATATTTATTAAATGTAAATACTATTAATTTATTGATGGGGCTGTTTGCAGGGAGGGAAATAGGTTAATTTATTAAATGGGAATACTATTATTTTAATGTTGGGCTAGAGGAAGGCCTAATTATTACTTGTGGGTGCTATTAATTTAACACCAGGGCTGGTTTGAATTTTCTAAATGTACCCTTTTTTTTCCAAATAGTGCCCCCAATGTTCCAGGATCCAGACAAGCCAAAACTAAAGAAATCAGCAGCCACAGGTGCTGAAAGTGATAAGAACAGGTAGGAGAGAGCAGGAAAGTGTGTGAAATGTTGTGATTCTAGTGGGACAATCCCAATTTTTGGTGACTGTTCTGTCAAAGGTAAGGAGCAGGCCAAGATTGTTAACTCTTTATTATACACACTCAGGGCCGCCATCAGGGGGGTACAGGGGGTACTGTTGTACTGGGCCCAGGCTCACCAGGGGGCCCAGTGCAACTGCACAACACAAACTTACCTGGGGGCCTGCTGTCTTGCAGTCTGCTGGTCTCTGCTACTCTGCGCTGATGTCTTCAGCCTGGCTGTCACCGTGACAGCCAGGCACCAGAATGCGATTGCAGGGGAATGATTCCTCCACCCCTCCGATCGCATTCTGGTGCCTGGCTGTCACAGTGACAGCCAGGCTGAAGACATCAGCGCAGTGTAGCGGAGACCAGCGGACTGCAAGACAATGGGCCCCCAGGTAAGTTTGTGCTGCGCTGTTGCTCATGGGGGGCGCTCATTGGGGGGGTGGGGCCGTACTGGGTCCCATGATTTCTGATGGCAGCCCTGTACACACTTCATTGTTTATATACTACACTATGGTGCTAGATGTCCTGAAAGTCATAAGTGCACAGCAATGCAGGGTTTTTTTCTGTAGGAGGGTGGTCTAGTGTTTTTCACCTGCTAGCCACACCCCAATGATGCATAGCCACGCCCCCAATCGTATGAATACACCCACAGCTACTTTTGCCATTTTAGCATGTTCAACTATAAGGGGGGCCCATGAAGTTGTTGTACCGGGGCCCTGAATTCCTCTCGGCAGCCCTGATGCCAGCCCACGGAGCCACTGAGAAACTACAGTAGCTGTGCCAACCCCATAGATACATACAGGGTAACTCAGATGGTGAAGTATGAAATAAATAGGGCACTAGTTACTTTGATTTATTATTTCAAACTTGACTGTAAGTTTGCAGCTAGGCCCAGTTTGGGATCTATGAATATCTAACCAACATCTAACTTCAAATACATTTACTTTCAGAAGCAAATTAACTTAACAGAACAATACTTTGGATACTGGTTACTGTACAGCAACCGTTTAGCTGGAAAGTTTAGAAATCATCTACTAAAGGTTGTTTTACAGAACTAGTAATAACAATCTATATTTTCATTTTAGTGATTTACAGGTCAATTTTCAAATTTATTAAAGGCAAATTGACCTGTATATAGTTTTTTTAAAAAAACTGTAATATCCTCTAATTTCTGTAATAATTATAGAACAACTGAATCTATAAAATATTCATTTAGCAAATCAGTTTTGAATATAACCAAAAAGTTTTCACTTGTTTCAGTCACTCAAAATAAGTCCACAACTAATGAGATAGAAAACAAAAGGCAGGTATGCATTTAAGCCCATTAAAATGAACGGACAAATTAAAGTGAATATAAACCTCTGCCTACAGAGATTTGAAAGTTTGTAAATGCTTAATTCATTTATCACTTTGATTGTGCTTACTACTATTGAAAGCTTACCCCTATTTAAATAATCTGTTTGCAATATATGCTTTTAATATTTAGCATAATGAGACTGTGTTAACAAGTTAATTAACTGCTCAGTTAAAGAGATCCAGGGGTAAATGTATCAAGGTCCGATTTTGGCAGCATGTTAAAATCGCAGCAAATCGGAGGTGTTAACCCGCTATTTTAGTTCCAAACTCATCAAATGTATCAAGCTGCGATTTTTACCCTGAACTTCAAAATCGCTGGTCATCTCCGGCGATTTGCAGCGATTTCAACACTTCCGTGTTTGTCAAACTCTCCTGTGTTGTAGCAGCGTGTTGTAAACACATCACTGTTACACTGCCCTGTCATACAGCTGTAACAACTGTAAAGAATAGATTAAAGTATTAAAGAAAAAAAAGTGTGGGGTCCCCCCTCTATTCATGCTTAACCCTAGTGCTGCCTGACTACTGCTGGTTCCGTGAAAATCGGGGAAAAATTTTGCGTGGGGTCCCCACGATTTTCACGTAACCAGCACTAGGCAAACCAGCCAGGGTTGGAGGCACTATAGCAGGGGGGACACGCAGCAGGGGTCCCCCTGCCATAATGACTATCCAACCCCAGGCTGTTCAGCGCTGGGCTGGACTCCCTAGGGTATGGGGTCCGCCCAAAAAAATGAGCGCCCCCCCCAAAGACACCCAGCCCAGTGCTCATAGCACTAGGGCTCTTCCTACACCCCTGGGCAGTGGGTGTAGGGTAATAACGGCGATAAATGGTTAAAAAGGAACAAACAGACGCCATTTTGTTTTGTGGAACTACAAGTCCCAGCCAACCAGGTTGCCCTAAATAGTGTGGGCATGCTCCTGCTTGTATAACTACAAGCACCAGCATACCCACGGCAGCCAGGGCATGCTGACACTTGGAGAAACACAAGTGCCAACATGCCCTGACACCCAGGGTTGGCTGGGACCTGTAGTTCCACAAAAGAAAATGTTTAAAAAACCACCACACCCTCATTAAAACCACTAGGATTTATTAAAAATAATAAACCCACAATAAATACAGTAAACACCCTTATTTGCTGTAAAAATAAAAAAGGGAGGAGCCGCGCCAACAGCTCCTAGCTAGCTTCATTGCGTAGCGGAGTTCCTACTAGCTAGGAGCTACATCTCAGGACCATTGAGATGTATAACCCGATTCATACTGCTTTGCTTGTGAAAGGGAATCCATGCGCACCAAAAGCGGTGCACACAACATTGCCATTGTTGTTTGAGAAAGAAGGGATTGGGGAGAATTGGATGATTTGGTCCTGCTTATAAAGCGAGGCCACGTTCTCAATATTTTCCACTACTATTTTAAATTACCAATCCACACCTACCCCTGTAACACAAACTCATATTCATGTAGCAAGCATAATACATATGTTACCCACCCCTGGAAGAATAGATATTCATCTTTGACATATTTTCTTAATTAGTCTGTATTTTAGTACATAGAGGGTTCTTACCTGGATGTTTCTAGAGTTCTGGAGAAGTAGGGCTTTGGACTCACGTGGGAGCTTTCATTTTATTAGATTGTGTTAAAGGATTTTTTTTTTATCTAGTGTTAAGAATAAGTATTGGGTTGGTCTTGTGCTAAGTCTGACATCTAGAGTATGATATCTAGTCTTGCAGAAGGCGCTTTGTCTTGTCAGAGGAGTTGTACTACTAGGAAGCTAGAATGTAAATGTTTCGAATTTCTCTGTTTAGTTTTGAGAAACCCACCTGGGCACCCCACTGAGCCTGGAGAATGTTGCTATGATCCTAAACTCCACATCATGTTCTAAATCTGTTAAATTTCATCCTAGAGTGGCTGTGTCCTGACATTGCTTCACATTTCACCACATTTGACTATTTCACCAATCTTCAGATTAGACCTTCTGTTGTTCTATTACAACACGCAGGGAAGGTTCCTGCAGAACAGGGGCATAAATAGACATTTGTGTGCCTTATAGTAGAAAAAATATAAGGGCCTTCTTGTAACACCCAATGGTGACAAACTCACAGATACATATGGAGCTTTAACAAGGAAGATGGGCCTCTCTCAGCTATGGGCCCCATAGCAGCTGCACCTATGGTAGTTACGCCATTGCTGCAGACCATAATGCTCATTATAAAGCACATATCAATATAAGGAATTAGCTTCAAATCACTTGTGTTCTCGTGTTCATGATATAATGGTGGAAGTTGCAGGGAAATACACCAATAAATCCAACATGTAAAACAATCTTTTTATTCAGCTGTACAGGACCAAATATAACGCAATAATAAACCCAACATCACTAAGGGTTCACTAAACTAAACTTATTGAGCACTTTCTAGCTTGTGGTTTTAAAATGTAAGTTCCACAACACTAAGAACATTAGCCACTCACTGGACAGCCAGCTTGCTGTAAACTGAGCTCCACTGTGACCTTTGTGAACCCTAATCTACGCTATCTGAAACCCGCCTAAAATTTAGCTTTGGATCTGATGAGAAGTGTTGTAGCCTAAATTTATTTCTTTTCAACTTTAGTAAATCCCATTCTGCTTATTATTTAGATTAAAGTAAATTACATTTTAAAAAATATTCTAGCTATATCCAACTGGCTCGCATAAAAAATCCAAACGGCCAAGAATCCAGTACAGCAAGCTAATACAGAAAGCAAACAGAAGTTGTGAGAGTTTATTTGCTTGTTGCCATTCAAAAGTAGAAAGGAAAATTACCAACGCCAAACAGAGCACTCTTTCATTGTACCGGGTGGTGTGCAATGATACAAACTGCATTTATAGACTGCATATCAATCCAGTACAACATAATCCCTTTGTATATTGTATTTTGTCAAAATCTTTTGAATCCACCAATACCTAACTTCTGGTAGGACATTCTTCAAGTTTACAATTACTATGATTACTACTTTCTTTATGTAGCTCTTTTCTAAACTAACCAACTTTAGCTTGGAAAGCCCACACTCATGCTTAAAAACGTTGATATCACTTTTTATAGTTCTCTGCATATGCTATACTCATTTTGTAAATTGGTTGTATAATCTGCATTGTTCTCATGAAGGTGTTATGCAGTACTAAGATTTTACTTTAATCACTTAATCATATAGCATTCTTATTACAACAACATTTTTGTAACTTTCTCTATCAATGATTGGCATTGTTTGCTATCTTTGGAAGTAGACAGGTAAAACATGTGCATTTCTCTTGTTATGCATGGCAGAAAATATGGTAATTGTATGGAAATTGTCATTCTGTTTCAAGGCCTTAGTGCAATTGTCATTACAGTTCATTGTACAATAACTTACTTTCATAACAGTTTAGGAAATCATTTTCGGTCAATACTTTCAAGTTAATCTGTGATGAAAACAATGTCTGTCAACACTCATGGATTCGTTGAGTCTGACTAAATGGCAGTTCATATTCAATTATAAAAAATATATTATATATAAAAATAATTCTATAGTATGAATATAGAATGGCAACTAAATAAGAAGCATGTGACACGCTTGTTTTTTACTTTTAATGCTTAAGTTGCATTCCAAGCTCACTAATCTGTGCACCTTGATTTTATGTATAGCGCAAACAACACTAAATAGTTTTACTTTTTTTGCCAACAAACCAAGTTGACATAATAAAAAATATGTGGGCGATACAAAGACAATACATTGTATAGGAATGCCAACATTACCATTAGAGCAGCAATAGAAGTTTTTTTTATTTTCTTTAAATAGTAGGATAAGTACATTTTAGGCTGATATTCATTTTTCCTAGCTGTCCTACTACAAATTATTATTTCCTTTTCAAAATCATTCTGGAGAGAGCAAAGTATGACTGCCAGTCACATACAATATCATAGCTCTCAAGTCAATGTGTCCTTTCAAGGCTGAGAGGGGAGGAGGAGCAAGAGGATTTTACAGAACACAGAGCAGAAAGACCTCAGATGGGCATTCCAATGTGTCTCTGCTCACTTCATCATGTGCCATGTAACTGTGGCTGCCATAGTAGTTTATGACGCTGTGCAGAATTATAAATCATCAATAGCAGTCTGAAGAAACAAACCAAGGAAATTTGGTAAGTACTAAGATACTTCTTATAGCCTGCCAAAGTGATTTATATAAGACAAAATAGTCAGACCTCTTCGGTATAGGTCAGTATAGAAATAGTAGACTTATAGTAACTCAAAGAGCTAGCCACATCCTATGCATTTAACAGGCATCATTGTCATGTTTTATTTTTCTAGTATAACAATAGAATAACATAAAATTCAACAGTGGGTGATGAGGTCTGCTCACTACAGCTTTCAAAACAAGAACTGGGAAGCACAGTAGCCTTGTAGCTCTGGGGCCATCTTTTTAATTATATCCATAGCACTATCTGTGTGGATTTTGCGGATATTGCGGATCTGTATGTTCTTCCTGTATTCTTGTTGGTTTCTTTTGTGTTCTCTTTCAGCCCACAGTCCAAAAAATAAACAGATCAGTCACAACATTAAAACCACTGACAAGTGAAGTGAATAACATTGATTATCTCCTTACAATGGCACCTGTCAAGGGGTGGGATTATATTAGGCAGCAAGTGAACAGTCCGTTCTTGAAGTTGATGTTAATAGCAGGACACGTGTAGGAATCTGAGCGACCTTGCAAGGGCCATTTGTGATAGCTAGACAAATGGGTCAGGGCATTTTCAAAATGGCAGGTCTTGTGGGGTGTTCCCTGTAAGTAGTGGTTAGTTACTACCATAAAAGTCCAAGAAAGTACAACCGGTGACAGGGTCTTGGGCACCCAAGGCTCATTGATGTGCCTGAGGAGTGAAGGCTAGCCCGTCTGGCCCAATCCCACAGAGGGAGACCTACACAATATTAGGCAGGAGGTTTTAATGTTGTGGCTGATCGGTGTATGTACTGGTAGCTTATTTGGCTTTGGACTAAATGGATCCTAGTGTGTGTGTGTGTGTGTGTGTGTGTGTGTGGTAGAGAAATTAGACCATCTGCACTGGGGAAGATGTGAATGATTAAACATTCTGGGTCTGATTCATTAAGGAATGTAATCCATTGTGTGACGTATTTTGCACATTTTTTGCTCTGCACATGTGCAAAACCAAGATTTTCTACAAAGTATACAAATTCATGTTTGCACGTAAATGACACTTCTGACTGCCTACTACTACTAGGACAGAACGAGGTGGAAAAGGAGAGGACCCACACAGTCAAAGTACATAGCAGCATCTGATTCAAGCTCTGGGCATCTCTTAGGTGTAAGTGCCAATTACTAGTGATGATGGCTGTGCATGTATTCCACAACATGTGTTTGCTGGTAGGAGCAACTGTAAAAAATCATGTTATATGTACAATACGCATATCCTGTATTCAATGCAAATACATGTCCCAAATGTCTTTTTCCTACATTGTTAACAGATGACAATCATTGAATCCTTTTTTTAGTCTGTGCATTCTTTTGGGACTTTATATTCCACATATGTATTGTTCATATCCTACACTGTGTTGTATCTGTCTCAATACGACAAGTGCTGTATATCCATAGCATACCTTGATCCGTATTCAACAAGAGACCTTTCTACAGATTCACTCATAGGTGAATGCAGATATATTTTTAAAAATGCAAAGTATGTTTGTTTTGCATTCCTTAATGAATCAGGCCCTCTATGTATTATAATATTAACAGGGCAGGGACTAATGGAAACAATTCCATATAATCGCAGTTGAGCTTGTCAAAATATTCATATTCTATGTATGAGATATTTGATCTTTGAAAGTCATTGTTTAATGATAGTAAGATTATAGGATTTCTATTTTTGAAACAGCATTTCCAGTCTAGAGGACAGATTCCAGGAAGAGGTACTTGCCTGTGGACGGTAAACATATTAGTACTACACTAATCTTTTTGCACTATTTTAAATGCACAAACACTAAACTAGTCCACTAGTTAAATGTCATGACCTAATTTTAGGTAAAATAGGTTTGAGTGTACATATGTGCACATTAGTTCATACTAAGATTATGGATTTGAGGTTAACCTACATGTGTGTTTTGTCAGGTCTTAATTAACCTTCTAAACAGAAGAATGCCAATACCAGCAATTAAAAAAAAAATAATGCCTTTATTACAATTGGCTACACAGCAGAAAATTCACGTGTCTGAAAAAGGGATAATACAAGTTGCATTTTGTACTTCAGCAGAGAAGTGCAGCACTGTGGCACAGTAGTTCGCATTGCTGCCTCACAGCGCTGGGGTCATGGCTTCTCCTCAAGTTTGTGTGGGTTTCCTCTGGGTACTTCGGTTTCCTCCCACACTGTCCAAAAACATACAGGTAAGTTAATTGGCTTCCAAAAAATCTAGAACCTAAAGGGTAAGTATAGAACCTGTAGGGTATTAAGTCTGCAAGCTCCCTTGGGTCAGGGGCTGATGTGAATGACTCCATAGAATCGCAGTTTCTGCAAGATAACTGCTTCCACCTCTGCAACAATGTCAAGTGCTTTGAGTCCCTTTGGAAGAAAGACACCCTAAAATAAATAAAAGTTATGATTATAAAAGAGACATATGCAATAAAGATCAGAGATGTGTGCTGATCCTTGTGTTTTGATTTTAAAACTGGTGTGGGTTCTAACCCAACTTCATGTTTTGGCTTTACTACCGGTTTTGTTGAACAAACGTGAGAGGTTTTGCTTTTAAAACCGGATTTTATTAAAAATTGTGAAAAATAGGTAAAATAATGTCATTTTGAGCTATTTTTGCACCTATATTACTATATTACTTTTTATAGCATTAACATTAATTTCCAGTTACATTCAGTCTATTTTCTAATGATCTCTTCAGAATAGTCCCAATTGTGACCAAAGACTGCCGCAATCTGGCTGGCTAAAATTAGTGACAGAGTAGTGGCACAAATATATCGCACAAATACATGGCAGTTTAATAAAATATACAAGCCCTAGACTAGTCGATACAATCCATGATCTGGCAGCCTTGCAAAAATACCCTTTAGAGATTATAAGTACCTTCATTAAAAAGGGATTACTTTTATGATACCTCTCTACTCTCTGATCTACTTCATAATCAAGAAAGAACATGATAGTGATAGTGCATCCATCATAGACACTTATGCTACAGAAACAAGCAGTGTTCATTGGATGGACAGTGATAAAACTAATACAGTTAATACAGACATTGATAAAATTAAATAGACAAAGGTGGCCTGCACTAAATCGATTTATGTACTATGCACTTATCGTTGGGTAGAGTATTCACCGGGAGCCAAGAGTAGAGATTTCAAACACTGTGTTTTACTACTTCTACTAGAGTGCTTTTTATGGTATGAGAAAGGTAGATCTGGCTGAAAAGCTCTTCCAAGTTAACTTCCCCGCATTGTCTCCAAAATTAAATTGGTCCTTACTAAGTGGTCATATCAATATATCTCCTGGATAGCCCGTATCAATGCTGTCAAGATAAATATCCTCCCCAGACTTCTATATGTAGTTATCGTTGGGTAGAGTATTCACCGAAAGCCAAGAGTCAAGCTTTCAAACGCCTTGTTTTACTATAAGTGCTTTTTATGGTTTGAGTAATGTTGCCCTTGTGAATTAAACAAGGGGACTTGTCACTCATATCATTATCATCATCATTTATTTATTGATATAGCACCGCTAATTCCGCAGCACAAACTCACTCACGTTAGTCCCTGCCCCAATGGAGCTTACAGTCTAAATTTCCTAACATACACAGGCAGACAGAGTAGGGTCAAATTTGATAGGAGCCCCCGGAAGAAATGCACGCAAATACGGGGAGAACATACAAACTCCACACAGATAAAGCCATGGTCGGGAATTGCACTCATGACCCCAGTGCTGTGAGACAGATGTGCTAACAAATTAGCCACTGTCATATATATTTGCGAGTATATAAATATGTCATGTATATCAATATGGAATATACAGTATATAAATGTCATGTGTAATATATGTCATGTATATCAATATGGAATTTATATAAAAATATTTTTAGATATTTTTATAGCTTTAAAAGGATGAAACCGCTAGGCTAGGTAATATGTAATCCAGATAGCTCAGATTGGACAATAGTAGGTCTTCTCATACAAGTAAGTATATATAACTCCCATTGATGCAGATTTGGTTGCCAAACATCTGTCTTGACAATACAAAAGCCACTGAATTTGAAAGTCCACATTCTGAGAAATTAAGAGACAGAATTTGGCATATTGGTCACCCAATCAGCAGTCGGTTGGCAGCTGGCAGCACTAGTAAAATGCTGAAAACACTTAGGCATTGCAATGAGTTACAAAAAGCCCCCTGAAAAAGAGACTTTTGGTGCAAGAATGTAATGAAGGCTTCAGAAGGTTCTTGCGGAAATTGGAGGATCCAAAATCGTGTAAGATGGCATTGTCATTGGGGCCAACTGTTGAAAACGACATGCACAAAGGTCAACAAGTCAAGCACTCAAGAAGGAGTAATATCTGACCTGTGAATGAGAAGACAACCTATAATTTCAGATAAATCAATATGGTGAATCCCAAATTAGGAAAATGTAATAGTGACTAATATCCTTATTAAATGACTATGACCATTCTACCTTTATACATAAAACCTTGCTTCTGCATGGGGGCACCAGAAAAAAAGTGCATGAATCAATATGCCTTGCGTGCATTTAGTTAGGAAAGCCTCGACTCACACAGCTCCTCCAATTTGGTCATTGGCATAATAATAATATATGAATGACGTCACAAAAAAAGCATTGGCGCTGCTGAAGCCTCTTTTTTATAGCTTTATTAATAAGCCTTAATGACAATGATTGTTAGCTTGTTATCTGTATTCATCATCATCATTTCTCATTATTGTCATAGGTATAGTAGTTTCAAAGCTCCTTTGTTCTCACGCAGAGACCATTTATATTTTTTCAGTTGGTGTCCAAAATGAATAATTGCCATACATACTTAAGTATTTACACATTTCTGCATTATTAAAACAAAGCAGTGGCAAGAAAGATTTCTAGCATAAATCTAAAACTAATGGCTGAAGTCAATCCAAAATTACAGCTATCTTTATGTAGCTGCAATTTTGGATTGAACACACTGGAAAATGTATGGATGTGATACAAAGATGTGCAGTGCCACCAGAATACACTGAGGTATTTTAAGCTGTGCTCAAAATGCTGGGGGTACAGCTGTGTGCACGATATATGGGGGCTTGGAAACTTACATTGGTGTACACAGAGTTTGTAGGCAATGCCTGGGCAGCGTGTAGTGTGTAACAAGGGGTTGACACTGGTCATTTAGCACATAACTTGCAATAAGGCACACGGATGTGGTGGCACTGGTTGAACAGTGTGTAGCGTGCAATAAGGTATACAGAGGTGTTGGCACTGTTAAGGCAGTAAACAAATTAACACAACAGAGAATATTGCAGTGACCCTGTAGAACAGAGATAGACAGCAAGTGTAGCGGAGTACACACACTCAGATGACAATAACTAGCAGGCGGAATTGGCACGACAAAAAAACTGGCATGGAGTCTACTACCCCTAGTGGACTTCACCAGGGATCCCCGCAAGTGGATATGGACTTCACGCAGTGAGGATCTGTCACTGAGTTAGAGTCAGAGGACTGCCCGTACAGCTGGCTCACGTGATATTACCTCCCACGAGGCGCGAGTCTAATGGTGAGAGAGGTGTTCGCCAGGGACTCCCACAAGGGAGTTTGGAGTTAGCTGCTCTCAGACCGCAGGTCGCAGTCCTCTTAAGGGGTGATGAGCGAGGTCATATTGAGAACCAAGATAATAACTGAGGATGCCACAGATGAGAAGTAGCTCAATGACTGGGAGACTAAGAGGCAGTTTTCCAAGCCAACGGTAGAGCCAATGGACTGAGGATAAGGAACAGCAGGTAAGTATGCAGGTTATACTGGAGACTGGTAGCGATGATCTGAGGGTAGATGTGCTGGAAACTCAGAGAACAGATAGCAATAATCTGCAGAGAGTTACCACAGGTTAGAGGAGTAGGCACAGAGGCTGTGACGATCTGCGGATAGATGTGCTGAAGTCTCAGAGAACAGGTAGCAAAGAGGAGCCAGGGTACAGGACATCTGAACAGGAGAGTAGACCTGAAGACCTGGCAACTTGGTAGAAAAGCAGGTGCTTTAAATAGACAGAGTTGACAGGCAATTAACCAATCAAGAGGATGCAGGGAGTATTGAGCAAACCAGGTGTGTGCATGCTCAGTTCAGACAAGCAAGTGAATGCGGAAAGAGGAAGACAGATGAGAACAGTGACCATAATGCAGGTTTAGCTGGTGCACTGTGTGACAGGATCCAGGTCACGGCCCAGTGTAGTTTGTTTCCTTTGTGATAGCAGCAGATTACTTATCTGGTATGAGGACTATGCCGAAAACACTGCAGATGGAAATGCGGGTATGCGTGTGCTGCTATTGAGGAGCCTGGACAAAGGAGTTGAAGAAACACGAATAGCTGCAATACTTCTTGGTATAGTCCCGGAGTGGGCGTATCGATGTTTGATACAATTGATACTCAGGCAATGAGGAGTGTACTGAGCAGGTTCTTATAGTGACTGGTAGATTGGTGATTCCCTGCATGTGTCATCAGTACTGGAGGTTAAAGGTAACACCTGAGAGAGGTGTTTTGTTATCTCTAGCCTGAGGCTGAGTCCAGCTAGGTTCTGTTAAGGATTCTAATTGTGAAGGCCAGCAATCAGTGGACTGCTGAGGGTTGGAGTCAGGCCAGTGGTGTCTGAGACTGCTAGTACTGACAAAAACACTGCCCTTAATTAATGATGATGATGATTATTATTATTATTATTATAAAAAAATTATTATTATTTTATTATTTTTACCTTTTGTATAAAAAGCAACAACTTATTATACAGTGCTGTACACTGATGAAATAAAACAAACATTGATCACAGTATATAAATATTATTTGAGACAAATGGATTGAGGTCCTGTGCACAAGTGCTTGCAAGCTAAATTCCACTTCCAATGCTCAACATATCATAAATCTGACTGAACATTTTGACATACAAAATAATTATATGTGTGATGTTAGAATTTATCTGCAAAGCAAGCTGTGATTTAGCCATGTAATCGCAATTTCTGCGTTTATTCAACATGTTTATTAAATAATACTGTAGTATAGTTGAAAACAATTTGGAACCTTGTAACATACAGTGATTATAGTAGGTAATAGCATCCTCTAAGCACACACATGCTAGAATTTAGATAGTGGAAAGATATTACTTGCCACAACCTCTGGCTTAATAACATTAGAACTTTAGGCCTATGGCAGTAAATAAATGGATCGACACTGTAACTTAAAAATTGTAAAAGATTTCTCTTTTATCAAGGCCTCAAGCACAGTAATTACATTTATAGAGGGAACTTCCAGCCTGGGATATTAGATGTGTACAATGGGCTTTTTCTTTGTTTGAGATGTGGGTATTACCTATAATTGTGTTCTTTCTGGTTCTATTGAACTTGTATATAGGGCAAGAAAAAAAACAGATCAACTATTTCACTTGTACAGAAGTAATAATCACAGTTTTCACTGGAAACTAGGACTTTAGTAGTAAATGAATTTTATTCTTATGGTAGCCTGCAAACATCAACATTAGTGAGATATTAGCGTTCAGAAAACTTCTTATACACAGAGCTCTTTTAATACAGACCACGTCTTATACAGAACTACCTGCAGGCCTGTGACTCTCGAGAACACAGAGGACAGACACCCTGCTTGCAATTTGATTCCCTTCAAGACTGGTGTCATATGGACATTTTAGAAAAGGCAGTTTTCTGAAGATTCTGTTACATAATTTTCAGTTTAAAAGAGTTCCCCTGTGACAGACATGATACATTTTCCAGTGCATCCGCTGCAAAAATGCTCTGCTTTGCTGAATGTTGTTTGAGCATATTTGCCTAGTTTTTGGACCTCCCCTCATGGAGATACTGGGGGGAGGTCCAAAGGTCTTCATGACAGCATTTTCCACTGCGCAATGATGTGATTGAAATGCGACATCAAGGCTTCATCCTGTTCACTTCAGAAGAAAGTGAAAAAGGATCCAGGAATGTGGCCTAGTCTGCTGGGAGTTCAGGAGGACTGCACGAAATTTAGGAGTCTCCTGGACCTTCTGGAAAAGTATGTCTTTGAGCCCAACAAAAAAAGGGATAGTTTCTTAGGTCCCTTTTTCAAAAAGGTTGCCAACCACTACCCTGCTAAAGTTAGCTTTGTGTGTAGAAACATAGAAACTTTATATACTGTCACTTTCTAGTTCAGTGTTATAAACTGTTGCAATAATAACCCAGTTTAGAAAAGTATGGATGTAAACAATATTTACTTGTTTAGTTGTTAACTCTGCATTTCACAGATTTCTACAAACCACACTCCTAATTGTCCCAGGTTACAAACATTCTAGTGAGGCCATGCCCCCTTTCCTTTAGGTCAGACCCCTTTACTCCACCATTGAAACTCTCCCACAAAAATCAGGACTGCTTGCAGGTATGCAATCCCTGTCATGGTAGTGTGTAAATATGATTACATAATATCTCTTGAGTAATATATCAGAGGCTGGGATTTGGAAAGCAGCATCTACATACCTCCAGGGTTTTGCAGACTGCATGTATTTATATTTACATATTTTTTTGTATGTAAAACAGTGATGGGCAACCTGTTATACTCCTCTCAGAACTCGGCCCAAGACACACCTCCTCACTGTCACAATTCGGAGGTCTAGGAATGCCTGAAGGGTTTGTCCGGTTTTGGTACCACCCTCCTTGAGTTGCGGAGTCTAAAGAAGAGGGAGGTTTCCAGCGGGGACTCCCGCAAGGGAGTATACACTTACCAGCTCTTTAACTGCAGGTCGCGGTCCTCTCAGAGGGTAACTGGCGAAACTTGAAGGAGAGCCTAGTATACAGAGGAACTGAAGAGCTGGAGGGGATGTTCTGCAGCAGAGACTGCTCTGGAAGTCCTGTGGAGCTGGGAAGCGCCAATGAATCAGGAACACAGCGGAGAATATGTTCTGCAGCAGCAGGTGCTAAGGAAGTCCTGTGGAGCTAGGAAGCGCCAAAGAATCAGGAACACAACGGATAAGATGTTCTGCAGCAGCGGCTGTTTAGGAGGTCCTGTGGAGCTAGGAAGCGCCAGTGAATAATGAAAATAGTAGATAAGATGTTCTGCAGCAGCGACTGTTGAGGAGGTCTTGTGGAGCTAGAAAGCGCCAATTAATTAAGGAACACAGTGGATAAGATGTTCTGCAGCAGCAGCTGTTGAGGAGGTCCTGTGGAGCTAGTAACTGAACAAGCACTAAGGCACTGGAGACTGAACAACAGGGTAACAAGAGAAAAAGAAACCAAACTGATATACGTCTAACCAGGAGGAGAGACCTGAATATCTGGCACTCATCTGATGCAGGAGGTGCCTTTTATAATGGATCTACAGCTAATTGGTGTCCGGAATCTGAATGAATGAATGAAAAGTGCCGAGTCCGCACATGTGCAGAACCCAGCATGATGGCGGCTGCATCGGAGACCATGGCGATCGTCCGGAGGAGAGCAGTTAGGGAGAGAGAGGTAAGTAAGCACCTGTCTGATCAGTGGGTCTGAGCGGTGACACTCACATGCTCTCCTCCCAGCATGCTCACTCACTAATCTACAGCCTAAAACTGGCTTACCTACACAGCAAAAGGTCGAGGAGGAAGGAGGGATGTCATGTGCTACAGAATACACTGCCTCCTGTTGTGCTGTGTAACCTCCCTGTGTTGTGAAGAGGAGGTTACTTGATGCAGAAGCTGGTTGCTCCCATTCAGCTTTATTCTATGCTTTATGACCGTACTGGGGACAACTTTGTCCATACAGGACGTAAAACAGAAGTGACTTCAAGAGTCATTTTGTGTTGAAGTCCAATCAAGAACTGTAGTATGTTTGTGAAGCCAGGGGAAGGAAAAGAACCTCCTGCAACTAGTGACTTGGTCGTGCTCATACCAAAATAGTCAGAAAAAAGGGGGAAGAAATGTATTATTAATGTTTATATAAAATCTATTACAGCTATCGGATGAAAGTTTGGATATAGAGTAGACCAAAATTAAGTAACAGTGCTCTGGGGTATATGATATTCAGCAAAAGCAATAACCAATTCTTCATATATAAAAAGAGTAATACCAATGCTTAGCACCAGTCTGAAACCCACATATATATGAACCTGTGTAATAACTAGGTAATAATTAAGAGAACTGACATGTTATCAATAAATGATACACATAATCAAAAACAAAAAGGTAGAAAAAAAATTATGTACAATGGAAAGTATGTTTGGTGGTGACCTACGTAAATCGTATGAAAATCAATTTAAGTCCACAACATGAATATGTAGATTCTTGATGATCCTTCTATGTATGCAATCTTAATTAAAAAACCGTCCAACCACTTATATTATTAGATATCCTGATGATTAGAAGATCAGCAAGGAAGGCAGGTGCTTTGATATACAAATGTCTATGTCCCACTGCATATTTATCGGGAATTCTTCATATGGTGGTAATCAGAAATAATGTCTTGAGTCAAGCTTGTGCAGGGAGTGTATGTGACCATTTGTCAGGTAAATTTAAATAAATAGACGACAACGATCTATACAGGGACACAATAGTGAGCTATTGTACAGGTGACAAATCAATGTGAAAGACTGAAAAAAGACCAAAACTAAGTTGTGTCGTGATTAATAAACAGCTTCAGAAATACGTGACTAAAATACAATATTAGTTATTCCCAATCTGTATAAAAAACAAAATCAAACCATAATGATCCAACCATAAAACATAAATCCACTGAATATTAGATCAACTCAAGTAATAGAACATACAAAAGGCATACATTAAAATCGCCTAGTAAATCCTAATGTGAGATCACAACAGGTAGTATATGATCAACACCAAATATACAGTATGTGGAGTCAGATATTTTATCTAAATAACGAGGGAACAAAAACAGCTCACTGCATGTTGTAAAGTCTGCCCGATCGCACTAAGATAAAGGAATGGATCAGTATGTGGAGTCCAGCAGGGTGTAAAGCTGGAGTTTTAAGCGTGCGTTCCAGCATGGATGCAGCTAAACTTCTGGTGTAAGGGTGCCTGGAGGTGTAAAAAAAAAGTTCCAACACATTTCGTCTCTTAACAGAGACTTTCTCAAGGGTAACTGCTGTGGATGTAAGGGGTGTCTGTGTGTGTATTTAAATATCCCACTATCTTCTAATTGGCTAGATTGAGAACCTATTGTTTATCGAACAGTGCAGATTTTCCTGGTCACAAGTGAAATAATTAGTACCATCTGTGGATCTTTCAAAATGTGTCAGTTAGTAATGAATACACCTGTGCTCCAGCAAAGAGATTTGAAAAACATGCACTGTTAGTGGTCCCTGAGAACTGGAGTTGGGAAACACTGGTTTAAATTAATTAAAACCATAAATTCTTCAGCAGATAGATGGTACCTGATTGTGATAATCATAAACAATTATGAATACAAATGTATAATGCAACCAGTTGATTTCTTAACATGATAAACAACCATGATTATACATATATTCATGCTCTAATAACACATAAATACATATTATATTAGACATTTGATGTAATCAGAAATAAATGTCAATTATATGATAATAAGCATTAATAAACAATGGTTAAACTGGACAACTCATAAACTAATGATAAGGTAAAATTCCACCTTGAGAATGAAAATGTTAGAACTGGGATATTGCTTGTGTGTTATCATTCATAGAGATGCATAATATATATGCCCTTTAGACCAATACAGATATTATATGTAATCTCATTGATAACTAATCCCATGCATTTATCATATATTAAATATTTTTTGAAAGAATAAATTATATATATATATATATACATATATATATATATATATATATATATATATATATATATATATATATATATATATAGGTAACAAGATGTAAACACTGGCGCGCAATGCAGTATTGTACATATGAAGTGGTAGAAATCAATCCCACATATACACCTCTTCCACAAGAGGAGGCAGCCTTCCTTCAAAACTCTGGCTGGTAAGGCCGTAAAAATGGATATATAGGTACAACAGAAGGAGGGCGCAATGTTCCTCTGTTGACATATGATTGGAGCGTTTACAAGCTGTGTTACACTGATTCAGCAAGCTTTAGAGGAGTAGAAACTGCATCTTTATATTGTGACATTAATGTTGATTCTCTGCACATTAATATCTGATACGTTGGTCATTCTGTCTAGCATTTGAATTTGGCTCTGGACTTACTACGCATATTGTTGGATACCAACCCAGAGACTTATTTTACTTCCTTATGCCATTACTCTGTACCCACCTTGTTCAGTATTATCTGTTAAGATCACCATTGCACCCTCCTTCTGTTGTACCTATATATATATATATATTTATTTATTTTATTTTTTTTAATTTTTACACTTTTTTTTATATCCATAGCGGTATAATTTAAGTCCAGCATTAATATATAACATATTATAACCATAGGAAATAGGATATAAGGAAGAATTATTTCTATATATACATATACAGTAGCTTGTATATAACAGATGTTTTGAAACATAAATAAGTATTCGGCTAGAATAAAACAAGGTGTGCATATTATCTAATAGGAACAGCACTATTGGGGAAAAAGCTTCTTAAGCTGGGTACACACTACAGAAATTTCGACCAACTTTTTATGTCGAGCAATTTTACATGCGATCGATGGTCCGATCGCTCGGTCCATGGACTGCATACACACTAGCCTTGTTTAGGACGATAAAGGGAAGAGCGGACGCCCCTTTAGCAACTTTTTACAGCCATGTTGTCGTGGGCAATGATTTTAATTTCGTACACACTGCAGCGACATTTGCGGGGAAATGTATGAGAAGCCGGAGACATTAGCATAAAGGGGCGGACCCTGCACGATAATTAACTCCCAAAACAGTTTAAAAACAGAAGGCTACACTGTCCCTTCATTCATTCCCATTTGTAAACGTACAATGGCTACAGAACAAGAACAAGCAGCCGCAATTCTCATGCTTACTGTGGCAAGAAGAATGATGGTACGGAACCGACGAGAAAGAAGGAGAAAGAATAGATCTTGTTGGAGCAAAGAGTGGTTCAAGAGGAGAGACACGTTCTGCCATATGCCCCTGCTGCAGGAGATACGGGACAACAACCCCGATGATTTCAAGAATTTTCTTCGTATGAATGATTCAACTTTTCAGGAACTGCTCCAACTTGTAACCCCTCTCATCCAGAGGGAGAACACCCAACTAAGGAGACCCATACCGCCAGAGCAAAGACTGGTGGCAACCCTACGTTTTTTGGCAACAGGGAGAACACTGGCAGATCTGAAATACAGCACGGCTATTTCACCTCAAGCTCTTGGCATGATAATACCTGACACCTGTGATGCTATCATTGAAGTTCTCAGTGACCAGTATATGAAGGTTTGTACAAAGCAACAGTATTTATTTATTTCTTTTGAAAATATTGTTTTACAAATTTACATATTTAACGTAGTAAAAATACATTTAACTTGGAATGTTCAAATCAAAGATTGTTACGACCAACGCAACAGTTTATAAATGTTGGTAGTGCAAAATTTCGCTTGTGTCCACACCAGGTGTGTCCCCAACGTAATGTGGCATCCTTACTGATGGTAATGGCGTGGCTGTCATACAAGGTTAAGACATGCCGCTTTGTCCACCCATGGTCTGAAATGTGTATGCTTGTTTGTGTCTATGGTTAGTTAAGGAAAGGCATGTGTCCGGCCACAAATCTTCAGTGGAAGCCCTACACATGACGTCGCACAGCAGCCGTTCCATTTCAGTTTGTATGCGCTTGCTACTACTTCTCATTTTGCTAGCTAGTGTTGCTGCGAGTAAATCAAATGTGTCCTGTTCCTTTCTTGGTTTTAGCAGACTGTTAGCGCAATCAAGCATCCTTTCTGCTAGTGCATCACTTTCTGGTATTTCATGTATTCTGCGTCTCTTTCGCTTCCGATTTATTTTTGCTGGTGTATCACCTTGGGTCGCATCTTGCCTGTCTGCAGTTAGCTGGCTTTCACGTGGAGTGGGATAAATAGTTGTAGCATCCGGGTCTTCAACTTCCAGCAGGAGAGCATCAGACAGTAGTGCAGGCTGCAAAATAGTAAACAAATGAAGGGATGCAATTGCATGCTTGTTCAAATGTTAACTATGTACACATCTTTATGTTTCAGTTCCCATCGAGTGAAGCTGACTGGCAAGTGATAGCGGAGGACTTTGAGAGACTGTGGAATTTCCCAAATTGCGGTGGTGCTATTGACAGCAAACATGTCCGAATCATGCCACCATCAAACAGTGGATCTTTCTACTACAACTACAAAGGGTTTTTCAGCATTATTTTAATGGCCATTGTGGATGCGAACTATGAATTCCTATTTGTGGACATTGGGATAAATGGAAGAGTCTCAGATGGTGGTGCATTGGAGCATAGTGCCTTCCATAACAAACTAAAAAACAAGGCCCTAAACCTTCCATTGCAGAGCAGCACTAAATACGGATTCAATTTTGTCTTTGTGGCAGATGACGCCTTTGCATTGCATGGGAATGTATTAAAATCGCACCCGCAAAGAAATATGACCTATGAAAGGCGTATATTTAATTACAGACTGTCACGTGCTAGGCGTGTCGTAGAAAATGCCTTTGGGATTTTAAGAAACAGGTTCAGAGTTTTTCACTCTACAATCAACTTGCGTTTGGACAAAATAGACAAAGTTGTGATGGCCTGTTGTGTTCTGCATAATTTTCTGCGGCGTAAAAGCATTAGTGGCTGTACCACTCAGGTCAATGCGGAAAGTAATGGTGAGGACATGGAGGCAGTGGGCTTAACACCATTAGAGTGTGGCCACTCTAAAAACAGTTGTTCTGTGGCAAAATTAAATCGTGAGGCCTACCTTTCATATTTCAACGGAGATGGTGCCGTGCCATGGCAAAATGATTGTATATGTATATTTATAAACATGTTATGCATTGTTATTGTGTTGTTGATTGTTTGAACATTAATAAATCTGTTACATAACAACATAATGTTGTACTGTACTTACTGTGCTGCATGCAGGTATATCATATGCTTGCTCTACCTCTGGGGATGAACTGCTGTCTGTGGGCAAGTTGCTAATGGACGTACATGGTGTTTCTTGGTCCTTCACAAAGTGTAACATATCAAAGTACCATAGCTTTGGCACATACACGTCTTCAGCTGCAGCTCCTGATTTTTTGGATGCTTCAACTTTATTTAATTCTTATTTATACACAGTCCTAAGTTTCTGGATCTTGCTTTTTGCCCATTCAACAGTTGCTCTTGGGTGATATGGCAGACATGCTTTTACAAGCTCTTGCATCACTATGTTTCGCATCATTCTGTTAGAATACTCCTTGGATTTGGCTTTTCACAAACATGGGTGAGCCCTGTAGGTCTCAATGAAATCCTTCATTAGGTCAGCATTTCTGTCATATGTCATTATGATGATCTGTTTTGGTATAATAAAAAGAAACATAAGTCCCATCCGTGCTGTAAATAACAACAATGCAAGTACACATGTATGTATCAATCAGAAAGAACTTACCGTATATGTGAACGAATGTACAGCTCCGAAGAATCGTTAAATCCCTTCGTATGTAATGGCCATGAACGGGTTACAGTTATTGAAAAAAAAAGATACACAAGGTTTTTATACACGAATAGTCTTCAACCACAATGCTCCATTCTGTAAACAAACACCCATGTCAGAGTGTATAAAATTATAGAGGAGCCTGTCTGGCGCCGAGGAACGTGAGAAGATGGAGAATAAAGAGAAGGTGTTAATGGGGGTAGAAGCAATGGAGACGGAGACGCAGGCCCAAATGGTGCCGGAAGGGCCAAAAAATGTAGGAAAAGTTACAGAGGGGGATGGAGATGCTCAAGAAGAATGTACTGCAGGTAAAAGAGCAAAGTCAATGAGCCCAAGAGAGATGGAGATGATGGTCAAAATACTGGACCAGTACGACTACGACTGTCAAAAGCGAAAGTATAGAAAAGTGAATAATACAAAAGGAATTGGTAATGCAAAAACTACTGCGATTACTGAAGGAAAAACTTGGAAAGAAAATAAATAAATTCCAAGTCAAGAAGAGGTGGTCGGACCTTAAAAATAAAGAAGCTAGGAGACTGGAGCGAATCCGTAAAAACATAAAAAAAAGTGAGTACCACGAGCAGTCGTGTAATGTACCTGTTTGAATTCTACTGTCGCTAGAACCAATGCAAACGTATGATTATTGTTTTGTCAGAAGCAAGAATTAACGGTGACAAGGCCACTGTAGATACCAGTGATGTAATTACACCTGTGATAAAAATAGAGATGGTCACTGACCCCCGTGTTTTGGTTTTGGATTCGGTTTTGGATCTGGATTACCGTCGTGTTTTGGTTTTGGTTTTGGTTTTGCAAAACCGCCATTGCGTGTTTTGGTTTTGGTTTTGGTTTTGTTTTGCTATTTTTTTGGAAAATCCATGTTTTTGGGCCTAAATTAACCCAATTTAGTGCTCCAACTGTTTTAGAGACAAGTAATCTAATTGTTGAGGTAATAAATCATCCAAAAAAACAGTTTAATTCTTCGTTGGTAGGCCTATTCTACACACAAAACAGATTGTCTTCCTCTCCATCTATGCATATTGGCAATGCAGCCATCGTCTTTGAATGTATATTACACCCTACACTTATAGTTAAATATGTAAAGAAATGGAAAAAGCCAGTTTGGTTTCTGTCTCTCAAGGCCCCCCTCCACTTGTATAAAATACCAAAAAATTCAGCCATTATAGACTGTACAATATTAATTGACATGGAGAAAGCCAGTTTGGTTTCTGTCTCTCTAGGCCCCCCTCCACTTGTATAAAATACTAAAAAATTCAGCCATTATAGACTGTACAATATTAATTGACATGGAGAAAGACAGTTTGGGGTCACTCTGTCTCTCTAGGCCCCCCTCCACTTGTATAAAATACCAAAAAATTCAGCCATTATAGACTGTACAATATTAATTGACATGGAAAAAGCCAGTTTGGTTTCTGTCTCTCTAGGCCCCCCTCCACTTGTATAAAATACCCAAAAATTCAGCCATTATAGACTGTACAATATTATGAAAAATGGACAAAGCCAGTTTAGGGTCACTCTGTCTATGACACCCTACCCTTAAGGATAAATTGCCCTAACAGCAGCCTTTCAAGATGGTATGTGATATGGAAATGCCACAAGTCCCTTTCCTCTTTGGGGGTAGATTGCACCCTACACTTACATAGAAAGTTTTAAAAAGATGTTATCGGCATCATCTTCAGCTTAATCCTCACCCTCATCAGTGTGTACGTCATCATCACAGACTATCAATTCATCGCCGCTTGAATCCGCCATTAGAGAACAGTCAGTGCTTGGATGTCTTGGATGGTGAAGGCCTTCCTCGTGGAAGATGTAGTTCATTTTTATAAACATCATTTTCTCCACATTTTTGGGAAGTAACCTTCTACGGCGATCACTGACTAAGTTCCCTGCTGTGCTGAACACTCGTTCAGAATACACACTGGAGGGTGGGCAGCTTAGGTATTGCAAAGCAAGTTTGTACATGGGTTTCCAAATGGCCTGCTTTTCTTTCCAGTAAGGAAAGGGACTGTCTGACATTTCCATATCAACTACCTCTTGAAAGTAATCCTCCACCATCCTTTGCATGTTTATACTCATATTGGATGGAGTTATGGGCAAAGTGACACTTTTTTTGAAAATCCTTCAAACCAGCCCAGATGTTAAATTGTTCTGGTCTGCCCCCTGTGTCTTCCCTGCTTCTTTTTTGGAAATTTAATTTTTTATGAGCAACAGCTTGAGAAAGTGAAGGAGGACACGTCGTCAAGCCGAGGCCCAGTTCAGCGGCCAACTTGCTGAGCAATAGCTCCTTGCAAAAGTTCACATCTCGCTCATTTACAAGTAAAGACTCAATGTAGGTTTTAAACCTTGGATCAAGCACAGTGGCCAAAACGTACTGATCCGAGTTCAAGATCTTAATAACTCGAGGATCATTGTGAAGCGAATTAAGTACTTGATCGACAAGGCCAACATACTTTGCTGAATTGCTTGCTTTCAGCTCCTCCTTCATTTTCTCAAGCTGCTTTTCCAATAGTCTAATTAAAGGAATGACTTGGCTCAAACTAGCAGAGTCTGCACTGACCTCACATGTCACAACTTCAAATGGTTTCAGCACCTTGCACAGCACTGAAAGGATTCCCCACTGTGCAAGAGTGAAATACATCCCCCCTCCTTTCCCAATGTCATGACTTGTGCAATATGCTTGGATGGCTTTGCGCTGTTCCTCCATCCTCTGAAGCATGTACAGGGTGGAATTCCACCGAGTTACCACCTCTTGCTTAAGTTGGTGGCAGGGCAAGTTAAACTGCTCTTGGAGCTGCTGTAATCTCCTACATGCTGTGGCTGAATGCCTGAAATGGCCTGAAATTTTACGGGCCACCGAAAGCATCTCCTGCACCTCACGGTTATTTCGTAGGAAGCTCTGCACCACCAAGTTGATGGTGTGAGCAAAACAGGGAATATGTTGGAAATCACCCAGCTGTAATGCTCGCACTATATTGTTGGCGTTATCTGAAATGACATACCCTGGGGAGAGTCCGAGTGGTATAAGCCATGCATCAATCACATCTCTCAGTTTGCGTAACAAATTGTCAGCCTTATGCCTGTTAGTGAAGCCGGTGATACAAAGAGTGGCCTGCCTGTGACAAATGTTACGTAGTGGTGTACATGCTGCTGCTGTTGAAGGTGAATGACCAACCCAGTGGGCTGTCACAGTCATATAGTCTTTGGTTTGGCCACTTCCACTTGTCCACATATCTGTGGTTAAGTGAACAGTGGGCAGAATGGCATTTTTCAGCGCAATCTCTACATTTTTACACACTTTTTGGTATAGTTGTGGAATAGCTTTACGGGAGAAATGGTGTCGCGATGGAATTCTGTAACGCGGACACAAAACCTCAATTAACTGTGAAAAACCAGCTGCGTTTATTGTGGAGATTGGACACAGATCTAACACTAACATTGCAGCCATGGCGTCTGTGATTCGCTTGGCGACTGGGTGACTGCTGTCATATTTGCTTCCCCTCGCAAATGATTGTTTCACAGTTAATTGCTGAAATGTAGGACTGCTCATTTTATTAACCTGCCTCTGGGATGACGATTCACCCCCAGCAGCAGCAACAGCAGCAGCAGGACTAACGCTTTCTTCAGAGGAATCAATAATAGTGCCGGAGTCATCCAGCCTTAAGTGGGATGCCGGGCTAACTCCGAGCGCTACTGGGGATATTGATGAGGATGGTGTGGTGGGTGTATTTTGTAGCCGTCGGTATGTCGGTGAGCGGAGGGTCTTAGCTGATGAGGGAGTGCTTGTATTCTTTTGGGAAGAACTTTCAGCTTTTCCCAACACTTTGCCATGAACTCTCGTTAAATGGCGTAACATAGACGAGGTTCCAAGATGGTTAAGGTCCCTCCCTCGACTGACTGTGGCTTCACATACACTACAAATGGCTATACAATTGTTGTCTGGATTTGGGTAGAAATAATTCCACACATAAGAAGTGGATTTTTTTGTTTTATGCCCAGGCATGACAATGGCCTTTTTCTTGTCACGTGCCAGAACTGCTGCCACTGGTGCAGGACTTACACAAACAACCTCATCCTCATCAACATCCTCATTAGCGCCCTCGTCGCCTACACAAATCTCCCCCTCATCCTCTTCTAATTCCAAAGTGGCATCCTCAATTTGGGTATCACCGGCTACATTCGGGCTATTAAGGCACACATCAGCAGAATGCTCACGATTAGACATCCCACTGTTGGATGGACTCTCCACAGGGATTGTTGTCATTTGTGAATCAGAGCAAATATTCTCCTGTAATGCCTCACTGTTATCTTGCAGCTCGGCTTTGACGCGTAACAGTAGTTGTGCACCAATTGTAGGCTGGGTAACTTTTTGGGATCTGCCACTAATAGCCAAAGGTGAAGGCCTCATTCTCTCTTTGCCACTGCGTGTGTAGAATGGCATGCTTGCAATTTTTTTTTTATCGTCACTTAACTTTTGCTCAGTTACACTTCTTTTTCGCTTCAATACAGTAAATTTTTTTTTGGTTTTTGTTTTTTGCACTAATTTGAAAACACTCTGTTGTTTGACATCGCCTTGGCCAGATGACGTACTGGGAACACTAACATCAGGACTGGTGACAGAACCTGGTTGCTCATTCAGATCATATGTGGACTGCTTTGAATCCATTATGAGCGCAAACCACTGGGGAGTGCTAAAAATTATTTAGTAGATTCTGCTGACAGTTATGACTTTTGACAGCCAGAAATATTAATGCACAATTAGGGAGGACACCCCAAAAGCACTGAGGTGTGCTAAAAATTATTTAGTAGATACTGCTGACAGAAACGACTTTTGACAGCCAGAAATATTAATGCACAATTAGGGAGGACACCCCAAAAGCACTGAGGTGTGCTAAAAATTATTTAGTAGATACTGCTGACAGAAATGACTTTTGACAGCCAGAAATATTAATGCACAATTAGGGAGGACACCCCAAAAGCACTGAGGAGTGCTAAAAATTATTTGGTAGATACTGCTGACAGATATGACTTTTGACAGCCAGAAATATTAATGCACAATTAGGGAGGACACCCCAAAAGCACTGAGGAGTGCTAAAAATTATTTAGTAGATACTGCTGACAGATATGACTTTTGACAGCCAGAAATATTAATGCACAATTAGGGAGGACACCCCAAAAGCACTGAGGTGTGCTAAAAATTATTTAGTAGATACTGCTGACAGAAATGACTTTTGACAGCCAGAAATATTAATGCACAATTAGGGAGGACACCCGAAAAGCACTGAGGAGTGCTAAAAATTATTTAGTAGATACTGCTGACAGATATGACTTTTGACAGCCAGAAATATTAATGCACAATTAGGGAGGACACCCCAAAAGCACTGAGGAGTGCTAAAAATTATTTGGTAGATACTGCTGACAGATATGACTTTTGACAGCCAGAAATATTAATGCACAATTAGGGAGGACACCCCAAAAGCACTGAGGAGTGCAAAAAATTATTTAGTAGATACTGCTGACAGATATGACTTTTGACAGCCAGAAATATTAATGCACAATTAGGGAGGACACCCCAAAAGCACTGAGGAGTGCTAAAAATTATTTAGTAGATACTGCTGACAGATATGACTTTTGACAGCCAGAAATATTAATGCACAATTAGGGAGGACACCCCAAAAGCACTGAGGAGTGCTAAAAATTATTTAGTAGATACTGCTGACAGATATGACTTTTGACAGCCAGAAATATTAATGCACAATTAGGGAGGACACCCGAAAAGCACTGAGGAGTGCTAAAAATTATTTAGTAGATACTGCTGACAGATATGACTTTTGACAGCCAGAAATATTAATGCACAATTAGGGAGGACACCCCAAAAGCACTGAGGTGTGCTAAAAATTATTTAGTAGATACTGCTGACAGAAATGACTTTTGACAGCCAGAAATATTAATGCACAATTAGGGAGGACACCCGAAAAGCACTGAGGAGTGCTAAAAATTATTTAGTAGATACTGCTGACAGATATGACTTTTGACAGCCAGAAATATTAATGCACAATTAGGGAGGACACCCCAAAAGCACTGAGGAGTGCTAAAAATTATTTGGTAGATACTGCTGACAGATATGACTTTTGACAGCCAGAAATATTAATGCACAATTAGGGAGGACACCCCAAAAGCACTGAGGAGTGCAAAAAATTATTTAGTAGATACTGCTGACAGATATGACTTTTGACAGCCAGAAATATTAATGCACAATTAGGGAGGACACCCCAAAAGCACTGAGGAGTGCTAAAAATTATTTAGTAGATACTGCTGACAGATATGACTTTTGACAGCCAGAAATATTAATGCACAATTAGGGAGGACACCCCAAAAGCACTGAGGAGTGCTAAAAATTATTTAGTAGATACTGCTGACAGATATGACTTTTGACAGCCAGAAATATTAATGCACAATTAGGGAGGACACCCCAAAAGCACTGAGGAGTGCTAAAAATTATTTAGTAGATACTGCTGACAGATATGACTTTTGACAGCCAGAAATATTAATGCACAATTAGGGAGGACACCCCAAAAGCACTGAGGAGTGCTAAAAATTATTTAGTAGATACTGCTGACAGATATGACTTTTGACAGCCAGAAATATTAATGCACAATTAGGGAGGACACCCGAAAAGCACTGAGGAGTGCTAAAAATTATTTAGTAGATACTGCTGACAGATATGACTTTTGACAGCCAGAAATATTAATGCACAATTAGGGAGGACACCCCAAAAGCACTGAGGTGTGCTAAAAATTATTTAGTAGATACTGCTGACAGAAATGACTTTTGACAGCCAGAAATATTAATGCACAATTAGGGAGGACACCCGAAAAGCACTGAGGAGTGCTAAAAATTATTTAGTAGATACTGCTGACAGATATGACTTTTGACAGCCAGAAATATTAATGCACAATTAGGGAGGACACCCCAAAAGCACTGAGGAGTGCTAAAAATTATTTGGTAGATACTGCTGACAGATATGACTTTTGACAGCCAGAAATATTAATGCACAATTAGGGAGGACACCCCAAAAGCACTGAGGAGTGCAAAAAATTATTTAGTAGATACTGCTGACAGATATGACTTTTGACAGCCAGAAATATTAATGCACAATTAGGGAGGACACCCCAAAAGCACTGAGGAGTGCTAAAAATTATTTAGTAGATACTGCTGACAGATATGACTTTTGACAGCCAGAAATATTAATGCACAATTAGGGAGGACACCCCAAAAGCACTGAGGAGTGCTAAAAATTATTTAGTAGATACTGCTGACAGATATGACTTTTGACAGCCAGAAATATTAATGCACAATTAGGGAGGACACCCCAAAAGCACTGAGGAGTGCTAAAAATTATTTAGTAGATACTGCTGACAGATATGACTTTTGACAGCCAGAAATATTAATGCACAATTAGGGAGGACACCCCAAAAGCACTGAGGTGTGCTAAAAATTATTTAGTAGATACTGCTGACAGAAATGACTTTTGACAGCCAGAAATATTAATGCACAATTAGGGAGGACACCCGAAAAGCACTGAGGAGTGCTAAAAATTATTTAGTAGATACTGCTGACAGATATGACTTTTGACAGCCAGAAATATTAATGCACAATTATGGAGGACACCCCAAAAGCACTGAGGAGTGCTAAAAATTATTTAGTAATACTGCTGACAGATATGACTTTTGACAGCCAGAAATATTTATGCACAATTATGGGGGACACCCCAAAAGCGCTGGGGAGTGCCAAATATGAAGAAAAAATAATAAACCTCTATCCTCCTCTCTGCACTAGCGATTTTGGTTAGAGCAATTGCAAGAACAATATTGTATTCTCTGTCCCTGCTCTAATTAGCCTATGACTACACCCTGCTCTCTCCCTCTGTCAAATGGCGATGGATTGCTGTGGAGGCGTGTATTTATAAAGTTGAAGTATCGCGAGAACCGAGCCCCGAGATCCGACGACGTCACAATGACGTTCGGCCTCGATTTGGATTCGGAATGGGCGGGAGAGTACCGAGCTGCTCAGCTCGGTACTCGGATACCCAAAGTTCGGGTGGGTTCGGTTCTCGGAGAACCGGACCCGCCCATCTCTAGATAAAAAGCGAAAAAATAAATGTGTCCGAGGGACCGCAACATAAAGTTATCTCGAGCAGTGTGCAAGGTGAGCACATGTCAGGTCTTGAATTAAAACTTGTATTAACTTTAGTACAGATAGAAGCGAAATGGTAAAACTTTTGTATTTTCTTACTTCATAGTTACCATCGTCATATCAGACGAAAGTTCGTAAGAGGGAAAAAATGTCGCCGAGCTCTACGATCATTTGCGAAAAAGGAAAGAAAATATTGCGAACATTAAGAGAAAAATCAAAATCCTTGATAATACTTTCGATATGTATATGCTGTTTGCAACTGTTGTGCCACAAACCAGTACCACCATTTCACTGTAATGCTAGTTTTTTTTCACTTTTCAAATTGTACTGGAGAAGTTGAACGTTTCTTTTGCTTTTACCAGCAATAAAAGTTTTGCATTTACACTGTGTGGTTTATTTAGAGTATTTCAGACATATTGGGGCATATCCATTCTATAATAAATGTTATTATGGCTTTCATAACTTTCATAGTTTTGAAACTTTATAGAGGTTAAATGACAAATGAATGCCAACATACATCCAAAGGGTAATAACCCACGTGCTTTTTACACGTGTAACAGTCTACAGCCAGACAGGTGCAATACACATCGATACAAAACACAATGATGTGCGGATTCCGCACCACGTGGGACTGTGATTGACATCAAAAATTTACATACACACGCCGTTCAGGTCGAGGAAGTATCGGAGGATTGTCGTGGATCCGTCGGAAGTTCATACACACTACACAGCGGAAACGAGATTGGAACGAAAATATTAAACGGTACGACCAACCAAATGAGGCGAGAATCGTCCATTTGGGCAGACTTTCGACCATCGTGTAACTGTACACACTAGCCAGACTTTTGAACGAGCGGTCGTATGTCGGCAGTTTGAGCCGATTATTGGACGAAAACAGTGTAGTGTGTACCCAGCTTAAGCTAGTATGTGTAATAAATAATTGAAAGAGGTTGATATGAAACAATTGGGTGCATATAATAAGTCTGACATAAAGTGTGCTCTTAGATGTCCTCCACAGCATGTATTCCCCTAATTAGGATGAGATAATACATCTCATCTCCTATTCTATCAAGTCTCCTATTGAATTCTAAATTTCTCCGGTATTAGTAAACGTATATCCTAATCTATAGATTAGGATATACTTTTACTATTAGATAGATCTAACATAATTGATGATGTTAGATATGAAATGAAAGGATAGAATCCAATCAACAATAGAGATAATATATTCTGAGACTTGTTGGTTAAGCCAGACAGTATTGTGCACTTATGTACTCACCAGACCTAGGCGGGTGCCCCTATCTCACGGACCACAACCACTAAAGTGTTCTACCCCTTTTTACCACTAGTGACTTGGTCGAGGTAATAATGAGTATTCGAAATTGTTCCATCAGTCTCTCTTCAATAAAATTTCCACCAGCTCCAGGATCCAGGAAAGCAGAAGAAGAAAAAAGTTGTTTTTACCAAAGAGGGCATTAACTGAAAATTTAAATGCATATTTGTTAAAAGGAGAGGATTAATTTTTACCTGATATCGCCTCTCCGATCCACCTACTCAACTTAAGATGACATTGATTTTGATACTCTTAGTCCCATAATAAAGACCCATGCCCAGGGTTCTCCTACAACTGTGTTCCCCCTCAGAAAGGCAAGAACACCCCCCCTTGCATTGATTTCTCAGCAAAGAGAAACAAAGTTTGTTGCTAGACCAATTTTGTAACTTTCTGCCATTTAAAAATTCATTCTCTGAATTTATTATCTACTTTATTGCATAAGACGATCATATCATCAAATGTTGTCAATAGGTCATGAGATTGTAACGCATACATGATATATTAAGAGCGACCTTGCCAGAAGTTGTTGCCACAGTTTCATTGTTGTAGTCTAAATTGCAGTCTAGAGTTCTGAATTGTATGGCATATTGATACACAGTCATAGTGCCTTACCTAAGATGTAGAGGACATCTCACTGGCTTTGTCAAAGATCTTATGGGATGCCAAAATTAAATGAGAATTATTTTACATGTAGCCAGTCGCCTGTCAGCATGTGTTGTGTGGTATATTTTACATAGCACCTCTGGATGTTCTCTTACTCACAACCCAGATCTAGCTCTATACTTTGCATCCAAGGAATACTGAATGTTTATGTGACAGCTGCCTCTGCATCAAGAAAGTTGAGTTTTATGTAGCAGAGTAGCACAGTATAATCTTTGGCTGGCAAATGAGTGGGCGCCAGACTGGCTCTTTCTAATGAAAAAAACAATTATATTATTGTATCTTTTCTTTAGAGCACATTTCTTTATTGCATAAATCCCATTTGAAGTATCATATAATTAATCCCCAGAGATGACACTCTCACTCATTTGATCTGCCGCTATGTCTATCATGCTCCTGCCTCTGGGCTGCCATTGTCATTCCATTTGTCTTGCTCTCAATTCACTCCAGGCTATCTTTCACCAATCTCCTCTGAGGCGTGCTACACTACTATGGACAGTCATTCACACCTACCAGGATGCCTCTCAGAGTGCACATCCATGCTTCCAGCATTTGACTTCCAAACAAGACAGACTGACAACACCTGGCTTGGTGGCACCTCTCAAGATCTTACCATGGCACACAGCAGGATCTCTGAATCATCACAAATCATCATTGAGTTCTGGAGCCTCCCCCTTGGAACTCAGACTTTCTGACACTCGATAGTCAATTTTCAGTATTGTAGGGTCCTGAAGCCTCTCTCTCTGAACTCAGTCTGACTCTGGCACTTGGCTACAACCCATGTTACCCAACTAAAATCGAAGGGGACATTCCACAGGTTTTTAAAGATAGTGAGGTCTGAAATTCATCTTTAAGGTACATTTCTTTGACTCTGATGGCCAGAAAGTGGATCCATCCCAGAGGGAAGTTTTTTCAGTGACACAAGTGTCAGTATTTAAATGCCTCAGTGCTGTCACTACACTCTAGTCACACCATAGAGATGGTCTCTTTATTCACACATAACTCAGGGGTATTCATACATGAAGGTTTACATACATAAAGGGGTAATTTTTTTCCATAAAGAAAGAGCCTATGGCCTGGCTGGATAATAATGAAATGATTAAGGTTATTTTGGCCTATTCAAAGTTAAAAAATTCCTAATTGAAGTTGAAACTGGATTGAGCTAGCCTATCATCATCATTTATTTATATAGCGCCACTACATGCAGCCTTGTGGATCTCCAATATAGCAAGGTGGTGGGTAATATGCAGACATAGACTGTACCTGACTGGAAGTATGGGGGCAAAAGATGGAGTGGCTCTAGAACCTGAAAAGACAGGAGTGTGGGTAAAGAAGTCTGATGTTCTTCCATTCGACTAAAAAAGAACTTTCAAAAAGTGAATAATTTGGACCTCTTTATTCTCCTGCTTTTCTACTGGCTCTGAGAGCCTGTAAAGCAGAGTATAGTAATGGAATGTCAGCAGGACTCATGACCTGAGCAAACTATCACAACATGTCCAGATGTTGATCCATTATGGAGCATACTTGCTAAACCCAGGAACACACTGAGTCCTCTAATCAGCTCATCACTGAGAGTCTGATTCATTAGAGATCTTATCTTGTGCGGAAGTTGGGATACGTATTTTAAGCAAAAATGGAGAGATAACTAATGAGCGACTCAACAACGGACGGAAGTAAAGATACACGCCCCTTAAGTCATTTACGCAACGGAAAATAAAATGCAACATGGAGATCCGTACAAGGACGGATCTAAGTAGTGAATACAACTTAAATTAAGAACCGCTTCTTACTTAAGATAAGACCGTATTACGTAACAGTAAATGTGGGAGGTGTGAAAGATTTGTTTACAAATTTTAAAACAACAATCTGGAGGGTATTGTGCGGAACTGTTATTACCTAATTATTCGTATTAACATTTATATACTTATATAACCCGGGACAAATAACTTTGAAGTATTAATGAGCTAAACGAACACACCTTCTTATTCACCGACATGAAGGATTGAGTAATGTGTTTCATTTGAACTAAGAATGTGGCTGCAAATGCATCTCATAATAATTTGTAAGCATAAATAAACATGCACATTGTAATAAACATTAGTGTATTATAAAAATAAATATCGTAAACATTACAAAATGCGCAGTGTACTCTTTCATAATCGATATATAGGAGAGTACATACAAGTTCCACACAGATAAGTCAGGAATCAAACTCATGACTCCATTGTTGGAAGGTGGATTGGCTAACCACTAAGCCAGTGTGTGTGTCTATATTAGGGCATTAGACTGTAGGCTCCAGTGTGGCAGGGACTGATGTGAATGAGTTCTCTGTACAGCGCTGCGGAATTAGTGGCGCTATATAAATAAATGATGATGATGATGATGATGTTGTTGTTCCGTTGGAAAAATAAATACATTCTATAGACTAGAACAAGAAGCACAACAATACAGCATGTTTGCAAGTGATGTAAGTGCTAGATAATAGTGCTCCAAACAAAACAAAAAACAGCACAGGCACTAGAGACAACTCTAAGGTTTAATTAAAAACAATAAGAATTACACACACATTCTTATTCTCCGAGGTGAAGGATGTGTAACCTGCAAATTACTTGTGGGATCAAATGTGAAGGCTAATTCAACAGGTAATAATGTGCACATATAGATAAGCACAGACATTAAAGTTCTTCTTTCACAACAAATTTACAGCCTAGCATAATCTTCCTTATTACGAAAACAAATATGGCAGTTAAGATCAGCACGTTACCTTAGTGGTTACCACTTCTGCCTCACAGCACTGGGGTCATGAGTTTTAATCCCAAACATGTCTTATTGGTCTGGAGTTTGGGCCTCAATCTGTAAGCAAAGTAAATGTAATTAAAAATAATGATGTCACATGGGCCAAAGCTTGCTCCATTGGAGGGTGAGTTACAATTCTAATCTGGAGACAGATTTAGATTTGGGGCAGGGCATGTCCTTGGAAAACTTTTAAAGTATTTATAAAATTAAAGCTAGTATGTATATTACAGTATTTTTTCGAAATAATAAAGAACTCACATCTAACAATATCCTGCCACAGCTCCACCAAAAGCTGTGGCTGTTGCCGCAGTAAATTGGTCCAGTGGCACTGGAGCTGGACCACAGAGTGATGGCGGTGAAACCGATGCCATATGTACCGGCACACCCTTTGGTATGCCCGCAGCTTCATCTCATTTGAGATATTATGGCCAGCAGGCATACTATCCATGCCCTCGGCCAGGACCCTCAGCTCTCTGTGTGCGAATGTGCTCGCCCTCATCTTGGAAATAAGCTACTCTCCAATACTCTGCTCTGTGATTGGTCCTCAGAACACGTGTGGGCAAGCTCAAGTCACTTGCGAATCTTTTCCATACTTGTGCTTAAAATGTCGCTTGTCATTCATTCCTTGGGTCCTAGCAACGTAGATAGGCGTTACAGATCTATGAGAAATGTACTCCACTATTCACAATTACAGGCACTTGATAACAGAAATCTGTACTTGCAGGCACATGATAACACCTGATTACAGACACAAGATTTATAATTGTGGTAGTTCTTCTCCTAGCTGAGCTTTAAATGTCAGTTTATAAATAAAGTGTAACATTTTTGTGCCACTACCAGAAATAGCAGTAATTTACTTATATTTTAAATTTCAGACACATATTTTAAACCCTTTACTTGGTGACAAGGGTTTTGCTAAGGTTCGAAGTGACACATTTATTGTACCTTAATTTTCTTCGGGAATCTGGCCCTCCTATCCTCCTCACAAACTTACTGAGGAATTAAATCTTATGCAACACAGAGGGTATAGTCGTGTTATTGACAGTGAGGAAGATTGGAGGCCAGTTGGTGACTCTGGCATGAGGGACAATAATAAGCTCTGTTTAGAACATGTTGAGCTTTAGGTATCGTTGTGACATCCATGGGGCGAATGCAGAAAGACAGTGGTTTACAAAAGATGGTACTAAAGGAAATAGGTCACGGAAAGCAATGTACATTTGGTGTCCTCAGCGTAGAGGTGGTAGTGGGGGCCAAATGAGCAAATTAGTGCCTAAAGAGAAGAGGTGTACAATAATAAAGTACAACATTTAGAAAAAGAAAAGCCTGGTGGACCACAATAGATAGTGGGATTGGAGTTGAGACTGTGCCAGAAGTGAACACACTGCAGGAGCGGTTCGAGAGGCAGGAAGTGAACCAGGAAAGAACTGTGTCTAGATGGACAATGGAATGAAGGGTGTGTAGGAGAAGAAGGTGTTCAACAGTGTCCAAAGCAGCAGAAAGTTATAGGAGAGTGAGTATTGAGAATTAAAAATATTAATATTTATTCATAAACACATTTTCAGTAATCAAATAAAACACAATTTAAAAACAAACTGTAAATTCAAAATCCTTTATAAAAATAAATAAATAAAAATCATCAAATACAAACGCATGGATGTTGGCTTTTTCCCATGGTTAGAGATGTTGCAAGGCAGGTCATGCTGGAACCCATAATGGCTGTCTTCTTTATCTGTTTATATAATATTATAGAAAAGAGATCAACTTTAGGCCATTTTGAAATAAAATATTACTTGACTGTGTACTTTGTACACACCTGTACTTTCCAGATGTAAATTCCCCAATTTCTGAAGCCTTAACTGTATTGCAGGTCCTCCAATAACCTAAAAATACTAACATTGTTAACTATAGATACTTAAATGCTTACAAAGGCAACTCCTTCAAGTCCTGATCCTACTCCACCATGAAATGATCCTTGGTGCTCCAGCTGACAGCTGGGTCAAAAGGTCTGTTGGAATAAATTACACACATTTACCTATTTACTAAAATGGTATCTGTTTCTCACTTATCCACAAAATGAAAAATAATGTAAGGTATCTCCATTAGAACACATTGACAAAACAGTACTTAAGAATCAATAAACAGACACAACACTTACTTGATGTACTTGACCTGGGCAGAAAAGAACATTCACACAGTGAGTCAGATATATGATTAACACAGACTATGGTTGATTGCTGAATATTTTCCAGGTGAGGCAGACATCTCCCAGCTAAGGCCTGGTAGTTCATCAATGAAAGCCTTTACTTTGGTCTTTTTTCAACTAAGCTCTAACAGTCAAGCTTCAACATTATTTGTATAGGTGTTATGAGTAGAAAACTCACATCTGATAATCTCAGCAGGTGCAGAGGCAGCCCTTACAGCCCAATTAGAAAATATTTGCAGATTTCAAAGGTAAACATTTTTTTCAGTCAACAATGTCTGGTGCGTGCATTTGTATATATATAGAAAAATTAAATATGCCTTTATTTTCATCACCAAAAAACAATTGTATTTTTAGGATCTTAGAGAATTTAAAAAGTGTGATATAAACCATATTAGAAAAAGATTTTACCTTGCAAATCAGTCTGGAACCTGAAGTGGCCTGCTTTTTTTGTGTTTTGGATTCAGATTTGCTTGAGGTTTTGGGTTCGGATTTGTTTCGCAAAACACCTGACGAAAGGTTTTGGTTCGGATTTAAGGTTTTGGATTCGGATTTATTTTGAAAAAAACATAAAAAGTGTTAAAATCAAGTTTTTTGGTTTATTTTCACTCCTACGCTATTATTAACCTCAATAACAATCATTTCCACTAATTCCCAGTCTATTCTGCAGAATCAGTGAACTTTGTAATATTGCAGTACCAATGGACTTATACTGCAGGATTGTTTTTGGATATTTTTTTTTAATTTCTTTTTTTTATTATTTTTTTTAGAACTTTTTTTGGACTGAGCACAGCACAGCACAGCACAAGATATAGCAGGACAGAGGACCACCTAACACAACCTCCCTCTACCCTGATCAATGCCCGAGTGAAGATGGCGGCGGCTAGCGGGGAATTTATAGAATACGAGTATCGCGAGATCCGACAGCGGGATTATGACTCAGAGCCTCGGTTTCAGTTTTGCAATTGGCGGGAATACCCGGATCTGTCTCGGATCCGGCTCGGATCGGCAACGTTCGGGTGGGCTCGGATTTCAGATATCCGAGCCCGCTCATCTCTAATTTTGATCTTAACTTAAGATTTTACTTAAGTTATGGATTTTCGTTCTTATCTCCCTGTTCTGGGCATGCTGTGAGTGGATTTTCATATTATACGCACAAAATCGACAGATGGGAACAGTAATGAATCAGGCCGAGTCTCTTTGAGGACACACAGCTCTTTTGTGATTAACCCCAAAAAAGATCAGCTGTTTCTATAGGATTTCCTGGCAGTTTTCTTGGTTGCATCCTGCTGAGATAAACATGGTCCACAATGAGCTTTCAAAACATCTACAATATCTCATTGCTGAAACCAATAAGCACAGGGGTAAAAAATTATTTCAAAGGCATTACATATATCATTGAACACTGTGAAGTCTATCATCGATAAGTGGATATAATATGGCACAACAGAGACATTGCCACAGTCAGGATGTCCCTCCAAAGTTGATGCAGGACTCATAAGGGAGGCCACCAAGAGGCCTATGGTAACAATAAACAAGATTCAGGAATTTATGGCAGGAACTGGTCATTCCATGCATGTAACAACAATCTGCCATACTCTGCACTTGTCTGGACTATGGGGTATGGTGGCAAGATGGAAGCTATTTCTCATAAAAAATAACATCCAAGCAAGTCTAAATTTTGCAAAAAATACATTCAACAACCCAAATTATATGGGAAAATGTCTTATGTTTATGTTTTTGTGTTTAGTGCAAACACAACACAACTCATCACCCAAAGAACACCTTACCAATTGTGAAGCATGGTGGGGGCAGCATCATGCTTCTTCGTTGATTCTCTTTAGCTGGGACAGGAGCTCTAGTCAGGACAGGGGACAAAATGAAAAGCTACAAATATCTACAGATATTTTGACACAAAACCTGCCAGCCTCTGTCAGAAAGGCGAAGATAAAGAGGAATTTCACCTTCCAACATGATAATGATCCAAAGCAAACATCCAGGTCAACTGAGGAATAACTTCAGAAGAGGAAGAGCAAAGTCTTGGAATAGCCCATTTAGAACCCAGACCTCAATCCCATTGAAAAGCTGTGCACATGAGATCCCCTCGCAATTTGATGGACCTTTAGCTTAATTGCAGGGAAGAGTGGGATAGAATTGCAAATTCTAGGTGAGTGATATTTATAGAGACGTATTCAAAAAGACTTACTGCTATAAAAAAAAAAAGCAAAATGTGCTTCCACAAAGTATTAGTTTATGGGGTATGCACATTTATGCAACCATTGTATTGTAGGTTTTCTATTTTCTCTTATTTTTCCTAAAAATTGTCTATTTGTATATTTTTCACTTGAATTTTGTTGGTCACAAGTTCACGTTGTGGAAAAAGGTCGGACATGATTTACCCACTGTATAAGGATGATAAGTACATCCACTATTCATTACCAACATGCAAATAAAACAAGAATTTATTTGAGGGTGAGATTTAAATATGATAATGGGGTGAGGAAGAAGCCTTCTTCACACAAAAAAAGAGATTTTTCCACCATCTCAGAGGTGCTGGAGTACCCCTGCTAACTGCAATGTAGATCATTTATACACTTTTTTCAATTAACTATATTGAATAAAAATGTAGCTCTTTATGGTTAGTGGTGAGATGCCACATGGTGGGTCTCACCACTTTCCCACACTCTGACCAATCAGAATAGAGGCGCTCTGTATTTTTTAGAAGTTGACAGTGTGCACGGCCGGCCATTCACGTTGCGGATTCACAAAGAGCAATATCTCATTGGCGATATCATTTTTTATGTTTTTCAAAATGGATTAAGAGCTGAAAGAAGTGGATCCCCCTGGATGGGGATGAATAATACATGGCTCAAAGTGATTGATCATAGGAGAGTCTTTTTTTAATCAAATAAATATCATGGAAATCTCTCTTCATTCATCAACTAAAGGAATGTGTAATCTTTTCTTCTGTCCTAAAGTAATATTTAAGAACCAAAATTAAAAACCCTTAATGAGCAACATGAAAGCAAATGAATGAAAATGTGCCAGTAAGCATATAGCCAATCAGAGTAGCTTGGCTGAAGCATGGGAAAACTGCTCTGATTGGCTGTTCGCGTATTGACTCCTCTAAGTCAATATATTTATTAAACGATCATAAAGGGGTTATTATGCAAACACCCACAATGAAAGCCAGGGCTGTGTGATGATGAGGAGGGTGGTGTGACTGTGCAGACCAATTATGAAGCTACAACCACAGAGCATGCAGCTCCTTATAGGACTTCCCTCTTACACTGATGTAAGTATACATTTTAAAATGGTGAACAATAGCTCCCACAGTTAACTGGGAGTGCAGATTTCAGGTACACAGAACCATTGAAATGATTTTTATGAACACAGTGGTCAGCATTGCTGCTTCACAGCGCTGGGGTACTGGGTTCCAGTCTAATTGAGGCCCTATCGTTGTTGAAGTTATATATTCTCTGTGTGTTTACATGGTAGTTTGGTATCTGTCTGCATCAGACCACCTCTCCACTAGGAGTAAAATAGAAGACTATTCAGCCGTTATAGAGTCTAGAATATAAATAGAAATTGAGAAAGGCAATTTGGTATTTGTCTGCATCATAATCATCAACACCATCATTAGTGTCCTCGTTGCCTACACAAATCTCCCCCTCATCCTCTTCTAATTCAAAAGTGACATCCTCAATTGGTGTATCACCGACTACACTCGGGCTGTTTTGGCACACATCAGCAGAACTGCTGAAAGGAACCTTCTTTATGGGTACACTGTCACTAACAGAATGCTCACGATTAGACATACCACTGGTGGATGGACTCTCCACAGGGATTGGTGTCATTTCTGATTCAGAGCATACATTATCCTCTAATGCCTTACTGTTTTCTTGCAGCTCGGCTTTCGTGCGTAACAGTACTTGTGCACCACTTTTAGACTCCAAATTACTTGGTTTTGCTTTGTCACGAGTGTCCGTACAAGAAGAAGGCTCAGTAACATTTTTTGATCTGCCACTAATAGACAAAGATGAAGGCCTCGTTCTCTCTTTGCCACTGCGTGTGTAGAATGGCATGTTGGCAAAAAATTTTTATCGGCAGTTAACTTTTCCTCAGTTACACTTCTTTTTCCCTTCAACACGGTAACATTTTTTGGTGGCGTGTGTTTTTTTGACTGATTTCAAAAGACTGTGTTGTTTGACATCGCCTTTCCCAGATGACGTACTGGGAACACTACCATCAGGACTGGTGACAGAACCTGGTTGCTCATTCTGCTCATATGCGGACTGCTTTGCATCCATTATGAGCCCAAAGCACTTGTAGTGCTACAAATTGTTTTAGATACTGCTGACAAATATGACTTTTGACAGACACACAAATTAATGCAAAAGAATGGGGGACACCCCAAAAGCACTTGGGAGTGCTAAAAATTATTTTTCAGACTGCTGACAAACAGGACTTTTGACAGCCAGAAATATTAATGCAAATGAATGGGGGACACCCCAAAAGCACTTGGGAGTGCTAAATATTATTTTTCAGACTGCTGACAAACAGGACTTTTGACAGCCAGAAATATTAATGCAAAAGAATGGGGGACACCCCAAAGCACTTGTAGTGCCAAATATTGAAAAAAAAAAAGACTCTATCCTCCTCTCTTCTCTATCAATTGTTATCAGAATTGTAATCAGAATTGCAATCAGAATTGTATTCTCTGTCCCTGCCCTAATCAGCCTGTGACTACACCCTCCTCTCTCCCTCTGTCAAATGGCGATGGATTGCTGTGGAGGCAGGTATTTATAATTTTCAAATATTGCGAGAACCAAGCCCCGAGATCTGACGACGTCACAATGACGTTCGGCCTCGATTTGGAATCCGAGCGGGCGGGAGAGAATCGAGCCGAGCAGGCTAGGCAAAGTTCCGGTGGGTTCGGTTCTTGGGGAACCGAGCCCGCCCATCTCTAATTTATAACAATGCGTGCATAGAAAAAAGGAGATAATTTACAAAGCGTAGAACAGCATCTACACAGCACAAATCCAGCTTCAGACTCAGCATGCAGCGTAATTTCCAGTTCTGTCAAAATTGTCCCCAGGGAGCATAAGTCTGCAGGACAAGATGTTCATATTTGCAGAGTAGCAGTAGTTTGCACAAGCAGAGAGGAGTTGGGCAGAGTGAAGGTGTTCTTAATGGTGCCCCTCGTTTTGTGGATCAGTGCAGAAACATAGAAAGTCTAAGATGTGTGGAATAGCCACTGAAGTTGGATTAACTTTAGACTCACACCAAGACACAAATACTTTTCATTTTCTGCAGTAGATAATGGATATTTTCTTTTTCCTTGCATGAAGGAGTGTACTGATCACTGTTTCTGAAATTCCTTTGTACCTGAGTATTTCCTGCTCAATCTCCAAGCCATCAAAACTAGGGGGTAAATGTATGAAAGTCTGGTTTTTTTTCAACTCGCCGGAAATCGGCGAGTTTACAGCTAAGATTTAAAGCGGCGCTGGCTTGTAAAGGCAAGTTTGCCTTAAAGTGAAAGGAGTGACCTTTGAAAAAGAGAATTGCTACCTTTCGTACATGCCCTGCATGAAGACTACTTGATTCATATGTCTCCACACATTTGTGGTATAATGACTCTCTTCTCTGAAGTGTTAAGTCGCTATGCATTGAAGGAGACACAATTTATTTTCATGCTTATCCAATCATTGTCGTGGAGTCCCTTGATGTCCTGTAGAACTATGTCAGGAGTTATGTTGCCCCAAAGCTAGGGATCTGCAGTGGTGTTGTCAAGGACGAGGAGTAAGGTGTTGCAGGTGGATGATGTGGGGGTGCAATGAGGCACTAGAAGAAATGTACTTGAAGAAAAGGAGAGGATTGTGTAGAAGTAAATTGTACTATTACACCTAAATGGGAATGGTGGCTGAGTAGGTGGGAGGAGAAGAGAACTAAAGATGAATAGTGGGGGGATGAGGAGAGGACACTAGACTGACTGAAAATGTTAACAAAGGTAAAGCAAATGCAGAGGAATAGTGGGTGGTGATGCTGGCCAGGACGATGGGGGGGGTTAACAATTATGGCACTGTGGAAATAGCAGTAATAAACAGAAATATGATAGGTGCATATACTATAAAAGAAATATGGAAGGGAAGTGACACATGAATATGTTAACTGAAAAAAATGAGGTGGCACAAGAGATGTTAATCAGGATCTCAAGTAGCCTAAACAGTAGATTAGGAGATGGTGATTATAATAGATATGGAAAGGAGATCATAAGTGTATAGTAAAATTTATGGACCATACAAAGTATTGGAAACATGCAAATAGGTCAAATTACACATATAGATGTAACTAACTAAAAATAAATCATGGATAAAGATTAGAGAGAACTAAACAATGTGTGTAGATAACATAGAAATCAGTACAAATAAACAAATATATTATAGGCCTGATTCACTTTGGGATGCAAGTTGCAGTTTAAAAAGGAACACAAAACTTGAGCGTAATTCCAACCGTATTCAAATCCAAGCGGATCTTATTAAGCATTTTGATTTGAATCTGGTTGTAAATTACCTCTGCCTAAATGGTAAATGCCTTACGTTGACAGATAGGACAGATTGCAGTATATGCACAAGCATATGTTCAATATAAGGTCACATCAGAACACATATAAATAGGTTATATTATTAAATAAATGAACAACTCTATACAGTATAATCATTAATAGAAATATGGTTGGTTTAAAAAATATATATACTGTACATATTTTATTTTTACACTAAATACATAAATGAAGATGTTCTTAATGCATACTTTATATACAATGCGCTTTTATGGTCTTTCTTATTTGCATACACATGTTCTGCGCTACTTAGTAGCACGCATACGTGTACTTTTCCATACAAAGACTATTCCTTGCAAGTCATCATTATCAATCGGTACTTATACCTGCCCGATAGCTGGTGCAAGTGATACGTCTCAAACCAAGTTGTACGTAAGAGAAACCCAGGATTTGAATTTCCCGCATTTGCTTCAGGACATCCTCGGCATGCCCTTACTGTACATTGCCTCCGTCCCTCCGTCCATCCCTTTCCACCCTTCAAGCTGTAGACAAAAGTTTCATTTGCTTTTGGACATACACTACATGCAATTACGTTCATTGGTGGAAGGTCCGTTTCTGAGCATGCGCAGAACTATTTGGTGCAAATGGTCTAAAAATGAATTAGGCCCTATATATTTAAAAAACTAGGCAAACTGTTGTAGTATTGGTAGAGTAGCGTTGTCCCAACACATTTTCTTATATAAAATCTGGTGGCTTACTCCCCTCAGAGATCTAGCGGGTCTTTAGAGGGAGGAAAAAAAATACAATTGGGGAGTGGTAGGAATTTAGTCACACACCAAGCCTCACACAACTTATTGCTTGGCTGTAGAGTAGCAATAATCTTGGTTGTAGTAACACTCAAATATCCATTGAACTAGCTATTAGGCTACGAGGTACACTGAAGACTCAATTAATTAAGTCCAAGAGACCCCTAAAACATTATAAGTCATTATTCATCCGTTTGTAATTATTCAAGTTCACTATTCAACTGCTTGTTATACACTACAAGTGGGTTTGATATGTCCAACAGCACATTTTATGCATAAGAGAGCAATGGAAAAAGCCCTGAATAAGACAGCTTGGTTACGTAAATAAAGTTGCATATGGCATTAAGGGCCTCCTAAATAATATAATCTCAAAAATATTTGCTGTAGTGTTTTAGGGTAAGTGTTAAGTCAATACCTGTAAATATAATGAGACTCATAGAACTGCTTCACAAGGTCTTCACCTATAGAAGCTCCCTTTCCTGTTGAGCGTGATGTGCTCGGTCACTCTCAGGTTTTGTCTCATAGTATTAGGGGCTTATTATCCTTGGTTATTGCAAGACTATAAATATAATAGGTGGACAGAACACAATTGAAGGCAGAGCTGACAGCGTGCAAAAGCAGGGTTCAATAGCAATTCGAGGTCAAGGGCAGGATAGAGAGGCAAGGTATAATTCACAGTCCAGGCCGACAAATAGGCACACACTAAAGTTCACACTGGGTCAGTATAAACGATCACCGCACCGGAAGTTGGGAGAGAGAGCTTAATAGAGAGTGAAGAACCAATAGGAGAAAGACTGCAGACCAGCCCCTTAATTACAGCAGATAATGTGTAGTATTATGCCATCTGTCAGTAATCAGCTTAATGAAGCTAGCTGGCATTATCTAGTAATCAGCAACACACAGGAAGAATCAATAGCGTTGAAGCCAGAGACAACGTTTGCTGTTACTAGGCAGGTGGCCGGTAAGGAGGCAGTGCATGCTGCTGCTTATAGGCTGAATGTTGCCGGTTGCAATACCCTGCAAGTCACAGGTATATTATTGCATGCATTCATTCAGAAAACTACATCTCCCAGAGTGCCTCAGGGAAGTTCATTGTAAATTGCTTCGGCCATTTTTGGGGTGGACAAACTGCAAACTGGAGCCTCAGACTGCACACTAGAGCCCCAGACTTCACTAGAAGAATGCAACAAGTTACAAAAGGCCAGCAAAAAAATGGCATTTTAGCACCAGAATGTACTAGAAGGCTCTAAGATATTCCTGTGGGAAAGGGGAGGAACCAAAAAACACAGTACAAAATGTTTTTGTCAGTCATCCAATCTGGGGGACACTGCTACCATGGGTTGTAGGAGGGGCACTCGGAGTTGGCCCCTAAATAGTTAAATAACTGCTGCTGACTCCAGTGCCAGCCTCACTTTCATTTAAGTGCCCAAGGAGTTTGGCTGTGTTAAGTGGTGCTGCTATTTTGTTTTATATAATAGTTTTTTATTTTATTTTTAGTTTCTATCTGTAAGACAGTGTAGACAGATACAGGTGCTGTGGGTTACCTGTTATCTGTTAAGTCAGCAATCCGGAAGGATGAATGAAGACCTTCTTTTTGGTTCTAACTGCTCAATCTGACAGGCTTTTGGGGCTTGTTATTAGGGTGACAGCAGCCGCTCGCGGCAGCGCTGTCACTGCCGCTACTTCGGGACCGGCACTGCTTACAGCCAGAGAACGCTCAGTCAGGAGGGAGCCGGACGTATGGGAGATACCATGTTCCCCGTTACGGAGGAGGGAGAGCCGGGATCTCCGACTCAAGGAGCCTATCCACGACAGTGCCTGACTAGGTCAGACTGCAGAAACGCTGGACACACTTCTTTTAGTCGCTAGCAGATGACATGGAGGGTGTGTACCGCGCTGCAGTCAGCTGTCAGGAAGAGTCTGGGAGAGGGGGACAATGGATGTTTCCCCCCTGCCAGTTGATATGTCCCAGGAGCACAAAATCTTCCCACCGTTGCAGAGTAGGACGGAGATTCCTCGAGTGGCTCTGTGTGAGGAGAGAACTGCACTGTTGCCGACTCTTTCCTTCCTTACCCTGGGATCCAGGTAAGTGTCTTTTGCTTTGTTAATCCGTGTGACATAAGTAGTCAAACTTTTCCTGTATTTTCTCTATCTGGGGGTTTAAATTTAGTGAGATATATATATATATATATATATATATATATATATATATATATGTAGTAATAGATATAATAAATACTGGCGCTCAAACACGAAATAGGTGAGTAGATAATAATATGAATAACCAATCTTGGTATACGCTATTCTTCATAAGAGTAGGCAGCCTCCCTCTCAATTTTCGGATGGTAATCCGATCAAGGAATAAACAATGTTAACATAGAAAGAGGGAAGATGGCGCCAAATACGGTAGTGTAAGCTGGTACAAATCGTCCAGTCAATATTACTGTATATAGAGATGCAAGTACAGAGTGTTCATCATGTCAGGCTGGTGAAAGCAGTATCAACCAATTTTCATAATTTCTGAACATATGCCGAAATACAGACAGAAGAAAGCAGAAAACAACGTTTCAGATGTATCCGTGACAATCAGTAGCAAGTGATAGGTGGCAACGTACCAAAAAGATATAAATAAACAGCTTATCTGTATCACGGTCTGTAATCCTGTGGACATAGGGTACTGCTACACATTGTAGATCACTGGGATGTATAGGAAGTAGACACCAATGGGCTCCGCACAGAAGTTCTCAATGGGGTAACTTTTCAGGGACCAGGTAGACAGTACAGCCTTACGCATACCAGGAGTAGTTAATGGAGAACAGCCTCAACGCGTTTCGTCATATAGACTCCTCCTGACGAAGTCTATATGACGATTACAGACCGTATGAGTGGAGTTTGTGAGCAGTGACTGTACTGTGGCTGATGATCCAGTTATCATATACCTACATAAGATATCTACACGCCTGTTCCTGACCTCTTGAAGCTGACTGGAGTCCACTTCCAAGCACCTCTGATACAGATAAGCTGTTTATTTATATCTTTTTGGTACGTTGCCACCTATCACTTGCTACTGATTGTCACGGATACATCTGAAACGTTGTTTTCTGCGTTCTTCTGTCTGTATTTCGGCATATGTTCAGAAATTATGAAAATTGGTTGATACTGCTTTCACCAGCCTGACATGATGAACACTCTGTACTTGCATCTCTATATACAGTAATATCGACTGTCCGGACGATTTGTACCAGCTTACACTACCGTATTTGGCGCCATCTTCCCTCTTTCTATGTTAACATATATATATATATATATATATATATATATATATATATATATATATATATATAATTTATATTTAAGCCTTCTCTCAGTGTTTTTTAAAAAAAAGGAAGAAATATTTATTTTACTGCAGAGAGTGGTTTTTTGAGGAAGAGATCCTAGCAAAACCTCGTTCCTGTTTCCTAACCACCTTGTGTGTGTGTGGAGTGCTTGCTGCTGTTGTTTTGGTGTATTCCTTTTTCTGCTTGTTTTCATGTCAGATAAGGGTAAATATGTCAGTGTTAAGGTTTATGCCTGTTCAAAATGATCTACTAAACTTCCAGTGAGACAGACGGACCAGGATGCACTTTGTGTACAGTGAGTTGCAGGGGCCCGGGACAAGCGGGTACAGGGGGCGACCTCGCTGGCAGTGGGGAAGCCGGCGTGGGCATCTTCACTGGCCGAATCGGTCTCTTTGATCGCACAGCTCATTACTCGTCAGGCGGAGGCACAGGCAGCCTCTGTGCTCTCAGTCGTGGGTTCTATTCCACATATTTCAACAGAAGGGGCTTCTAACCCAGCTTCTGCGGTTACTATGGGAGTGTCTTCCCAGGTTTTGTCCCCTCTTTCACAGACTGTTTAGGGAGAGCCGGCTTGGTCTTCTTCCTTAGGGAGATTAGACCATTTAAATCGCATCCTGGATACTCCTGGACTGCTTCCTTCCAGGGCCAAGCGGGCGAGGTTATCCCATGCTCTGTTTTCGGTATCAGGATCAGAGGGGTCCTCTGAGGAAGAGGGGGAGCTAATAGAGGATTCTGACCCCCCCAGTGGGGTGACTGGGAGGACAATGCCAGAAGCCAAGGGTTGCAGGACCTGGTGTTAGCTGTACGTCAGGCCTTGGACTTGGTGGAATCAGAGGACCAGAGCTCTTCAGATCAGGGTCTTTTTAAACAAAAAAAAGCCAAAGATTGTGTGTTTTCCTTCCTCTTCAGAGCTGTCTGAGATTGCGGAGTCAGCATGGAAGGCTCCGGACCGAAAATTCTCTTTTCCTCGCAAGTTCCTTCAGCTTTATCCACTGCAGGACCAGGATACTTTGCGCTGGGAGCAGATTCCCAAAATGGATATGCCATGGAATCCTGGGCTGACCAATTGGCGACTGTCAGGCGCCGTCCGCACGGCCGCCTGACTGCCTGACCGCGCGTCTGGTTGCTATGCAACCAGATGCATCACTTCCGGATCCCCCCTGCCATCTGACTCCTCGCTGTATGACACGCCCCGTTGCTAGGCAACGGGACGCTATGTGGATTCCCGGCGGCAGGTATGACAGCGCTGATGCTGATTGGGTCACCACACTATTTAAACCTCTTCCTGTCCTCTAATCAGTGCCAGAGTATCAGGTCTTCCTGTCTCCAGCGTTTGTGTGTACCAGTTGCTATATTTGTTCCTGACATTCCTCGTGCTGCTTGTGACCCTTTTGACCCGGACCGTTTGACCACCCCTATCTGGATTCTGCCTTTGTACTGCGCTCCCTGAAAGTTACCGACTCGGCTTGCCTCACCATTCTTCTGGATTTCCCTTTGTACCTCCTCTACCTGAACGTTGCTGAACCGGCCTGTCTGACACCCCCTTGTATCTCGCTGTGGACTCTAGGAAGGACCGCGACCTGCGTGTCCCTGCAGCGGAGTCCATACTTCCTTGCGGGGGTTCCTGGTGAATACCAGGGGCACGTTAGACTCCGCGCCTTCCTCTGAGTTGCGCCAACAACAGCAGGTACCCACTATCAGTCATACACCCACTACCAGTCGTGACAGTGACAGGTTTGCAAAATTCGGATCTTTTTCCTTTAGCTCTCCATTTGAGGGAAGCCTTGGGTTATCTTTATGAAGCGGCCCAAAATGTGGCTTCAGTGGCTTCTTCTATTTCTGCACGCTGGTGACAGTTATACAGGCACTTTGGCTTTGCTCTTGGGATGAGGACGGAGTCCAATAAGCTGCTGGAGGCCTTCCCTTACTTTAGGTCGGTCCAGAACTGGACACTATGAATAATTTTCTGCCAGTGAATGCTCCTAGGGCTAGGCCTCCTAGGTTCAGCTCTTTTCGGCAGTCCTTTCAGGGCCACACCTCTGGAACAGGTCAGTCATCAACAAGAGGTGGGCCTCCTGTGTCCAGAGCAGCCCGTCTCTCCCTTCGGTGGTGGGCGGACCCGGAAAACTTAGTGATGGGTCATTCATTCCATGGTCATGGACCTTGGTGACCATGGACGCCAGATTGAGGGGGTGGGGGGCAGTGGTCCTCCATCTTCGCCTTCAGTGTCTTTGGTCAAACAGGGAGGCCTCACTGACGATAAATGTCCTCAAATTGAAGGTGATCCACCTGGCTCTTCAGGGGGCGCAGTCTCTGCTCAGGGGAATGCCAACTCGAATCAAGCAGTGTTTTGCGTGCAGGAGCTCCAGAGCAACCCCTCCTTTCTTAGGGGCTACTTTAGAAGGTCTCCATGGTTCCAGTGTCCCCCCATACTGGATGACTGGGAGAAGATTTTGGTACTTATGTGAAATCTCTTTTTCTGAATCCATCTGGGGGACACTGCGTTCCCTCCCTTTTGCTCTTCTGTTGGATGTTTTGTTTGGCTGAGGCTGGCAGGGGTTGCAGAGGGGAGGAGTCAGCAGCAGTTATTTAGTTAACTATTTAAGTGCCAACTCCGAGTGCCCCTCCTTAAAACCCATGGTAGCAGTGTCCCCCAGATGGATTCAGATTTGACGTAAGTACCAAAATCTTCTTTTTCAATGCAAAGTCAGCTCGGCAGACCACTGTGATATAAAAGTTTCCTCAATCTGGTATGATTGCTGCCGAAGCAGTATCCTAAATAGAGTAAGTTAATTCAGAAGGGCATTGTGATTTTTGATGTTTCCTTCCCTGGTGTTGCCTCTCTATGAGCTAACCTGCATGCAAGGAAGTGGCTACAGTAAGGTAGGCGCGTCCACTTGGTCAATTCTTACCCCCAAACCCAACATTCCTTCACCATAGAATGCATAGTACATAAAAGTACCACAGGCTTGGGTATTTTTGGAATCCACAAAATACCTTCACACAAACCTTTAAACATTGTACGAGACTGCAGGTCCAAGTAGTCTTAGAGCAGTCAAGTTAAGGGTTAATGCATCAACTGCTTTTATTTTAATTGAAATGTGAGGCAAAGCCTGCTGGCTTGTGCATTGGACCAGCACTTTAGTAAGCCCAATAGCTTTAAGACTTGTGCTGCAATAAGCAAGCTGCTACAGCTTCCTCATTTTTATGCAGCCTTTGTTGCCATAGCCTCATCCACATAGGGGAGTGTATTTTATTATTACCCTGGCCCCATACTACTCCAGATGGTTTTACATGACATGTCAGCTTTTTTGCAGTTTAATAAAAGGTTACACTGCAAGTTATCCATAGGAGCCAACATTTTGCTGTAGTTCCTGCTCATTACTGAATTTCATGTGGATTAAACTTGGTGGTAATCACGGCTCATCACAGAGCTTCTAGTGGTTTCATACACTACCACAGTGAAGTGCAATGATTCCTGGAAAAATGCTATAGTTGGTCCAAGTGTATGATTTAGGAAGAAGACACTTATCATTCTAACACCAAAGAGTTGTTTGATGCAGAACAACTAAAGAGAAATCAGTTGGAACCAGGATACCTTTACGGAAAAAGATTTTTTATAAAACTAGTAGTCCTTGTATAATCATATGCACATGTCTGAAAATGAAATACTTCCTAATAATTTTTCTGGTAGCAGATACTAGCCAATATCGTGTTAACTTGATTGTCTGTCTGTTGCTGGCCCAGTGGAATGTCGTTAAAACAGAAAGTAATATTTATTCCATAATCACAATACACATAAGCTATTTAGATGCCATTTTTGAAATATACATGGGTCATTAGATAGACTCCTATCATATCACTTCATCATCATTTACAAAAAGGGATTTTATCTTCCCCAATTATCCTTTTAATGGATGGCAATTATAAATCCATCAGACCAATGGACTCCAGTATTTGCTTTCCAGAGTCACTCCCAATCCAAAACAATGCTTTTCAAATACCTTTGCTGATATTGCAAGCTTATGTTGTTTCTTCCTTATAAATTTGTATAGTGTCTCTGGCTCCACTTAGTCTGGCATAATAGTCTAATTCAGAGCTGCATCATCATTCATCAAACATTCCATGTAAACATTTCCCCAGGCACAATGACAGTTATGCTTGCTCTGTGGCACCGCTTGTGCCTCTGACAAACACTTTCTAGATTCACTCTGAGGTGATGGCTTTTGTAATTTATTATAGCAATAAAATGATCTAAATGAAAGCTGACAAATAGGATAACAAGCTTTTCACAAGAAATACTTTACACAAAACAGATCATTTAAAAGAATAACCTGCTGTTATTCAGGTACTTAAATTTATAAAGTGATGGCTTAGCATGTGCTCCAAAGACCTGATCACACACATGCCAAATTGGATGGCTAGTCTGATCCTTTTGAAACAAATTGGTTGACCATCATGTGTGCCCATCTTGGTGTTTGTGAAATCATTGCGCATCCTGGCAGTAGAGGGGAGCATAGAGCAGACAAATGCACATTGTGAGTGTGCTGAACAAACAGATTTCCCCATGTGCGGGAAGCTATCATTGACTACTAAACTAAGATTATCTTGTGGCCTACAAAAGTTTTTTCTTTTAACATCTTAACCTCTAATCTCAAACATGGAAATTTGTTCTAGTGGCACAAACTTTAAAATATGTGCTATTGTGGATTAGTAGAATTCTGTGGAATCTCTATTGCTGAGGATAAGTCTATGTCTCTTGGACCTCTGCTGTTTTTGAGATGTTGAATCTCTACTCCCAAGGATGAGTGGATTGATCTAAGATTTCATTGTGGAGGATGATTGGATAATTATGGGATCTTTATTAATCATGTTAATGAATGCATATGGGATCTCCATTGTTAAGGATGTGTGAGCTCCAGGATTGTGTGTCAGACTCGTAGAAGACTGTAGATACACTGGAATCACTAACTGGTATTTACACTACTGAGCAAGAAGGTGCGGAGCCTAACGTACCCCTGGTGTTCACCAAGGGGACCTCTGCAAGGAGGTTTGGGCTAAGCTACAAAGGGTACGCAGGTTGCGCTCTGCCAAGACAGTTACCACTGTAGAGATAGAGAATGGTCAGGATGGTCTGGGTCAAGCCAATCGGGAAGAGAGGGTACCGAAGGGAGATCCACAGAGAGATCAAACAGGCCGAGTTCACAATAATCAGACAGGCATAGTGATGATCCAGAAGAATAGTCAGGCAGCCGAGGTCAACAACAATAGGAGATAATGGGAACAATCCAGAAGAATAGTCAAGGGAGCCGGGTCAAAACAAAGGAAGCAAAAAATTATATAAGAAACGCTGGAGACAGGAGACCTGATATCCTGGCACCCTAATGGTGCTAGAGCAGAGTTTAAATAGAAGCAGCTCAGCTGTGGTAGGAAGAGGAGAGGGGCGGTCAGACGCTCTGACCGCCAAAACAATGGAAGAGTCCCATTGCTAGGCGTCACTGCGCATGCGCCCAAAGGCACAAGAACGGCCGGGGAATACCAGTTGGCCATCCCCACTCCACAGAAGAACAGCAGGGATGGCGCCTGACAGTATCCCCTCCCCTTCTCACCCCAGGGGTAGGATTGAATCTACCCATAAATTCGGCAAAGAGACAAGGATCATGAAGGTCACTTTCATCTACCCAGGATCTCTCCTCTGGGCCGTAGTCCTTCCAATGCACAAGGAATTGGGTTTTGCCTCGAAAAGAAAGAACCTTCAATATGCTCTCAACCTCATATTTGTCACCAAGGGAAGTCTTGAAAGAAGGGAGAATAGCGGGTTCTCTAAAGAATTAATTGATGACCAGAGGTTTTAATAATGAGATGTGTAAGGAGTTATAGATCTTGAGGGAAGAAGGTAAAAAAGACTTATAAGAGATGGCATTAATGACCTAGGAGATGGAAAAGGGACCAATAAAGCGTGGAGCTAATTTCACTGAGGGAACACGGCGTCTGAGGTTGCAAGTAGATAGCCATACTCGATTTCCAACCTTCAATACAGTAAAATTCCAGGTCAGCAGCTCCCTTATAGCGCAGAGAGCTTTCCGAAAGTCTAGCTTGAGTTTGTGACCAGATTTGAGAAAGATCACGTACAAGAGAGTCCACCGAAGGAACAGATGAAAGGGAGCTTTCAGCAAAGAGGGTGGAACAGAATAGGCCGAAGACTGTAAAGGAGGGAGAAGAACCAGTAGAGGAGTGGATTTGATTATTTGGTGCGAACTCCGCCTAACAGAGAAGGCAACTCCCAAGAAGATTGATGTTCAGATGAGAAGCAGTGGAGAAAGCATTCCAAGTCCTGATTGACGCGTTCGGTCTTCCCATTAGTCTGTGGGTGATAACCAGAGAAGAATTTGAGGTTAACTCTGAGGTTTTTAAAGAAAGCCCTCTAAAATTTAGAAACAAATTGGACTCCATGATCAGAGATTATTTTGTGGAGACGGAAGATGTTCTTCAAAAATAGTTGTATAAGTTTTGAGGCCGAAGGAGTAAAATGAGTAAAATGAGTCATTTTCGAGAATCTGTCTACCAGGACCCAGATAGTGTTGTAACCATGACTTCAGTGTAACTCAGTGATAAAGTCCATAGTAATGCTGGTCCAGGGGGATTTCGGAATTGGGAGAGGCAGAAGGAGACCAGCGGGAAATTGCCTGGAAACCTTGTGACAAGCACATGTGCTGTAGGCTTCTACATATTTGTGAACGGAGAGGTCTGAGAATGGGTTTATGAAAAGGAGAATCCAGGGAGTCGGAATTGTCGAAGGATCTAGACAATGCGCCAGCTCTGAGATTTTTGGAGCCCGGACAGTAGACGAGGATAAGCTGGAAATGAGAAAAAAAAGAACAGCGGGCCTGGCAAGGGTTGGGGCATTGTGTATCTTGCAAGTAAATTAAGTTCTTATGGTCAGTCATTACCATCACAGGATATTGAACCTCCTTCAAGAGATAACACCACTCCTTTAGAAAGATCTTGATAGCAAGGAGTTCTTTATCGCCTATACCATAATTTCTCTCACAAGCAGAACATTTTTTAGAAAGGAACCAACATGGTTCAAATAATGATAGGAGCAATAAGAGAAGAAAACTCTCTGATGAACTGGCGGTAATAGTTTGCAAATCCAATGAACCACTGGGTGGCTTAAAGACGACAGGGTTGTAGCCAGTTGAGAATGGATTCCACCTTGGAAAGGTTCATTTGGAGACTGGTCCCCGAGACGAGGTAGCCCAGAAAGGGGACATGAGATAGTTCAAAGAGGCATTTGTCGAGCTTGCAATATAGCGAATGAGCCCATAGACAAGAAAGAACCACTCTAACATGTGCACGATGAGTAAGCTGGTCAGGAGAAAAGATGAGAATGTCGTTGAGATACACAATTACTGATTGCTATAAAAGGTCTCTGAAGATCTCGTTGACAAATTCTTGAAACACAGTGGGGGCATTACAGAACCTGAACGACATTACTAAGTACTCGTAGTGTTGAACGCTGTCTTCCACTCATCACCCCTGCGAACGTGTATTAAATTGTAGGCTCCTCTGAGGTCTAATTTGGTAAACATTTGAGCTCCACAGATGCAATCAAACAATTCTGGTATGAGAGGAAATGGGTAAAGGTTCTTAACCATTATGACATTCAGGCGGTGGTAGTCAATACATGGTCTTAAAGAGCCGTCCTTCTTTTTAACGAGGACAACTGAACCATAGCACAAGGAACCCTGGAGAGACAGTTTAGAAAACAGGAGGGACCCCAAGAGGTGACCTGGACATTGTGCCAATCAAATTGAGGAGAATGAGTCCTTAGCCAGGGTAACCCCAGGATGATAGAAGTCACAGATTGAGGAATAATCAGGAACTTGATCCACTCATGATGAAGGACTCCTACCTGCAACTAAATGGGACTACTAATAGAGGTAATGGAGGCGTTGCTGACGCAATTGCCATCAAGTGCAGTCAGTACAAGGGGTTGTGGCAAAGAATGGAAGGAAATATGGTACCTGAGTCATTAAAGTAAGTAAGGCAAAAAAAGGAGTAAATGTTTTCCGGGACAGACCATGTTACAATGCAAGGGGTGCAAATTAGTTTATCATTTTGCACATAAGCTAAATACTAGCTGTGTTTTCATCTAGCACACCAATACTTGATAGCTTTATTTTTACACTGAAATTTAAAGTTGCTCTAGGACATGCCCTACCGTTACTTTATAGCTGTCCCCACATTTTAAATTTACCTCCCCTTCAATGCAACATGGTTTTGTCCAGGTGAAAAGTTACTCCTTTATTATGCTTTACTCTCCTTAATGACTCAGGTCCATGGAGTTTAGAAACAAGAGTGGCAGATATGAACATACAAGGGGAGCATCCGAAGTGTTAAGGGTTACTGGCATCAGAAAGTTGGCATTCTTCAGGGAACAGGGGGTGTGGAAACTGGATCCTAGGATGACCCCCCTTTCATTGCCTAGGAAGTAGCGTTTCCCGGCCTCTTGGTGCAAGCAGACAATAGGTGAACGGCCTCTCTGCAGTATAAACAAAGGTGATTCTTTATGCGGCGCTCACGTTCATCCCGGGAAAGACGAGAGCGTCCATTCTGCATGGATTCATCAACCGAAGAGACTGGAACCTTGAAAACGAGGAGCCAAGTGGGAGGAAAGTGTTGGGTTTGGGCCTTCTTCTGGGAGCGCTCTTGATGACGAATGTCCACCTTGATGCAAAGAGAAATTAGGTCATCCAAATTGTAAGGAAGATCACGAGAGGCTAAATCATCTTTACTCTGGTCAGAAGGTCCTTGCCAAAAGGTAGCCTCCAACGCTTGATTGTTCCACTTTAACTCGGATGCTAATGTCCGGAATTGGACAGTGTACCGTCCAGCCGGAAGCGAACCGGTACTGGAGAGAAAGAATACTAGAGGCAGCGGATGAAACTCGACCAGGCTCATCAAAAGACCCAACAAAAATTTTCAATGAAGACTGAGGAGTTACGTAGAGAAACATCATCACATTCTCATAGAGGGGAGGCCCATGCCAAAGCCTGACTGGAGAGAAATTATATATTCCTCTTTGGCTCTGAGGAAAAGTTGTCCGGGGCGAGCTCAAACTGGATAGAGCATTGGTTTAAAAAGCCCCAACAACCCTTGGGGTTGCCATCATATTTCTCCAGAGTGGGAATGTGCAATTCCTGGAAGTGATAGGACTGACACTGGCAGAGGGCATAGCAGCATACATTGTTTGTGGGGGACTCAGAGATCCCTGAAGAGAGTCTAGTCGAGACAATACTTCCTGGATACACTGGAGTACTTATGCCTGATTAGTGTTGTTTGACACGTTGAGCCAAGTGGAGGAGAAAATCATGGCCAGAGGTTTCCCTATGTCACTCACCGGACTGTGAGTGCTTCTTCCCGGACATTTAGGAACCGTGGCCGTCCTCCATCCTGAGGGACTGCGCATGCGCAGCCCTTTCTATACCTCCAGTGTATGTTCCTTTAACTTAATTGGCAGATCAGGCAACCTCCCTATATTAAGCACCTGTGGTCATCACCACATTGCCTGATCTTGGAGTCTCATTCCCCATGAGTCTCTGAAGGTGTTCCTGTGTTTCCTTGTTTATTCAGCCCTGCTGATTCCTGTGGTTTCCAAACCACTTCTACCTCTGTGGTTTCCAAACCACTTCTGCTACTGTGGTTCCCATACCACTTCTACCATCTACTGAATCATCGTGACTGTGAGCTGATTCCTATCCGCTGCCTCCGTGCACTACAGTCTTCTAATCACTTCAACTCTACCATGTATCATTGGGACTGTTAGCTGATGCCTATCCGCTGCCTCCGTGCATTACAGGCTTCAACCACATCCACTCACCTGTTCATGATTGTGACTGCCAGCTGATTCCTATCCGCTGCCTCCGTGCACTACAGGCTTCAACCTGCAACTCGTCTGTGTTTCATCATCGTGACTGCTAGCTGATTCCTATCCGCTGCCTCCGTGCACTACAGTCTTCAACCTGCAACTCGTCTGTGTTTCATCATCGTGACTGCTAGCTGATTCCTATCCGCTGCCTCCGTGCACTACAGTCTTCAACCTGCAACCCGTCTGTGTTTCATCGTGACTGTTTGGCTGATTCCTATCCGCTGCCTCTGTGCGCTTCAGTCTTCAGTCCTTGTCAACGCTCCCGTGTTTCCTTGAGTCTGCCTCCACTATTGCTACCCGCTATTCTCCGTGATCTACAGTGCCTGTTCAACTCTGCTCTCCCGTGTCCCATCGTTACTGCACCTGCTGGTTGCTATTGGCTACCTCCGTGTTCCCGCAGAGACCCGCTGCTGCTACTCCTCAGCACTACTCATCCATCTACTGCTGATCCGCTCTCCACGCTTTCCTGTGTTCCCTGCTGGTCTACCTTCCCGTGCGCTGCACCTACTAGACCACCGCTTCACCCATCCAGGGACTTCGCATCCTGCCGGCCTCCTGCCGTTCAGGTATCTCTGCACTCCTGTCTGACTGCCTCCTGAACCACGGTATGCATACTTCTCATTGACTGTGCTGTGTATTGCATACCTTGCTGGACTGTGTTGGTTCTCCTCTGGAGTGTGCTGTCCGCTGAGTCTATTGCCATCATTGACTGTGTTATCTTATGCTGGACTACTTCAAGAGACTTTCTATATTGGCAGTATTGTTCAGTCATTTATACATTTATATTGTGCATATTACTGTGGATCAAAGTCAAGGTGCCCGTGTATATATTGTGTTGCAGTCTCTCCCCGTGCACCTCCTCACATATATATTCAGTAGTACAACTTGCTAGTGGCAGACCACTGACTCCTGTTTACAGTTTCACCTGTTCCAGTATCCTCTCACATAGCAGTGGTACAACTTGCTAACGCAGACCACTGACTCCCCGGATATCTCCACTTGGATTCCATTCCTTCACTCAGACAGCGGTACAACTTGCTATCCGCAGACCGCTGACTCTCATCACCTCCTCGTTTCTGTTGGACATTCCTCCTCACTATAGCAGTGGTACAACTTGCTACCGCAGACCACTGACTACCTTCACGTGTCCTTTGTCCATACAGTTCCTCGTGTATTACTACCTCCATATTGCCAGTGCTGCTAGTCATAGACTTTCCTGAGCATCTCATCATCTGCTATTTCCTGTTCCGTGATCACCCTGCTACCAGAGTACCATATTACCACCTATACTGCTCTGGTAAGCCTATCACCAGGTGATCCCTGGGTAAAGACTCCTAGTGCCCGTGACAGTAAGATCAGGCCATGACAGACCCAGATACGGAACCTACTGCTAAAGAGATGCTGCAGCATCTGGTCAGTCGTGTGGAGCAACAGGATGCTCGCCAACAGCTGTTACTTCAATGTTACCAATCGTTAACCTCCCAAGGAACATCTGGACAGACTGTTACAGCTAGTATTGAAGCTCCTGTGCTTTCCTCCGTTTCCCCAGTGCCATCCCAGGTGTCTACAGCTCCTACGCTTCACCTGCCTACTCCGTCAAAATATGACGGGGACCCCAAAACTTGTAGAGGTTTCCTTAACCAATGTTCAGTCCATTTTGAACTCCAACCTCAAAATTTTTCTACCCATCGTTCCAGAGTGGCCTATCTTATCTCATTGTTTTCTGGACAAGCCCTGGCTTGGGCCTCCCCTCTGTGGGAGAGAAACGATCCAATTCTACAAGATAGTGCCAAATTCATTTCCACGTTCCGAAGTGTGTTCGATGAACCAGGTCGTGTGACCTCCGCTGCTTCCAGCATTCTTCGTTTGCGACAAGGCTCCCATACAGTAGGACAGTATGTCATTCAATTTAGGATCTTAGCCTCTGAACTTCAGTGGAACACTGAAGCATTAGTTGCCGCCTTCTGGCAGGGGCTCTCCGATAAAATTAAAGATGCACTGACTACCCAAGAGCTTCCTTCGTCACTAGAAGATTTGATCTCTCTTTGCCATCGTGTAGACATGAGATTTCGTGAAAGAGAATCTGAGAAAACAACTTCTGCTAAAGCACCTCTTCGTTTAAACCCTCAATTTCGTCCAGTTTCACCTTCTGTGATTCCCATGGAGATAGGACGTTCCAAATTATCTTTAGAAGAGAGGAAACGAAGAGTAAAGAATAGACTCTGTATCTATTGTGCTGATTCCACACATATGCTCAGTTCTTGCCCTAAGAAATCGGGAAATGCCAGGCCCTAACTAGTTCTGGAGAGGTGAAGTTAGGGTCCCTGGAGTCCTCTCCATTGTCTATGAAATCTAAAGTCTGCGCTTTCGATGTTACGATTTCCTTTGCTACTAAATCCTTTGAGTCACAGGCATTGATTGATTCCGGAGCAGCAGGAAATTTCATTTCTAAATCACTAGTGAATCAATGGTCCCTACCAGTGATCACTTTAAAAACACCCATTACTGTGACGGCTATAGATGGATCACGTCTCATCAATGGTCTCATCACCCAGAGTACGTCTCCAGTAACCCTTCAGATTGGTGTACTACACCATGAAGAAATTTCGTTTTTAATTCTTCCTGTTACGACAAGTCCGATTGTCTTAGGCCTTCCATGGCTTCAATGTCACTCTCCCCAGATTGACTGGCGCACCCCTCAAGTTACGTCTTGGGGGCCTGAATGTCACCATCGTTGTCTCTCTCAAGTTATTCCTCTTAAAGTACAGCAATCTTCCATCTCATCTTCCTCCCCGGGACTCCCTCCTCAGTATGCTTCATTTGCCGATGTGTTTGATAAAGCTCAGTCTGAACGTCTTCCTCCTCATCGTTCTTGGGATTGTCCGATCGACCTTCTACCTGGCAAGACTCCTCCCAGGGGTCGGGTCTATCCTCTCTCGTTACCTGAAACTCAAGCCACATCTGAGTACATACAGGAGAATCTCCAGCGTGGGTTCATTCGACCTTCCACCTCTCCCGCTGGAGCTGGGTTCTTCTTCGTCAAAAAGAAGGATGGATCATTACGCCCTTGTATAGATTTTCGTGGACTCAACGCCATTACTATCAAGAATCGGTATCCCATTCCGCTGATCACTGAGCTATTTGATCGCATCAAGGGAGCTCGGATATTTACTAAGTTGGATCTTCGTGGTGCCTACAATTTAATTAGAATCCGTTCCGGTGACGAATGGAAGACCGCGTTTAACACCAGAGATGGGCATTACGAATATTTAGTAATGCCCTTCGGGCTGTGTAATGCCCCCGCGGTTTTCCAGGGTTTCATCAATGAGATCTTTCGGGACTTATTATATGTATGTGTCGTTGTCTACCTGGACGACATATTGATCTTCTCACAGGACCTGCCTTCTCATCACCAACATGTGGCAGAGGTCCTCTCCAGACTACGGAAAAACTCATTGTTCTGTAAATTGGAAAAATGTTCATTCGAGTTACCCCAGATTCCATTCTTGGGGTATATAGTTTCCGGAGTTGGCCTGAAGATGGATCCAGACAAAGTAAATGCTGTACTACATTGGCCTCAGCCAACTACTCTTCGTGCCATCCAGCGTTTTTTAGGTTTTGCCAATTACTATAGACGCTTCATTCAAGACTTCTCATCCATTGCATCTCCCATTGTGGCCTTAACTCGGAAAGGGGCTAATACTAAGCAATGGTCATCTGAGGCTCTCCAAGCCTTTCAAATCCTCAAAGAGTCCTTCTCGTCTGCTCCCATTCTGCGACAACCTGATGTGACACTCCCCTTCTTCCTAGAAGTAGATGCCTCTAATGTGGGCTTAGGAGCTATTCTCTCCCAACGCTCGGAGCAACAAAAATTACATCCTTGTGCCTTCTACTCTCGGGGTCTTCTGCCCGCAGAGAAAAACTATACTATCGGGGACAAGGAGTTGCTGGCCATCAAAGCTGCATTAGAGGAATGAAGATACTTGTTGGAAGGAGCTCGCCATCCGGTGACGATCTTCACGGATCATAAGAACTTGTCATATTTGCAATCTGCTCAATGCTTGAACCCTCGTCAAGCAAGATGGTCTCTTTTCTTTTCCCGTTTTGAATTAATTATAACCTTCAAACCAGCTGCTAAGAACAAGAAAGCTGACGCTCTATCTCGAGCTTTTGTGACGTCCTCTGATGTAGAAGAGGTTCCCAACCATGCTATTCTAGACCCCAAATGTATTTCTCTGGCTGCTTCATCCACCAAAATGCTACCATTTGGGAAGACCCTCGTGCCTCCTACTCTGAGGAGGAAAATCCTTTCGTGGTTCCATGCCTCTCGTTTTTCTGGACACGCCGGTGAACATAAGACCTTTGAGATTCTCTCTCGTAGTTACTGGTGGCCTTCAATGAGGAGAGACGTCAAAGAGTTTATTGCTTCCTGTGATTTATGTTCTCAGTTCAAATCCTCCCGCAGAACTCCAGCAGGGTTGCTGCGACCACTACCCATTCCGTCCAAGCCTTGGACCCATATTAGTATGGATTTCGTTACTGATTTGCCACCAAGTAAGAATCACAATACTATTTGGGTAGTGGTAGACAGATTTTCGAAGATGGCTCATTTCGTCCCTCTGTCCGGTTTACCTTCCTCGTCTACTCTGGCTGAACATTTCATTAAAGAAATCTTCCGCATCCATGGATGTCCGTCTGAGATTGTGTCAGATAGAGGAGTACAATTCGTTTCCAGATTCTGGCGGGCCCTTTGTAAAACCTTGGGCATACGATTAGCACTCTCATCGTCTTACCATCTGCAATCTAACGGACAAACGGAACGAGTCAATCAAGATCTTGAGACTTTTATTAGGATGTTCTCTTCAGCCAACCAAGACAACTGGGTAGAATTGCTCCCTTGGGCTGAATTCGCCCATAACAACATGTACCATGAGTCATCATCCAAAACTCCATTCTTTGTGGTCTACGGCCACCATCCGTCTTTTCCGGAATTTCCTGCCCTCCCGCCCACCCAAGTTCCTGCTGTGGAGACTGCTTGTCAGACCTTCAAAAATATCTGGTCTCAGGTCAAAACCTGTTTAAAGAAGACATCTAACAAATATAAGTCTTTCGCAGATAAGAAGAGGCGGGCTATTCCACCACTAAAAATTGGAGATCGTGTCTGGTTATCTACCAAAAATATTCGTTTGAAGGTTCCATCTATGAAATTCGCCCCTCGTTTTATTGGTCCATATAGGATCATTCAAGTTATCAATCCAGTATGTGTTAAACTTCTTCTTCCTAAGAATCTTCGGATCTCCAATGCCTTCCATGTGTCCTTGCTCAAACCTCTCATCATCAACCGTTTCTCGACTCCTTCCTCAGCACCGCAGCCAGTTCAAGTTCATCAGGAGGAGGATTTCGAGATTACTGAGGTATTGGATGCAAAAATTTCGCGAGGAGTCCTCCGTTTCCTCGTTCATTGGAAGGGCTTTGGTCCTGAGGAGCGTTCATGGATAAAAGCTGAAGATCTTAATGCTCCTGCCCTTCTGAAGAAGTTTTATTCCAAAAATCCGGACAAGCCCGGTTCCAGGCGTTCTGTGCCCACCTTTAAAAGGGGGGGTACTGTCACTCACCGGACTGTGAGTGCTTCTTCCCGGACATTTAGGAACCGTGGCCGTCCTCCATCCTGAGGGACTGCGCATGCGCAGCCCTTTCTATACCTCCAGTGTATGTTCCTTTAACTTAATTGGCAGATCAGGCAACCTCCCTATATTAAGCACCTGTGGTCATCACCACATTGCCTGATCTTGGAGTCTCATTCCCCATGAGTCTCTGAAGGTGTTCCTGTGTTTCCTTGTTTATTCAGCCCTGCTGATTCCTGTGGTTTCCAAACCACTTCTACCTCTGTGGTTTCCAAACCACTTCTGCTACTGTGGTTCCCATACCACTTCTACCATCTACTGAATCATCGTGACTGTGAGCTGATTCCTATCCGCTGCCTCCGTGCACTACAGTCTTCTAATCACTTCAACTCTACCATGTATCATTGGGACTGTTAGCTGATGCCTATCCGCTGCCTCCGTGCATTACAGGCTTCAACCACATCCACTCACCTGTTCATGATTGTGACTGCCAGCTGATTCCTATCCGCTGCCTCCGTGCACTACAGGCTTCAACCTGCAACTCGTCTGTGTTTCATCATCGTGACTGCTAGCTGATTCCTATCCGCTGCCTCCGTGCACTACAGTCTTCAACCTGCAACTCGTCTGTGTTTCATCATCGTGACTGCTAGCTGATTCCTATCCGCTGCCTCCGTGCACTACAGTCTTCAACCTGCAACCCGTCTGTGTTTCATCGTGACTGTTTGGCTGATTCCTATCCGCTGCCTCTGTGCGCTTCAGTCTTCAGTCCTTGTCAACGCTCCCGTGTTTCCTTGAGTCTGCCTCCACTATTGCTACCCGCTATTCTCCGTGATCTACAGTGCCTGTTCAACTCTGCTCTCCCGTGTCCCATCGTTACTGCACCTGCTGGTTGCTATTGGCTACCTCCGTGTTCCCGCAGAGACCCGCTGCTGCTACTCCTCAGCACTACTCATCCATCTACTGCTGATCCGCTCTCCACGCTTTCCTGTGTTCCCTGCTGGTCTACCTTCCCGTGCGCTGCACCTACTAGACCACCGCTTCACCCATCCAGGGACTTCGCATCCTGCCGGCCTCCTGCCGTTCAGGTATCTCTGCACTCCTGTCTGACTGCCTCCTGAACCACGGTATGCATACTTCTCATTGACTGTGCTGTGTATTGCATACCTTGCTGGACTGTGTTGGTTCTCCTCTGGAGTGTGCTGTCCGCTGAGTCTATTGCCATCATTGACTGTGTTATCTTATGCTGGACTACTTCAAGAGACTTTCTATATTGGCAGTATTGTTCAGTCATTTATACATTTATATTGTGCATATTACTGTGGATCAAAGTCAAGGTGCCCGTGTATATATTGTGTTGCAGTCTCTCCCCGTGCACCTCCTCACATATATATTCAGTAGTACAACTTGCTAGTGGCAGACCACTGACTCCTGTTTACAGTTTCACCTGTTCCAGTATCCTCTCACATAGCAGTGGTACAACTTGCTAACGCAGACCACTGACTCCCCGGATATCTCCACTTGGATTCCATTCCTTCACTCAGACAGCGGTACAACTTGCTATCCGCAGACCGCTGACTCTCATCACCTCCTCGTTTCTGTTGGACATTCCTCCTCACTATAGCAGTGGTACAACTTGCTACCGCAGACCACTGACTACCTTCACGTGTCCTTTGTCCATACAGTTCCTCGTGTATTACTACCTCCATATTGCCAGTGCTGCTAGTCATAGACTTTCCTGAGCATCTCATCATCTGCTATTTCCTGTTCCGTGATCACCCTGCTACCAGAGTACCATATTACCACCTATACTGCTCTGGTAAGCCTATCACCTGGTGATCCCTGGGTAAAGACTCCTAGTGCCCGTGACACCCTAGTTCCATCTGTCATGGCCAAAGTATACTGTCAGAGTCATAGAAGACTGTAGACACACCGGAATCACCAACTTTTATGTACTCTACTGAGCAAGGAGGTGCAGAGTCTACAGTCATGGCCAAAAGTTTTGAGAATGACACAAGTATTGGTTTTCACAAAGTTTGCTGCTTCAGTGTTTTCAGACCTTTTTGTCAGATGTTGTTATGTTATACTGAAGTAAAATTACAAGCATTTCATAAATATCAAAGGCTTTTATTGACAATTACATTAAGTTTATGCAAGAGTCAATATTTGCAGTGTTGACCCTTATTTTTGAAGACCTATGCAATTCGCCCTAGCATGCTGTCAATCAACTTCTGGGCCACATACTGACTAATGGTCGCCCATTCTTGCCTAATCAATGCTTTGTCAGAATTTGTGGGTTTTTATTTGTCCACCCGCCTCATGAGGATTGACAACAAGTTCTCAATGGGATTGAGGTCTAGGGAGTTTACTGGCCATGGACCCATAATTTTAAGGTTTTGATCCCGAGCCATTTAGTTATCAATTTTGCCTTATGGCAAGGTGCTCCATCATGCTGGAAAAGGCAATGTTCGTCGCCAAACTGTGCTTGAATGGTTGGGAGAAGGTGCTCTTGAAGGATGTTTTGGCACCATTCTTTATTCATAGCTGTGTTCTTAGTTAAAATTGTGAGTGAGCTCACTCTTTTGGCTGAGAAGCAACCCCACACATGAATGGTCTTAGGATGCTTTACTTTGGGCATGACACAGCTGATGGTAGCGCTCACCTTTCCTTCTCCGGATGAGCATTTTTCCAGATGCTGTGATAGGGACTTCAACCATTTACCCTCTGAGTGAGTTTAGATTCATTCTGTTTGCTGTGGTACAGACTTCAATCATTTACCCTTTGAGTGAGTTCTGAATCATCCTGCTTGCTGTGATACGGACTCCAACCATTTACCATTATGTGAACTGAGCTTCCCTCTGCTTGCTGTGATACAGACTTTAACCATTAACCCTTTGTGTGAATTCAGCTTCATTCTGCCTTCTGAAATAAAGACTTTGGCTCTTAATTCCTTGTGTGGTTTCAACTTCACTCTATCTGCTCGTGTACAGATTCCAGCTGTTATTTTCCATGTGGATCCTCCTCTCTTCAATCTCTTCCTGTGTCTCCTACTGGCTATCTGGGGTAGTAGGTTGTTGTTCTGAGTCATCCATGTTCTGGAGCCATCACTGTGTCTTTGGGTACTAACTTCCAGTTCCAAACCTACCCTTGGTTCTGAGTTGCCCAGGCTTATTCTGTTCAGGAGGTTGCCACTGCTGTATAGTTCTGGGTCTTCCCAGTACCAGTTGTGGTACTATATCAGTCGGAGTTCTTGGAGGTACTCAGTCTCTGGTTGTGAGTTCAGGTCCTCCCTGTTCCCACGTCCAGGTTCCAGTCCATCAGGTCCAGATTCTAGTCATTTAGTTCAGTACGGAGTACAATCCATCACTCTTCCTCTCAACATCCGGTATACAGAAATAGAGTAACCTCTATGAACAAGACATTTATCCGGCCTTCCAATTTCCACTACATTCCTGCCACAGCTAGTCCCAAGGGTTGCAAGATAGATCCCAGGAACCCTACTGCTGTGACAGGTTGAGTGCATCCATATAATTTTATTTTCTGTAACAAAACAGTTTGTCAGGGGAGTACAAAGGCAATGAATTTTCACAAAGGCTGGGTCAGACGGCGTCCCTGCATTTCTGCTGCTGCTGGGGATGGACGCCCAACTCCCTCCAGCCGCAAGCGTTCCGTTATCTAGCAAAGGGACACAGTATCTGTTCTGCCGTCTGTGCACATGCGCAGGTCTGTCCCCGTTGCCTAGCAGCGGGGAGGCTTCTTGTTAGTGTCGGTGGGTTGAACCGGCCGCTACTGCCTATCCGGAGCTGGCTTCTTTATGCTCCAATCAGGAGCTTTCTGCCTCTATTTAAGTTTGCCTCTGACACCACAGGGTATTAGGCTCACACCTGATCTCCAGCATTTGCTCCAGCATTCTGTTCCTTGTCGGCTTTCTTCTTTCCTTCCTGTTGGCTCGGCTTGTTACGGACTACTCTTTGGATCCTGATTTGGCACGGATACTGCTCCTCTGGTACAATTCGGCTTCCCTGACCACTCTTTGGCTCCTGATTCTGTACTGCATCGTCCTCCTGGTTACGACCTTGGCCTGTCTAACTATCCGCTCTTCACCTATCTCGCTGGAGACTGTCTCGGAGAACCATGATCTGCGCTCCCTCTGCGGCCAAGTCCATACCTCTTTGCAGAGGTCCCTGGTGAACACAAGGGGTGTGCTAGACTCTGGACAAGGTGAACCCTCCGCCCGGGATTTGTTGGCTGAAGATAAAAAGACTTCAAGCAACAAGGAGGCCCCCTTGTCAAGAAGAAATGAAGACTGCAAGCAAAAAGGGGGGCTTTTTGCCCAAGAAGAAAAGAAGACATAACAAGCAGGTACTTTTGGACACAAATACTTTTGGGACATTACAAGCAGGGACTTTGGATACAAATTTAATTGGGACTTGGTTTACATCCATTTTCGGATTAAAAGCTGCTGACAACAGATGAAAACATTTGTGGTGAGTATAATGGAGATTTATTATTTTTAATAAAAATATATGGTATAAATGAGGGCGTTTATTGTCTTTATTGTGGGTTTTTATTTTTATTAAATGTATGCGGTGTTAACAAGGCTGTGGTGGTTTCTTTACATATCGGCGGGGAGGCTTCTTGCTAGTGTCGGCAGGCTGTGCTGGCCACTTCTGCATATCCGGAGCTGGCCTCCTTATGCTCCAATCAGGAGCTTTCTGCCTCTGTTTAAACCTACCTCTGACACCACTAGGGTGCCAGAGTATTAGGTTCACACCTGATCTCCAGCGTTTGTTGCAGCATTCTGTTCCTTGTATCCTGTTGATTATGACCTTGGCCTGTCTGACTATCTGCAGGTCACCGATCCTGCTGGTGACTGTCTCGGAGAACCGCAACCTGCACTCACTCTGTGGCCAAGTCCATACCTTCTTGAGGTCCCTGGTGAAATCCAGGGGTGCGTTAGACGCCCCGCCTCTCTGTACAGTCGCATCAACACCAGCAGATAGCTTCCATCGCACTTCCATTGTGACAGGCTGAATTTAACTAATGCAGCGTCCTCGCAAATAACAGATACCAAATGGGAAGATTTTTTTAACGTCTATACTTATTGCAGGGTCAGCAAGAATAAACAATGCAGGCAACTTTTATAGTGCAAATAGTCAGTAAACTGTGACCAAGTCTAAGGCAAAACAATAAGATTAGTGCCGATGTAAGGAACATTATAAATAAATTAAGCTGATCCAGAAATAATTATGAATTAAAGAGAAGGGGAAGGGAGAGGGGCAGACGAAAAGACTTCTCCCAGTACGGAAGAATGAATGGGGAGGGGGGATAGATCCGAGAGGACTTATGGCAAATATGCCGAATAGGGAAGAGCCTTTATGCATAGGGAATTTATGAATAGGGAAAAGCCTTTATGCTCTTGTTTTTAATACATATGTGGGGGTGGATGTTGAAATGGAATATCCATGACTCCAAAGTTTTAAGACGATATGGACAATTGTTACAAATTCATACAAAGTGGTCTGACTACAAGCACAGTGGATATTGCGCAATCAAGAGAAACCAGGTGAAAACAAATCCTCTAAGGTAGTGCAGGTATGAGTCCCAGCCAAAAGACAAAGCTTGAATATAACACAAGTTTTGAGGTAATACTGATATATAAAACAGTCTTTGTAGCAATGCAGATATATAACATTGTGTCTGTGACAATACTGTTATATAACAGTCTTTATAGCAATGCAGAAATATACATAATCTTTACTACAGATGCACGCAGAACGTAAGTCGCAGATTCAGGTATCAGGAACCAGAAGACAATAGGTTGCACTACCAGGTTTCAGGAACCAGAAGACTGCTTAATGCAGAGCCAGGAACTGCTTGTTGCAAGGTCAGAATCACACAGAATACAGATACAGGAAACAGGAAGCTAGCATATGATGCTATCACTGGCAATGAGTGCAGGACAGATGAAGCCTTCCACTTCAAGTGTGGGGCAAAATGAGTGTGATGAGAAAAAAGATACTATTTTGAAACATACTCTACCTTTATTGTACAGTATGCATGTATGGTACAATGTGAATATGATGAGACAAAACAAGGACACAATTTTGAATTATACTTTGCCTTTATTGATGTAAATACAATAACAATATGATTGATGGATATCTATGTAATATATGTAATATATAACAAGTAGTTGAACAGTTTTAGGGCAATATGAGTAAGATGAGACAAAAAAAGGACATCATTTTGCAAGATACTTTGCCTTTATTGCTGTAAATTGTCACGAGCTGCGGCGGTACGCTGCATCCCTGGCGTAAGGTAGCAGCCGAGCACGTGCATTAGTTACAATGCACTGTTATCTTTGTGGCATTGAGTAGGAGGGTGTAGGGACATCCTCCAACTCCAGGGGGAGCTCTCGCATAATTCTAATGTGTCATTTATATTTTCATACATGTTCCTGGTTTGTGATATGACCTATGCTAGTTCTAAGCTAGTAATTAATTAGCAGCCTCCTGAGGGTGATTCTCAGCCCTGTCCTCCTCCTCCTCCTTTCTGATTTGTCCATCAAGGTATTTAAGGCAGTGAGGACTGGGCCTCACTGCCGGTTATAGTCCCTACTTGCTAGCATACTGCAAAGTCCACACCTTCTTGCTAGGGTCCCTGGTGGAAACTATGCCATGTTACAATACACACCTCCATTGGAGTTAGCACTAAATGAGGCAGATCATATTGAATCCATGGTTGCAGTGCTGTTCCTGACAATATTTAATCTCAATTAATATTTTAAATGTTAATATGATACAAGTGTCGATGTCATATACAGTATTAAATATCATTTATAAAATGTTTGAAAATGTGTTTAACCTAGTGCTCCCATATTTATAACCTGAAGTTTTCAGAGGCTATTAAGTCCACCCCATTACAAAACCAGAAGGACACAAGGACAGAAAAAATTACTTCCTATACCAGGTATAGAAGTACTCCGGCGCTAGTCGGAAAATAGAGGATAGACAATAAATATATAGATAAACCAAAAACTACTATAAAAAATAATCAATTAAGTAGAATTATGTGAACATGATAATCAAAATAAACAATCACACTCCGGCTAGTTCATGGGACCTATTGCTTACCCCAAACAAAAACCTGAACACAGAAAAAGAAAGAAAAGAACCGTGCTGTGTAGATTGAACACTAATTCAAGTAAGGAAAATATTAATCCATCCTATGCACAAATATGGTATAGAAAAGAGAGTCTCTAAATTAAAAACAATAGTTTAATTCACATAAAATATAAAGCACATATTAGCAAAAAGACACATAAAAAATGATTGCAAACAAGCAAAAAGAAAAAGGGCTCCAAGCAAAGTTCCAGCAATATATCCAATTCGGTCAGACACTGATGGAACCTTATCTAAAAGCAATCTCCTGAGGAATCCTGGTAGCATTAGTATTAGGGAGAAAACATATCCCAATTCAATAATGTCTTATGCTCCAACATGGATCCCACTATTCAAGTGTAACGGAGAAACCAAGGTCCTCAATATGTAAAAACTCCAAAATAATTATTGCCACGTAATCCTTCTGTTCCAGTATCGGGTATAATAGCAGTCCCAATATAAGACAAAGAAACGTCTTACTACTGTCCTTGCGTATAACAACCCTCCAGGAGGGATATCAGACTGAACATGCATGCTAAAGAGACGCGGGCAGCCCATATGTAGCGTCTTCACGGTCCACTGGTGGGTGCAACTTGCTAATTCGTACGGTTAAGGAACGTCAATGGAAGTGTTAGTTCAGCCTGATTAATGTTACTGGTACGGAATGCTGGATCTCTAACAGCCTATACCTACGCATTTCGTTTTGACACAGCAAAACTTTTTCAATGCTGTTTTTAATCAGTCCAGAGCCTGCATTTAAAGGTTGGGACGAATATCGCCCCTTAATCTATCAGTCCTCATGTGTTAAATAATTAATCAATCAAATCTTACTTAATAATACAGGTGCCTAGACCAAACACACTTATGTATCTTACACCCTATAATCAATAACATAAATAATGTACTGACAAAATGTAACATTATACTAAAAGAGACCCAATTACCTAAATTATATATATATATATATATATATATATATATATATATATATATATACATACACACACACACATAAATATGAAATATATATATATATATATATATGTCAAAAATATACATGATAAAGACACCAGGGGGTAAATGTATCATACTCCGGTTTGTACAAGTCGCCGGAAATCGGCAAATTGACAGCTAAAATTAAGTTTCCCTTTACAAGGCAGCGCCGCTTTAAATTTTTTAACTCGCCGATTTCCAGCGACTTGTACAAACCGGAGTATGATACATTTACCCCCAGGGGCTAGATTTACTAAGAATCGTGTTTGGTGACGGTTTGAACCATCATGCATCGCCGCGTTTCTCCGGCGATTTGGCATGTCAAATAGCCGGATTTACTATTTGGCGGTTTTAAGGTTGTATGTGAATCTGCTGTCGATGTAACGGCGGTTGCCAAGATTCAAAACACGGCGGTTTCGTTTTCTGACTGGTTTTTTGAGTACTCCTTGAAAAAGCATAGCGAAACGCGCGTCGAGCGTTTCACTGGGGGAATACTATACTTAGCCTAACTAGACATTAGAAATGGTCAAGAGTTTGTTTGTGTTCATTAGTTGGGATTATGGCCAGAGATAGTAGGGGGGCAGAGGGTGAGGAGAGGGAGATGGAGCTGGAGAGGACAGAGGAAGGTGAGGAAGGGCTAGAGGAGACAGGACAGGGGAGGAAGACAAAGTCAGGGAGGAATGTCAGATTTTCTCACGATGAGAATTGTGTGTTGGTGCACAACATTGTTCCCCGTTACGAGATTATTTTAGGGAACCTAGCAGCCCGTACGCCGCTAAGGCGGCGTCACCAATTGTGGTCTAAGATATGTGAGGCGGTGAATGCGGTGGGACCTTTAAAGCGGTAAGTGTCTAACTGCCGCAAAAGATTTTCAGACATCAAGAAACGCCTTAAAGAAAAATGGCTCAGGAGAGGAGGGCAGCAAGAGGCAAAGGTGGTGGCCCACCACTTCAAGTGGAATATACGAGGAGTTGCGTGAGATACTGACCCGTGAAATTATGTAAATGACCAGAACACGAATGCACCCTCTTTTGGTCAAGGAAGTGATGAGTTGTTTGCATATTTTACTGTAAGTGTTTTGAAATGAAGCATTCAATTAAAAAAGGGTTTGTTGTTTAATAACTAAATGCACTTTTGCAAAGTACACTGCATACATGAGTAAATGTTTTCCACTGCTAATACAGTTTTTGGTATTATTCAAACATTCAGATTCACCTGTAAGATAGTCCACTCCGAGTCCAAAATCGACTCCTCCACCTTCTGTTAGGGATTCTGCCCCTGAAGTGCAAGATGGTGTGTGTTGCAGATTTTGCATAAAAACATTGTTTTCAAGCATTTGTTATGTGTAAATGCTTGTGGAAATGTGAAATACCTTGATTGATATACGTTTGTAGAATTCATCTGGAAGTACTACATAGAGGCTGGGCAAAAGGAGTAATTGTTTACCCCACTCCAACAACTTGCAACATTTTGGAGCCTACACCCTCTTGTTTGGGTAACAAACTAATTTGGTTTCACTGTGGCCTCAGCCTAACACATAGGATACATGAGCTTTTACTACCTTAAAATATGAGTATTATCCTTAAGCAGGACCTATATGTCAACTAGTCAGAAAAGTTGAGTTTTGAAAAGAGTCTGTAGTTAAACAATGTTATGTGTTTGCCTGCAGTGTCCAAAATTAAAATGACAAGCATGTGATTTTCTATAAAATTACCTTGGTCTTTTCTCCACAGGAACCTCATCATCTCTTCAAGACCAGCGCCAGTCAGCGCAGATGTCACCTCCTGACGACACACAGGAAGACACAGTCATCACTTTAAATGTGGTAGATGGCCCCGTGTCTAGGTGCCAGAAACAAGCAACTGGCCCTTCGGAACAGACACCAGAGCAACAAACTGCACCTCCTCAGCTGGATACAGGGCGAGAAATGGCCCAATCCAACGCCAATTTTCAGGTCCTGCAGTCTGTTTATGGACACTCAAACCAGACATATTTCTCATATTATTGGACATTTGAGGCGTTCCTATCACAGTACTAGCCTAATTCCTTCTTCATTAAATCGCATAGCTGCAGCTATAGAGCAATCCAATGTCAGCATGATTCAAATGACTGGTGCTGTGGAGACCTTACACACCACAGTAAAGGAGGTCAATGCCAATCTGAATTGTATGGCTGCCCAAATTCATCAGGACACAACAGTACGGTTACCTTTGCCAGTATGCTCTCCTGAAACCAATTTGGCTAGTACGCCAGGACGCTCCGTGCAAAGTACTGCACCAAGGAGACGTGCTCGCACCAGGGGGGCGAGGAAGAGTAGAGAGTGTCATCCGAACCTCTGATGCACCTGCCAAAAGGCGTAGGTAGCCTAATGTGTGTAGAATTTACCCAACAACCTGTCAAATATTTGGTTCTGATTTTTTAAGTGTTCTTCTTTTCTCAGTTCTGAAAAATGTTGCACTATTTACAGTCTATTATACTTCTGTTACGTGTACCCTGTGCATATCAGAAATTGAGTGTGTACATTGTGGGGTATGTTTATGCAAAATGCATGTGTACTTGAGCTTAGGTACCACAATAAATGTTGTTTCATTTAAACTAAAAAAAATCTGTCTGTCCTGCCTGTAAAACACTATTATACTGTGTGCAAAAAAGTTGGCACATTTGGTACTTACGTATTGCCACCTGTCTGACACTTAGCACTGAATATTAAAGGTTGCACATGAGCAGAACTCACTACCCTGTGCTCAGGAAAAGCAAAGAAATATGGGTTAATTTTACACGTGACACCTAAACCAAAAAAAAAACAAAAAAAAAAAAACTTTTCAAATTAAAAGACAAAACCAAAAAAAAAAATTTAACTTATGCTCACACTGGCAAAATAGCAGAAACTATATGCTGTTAGGTCAATCTCACCAATCACAACCACCTCTTTTATTTTGGTAGTTTAAATGGCGTTTTTCCGGCGGTTTGTCAAACCCTTCCATAATAAATCCGGCTGTTTGTATGTTCAACATTGTTAAAATCGGGATGGCGGATTGTAAAGTGGTGGTTTTGTAAAATGTCTTTTCTGGCCGTTTTGACGGTGGTTTGGGCTTTAGTAAATCCGGCGGCTTCAAAACCGCCGGCAAACTAGCCTAGAAGTGGTGGGTTGAGCAAACCGCCCTTTAGTAAATCTAGCCCTAGAAGTCTAGATGATGGAGTTACAACTAGTAGAAAAAAGGGACTATCCTAGGAAAATCAGGATATGTGTAAGGTCTATTTTAAGAAGAGATGAGCGCACTCAGATTTCTGAAATCCGAGCCCACCCGAACGTTGCCGATCCGAGTCGGATCCGAGACAGATCCGGGTATTGGCGCCAAATTCAAATCTGAAACTGAGGCTCTGACTCATAATCCCGTTGTCGGATCTCGCGATACTCGGATCCTATAAATTCCCCGCTAGTCGCCGCCATCTTCACTCGGGCATTGATCAGGGTAGAGGGAGGGTGTGTTAGGTGGTCCTCTGTCCTGGTAGATCTCGTGCTGTGCTGTTTAGTTCTGTGCTGTGCTGTTTAGTTCTGTGCTGTGCTGTGCTGTGTTCTGCAGTATCAGTCCAGTGGTGCTATGTGCTGTGCTCTGTCCTTCTGAGGTCAGTGGTGCTGCTGGGTCCTGTGCTGTGTCCTGTTCAGTCCAGTGGTGCTGTGTCCTGTGCTCTGTGCTTCTAAGGGCATAGTTATTTCCCCAATATTCCCCTGTGTTTAAAAAAATAAAAAAAAGTTATTTAAAAAAATACCAAAAACTAATTTCATTTTTTTTAATTACCACAAAATTTGCACAACCAATCCTGCAGTATAAGCCCATTGGTACTGCAATATTACCAAGTTCACACATTCAGCAGTAAAAGTCCAGTGGTACTGCAATATTACAAAGTTCACACATTCTGCAGTATCAGTCCAGTGGTGCTGTGTCCTGTGCTCTGTCCTGCGCTCTGTCCTGCTGAGTTCCGTAGTGCTGCTGGGTCCTGTGCCGTGTCCTGTTCAGTCCAGTGGTGCTGTGTCCTGTGCTCTGTGCTTCTAAGGGCATAGTTATTTCCCCATTATTCCCAAGTTTTTAAAAAATAAAAAAAAAGTAAAAAAAAATTAAAAATTAAAAATTAAAAAAAATATATATAATTATAACCAAATTTGCAAAACCAATCCAGCAGTATAAGTCCATTGGTACTGCAATATTACAAAGTTCACACATTCTGCAGTATCAGTCCAGTGGTGCTGTGTCCTGTGCTCTGTCCTGCTGAGTTCCGTAGTGCTGCTGGGTCCTGTGCCGTGTCCTGTTCAGTCCAGTGGTGCTGTGTCCTGTGCTCTGTGCTTCTAAGGGCATAGTTATTTCCCCATTATTCCCAAGTTTTTAAAAAAAAAAAAAAAAGTAAAAAAAAATTAAAAATTAAAAATTAAAAAAAATATATATAATTATAACCAAATTTGCAAAACCAATCCAGCAGTATAAGTCCATTGGTACTGCAATATTACAAAGTTCACACATTCTGCAGTATCAGTCCAGTGGTGCTGTGTCCTGTGCTCTGTCCTGCTGAGTTCCGTAGTGCTGCTGGGTCCTGTGCCGTGTCCTGTTCAGTCCAGTGGTGCTGTGTCCTGTGCTCTGTGCTTCTAAGGGCATAGTTATTTCCCCATTATTCCCAAGTTTTTAAAAAATAAAAAAAAAGTAAAAAAAAATTAAAAATTAAAAATTAAAAAAAATATATATAATTATAACCAAATTTGCAAAACCAATCCAGCAGTATAAGTCCATTGGTACTGCAATATTACCAAGTTCACACATTCTGCAGTATCTTGTGCTACATATAATGGAGACCAAAAATTTTAGGATAAAGTAGGGAAAGATCAAGACCCACTTCCTCCTAATGCTGAAGCTGCTGCCACTAGTCATGACATAGACGATGAAATGCCATCAACGTCGTCTTCCAAGCCCGATGCCCAATCTCGTAGTACCGGGCATGTAAAATCCAAAAAGCCCAAGTTAAGAAAAAGTAGCAAAAAGAGAAACTTAAAATCATCTGAGGAGAAACGTAAAGTTGCCAATATGCCATTTACGACACGGAGTGGCAAGGAACGGCTTAGGCCCTGGCCCGTGTTCATGACTAGTGGTTCAGCTTCACCCACGGATCTTAGCCCTCCTCCTCCTCCCCCCCCCTACAAAAAAATTGAAGAGAGTTATGCTGTCAGCAACAAAACAGCAAACAACTCTGCCTTCTAAAGAGAAATTATCACAAATCCACAAGGCGAATCCAAGGATGTTGGTGGTTGTCAAGCCTGACCTTCCCATCACTGTACGGGAAGAGGTGGCTCGGGAGGAGGCTATTGATGATGTAGCTGGCGCTGTGGAGGAACTTGATGATGAGGATGGTGATGTGGTTATTGTAAATGAGGCACCAGGGGGGGAAACAGCTGATGTCCATGGGATGAAAAAGCCCATCGTCATGCCTGGTCAGAAGACCAAAAAATGCACCTCTTCGGTCTGGAGTTATTTTTATCCAAATCCAGACAACCAATGTATGGCCATATGTAGCTTATGTAAAGCTCAAATAAGCAGGGGTAAGGATCTTGCCCACCTAGGAACATCCTCCCTTATACGTCACCTGAATAACCTTATAGTTCAGTGGTTAGTTCAGGAACTGGGGCTAGGACCCTCATCGGTACAGGGACACCTAAATCCCGTGGTCCAGTTGGATACACACCAGCAACACCCTCCTCGTCAACTTCCTCCACAATCTCCATCAGATTCAGTCCTGCAGCCCAAGTCAGCAGCCAGACTGAGTCCTCCTCAATACGGGATTCATCCGAGGAATCCTGCAGCGGTACGCCTACTACTGCCACTGCTGCTGTTGCTGCTGTTAGTCGGTCATCTTCCCAGAGGGGAAGTCGTAAGACCGCTAAGTCTTTCACAAAACAATTGACCGTCCAACAGTCGTTTGCCATGACCACAAAATACGATAGTAGTCACCCTATTGCAAAGCGCATAACTGCGGCTGTAACTGCAATGTTGGTGTTAGACGTGCGCCCGGTGTCCGCCATCAGTGGAGTGGGATTTAGAGGGTTGATGGAGGTATTGTGTCCCCGGTACCAAATCCCGTCGAGATTCCACTTCACTAGGCAGGCGATACCAAAAATGTACAGAGAAGTACGATCAAGTGTCCTCAGTGCTCTAAAAAATGCGGTTGTACCCACTGTCCACTTAACCACGGACATGTGGACAAGTGGTTCTGGGCAAACAAAGGACTATATGACTGTGACAGCCCACTGGGTAGATGCATCCCCTTCCGCAGCAACAGCAACAGCTGCATCAGTAGCAGCAACTACAAAATGGCTGCTCGTGCAAAGGCAGGCAACATTGTGTATTACAGGCTTTATTAAGAGGCACCAACATATTAGAGAAAATTAGGGAAATTATCTCCCAGTGGCTTACCCCACTTAGACTCTCATGGGGATTTGTGGTGTCAGACAATGCCAGTAACATTGTGCGGGCATTAAATATGGGCAATTTCCAGCACGTCCCATGTTTTGCCCACACCATTAATTTGGTGGTGCAGCATTACCTCAAGAGTGACAGGGGTGTGCAGGAGATGCTTGCGGTGGCGCGCAAAATTGCTGGACTCTTTCGGCATTCAGCTAGTGCCTACCGCAGACTAGAGGCACATCAAAAAAGCATGAACCTGCCCTGCCATCACCTCAAACAAGAGGTTGTGACGCGCTGGAACTCCACCCTCTATATGCTGCAGAGGATGGAGGAGCAGCAAAAGGCCATTCAGGCCTACACAGCCACCTACGACATAGGCAAAGGAGTGGGGATGCGCCTCAGTCAAGCGCAGTGGAGACTGATTTCCGTGTTGTGCAAGGTTCTGCAGCCATTTGAACTTGCCACACGAGAAGTCAGTTCCGACACTGCCAGCTTGAGTCAGGTCATTCCCCTGATCAGGCTGTTGCAGAAGCAGCTGGAGAAAGTGAGGGAGGAGCTGGTAAGCCATTGCGATTACACCAAGCATGTAGCTCTTGTGGATGTAGCCCTTCGTACGCTTTGCCAGGATCCGAGGGTGGTCACTCTTTTAAAGTCAGAGGAATACATTCTGGCCACCGTGCTCGATCCTCGGTTTAAAGCGTATGTTGTGTCTCTGTTTCCGGCGGACACAAGTCTACAGCCGTGCAAAGACCTGCTGGTCAGGAGATTGTCCTCTGAAGAGGACCGTGACATGCCAACAGCTCCACCCTCATTTTCTTCCACATCTATGGCTGCGAGGAAAAAGCTCAGTTTTCCCAAAAGAGGCACTGGCGGGGATGCTGATAACATCTGGTCCGGACTGAAGGACCTGCCAACCATTGCAGACATGTCTACTCTCGCTGCATTGGATGCTGTCACAATAGAAAAAATTGTGGATGATTACTTTGCTGACACCATCCAAGTAGACATGTCAGACAGTCCATATTGTTACTGGCAGGAAAAAAAGGCAGTTTGGAAGCCCCTGTACAAACTGGCTCTATTTTAACTGAGTTGTCCCCCCTCCAGTGTGTACTCGGAAAGAGTTTTTAGTGCAGCGGGGAACCTGGTCAGTGAGCGGCGAAGGAGGTTGCTTCCTCATAACGTTGAAAAAATGATGTTTATAAAAATGAATAATCAATTCCTCAATGAAGTACAGCACTGCCCTCCAGATACTACAGAGGGACCTGTGGTTGTGGAGTCCAGCGGGGACGAATTGATAATGTGTGATGAGGAGGAAGTACACACTGTAGGGGGAGAGGAATCAGAGGTTGAGGATGAGGACGACATCTTGCCTCAGTAGAGCCTGTTTAGTCTGTACAGGGAGAGATGAATAGCTTTTTTGGTGTGGGGGCCCAAACAAACCAATCATTTCAGCCAAAGTTGTTTGGTAGGCCCTGTCGCTGAAATGATTGGTTTGTTAAAGTGTGCATGTCCTATTTCAACAACATAAGGGTGGGTGTGAGGGCCCAAGGACAATTCCATCTTGGAACTTTTTTTTTTGCATTATATGACCAATCAACAGTCGTTTGCCATGTTCAAAAAGTAAAACCAAATTTAAACAAATTCAAGAAATTAAACCAAAAGTAAAATGCCCTGTCATAATTTAAAACAAGAGGTATTGACGTGCTCTAAAACTACTGTATTGTTGTTTATATTTTATAAACACTACACTTGAAAGCTTGAGTCTTTCAATAAAAAAGTAACTGTCCATTGCACGAATATTTGCAACAGGGACAATTTTAGGGTTAAGAAAGTCAACTAATAACACTTCGACGCTGTCTGTCTTTATAAACACTACACTTGGAAGTTGGAGGAGGTATTGTGGCCCCGGCACCAAATTTACTACCGGGGCCACTCCACTGTGCAGTCCATATTTAGGTGTATCAGATATTAAACAACGGTGACAGTTGATGCCCAATTTTTTAATTATATTGTGGCCTCGGTACCAAATTGTGTACCGGGGCCACCACACTACGCAGTCCATACCCTTTTTTGGTGGAATTCTGACCCGTGGAGGGTTTTTTAATTATATTGTGGCCTCGGTACCAAATTGTGTACCGGGGCCACCACACTACGCAGTCAAGATAGATAGATGCGTATCATAGATAAAGTACATTCAGTGGTGTGGGGCAAATTGAAAAATATTCAAAATGCACTGACATTATCAAAAACAAGAGGTTGTCACACGCTAAAACTCCAACATGTATATGATGGAGAGGATGGAGGAGCAGCCGTATGTGCAGTGTAATGCAGACCTGTTGAAGGTTTTTTATATATTTTATTGTGGTGCCCAGTGCCCACTCCTCTACGCAGTCCAGATACATTTATTGGTGCGAATCATAAAAGTTCAGGGTTTTTAATATATATTGTGGTGACCCACTCCTCTACGCAGTCCAGGTACATTTATTGGTGCGAATCATACAAGTTGATGGTTTTCTTATTATATATATTGTGGTGACCCACTCCTCTACGCAGTCCAGATACATTTATTGGTGCGAATCATAAAAGTTCAGGGTTTTTAATATATATTGTGGTGACCCACTCCTCTACGCAGTCCAGGTACATTTATTGGTGCGAATCATACAAGTTGATGGTTTTCTTATTATATATATTGTGGTGACCCACTCCTCTACGCAGTCCAGATGCATTTATTGGTGCGAATCATAAAAGTTCAGGGTTTTTAATATATATTGTGGTGACCCACTCCTCTACGTAGTCCAGGTACATTTATTGGTGCGAATCATACAAGTTCAGGGTTTTTAATATATATTGTGGTGACCCACTCCTCTACGCAGTCCAGGTACATTTATTGGTGCGAATCATAAAAGTTCAGGGTTTTTAATATATATTGTGGTGACCCACTCCTCTACGCAGTCCAGGTACATTTATTGGTGCGAATCATACAAGTTGATGGTTTTCTTATTATATATATTGTGGTGACCCACTCCTCTACGCAGTCCAGGTACATTTATTGGTGCGAATCATAAAAGTTCAGGGTTTTTAATATATATTGTGGTGACCCACTCCTCTACGCAGTCCAGGTACATTTATTGGTGCGAATCATACAAGTTGATGGTTTTCTTATTATATATATTGTGGTGACCCACTCCTCTACGCAGTCCAGATACATTTATTGGTGCGAATCATAAAAGTTCAGGGTTTTTAATATATATTGTGGTGACCCACTCCTCTACGCAGTCCAGGTACATTTATTGGTGCGAATCATACAAGTTCAGGGTTTTTAATATATATTGTGGTGACCCACTCCTCTACGCAGTCCAGGTACATTAATTGGTGCAAATCATAAAAGTTCAGGGTTTTTAATATATATTGTGGTGACCCACTCCTCTACGCAGTCCAGGTACATTTATTGGTGCGAATCATACAAGTTGATGGTTTTCTTATTATATATATTGTGGTGACCCACTCCTCTACGCAGTCCAGATACATTTATTGGTGCGAATCATAAAAGTTCAGGGTTTTTAATATATATTGTGGTGACCCACTCCTCTACGCAGTCCAGGTACATTAATTGGTGCGAATCATAAAAGTTCAGGGTTTTTAATATATATTGTGGTGACCCACTCCTCTACGCAGTCCAGGTACATTTATTGGTGCGAATCATACAAGTTGATGGTTTTCTTATTATATATATTGTGGTGACCCACTCCTCTACGCAGTCCAGATACATTTATTGGTGCGAATCATAAAAGTTCAGGGTTTTTAATATATATTGTGGTGACCCACTCCTCTACGCAGTCCAGGTACATTTATTGGTGCGAATCATACAAGTTCAGGGTTTTTAATATATATTGTGGTGACCCACTCCTCTACGCAGTCCAGGTACATTTATTGGTGCGAATCATAAAAGTTCAGGGTTTTTAATATATATTGTGGTGACCCACTCCTCTACGCAGTCCAGGTACATTTATTGGTGCGAATCATACAAGTTGATGGTTTTCTTATTATATATATTGTGGTGACCCACTCCTCTACGCAGTCCAGGTACATTTATTGGTGCGAATCATAAAAGTTCAGGGTTTTTAATATATATTGTGGTGACCCACTCCTCTACGCAGTCCAGGTACATTTATTGGTGCGAATCATACAAGTTGATGGTTTTCTTATTATATATATTGTGGTGACCCACTCCTCTACGCAGTCCAGATACATTTATTGGTGCGAATCATAAAAGTTCAGGGTTTTTAATATATATTGTGGTGACCCACTCCTCTACGCAGTCCAGGTACATTTATTGGTGCGAATCATACAAGTTGATGGTTTTCTTATTATATATATATTGTGGTGACCCACTCCTCTACGCAGTCCAGATACATTTATTGGTGCGAATCATAAAAGTTCAGGGTTTTTAATATATATTGTGGTGACCCACTCCTCTACACAGTCCAGGTACATTTATTGGTGCGAATCATAAAAGTTCAGGGTTTTTAATATATATTGTGGTGACCCACTCCTCTACGCAGTCCAGGTACATTTATTGGTGCGAATCATACAAGTTCAGGGTTTTTAATATATATTGTGGTGACCCACTCCTCTACGCAGTCCAGGTACATTTATTGGTGCGAATCATACAAGTTGATGGTTTTCTTATTATATATATTGTGGTGACCCACTCCTCTACGCAGTCCAGAAAGATACCTCGTTGCAACGTTTTGGACTAATAACTATATTGTGAGGTGTTCAGAATACACTGTAAATTAGTGGAAATGCTTGTTATTGAATGTTATTGAGGTTACTAATAGCATAGGAGTGAAAATAAGCCCAAAAAGTTGATTTTTAAACTTTTTATGTTTTTTCCAAAAAAAATCCGAATCCAAAACCTTAAATCCGAACCGAGACCTTTCGTCAAGTGTTTTGCGAGACAAATCCGAACCCCAAAAATAATGAAAATCCGGATCCAAAACACAAAACACGAGACCTCAAAAGTCGCCGGTGCACATGCCTAATTTTAAGCACTTTACTAGATTAGTTCGTGGAGCTACATATGCTTTTTGGGTGGAGCAGGACACATGCGCACCACCTGGGTGTTCCTTGTACAATCTTCCTGATATAATTTTTCAAAAGTAGGCAAGTATGGTTCTTAGTGGGGTACAACATAGATCAATACTGGGCTTTGTCCTTTTAAATGTTTAATTAATAGCCTTTATAATTTGTATAGAAAATAAAGAGTCACTAACTATAACCAAGAGCATAACACACACAAATGAGGTGCCACAAAGCTAAATGTAAGGCTATGCATTCAGACCATAGTAAATAATATGCTACTTGTGCACAAAGGGGGTGATTTAGAGCTGCATGCAAGTGCATTTGCGTGGTGTAATTTTGTGCTTCATGTAATATAAATTTGCAGTGTGCATGTGCACAACTGGCATCGGAAAATTTAAGCTGTATGCTTCGGACAATTGTAGCCAAGTGGAGTAAAGTAACAAAGCCTACAAAAAGTTGGGAGCAGTTTTCAATGTAATGATGATGATTGCCAATTATTTACTCCAGGCACATTTATATGTTAAATTTTAAGGTTGCACATATCTTTAGACGCATATAACTCAAAATACAAAAATAGAAACATAAGTGAAGATGTACACATGCAAATGGATATCTTTTACATTGAAATGTAAATCACGCCCTATATGTATAATCAGTAACATTTAAAAATAATTTCCAGGAACATTTTGCATGTGGGAAGGTGATTGTAAGCCTGTTACACATGTTGCAGTCCAAACAAACCTTAGTGCACTACAACATCCATCACATAATATTTCATAATTTTGCAGTTTAAGCGCTATTATTTAGTAAATATTAACTTACAATGCTTAAAGAATAATAAAAATTAGTTAAAACTGCATCATATGTACAGAATAAGAGAAATTATACAGATCGGTTTTGAAAAATAGGGACAAAGACAAATCTTGAAAATCTGGGACTGGAAATTAGGGACAGTTGGCAACTTTGTAAGCGAAATACAGTTGAGGAAATCAACGATGGAAAGACATTTAGGGGCATATTCAATTCTCCGGAAGTCCCGCTGCGTAAAAACTACTACCGTAATAACGGTAGTTAGCTAGATTTCAGCTTACGGCTCAGGGAGCTGCGAGCTGATATCCAGCGAGAAAATTACCGTATTAACGGTTTTTCTGCGCACTATTACCGTGATAACGGTAATAGTGCGTGGACCGTGGGATTTTCGGCGTTTCCGCCGACAATTGAATACGCCCCTTAGAAATGATAGTGGATAGTATTCTGAACTTACATTTCATGTTTTATAGCAAGTTCTGCCATAGAGGATAAAAACATTGACTAATGCAAAGCATATTAGATCTAAACACTGTACATTATAATTGTTGAAGATGATTGCATTTATGTCTTTCTTTTATCTTTATAGTAATCATCATTTTGTAAACTTTTTTCTGAAATCCAGTGGTGGGAATTTTCATCAAGATTTCAAAACAGGAAAAATACAGTGTTTGGGGATTTGGAGAGGACAGATGGAGATGGATCCATCTTTTGAAAATTGATTTAAATTGGCTAAAGAAAAAATGTAGTGAATAAAATGTCTTTTATATGGTATGCAAAATTTTCATCTTAAATTCTGTGATATTACATGTCTTTATGATTATGCATTTACATATGTAAAATAGGATTTTTCCTTTATTTAAATTGTAAATTACTAGAATTTAATGCAGCAATTAGAGGATTTTTATAATTACTTTAAATCAATTTCTCTGATTCCATCTGGAGGACACTGCTACCATGTGGTATAAAGCTGGCTCGCAGGAGCTATGTAATTAGGAGTTAACAAATTCAAAACAGAATCTCCTTCTTTATCCTCTCACCAACTGATCTCCACTATTTAACTTACAAAGTCCCAATGGACAGAATACACAGAGGAATACAAGGAGTAAAACACCCACAGCAAACATTTAAAGCTGATGGAATCAAAGAAATAGTTTTACGTAACTATAAAAATCTTCTTTTCTCTATCTGGGGGCACACCGCTACAATGGGGAAGTTCCAAAGTTGGGAGGATACGCTCAGACAAGCTGTGCGCAAAACACTATGTCCAAAGTTACAATCTTTGGACGCGAAAAGCCTAAAATGGCAAACCATGGCAAGTATAGGCAGAGGACCAGGTGGCTTCCCGGCATAGCCGATCGTCAAGGACCCTTGACCCTGTTCCACTGCTTGCCAAACTCCTTTTCTGTAAATGGTAAGAATCTGAAAAGAGTGCTGTCCAAGGAAAGAATCCATACTCCTTCATTAAAGCAATCTGTGCTAAATCACTGGAAGATCCAGATCACAACCAGCTCCTTTACATCAGAAAATGAATAATAAACACCTGATGAAATTTGTAATTTCTCTCTCCATTGGTATCTTTCTATCATTATTTAAGCATGCAGTGATTACGTCTATTCTGAAACAAACAAATTCTTGCCCCTCTAAGCTTCTTGAGAGGCTTGCATGCACTATATTTATATATGGAACATAATGTCCTCGTAATTATAGCTACAAATACAACTTCTTGGAAGAGATTCATCCAAACCGTTTTTAGATTTTGTGGTATGATATGGTCATCAATTGCTGCCAGGCTGTGTACCGTACTAGCAGGATATATCATCAATTTCTGGGGGTACAGTGTGCATTACAATTAATTTCAGTGGTTATGGAACCTCCTTTCTGTGCTCTCTAAATGTGTGCTGAAGGGTTACAACTTTTCCAATCACTGTCTTTTTTACCCTTCAGATGACATCAAATAGAAAACGAATATACCAGGAAGAGTTCCTTGATTATGGGTTTACTGAAATTGACGACAAAGGAATAATGAAACCACAGTGTGTTGTTTGTTTAAAAGTACTGACTGCAGAATCTTTCAAAAAGAGTCAATTGAAGAAGCACTTGGATAATTTGCACCCACATCTGAGTTCAAAACCGCGGGAATATTTTGCAAATTTGGAAATGTCTGTCAAAAGACAAAGACTGGACAGCAACTTGAGAGGTACATTCAATCAACGTTCAGCATCAAAGGCTAGCTTTGAAGTGGCCTGGTTGATTGCTCGGAACAAAAAACCGTATACTATTGGTGAAGAATTGGTTAAACCAGCAGCTTTGAAAATGGCAGAGATTATGTGTGGTCAGAATGAAGCCAAGAAACTAAATTCAGTGCCCTTGTCTGCGAGAGTTGTTAAAGGAAGAATTTCTATTTTAGCAGAAAATGTGAGGCAAGAAGTTATTATCTCAATAAAAGAGAGTAAATACTTTGCTATTCAGCTTGATGAGACTACAGATGTTAGTAGTAATTCGCAGCTGATGGTATATGTCCGCTACAAAGGTTTACGTCTCATTGAAGAGGAATTGTTGTTGTGTTCTCCTCTCTACTTGCGATCTCGTGGGATTGATATCTTCAATAAAGTTAATGAATACTTTAATGGCGTTAATTTAAAGTGGGAAGACTGCGTTGCTGTGTCTGTTGATGGAGCTCCAGCTATGTTGGGTCATGTTAATGGTTTTTCGGCTTTGGTGAGAGAGAAAAATCCAAAAGTTGAAGTAAACCACTGTATTATCCATCGCCAGGCACTGCTTGTGAAACATTTGAAACCTGCACTGGAAGCCGTCATGCATGATGTTATCAAGATTGTCAATCTTATCAAAGGACATGCACTAAACACGCGATTATTTTGTGAATTAGGTAAAGATGGTGAGGCTGAATATACAGACCTACTTTATCATACAGAAGTGAGGTGGCTCTCACGTGGAAATGTTCTGAACCGAGTGTGGGCTCTCAAAACTGAACTTGAAATTTTTTTGGTTGATCAAAAGCATGTTCTCGCAGAGAAGTTTACAAACTCCACGTGGGTTGCACATCTCGCATATTCAGCTGATATGTTTGAGCATGTTAATGTATTGAACAAAGAATTGCAAGGAAAAAACATAAATATAATTTCAGCCAGAGAAAAGATTTCTGCATTTGGATCAAAGCTTTTATATTGGAGACAGAAAGCTGAACAGAAAAAGATAGCTACCTTTTCAAAGTTAGCTTTGTTCTTGGAAGATTGTGAAAATATTACTTTTGAAGACATCAAGGATACAGTTATAAGGCATCTTACCAAACTCAAAGAGCGGTTCTCTGATTACTTTCCAGATCTTGATTCACATGCTGTAGGTTGGATTGTAGACCCATTTCAATGTGAAATTAATGTTGTACCAGAAGAACCTCAAGGGTTGGCAGAGGCACTTCTTGAACTTCAATGCAATAATGAAGCACGTATTGCATTTGAAAGCAAAACAGATCTTTCAAATTTTTGGATGTCTACTGCTGCAAAGGCATTCCAAATTGCACATGAGGAGGCAGTCAAAAAGTTGCTGCCTTTTGCCACTACCTACCTTTGCGAACAAGGATTTTCAACTTTAACAACATAAAAACAAAGCAGAGAAATCGATTGGACGCTGAAGACTGTATCCAAATTGCTCTGACATCAAAATGCCCCAATATTGATGCTCTCGTATCAACAATGAAGCAACATCATTTCTCAAAAACCTGAAGTTTTGAAGCTGAAGCTGATTCCATACAGGTTAGAAGTCAAATAATTAATAATATATGATTTCCTTAATTACTATTATTAATATTAGTAATATTTTGTTAATTTCTAATCATGGGGGTAACTTCGCCATTTCTAAATATATTTTGGGGTAAAAGGTAAAAAAGTTCCCTGACCCCTGCTTTAAGGACTTAGTCTAAAAACTGATTCCTGCCTCTGACCCACCCCCAGTGCACCGGTTTAGTGCCAAATCTTTGTGTCTATTTAGCCCTTCTATGTAGATCCTTATCTTCATTGATTCTTCTATACTCTAAATCAGCCCTGGAGAGACCAGAGGAGCAAAAGAGGCCACTACTTGACTAAGGTGCGCCACCCAGTAGTAGGCTGTTAAATCATGGAATTATCTCCCCCTCGTGTCATGGGTTTCTTAAGTGAGTGCTAGTTTTACTCTGGGAAATCTGTTGTTCCAAATTAATTCTGCTAAATGTATTTAAACAGTTGCAAGGTCAGAGAGTGGTTTGGGGAGAATTTGAAAGAGGTAAAGGAGATTGGGAAGGATGTTCATTTTCATGTCAACAATCCTGCCCAGCCACAAAATAATCAGGGTGCAGCAGGTGGAAAGGTCTTATTTAATCTAGCCAAAAAGGACCAGGTCGCTATCCTGGTAAAGAGACTCATAGGAGCTGGTAATACAAACTCGTAAAGATTTGATCGTCTTATTTTGCCACCTAAAATGAAATTGGTAATATTATAGCTTTCTTGGAGGGTGGTGGGTGGGAGCAAATTGAATAGGGGAGCAGCTTCCAATTTCGAGATATTAATCTTGTAACCCCAGATAGTGCCTTAGCAATCTATGATTTGAAAGAGGTTGCAGAGAGAAATACTTCGGATGCTGGAGAGTTAACATCGTCAGTGAACAATGATAATTTACTTTCCAGATCCCCCATGACTGCCCCTTGATTATATCCAGGAAGCCGAGAAGGTAGAGGGTTTTATGACAAGGGCAAATAATAAAGGGGAGAGGGGACAATCTTAATTCATACCATATTCCTCATTGAGGGCTGAGCGTATAGAGCTGTGACACCAGTTAAAAAACTTCTGGAGAGGCCAAAATGTATTCCGAGATAGAAATTGTCAGGAGATTTTGTTGAATGCCTTCTCTGCGTCTAGAAATAGGATAATTGAAGTTTTCCTGGAATTCAGGATATGGATGTTACGAGCTGCGGCTCCCCGACGGGCCGCCGCGGCTCCCTTCCCGAGATGTCACTTCCGCCCTCCGCGTCCTGGTTGCCTGGGCAACAACCGGGACGCTCTGTCTCTTCTGTCGCAGCGCCCAGCCAGCTGTCCGGGCGCATGCGCGCAGAGGGAAGTAATAACTCCCAGTGTAGCTAGGCTCCCTGTTCCTGTTCCTTGATTGTTTTTGCTAGACCTGATCTCCCGTGTATGACCCTTGGCTTGTTTCTGGAACCTGTTGTATTGCCTGTGACCTCTGACCTTGGCATGTTTCTGGATTCGTTGTCTGCTGCCGGCCCTCGACCCTTACCCGGATTTCACTCTGCTGTTTATTCTACACTCTATTGCTGGGTTTTCCCCAGTCAGTGCTCACCTCACGACCCTCTGTTGTCTGCGGCCAAGTCTGTCCCCACCACTAGGGGCTCCAGTGAACACCTGACTTCAGAGCAGACTCCGGGTTTTGAAGTACTGGCTGGAGGGGTTCCTAACAATGGATGAGGGCAATGTTTCTCCTTGTGTTGTTTCTTGCTCGTCTTCCAGACAAAGCCCACCAGGTCATAATGCACATCTCCCAATGGTCTTTATTTTAGAGGCTCATCACCAAAATATTTTAATAAGCAGCCAATAAGTTGTTTTCCGGCCTTGGGCCTTATCTATCTATCTATCTATCTATATATATATATATATATATATATATATATATCTGTCATAATTCTATGCTGAGAACTGGAAATGACAGCTATGGAGCCCGGAATATGGTAAAAGTAAAAATATTTATTGAGCAGGTGTGATCCAGAAAGTGCAGAAAATGGTACAAACGAGTATAGTAGACACGGAACAATGGATCTCTGGGTGAGGCTGAAAACAGGTAACAACAAGGAATACGGCTGGTGCAGGTGAACTGGTTGAGTGGAAAGAAAACAGATACAGAGATGTCTGCAAGCAGCTTGTAGTAGCTCCAGGGAAGAGGAGGAGTAACAGGAGAAACAAATGAGCACAACAATATCAGGAACAGCAAGTCAAATGAAGAGCAAAGGTAACTGGGAGAGGCATGTATAAATAATGAGAGAACAGGTGCAGAGGATTAACTTGTGCAGCAGGTTAACCCCTGCTAGTGAAAGAGACAAGGATTAGTAGCAGCACCTCTGGTGAAATAGGAGTATTGCAAGGCACATACAATAGTAAGTCTAATATACAGTCATGGACAAAAGTTTTGAGAATGACACAAATATTATTTTTCACAAAGTCTGCTGCCTCAGTTTTTATGATGGCAATTTGCATATAATACAGATTGTCATGAAGAGTGATCAGATGAATTGCAATTAATTTCAACGCCCCCCCCCCCTTTGCCTTGATAATGAACTTTATTCCAAAAACAACATTTCCACTGCATTTCAGCCCTGCCACAAAAGAATCAGCTGGCATCAGGTCAGTGATTCTCTCATTAACACAGGTGAGTGTGTTGATGAGGACAAGGCTGGAGATCACTCTGTCATGCTGATTAAGATAGAATAACAGACTGGAAGCCATGCTGATTGAGATAGAATAACAGACTGGAAGCTTTAAAAGGCAAGTGGTGTATGAAATCATTGTTCTTCCTCTGTTAACCATGGTTACATGCAAGGAAATGCGTGCAGTCATCATTGCTTTGCACAAAAAGGGCTTGACAGGCAAGGATTTTGCTGCTAGTACGATTGCACCTAAATCAACCATTTATTGGATCATCAAGAACTTCAAGAAGAGAGGTTCAATAGTTGTGAAGAAGGCTTCAGGATGCCCAAGAATGTCCAGCAAGTACCAAGACCGTCTCCTAAAGTTGATTCAGCTACAGGATCCGGGCATCACCAGTGCAGAGCTTGCTCAGGAATGGCAGCAGGAAGGTGTAAGTGCATCTGTATGCACAGTGAGGCGAAGACTTTTGAAGGATGGCCTGGTGTCAAGAAGGCCAGCAAAGAAGCCCAGCAAAGAGGCCACTTCTCTCCATGAAAAACATCAGGGGCAGACTGGTATTCTGCAAAAGGTACAGGGATTTGGACTGCTGAGGACTTGGGCAAAGTCATTTTCTTTTATGAATCCCCTTTCAGATTCTTTGGGTCATCTGGAAAAAGGCTTGTCCGCAGAAGGAAAGGTAAGCGCTACCATCAGATCTTTGTCATGCCAACAGTAATGTATCCTGAGACCACTCGTGTGGGGTTGCTTCTCAGACAAGGGAGTGGGCTCACTCACAATTTTACCTAAATACAAAGCCATGAATAAAGAATGGTACCAAAACATTCTCCAAGAGCAACTTCTCCCAATAATCCAAGAACAGTTTGGTGTCGAACAATGCCTTTTCCAGCATGATAAGGCAAAAGTGATAACTAAGTGGGATCAAACAAAATCAAAATTTTGGGTCCATGGCCAGGATACTCCCCAGCCCTTAATCCCATTGAGAACTTATGGTTTATACTCATGAGGCTGTGGACAAACAAAAACCCACAAATTCTGCCAAACTCCAAGCATTGATTAGGCCATCAGTCAGTATGTGCCCCAGAAGTTGATTGATGGCATGACGAATTTCAGAGGTCTTCAAAAAGAAGGGTTAACACTGCAAATAGTGACTCTTTGCATAAACTTGAAGTAATTGTTAATAAAAGCCTTTGACACTTATGAAATGCTTGTAATTTTACTTCAGTATACCATAGCAACATCTGACAAAAAGGTCTAAAAACAGTAAAGCAGCAAACTTTGTGAAAACCAAAACTTGTGTCATTCTCAAAACTTTGGCCATGACTGTAGTTCCAGAGGCAGAGCTGCCGATAGAAAGCAGCATGTTGCTGCAATAGAAATGAAGGCAAATCCTGATAATAGCTTTGATGTGTATATAAAAAAAAAAGAATATTTTTGTATTCCACAGTATACATGCATTGCACCTAGGATCAGTCAAAGTAAGAATGAGTAAGAGACAACATGAACTGTCTCAGCTGCATATTTGTAAATAGACACCCTAGGGCACATCAGCAGACTGTTGTCCTTTTTGTATACTTAATAACAAAATGATTTCTGCTTTAAAAAAGTATATAGTTGTTCTTTTTAAACCTCCCTGTACACTTTAGCAACACACACGTTCCCAGATGACACCCGGAACGTAACTGTTAGAGCTGTTTATTCACTGCTACTACTATATCTCCCTCCTTACCTCTCTCTGCAGCTACAACTACCACAAACCAATCATAAACCATAACCTCTGACAACTGAACGCAGCCATATTGGGATTGGCGGAAATGTATTCAGTTTCGCATGGAGCACTTTCAGTCTTGCGGGAAAAAAAGGACGATAGATGCTGAGCAAGCAGACAATTTCCCATGCGCTTTCTGAATCTTATTTTGATTATAATAATATATTGAATATTATTTTACATTAAACTGACGCAGTGATAAAGCTCTTGAAAAAAGTATCGAATCTGGTGCTGTGGAGAAGCGGAGGTGTATACGTCACCATTTTGTGCTGGGCTCTGCATTGACGGAGGCCCGATTTCATCCTGTATCCCTGGCCGAACCGAGCGGACATTTCGGGATGTATCCTGGGACGACACGGAAAAAGAGCAGCGGGAAGGCAGCGGTGCCGGAGCTCCTGGTTTTCGGCTATGCCTGCAAGGTGTTCCGGGACGATGAGAAGGCCACATACCACGAGCAGGGGAGACACCTCATCCCGTGGATGGGAGAACCCCACATTTTGATCGATAGGTCGGTTGGACGCTTATGAAAATTAAATACATAACCCAGTCTGATGAATTATGTTTTCAGTGGCTGTTTTGACTCCTCCGCTGCTAGAATGGCCTGCAAGTGCCGTGTAATGCATTTATGTGGATGTCTGCCCTGTCTGTATGTATATAATACTGTACGTATAGGATTGTAATGTACACGTATTGACGTATATCATCTCTTAATTTAGTTTTATACAAATGAAATTATGTTACAGAGCAAACATTTTGTTTATAACCACGAATATGTTTCCAAATATATCCAATCAAACATGTTTATAACATACACCCAGCCCTTTATATTTTCCTTAATTGGAAGGTCAGTCCATTGAAGATAAGGTGTATATCCTGATTTGGACTTTACTTATAGAATCATTAATTACAGCTGCTATTTCATTATTAGATTAATCTACATACACTTGCTAGAATTTGTTATGGTCACTGAATTTATCCAAAGACTGGACTGTGTGTGTGTGTCTGTGTGATTTCTCTTTTGGATGCAGGCCTTTCTATTAGTGAATGGGTTAAGCTTGAAACGCCTGGAGTCTTGCAGCCGGATGGTTAAATTTCAGTTCATGTTCATGGGCTAGCAGAACAGTTATATTGCAACCTGATATGTATGGTGTGGCCCTCTACCCTTCAAAAGGGCTGCATATTACCGTTAATCTCAGTAATAAGTTAAAATACATTTAGTCAAAGAAAGGGACACATCTGTAATAACATCAGCAGGCATTTTAAATATGTTTTACAAGCTTTAACAATCAAATCTGATAAATCAAATCTGATAAAAAAAAAAAAAAGCAGGAAAGATTTGAGCCATGGGTGACAGTTCGTAGGGCCGCCTGTTGCCCAGCACTATATTAGAATGTGATATTAAAAAAGCAGTGCTGAGTATCTCTGTTGTTTTCCAAAGATATATATGAACAAATTACTGTTGATTTCTGCATCTAGTTTGCTAAGTTAATTGCTTTTTAGGTTCTGTTTATATGTAAAATAAGTTTATTAAAAATCATGTACAGAGATTCCTAATTAGTGTGCTGGGACACATTTGAATGTCATCACAACAAGCTGAATTGTCATAGGAATTTAGATGTTCCAATGCAAATATAATATGTCATCTTCATTTTCATTTAAAAGTTATCTATTCAGGCAAGAGGTTTTTTTCCCATTAGTATACTCTATAATTTGTCCATTGGTTTCTTTATTAAAATAATTAAGTGCCTCATCACTCAAAAGTATGTCGCAGGATCAAATATTATGGGAATTTCTTGGCTATTTGCAGTTTTCTGATGTACAGTGATCCCTAAGTATTATACAGTCTTCTTCGGTCACAGGGCTTAGATCAAAAGATTAGCAGTGGGGGAACTTGTTTATTCGTCCCTTACAGGTTAATAGTGATAGGAAATGCTTTGGATTTATAATCGTACCTTTATTTTTATATGTTTGAGATTTGCATTGCTTCTGCATTGAAATGATTACTGAATGTATAGTAATGTAAAAGTTTGCATCTTGCAAGTTCTGCACATTTATCTATAACAGTATGTATAGGGTTATAAGTCGGCACAATATTTAAAAGTTAGAAGTGGAATGTATGTATCAAAGTGTACAAGTTTGAGTGCAAGTGCATGTATCTGAGATTTTTTAGTATTTGTTTTTATGCCTATGAAATATTTTATTTGTAGTAGAAAGTGAAACTATAGAAGTGTCTGACACATTCAATACAAGCATCCCTCTCTCCAGACTACATATATCCCATGAATCCTCTTTGCTTGACGTTTGGCAGCCAGGAAAGCAGCCTAATACATATTGGATGAATATAGAAATCACATATGACTGAGCTGTAATTGGCATATACTAGTTTATTTTGCTATATTGCATTTAAATGAGTCAGAGGTTGATAATGAACGTGCAGTCTTATACTCAATGTTTTTTTTTTATTTGTATATCCTTACTTTATATATACTAATAACTTCTCAAATTTGTTACCACATCTTTTGTTTGTTTACATGTAGCATGAAAGACAAAAATAGACTTTTGTGTTATTTAAACCTTTCCATGTACACCAAGCAGAAATAAGTTACTGTCCTTCTTAAGCAGTTGAATAAAGGCTTATTGGTAAGAAAGTAACATGGTAATTTTAAATGAACACATAAACAGTGTTCTGCATTGTGCCATATTATAATTTACAAACGTTGGCCATGCGTTTGTTCTTATGATTAGAGGTCATTTTGACTTTTATGACTTCATTGTACACACACAATGAATGCTTCCCCCCCCCCCCTCCCCCAAAAAAAAAAAATCCTTCCACAAACAAAAACAAAAACAAAACAGATTTGCATTGTCATGAAATACAATGTTCTTTCCTTTTAAACATCACCACCCAGGGATGGTAATGGCACTTATTGCCCTGCAAAAACGGGCACTGTTGAACTAATATAACTTAAAGTTTTAGGATTTTTTTTTCTCCTATTTGAGACATGTTTGGATTTGCTTGTTCGTTTTAGGTATTTGGATCATATGTAATTTAATTTTAAGAAGCATCTTACTGTTTTCAGTAAGGTGCTTCAGTGTTTCCTAGATTCAAAATAGTTAAACACAATGATGGAATTGCTACTGTGACAGGCATTTGGCAATTCTAGTTGAAAGGTTATTTCCTTGCTATCCAGGTAATAGTTCCAGATAATAGTTTTTGAATGCTTATATTGACAAGTGTGGTGTTCTAATGGACTAGAGATTAGCACATTAAGAATTGGCTGTTCGTTTCTCTTTAGAGACCTTATTCTGAGCTGTTGTTTGTTGACCCAATCGTTACCTTGATCAGAGCATTGTAGAGTTTGAGTATCAGTCTGATTCTGTTCAGTGGTTGCCTAGTGTTGAGTTCAGTATGGATTCCAGGAAGTGAAAGTTGTGATGCGCACACACTGTTCATTACTGTCTATTGACATCATATAATTGTTACAGTGTGGCTGCCGTATTGTGTCATTACAAAACCGTTTGATGTAGTCCATTTGTACTAATAAGTTTTGGTGGGTTTTTTTGTTTTGTTTTTTAAAAAAAATCAGTTTAAATTTGGTTATGCTACAGATTTTGTTGGGTTTTTGGAAATGCACAGTCATACTCAGCATTGGCTGACACTCTATAGCAAAATGTAACAGCATAAACATTCTGAGGAGTTTATATCCAGAACGCGAACTGCTTTTTAACCTTTTTAATGCAAGTCTGTGCTGTTTTGAGCTTAAGTTACGTACACATGGGTATTGCCACACAATGCTTGTTGAATTGTTGGTAGTTTGACCTTGCTTCATGGGAGCTTTGAGATACCTAAATTAATGTTTCTTTAAACTGTGTTGAAGCATACTGATTCCTAGTGCTAAATGAACATTCTAATAGAACTCCATTACATTTTACTGATCATTAACGATTGTTGCAGGCAATGCCTAAATAGATCTGATGCAAGGCTAATGCTTGCTAGAATACATGTGCATACAGGTCCATATTATTGCCACTGTGAGAGAGCATTTACTAGGTTTTGTCAACTATCGCTAAATGTGCTTTCAGTGCTTAATTCTAATGCCCGTGTGTACAAACTCTAATGATGCACCTATGTCATGTTATTGTTATTTGTTTTCAATAATGTGTAGGAGGAAGGAATCATCGGTGGACTGTCCATTGCATCCCAGGGGCACCAGTTTATTGTCATTTGTGGGATGAAGGATACAATAATAAATTGTTTTTCCTATCAGCGCCTTTGCTTTATAAGCCCACAAATTTGAATTTGTATGCAGGGATTGAAAAATGCCTGCAGCTAGTTAACCATGGCACCTAAAAGATTACTTACTTACTATGCTCCTAAATTATACCTAATATTAGTTACATATCTATTATGCTTCTGTTTATTTTTGAGTGGTAGAGAATTCAGTTCTTGGACAGTTATCCTGATGTTTTGTAGATTTCTGGGACCTAATAGAGACCGAGTTTTATTTGGAATATATATATTTGGAATTTTTGTCTTATCCTTTATTGAAGTCTACAATTTCTTTTTAAAATCCATGTGGCCATAAATCTACATTGAACACAATTAAGTGCAGATAACTGCTTAATGTGTTTATAGCATGTTCTGTTAAATCGTAAAGCAAACCATCAGTTGAAATGAGATGGTATAGTTTTGTAAGTTAAGGAGGTTTTTGCTGCACCTTTTTTGTAATTGTAGACTATTTGCTGACAAACATGTAAACAACCCATTTTAGTTCAGGAGAATTTGGAGACTTTGTTAGTTAACATGTTGCTCTTTTCTGCAGTTGTATTGATCATTGTAGAATCAACGATTTGTGAATATGTTTACAAGGACCTATTGTTGCTATAACATATATAATATTGTCTAGCTTGTTCCTTGTATATTGGATATTTGCTAGCACTGCTGAACCACATTGTCAAATGAATAAGTATTTTATGATTACAACATAGCTCTCAATTATATCAGTGGTGCCTGAGCAAATAGTCATGGCTATCTGGTTTCAATTTGTTTCCCACAAAGCCTCCTTAAACTACATACGTATGTTCCTGTTGCAATGTATGTGTGTGTCTCTCTACTACATAACCAGAACTTATTTCCTCAGCCATTTGGCTAAGGGTCGAGCCTAGCCATGATTTTACCACCAAGAGATCCACGTATCTGCGGTGAAGATTTCTGCTGAGAGATGCGGACTAGCAGAAAGAAGCGAGAAAATTTCCAGCGTTTGGTTCTTACGGATAGGTATTTATGTGTTCGGGTTCGTGTGAATGTAAATTAGAACTTTCCAGACCCTCCAAAAATTTACAAATAAAATATTTATATAAGTAAATGGTTGAAAAACAAACGGTAAGAACTTTTAACAAATTGCCAACAGGCATTTTGACATTAGAATTACAATCTAAAGTTCTTTCTAAAGAAGCAAAACTTTTACAGACTAGCATTCCTAAAAGCTTTACTACATTAGAGTAGTCTAAACTGTGTACATCTCAAAATGTCCAAAGTGGGCATAAATAAGAGAACCTGTATTTGCAGAAGACACAACATTTTTGTAGTGGGTCAATTTTGTGGCAGGGCAGATTAGACAGGTAAGTTCTTAGAATGAATTACTCCAGTTTTAAGTACATTGTACTGACCATTGTATTCGTGTTGCAGGTATGATGGGCGTGGTCATCTGCATGACCTCTCCGAATATGACGCAGAGCACAACTCGTGGAACAGAAACTACAATTTATCTGAAGAGGAGGCTCGAATAGAGGCTTTGTGTGATGAAGAGAGGTATTTAGCGTTGCATACGGACTTGCTTGAAGAGGAAGCAAGGCAAGGTACATCAACAGATAAGAAAAATGGTTAAAACAATATCGAAAACCCCTTTCCTTTGAGTAATATAAAAAGATGAATGAAATTTCTATATTTTATACTCACTCTTTCTGATATTATCTATTTGACAGTACCCATTGGAATGGAAAACAGCTCTCTGAATGTGGACCCCAGGATAGTTTTATTTTTAGAGACTGGCTTTTCAGTGCGCTGGAATATACTCTCTTTATTTAATAATAATAATTTAAAAAAAATATTCGCAGACAAATTTTCAGAACCCTGAACTGTCGTGCCCATGCTTCCAAATACCCTTATCAGGAAAAGTCATTTGCCTTTTTTTCCTGTTCTTTAGCTAACAAAAAAAAAGTCATTTGGAAAAAAAACATTTAATGGGATTATGGTTTTCATGAAATGTATTGAAGTTTTGTTTTATTTTCTGTTTTGATTTGTATGATTTTAATATATGTTTGTCATTTTCTTCAAGAGGAAGAATATAAGCGGCTAAGTGAAGCCCTGGCAGAAGATGGGATGTATAATTCAGTGGGTTTTCAATATAAAAGTGACTATTATGATCCTTCACAACCCACAGAAGAGGAAGACCCTCAAAAAGACAAAGATGACAAAGGTACATTTTTTGCTTTAATTCAACATATCAATGTATCATGCATGTTAAAATGATAGTCTGAAAATAAAAAGGGACAATTGCCTTACAACATTGTCAATGAAATAAGGTTGCATAGACAGTCATTTTGGTGCCCGTCAAATCTCTGTAATTTTATAGAAGGCCAAGTACACATTACAGGTTTTTTGACCCAGTTATCGGGCTGATTACACGATAAACGACTTTTGGGTCCTATGTCGCATTAGTGTGTACCCTCCAACAATCATGTGTTATCGTTCTAAAGCGTATCGTTTGATTTTACAAACGGATTAAAAATCTCTATAAACGATGGAATGATGTACTAATTCTGCAGTGTGTATGCGCTCGCGACCAGCAGTGTAGGCAGATCTCCTGTAGAGTTTACAGAGTCACGATCTTTTTAGCAGATGGTTATGACAGATGAAGAGCACAAATCTGAGGGTAAATCTTGTAAGTGTGTACACATGAATCCACATGCTGATCTGGACTTTCAGCCGTTGACAAAATCATTAACAATATTGCTTCGGGTGAAATTTTCTGTAGTGTGTACCCAGCTTTAGTCCACTCTTCTCTAGGATACCCAGGGGTGGGGGGAGCTCACAATGGGCCTATTTGTTATATCAGTTGTTAGATACATTCTCTGCTAGAGTATATCAGATACCGGTTACACTTGTCTATATAAATCCTGGTTATTTGACTGGAACCACTCCCTGACATTGGCGGGTTTGACGACACTAATGCGAATATCGGCATCTTTATAGCGGTTATTATCTGTAAGTAAGACTAAAATAGAAAACAAACTACATGTTTGTAAGTAAAATTTTAACTGCGCGTTTGAAAGGGGACACTTGGGATTATTAGTTTAACTGAAAGTGATATTTTATTATATTGTTTATGCATATCCACTTTGTGCCATTAAACTGATGGTTTATTAAGTTTGATTGCTGATGAACACCTTATTTACATCCATCCATTCTGAGTCTTTAAGGAGGTTTTATTAGTGATGGTGCAATGCAGAGTTTTGCTGTACCCTTCATGGTCTGGATAACTATTTGTGCAGTGAAAAGCTAAAACTGATAAGACTGCGGCTCATTGACCTGGACTCATCCAGCATTGAATGTTTTATATCTTGCTGTGGCAGCAGTAGAGCTCGATTTTTGTGTAGGATATCACAGCTTGATGAATTCCAAGTGCACAGGCTAATAGGAAATAGCAGCTTCATACACATCTGACCTTACAGTTTTATTTATGTCCAAGTCACATAACTTTTCAAGATAACTTTTCTTTACTTTTTGGTGATGTCTTTTAGCGCTTGAACCAACTGCTTCTCGGTCAAAATTAACATTAAGCTGAACTTTAAAATGGAGTAGTTTCTATCCGAAGCCATGGAAATAATTGATGTTCTTTGGCTGTATATAATGCCTTTTAAATAGGTTGAACGATTCTTTCCATCTTGCCTGATTAGTATTCATTGGGAACAATTGTTGTATTGACCCTAGCTAAATACACATTTTCCTGTGGACTAGTACTAATATTTTTGCATATATTTGATTTTGCAAGTTGGCCAAATGTAAGCATATTTGATGAATTGAGTTAGACGGGGGAAAAAGGAAGTGTGTGCAAATTTTTCATATTGTTGGTAGCTGTTATTGATGCTCCCCTGAACTGTATTCTTCATGTCAATAAATAGTTTTCCAATTTGATTTTGACATTTACACAGAAGTATAAAAATGTGGTTCTGTAGAGTTATTATCATTAACTCCTACAATCTCAAAGCACTGCACACACAGCCTTGTGTTTGTCACTACTTTCAGGCTAAGACAGCTAATTGTGAATGTCATGTTTTCATACCGCAGTCACTTTCGCTGTCCAATTAGTCATTGTTTAGAATAAAACAAATTTTGCTTCAGATGACATGCAGAGCTGTCTAGTGTGTTGTATATGCTAATAAGTGTTTGAAGTGCTCTATATTTCATGTAGGTGAGTGGGAACACAAATGCCTCTGTGGTTCTTCAAATGCTGTGTTTTAGTACTAATCTGTTATGCAGTAGTTAAGATTATTGTAATTTATTACTTTCATTTAAATAAAGCAATAAATGTCATTCTTTAATCATTTTATTGCGTCAAGTGTTGCATTGTTTTGTGTGTGTGAATGTTATTTGATAAATAATGTGGGACATTTAATAATGGTTGCTTGCTAGCGCTCATCTCCTCATTATGTAACCAAATTTGATTTCAAGATCTGTAGCAGCCATAAGCTTTTTCCAGTTTGGTTCTTATAATCCATGTAATAATTTGGTCCGGTCAATAAAATGACATTCATATTCTCTCACATATTCCTCTGATCTCTGAACTTCCCCTAGCTCCTTTACAAAGCATGTGTATGTAAGCTGGGGGACAGAATGCATTTATAGATTCAATAGATTGATATTAATAATAATAATAATATTATTTCTTATTTATAAGGCGCCACAAGGCATCCGCAGCGCCGTACAGAGACACACAAATTACAATACAATGGGAGACAGCACAGTACAGTAAACAGTAAGCACAGCAACTCAGTAAGCTCAATGCACAGCTAGAGAGGGCGTGGAAGGGGGAGGGAGGATCCGCAAACGACGGGGCCCAAGAAGTAGGGCGCGGAAGACAGGGAGACCCCCAGGGGGGACGAGGGAGCAAGAGTGGAAGTGGGGTGGAGGACCCTCGAGGAGGAGGGCTAAGTAGCTGGAGAGCAGAGTTAGAAGTGGTGGAAACAGGAGGATATGTACTTATTATTTTTTTAATTTATTTATTTTTTCCGTCTGTCTGGTATACTGGTGTCCAGACACAAATGGGACAAAATTAAAAATAATTCTGTTGTGGAGGCCCTCTAAGGGTGCAGGCTAATTATAATGTTTTATCACAGTTCATTATCTTATTCCAAACTGTGGTATTTTAGCAAAATATCAAGTAGAATTCAAGATATGAAAAACGAAGACCTAAGTGTATATAAAAGGGTTCATTATAACCCAGGGATCTACAATACCTAAGAGGGCACAGTGTTTTTCGTTTGTTTGTTTTTTCTGTATCTAATAAGTGTTCTTTTATATGCTGGGGTAGTATTCGTCACGTCTGAATAATTCAGTCCCATGTAAATATTGAACACATGGGGTGAAGCCATGATCATATTTAAAATGCTTATGTTTATTAGAATTAATCACTTTTTATTTTATACCTTTTCATGATGGGCTGCACAGTTACAATGTAGTGTGCAGATTCAGTTCAACATCACCATAATGTCTGGCTGCGCAGGTTTTTGGGTAGTACAGCTGAATGAAAGTGCTGTGTGCTATAATGTTGCAACTTTGCGACATTCATGAACACCCTTCATACGAATTCTCACATGAGGAAGGAAAGAATAGCTTCAATTTGCAGTGTTCACAGATGCACCAAAGATCTCCGTTTCCCAGCTTATGTTTTGCTTGTACTTTTTCAAGGATAACAGTTTGGAATAAGAATTTTAATGAATTGTAATAGAAACTTAGTGAATAAATACTATGAAACCGTTTAATGCTTTCACAACATAATCCTTTTTTTCTTTTTGTGTAAATAAGTCAATAATATTCTAGGCAGAGCACCCACTACACATACATATAGTAATTACTAACAGTCAAGGATATAGGGTTGGACCATTTTGATACTGTATGAAAAGTTGCTTTCTTCCTTGAACATTGCATGTTCATATTCATTCACAAAACCATGATATGTCCGCACAACTCCTATTGTTTTAAATTGCACTAGGTGCTACACTGCAGTGGCTGAGCATATGTATTCATAGAGGCCAGATCACATCTGAACCAAGGACATAATACAAATAAGCTAAGTCAAGGAAATTATGAAATGTAAATTCATTCTTTGAAAAAAAAATATAGGTTCTTGTTTAACAATTTGCTCAAATTAAATTAACTAAATAATTTATTTGAAAATGTGTTACTGAGTTGCATAGTGTACTTGGTAGCGCACACTTTCTTAAACATCTATCCAACATGCTATGCATTTGCCATGTCAATAAAACTTATTAACATTATGAAGCCTTTCTGTTTTTCACAACAAAGGACAATGCAGAATTCTGTATCAGACTATCAGGATTGCTGTCTCTTAGTTAATAAAATGCTTTGTGCAAATCTGTTGATTCCCGCTGCAGCTGTGGTTTTTGATGTAGACAGAAATATGCAGGCTCCATTACTCAATAATCATTCTTGTTTTTATATACTTATTTGTCAAATACATAGTGGTGAATGTATACTGGACTTTTTAATTGCAAATTGAGCAAGTATGTTAATTTCAGACTATTGGTTTTTACTGCAGTGTTTAATAATTACAACAATGTCCTTTTCATGCTGTTTTATATGTGCTTCTAGAGTCAAGTGATCTTGAAGATAATGAGGAACCTTTTATTGCACCAGAAGGGCTAAATGTTCCATCTGATGTGGAGCTGGTAAGTATGAAATTCATCTTCTATTTATAATGGTTAGATAACATTCAGCAATCTTTTCACAAAGCTCACTAGTTAGGTGCAACAAAATTAAAATGGTATATGTTGTAGACGTAATAAGTTTTGGCTATATATAATTAGTAATTTCTCTTTCATCCAGTCTGGGGGACACTGCTTATCATGGGTTGTGGAGGGGAGCTTGAGGAGTTGGCACCTAACTAGTTAACTTTTAGTGCTGCCGACAGACCCCTCCCCTCTACAATCCCCCTGCCTCTTCCTCTTCCTGTCAGTTTTTTTCAGGTGCCCTGGAGTTGGGCAGTGTTTTTTATAGCTAGTATAAATTTAAATTTTTTTTATTTCTTTATTTTATTTTTATTCACTACTATTGGTGGCAGTGCTGGAGTGTGTTCTATGATAGAGAACACACTCACAGCCAGCAGCGCAGGCATTCTCCTGTCAGATGGGAGCCAGAGGCTCTCACTGACAGGGAAACTTTCAGAAGGGTGCCTAAACTGAGGAGTGACAAGCGGTCTCATGGACCGCTGCACTCCTCCAGCCTCCCCGATAACCGGCGCTGCCATGACAGGCATAGAGTAGCGGTTATCAGATTTACAAGTAGCGGCGGCCATCTTGGCTTTTCGGGCCAGCAGCGCTACGGAGAGAGGAGGAAGGGGGCTATACCACGGTTCCCCCCTCATGCATAGGAGGAGGGCGCCGGGTATGTCGCTGCGGAGACCTCTTTATTAGAGGTCTCCACTATCTGCCACGCTCCATTTTTGATTTTTTTCTATTTTTAAAACTGTTTTTGGAGCTATTGAAGGGGGGGGGAGCTAATGCATAGAGTTCCCCCCTCCTTCCACAGAGAGATGGTATATCCCAGTCTTCTGGCGCCAAAAGAAGCCCGGGAAGAGAGACCAGAGCTGAGGGAGAAATCACAGGACAGACTGCCGTGGATTTCTCTCCTTTGTGGCCCCTGGCTAAGTATCAGCTTATTAAACACATTTTTTTGATTTTTTTCTGTGTAAAATAGTAGGCTAGTAGGGTTTTACATATAATCTCCTACTTGCCTACATATATATATTGCTGTTTAACTTACAAGTACAACTTTTATTATATAGATTAGTTGTTTCTTGTTATGCAATCTGTTTTTTCCTGCATACATATCTCTCTCTATTCTCTCTGTTTACACAGCTAGATTAACCCTTTAATCTGTGTGGTTGGTGTGCCTTTCTTTAAAATAATGACAGATAAGGGAAAGGGGCCCTATTGCAAAATATTTCACTTGTTCAAAGTGTCAAGTTAAATTACCGTGTGGGCAGGGGGACCTGTTGGCGCTCTGTTCTGCATGTGATGCAGGGACTTCCACTGTGCAGACTCATCAGTCCACAGCCCCTCTGATGGAGGAGCCGGCCTGGGTGGCCTCCCTGACACAGTCGGTTTCCTCCTTAGTTCAGATGGTATTACAATCTAACCAATTGCTATCTAATATGGCTACTTCGGTGGCTTCTAATAATAGCACTAAGCTGGGCCTCCCTGTTACCACAGGCTCCATTGGAACGTCTTTACCAGGACCTTCCTCTTCTGACCTAACCCCTATCCCCACGGAAGCGGCATGGTCTACAGCTTTCCTAAAAGGTTTAAATAAGCTTAACTTGTTGCTTGAGTCCCCAAACATCTCGTCCGCTAGAAGAAAGAGACCTAGATCAGATAATCCTATCATGGTCCTTTCAGATTCAGAGGAATCTTCTGAGGATGAGGGGGCTGTTTATTCAGATTCTGACCAAGTTCAGTCTTCGGAACAGGAGGATAGTTCTAAAAGCCAAATTTGTTAACGATTTGGTCTTTGCGGTTAGACAGGCGTTGGACCTCCCAGAACCGGAGGATCCTACGCCTAGAGACAGAATTCTGTTTAAAAAGGCCAAAAGAAAGGCTTCCCGTTTTCCCCCTTCTAGGGAACTCGTAGACATTGCAGAAGGAGCATGGAAACAACCTGAGAAGAGGTTCTCAGTTCCCAGAAGATTCTCCTCCTTGTATCCCTTACAGTAGGAGGAGGTAATTCGTTGGGAAAGTATTCCTAAAGTAGATGTTCCTATAGCCCGTTTGGCTAAACACACCTTACTTCCAGCTCCTGGTTCAGCGTCCCTTCCGGATGCCAATGACCAGAAGGTTGAACCCCAACTGAAATCTATTTAGCGGCTGCAGGTTCGTCCTTTAGACCCACATTTGCTTCAGCTTGGGTTGCCAGAGCCATGGAAGTATGGGCAGACCAGCTGGCAGAGGCCTTACAGGGCTCTGATTTACTCCCCCTGGCCTTACATTTGAAGGAGGCATCGGGGTACATTTATGAGGCGGCCCAAAATTCAGCAGCTGTCTCCTCCTCTATACAGGCTGCATCCATTTCAGCCAGAAGAACTCTATGGCTGAAATCCTGGGAAGGAGATGCAGAATCAGAAAAAAGTCTGTTGAAATCATTCTTTTTTCAGCAGCAGGTTTGTTTGGTCCGGAATTAGATACCTTGATATCCCAGGAAACTGGGGGCAAGAGTACTTCCTTGGCCGGTTTTCCCAGGTAGGAGCAGGAAACCCAGGTTCAGCTCCTTTTTGTCAGCCCTTTCGTGGACCCTCCTTGTTCAGGGGACAGTCCTTTAGGGGTAAACTGCCAAATGCCTGAGGCTCTTCTTCTAGAGGGAGATCCTCGTTTTCGGCCAGGCACCAGGCCTCCAAGCCACAGTAGAAGCCTGTGTCCTGACGATCACTAGTTTCCCCGGGGGGAAACCCCAGTGGGAGGTCGTCTGCCTTTGTTTCTTCAACAGTGGACAGCGTCCACCCAAGACTCTTGGGGCATTATATGAAGGGGATACAGGATAGACCTGCTGGGCCCCAGGCCCCATAGTTTCTTCGTAACCCCTCTACCCCGAGATCCATTCAGAAGACAGGCAATACAGGATTGTGTCGCCTCTCTTCTCTCTCAGATAGTTATCTGCAGGGTTCCAGTATTCCAAAAGGGACGGGGGTTTTATTCAAACCTGTTCTTTGTGAAGAAGCCGGAAGGCTCCTTCCGACCCATTTTAAACCTAGAGAGCCTCAATGTGCACCTAAGAGTCTACACATTTCGGATGGAATCTCTGAGGTCGGTAATAAACGGTTTGGAGAAAGGTCAATTTATGGCTTCCATAGACATAAAAGATACATACCTCCACATTCCCATTTGGAAGGGCCATCAGTCCCTCCTCAGATTTACTATAGGACCCTTCCATTATCCGTTTCGGGCCCTCCCATTCGGCCTCTCCACGGCGCCGAGGGTTTTCACAAAAGTCATGTCGGTTATGGCAGCTCGTCTTCACCTTCTGGGCATCCAGGTCGTGCCTTATCTGGACGACCTGCTCTTCAAATCCTCCTCAGAGAGTTGTTTGCGTTGTCACTTGTCCCTTGCCTTGGCGGTTCTCAGGGGCCACGGATGGCTCATCAACTTGAAGAAGTCTCAGATGGTTCCGTGTCAACGCATGGTTTTCCTGGGCCTCATCATGGACACCAGCCAGCAAAAGGTGTTCCTGCCTGTCGAAAAGGCTACTTCAATTCAGGAAATAACATCCCAGGTCTTGTCCTCTCCCAGCCCCTCAATCCACTTGTGCATGCGGCTGCTGGGAAAGATGGTGGCCTCTTCGAGACCATTCCATTTGGTCGAGCCTACTCTTGCTATTTTCAGTGGGATCGTTGAAGAAGTGGTCAGGATCCCACCTACGCCTGGATCTCCAGAAGATCTCTCTATCCCCGAGGTCCAGAGAATATCTCCAGTGGTGGCTGATTCAGGATCACATGACAGTGGGCAGATCCTTCTCTCCGTGGGCGTGGGTCATAGCCACGACAGACGCCAGCCTGAAAGGTTGGGGGGCGGTTATCCTACACCTCCGGCTTCATGGCATTGGGTCGGTTCAGAATCATCCCTACCCATAGATGTGTTGGAGCTGAAGGCTATTCTTTTGGCCCTCAAAGGAGGACAATCCCTCCTCCAGGGCCACCCTGTCAGGATTCAGTCCGACAATGCCACGGCTGTGGCATATGTCAACAGACAGGGAGGAACCAAGAGTGCAGCGGCAATGAAGATTGCAGCCCAGATTTGTCTTGGGCAGAACTTCATGTTCTGGAAATATCGGCAGTATTCATCCCAGGAATACACAATTGGGAAGCCGACTATCTCAGTCGCAACCAAATGATGCCGGGGGAGTGGTCTCTCCATCCGGAAGTCTTTCAGTCCCTAGTACAGAGGTGGGGTCTTCCGGACATAGATCTTATGGGCTCCAGACACAACAGGAAGGTCTTCAGGTTTTGCGCAAGGTCAAGAGACCCCTTAGTGGTGGCAGTGGACGTCATGACCATGCCATGGGAGTTTCCTCGCGTTCTCAGACGGGTAAGGCAGGGAAGTCTGCCAGTAATTTTAGTAGCTCCCTCATGGCCGCGCCGAGTCTGGTACGCAGACATAATCTCCATGGCAGAAGGACCCGGGGTTCGTCTCCCATCTCAAGACGACCTTCTCCTTCAGGGTCCATTCCGTCACCTGAATTTACCTCAGCTCAGTTTAACGGCATGGCTGTTCAAGCCAGCCTCTGGAGGGCTAGAGGTTGTAATCCTCCAGTGTGGTGAACACTATGATGCGAGCCAGAAAGCCAGTCTCAGCTCGCATCTATCACCGGATTTGGAAAACCTATAACAGATGGTGTGAAAATAGGACATGTCACACGTGCTCTTTTCATTTCCCTAGTTTTTGGCTTTTCTTTAGAAGGCCTGGAAGCAGGGCTTCGTTTAGGTTCCCTAGAAGTTCAGGTATCGTTACTTTCAGTCTTTTTTTCACCTGAAATTAGCGGTTTTGCCAGATATTAATACTTCCTCCAGGGAGTCTTGCATATTCAGCCTCCCTAGGTTCCGCCTACAGTCCTGTGGGATCTCTATCTGATGCTGGATATGTTTAAAGGGCCTCCCCTTGAGCCTTTTACTTGTGGCAGATTGAAATGGTTGACCTGGAAGGTCCTATTTCTTTTGGCTATTGCATCTGCACGTAGGCTTTCAAAAATAGGAGCTCTGTCCTGTTGGGAACCATATATTGGTTTTCCACGAGGACAGAGCGGTGTTGAGAACCCTCTCTTCTTTCGTTCCTAAAGTAGTTCGGTTTTCCATCTGAATCAGGAAATTGTAGTTCCGGTCTTCTCATCTACGTTCCATCGGATCAACAGTCTATGGAAAAGTTAGATGTGGTTAGGGCTCTCCGCATTTATTTCAAAAGAACTTCTCAGTTTAGACGTACTGATTCTCTGTTTGTTCTTTATGATGCTAATAAGAGAGGCTGGCCAGCCTCAGAACAGTCCATTGCAAGATGGATTACGGATACTATTAGGCAAGCTTACATAAGGCTAGCCGGCCGGTGCCAGAGAGACCTGGTCCTCTGTTTACACCTTTACAAAAATTTTACCAGTATAATGTATTTGCATCCGTGGATGCAAATTTCGCTCGTAATGCTTTGCGAGCGGGATTTTCAGAGTAGTCCCACCCTTAGGGGGCTGCTTTAGAACGTCCCCATGGTAAGCAGTGTCCCCCGGACTGGATGAAAGAGAAAAGAGGATTTATGTACTTACGTTAAATCCGTTTCTCTGATTTCGTCTGGGGGACACTGCGATCCCTCCCTTCTGCTTTTCCTCTGTGTGCTCTTGTTTGACTACCCTTTTTTCTCCTTGGGCTTTTTAATTAACTGACAGGAAGAGGAAGAGGCAGGGGGATTGTAGAGGGGAGGGGTCTGTCGGCAGCACTAAAAGTTAACTAGTTAGGTGCCAACTCCTCAAGCTCCCCTCCACAACCCATGGTAAGCAGTGTCCCCCAGACGGAATCAGAGAAACGGATTTAACGTAAGTACATAAATCCTCTTTTTCTTGCAGTTATAACTCTTTTTGCACAATTTATTTTTCAACCAGTAAATTGCTTCTGGTCAGTAACGTGGAAATGTTATAAAAATATTTAACTTCTCTCTATTTTGGGTTGTCAGAAAGTGGTGTGACTTGGCTATTTGAGGCTATGACTTCAGTAGATTATAGACATGGTTAATTTTGTCTTTATATTTGGACATCCTTTTTTTATTTGTTAGAATAACTCATTACCAAAAAAGCATCCCAATCTATGCCTGTGAGCCAAGAAATTAAATTGTGTTCTGTGGTTTACAGTGTCTTCTTGCTGAGTATTGGCTCTTTTTTTTTTTTTATAATGAGAGAGGTTGTATGTGGAGTATTATTGGTCTGTACATTTACTAGATTAGGTTACCTTTATTCATAGTAGCAAATATTTCTTTAAATATATTACATTTTTATCCCTGCAAATTTTTTTTTAAAAAAAATAGTAAATGCGCTCAGATTTCAGATCGTGTAACCTGGGTTCAATCTAGTAGGCTTACACATTTTGTGTTTTACAGATATCTTTTATTTCATAGAAAATGCTGTAAAGTGTATTTATGGGATAGAGGTGGTATTTGTGTGTTTTTTGTTGTGGTTTTTAATTATTATGCCATCACTGATTAGAAAAGGGAATTGTATCCTGTTGTAAGCTGGCTTGTGCAAAACACATACAGCAAAGTAAAAATTGATTTTATAACATTACGTACTTTCTAGTGATTTATCGGCACTGACTATGCCGTCAAACTTTTGAACCACAAAATAATAGCGATGAGTGTGATGGCAGCGAGCTGAAAATATGGAAATGTCATATCACACACAGCCACTGTTTCCAGTAGCTTTATTTATCTCCAGAGCTAAATGTGATTTTTACAAACATCTACTACTACTAAGAAATGATGTGACTTGTAATGGTCCTAGACAAATTGCTGGACCTAATGCCTGTATAATGTAATCCAGGTGCTGGGTCCGGCCATTGCTCTCTGCGTTGTGCAGAGGAGATCAGGTGATGTCAAAGTTTTTGCTTCGGACAAAGAATAATTTCAGTTCAGTCTTAGGTGGTGCCATCATGTTATTCTGTGGCACCTATTTCTGGGTATTAAGGTACCTAAAGCATTGCTGAGGTGCAAGCAAAAATCAGCAATGTTTTACGTACTAAACATCTCTTGAAGTCTTATGGGAATTCTCATCACGAGAGGCTCAAACAAGACTTCGCTTAGAATTCAATTCCCTCCACATACTGTTTTATGGCCTGCTGAGCTTAACCCCCTACCCCAGCTTTCAGTAAGAACTTGTATTGCATGTTAAGCTCTGAGCATACAGTGGAGAAAATGACTGAAGGAGGCATAAAGGAAGTAGTAGTTTGGGACCGCAGGTAAAGGCTTGGAGGGCTGCCTGTTGCCCATCACTGCTCTAGTACATACTCTTATGTCACAGTCTGGTCTTCTGAGGCAATATGAAGCTGGTTTGTAAATGTGACAGAGAAGGATTTGAAAATACAGTAGAGCTATAAGAATAAAGCAGGATGTGTCCTTTTACAATTTAACTCAAATCTAATGCTAAAGTTTTACAGGCCTTTAGTGGAGCAGCTTAATTCCTAATACTATGAAAATCTGTCTTGATCCTTTGAAAAAATGTTGCAGTGAGTTTGTGAAATAGTTGTTAACATAGTCTTTCATTAAGAAAAGTAACTTTCTGGGGTTTTTCTTATTTTGTTTTGTTTTTTTCCCCCCATCAGCCACCCACAGCAAAAATGCATGCAATTATAGAGCGCACAGCAAACTTTGTCTGCAAACAGGGTGCTCAGTTTGAGATCATGCTGAAAGCCAAGCAAGCACGAAACTCGCAATTCGACTTCTTACGTTTTGATCACTACCTCAACCCTTACTACAAGCACATACAGAAGGCGATGAAGGAGGGACGTTACACCCAATTGGCAGAGAAGCGTAACGAGGAGCAGAAAAGTAAGACATTTTTGTTGAAAGGCACTCTTAGTCATCTTTTTTTATTTAATAGTTTAGGAGAATTGGATTAAATTGAGATATCTTTGCTTTTCTGAGAGTGAGATGGATGAGTTATAATAAACCATGGCTTAGCAGTCTTACCAAAGAATGATTCTCAGGTGCTTTGATGTAGGAAATAAAGTTTGTTAAATCACGTGCACGCAGATCACCATATGATATCAGAAGGTAAAGATTATATATTTTGCATACGTTTTATAGGCAATTATCTTGGCACCCTTTGCACAGGGGCATAAGCTTAATATTTGCATTGATTGGATAATTACTAATTGCGTGCATCTCCACTCAATGCATCCACCTCTCTGTCATATCAACAGAAGCCCTAATCACCAAATGGGGACATTTCTTCTCTTATCAGCATTTCTAGCTAAAACATTACTGGCAACATCTCGCACAAGCACATTTCTAGAAGCACGGAGTTCATTTTACAAAAACATTCAACTTGTAATAATATGGTACTTTGCATATCATGGCTGCTAGACTCCATTTTTTATCCAGATAGTCATTCACCTTTCACAATCATTACATGCTAATGCTTGAAGAATTCATGTAAATGGTAGTTTGCAAAACTTCTTCAAGTTAACAGTTCTTTAAATAGTAAGCATACATTTGCCTGCATTTTATTCTTGTCTTAAGGTATTTGCTCTCGGTTATGATAGTATAGTATGTAACATATTAAGGAACAGAGGTGCATGATACCCAGTTGACCAGAACAGTTTAGAATATTGTGGTTAGACGAATGCACAAAGAATAGTTTTGTAAAATATTTAGGAATAAATGTATTGATTTGTGAATGTTAGAAGCTGTCTTCAAATTGACTCAATTTGAATCTTAAAATTCATTATTTTCCCTCATAATTTCATCTCCAAAGTGATGACATCATTACTCCCTACTTATGTAGGTATTATGTACAGCTACGTGTATTTTAGTTGTATAAAATTTTTTTTTAACTGCTCGCAGATTCAGGGTAAACAGGCGATATCTGATGATAGACCATGGAGCTATTAAGGGTGTCTCTGGTCATGTCATAATTATGGTGCACATTTCTGTATTGGAAGTAATTATAGACATATATTCTGCCAGCAGTAATAACATTAGTCATTTGAAGTCATTTCTATTTTCCCAGGATCTGAGGCCAACACAGAAGAAAATGATGAGGATGATGACGACGATAATGAAGATGGCGATTACCTACATCCAAGTCTATTTGCTTCAAAGCGATGCAGCAGACTTGAAGAGCTTACAAAGGTGGCTGTGATTTTGTCTATCTGTCCATGAATATCCTAGATCAGATCTCCCCATTACTATAGATCCAAATTCCATTTCAGCTATTATAAAATTCTGTTTACACTAAACTTAATGTTTGTCTGTCTATTTATCCTCCGGGTTGGGTACTGAACCCCGAACATCACTACCCCGACATCTTCCCAGTGAATTTCGGAACCCCAACATGCTGTTAATATCGATTGTTTTAAAAACTGACTTGCAATCATTGCCACCATTTAACATGCCACCAGCACAGAATCACGTTACTTTGAACACCGGCACTATTATTCTTGCTCTTAGGGGTGCAATGGAAGGAGGCGGCACCTGTATATTATACAACTTTTCTTAATAACATTGTATGGGCGGAGCTTCCTTCCATTGCATCCTTAAGAGCAAGAATAATAGTGCGGGCGTTCAAGTACCGTGATTCTGTGTTGGTGGCATGTTAAATGGTCGCAATAATTGCAAGTCAATCAAATTTTTTAAACAATCAATATTAACAGCATGTTGGGGTTCCGAGAATCGCTGGGAAGATGTCGGGGTAGTGCTGTTCGGGACCATGACTACTACCGCTATCCTCCTTATGTAGGGTTTGTGGGAACTAAGCCTTGAAGTTTTTAATATAAATATCTGTAGCTTTAACATCTTGGTAATATCTATGAAACTGTGTGGACAGTGCCCCTCCAAGTTCTGATAAAATGATGATCTTCAGAACATATGTCAAAATATAAGTGTTGTGCCATATTTTCCGTAAATCTAAATACGTGTATAGAATTTAGCATGACCTGTTGTTGCATCTTTAGGACTTCAGTTTTCTATATTCTTCTGCTCTGTTCATGTGGGGGGAAAAAAAGTACTACTTTTTATTTTATTTTCATTCTTTTTTATTTCTCATTAAATTGCTTCACAGCCCTTAAAGGTTATTGATCCCGACCACCCACTTGCAGCACTTGTCAGAAAGGCGCAGAATGAGAAGATGGCCTCTCAGCTGGCCCTTAATGTTGCACCTGCTCCAGCTACACCGACAGAAAGTACTGCAGATAGTAAGTGAGATGAAGTCTACTTATAGTCCTTGAATATGGTTGTCTTCAAAAGCTGATGTATAGGGGGCATTTCTCTTGTTTTTCTTTGCCTTTATACCCTATTTATCTAGCATTGATGTATTAATGTGATTACTTGCTGTATCACGCAGCTAGACTAAATAGTTCTCAGGTTGTGAGGGAAGCAAAGACCTTGTACATTTGAAAATTTTGATAATTCTTGAGACAGCAAGAAGACTGAAAAAGCAAAGACTGATCTTGAATTCACCATTGGTGTTTTTTTTTATTTCATATTTTAGTACATTATATGAATTTCCTTCTAATTGTTTGCTCTTTACAGTCATTAAGGGCTAGATGGTTAATTTTTGCTCTATTACTTGTGTAACCTGTAGCCATAAGCATGTATATATTGCTTCTGCTTTGTCGTTTTTTTCAGACTAATTACTGTCACCATTATGATATTTATATCTTTGGATGTATACTATGTTTGATAAATGTTTGTTTCCAAACAGAGCGAAACTGTGTGTTGTTCTTCAAATGTTAAGTGTCTGCTTAGAGGCCAGCTATACAGTAGACATGCATTTTAGTGTTCAGTGGCTGCAAAGCCTCATTACACCGAGTTCATTTTGTCTGCCTTTTCCCTTTGGCTAACTTGGTAAATGTGCTTAATTCTGAGAACACTGTAATAAATCACATACTGTTTGTCCCTCATAAAGTGGACTGCTTACTCTGAAGACTACTACTTACTACTTAAAGCATATTTATATGGACCCCCAAAGCACCATATTTTAAGTTTCATATATGTAAGGGTAGCTGGAATAAATTAGCTGAGGTATTATACTGATTTATGCACTTATGATATGGGGTCAAAAGTCCCATAAGCATAACTATTAAAGGAGTTGGTTTCCCAAATTATTTTTTCTATTAAATGCACTTACCCTAAATATCGAATTATTTGGTGTCTGATGCTTTGGTTCCCTGACGTTCAGGAGATATCCTTTTCTACCATCCCTCTAGCGGTTTAGGTATTTGTACATGATGGGCAAGAAATAGAGCATTTCACTTCAGGTGTACTCTGCTTCCTCTACTATCTTCAATATATATGTAATTACAACACTTGTCACTATAGAGAGCATTGGTATCTGGTAAAGGAGACCGCCTACTTATAAGTACCACCTAAAAGTATATATGCTATAGTTCAGATACTTGCTAGTCTTGGTGAGTACTTAGATTGCATTTATCATCGTGATCAAATGACCTGACTGGTAGTCTGGCTGCGTCCATCTAGTGGTCGACACAGCAGCTTATCCTCAAATATATTGGCCTTGCTTTACCCAGGGTATAATTGATTCTCATGCAAATACTTTCTATTTATAAAATCTACTAATGTGTCCAGTGCACTGATTACTGAAGTGCTCTCAGCATATGACAAGGTTTATGCTGATGGCGGGACTGAAATGTCAATGCGTCAAATTTACATAATTGCTTCTCATATATTGAGACCAATGCTTTCCCCAACTAATAAAGCTGCTGGAACCCTGCTGTTATTGAGTGAGCCGCCACTGACGCATTCCTGCTCAGTCTGATCTCTACTTGGAGAGTTTAGAAAATAAATGTGACCCAAGGAGGTTGTTGAGACACTTGGTTGCAATGTTGATTACAAATATGGCATGGTTAACAGTCCATTAAAGCCTTGAAGCAATTTAATGTGGAGTAGGGCTAATTACTTTGTTCAAATATTTAGGTGTTCTAGAATTAGACAACTGGAGTAAAAACAAATAGACCTAAAAAAAGGAGAGACTGGTGGTGCCAAATTTTTGGGTGTAATTTCTATTGTTTTCAATGGGTACACTTGGTTCCTTAAGACCTAATATCCACTGATGTTTATGTTTTAGTGACACACACACACAACACTTATTACAAGTATTTTTGTTGCATTCTGCTTTAGATGCCTCTCGCATGAAGTTTTTATACGTTTTAAAAAAAATTCTCTCCCACTGTAAGGCCCCTTGTAAGTATCATGAGTACCACTACAATAGACAGCTGGCGGCAGCGATCGTGGATATGTATGTTAAATGTGTCAATACCTATACTTAGACTTATGATGTTTTCAATACCACAACATTTCAAGCATTTCCCTGTGTTTTTATCACAGGTCAAATATAGATCTAATGGTATAGACATTTTTAGTCTTTCCCTGCTTGCTGTGATGGCTTTTAGCCTTTGTTCTAAGGAGCACCCACTTTTGATTCCTCCTTATTTGGCCACTAATGTCATACTTGCTGTGTTCTGCATCCTCCTAATAGATTTTTACCAGCTAACAAAAATCTTGTTTGTTGCATGGGGCTGTCTTTACTTTGATTTTTATTATGCTTCTACACTGAGAAGTCGTATGCAGATGTCTGTCTGTAATGAATAGTACAGATTTAGTGTATTTCTACACAGCTGCTTGCTTAAACTATACATCTGCATCATTGTAATAACTTGTTTTTCCCCTTGGATAGTACTATTCATACAAATTAATATTATTTATGCAATCTGTGGCATTTACAGCAGTACCTTGTGGATTTTAAACTCAAGCTAAAATGAAATGGCAATAACTGTTCCATTTGGATAGTTTAGTTAAATGAGTTACACACATGCAGTGAAGGGCAAACATTACACCAATATTGTTTGCAGTTTGCCAGCACTTACATGTCAAATAAATGAAACAATTGGGTTGATTTGTACACTACACTCACATGACATAGATGAGCAGTGGGTAGTATTGGCAGCCACTTGCTCCTTTTCTCTGGAACCTGTGCTGTCAGCCCTAAAGTTAAGTAAGGGTTTAGTGAATAATCAGTTTTGTTCCTGTTCTCCCAATCTCTGAAACAGACAATTAAATTTGTCTGCTGTGTTTTTCAGTGAAGGGATATCCTAGACCTGGTCTCCCCACATACTAAAGCTGGGTACACACTACAAAAAATTGCTTTAGATTTGATTTCGGTAACGATTTTTACCAACGACTGAAAGTCCCGATGATCAAACAGATTCATGTGTATACACCTACACAATTTACCTTCAGATCTGTGGTCGTTATCTGTCATAACCATCAGTTGAAAAGATAACTCTGTGCACTCTAGAGATCTGCTTACACTGTTGGTCATAAGTGCATAGACACTTCCACATTTGCCCAACATTGTTCCACTGTTGATTGTCATTCTTAGGAAGTTTGTTTTCCAGCAATAAAGGACCATGAAACCTACAATACATGTTGATCCTATTTGAAAATGTACTATACAACGTACATATTTAAACATTTAATAACGTTTTCGATACCTTGAGGATTGACAAAGATGGTTGTTTGTGCTTGTCTAGTTAACAAGAGAATATGCTATGAATTGGTCCCCTGCATCAAAAGAGGCTGAGTGGAAGTGTATGGGACTGTGGAAGCCATTAGTGAACCCCAGTGATGTTTTTTTATTTTTATTTTATTTTTTGTTCTCCACGTGTATGTGTTGTTATAGGCCAAATCTTTTTTTATTTTATTTGTTTAACACTGTATGCTTTTGTAGCGCTGCAAATATGTTCATACGTTTCTGCTTGAAAAGAGTAAGTGGCCACCTTATATAGGGGAGAAATCTTGGATAGAGGCTAATCCAAAAGTGTTGAATCAGATGACATAGGGTCAGATCTCTCCACTGTAAAAAGCTTATATGGTGGTTTTATGGAAACTAAGAGATATTGAAAATGAGGGTGAAAGCATTGTAAATGCTACATCCTCTTCGGTGTTCTCCCCAAAACATTTTGCCAGCTTGGGTGGCATTAAGAAGAAGCCGGGTGGAGGCAGTGTAATACTCACATTTGCCAGCATTGACAAGCACTGCTCCTGGAGATCAGGGGGGAGGTGGGCGTGTTGGGGGCAGGACCCGACTGATCTTGTCATTTGGTCCTAAACAGACATTTCATCTCCAACCAATTACAGCGGGGAGCGGGGCCACGATGATGCGCAATTCACGTCCTAAGCCCTGCCCCCACCACTTTACTATTGTGAATCAATTGCGAACCGGGAGGTTGCCCTGCTCTCCCGGGAGTCCAGAAGGACTCCCAGAAATTTGGGGGTCTCCGAACATTTCAGGTGCGTAGGCAACTATGGTAATACGCTGCCATAATATTGAAAAATGTTGGAGGTTATTGTCTACTTCTGCCAGGATTGATCAGACTGGTGGTCCGTGGATTAACACACACTGCTGGCTGCAGTGCTCACATAGTGCCTGTTCTAAAAGGAGAAACAAAGGTGTATCCTGTTATAATAGGACTCTAAGAGCCAAGTGGCAAGTAAAAACAGCCAGGTGGAGCTCCTGGGAAAAAGCTGCTGGTGAGAACACTGCTCTTAATGACCTGTGTGATTTGTCATCAATTGCACAAATGTGATCAGATATGATTTACAAGGACCAGTGCTATGCTAACATACTGGGCGAAGTTGAACTTGGTGGAATGTATCTGTCTTTTTAAAGGAACTGCAGAAAAACTTTTTTTTTTGTGACCTATTTGGAGAATACAGTTTACTGTTCAGAATTAAATTTTTGTGAAATACTGCAAATTTAGAAAATCCCCCCTCTATGAATTTTCTTCTCTGTAATCCATGTATATGTTTGTTTTGTTTTTTTCTAAATAAGTTTTTCATCAATTTTGTTTCATTTAATATTTTAACTACAATAATTCATTTATGTATTTTGTATTATATTATGCTTTATCTTACATATATTATTGAACTTTTAAGAGTCTAAATGCTGCCAGAGCTCTGTTTCTCCTTATTTACTCTCTAATGGCCAGGAAAGGAAAAACATGCTTTTCCTCTCTTTCCATTGAGTAGTGTAGAATGAACACATAATCTGTGTGACTGGGTAGTCCATACATTTATCCTTTATATCAATATGGCTTTAATATTGTTTTATTAGTCTTTAGATCGCATTGTCATGTATTGAAATCTAGGGCATTATAGCATTTTAGGTAAGCAGTACAGAAATACTAACTTAATATCATTTTTCATTGCATCTCAGTTTGTAAATAGAAACTTTCATGTTGTTATAATATCATGGTGATTACCTTTTTAGAAGCTCTACTGCAGTGATGGGCAGCATGTGGCCCTCTGAGGCTTCATATGTGGCCTCCAGCGCCTTCCTTCTTTCTTGTCCAATCTGCTTGTTATAGCTTGTAACATTTGTTTAAAATGCCTACTGTGTTACAGATGGGTTTCTTTCTATCTCTACTGGCTAGAAAACTAGTTATCAGAATGTGGCTTCCTAGAGAGGTGGTGACAGCCTTTTTAGCAAAACTTTTATATTTGTTATTTGCATTGAAATTGGTTTCGAAAACCTTGCTAGACCCTCAGATTTGCTGTTGAATACTGTTATGCTATACAAGGGCATATCGATTTATTGCTTACTGTGATGTCTAATATGAAGTGCTCTGCAAAACTAGTTTGTTCTGTCATGTAAAGAAGTATTGTACTTACACCCCTCAGCAATTTGTCCTCCAATGTAGTTTTATCTAAAAAAAACTTCTGATAGTGATAGCTTGCCTTGGTAACTGTTTGCAGAAAATAATTTAGCACCAGGAAATTCAGTGCATTTAAACGGCTTGTAGTTATTCCTATGCGTTAATGATCTTTAATTTCCTACACATTGCTGGAGAAGACAGTTTAAAATGAGGATAACAGACTGAACTATTACTGAATTCCTTTTCAACATTTTCTGTGATGACTTTAAAATTTACCTGTTGATACAGTGACCACAGGTTGCACCCACACTGTTTAATTCCTGATTTGCTCTGTACCATATTGCCCACATTCCATTGTGGAAGCTAAATAAGAGATTTCTTCAATATTCTTATTATTGGACCATACACAAAAACCGGTCCCTATAAGGTAGACAGAATAAGCTCAGACATGACAAGGGTAGGGATGAGATAGCTTAAGCTGGGTACACACTACACTGTTTTTGTCCAATAATCGGCTAAAACAGCCGACATACCACAGCTCATTCAAAAGTCGGGTCAGTGTGTGCAGTGACACGATGGTCGAAAGTCTGCCCATATGGACGATTATCGCCTCATTTGGTTGGTCGTACCGTTTAATATTTTTGATCCAATCTCGTTTCCGTTGTGTAGTGTTTATAAACTTCCGATTGATCCACAACAGTGAGTACGAAATTACAGCCATTGCTCACGACAACATGGCTGTAAAAATTTAGTAAAGGGACGTCCGCTCTTCCCTTTATCGTTCTAAACAAGGCTAGTGTGTATGCAGTCCATGGACCGAGCGATCAGAACATCGATCACATGTAAAATCCCTAGGCATAAAAAGTTGGTCGAAATTTCTGTAGTGTGTACCCAGCTTTAGTGGTAGCTGAGACAAGAGGAGCAGTTGTGACTCAGAATGGAGGGTGTACCAGTGTGAAGTAGGGTAAGATCAAATATAGAGGTGGGATATTAAGCCCGAGGGAGTGTCTGAATGGGTGTGGAAGGGATTAAATGATAATAGGCAGAATATAACTTCAGTGATTTACTATAGACAGTTGTCACAATTCACATATAGGTGTATGATGGTAACATGTCCTTGGACCCAGGCCAAATGTATTAAAAGTGCATCCTCAGCCATAATAATCCAATACAATTGATAGATTTGGTTTAAAAACTTTTTACCACTGTGGTTTAAGCATCTTGCATTGCCACATTATGTAAAAATGTCCCTAATAGAACCACATCCTTTCAGCATTGAAGAGGAAGTCAGGAAAATGCTTTAAATCCCTAGTAACAATGTTCATTGTAGTAGTTTATAGTGTGTGATTAGAGTGCACCGTGGCCTGAAAAGGTATGTTATTGCTCTGGTTCAGTCTTACCCTTGAAACACTTTGTCAATCGATTTCTATTCCCGTATATAGGAGTTTTTCTAATAATATGTTGAGGCCACTAAGTTGATTATGTACAGTGAATGTGCTTAATTTTTGTGGAGTAGCAGAACGCTGCAGCTTTTCCAGTAAGCAATTTCATAAAATTGGATACACCCTGGATACACAGAGAGTGTAATTATTTACAAAACTCTGGTATAGGAGTATCAAACATTGTTTTTAAGTCCATAAATGATTTCTGAATCCCTTCTTTTAAATGTATTCAGTCTGATAACAGCAGCTATGGAAGGTATCCTTATAGCGTAGTTAGTGGTGTGACTAGAACCATGTAACACATTCCTTATTTTAAGCTTCGACACAGGGGCTTGTGTACATTACCTTTTGTTGAAATGAAGGTGAATGGATCCAAAACAGATGGAACAGTTTAGTTGGATGGATAGAATGACTATTTACTTTTAATTATTGACTGATCTTTCAGCTAATCATCTGCTCCATCAGATTAGGAATATAATAGTTAATTATGTGGGGTATCGCCAAGCCACCCATATGTTTTTGCCTTTGTAAGGAATCCATGCCCAAGCATGTTCTTTCCTTTTCCAAACAAAGGCCTTTAAACACAGCTCCTTCAAATACTGCTAAGGGTTAACAATAGGCATGGTTCTGAATGTATATAAAACCGTGGGATAATTAGGATTTTTAAAGGAAGTCTTTTGCCACCTCAAGAAACAAAATGTATCTTCATCTTGTTTAGGTATGCTTTCTTTTTTTTTTTTTTTTCCCCTAGTGTGGTAAAATTGTATTCAATCAGTCCCCAGGAATCCATGATCCTGCAATAAGCTGGACATTGGAATATTGTATCACTGGAACATTGCACCTCCGCAAAACTGTCTGTTCCTTCACAAAGTGTAATGTTTTGTTCATATCTAATTTTAAGTACACTCATGACAGCCTGTGGGTCCTGTGGTGGGGATAGCAATTGTTTTGTTTGGTCCCTGTATGCGGTGTCATTAGGAACTCCCAACCATATGTAGTTACATGGGCAATGTGTGTTTGTGCTTTTGGTGTTTTTGTTTCTGTCTGGTTAATTTTTCTCCTCATGTCTAATGGAATATTTGATTTAAATTGAGTTAGGAGACATTGGTTATATCCATACAGGAGGAGGAAGAGTTTCAGCTACATTTTAAATTGAATTTGTCCAACCTGCACAGTCAGGACGTAAACGAGAAAAAAAAATAAAAAAAAATTTATGCCTTCTATTTTTAACATGATGAACTGTTTTACATGTAGTTTTTCATGTATGTGATGCAGAATAATCACAATAGAAACATGCATTTGATCTACAAAAATCTAAAGAGTCTAAAACCTGAAGAGGAACATAACTGCTCAAAACCAGGACATCCTAGTAAAAGGCTGGGTAATGATCTCAAAGTAAAACTCTAGGACATGGCACAAGGTTTATAAGTAATGTCCATGTACTTGTGCAGATTTTGAATAGTACTGAATGAGAATTTGTTCATAAATTTGGTGTTTTCATAATATACCTCTTTTTAATATTGAAATCATAAGTGCAGATTTTAAATATTATTTTTCTTTTTCTTAGCAACAACTGTGACTTCTACCTTTTACAATTACTACATGTTGCCAGATGGGACATACTGTCTTGCACCTCCTCCACCAGCAATGGATGGTAATACTGGTTACAGCTCATTGCCAGCAGGGGAAAGTACACAATCTGCAAATGAAACTATAACCGCTCCACCGTCCAACATCCCATCATCTCTAAACAATGGCGATAACAGCAAATTAATCCCAGAAACACCTGCAGCAAGGTAAATGTTTTGAATGCATGTGTTTTAGGTTCAACGTTTCAGCCTCCTCGCTATGTAAGTGTAGTCTTATCCACTCCGCGTAATAGTGTGGTCCCTGCCAGGCTTTTACTATTGTATTGTATCATGTAATTCTGTGGTTCATTTGCTCAAATCCAAAATATACATTTGCCATTCTCTGCCCATGATGTTTTATATCCTTTTCGGCTTTCTAGAGATAATTACTTTACTTTTAGACATTAGTTATACTTTCTTTATACCCTCTATCCAGCACTAACCTCTGCCATAGCAAGCTCGGCATTTCTTCTGAATACATGCTGTAAGCTGTTATGTAGCAAGTTCCTTATTTCATGACAAACGGATTAAAATGTGCTTACTATGAGAGAACTTTATTGTATAATTTTGATGTTCTATTACAGCATAGCGCATTAGAATGAGCCACTTGTTTTAGGGGAGCACAGGCAAGCCATAGTTCTTCATTAAAGGATGCAAATATAAGAGCCTAGACTTGGGACTAGGAAAGAGCTTGTAACTACAGCAGTGACTGCTGGATAGTGGTTAAGATATAAGAATGTCTCATGCCTAATACACAAACCAATAAAACCCTCTGGAAATGAGGATGGGATAGGAGGAGTAGGATTTTAGGTGGGCTATCTAATTTAGCTGACCTTTTTCTTTTAAACTACTTTTACGCAGCAATGTTATGTGGTTTTGTAATTCATAATAACTGAGATAATTGAAGCATAACTGTTAGAAAGTACAATGAAACAATCCACACTGAGAAATATGATGGCAGGGCTGCCCGATTTAGCATATGTGGAAAGTTCCAGCCGGGTAATAGATTTAAAGAGCAGTGTTTCTCTTTTTCTTTTTTTTTTTTTTTTTTTAGTGGGGGGAAAAAGTTAGTGGCGTGTGTATAAAAAAAATTAAACCAGGAAAGAATATTTAAATGTTATGACTTTGAGTGTAATTTTTTTTTGTGTATTCAGTGGAGGTATATTTTAGGCCTCTTTATTTTACATTTATATTTTTTTAGATTGCTGTCCATATCATTTAATTATATCTCCTTTTGTCCCCCCCATATGTATGATTTTCTTTTCTGTAGTTATTCCTTAACACATCCAATAATAGTTTGTGTGATTAATTCTTCCTTTTCAGCTGGCCTACAAGCCAGTGTCTTGAATCTCTGTGGCTTTTTTTCAGTAGCATATACAGCGAACAGTCCTACTTTGCCATTGTGCGCTGCTCATAATGCTTTGTAACATTTTTATTAGTTTTTGAAATGATTGCAGAACATGATTAAAGTACAGTATATTCTTTCCACAATTTTATTCAGCATTGCTGTTCTTGATACTATTTATGCAAAGCAGTTCAACTGTAAGCAGACATATGATAAATCACTTAAAGTAATAGTTTGAGGTTTCAGCAAGTAAATTTTACTGACAAGCTATCTGTTAAATATTGTTGGGGCATAGTGCCATGGAGGCTGTATTCTGATGTGCTTTCCATATGAGCAGTAATTTTTTTATTTTTTGTATTCAAAAGAAGGAGTTGAGGCTGGATCGCCTTTTGGTTACTTCTATTGTCTGAATGGCAATACTAAAGTTTAAAGAACTATGAATAGAATGATCTTGTTTGAATGCTATTCTGCTTCTTCCAATGTTATTCTGAATTGATGTGGCATTATCATGTAATCGTTAAACCTGTCTGAATTCTGCTCTTTTCATTTCTCTAGCACACTTACCCCAGTGGTTGCCATTATTCCTCCACCTCCTGACATTCAGCCTGTCATCGATAAGCTAGCTCAGTATGTGGCTCGAAATGGAATTAAATTTGAAACTAGTGTACGAGCAAAGAGTGATTCAAGGTTAGTCTCATAACTACCTTCTGCAGTATGTCCGTTTCATACTGGACTGTTTGCGCTTACTGTATAAATGGTAATATTGTGCTTACCATAACGTTTGTTAAACCATTTGTTTTACACCTAGTTATAAAAGATGCTATGATGTCTTCTGTAATGGTTTCTTTTTCTCGTTAGATTTGAATTCCTCCAGCCTTGGCATCAGTATAACCCTTACTATGAATTTAAGAAGCACTTTTTCATGCAAAAAGAAGGTATTCTTCTTTCTCAGGTATGTACAATCTTTGTAATAAAATAAATAATTGACTATTTATTTTTATTTGTATTTCTTTCTTTTGTGTGGGTTTACAAATTGAATGTGTTTTTAATAGATATTTCTTTATATATTTTTAATAGACTACTCGAAGTAAAACAAACAAAGCCTAATAGCATTGTAAACAAAATATATAAAATTCATAGAATATAAATTCATAGGAGAGGGTTTTTGTAGTTTTCCTTTATAGATGGAACCCATGGAAACATAAAGCAAGTTCAAAAACCATGGAAACCCTTAGGTAGCCATCCTTTTTTAACAGAAGAAAAAAAAATACACTGCGTGTCCCAACATCTGAATGGTTTGTTGTGACAATTCACAGTTGTTTTTCTTTTCCTCCAGAGATAAGAAACTACAATAAAATGACAGTGCTGGGACTGTAGTGTAGGCATTTATTTTACATAGTGAAGGTCACTTTAAAATAAGGCTGGCGCATATATTGTTGAATAAGTAAGATATTGTATTAATGTGTTATTCCTGCACTGTATTTAGCTACTATCTCTTTTTGAGGCTATTTTTTATGGAAGCCTTGCCCTTCATATGAAAGTCAGACCGCGTGAATATGAATTTTGGAATAAACAATCGCTGTACAATGCAATTTGATAGATGAAAATTGCCGCTATTGAGATTGTGTGAAATCAGCATCTTTCACTTTTTAGGTTGGCTATGCTTAATGTAATTTTATGCAACACATCATTTTAGTTTTAATTTCCAGAATTGATATGTATTTAAATTGGCTATCTAAAGAAAGACCTTTCCCAACCCTTACAACTCTAAATTGCTGTATGTAGGGCTTAGTTAGGGAGCTTTATTGACAGATTTCCAAATTGTAGCCGAATAGTCATCACTTTTTAGTTTAAAAAAAATAAATAAATCTTTATTGGACTAACACCCATAGTCTGTGATTACAAACAAATATGATGAGTATGTTGCAGTGGTACAGGGCTTTTAAGTTTTCTAGCGTTTAACTAGTCCTTAACTGGAGTCAATATACCCAATAGTCATACAATCATACAATGATGTAAGGGGTAAAAACGTATCTGTCCACTGGCAGGATGGCACGAAAGTAACGGCACCCACGCTGCATAAAAGGAATGATAACTACTCACAGCTTGGATTACTTGTCTTATGAATTTCAAGATGAGTCTAGCTATGAAGGGCTCTTTATTAGAATGAGAGTTATCAGCGTGGAGCTGCTACAGCAGCTGCATGTAACTCATTTTGAACTCCAACCATGGGGCTCAGACCGCTGTATTACCTTTTATTTGTATTACGCATCACTGTACAATGAGGGGATCATGATCTAAAAAAACAGAATCTTAAGATGATACTTGGAATCTTACAGGTGATGGTTGGCAATTGATACATAATGTAATGTAAAAACATCTGTAACTGGTGGTGGAGAAAGTTTCTGTGGATTCTTCAGAAGAATTATCGTCCACTAATTTTAAAGCAGCCACTGGCATGTCTGTGCCGTTATCAGTGGTGTGATTTGGTTGGAATAAGGAGAGACAATTGCAGGTGGAGAAATGAAAGATGATCTAGTCATTGTAGAAATATATTAATAGCTAAATAAACTTTATTTCCTACCATTGGGGCACACTGAGACACATTGGGGGTATAGTAGGTTGGACTAGGAGTTTAGGCACTTATCAACTTCTTTGTTCCCTACATTTCCCTAATATGCTGCCTCCTCTCCAGCTCAGACCTCAGTTTTTTTGCTACGTGCCTAGGAGATGGGTCACTTTGGTATAGGCTCCTGCCTATACTTTAATTAGATTTAGATTTTCATTTTTTTATTTTATTTTACTTTCCTTTACAGGTGCAGCGCAGGGATCGAATTCCAGACCCAGAGGCATGAACTTGATTCTGTGGTCCACTCAGAGACTGGGCAGGGTGTCTGACCTTTGGCAGAGATCCAAATAAACAGTTATTACACTGAGCTGGTTCTCATCTCTATTTCCTCTCCAGGCAGAGAAAATGGATCAGAAGGAACCCCTGAGGTTGTCGTTGACAACCCTGTGAATCGTCTATTCATATTTATTCTGCTAATCCTACGCAGTACAGATGCCTATGGTAGGTATTTTCTGATAGAAAGTATAATTTGGCCGCCACTCAGCTCAAGTGACTGTTGGCAGTTTGTTTACACCCAACAGGGTCATAGCTGGGTTTTTAAAAAACTCATTCAGCCATGGTCAGAGCAGTTAGCTGTAGGTATTCTGGAGGACATTCTATGAACATAGCTTCTCACTATTGCAGAGTTACAGTGTAGTCTCCAGGGGTCACTGGAGGTTAGAGTATATCTCTGCACGTCAGCTCCACTAGGCCACTTCAAGGGCTGTCTTAACCCCTTCATCCCCTTTTTTCCGGAAGCGAGGTACCCCATTGCGTACTCCTTGACTCCCATAATAGCATATAGTACCTGCACAGGGGCAGTTAGGGGAGAAATCTATATACCTGGTGGTGGTATTCCCGAGGGTTGGGGTATTTTATTCCAGTCTCTTCCTGGCCCACAGACGGATCCTTTCGATCCATTTAAGCTGGTAGGCCCTCAACAGGCAGGCCTGCATTCTCTTGTTTCAGATGTAGTCACTACGCACAGTCATTGCAGGCAATGAACAGAGAGAGTTCCTGGCTTGAACATACATCATGTAGGTCTTCTTACATGTACCAGCCGGGAAGGGGGCACCGGTGTCTTTCGCTTTGGCAGTACAGAGATTTCAGTTCCAGGTCTGGATCCTCTCTTTCGTTATTCTGGACATTACACCTTGGGGGTTTTTCCAAGGTTATGGCAGTCATGGCCGGGCGATTGCCCTCCTGCCTAGTCACGATAGTACCGTGTCCGGATGACCATTTTCCGGGCGCTCCGTCCTCTCTCTCACAGATAAATCTTCCGGTTCCTGGAAGCACACGTCTTTGTGCAGAAACTACATATGTCCCCACTCAATCTGCCACAGCAGATACGGTTCTTGGGCCTCATCTTCTATACTGGTTCTCATTTCAGCGCAGGAAAAGGATGCTCCTCGCGCAGAGAGAAATTTTCTCTTCTCAGTTGCTGAAGGCTTCTCGAAAGCAGGGTACCTACACTCGAGGCGATAATGTTTCTATGCTCCCCTCTCGACACCTCCAGAGGGAAATTATCCAGAAAGGGTCTGGTTCCCAGGTTATTGGACTTGCAAATCATCACTCTATCCAAACCCACTCGTCTATCTCTCTCTCACTGGTTAGCCAGACAGTCAGGAGTGCGGTCAGTCGCTCTCCAGGTCCTGGACCCCGGTCCTGACAGGCTACACTCTGTTAGATGAAGGCAGACTTATGGGATCCTTAGGGTTCCAGGGTCTTTTTCTGTCATCCCAGAAATGACTGTACTTTCTAATCTGGTGCTCAGGATGTGGCATCAGGACCAGCAGGTCCTAATAGGGAAACCTCTAGGTAATCAGTCAGATATTGCCACGGCGGTGGAATTCATGTGGTAGCACAGGAGAACACGCAGCCCGGGAGCAGTGTAAGAGACTACCAGGTTATGGCCTGAGCAGCGTGTCATATTCCCACACTTTTGACCATTATCCGAACATGAATTAGTGGGAGACCGAGAGTGTACCTGTCTCTTCCACATCCCAGGTTCCCACGGGAAAGAGGCCTCCAGCTATCCTGCGGCGTCCAGTGGCAATACCTCCCTCTGTGGCCAGATCTAAACTCTTTCTGCCACTTTTTTTTTATATTGTCTAGCTTGGCGCTGTGGTGTTGGATAACCTAGCTCCTTGCTCTGAAACAGTACAGCGTTTGCTGTGAATCACAGGGTTTTCACATGTCCCAGTGCTGGCTCCCTAAGTTGCTTTATTTTTCAAGCTAACGCTGATATGGGACTCCTCCTAGGTTCCCGCAGGGTGCAGCTCCCGGTGCTCTACATCAGTTTCAACGTCTGTTTATAGGATCACTGTATTTTCTTTTCTTTGAGGGGTCTCTTCCAGTTCAGTCTTTCTTTGATTGGTCAGGTGAGCTCATTAAATCTGGTTTGGGTGATCACAGCACTGGTTTTGCCCATTTTCGACTTGCTCACTCTGGGATATGATTATCCCAGCATAGGGGTGTTCCCTTGCATATCGTCCCTGTTCGCAGGAGTTCAGTGACGGGACTGTGGAGTGTACCCCCACATTTTACCTTTCCAGAAGGATAGACAAGAGCGCCGTTCTCTGGCCAATATTGGTTCAGAGGTTAGTATCTGCATGGCCCAGGAGCTTGGGGTCAGGCATGCTGTTATTCTTCCTCCTTTTCGTGTGACACTCTTCCTTGGCTTCATGTGTGCTCTTCGGTGCCAGTGCAACCTCAGAGTCTCTATCTAGACTAAGGTCCTCTTTGTCCTTTCGGACGCTCAGAAGCGGGGCTGGTCAGTTTCCATACAGTCTCATGTCCGTTTCGTCCCTTCCACCATTCGGTAGAATGCTCACGCCCCCTTATCCTGTTCTGGTGACTTTAGAGCTCACTCTCCGCGGCAGTTGGCGTTTCTTGGATGGCACGTCCAGGTGCTTCAGTAAAGCAGTTGTGCAGGGTTGCAACGCCCACATCTTCTGCAGAGTTTCTGGGTTCCATGGCTTTGCTTCCGCTGATGGGAGCTTTGGGCGCAGGATGTTGCGTGCAGCTGTTCCAGAGCAATCCATCCCTTAGAGACAGCTTTGGTATGTCCCCAATGTCTCGCACTGTCCCCCAATGGTAGGAAAGAGAAAAGAAGATTTTTACTCACAGTAAAATCGATTTCTCTTACCCCATTGGCGGACACTGCACACCCTCCCTAGTACTGAAAGTAGTGCTGTTTTTTGGTGATATTTTCTGTATTGCTTCTCCTTTCTTACTGGCTTGGTTATACAAAACTGAGGTCTGAGCTGGAGAGGGGGAGGCATAGTAGGGGAGGAGTGTAGGGAACAAAGAAATTAATAAGTTCCTAAACTACTAGTGCCACCTACTATACCCAATGTTTCGCAGTGTCCCACAATGGAGTAGGAGAAATCGATTTTACGGTGAGTAAAAATCTTCTTTTAACAAAAATGTTATGTTGTAAGAGGTTTATTTGTCATTTGTTAATAGTTTAATCATTTGAGTTTTCTATTACATTTTTTCTTTTATCTCTGCATATTCAAGACAGACCTAAATTCTCATTATTTTTACTTTATTAAACGTTTGATCTATGTTTTAGTCATGTTAGTTTAGCACATGGTTGTTTTTTTAAGCATTGTTTTTTTTCTTAAGACTCACTCGAACTATAACTCAAAAAATATATTGATTTAATTTAGTGGGTGATGTGCCGTTCATTACAAGATTGTAAAGACAAAATATTCCAGTGATATCTATTGTGCAGTAGAATTTAGGAATGATTGCCGATATATAGTTTATTTTGCCCACATCAAATGTCTTGGCAGCATTGAGCACGTTGCTGAAGTACCTGATGAGAAAAACAAATCGCTGGGTACTGCAGTATTCACTTCAGCTGAGACTCGCGTCTCAAGTACACTGCAAGTGATTATCTGTTTATTATTTATTCATATGTTATGTCAAATCAATCTGCTTATGAAGAATGGCACAAGATTGACATGGTAAATAACCATGAAATTCTATGGTAATTTGGTTAATTACCATAGTAAAAATGTGATTGTCATTATTTTGTTGTAAGGGTCACCTCCAGCACTGTGACACTGTGATCAGAAAACAGGTGGAATGAAAATGTCTCCCTTACAAAGAAAAGCACAGCATTATTTTACCCCTTGTCAAAAATAGAGACAATCCTTATTTCTCTGGATTTCCCTGTGCAAGGAGTGTTTGACTTTTTGCCCCCTAAGGACAAGTTAATGTCCATTTCTGATTTATTTATTTTTATTTATTTTTTCTAGGCATAAATTATGCAGATTTGTGGCATGTGCTGGACAAACAGACCCAAATCAGATCATAAATGTCAAACAGAAATTGCATAATGTGTAATCCGCTTTGGCATATGTAGTGTATATTTTTTTTTCGTATAAATCTCTTCTCAATCTCCTAGTCCCCCTGTTGATACTAAAGATTTCTAAAGGCCAATTTACCTCCCTAATATTTCTTTCACATTCACATCCTAGCTTTTACATTCAGCTGTTAGGAAATTTATGCAAACCTCTAAATGTGTCAGATCTACTTTGTTTACTCTGTTAATCATGTAGTCAACTGTCTTGTAAAGTCTTTATTATATTGCTGTTTTGGCATGGTTGGGAGTACAAAAATCCTGTTAATACAAAGGGTGCAAATTGGACTTGTAGCCCACTTAAATTGTTCTGGACATGATCTTTGTCTAGTAATCAATAATTTTAGTTACTTTTGCATAATTTTAGTTAATGTATTTTTAAAGCGACTGTTCTGGTTTCACTAGTTATGTTATACTGATAAAAACAATATTGCAGAACTTCACCACAATGACACCAATGCAGATTATTATGTTATAACTGTTTAATCTTTTTTGAAGGGGCAAGGAAGTGTGTATCTCGCCACAGAGCTTTTAGCTTTTGCTATACATGTAGGACAAGAAAACTTCACTGCATATTATTTTCTAATGACAGGAGATTTTACCAAAAATAGATCTCATTGTATGCTTTGAAGCATAGACTGTAATAAGATTCAGCAATCAGTCTCTACCCATTTCCAACCATTTTGTTGGGGATATTGGATACTCCCTTTGAGAGAGCACGTAAAGCCACTTTTTGGCATTTATGTCAATTGTTATGTATTTCTGAGATCCAAAGTACGGTATATTTGAAATAACTCAAGTGTTTCTACATCTGTCCACCATCATCTTTCACTGAATGAATGGAAATGGAAATATATTGTCAAAAGCGAATGAGGCTTTGTAAAATAAACCAAGTTGAGCACTGATGAGTGTTATAGTGTTTATAAAATGTTGGTATGGTATAATTTACTGTTACATAATAATGCAGATGTTTAATATTAAAGACATATCTGACTTTTTCTGTCCTTTCATCTAGCTTGTTTGTGGAGCATTAGACATTTCTCATAGGACATATTAATTTTTACAGTACAGTAGGTTTTGAACATATGCATTTTTTCTGTTCTCAGATGTTTGGTTATACTGCCGAGTCCTTTCTCTGAAACTGGTCAAGGGGAAGCTTATTTTACGCTATGCCTAGTTTCAGATATTAAACCTGAGTAATAAACTGTTTTGAACACCGTCCAAATCTATTTTAACACTAAGCCTTATTGTTTGCTTCCTGCAGGGGACAAAAATCTTATTTTGAAGATTAAAGCTCATTTATAGTTTTCTTTTTTGTCCTTTAGTGCTAATAAGATAACAAGATGAAATGTAATTCTTTGCTTAAAATGTTAACTACATTACATTTGCAAATACATGCATACATACAATCATATGTCAGTGGTATATTGGATTCAAAAATACATAAATACTGTGGAAAAGTAAAATTAAATGTTGTCGAAACCCAAAACATTGACACGGTGGTTTAGTGGTTAGCACTTCTGCCTCACAGCGCTGGGGTCATGAGTTCAATTCCGGACCATGGCCTTATCTGTGTGGAGTTTGTATGTTCTCCCTGTGTTTGCGTGGGTTTCCTCCGGGTGCTCCGGTTTCCTCCCACACTACAAAATCATACTAATAGGTTAATTGGCTGCTATCAAAATTGACGTCTGTCTGTCTGTCTATGTTAGGAAATTTAGACTGTAAGCCCCAATGGGGCAGGGACTGATGTGAATGAGTTCTCTGTACAGCGCTGTGGAATCAGTGGCGCTATATAAATAAATGATGATGATGATGATTTTGGGTGCTGCACACACATATATGACCGGAGTGCTTCCTTCCCTAATGCAGCAATACAGCAAGTGATACAGGGCAATTGGCCCAATACTGTTATGATGCCTGAGAATAATCCAAACAAAATCGTCTAATTATTGGTTAATGCGTTCGGTCAGTAACTGCTAGCCTTCAGGGCCATCCATTTTGACCACTGATTCTGGCTATTGATGAGTAACACAGTTAACCAGTATGAGACCTGCTTGATAGTTTAAAATTACATTTCTGTTGACATTGTTGAACCTCTTGACCTAAGAATCAGCCCTTTGGCTCTGGCATGAAATATTTATACCTAGATCCAGAACTGCAAAAGAAAAAAATAATAAAATCAGATGTTCTATGCCAGTAAAATAATTTAACGAAGGCCCTATGTTGCTCGAGAACATCACAATCTTTGTGCTTGTGTAGAATGTATTCTGAAGAACTGGGGCAAACATCACATTTACTGCAAATATCGATTTATTTTTTTAAATTTATGGCTTATTGATTACTAACTGAAGTACCTGGGGTTTCCCGGGTTTAAATCTTCAAGTTATTAAGTTATCAATGAGTTGGATGTAAGTGTTAACCTTTTAAAAATTAATTAGTAGCTTAGCAGCTCTTCCAACACACGCATTATGTGGCTGCCCATTGTTGTTGTTTTTTTATGTTAAATGTCATCCAAATCCATCCAGTAGAAGTCCCAGAACAGGCTCCCCGGGTCAAAGTTCTAACCAGTGTACACCAGCAGGATGTCTGATTGGGACCCTAAAACCTGTCCAGGATCCAACTGAACCACCTCGTATTGGGTTTTTCCCAATCGGGGCAGGGGTGTCCGAATGCATAACCGGACAGACAGATTAATGATTTTTATATTTATTTATTTTTTTTAAGCACAGACATTCTCTCATTGTGATTCACTCAGCTCAACAAATACATTTGGTCCCAGTTTATAGTGATGGCTTATAATCTGTTCTTGGGGGTGTGTTCCCTCTCATTATACATTATCAGAACTATCCTCTCCCCCTCCCCCACTAATGAAGCTCTTATAAGGTCATGTAACTGAGATCTAACTTTACACCCTAAGAAAATTTGCTGTAAAGAGGATCCTTGCATGAACTAGAACCAATAGCTACTGAAATATGTGAATTATTACATTACATTATTATAACAGAGGCCAAGGTTGGAAACAGAAAGCAAAAATGCAAAGTGACGAATAAAATGAATAAGGGATATTAAAATGGAATAAATATCCCTTATTCTTTCTATTCGTCACTTTGCGTTTCATTCTTTTTTAATATTTAGCCATATTAATACGCGGTTTAGTCATAATTTCAATGATTCCCAATTAAAAGTGGTTTTAATTGATACTTTAATGTATATCAGTGGACTGGAGTGTCTCTGTTTTTGCTTTCTGTTTCCAACCTTGGTCTCTGTTATAATGTAATCTATACTTGTTGGAAAAGCACCCCCTCCGTTTAATATATGGGAATTTACCAATTAATAATAATGAGGCTAGTCTCCTTTTTCCTTCTGCAATTTCAACTTTACCGTGATATAATATGTGAATTATTACAATCTTTCACCAGTTTTAAAGTGAAGTTTCAAGGATTCCAATTTAATTTCTGTAAAAGAGAAACCTTCAAGCAAGCCTACTAGATCATATCGGCAATTCCTCTAATGCTTTTGTTCAGTAAAAGTGAAAAGGTTCATGCCACACGTCTTGATTATTTTATTCATTATACATTCTAGATTACGTAAACAGATTAGACTTTTAAAAGTATTGCAACATGTTTTGTCTAACCTGCCTATCTTTCACGTCAATATATGTAATATATTCATTATAAATCTTTGGTTCGCTTTTTAGCACTGAAATGTTTATATCTATGACATGCTTGAGTAGCCAGATAGAAGTGTCATTTTAGACCATAGTGTAATGTGAGAGATTTGGGATCAGTATGTGGCATGTGAAAATTAAAGAAAAAAAATCACCCATCTACCTAGAATTTATCTATTTTATTTTGGTTATGTGCTGATGTACTTATATGGTCCACCCACTGCATTTCAAGTTGCACAACTACTTTCTGATCTTTGGAAATGTTTCTTCAAACTAGAAGTACCTCTAAGTTTTCTGGGAGTTAAACAAACAAACAAAACTAAAGTGCACTGTGCAGACATCACATCAAAGTCCATCCTCCTATCACTTGGTACCCCCTTTTTTCATTGTAGATTTTTTTTTTTTTTTTTACTCTTTTCCCCGGCTAAAATAATTTTTGTTTTCCACTGTTCTGTCTTACATGAACATGAGGAGACACTGAACTACCGTTTCTACATTTGGCACTTTTATGTTTTAAAACTTTTTTTCTTTTCTTATGTTTTACACAACGCTCAAAGTGAACCTAAAGAAGTTTTAAATCGCACAAAATAAGTAACACCGATTTCCTTTTTTTTTTTTTTTTATTTATTTATTTGTATTTAGTGCACTTGCCGTTCTTGACCGTTCCTCTAAACTTGTTATATCATTCTTTTAGATCTATCCTGTTACATTTCTGTGCCACCAAAAGCACACTTTTCCTCCATTACCAGTAGTAACGTAGACATTCCTCAAAAACAAAAAATTGTTTTTAGACTGGATATCAAATATTTTTGTTCCTGTAGGGCTAATGCTTTGTTCCTCTCCATTATATAGCTATATGGATACTGTAGTAAATTGCTTGTGCTTCGAGTATAAAGGAAATGTATAATAAATCATGACAAACTGTATTTCAGCCATGGAAGTCCAAGTCCTTTCATTACTATTTGTACAATATCTCAAGAATGTGTCTTCTCTTACACATAATGCCACAAGTTTTTGACCCATGCCCTTAGTTATCACCTTGACTATTGTAACGTCTTTCTAACTATCCGTCCACTGTCATGACTATCCACTTTGCAATGCTGTTTCCCCCATTCCTCATCTGGTGTTCATTATCACAAGTCCTTATTGGCTTCTCATATCCTTCTGAATAATATATAAAGTACTTGCACTAACCTACAAATTCTGCCATACCAGTTTTCCAATCTACATTTATGACCATGCCCATTAATGCTCTCACAGTCGCCCTCTTGAATGTGGTGTGAGTAGAGCCAATGCTCTGCTCAACTCATATTCAAATTTACTACTCCTTCTCCAATGAATTTGTTGAGCCGCTTACCTTGCTCATTAATACACTCCCAAACTTGAAAACCTTTAAACATTCCCTGAGTACTTTCTATTTTAAGTAACCATACCCTTTTTGTCAATGAACAGTATCTATCTACCTAGGCCTTCCACACAAACAGCTATTACTGCTCCACACTTTTTTATGCAGCAAATGTTCCCTTTACTACCTTTATTGTAATCATGTTTGGATAGAGCTGTTTCTATTCTTTTCAGTAATTGATGTAGGTGATAACTGTAGAGTGCTGGGTAAGATATTGACACTATTTATATATAAATAATAATACTGACAAAACTAACGTAATGATTTTAATATTTAAGACCAGGCTTGGGTAACCTCCAGCTCTCGGATTGAGTTGTAACCGCAACTCCCAGCATGCTTTTACAGCTAGCCGTTTATAAAACACAAGTTAACCCGTGCATGATACTCATGCATTCTAGTCAAATCAAGCTACTTAAGGTCTTAAAAAGGTTCTTGTCATGCATTTGGGCCTAGCCCAGGCCTCCTCAGGTGAAGAGCGTTACTTCCCGACGCAAGCGCCCTTTTTAATGTGTGTTCATGAGGTAAAATTACCTTACGAAAATGAGTTTGACCCCTCAACTCATAAATTTAGCCTTTACTACCCCTCCCACGGGGGGAAGGGGGGATGATGGAAGTTAACTGACTTCACTATTCTAATTTTTTTGTCAAATAATGTCAGCATACCAAATTTCAGGTCAATTGGATGAGTCCTTTCTGAGAAAATAGTTTTTTTTCCACACACGCCGCTAGGCTTTTACTTTTATATATTAGATAATGCTAAGAATTTAGTAGGTCAGTGTATAACTCCACCCAGCAGGTGGCGCTGCAGCTTGTTTGTTTTTTTTTTCCACACGCAGACTAACACACGCTGCTAGGCTTATATATATATTCGATGCTCTGAATTGTAATTCAACAGACTCTGGTTATATACTTAGTGTATGATTTGTATCCAAGTTATGTATTTGCTTTAGTAATTAATTTTTTTTTCTGTGATTCTTCAGGCTTTAAAATTTTGCTATGATTTCCTATTTTTTGTTTACTGGAACACTAAAGCTATCTTTTCCTCTGTTACAGCCTTTTACAACATCAGATGCTAATTGCCTTTCTGCAGAATCCCCAAATGAGACCTTGATACTTGGTAATACTGTAGCACAAGATGGAAGCAATGTGGGTGATTCTGATTTCAAAACTGATGCAGTTGGCAGTAAGCCTGTCTGTGATGGGAAGCTCATGAAAGGTATTTTGTGAGGCAACAATGTTTAATCTAAAACAATTCACTGCTGGCATTTTAGGAATCCTTTCTATTGAAGTCAATGAATGCATGTTCCCTTTTTTTCTAAAATATACTTCTGGCTCCTGGATTTGGCTACCTGGCTCTAAAATGTGATCTGCCCCCAAGATGTTCTAAACTGTTAGTAAGGACTTTGATAGGAACCTTTCTTAATAAAGTAATAGATGTTACACAAAAAAAAGCCAACAACAAACAAGCCAACAACTTGGGTAATGCACTATACTCAATAAAAACTAGCTATCCTAAGTAACACCGCTTACTTAAACCTTAAGTTACTTAACCTCTATGAACAGAGCTTTTACTTGAGTAGCATTACCTAAATAATCAGTTTTGTGTATATGTGCAAGTATTTAAGTAACAGCAGTGCTTTAACTAAAGAGACAATCGGATCTGATACCCTCTCCCTTCTCCCTCACATTATGTGATGGCATACAAAAAGAGAGGCTGTGATGTTAGGGGATGGCTCTTTAGCTCAATGCTCGAACAGCCGACATCACACATTTTGGCGCCCCAGAACGCCTTTCAGTCGGCATTCTGAAATGCCAAATACAAAACTGCTCATAGGGAAACAGGTTTCATGCTCAGTGTTTTGCCAGTCTCATTCTGCTGAGCTTTGCAGTCAGAGAAGATTGGTGTTTGGTGATCAGTCTCCCCTTCACTTATCTTAGAGCATAACCTCTTGGTGATAACAAGGCTTAAAGACATTAACAACCTGTTAAGGTCTCCTTAAACTCAATAGCTGAGTTTAGAGCATCTCTAGGCCATAATTTGGCTCTTGCTCATTATACAGGCTCATTTTGTCAGCCTTCCACAAACTTCTGTCATACTGTACTTCTGTTTTAAAAAATAAAATTTCTTTCCTGTTGACTTCTTTTAAGGTCAGCCTTGGACTGGTTGGTACTAGAGCCATACTTTTATAATTGATTGGAACAATGGACAGTTTAATCCAATAAGAACATATTTTAAAAAGTTCTTTTTTTTTTTACTTCCAACTGTTGGAGATATTATGTAACAACTGAGACACTTTATATATCACTCCTGCCTAGTACTTCCACAGCGATGTAATCTGTGGGTCCCGGATCGTTTCTGGTCACGTCACTAAAACATTGGCTTGACGCAACTTATTTAATTGTACTACCACATACACAGTAGCACAATGAATGTATTTCTCTATTTTCCACATTAAAGTTTTTATATTGGCTGTTAAGAGTGTTCTTGAAATTTAAAACTTAAACTTTAAGTAGCTCATACAGTATGTTCTATGCTTTTTTATTACTCTTTTCTACAAAATGAATGATTGAATGAAGGGAATAAGATGTTCTTTTCTGTTTTTTTGTAAAAGGAATTCTTCAAGGATAATGTAGGGAGTGAGCAGAATACATCTGAGCCATCCTCTCCAAAGTATTTTAACTGGTTTTGTCTAATATAAAAACATAACTGTGTTAATAGCAATTGTGTGCTTTGCCTTAAAAAAAACAAAAAAACAAGTCAATTACTTGGTGGACTTAAAGAGGAAATTGTATTTAAGTACTTTGCATTGGGGGAGGGACTTTAAAAAAGCACTTTAGATCAACTGTTTGCCAAGTTCTCAGTGGATAATTGTGCAGCTCTTAGGCATAGTTCAAGGATAAATTTTGTTGCTGAAACACAGTGCTGTGTTAAGACTTAGAACATTTCTGCTCCCATCAAGCACTGTTAGTGAAATAATTGAAATATGAAGGTTCAGTAGGGATTGAGACTATTGTGCTGTTCCAGAAACAGCTGGTCAGTGCTCTGTAATGCCTTCCTAAAATGCAGCATCCACTTTAAGCTTAGTGATGAAGTCTGCTGTACATCAGACTGTAGGCTTTTTACAAGCAACTCACACCTAAATTGTTCATTTTTGGCCCAATACGACCGTGCAGGGATAGAAAACACTGCACACTACCTGGTGTGTAATAAGTTATGCAGAATTCAAATTTTCATCTATTGAATTTATTTTTCTAGATATATTACCTGTATGTTGATGAAGCTCATTCAGGCTTCCCTTGGGAAGATATTTGTCTTTGGTCCAGGCAAAACAAAAGATATAGCATTCATTTGATGTAAAAGGGATTAAAATGTTAAAGGTAATATTTATCAGATAACCATAGCTTTACCTGTTTTGATCAAAGTGTCTGTTTCTGTAGAGCACAAATATCAAATAAAATCAAATGTTTGATTTTATCCAGTGCCTGTGCTTTGGAGGGATGACGCTTTCATCTACTTGAAACAAATAAGCTGTGAATCAGTTGACATTTTATTTCTATATGGAGTGAACTCCTGACATATTCTTTGTTTGCCTGGACCATTGATAAAAAATCTCAAGAAAAGACGAAAGGTCCAATATCTTTCCTGATATATCCTGACCACTTGAATAGTCAGTAGTGGCATGTACTAGGCATAGCTACAACTCCGTGTGACTACATCTTTTTTTTTTTTTATTTGCTGTTTGTGATTTGTTTACACTTCAAAAAGTGTCCCTGCTTAGTTTTATGGCGAAAGTGACAGTATAATGGAGCTGATACATAACTGTAACAATCTTTGAGAATTGAACACTAGCGCTTGGAGAATGATTGCCTTGTTTACAAATGACTCCGTCCTGGCTTCTGTTGCAATGTACACTGACTGTGCCATTCTGCCATTGATGTATAGTGAAGGGGTGGGGGGTATCATCATCATCATTTATTTATATAGTGCCACTAATTCCGCAGCGCTGTACAGAGAACTCATTCACATCAATCCCTGCCCCTTTGGAGCTTACAGTCTAAATTCCCTGATATAGACACACACTCACACACAGAAAGACAGATAGAGAGGGAGAGACTAAGGTCAATTTTGATAGCAGCCAATTAACCTACCAGTATGTTTTTGGCGTGTGGGAGGAAACCGGAGCACCCGGAGGAAACCCACGCAAACACAGGGAGAACATACAAACTCCACACAGATAAAGCCATGGGCGGGAATTGAGCTCATGACCCCAGTGCTGTGAGGCAGAAGTGCTAACCACTAGGACACTGTGCTGCCCATGTATTGAAGTTACAATCCAGAGCATCATTGTTACTTTGCTGATTCTCCGTTAATGTCAAACATGCTCCATCTGTAGGCCCCCCTATGTTCTATACTTCTTTTTTTTTTTTTTTTTTTTTCCCCTAACTTAAATGTTGTGAAAAATCCATGTACGTTTTAAGAGAAAAAAAATTCTGCTCAAGTGTATGAAGTGAAGAGCTTTCTTTCAAACAGCATTTTGTAATTGATGTCTTGAATCGCATTCTCCTTTTTATTCCTCCAGTTTCTTTTGCTCCAATAAGCTTTGCAATAAAGGTGAAGGAAACGGATCTTCTGCCCCTTGAGAAAAACAGAGTTAAATTAGATGATGATAGTGAGGAGGATGAGGGCGAAGAAGGCAAACATGTACCCCAAAATAAGACCAGCAGCTTTTTTAATAGCAGCCAGACACTCAACACTGGGACCACCTTAGTGGAGGAGAAGAAACCACAGTTAACTCCAGAGGAGCTGGAAGCAAAACAAGGTATAACTTTAATTTTTTTTCTTTGCAATATTTTGTGAAGTTTGTTTGTAATCTTGCATGTTTTTTCAATGTTTGGAGGTTTGCAATGTTTACTAACCTGCATTTTAATGTCTCTTCTATTTAAATGTATTTTGCACATCCAAAATAAGGATATGTTTTGTCAAAGCAGGAAGCACCCTTTGAGCTTTCTAGATTCTTTCCTTAAAGGACCTTTGGACAAGTCCTAGCTAGTTTACCTACTCCCCATTACCTGAATCTGAGAGCCACCAACAGCTGACCGGGTCATCAGTTGTCTGCATCGGGAGAGAAGCTGTATTTGCATTTCCCAAACAATTCAGTAGAAGTGCTCTGGGAGCTAAAAACTCAATTGGCTCTTTGCAGATTGGGGTAACTGGAGATTGGTGCTGGAGAGAGAACATGGAAATATATGCTATATGTAGGGGGAAGGTAAAATAGTTTGTATTAGTGCAGATTAGAATTGCCGCATTTTTTCTGACCTTCATTAATGTAAATCTCAATCATACTTTAATCATGCATTGTACAGTGAAATACAGTACAGGTTATGTGCAAATTTAAGATATTCATGTGTGCTTGCCCTTTTCTCTCATTTTATTATGAGAAACTATCACACAGGGAGATGTAAAAAAAAACATTATGGGAGACAAAATCATTGACACACATTCCTAGTCGAGCTCGACTAGAAATGTGTTTACTATAAAATCATTTAATATAAATATATTCATTAATATATGCAGATTTACATTAAAAAATTTAGAAAAGCAAATTGTAAAGAGAAAAAAAGCCATAGCACTATTTTTTATATTTTCAATGCATAACTGTTAGAAGTTTGTTTTTTGTTTTTTAAAAGGATGGGTGTGTTTGACCTTTACTGTTGCCCACAGAGATAACCACAGGCATTCGAGTTATAAACAGGTTTTACATGCACATTCTTTACCATGGCCATTTATTTTTGACCACCTGAGAAGAACGTGATGTTTTTTGCCAGACTCTCCATTAGCTGCTGTTCGGATCATTTTACAGGCTGATTCTTACATTTTTATAATACCATTGTTACTAACCAGTTAGTGGGATTAAATGTACACTTTGCATTGTCTGTATTTTTTTCCCTCTTGCTGATTACTGCTCACAATGGAAATGTGGAGCTTGTAGTGGTAAATATATACTAATGCTGAAGGAAGCAGCCAGTCTCTAAGCGTGTAGTTTCAATTGGGCTCCTCTGGAGAATTCATTGCCTAGTGTACTTCTGCTGTGTTACCTTCCCTTTCATTAATGGGCTTTTGTTTTCATCACAAAGACTTAGCTGGAAAGAGGTGCATTAAAGGGAAATCAAATTGCATCCCTCAGAGACTAGCCATACAACATCTGTGTTTGTCTACTTTGCTATTTTACTGCATTCATGTGTACCAGGTTGTATATGGAGGAATCTGCCAAACAAAATAAACAGTGTCCCTTAAAGGTTAACTGCACCCAAAGCTAAAAATGCAGTTTTAGGGGTAGTTAATGGAGATCAAATAAAATACAATTTCTTATTTAACTGAAATCTATTTTTCAGCAATTTTGTGGTCCTGAGCGAGAGACCCTCTCTTTTACTTTGACAGCCAATTCACATTAATACCAGGTTGTCAAGACCCTTATCCTGTGAACTTCTCATTGATGTGCAGAAAGGTTTCTTTGGAGATGGTCTTTGGCAACCCTAAACAAGAGCCTCCTCATCTTGAGAGATGGTCTCCTGCTTAAGACTAATAGACGCAGCTGGTGACCTACCGGATTTACAGAGCTCTGCTAAGTGTTATTTGCCATTTTATATTAGCTCACTTAATTCCACCTAAATATTTTAGTTTTGGGTGGCATTACCATTTAATTTAAACACGATTGTCCCTTTTTAACAATTATTTCAAACCTAATATATAAATTGTTTCAGTTAGTGTTAGAAGTCCTAAAATATGTTTTATGCTAGGCCAAGACTGAACACAGTGGCCACACATCAAAATAAAAGTACTTTTTATGGTGAAAAAAATTATATGTAGTAACAATATAGTAACTATTTGCTTTGTGGTAATAGTATTTTAAGTGCTCCTGTCATCTATACATGCAGACACATTTACAAAAGTGCAAAAATGCTTTTTTTTTTTCCTTTTTTGCGACCTCATTTGCCAACTTCTGCACAAATGCCTCCAGGTTTATGGCTAAGTACATCATTTTGTGGGCCAAGATATCCACATCTGCTGTAGTGCAAAAGTTTACTCTACCTGGGAAGAACTGGGCAGACCAGGAGCATTCCTTGCTGAGTACATATATATGGTGCCAAAATGTGCCTACTTCAGCACACGTGTGCAAAAACTAAATTATGTTCTGCAGGGTTCTGAGATTATTTAAACCAGTAAGGTGGAGAGTAGTTCCCTTCCATGCACTAACACTATGCAGCCCCTTTCTCTCTGAAAAATAAGTTGAGATTGGGTTATACTTTTAATGGGATGCATTTTGCACTTGCATTTCTATATTTCTAGGTTCACTTCGACCAGTGTAACAAAGATTGAAAGAAAGTGACATATTCAATAAAGACCTTCCCAATTCTCCACAATCTCTTGATTTAAGCCATAAATGAAACTAAATCAAAGCAGTATTTGTAGGAGAAAAATGTAAATGTTTTAATCAATAAAGGAGTGGGTGTTTTCTATAGTTGTATATTGGACTCTGGAGTGATGTTTCACCCTTCCACCATTGCACATTATTGGTGTATTCATGAAGCCACAAAGCGAAGTGCAGATTCCAAGGACCAACAAGTGGACATGCATCCTGAAATTTGCACAAATAACGAAAAGATGCAGGTTGGATTTTTGTGGTTTGTAAATGAACCTGAGTATATGCAACCATTTGTTGGCTGAATTAATATTCATAAGACTGCATAAATGCTGTGACATCACTGAGACATGGCAAAAATGTTTTAGTTCACCCTTTAAAAAATATGCATGATTATACACAATATAATTTTCTTAATGAGTTGAGATCTAGTGACTGTTCAAATTCAGGATTATCACTATCACTACAGCATGTGTACATCTGCTTAATATTTATATATTCTCTCTGTTAGGATCTAGCCAGCATTGTCTGAACACATTTGATAACAAGTTACTCTCAATTAATTTGAAACTCTTATCACACTATAGTAAGTAGACTTTTCTGTTCATTTCAGTAAGTAAACAGAAAGGAATGGCTCCAGCTGATTTCAGTTAGTGTTGCCCACTGTCTTATGATACCTGTTTATAAGATAAGTAGGAAATAATAATGTTTCCTAATACTTGCATTTAGAGGTTTCTCCTAATCACTGTCAATGCCATACACTGTGTATTATGACATTTCATTTTTGTCTAGTCTTTACAAGCTCAATCAAATAGTGCATCCTGATTGGTGAAGTGGCAATGGTTGAATCTCAAATTTTGCATTAGCATGTAGCTTGTCCTGACTTGTCCCAGATGTTTGGTAAGGTTGATTTGTATGCAAATGTAGCACTTCTCTGAAATACACAGCCAAATATTTGTTTTGTCAATTTCTCTCACGTAGCTTAGATGAAAATTGTCTGTCTTTAGTTTGATTAGTTGAATAAGCCTACGTACATGCATCCTTTCTTGCAAAAAAAAAAAAAAAATGTCTGAATGCAAATGAACATGTGTGTCCAGTGCTACTTAAGTACGAAACAGAAAAATACTTGTTGTTTTTTTTAAAAAAAAAAAAAATGTTACTTCTAAGGCTCTTAAAATGACAAACATTGGAATCATTATGTTATTCGTTTACCTGTGTGTTACTTTGCAGTCAGCATGCATAGCTGGTCCCAGCCTCTAAATCGTCCTATTGCATGATCACTTAATTGCTTTAACCTCCCTTATGCAAATAATGCTATAAATGTATTTTTGAAGTGATGGATTATTTAGTGACTTTAGCAAAATTCCACCTAGTCAATAGACCTCCTGCTGATGTGTACTAAAACAGATCTTATATTTGTGGCCTAACTGCTACAACCCCATTTGAAATAAAACTAGTAAATAATATGTTTAAAGTTACATGTATATTTTATTTCAGCAAAGCAAAAGCTGGAGGACAGACTGGCAGCAGCTGCCAGGGAAAAACTGGCACAGGCAGCCAAGGAATCAAAAGAGAAACAACTGCAGGCAGAACGCAAAAGGAAAGCTGCACTTTTCCTGCAGACACTAAAGAATCCGCTAGAGATGGAGCTGGGGAGGATAGAGGAGAACTCTTTTAGTCCTGAGGTTAGTTCATGTTTATCTCTTGTATTTGTGAAAGGGTTGACCTATGATACTGTTATTAGTGGCCAAGTTACATTTACTATAGAAAAATGAAAAAGATAGTTAAACTTTGCTCACATGTACCTGGACGAAGTGGTCATCCTAGGATAGGATTTGCTTTGCTCGCATACTACTCCCTGCTTCCATCTGGTTCCCTCAGCCACATATTGACATAATATTCTGATGTGGGCAGGGGTTTCCTACAATTTTGCAGTGCACATATAGGACACATTTACAGAGGGCTTGTATTCAGAGCCGTAATTAGAATACTAGCGCCTAGGGCGAGAAAGACAAATGCCGCCCCCTTAGCCTCAATTTTGCACCCCCCTTTAGTGTTGCGCCCTGGGCGGTCGCCCCTGTTGCACCCTGGGCGGTCGCCCCTGTTGCACAGCCTTAGTTACGGCCCTGCTTGTATTAAACTAAGTGGAGCCCTGGGCAGAAATCATGGTAGATCTTGCCCCCTCCCCCCCCCACATGGTGAATGCTGATCCAGCAGCTAAGTGCAATTTCACATGTCTCATTCACAGCCACTTTATTTGCACAACTGTCAACCAGATATATTATGCCAGTGACCTATATCTAGTGTCAAGTATACAAAGCTGAGCCATATTTTTACCTAGAATAGTGGGCTGAGCAATGCGTTATGACAAATACACAAGTTGATACGTCTCTGTTTTCATGGCTGTTCTGCAGAGAAACATATATCCTATACTTGGTACCAGATATTTGTCTGTATATTATGTGTACTTACCGACCCTTGCAACTCTTTGTCCTTGCCCCAGTGAAGCATGGCCTCTTTCGTCGGACTGTGTTATGCTGCAATTACGGTGCAATTAAACTACATGGTCCTAATATTGAAATTATCGCACGATACTGTTTTTTGTTTTTTCTGACCAGTTTCTTCTGGCTTGTTTGTGGCATGCCTTGGAAAGATAATTGTGCTCCCAAAAAGAAGTTGCTAATGGTGCTCTGGTAAAGATTCTTCATTTGTGGTGATAAATTTTATTAATTCCACGGACGTTTCCAGGCCTTCCTTTTATGCTTTTCATACTTCAGTCAAGGCATATACTGTAGCTTCCAAAGGTGGATTTTATTAGTTGTTTTGCTGCAGGCAAGCTGAAATATATGTATGCAATAGGACTACCGATTACTAGGTTGCCAGGCATATTTATTTTTTATTACTGTGTCAACTGAGATTTACAGGTAACGCACCCTATATTTTATATTTAGTAAATGGAACTACATTGCATTTTGTTCATTTTATATACATTGAGCAACAGTGTTTTAATAATTTTCTAGAAATGCACTCAAGTTTTGCCTAAATATTGTATATTAGTGATTTACGGTTAGATTTGCTTAATAGGTCACCATCTCAGGTTCTTCCAGCATTGACTCTAGCAGTTTTTGGAAAGGTTCACTTGACAGCCATATATAAATACCAGTGTTTGAAACTAAATTGACAACAGATTCCTTTGCAATACCATTTTCTTAGAATACCACATATTTAAATTGCTATGTTGGTTTAGTAGGATAATATATAATGCTATAAGAGATTTCTTTGTTCCACTGGCTATGCTGTTTTGTTGTACTTTAGATAATTTTGTCTGGTTTTTGACCCTTTACTTTTTTTTACCCTTTACTTTTTTTTGACCCTTTACTTTAATCTGTGACATTTACCTTTAAAATATTCATTGTCATTAATTTAAGGGTGATAGAGCTGTCAACTGCTGTTTGATATTAAATGCTTTTCTGATTTTGTAGCAGTACATACAGAAGCCTTACTGTCTGATATGGTTAGCACTGATTATTAGAAAAAATCAGCCATATGTAGTAAATTAAAAATATACACATATTTGGAAATTTGAGGAATTTATTGGCACCAGTCAAAGGTTAGGCCTCAAAGCAGAAAAGGGGATAGTCATGCATTCTAATTGCAAAATGAGTTGTTACTTTGTCTCCACCACACTTGCTGAGCATATTATGGTACTGAAATAACACTTAAATGGTAGCATTATTGGGAGGCTTCAAAAGCAGGTTACATTTTTGCTAATTGCAATTTCATAATTAGTAATCTAATAGTTCACTTGTCTTGATCAGATTGGAAGCTGACATAGGCAAAATAGTGGGCATGCAATTCACTTCAAGCTAAGATCTGCACTACAAGGGCATGTTCTTTCAATAAATAAAATAAATTCAATGTATGAAATTTATTTTGTATGTGGTGTGGGGTTTGCTAGTAACGTTTATATGTGAAATTCAATGCAATTCTTGTGTTGCTTGGTACCTTTATCAGCAGCTTTGTAGCTCACCTACTATTGCGATTTGCCTTGCACCACACAGATTCTGTGGGATCAAACGTGATCTCACTCTTAGGACGTATGATGCGGGCCTGATAGGAATATGCAGCCTTTCTCTGTAATGAATTGGTGCAAATCGTTGCTACTTGGCTGTTCTCACCAGGTTTGCTTAGCTCTAAGCATGGCAAGGCATATTCTGATTTGTTTAATTCTTGTTAAATCACAACAGTGTGCGACATAGTCTCTACTGTGTATCTATTCCAGCAATTTATATTCTGCAGCAGCAGTGACACATATATCTATTTACCAATGAGAATATGAGGCTATGTGGTTTATCTATTGGGGGGATAGAGGGCGTTTGTTTTGGCTGTTGAGGGATTTGATAGAGAGACATTCTGCCTATATTAAATAATCAATTCCGTGTAGCGAACTAATTGAAATACTGAGGGTAGAAGTTAGCTGGGAAATTCAGATATAATTTTACCTAATTTGCTAACTTAATCCTTATTACAAAGTTCTAACTCAAGAATCTAGTTCACTCGACTATCCTAGTAATTGGCTAAACTAATCTCATTCGGAGAATGAACGAAAATAACAATTTGATATAATGTTGCTATAATCCATAACAATGTTGTAAAATGGTAGACATTTTTACTGTACAGCACCAGAGAATCTACTGTCACTTATGAGACAGAGAGGTCCTCTATCTATCTGGCACAACCACTAACAAGTGAAGAGCATAGCATTGATTATTTCATTCACGTGCCACTTGTCAAGGGATAGGATATATTCTTAAATTTGTGTTGGAAGTAGGAAAAATGGGCAAACATAAGGATCTGAGCGACTTTGACAAGGGCAAAATTGTGATGGCTAGATGAGTCGGATCATCTCCAAAACAGCAGGTCTTGTGGGGTTTTCCCAGTATGCAGTGGTTGGTACCAACCAAAAGTGGTCCAAGGAAGAATGACCGGGTCATGGGCTCCCAAGACTCATTGATGCACATGGGGGATCGACGGCTAGGCCGTCTAGTCCAGTCCCACAGAAGAGCTACTTGTGGCACAGATTGCTGAAAAAGTTACTGCTGTCTATGATAGAAAAGTGTTGGAACACACAGTGCATCCACAGACTGGTCAGAGTGGCCATGCTGACTACTGTCCACCACCGAAAGGGCCTGTGAAGGGCATGTGAGTGCCAGAACTGGACCATGGAGCAATGGAAAAAGGTAGCCTGTTCTGATGAATCAAGTTTTCTTTTACATCATGTGGATGGCCGATGTTTGTGCCTCTTTTACCCGGAGAAGACATGTCTTCTTGTCACAGAGCATCCTGGTGCCCAGTCGGCGGAGGCAGTGTGATTTTCTGGGCAATGTTCTACTGGAAAACTTTGGGGTCCAGGCATTCATGTGGATGCTACTTTGACACGTACCACCTACCTAAACATTGTTGCAGACCAAGTAAACCCCCTTAATGGCAACGGTATAACCTGATGGCAGTGGCCTATTTCAGCAGGATATTGCACCCTTCCACACTGCAAAAATTGTTCAAGAATGGTTTGAGGAACATGACAAATAGATCAAGTTGTTGACTTGGCCTCTAAATTCCTCAGATCTCAATCCGATTGAGCACCTGTGGGATGTGCTAGAAAAACAAGTCCAAACAATGAAGGCACCACCTTGCAACTTACAGGACTTAAAGGATCTGCTGCTAGCGTCTTGGTACCACACGACACCTTCAGAGCTCTTGTGGAGTTCGTACATCGATGGGTCAGAGCTGTTTTGGCGGCACGAGGAGGGCCTACACAATTTTAGGCAGGTGGCTTTAATGTTGTGCTTGATCAGTATATATATTTTAACTATCCAAATCATATGATTGTATTCAGCCTATTGATTGTAATGGGTGGTTAGAACTTTTACCTCACAGCACTGGGGTCATGACCTTATCTGTGTGGAGTTTGTATTTTCTCCCCGTGATTGCCTGGGTTTCCTCCAGGTGCGTGGTTTCCTCCCACATCTCAAAAACATACTGGTAGGTTAATTGGCTGCTGACAAAATTAACTGTGTGTGTTTGGGCATTTAGACTGTAAGCCCCAGGGGACAGGGACTGATGTGAATGACAACTACAGCACTGCGGAATTGGTGGCATTATATAAATAAATGATGATAATGTATCATTTTTTTATTTTGAGACAAAGGCACCAAATATAAATTTACATCAAAAGATTTGATAATAAGGTTACACAGCAGGATTTTATTTTCCTCTTCTTCACTTTAATCAAAAATATGTATTTTATTTAACTGTTTTTATGATATATAATGCATAAATAGTTTAGTTGAATGTTAGTGAAGATTAATGTTTTAACGTAATTGCCTCTGGCTGTGTAATGCAGCACGATACACAAACCTCTTGTCTTTGTTTAATGTATATAATAACAGACTTGTGTATTATTGTTGCTCTGGCAAACCCCAAACTACTTCTGCACATTCTACATTGAACATTTCAGAGAATATCTTTGGCTGGTTACAAACTACAGAAAATTTCTCCCTATGCAATATCATTGATTTTACCCCCGATCGGTGTGCCGATTCATGTGTACACACTTTTTTTTTTTTTTTTTACAAGATCTACCTTCAGATCTGTGCTCTTCACCTGTCACAACCACCAGCTAAAAAGATTTTTACTCTGTAAACTCTTTTGAGACCTGCCTACACTGCTGGTTGTGAGTGCATACACACTGCAGAATTCAAGTGCTGCATCGGCGGCCCTCTAATCTTCAAGAGGGCCTTACATTACCCTTAATCTCAATAATAAGCTAAAAGTATACATTTCATGAAAGAGGCAGTCGTGTATCTGTAATGACATTTGAGCAGGCTTTTTAAGCAAGCTATATGATATGTATTTATTGATTTTATTATTTAAAATGTATAAATTTTCATTGTCGTCGCTCTCATAATGACAACCACAAATTGAAAAAATAAAATTAACAGGTTACAGTGCCTGTTATTTGGAGAGCTGCAGACTTTGTAGGTGCCATTTATTCCTTACTATTCACTCCTACCTGGTTCTTTCTATTTATTGTTTATTAAGCAAGTGTTTTAACAAACAAATTTGACAATTAATGCAGGAAGGAGGTGGGGACTGCAGGTGAAGGCTTGGAGAGCCACATGCTGCCCATCATTGATCTACAGGATGGTTTGTTCAGATGCATTTTTAGGTTCATACACTGTAGAGATTACAAAAAATTCTATGTACTTTGTTTATAGTCAGATATTTTAATAGGAGCACGATCTGCTGCTGTAGTAGACATTGTGTTGCCTTTTAATATGGACCATAACAAGTTTATAAGAATCAGCATGGTATTGGCAAGTCTAAGTTCATAAAGCGCTTTTGTGTCCTCACCTGCCTCATCAGAATCATTGATACGCAAAGCAATTAGGAACGCCTGCGACAGCCCTCTAAAACATACTCTGCCTTCTATTGATTTTATGTATACAGCCTGAAAAAGAGCTGATGGATGAGGCAGCAAGAAAGCCAATTCTTACGGGAAAAGGAACTTAAAACCCTCTAAACTATTGTTCTGACTTTGTGGTAATATAGTTAATTCAATTAAATATGTTAACATACATAAGTGCTCCTAAACCGCTGCACTGTTTTTACAGATCGATGTAACCCTGCTGGTGACTTGTACCTTATTGTATTTACAAGCAATCTAAAGACTATGAATACATAACTTGTTTTCCAGTGCACTGGAGTCTGGTAGTTCTCATTTCTTTGTTATGGCTACTCTTCTTAAAAGCTCCCATTGGAGCTTAGTCTACAAAAAAGACTAGATACTCTTTGGAGTACCTGCAGATAAACTGCTTGAAAAAGAAAGCGCTCCAAGCCACTATTAAACCCTGCAATAAATGCCAGCTAATGTTTTGCACACCACTCAAAGGTGTTTGCTTAAAACTGCTACAGACGCGCACAAATCCTTCAGTGCCGATAAGCAATTCTGATGTATATTTCAAGTATCTGTAGTCCATTAGCATGAAACCACTTACTTTTGTCCTAAGTCAAGTGTACAGAATGGTTTTCTGTGGTCAAAATAGACGTAGATGAGGTTGTTTGCCCTTTGAGGTTGGGGAGGGCGGGGGTTTGTTTTGTTTTTGTTTTTTAACCATGGCTTATAACATGACACTACTTCCAGTTAGAGCTGATTAGGGGTAGTGTTCAAAGTTATGTGTTTAAGTTCCAAAAACAATTACATAACCATAGATTGTCCATATACACATTTCTTTTGCTGGCAATTCATGTAGTATGCAAATGAACAAAACCTCAAATTATTCAGCATTCTAATAGTTTCAAGATAGAATGGAGGGTGAATGAAAATGTAAATACAGAAGAGTTTTCCTGATAAGCACATCCTTGTTTGGCTTTAAGAGACAGCTTGAGTTTTGTCTGATGAGGGGTCCATTATAAAGTAAATGTGCAGTATAAACTTCTGCATTTCCATTGCCCTCTCTCTACTGTGTTCTGTCCAGTGTAGCAATAATGCAGTTTCATGGCCAAAAATGAAATAATCCACCTTTTTAAAGCATTTACAGCACAAAGACAAAAGTAGCGTTTGAGAGTTTAATTTATCCAAAACATCTTCTATTTCATTGAAAATGTGTAAATATAAAAATAACTTAATAAACCATGTATCCAACGTAATTAGAAATCATTACTCCAAGTAACAAATCTTCTTGTGTGTTTCAGGTTATGAACAGTATGAATTGTGATTTTCTCCCGGAAGATACCATTATTCCTACTACAGAATACCCCATATCAGAAAGGTCCCCAATTCGAGAATTTCCAGTGGAACAAAAGGCGAAAAAAAAGAAGAAAAAGAAGGAAAGGTCAAGATCCCGATCTCCGAAAATACATTATGAATCCAAGTCCCGTTCCCATTCCCATTCAAAAGTGAAGCATTCTCTTCCCACAGCTTACAGAACAGTGAGACGCTCCAGGTATTTTTTAAATATTCTTAGTGTAGAGCTGGTGGTTTGGTTTTTGTTTTTTTATTATCATCCAGTATCCTAACTAGATCAGTGCATGTTCGTTATGTAACTCACCTGTAAAGTGCAGTGATGTATATTAATCTACAGACTGACAGAAACGGTACTTTCATTCAAACATTTTACTCTTATATTAGCCAAATATTTCTTGCCTAGTCAGTCAGTGATGCACAGACAAATCTGTTCTCCATTCTCGGCTACCTTAACCTCCCTCTATTCTATACTAATAGAAGTGAGACCTTCTAGAAGCTTATGGGTTTTCTATAAATATTAACAGCAGTTTTGTATAATGTGTAAAGGATTTAAACAATAGCTACATTACACATACGATTCTATTTCCTCTAAGGAAAGCCCCCTCCTTTCTTTCTCACAGTCTGTTGGTGGTCTTCCACCCTTAGATCCCAATCGGTCATGGAAACAAGGATGTTATAGGTGGGTGTGTAGTTGAAGCAACGATTGTTTGGTAAAAAATTTGTATGTGGTGTATGAAAATTTGCAATACAGAGCAACAATTCTGTTAGAGAGAATGTTTTGTACCTGTTTTTATTCTAGATTCCACATACTGTGACAGAAGTTTCTTTTTGTTATCTGTATATTAGCTAAAATATTTTATGCAATTCAGTGCCTAGTAGTACAGACACTTTATTGGTTAGGAGAACATTGCTTTCGCTCTCCCTTTACACAACATGAATGTGTAGTCCTTGAAAAAAAAATCTTAATTTCAATACTTTTTTCTGTTTTTTTTTGTTAAAGTATGTAAATGATGTTTTGTTTGTTTAGACCTGGATGAATCCTAAATTTTTAATTTACAATATTAAAAACCTTGAAACACTTTCTAGAACTAAGTAGTTCAGCTATTCTAAAAGTGTCTTAGTAAACCAGTACTATCTCCACCTCTATTCCTCTATTTATTTGTTTTTGCACTTTATTATAATTCTGCATTGTTTTTAGTTATCTGCTGCAAAATGCTTTTCACTCAAGCAAGGTTAGTTCTTAGTATTGCTTGTGCGCTCACACTGCCTTATGCGATATCAAATGAATGAATCATTCTTAAGATAAAATCCTTGGAAAATATGCAACGTTTGCATTTGGCTTTTAAACAAAATGGCTATTATGCTGTGACTTACATTTACAAGGAGTGTTTATGCCATTGTGTGCAGACATCAGTCTGTTAAACTGGAAGCAACTGCTTGAGTGCCATCGGTCTACATTTCTCTATCCTTCAGCTAGCGACCTCTTTTTTTTAAAGAGCTCTCTTGTCATGTAGGAGGGATGATCACAGCTATGAGATGGTTCCCAAATGCTCTTAGTTGTTTCCTCTGTCTCTTCTCAAGCCAAGAATAAAAATATGTTGTGTAACATGGCACTATGCACAGTAACTAGTTTCTATCTTTTAGAAGGTAGAGTACGTTCACTTACATACAGCAGGAGGTACAATGCTAGAATGTCCTCCTCTATGCTATAACTTCTTGTATTTCTTGGTGGTTCATGCATAGGACGTTCACTTGTTGTGTTTGTGCGAGCTAGTAGAAAAGCAAATTATTATCTCTATTAATTTAAAGGGACATCTTCATTTACATATTTTGTTAAATTCTTCCTGTCCTTGGTGTTTTCTGTAAAATGTAAGTTATTTGTATTGTATTAAACTGCGTGTTTAGTGCGTTTTTTAATTAGACCGGTGAATTTTAGCTATCTAAGATAACAGGAATTACCAAAATTGTGATGAAATGTTGTCCAAAGTTTTATGAGTGAACAAAACATTTTACAATGTGAGGTCAGTGATGCAATCATCCAGTTTTGCTTCACCCTTCAGTGGAATGCTGTTCCATACTCTATTTGTAAATTTGCATTTAGTAGAATGAAAAGAGCTGGAACTATGATGGTCATTTCATTCTGCTGTGTGTGATTTGTGTTGGGATAAGACACTTAAGGCCAAATTACACTAGTGAAACAGGCAAAATTTCAAGGCCAAATGCATAAGAAGGTCATTATTTCACGGAACAGTTTCACGTTTTGCCCATCTTTACTTGGTAACGACCACAAATATAAAAGAGAAAGTTAATGTATTTTGACTAAACTAAATGATAAAAGTAAAATTCACATTAAAACATGAAAGCACTGTTTGATAGATTAAAAAAACTTGAAAATGTTTTTATAAAATGTTGAGGAAGCAATGTCTCCTTCCTCTATCTTCCTGTTCTCCACATTTCTAGCACAGTACAGAAAGCAACTGTGAAAGGAAATGCAAAAGTAATTTGCTCACACAGCTAGTTAATAAAATTGCCTAGTTTAAAATTTCATTAAGCTTTTGGTTTGCCTGTATTTCTGATTTACCTTCAATTACTGTCTATAGATTACCAAGAAACTTCCAAGACCAATAAAATGTAACACAGATAATGTCTGACAATATGTATTAAAGTGTGATGCTGCATATTATAGATGGCGCTTTTGTCTATGCTTTTTCTCAACACTTTCTTTTAAAATCCTTCAACTCTCTTGTTGGCATTTATTTTCTTTCACTTCTAATTCGGCTCCTAAGATCCAAAGCTATCCCATTTTGGGAAAAATAGGTATTTAAGCTATATATTTTACACTCAATGAACTGTGCTTAGAAGTTTTATCTCCCATTTATCAACATTTTTGTTACTGGGTCATTTTGCGATTTAATTCACAATCATTTACTTATATTTAGATCACGTTCCAGATCACCAAGAAAACCCTCTCAGTCTTCAGAAAGGAGAAGAGAAGATGAGAGAGACAGAACAGTTGCAAGTTCATACCATGTTGGCCACAGTCCTGGAAACAGCAGGAAACGCTTACGGTAAAAAAATAAATTGTGGCTGTATCATAATAAAGTTTGAATTTAATACTTCGAATGTTTGTCACTTTATACTTACTGAGACATAAGGTCATGTTTGATTTTCAAGTTTAGCTGCACTTTAGTCCTTTCAGTACCATAGGGTTGACAGTAAAGAAAGTCAGACTTATGGGAGGCCATTACCGCAAATTCTACGTCACATGGGACTTTGCATTCTGAGCTTAGAACCTCAGGAGGCACCTGATAACTAACTGGACACGTGAGGAAAGTGTAGAGATCACGTTCTCCATGCTTCATTGGATTGTTGACATGAAGGAAGCATTGGTTACACAACCACTAGTGTTTCCTCCATATCAGATGACCTGGGTATAGAAAGACCAAGGTTCTCTCTACTACCGTGTTTACATGCTCTGAAGTAGGCTGGGATGTCTACAACAAGCCTATTGTTTGTCATGTTGACACATGCTGATACATGTCAACTCTAAATGAGGTAGCGTTAATCAGTAATGACCTGCTGCTAGTTCTGATTGTATCCTAATTTTGAAGACACCATTTTGTTGTATTTTTAAAGTTAAAGCCCTTTTTGAAGAGCCACTGTTCCTGTTTACTTCAAGATAAGGCTTCCTCTTATAAGAATGCTAAACACCATCACCACCACTTCATCTGCATCATTTCCCTTACATACTGCAGATAGAAGTACCTTACTTTTTTATTCAGATCTTTGTTTAGAGGGGATGATGAAAGGGAGAAGAATGGGGAGGGAGCGGAAGACCATTCATGGCCGCCTGCTATGTTGTAAGCTCATTTTCATCCACAAAAATGTACTCCTATAAGAATATAAAAACATACCATGTTTACTTTCCTGATCCCAAAATGAGGAGTCTCTTTAATAATTTGAAACGTTAATCTTGATACAGAGACTGGTTATAATTACAGTTGAAAATCTCTACATCAGACTGTAGCAAGTTGTTTGTCTAACTTTTCCTCAGCTGCTACATGAACATAATACATGCAGTTAATTTGTCTTAAGTGGAAAATTATGCTTCATAGATTATAAGGGATATCTACTGTGAGCAAACTTGTAAATGCATTCTTCAGGGGGAATTTAATTCCCCCCAGAGTATCGCAGCGCTAAACCTGTTATTACAGTAAATTTAACCCGGCTTTCTGCTCGTAGCTCAGGGAGCTACCAGCAAAAAGCCGGTGTTGAAACTACCGTAATAATGGTATTTAAGCGCACTATTACAGTAATAACAGTAATAGTGCGCAGGCAGCATTACTTTTTACAGTAACGCTGCCAATTGAATTTCCCTCTTCATGTCAATACAATAAAACTGTTTGCAGCTTAAAAGTAAACCACAGTAAAGCAATGTTTGGCACAAAACCCAATTACATTTTCTTTGTAATCTTTTTAAGGCACCTTTGAGAAGAGTTAGGGCACCCTTTGTGTTATCTATCTTCATTTCCTGCATATTCATGGGTCTCTAGTTTTGATATAGGTGAGAATAAAACTATCTAACCAACCAGATTATCAGAATGTTTACTATGTTGTTGGAATATTTTAGGAATAGTGTGTGCTGATCTTGTTTGGAGCCTGTGACATGTCCACTCGGGTATTTTAGTGAATGACAGTAGGCCTGCATGTCACTTGGCACTGTCATGAGGAGATGGCTAAGGAATTGAGGCAAGTAGAAAGCTATAAACTTGGAGTTTGATATATGAAAGAACATGGGTCTTCTGGCATATTGTGATGTCTCCAGGGCAGACTAACTTGAAGGCAAATGACATGAGAATCCAACTTTACTTTGCTAACCATCTCAGAGACGCACGTGCATGTATATATAGTTTATTTGTGAACCTGACATGTCACAATTAAGTGATTGTGATATTGATAAAATTATTCAGGCACAAAATACCTCTGGTCATTAAAGGGTTAACCAATTCATGTGGAGGTCTCTGTAAATTAAAAAAATTACCTTTCACATCAGTAGTTAGGAAAAATGAAAACATGTGCACAGCACTAGAATCCAAACCTTTGTGTGAATAAATAGTGGGAGAGATGGTAATTCTTCTAGGGCAGGACACTAGCAGCTGAAACCTAAACAAACTTCTTTCACAAAAAATGTTTTTTTATTCAGTGCCCAATTCTTTGTAGTACATTTTGTATTTCTGGTGTTGCTTCTTAATTCAATGATTCTGGTTATATGGCCTGTCTATTTGTAAATGTCTACCCACTGTGGATTTGTTGATTTCATCTTCAAATAAATACCTCATGGCTCACTACCCGTTTGTACTTTAAATCTTTTGGAATGCTTTGGAATGAGCATCTGGCTCATTTCTTTGTAAAACCTAATCTTGGTAGATGATATCTAGTCAATGTAGGAATGTAATGATATGAGTCACAGAATAGACAAACCTATCCACACCTGGTTTACTTGCGCAGACTTATAATCCTGCAATACTTGGGGTACATGCCCATGTTCTCTACTGTGTTATCAGTGTACAGACTGAACTAAAATACTGATCATTGATTGTATGTGGAGTTTATTAACTGGACGACCTGATGAACATTGAATGCAGCCAGCTTTCTTCGTGGTGCATCTATATTGTCTCTGTTATGTGTGTAGCTTATTAATAACATGGATGAGGTGTCTCCTTAGTATTTTACCTGCCCGGTAAAAAAAAATAAAAAAAAATGTTGGAGACTTTATCAGGAATCTGAAGGCTTCTTAAAATAAACACACCTTTATTTCCTTGTTGTCACCAACCAGAATACTAAATGGAAAAATAGGGATCTTTAACAGTAATAATACGCTTTTGCAAGTCGTAGGGTGTAAATAGCCTCTGAGGAGTAAAGGAAACTGCCTCCTGTTTCAGCCAGTCTCCTCATCTAAAGACTGTGATTAACAGAGAGGTGTCTGCTCAGGATTCCACCCAGCTCATAGAAGCAACTGCAAGCCTAAGGGCATGACCGCAATGCCGCTACCTACCAGGGTATGCGCAAAACCCTTAAACGGGGCAAAGAGCCAGTGGAGCAGGAGTCTCTTTGTTATTATTCTATCAAAGCCATGTGCTCCATTTTTGCTACATTCACCAAAGGGTGAACACAAGAATCTAACATCAGCGGCTTTGACATGTGTTTTATATACATTTTATTTATTCAGTTGAATTGGTATCCTTCTTTTGTTTGCACTTTGTTCTCCACTTTTTCCCATGGTCGTTTTATTTGCTTATTCATATTTGAGGAAAAATGAATGCACAAAAGACTTAAGTAAATGGTGCATATTTTTTTACATTGCCAAATTTCATTTTTTTAATGCTTTAGTAATTGTAGCTATTATATCATTGTAACCGGATAGCTTTCTTTGCCACCTGGTCTTTGGCGGACCTGTTCTTTGATGGTGGTCCTTGGGTGAGGGACCTTACACAGTTTATCTGGGTTTTCTTCTCCCCATTAGTAACCGACTGTTACTAACACTCCTACTGGTGTCCCCTCCACCAGACACTAGCCAACTGCGCAATAGTTGTAAGGGGATAGTGCTGTCACCACCGACACCGCTGAAGCATAGCTGCTGAAGTGCCTCGTTGCTGAGGGCGGGCTGGTACCTCCTGACTGCTTACTATGGGTCATGACTGCTGGGTAGCGGGCAAGGTTTTGACAGTGAGATGTTGGGTTCAATGCAGGACAGCTGAGGAATGTTGGTCACAGTATATAGCAGGTAATAAGCATCCATCAGAATCTTGAAGCAGTTGCTTATTAGGACTGTTACACATTAGCTAGAGGTACTAGTAATCATCTAGAAATACAGATGGTATATCAAAATAAAACAATACAGCTCTTTTTATACAGTTTCTGACACATGTAGGCAGGGGATAATCCAGCCCCGCTGCCCTTGCATCACCAAGTCTGAGGTATCACATTCAATGTTTAGCATCAGGATGCATTATTCTCGAAATTTATGATTTAACACAATTTAATCTTAACAAAATTTACATCAATCTGATTTCCCCAATTGTATACTATTTCATTATTCATAAAATTTCCTGTCTTTCTTACACAGGAATCAAAGGCTAATAATTTCCTGTTGTACCTTCAGGCTAAAAGATGTGCTGGTCACTCTCAGATCAAAAACTTAATTAAGATAGGATTTCCTTTATTCAAAAAATGTTACAAAAAATTGTTGCCTCCGACACTGCATACTACCTCAGAAATCAGTACACTTGCAATGATATACATCAGGACATTGCGCCACTAATAGAAATAACCTATTTTTAAATTTTATTTCAAAGTGAACCGGCCACAAACATTATTTATATTGTCTTAAATAAATCTTAAGCATCCAATATGACACAATACTGCACATTTAGAATTGTTTGAAAATGCCAGTTTCATTGCGCTTGTGGGGTTTTGTTGTTTTTTTTTTTTTTAGAAAACTCAATACCAATGTATCACAAAGTATGTGAAATATATATTTTATTTTTTTTAGAAATGCTTTCTATGATTTTTATATTAGTTTCACTTAAATATAATATGTGTTTCTCCTGACTACAACGTAAGAAAAATCATTATTTCACCACTTTTTGTGAGTTACATATTTCTGTTTTTGTCAGCATCTGAGAGCATTATCATTATTAGATGTGATAATGCTTATTGTCTACAGGCCTGGTGATCTTGCTGTGCTTTGTAGTACTTTTCCCCAGCTTCAGAGCCAGAGAAGTTCGGTTTCGCACTGTCTCTGCAGGAAGAGCTTTGTGATTTTGTACATTGTATGCTCTGCTTTCCTTCAGCACTTGAGGTGTCTTCCAGATTCCTACTGCTTTTCTGTACTTTTAACGTAATACTGCTAACAGCGATACATCTGAGCCATGTGAATTATTAAATGCACAAGTAGACATAGCCTGCTGAATAGTTTTATGGAATTAACAGTCCTTCAGCTTATCTTGAGACAGTTGAGTATATATTAAAAGTCTTTCAGACTATTTCTTTAATTTCATGTTGCAGACTTTTTAAGGGTTTTATTGCTCTGACAATTCCTTGCTCAATTGTGTCATTGTTAGAAACTGTTGGTAGCAAGGATAGTATTTCAGCATTGAAAGCAGGCATCTCAAAATGATTTACTGTCTTCTGCTATGAATTTCAATAAAATGTGGATACACCCAGTTTTGTGTCTCATTTCTCAGAGAACTTTGCATTATTTAGCAGTTTGCATAGCAAAAGTGAAAATGTAACATACAGTATAGTGAATTTTGAATGTGGTCATTGGAAACATAGGCTTAGCCCAGTGATGAGCAACATGCCAGATTTTGGGGGGCTCACATGGCTATATAGTGATCATAGAGGAATTACAGTTATAAGGGTTAACCCATCACATAATTGTGGGGAATAAGGCCTAAATCATAACTGCAGTGTAAATATGGTATATCAAATGAATCCATTAATTGATCTACTAAAGTGTAAAATGTGACGTCAAGGAGTCTGTTGTGTGTGTATTTGGTGGCTCTGCATATCCCAGTGTTAGAAGATAGCAGCTTCAAAGACCACTGCGGTGAGCTATATCCTGGCCTAGAATGGAGTTTTGACACCTGAATAGACTTTAGGAACCACTCGGCATGGTGTCTGGCTCAAGGAGACCATGTGCATATGACCATGACTATATTTTATATAGACAAAAATAATTCAGTTTTCAAATATGCCACTTAAAATCAATAAAAGTAGTGATCACCCACATATTCCTCAATAGGGTGTTGAAGGGCAGCTCATATGTCATATTAAGAATTCTGCCACACAGAGAAGTTGAGGAAATGGTATCAATAGATGGGTAAATTCATAGGGGATCTATTAATAAGAAAATTGGGTCTGTGTGACGCTCCACAGAAAAGTTAGGTCACATAGTAGACTTGGATAGTAAATCAGGCAAAAGGCAAATGGTGATTGTAAAGTGTCACAGGCCACATCCCCCCTGGAGGTGAGGAAAGGTGTAAAGGTGTCTTTAAAAAGCTGAGACCAGTTACAACACACGGCCAGCTTCTTGGGAATCAATTTAATTAAAGGACTGTCATCTTTTCTGCCTGCCCCCAGGTATACAGATTTTTATACATAAGTTATGCTCTGTACTTTCATCCCATTTGTTTTTAGAACTGTTTGCAATTTTTTATTTGTATGTCAAATCTTTATCTAATTGTTTTTTATTATATGTAAGCATTGTACCTTTTGTATATTAAATCTAATGATTTAATAGTTCTGTCCCTATTGCTCTAAACAAATCCATTTCCTGATTAGAAGGGAGAGATTGCTTGGCTGAGGTTAACTCTTTAGAAACCAGAGTGTGAAGGGTTAACGGTTTTGCTACCAGAGCACCGAGTGTGCGCAATTGAATAATTAAGTCATAGGTTTGCTACGGGCCTTATATGTAGCTGGTGACAGTTGGCGGAGAGGTGTGGAAGCGGGTGTCTGTGTTGGGAAAGGGACCAGTAAATCTGTAGCCTTACAGATAGAGGTGAGTGTGGGATTTAGGCTGGAATCCTGTGTGTTCCCTTACAGTAAGCTTCCCAGTCAAGAGTGTGCAGATGGTGGTTTGTGCCAGATAAAGGGGTTTAGGATCGGTTTCCTGACAAAAATAGAGGTGATATATTGTATGACTGTTGGAATATATGATAAGCCCTCTGGCTACTCCCTTATTTAATATCTTATTATTATTATTATTATTATTATTATTATTATTATCATTATTATCATTTATTTGTTAGGCGACACAAGGTTTCCGCAGCGCCGCACATAGTACAAACAGTAGACTATACAGGGTATAACAGTACAGAACAATAAACAAAAGTACCAATACTTCAGAAACTCCAGGCAGGCAGATGCAATAGACACGGAGCAGAAGAACGGGTAAGGGGACAGGAGGGAAGAGGGCCCTGCTCATGCGAGCTTACATCCTAAGGCCACATAGGACACATATTACTTATTTTTAAGTTTCACCCCCAAAAAAAATCAATACAGTTTATTCGTCGTTGTCTTTCAATTGAATTGGTTATCTCTAGGGTAGTAGTATGCTCACTAGGTGTAGTAATGCCCAGTTTTTGTATGAATTCCCAGTAATAAGTGCAGTTGTAGGAATGTCACTTGCCACCATTGCTCCTGTCTGGGAACAATATTAAAAATTTCAACCCCTGGGTGGTCTGTCATTTGGGCATCAAGGATAACCTTTAACGCAGCCATCAAAGTGGTAACAAGACGTTAGCTTAGGGAACATGAGAGGTTGCACAGTCTGTAGGGCAGGATCCCAGTGTTGGGCCTTTTGGCTACCTAGATAAACTTTTAGAACAGATTTGATAGAGGTAGATGCGTTCGCAGGTACTCTGATACCCCCAGGACTTTAGCGTAGTAAAAGTTTATCAATGGCGACCATAGCATAGAGGTGGAGGGTAACCGGAATACAGGAGGCAAGTACCAGAGACAGTCCAGAGGTTGTGGGTCAATAGTGAATAGGATATACAGGGACAGGCCAGAGCTCAGGCCAGGTTGCAAGCAAGGGTAATCCAAAAGACAGGCAGAGGTCAGGGGCAATCGGTGTTCAATCAAGGTCCTAAAGCAAGCCAAGGATCACAATAGGAATCGGATTAAAAGATAGACTATCCACAGGACAGAGCAGGTCAGCAGGTGCAGTACACTGGACCCTATAAGCAACAGGGAGGTTAAGCCATCCCTGCCTTAAATGATGGTATTGTCCAGTCAGGAGAGAGACAGCCAGAAAGATGTAATAAGCCACAGGAGGCTGTTTAATTAGTTTGTACCTAATGCACACGCGCCCGGGATGCCATGCTGATTAATAGAGCGTCCTGGCCGTTGCATTGGAGATGGCCGAGGCGAAGAGACCGGAAGTGACATTCCAGCTGTTGCTGTGACAGCCGGGGCACGTCCAGACGAGAGTGACAGAAGCCACCGTGGCTCCTGACACCCAGCACCTTTTCTTTTTGACACCCCAAAGTGTCAACTCTGCAATACATTTTGTTGGGAACTGCCTCTTCTGGATTTCCAAAACAGTGGCAAACTAACATATGGGCGTAAACTGCGTTTGAGAAAAATGGAGATATTGCCTCTAGCAACCAATCAGATTCTTCCTGTCATTTTGTAGAATGTGCTAAATAAATGATAACTAGAATCTGTTTAGTTGCTATAGGCAGCATCTCCACTTTTTCAAACCCGCAGTTTAGTAAATATTGCCCGTGGAGTCAGTTAAAAATTAGCACCACTGACTTGCGTAGATGAGCATCACACTGACTTGGATAAAGTAATCTTTCTTCCAATGGAATGTATGTGTCTACATCACTAGACCGAATACAGATCTCAGAGTTTACCCACACTCACTTCTGATTTATTTCAATTTGTTTACTCGCATATACACATCCCTATGTCTCTGTAATCCCATATTTGAGACACTAGATGTTTACTTAAGTTATCCTCTTTTCTGTGGGATCCTCACTAATATTGGCTCACATGTGACTTGCATTCTTTATACACAAATTTACATGAGCTAGTTTTGCAAGATATATCACATTAATAAAAACACAATGTGGGCTCTCGGAGAGTCATCATGACTTTATTATGGATTCTCTTAAATTTATTTTAACTCACAATATATTTATTTCACTGTATTATCTATAAACACAAGATAAGGGAATGGATACCAAGTTTACATCTTCCAACCATCCCATGTAAAGAGTGGCATAACTTGAGGCAGAGTCTACCCAACAATTAATTTTATACTTTAATACCAATAGTTAAATTTTTTTCCTTCACTTTTGAGTTTCATTCATATAAAATCAAATTGCTTTGATGTTATCCTCTACACCTCTTCAGGAAAATCAAATTTCATATGAAAAACTATCAAAATCAACTTCTTCATTATGATAATAACCATTAGGAGTTATTTGATGATTTACATTCCATACCAACTATTTAGAAGAATATGATAAAATTGTTAATTGCATGTCCAGTCTTATTAAGCAGTCAAGAAATGTAATACATTTCTTGAAAGGGATTAATCAATAGATCGGCTATATTGGCATATTAATACAGAGAAATCTCTAAATAGAGGTGTGTTACTTGAACCCAAATCTATGTAAACAATAAATAAATTGCGAGAATAATTCTCAAGTGCCTGTCATTTTATATCAAACTTATAAGTGGCTGAGGAAAGATTAGAAATATAATTTCTATACTCTAGATTATAGAATGCTGAAAGTATGCTTCATTGACCAGTTTATTACCAGAAAAACAAATCTGTTTTTAGCACACAGACTTTTTACTTTTTAACATATAAAAAAGAAAAGAAGAAAAATGGGGATGGTTATCTAGCAAACTCTTAAGGGGAGATTCAATTGGCCATGATCGTGATATCCGGCTGCACACATTGCTGGCCATTGCGGTTAGAAATCGCTGCTCATTTTTCGAGGAAAATGAGTAGAGATTTCAGCCTCAACATGGTTGCGATTTGTCTTCTTGGACTGCTCCGGAGAAACATTGCGCTGAATTAAATCTGCCCCCCCACCCCCCCTTAGGTTGCTATAAATGAATAGAGTCTACTGTTAAGACATGTAAACTTATTTTAAATAGAATTTAAGTTAGGTTTTAGACTACAGTGACTGAACATTACTCTTTAATAGTGATTCAGTTTGAATTGCAGCAGTGCTTATTGAATAGGATTGAATTTTGTTACACGTGATACAAATGCACGCAATCAAATAGCAACATTGCCTAAAGATATATACTATTTAAATCTTTATGTATCAAATTTTGTGAATATTATTTTGGTATTGTAAGATTTAGTATAATGCGCTGGGGATTTTGGTTGAACATATAACTGAGGGAGCTGAATTGGGTACAACTATATATTTGATAGGGAAGACTAATGACTTTCTATGTCTTTATGTATGTTTACTACTGCTTTCCATCTTGCTGTATTTGTTTGGAAATTTTATCGGTTTTTGAAACACTGATTTATATATAGATAAAGAGAGATTTTCATAACACAATTTTCTTTTATATTGTATAGGACTATTGTTTTAGAGATTTTTAAAAAAAATTATGCAAATAAAAAAAAAAAAGTTTTTATCTTATTTGACATACATGTTGATTTATTTAAGTGCGCTGTGCAAATATTAGGGTTTTTTTTGTTTCATTTGTATGGACTACCAATTCCATATTTTTATGTAGCAGATTATGAGCATTTTGATATGAGATATCCATTAGCACCATTATAGGAACCAATTATGTGTTCTACCATCTCATAGACATGGAGCAGCATTTGAGTTTGACATATAAAAGAGAGAATAGGGGATCTGCGCTTCCCAAATGAGGGTGATATAGGGCAGCAAGGGGAACAAAAAGATAGGAGTTGGTCTATACTCCTAGATAAGCCATGCCAAACATACGTATTTCCCCAGCGCGAAGAAGAGTGGAGTAATGTGTAACAAAAATCAGTGGATGTATAAATAAAGTATATTCTGTATTGGGCATCAAACCAAGCATACATGAACACAGTTCAAAAAAAGGAACAATATTAACAAAACAAAATATTTGAATATCCAAGCACTGTTGGGTTGGATTAAAAACAGCAAAAATAACAGCAAAAAACAAAATAACAATAACACGGCAAAAAATCCTCAATGCAGACTGGGAAGGGTGGGTAGTGCACTTACGTTCCTCCCCAGATATACTCGTCCTAGTGCTTCTGCTTGTGACTGTTCTCCAGGTGTAGAAATCTCCCACATCCGTAGACTGTTCCTCTGGACACACTTGAACGGTGTAGGTAGTTCGCGCATGCGCCTTGAATAGCGTCAGCGATCCTTTCTCTAGTCTGAAGATGCTGGCTGGAGCGGATTACTTAGGTAAAATATATATGAGCCACAACTCTCCCAGGGGATTTGCTTGCAGCCGGAAGCTGTACACAATATCCCTGAGGAAGCCCCCAGCGGGGTGAAACGCGTAGGATACTTCATTGACATCTCATTTACTTTTTTTACATTGTTTTTATTACCTGCCCATCTTTGGAAAGCAGACTGCCGATAAACACTCCAGGCGCATATGCAGATACATCGCAGCGCTCCAGCAGGTCCCGCTGTACAGCTTCCGGCTGCAAGCAAATCCCCTGGGAGAGTTGTGGCTCATATATATTTTACCTAAGTAATCCGCTCCAGCCAGCATCTTCAGACTAGAGAAAGGATCGCTGACGCTATTCAAGGCGCATGCGCGAACTACCTACACCGTTCAAGTGTGTCCAGAGGAACAGTCTACGGATGTGGGAGATTTCTACACCTGGAGAACAGTCACAAGCAGAAGCACTAGGACGAGTATATCTGGGGAGGAACGTAAGTGCACTACCCACCCTTCCCAGTCTGCATTGAGGATTTTTTGCCGTGTTATTGTTATTTTGTTTTTTGCTGTTATTTTTGCTGTTTTTAATCCAACCCAACAGTGCTTGGATATTCAAATATTTTGTTTTGTTAATATTGTTACTTTTTTTGAACTGTATTCATGTATGCTTGGTTTGATGCCCAATACAGAATATACTTTATTTATACATCCACTGATTTTTGTTACACATTACTCCACTCTTCTTCGCGCTGGGGAAATACGTATGTTTGAGTTTGACATGTTTGCTTTAACAACCTCATACTATATATTATGTTGTTTTTCTTATGACCTCATTTTTATGTTACTGTTTGTAATGCTTACAAGGATTTATTTATTTTGAATTTGTGAGGACATGAATATACATCTGTGAAAAGCTCTTAAGTGTACTCCTTACTATTTCAATGATTCACTATCATACTGTGTAATGAGTGAGACACATTATAGTTATTTGTTGTTATAGGACCATTACTGAAGTTGGCACTTAATGTTTGTCCTGATAAAAGATGACAATATTTGAATGTTTACAACAAGAGTGTCTGGATAAGATGTAATCCCGAATGGCACTATTGCAGCATTGAGACTATTCATATGTTTTTTACTTTATGGATATCTGTTTTGCATACTCTTGTTTTAATAGTATTATTTCTTACATCTCGTATTGTGCATAAAAATACATACAACCCTTCCTGTGTAACAGTTGGATGGCAATCACTCCATGTGTTTTAATAAGAACTTTTGCTCAGATACAGTTAAAGGGTAAGATTCCAGTCGCGTTTCACTGAAAATGATAAAAGCTGAATGTTTGACTTGTGCAGATACCTAGTACATATATAAAAGTATTTTCTAGAATTAAAGCAGTCAAAATACGATCTGCTTGTCTGTAGGATTCAACAGGACAAATGATCTGAATATGACTGGCAACTATTTCTTATATGATCTCATTATGGTACCAAAGTATTGTTGGAATTTTGGTACACAATAGAAAATAGTAAATTACTATATTTTGTGGGACCAGCTTTGTGCGCTTATGGTTCCACCTAACAAAATACTGCACCAATAGGTGTTCGATGCCAATAGATGCTGTCTTAGAAATGTAAAAAAAAAATCCACATAAATTATTTAGCCTTTTCCATCGATGCTTAATTTCCTGTCATCCATTAATAAAATTATTTAGAACAGGCAGGAGCATTCTTGATTAGTCCAGATGTTAGTTGTGTATACCTCTCATTAACCTGCCTTCTCAGCTTGTCCATTATATTTATGTCAGCAGTAATGTTAGGACTTTACAATAACTTTTTTTATATGTTAAAACCTGAAGAGAGATACATATGGTGAGCTATTGTAACTCAGTGAAAAGCAGAGTATTGTACCAAAATTCGTCTACTTCTTTTTATTCATCTATAAGCTCTTATTGATAAGACATATTTTAATTAGAGTTCTAGTGCTGTCCTCTTATGGAAAATGCAGCATTGCATCCTTTTCATTGCTGCTAAAAAGCAGTCTTCATTCAGCTACCATCATTTTGTGTATTTCCTGTGTAGAGTACAAGCTCATTCCTTGTTTCAATGTGCAAGATGTGACCCTGAGTGAACAGGGTTTTCTTCATGCTGGATCCCCTGCCTCTTCCAGACTCTGACCTTTGTGGTATATATGAAAGAAGCAGGGAATGAGCTGTGTGCAGCTGCTATGCTTTATTTGTCTATCTCTGTGTTCAAGAAGAATTTCTTCGCTGCGTAATCCTCCTCCAATATCAGAACCAAAGCTGCAAACGTCTATCACACACAAGTTGCTACTAAATGCAGACAAATAAATCTCTTGTTAGACTTATTTTATGGTTAGCTACAACTGAAGACCGAAAGAGGTTTATTTTTGCTGCAATTTCTATAATGTGAATGATTTCCACAGAAGTCCCTTACCTGTAGAAGGTCTTAAAATGTTAATGCTTATGCCAGTATTTCTAAATTTCTGCCAAGAAGTTTATGCAGCACAGTTCAATAAATTTAGATCAGGGTAGTACTCTGGTGGGGTTCCAGAATCTGTGTTTTTCTCTTCCTGATATCCAGAAATTTAACATTCTATTGGGAATAGTCTCTTTTGGGGTCCTAGACAGCACACTTATTTCTAGTCCCAGCTGAAAAAAGTTTGAGCACTAATGGGCCAATAAATACCGTTGTCATTGTAGATGAAGATACAGACATATGTATGTAATGTAGAAGTGTATCTGTAGTGTTCTCCTCAGAAAATGTTGCCAGCCGGGTGGCATTAAGAAGCAGCCGGATGGGGGGCAGTTGTAATATTTTGCAATAATATTAAAGGTTATTGCCCACACCTGCCAGGACTGGTCAGACTGGTGGTCAGGGGTCTAACAAGCACTGCTGGCTGTAGTCCTCACATAGGGTCTGTTCTGATAGGAGAAACAGTGGCTTATTCTATTGTAATAGGCCTCTGTTGGGCTCCAAGAACCGGGTAGCAAGTAAAAACCCCCGGGTGGAGCGCTGGGAGAACGCAGATAGGTATGGCCTTCAACATTAAATCACTACACACTGGGGGGGGTATTCAGTTAGCATTCGCGCCTGCAATTACGCAAGGCTGCGCGTGTAAAGTTCCGTTACGGTACCGCAACAGTGCGGATTTCCATGATGTTGCGGTAGCGGGACCCATGCATAATCGCGGCCACGAATGCTAGTTGAATATGCTCTACTGAGTCTCCTTTCTTCATGGCAAAATAGCCATTACACTGCAAACAAATCTTAACATACAGGATTTTTATTTATGATGGCAAAATAATTATTGCTCCTGTGTACAAGAACATCATTAATAATTATGATTAATAGTACAGAAGTGCCATATAGATACCTAAATGTTTTTGTAAAGTAATGATGTGTTAAGCAATGTTATTGTCATCAGGACCAAATGATCTACCAATTAATATGTTTAAGGAAAAAAGAATGACTGACTGTTTGGAATGTGGTCTCTTTACATCACAACATCCAGATGGATTTAAGTCGCAAAAGTGATAAATTAACACCACCGTCATCCATTTTAAATAGGTGTTTCGTGTTCCATAGCAGACTTTTTTAAGATAATTAGATCACTTTGAAACTAAGGATATCTAGTGAAGATTTCATTACTACACCTTATAGCAAAGATAGGCAACCTGTGGCTCCCCATTTGCTGGGGAGCTTTAAGTTCTAAAATGCCCTGCCAGCCTCTTGTCTTATGGTAAATGCTAACATATGACATTCTGACTATGTCTTGGAAGGTAGAGAAAACTAGTACAAGGCAATTTTACTAGACAACCTGAATCACAAAATATTACATCTATCCTTATTCCTTCGCTATTTTCCTCTTCACTCATTAAGAATGTGCTTATGGTACTCAAGATAAATAAAATGTCATCTGTAGTATAGTACATATTGTTGTTTGACATGAGATGTTCTAGTCACTGTAAGAACTAGGTTGTTAAAACCTAGGAGCTCTAGTAGGCAGACTTGAACCGTTGCTCTTTTTGACAGAAACAGATGTACTAAGTGAATGCAGATTTCCAGTAAAGCAGCAGAATAACACAATCCAACACTCTTAAATAAATCCAGCGTTCGTGTGCACAGGATAAAGCAATGTCACTAACTGCAACTGTACAGTAGTGGAAGAATAAGACTCAATGTCATCTTGTATCTTTTATATGTTATATGAAACAAAGAGCACAAACTGTTTCGTTTGCAGCAGCTGGCAAGCATTAGTTTTAATTTAGTCAGGCTATTGTAACATTACATTGTCATTGTACATAGAAAAGATAAAATCATGCATTTAAGAGATGTTATTCTGTAGTATTTTTATGCATACACGGATGTGCTGAGTAATACAAATGTATTCCATGCATTAAAATGTATTATTTTGCTAAGGGAAAAACATGGTAAAACTCTATTATGTCATACACTGTTTTATTCATATCCATGGGTGATACTTCTCATAGACAATAAAAGTAATATGGCTATTTTTATTAATAAAAGCATGTAGGCATAGACATACAATTCTAATTGCAGAGTATCAAATGTATATAAAATAGAATGAAATAAAACCTTAGCCAACATATCCCCTTTAAACACTGTGTTTTCTTGGGTGTATATAGAGTAAACTCTCCAGCATAGTTGTCGTCTGTCCCTAATTTTTGGGAGCAAGATTTTGAGACTTCTTCCTCGGGACTTATGGAACAGGAGAAAAATATTGTGATTTGTAGGTTTTAGTGCACAATGCCTGCCTAGAGCTACATGTAACCTGCTCAGCTGCAAAGTCTCCCTGGAATTTATTTAAACATGTTGGCATCTATTTATTTAACCATACTGCTGGACATCAGATTATTGTGCAGTACTAGGTAATTGAGCTGGACTCTAATGTTTTATTCATATGTCATGTAACATGAAAATGTTATTAAATATATTGATACCATTCTCCACATTTGTTTTGTCTTGCCTGGAGTTATTTCAATTTAAATTAAATAGCATTTAATATTTATTTCCCTAGACTCTTATTTGAGTTTGGCAATTTTATTTTTATTGTTTAAATGTCTGGGATAAACACAAGCTAGTGAACAGAAGTATAGTTTTACATTTGGAAATTCTAAAGGCTTTACATTGAAGATAAGTGATAGTATGCTTAGGTGCCAATTTAAATTTCTTTGTATGTACATTGTCTCTTCATAAGTTGTAAACACAGCCTTCAACAAGCGTCCACACTTCATTTCACACATCGGTAGATGGGCGGTTTAGAACCTAGGAACAGACTTGAGAACCATTGAGTGCCTCATGTAGACCTCCAATCAGGTGCTTATATAATTCAGACTCAATCCCCTGCCTTTTGTGACCTTTATAATGCAGTCACCAATATTTCACATACCCCTCCCAATTTGAGTATTCACTACTGTTCTGAAAGCCTGTCCGTGGTCCCCAAATACTGCGAAAGTGCCAGGATTTTAGTACAGCACAAGACCCAGCACTCGATCAGATATTTTTGAATTTCAGAGTGATTTATGCTGCCTCTGCACATGTTAAGACGACCTTCAAAACTTTCAATTGCTCTGTAACCTTATTATATATAACCTTCCACTTGAGTATACTGCTATATTTTGTTTGAAAATGCCTAAATCCTAAATTCCCCTTTATAAATGACATTCCTTCTTACCTAAGATCAAGTGTAGCAAACTCCTAGGAAGATCCAGTCAGACAGATTTACCCTGCTTGGAAGGCCAACAGCGGAGCCTAATGTTTACTCCAATTTTTAGAATTATGGCTTTCACACAAAAATGTCAGGACTACGAAAAAGATGTTATTGAAGCTTTTACAGCCCCCGATCCGTGTCGAAATATTGTTAGAAACCAAGCTATGCACATGAATAAACGGTGACCGAAAAGTGCAACCAGTTTCTCAAATCAAAACATTCACCACGCATAGATATATCACATATGCACAGTTTAGGAAGTCCTGGTGTCTCAGAAATTTACATATGTTTTTTTCTAGTATTTTATAACTAATGAAGGTTCGCAAAATAAATGTGTCTAAAATCTGGGCAAAAGATACAATTATCAGATTCCTGCTTATATGTTAATAAGCAGCATGCAGACTTTTTGTAATATCGGAGAGTGCTTTACTTACGAAGCAGCTTGGTTCCATTTACCAAGTAAAGAGAAGTGGTTCAAAAGAGTGTGGTGGTTGTATAGTTTCTGAAAAGTGATGGTTCCAAAGTGAGCACTGTATGTATAGCAATGATTGGTCCACGGACGGAATGAAAATTGCACATTATGCTTTAAAATGTTAAATTTGGTCTGAATAGGATTGTTCAGGCTATAAAATTCATACCATCCTCAGCTGGTGAAAGAATTATATATTCAGCTTAAAATCACAGCTGTGCTCCTTTTTATACTAGCTTCAAGGTAAGCTTAGCCTCATCCTAAATGTTTACATTTAATTATTGACAGGCAGATGTGCCCAAAAAACACTTCATTTCTCCCCCCTTTTACAATGTGTAATCTGCAGTTAATATGATCCAACAAACAAGAGGTTGTTTGTTTTCTGTGTATAAAGGCTGCAATAAATAATTTCCTACAAACACTGCATAAAAACATTGAATGTGAAATTACTTAAATAAAATTTATCTTGAAAATAAGATAAATTTAACATCCTTTTGTGAGCCACATCTCCACAGATACTGACTAGACTGGGCAGCAGTGAACTATTAAACACTCGGTTTGAGCTGCTTCACAGTGGCTTAGTAGTTTTATGTTCTCTGCATTTACATCATAACAACTAGGTCTCAACTTACTTTAGACAGATCAACAAGTGTTGCTACCCTTTCGAGAAAAAAAAAAATATGTCAAGATAGTAGATTAACTGTGGTTCAGTCCATGTTGCAATTCTGGCAATCTCAAAAGCATAATTATTCTTTGCATGCAGTTGAAATACTGTCTTATTACAAATCTTTGGGGGTTTTTTTTGTCAACCACCTAGTCCGTAACGATCCACTGGAACATACTCTCAATGCAGAATAAATGCATGATTTATTGACAAGAAACAAGTGTAATCCTGGATAGATGCAATATTAAATCATGTAACGGATACAAGTAGCAACCCATACCAGAGCGGCTTAACGGATAGAAGAAAATGAGTAATGTTGGGTGAAGAGTTCTAGCAGTTGATTCTACAAATCAGTAGTACACACTGGTGACGGAAAACCTCACTAAATGTGTGCTAAGACCTCTCGGTGAATTTTTGACCAGAGGGACCCTGGCTATAGAATATAGTGTGCCATGAAGTGGACAAAACAACTGTGGTCATAAAATACATGGTGGCAGGTAGTAGGAAATGGAAACACAGGCCCATAAACCTTCTCTGCATGACAGTGAGACTAGTTCTGAAAGGGCAGTTATAATGCTTGGGGGACTCTGAGACCCCAATGTGCAAGGGGGATACATATTAGAAACTACCTAAAAGTATTGATCACATCTCATCATGAAAGCAAAATTGTCTAAAGCAGAGCATAAATGCAGTGGTAAATCTAACCGCCTTGATTAAAACTCTTAACAATACTGTGTAAGCTGAATGTTGATGCTATAGAAGATGAATGCAACTGGCAAAAGGAGTGCCCCTTACCAGAAGTGTTTCTTGGTGGGGAAAATGTAGTAATGTTGTGTGGTGAGGTCTAGTGGCGATACACACTGCCTGATTTTAGTCATCTTTCATCGTGGTAAAGCAGTCTTGAAAAGATTTATATTGGGTTTTACCAATTATAATATATTATATAGCAGCAATCATATTGTGCAGTGCTGTACTGAGGATATGTACTTATTCACACAAGTCACTATCCAGTGCAGCTTACAATGTAATTTCCCTACCATGCACTGAAAAAAAACTAGTGTCCATTTTTCTCAGGGACACCTGGGGGAAACCCATACAAACATGAGGACTTCACACAGACAGCACCCTGGTTGAACTCATGACCCCAGCGCAGTGAGGCAGCAACCACTGTGCTATTAATGATTTCACTGCCTCCTAGTTTGAATTCAAATGTGTTTTTCCTAATATTCAGTTTCTTTTACTCTAGATAATTGATATTTCATTATCTTTCTGTGAATGTATACCCATTATAATATTTTATTTTATTTTGATTTGAAAGTCTATCAATATTCTATTTTGTGTTTTCTTGCAGTAGTCCACATGAAAATCGGAAGAAAAAACACTCCCGATCAGAATCCAAATCAAAAGCGAGATCTCGTTCCCGCTCACCCAACAGACAGGGAGCGCACAGTTTGGTACACTCAACAAGTATCTCTCCTGTGGAGAGCAGGGAATCTAGCCAAGAACGTTACAGGTAACTCAACTTCTTTACCTGTGAAAAAAATCACATGTTACATCTTTTTAAAGCCAGCTTTCCAGTCTCTTCTGCCCTGTCATCTGTGGGATGGTGGGATGCTAATTAATACTGCTATTAAATGTACAACATGTAAATAAAATAAATTGGAGTAATACACATATTCTGTGTTTGAGAGAGGGAGGGGATATTGTGAAATAATATATATATTTGCATGTTAATATTGTATGGGAATTGTTCACTTTTTTTTTTTTTTTTTTTTTTTTTTAATTTCCCCAGTGTGATAAAATTTGTAACATTAACTTTTCTTGCTGCCTTAAGGTAGATAAATAAGCCTATAATACATTTGTTCGGGACACTGCTAGAACATGGTGATAATTTGCCACATTTTTTTAATGTGCTCTATTCTGCTGTTTTTCCCCTTCAAACTACAAGGCATTTTTGGAGTCACAAAGCCAGTTGGTGCTCAGAGGATGGAAACTCCCTCATGTTAGTGTATATTCCTGTCACTCTTTCATCTATAAATGTTTTCATGTCTCCCATTATCTTAAATCCTTTTCAGAATAAGGATGGTATACTCCCATATTGGTGTGAAGCTCACTTACAGTTAATTGGGAAAACATTGTACAGGTCCCCCAGGCTTTCATCAAAGTTGGACAGTCTCCCTCACTCTGGACAATAGTAGTGTACATAAAGCCAAAGACCCGACACTGTGTTCATCATAGAGACCCATCTCATTTTTAATCTTGGGGGCATATTCAATTACGATTCCGGTCCATGGGATCGCGCCGGAACGGTGCCGCGAACTTAATCCACGGTACCGCAATAACAAGGATTTTTGTTCGCAGCCCATAGGGTTGCGTGCGAATAATCTGCGTTATTGCGGTACCGTATTACAGGCAATAGTGTGCACTTTCGTTACTGCGGACCGGAACCCAAATTGAATATGCCCCTTAGATTTTAAATTAGAATATGCCCCTTAGATTTCTAGACACTAGAATTAATACTCTCCCCTAGGGCATTTATTCTAACCGACTTTATGCCAGGGCAAACGGATGCATATCCTCACTCCACAGCGGGGGGATATCATTTTAATTAAGAATTTGTATCCATAGAGATGTCTCCCAATTTCCAGCATTAAGCACTGTTGCTCCTCTCTGCACTCATTGGCAGTGGGTCTGCTGTATTGCCACATCAAAGGTGTAGTGCCACATCAGAGCACTGAGTTTCATTGAGTCAATGTATCATTGAGGTTAATTTACCAATAAAACATGTTTTCATGCAAAAGATGCATTTAACATAGTATGCTATGTCTCGCCTATCTTAAGATTTTTTTTTTAATCACACATTTTATGTCTAAGTTTCATACTCTTTCTAGCTTTATTTCCCGTACAAAATCAATGCTTTGCAGTAAGTGACACAACATTCTGATGCACTTAGTGCCCCTGAAACCTGGTCTTTACAATGGGTAAATAGGCAACTGTCACATTTTATGACATGACTCTTCAGTATGCACAATGTATTTTTGTGGAGCGCATTCTGTCAAACCGTCATCTTCTATGAACATCCAAAACATTAGTATGAGTTCCCCAGCAGAATGTAGTTAAGATATCTGAAACTGGTCTATGCCATTATATAAGCCAGTTTAGTCAAGGCACCATGATCACTTGTGAGCTTTTGTGACGGGAATCCTCTTTATTAGGACCTCATTCACTAAAGACCTAGGAGCATTCTAGGTGCAAACAGAATGCTCCTAGGTCTCCACTGCACAAGGACTCCCGGCAGAAATGTTGGTGTCTGCTACAGATCATATGGTGCAACTTCGCTTCTCACGTTAGGTACATTTTACATCTTTGAGGCTCAAAAGTATTTGTTTGGTTTGGTTATGCTGAAGAGCAACAGGAATATTGAAACCTATCATTTCGACATCCACCGCCCTCTCTTCCCCCTATACAATAATTTCTCATATCATATGGGGCAGGATCAAGTCACAAGGCACTAATGTTGTATAAAGCCACATGCATCAATTGAGGATGCTCAATTACAATATGTGATTGATTGTTTTGATGTTTTGGTTTGTGGGAGGAGGTTGTGCATCACACTGTTGAAGCAGTGCTGTTATACCAATTTTATAAACTTTAGTGACCACATGGACGGCCCTCTAACCTTCAAAAAGGTCTGTACAAAACCCTTAATCTCAGTAGTAAGATATAACATTACATTTAATCACAAAAAACTGCACATATCTGTAATAAATAAAATATCTGCAGGTATTTTAAACAAGTGTTACAAGCTATAACAAGACAAATCTGACAAAGCAAGATTGAGCTAGAGGCTGCAGGTAAAGGCTCAGAGGGTCATCAGTGTGCCCGCACCCTGCAAAGCAGTTAGGTTTTAGAGCTGTGTCTCACTGGTCATTTTCTCTCATCATTTTATTCGGTGGTAACAATTTCTCTTCCCGCTACCTGGGGAGGACCGTGCTTACATGGGGTTGTATGAGGGAACTTGGGGTAGGCACTCAAATAGTTAACTTTCTTGCTTACAGGCTATATCACCACTGCAACCCCGTGTGAACTTCAGTGTATGTTTGAGTGCCAGAGGAATAGGACCTTTGGTGTGCTGTGCTGCAGCATTTCCTTTTTAAATATTACTTATTACCATTTTATAAGGTGTATGTGCTATAGGCAGCACATACACAGCTTCTGTAGGTCTTTCAGCTTGATATACCGGACCACTGCTGCCACGGACAAGAGGAGACTTCTGGAGGGATGTTTCTGTTAACAGCACAGAGTAAGAAGACTGCAGTTACCCTGAGCCGTTCAGACACCGGCGCTGCCTTCTGGCAGTGAGCGCCACGTCTCTGTGTGCCGCATTGGAGGGAGGCACTTGACTCGGAATAAAAACGGAGCAGATGTCATTGGGAAAACCTATAGCTATAGATAAGAGATCAGCGGGGTTCTGCTTAAAAAAGCCTACATTTGGTCTGTATGCTCAGGCTCCCTGAGAGGGGAGGGAGCAATTGAAAAGGAACTCCCTGTTTGTTGCAACAAGTTGGTATTTTCCAACCGAGGAAATACAAGGGAGGCACCGATCTACAGTCAGGGAACTGGAGAAAAGGCTGCAATTAAGAGACAGGCTCCTCTCCTCTCCAATCATTTGAACTGGTTCTTGGCCAACAGGAGTGCTAAGTACCCCCTTTCTATAATTTTTTTCACACTGTACCCAGTATTGTTATAGTGGATATATGTATGCTGTTGTTTGGAGTAAACATTGTGCCACATAAATAACAATCTCTGTACCTAAGTTTGCTATAGGAGTATAGACTGGAACCTAGGTGCATGTGTATATATATACATATTTATATGGTTGGGGAGGTACTGTGGTGTATGTCATAGACAAAACCGTATCCTCTAAGAAAGTTATTTTTCTTTCCTTTTATGAAAAAAAATAAAAATCTATATATATTAGTGTGTGTGTGTGTGTGTGTGTGTGTGTGTGTGTGTGTGTGTGTGTCTGTATGTATATAATGTTTTTGGGAGGTCTGTGGGGTAACTCGCAGACAAAAAGGTATCCTCTAGAAAGTTCTTTTTCTTTCCTTTTCTAAACAAAAAATAAAGTATTTTCTATTTGAGCTGTTACCTTCTGCTTCTATACTAGACTATACTAGGAAAATATTATTTTGATACATAACAATGTCCGACAAGGGTAAGATACCCCGGACTAAATATTACACCTGCTCCAAATGTAAAGTAAAGCTTCCTAGTGGACATTCGGACACGTTCGGTTTGTGCGGACTTTGATGCAGGGGCCCGGGGTGAACAGGCCCAGGGTTCTGCTCCACAGCAGTTTGAGGAACCGGCGTGGGCAGTTACACTGGCGTAGTCGGTGTCGGCACTGACTCAGATGCTTGTCTGTTCAGAGGAGATCCTAGTGTTCTCTGGGGTACTCCCCACGGCTCCGGCCTAATTTAGTACCATCTGCTTCACTATTGACACCAGCAGCAGGGCAGGATGTGAACCTGAGCCTTGTTGGTCAGGCATCCACCTCCTCTTTCAAAGGCCCCTCTCAGGGAGAGCCTGCGTGGTCTGTGTCCTTAGTTAAAGGCCTGGACTGGTTAAATCAGTGTCTGGACACTCTCAGAACGCAAGCACAATGCACCAAGTGTCATAGGTCTACTCATCCTCTCCTCGCACTTTCTGATTCAGAAGAGCCTTCTGTGGAGGAAAGTGAGCTTCCTGAGGCTTCAGAACCCCCCCATTGAGTCTATTGGACCTAGAGGAACCTCAGTCAGACCTAGGCCTCTTTAAGTGCAGGATACGTCATGTTGTCTGTTTTCTGGCATCAGTGGAATTTATAGAGATAGCTGAGTCGGCTTGGAAGCAGCCACAGATTTCCAGTCCTTTATTCCCTGCAGGGAATACCAACTGTCATATCCAAATGTGGATATGACAGTGGCCGGGCTGGCCAGCCATACTAGTCTTCCAGTGCCGGGTTCTGTGGCACTCTGACACCACTGACCGCAGGGTGGAGGGTTTTCTTAAATCCATCTTCCTGTCGGCAGGCACCTCCCTCAGACCTACGCTGTCTGCAGCGTGGGTCGCCCGGGCAATGAAGACCTAGGCTGAGTAGCTGGTAGCAGGGTTACAAGATCTTCTTCCCCTCTGGCTCTACATTTAAAGGAGGCCTCGGGTTACCTGCATGAGGCTGTTCAAAATGCAGCCTCAGTTTCCTCATCTATCGCAGCATCGGCAATAGTGGCCCATAGGACTCTCTGGCTCATGTCCTGTGATGCCGATGCAGAGTCAAAGAAATCTCTGGAGGCTCTTCCCTACTCAGGCTCAGCCCTTTTTGGCCCAGAATTAGATGATGATATCTCTCACGCCACGGGAGGTAAAAGTACCTTCTTTTCGGTGAGTACCCCTAAACCCAGGGTTCCGAGGTTTGGGTATTTTCACAAATCCCTTTGGGGGAGTCTATTGGTAAGAAGCCAGACTATTAGGGGCAGGTTTTCTGTGGCCAGAGGTCATTCTCAGAGAGGTAGAGCCCTTTTCTCTACAAAACATTCAGACCCCAGGCTCCCAGACAAACGGCAGCCTGATCCGGACCCTTCTCACCTCCATTACTGCAGGTGTAGGAGGACTCCTGATGTGGGTTAGAATTTTTTGAGCGGCGTCCTCCCAGAACTTGGAGAGGGGTAATCATGCAGGCGATAGCATAGCTGTTGTTCTAGGGTCACCCCCCCCCCTTGTCCTTTCCACATAACGATGATACTAAATTGAAGCCAGGCTGTCACTTTGCTTCCTTCAGCAGAAGTCATCTGCCGGTATATGACCGGGAGAAGGTTTCTTTCACTCCTTTAGCCCCTCAAACCTCTCCTCAAGAGATGGCTGGGCATGAAAGTTTACACTCTTCAGATAAAAATCTCTTGGGGGAACCCTAGTCTCGCTACTTCCTGTAGGGCTCCTTGAGCAGGCAGAGGGACTTTCCGTCCCTCACAGATCCCAAGAAGTTGCTGGCCTTTCTAGGGCAGCTTTTGGCAGCCTGAGGGTTCCCACATCGTGTTCACAGACATTCTAAGCAGGGTAGCAGTTCCAAGAAGGTTTCTGCTCCATTGAGGAGACCTGTTATGGCAAGGCCTGGTTCTTTACCAGCACTTACCTCTGTGGGTTTTGATAGCATGGTCTTTGAGGCCAAACTCTAGCGGTCCAGAGGGCTTTCTTCCAGAGTGGTAGAGACCATACTGCGAGCCAGGAAACCAACCTCAGCCCACATTTATTACAGAGTGTGGCATACCTACATTAAGTGGTGCGAACGAAGACTCAGCCACTGAATAATTTTCATCTTTCCTGTATCTTAGCCTTTCTCCACGGTGGCCTGGACACAGGTCTGCGACTTGGGTCCCTAAAGGTCCAGGTGTCAGCATTCTCTATCTTTTTCCAACTGAAAATAGCTGATATTCGGAAGCAAGAACCTTCCTTCAAGGGGTCCTGCATGTACAGCCCATTATGTTACGCCTATGGCTCTCTGGGATCTAAACTTTATTCTGACCATGCTTCAGAAGTTCCCCTTTGAATCAATAGGTTCAACTGAGCGGGGCTGGCCGGCTTCTAAGCAGACCATGGCTAGGTGGATTTCCTCCACAATCAAGCAGGCCTACGTTGGTTCCAATTGGCCTGTGCCTAGTCATTTTGCTGTCCATTCCACTCGGGTGCTTCTTGGGCTGCACATAACGGGGTCTCAGTGGATCAGCTCTGCCTGGCGGCCACCTGGTCCTCTGTCCATACCTTCACTAGGTTTTATCAATTTAATGTGTTTGCGTCTCCGGACACCAGTTTCAGCCATACAGTCTTGCGGACCAGACTGTCGGAGCGATCCCTCCCTTAGGGGCCTGATTTGGTATGTCCCCATGGTAGTAAGGGTTCTCCAAGGGAAAGTAACAGAGAAGAGGATTTTATACTCATGTTAAATGCATTTCTCTTGAGTCCATCTGGAGAACACTGCGTTCCCTCCCTTCTGCTTTTCTGTGGTTATTCTTTTGGTCTTGTGGTTCCCTTCCTTCAGGCTTTTGTATTACACACTGAAGTTTACACGGGAATACAGCCTGTCAGCAGGAAAGTTGAGTGCCTACTCCAAGTTCCCTCATACAACCCCATTGTAAGCAGTGTCCCCCAGATGGACTCAGAGGAATGGATTTAACGCGAGTATAAAATCCTTTTTTTTTTTTACCAACTACAATAAGAACGACAGCTCTCCCTGAGAGGTGTATAGAAGACAGACTTGCCACAACACAGTCACACACTATATCTGACAGCTTTATATTCATTACGATGGAGGAAAATGATGCCTGTCTTATTGACAGGCATCATAAGTCTGTCTTCTATACAGGTCGCATTTCTCGACATAGTAATTTTTGTGTAGGCATACCTGCTGTCGTCCTTATTACAGTCGGGAAAACATACACAACCCATTTTAATCGCAACAATTTTCTTTGCAAATATTATTCCATACAAAGCAGTAGTTTCATATGTCGGCTGTTGCACTAGTGATTTTTAAAGTACAGATTGCTAGGATAACTGTGAACAGCATATTGACAGAGGCAGAAAATTGCTGAGATAAAACACTGCTACCACAGGAAAGAATGTAATACAATGTAAACATTAAGAGCCTGTCACTGCTCGAGTCATTTTATAAGTCAATTTCTTTAAATTTTATATTTTTATGCAGCGAGAAAATCATTTTTAAGGTCCCAACAATTTTTCCAGCAGCAAAAAGGCTCCATGAAAATATAAATTGTAAAACAGTCATCATTGCTGCAGCAAAGGTTATTCCACCCATAAGGCAACCTAAAAATCAATAACACTTGCGAATCATCTTATCAATTGAGGGATATGAATTACTATAAAATTGTCAGCATCTTAAAAAAAAAAAAAAAAAAAAGTGCTACATCTTGCTAAATCACTCCTTTAATATGGTAATAATGATGCCTATATATTTTATTGTCCTATGAATGTTACTTTACCTAGAAATATCCACTCCTCCCTAAATAATACAGCCATTGCAGTGACATTTCTGTAGTTATCTCATCAATGTAATTGGTACCTGTCTATTTGCAGGGAATGCACCCAGGACAAAGATGGCCATATTGCGTCAGAAATTGTCTCTTCAGTACAGACCAAAATAACTCAGGTAATATTACATGCAGTGTTTGGTTGCTCTGATCTCTTGTAATCATCATTGCTTCCATTAGCCACCATTTCAGAGCTTCACTATCAGTTATTACAAAAATAAATTAATATGTCTGCTTTCTTGCTGCAAAATTATTCTGCTTTCAACAGTCAGTAGAGAATTACAAATTCTTATACCATAAATTAACTGTGTGACAAAATCTCAATTGGCACCTCCAGCTCTAGTGTTTCTGTATAACAGGACAGCACACAATGAATCCATGTAAGCTGATAACTAATCTGATTTTAAAGTGAAGCTATTTAGAATTGTGTGCAGCGATGACAATGTACCAACATCAACCAGAAGTAAGGACTGGTTCTTGATTTTTTTATGCAACATCGCAGAGGCATATGCTTTAATACACAGAAGCTAATTGGAGCAGGCTATTCCCTGCTATTCATCATCAAATGATTGTTGATGATAAAATAGCTGAATGTAGTTATTCACATTAGATCTACTTATAAGTATACTCTGTAGGTTGCAGAAGCTGCAGCTTCATCACAATAGCCGGATGAAAGGTGAAAATACATTTTTAAGAATTTTGCTACTTACTATCCTCCCATTGTAATGCAGCTTATATTCTAGTTACTCACTTTCATCCCATCACTGCTCAAATTAAATATGAACCCAACCATCTCTGCATGAAACAGCAGAGTTTCTGCAAAGGGTTAATCTCACAGGTTCACATTTCACTTGTTCATAATGAGTGGTAATTGATGTGTGAAATGTCTCTAATTATCTGTATCTAGTAAGCTGCCTCACCATTGTTAGTATCCCTAGTATAAATCAGACCCTAATTGGTAGTGTCAGCTCAGGCCATGGGGTTAAATGAATGGTGTAATTAAACACAGGAAAGCCATACAGAGATACCCAGTGCATAGGAAGAAAGAGACATGTGGGAATCCTAGGATTACATGACATTGAGAGACAATACTACACTGATCAAAGGACAGTGTTCCAAATACTAAACCCTGAAACTCCATTTCATTTCTGCAAGATAAAGGGGGAGGACCTTTTAAGACTATAATTAAATTAGTTGGAATTGTCTGTAGGAACAACTAACAGAATGCTATTTATGTTAGCATTTAGCTAGTGCAATAGTTCAGCTGTAAACATGCTACAAATGAAGCACACCGGGCAGAGATATATTCATCTGTTGAATATGAATGGTCGAGCACCTCTGCTCTAACCTTATTTGATTTGTGCAATTCTCTCTATCCTCTCAGTAACATAAATCGGCATTGTATAGGCTGTTATTCCAGAGTCTGGAAAACATACCCTTAGATTAGCAGAGCAATTGGGATATTTGGTCATTATAAATGCTCCATTTTGGTTATCACTTTGTACCCACCATGTTTGTGCCACCCGGTCCTTGCTCAAACCTCTCCATCACCAGCCTGACAGCCCAGCTTTACCCCACTCTTGTGTGTCTCACCCCCTTCTCCACCTGTCCCAGTGTCTCTCAGCACATAGTTCTAGTGGCAGGCAGCAGCGAGGTTCTCGGGGTGTGTAGTGGGGTGATCATGACAGTCCTATATTAAGTGCAGGGAGTAACATTGTTCCTTGCACTTGGCAAAAGCATTTTTCTGAATTACCTTTCACTGCTGTGAAAGTAGAATCTACATTCTTGGCAATGAAGGGGATTTTGAGTAACAGGTCATGTGACAGGCTGGTGGGAGGGGATTGGAATAAACATAAATTCTCTTGACCTACATTTTGATCAAAAAGTGTTAGTTGGTAATCATGTAATCTTTTCACAATACAATGGCCACTGAAGAAACCGTTCTGCTTAAATACATGGATTGTATTGAAAGTGCCTTTTGATCTACAATTTTTAATGCTATGTTGCATTTTCTGTAGCAAGCATGATTCATGTGATAAACAGGTGTATATTGGGCCATTCCCACTTCATTGCTACGTGCTTTCTGAGAAAGTTCTTAATTTGAGCTAGCATGATTAATCTTGTGATCTTACTACAATTAGGACACAGTAAAATGACTAGCCATGGTTAAATTTATTCTAAATTCCTGAGAACAGGATCAAATACAGTATGCAAAGTATAATGTAGAATTTGCGTAAGGTCAGACGTTGCAGTGGCGAATAGGCTCCACAGCAAAACATGTACCCAGACCCCTCTTACCTACCCCAGGAAGAGGAGTAGGGACTGTTGGACACAATGCCACCTCTTCCATCAGGAATCCCCACATAACTAGAGGGAGTTTCCAGGTCCCTGGAGAGCTAAAAGCATTTCTGAGTTATAACAATTTAGAAGATTGGCAGTAGAAATGGGGACATAGGAATGGTATAGAAATATGTTGGTAAATAATATTCTTTGTTTAGACTTGAACAAAATTTTTTCGTTATGGTCAATTCTTTTTTTAAACCACTATATTCTGATATAAATTGAGCTTGTATCTTTATTCTACAATATATTTCCGTTTTAAGTTTTGTATAAAATGCACATGATAAACAGTGTAGCTTTAACATGTATATCAATCTTGTGTGAGCTAATAATTCCTGTCACTAAAGGAGACAGTAGAGTTATGCCATCAATTTATTTACATCACATTTAATATGCTATGGGTGTTAATCTCCTTCATTATCTGTTTATATCACTTATCCTTGTAACAAATATCCCTGTACTGCATTAGTAGCCTCTGTTTTAGAGGTCCTTTTGGCCTTGAGTCAGAAACAAAGAACAAGCTGACAGATGAAATATAACAATTGTAGTAACACCAAAATAAAACACAATTTAATGTGGCTTACTGGATAATTTGACACTCTGATTACACTCTTAAATTAGCAGTTTAAGTAGAAGTATCAATTGCTGTGTATGGCTTTATACAAACTCGGATAGGTAAGGTAAAACATTCAATCTTCAATCTTCATTCTTTTTCTTCTTTTTCAGGATCTCATGGTTAAAGTAAGGGCAATGCTGGCAGCCTCCAAAAACATGCGTACCAGCGCTTCCTGATACCTCCTCTACAGTTAATATTAACAGATGAAACACCTTGAATTACAGATGGAGATCCAGTTTACCTTTTTATGCAGCAATTCCACATGATTTCCAAGTTAAATCAATTTTCAATTGGTCAATTTTTTTTTTATTGACCTTTTCCAGTCAGCTGTTGCTAAATGCATTTCTGAGGATGCTCAGCAAGCCTTTGGGTGGAATTTTCCAGGATGGTCAGCAAGTCAAATTGGCAACATCTTCAATGACACTTAGCCAAGTTGGGCTTATTATCCTAGGGAATATAGCACCGCAACAGCTGGAATCTGAATATAGTCAGTCCCTACTCCATATGAGTGACCAGCAACTGCCCCGTGTATAATTGTATATATCATGTTTCTGTATTAAAGTGCTACAAAATAAATTTTTGTGAAAAACGAAACCGAGCATCCGTTGTGTGTTAGTTTCAGGATATTAAAGAGTATGTTCATGTAAGTTTAAATGGACCTTAAAAGACAACTACCATTTCATTTATAAAGCTGATCTGCACAGTTCAGTCTTACTCTAAATATACAGTAGTTTAAAGTCAATAAAACTTACTTTAAGCAATTTAATTCTTCCCTCTCAACTAAAGACTGCAGAAGGTGTACCCCCATTTTTAGAACACTATCCTAAATGGACCTAATACAATTTAAAAAAAAAAAAAATCCTCAAGTTTCTTATCATGATATTTATTTGTGTTAATATAGATATATCATTTGTTTTAACATAATTTTTTCTTGATCACTTTTCTGTGACATCACAAACCATTACCTCTTTGTATGAAGCTACCAACAAAGTTTCCTATAAAGTACACAGCCAAGCACCAGTTTCCAGGCCCTCATGCCTCAATGCAAGAGATCCACCCACCAGCAAATGATTGGTGAAAGTTACCCTCAGCTCTACTGTTGTTGCACCACACTGAAGTCACCCAAAGCTCATAGCCCTGAATAATGTCCGGAAAGTCTTTACAGTGGTATAGCATACTTCATAAATGTGGTTGGGTTACATGAAAGAGGAGCACACTCAATGATCAATCATCAATCCCAGTAATATAATTTATTTATCATCCACAGAGAAGACTGTCAGAGTTTCTGCATTTATACCAACTACTGGTAGTCCCTCACATTGACAATTACTGATGTTTCTGTGTTCATCCCACTCGCTGAACTCCCTGGAAAATTTCCCAGCTAACTTAATCTATAAAGGAACATAATGCTATGGGGATGGTTCGCATGTATAGGGACTAGAGAAAATATCAACCTGCTGCAGTCTGCAAGAGATTTTGGCATGTATATTCCAGCAGGTCATCGAGTTCTGTGTTCACCATCTTTAATAAAAGGTAAAAGGATCTCTGCCTCTCATGGATGCCACCTCCTGAAGGTTCCACTTGTTCCCGTAGTCATCACTGCAATGTGGTGGCTAGGAAGTGCCCTTGTTTTTTCCAGTGCTGGCATTGAGTGCATGTAGTAGATGGACAACCCTATTTCGCATTAGTATTTCACTAGTGTTTGGATGGACCCACTGTCATGGATCTCTCCAAAATTGTTGTAGACAATAGAGTTTGGATAGTTTAGGGGCTAAGAAGTGGGCTTGGGACTATGTGGACCTAATATACATTAGCCTCTAGAGAGGTGGCATAATTGTCATTCCTCTGGGATCTCGCTTTTCCCCCTAGCCAACTAAATATCATGTTCAGTAGAAAGAGCCCATGTGCTTTATAGTGATGGGTCTGGTTGTAGAGATGGGATTTTTTGTTACCCTCCATCTATTAAAAGCAATTAGCCAGTGGTGGGTAGCCAATGGTTGTCAACTGCAGTTTAGTAAACCACATTTTATGGTAGCCCCAAAATCAAGGTATCCAGCTCAGGATGTCTACTGTAAGGATTGCTGGGTACTGAGCATTAGGTCATGTAGACTTGATGTGTGTTAAACAGGGAAGAGTTAGCATGGTTTTGCTGATGGCTTCTTCCTTGGAACATAAAATGTGTCATGTCCGTGGTGGTATCACTTCTTTCCTGCTTATGTGATGGCAACAGTGGGCCACTAGGTGCCGTATGATTATTATTTTTCTGGATTTATGCATGTGTGTGAATATTATCATCTGGGATAATGTAACCTATAACCATGAGATTGGTTTTCAGAGAATGTCTTAAGGCTGTTGGATAACCTGATTGGGCGTAGTAGGGAATTCCATAAGTGGGGATCAGCATGGGAGAAGTCTTGTAGGAGGGAGTGAGAGGTGGTTCCCACAGACGAAATAAGGCTCATGTCAGAGGTAGATCTAAGAGTGCAAAAGGAGAGTATTTTGATTTGATATTTATCAAGGGGTGGTATTGTTGAGGGCTTTGTAGGTATAGCTGGGTAATTTGAATTGGATTCTGGAGGACACAGGAAGTTAGTGTAGGGATTTGCAAAGTGGTGCAGTAGATGTAGAGTGATGAGAGAGGAAGATCAGTTTTGCAGGCGCATTTAGGATGGATTGAAGTGGGGGTTACATGGGTGACGGGAATGCCAGATAGCAGGAGGTCACAGTAGTCAAGACGGGAGATGAGAGAAATGGAAGAGCGTTTTGGTAGCATGTTGGGTAAGAAAAGGGTGTATTCTGGCAATGGTTTTAAGGGGTTGTTGAAAGGACTGGAAGAGAGTCTGGATTTCTCAAGTGTGACACCAAGGCAGTGGGATTGGGAGACTGAGGAAACTCTGGTGTTGTTGACAGTGAGGGATATTTGAGGGGAGGTGGTGATGAGTTCTGTTTTGGACATCATCATCAACATTTATTTATATAGTGCCAGCAAATTCCATACCACTTTACAATTGGGGACAAACACAGTAATAAACAATACTGGATAACAGACACAGAGGTAAGAAGGCCCTGCTCACAAGCATACAATCTATGCGAATATCGGGTTCGGTAAAAAAAACAGGCAACCAGTGTAGACTGACAGAATGGGTCAGCAGAGGAAGAACGATTTGCAAGGAAAATCAATCTAGCCGCTATATAGGGGTAAGAGTTTGTTTCAGAGAAGACCAGCAAGGAGGAAATTACAATAGTCAATGCGGGAGATGAGTGCATGAGTTAAACTTTTTGCAGTGTTTTGTATAAGATATGTGCGTATTCTGGAATTGTTTTTTTTAAATGCATGCCACATGATTTAAATATAGATGTGCTGAACAAAGGATAGCAGTGAGTCAAGGATCACACCTAGGTAGCGAGCTTGCGGGGTGGTATTTATGGTTATGTTGTCAACAGAAATAGAAGTGTCAGGTAGGTATCTTCAGTTGGTGGGATATTATTAACTCTGTTTCTGAAATATTGAGTTTGAGCTGGAGAGAGGACATCCAAGATAAAATGGCAGAAAGACTGTCAGCAACGCAGTACAACAGAGATGACGATCAGGAGAAGATAGATAAATTTGGACATTATTAACATAGATAAATTGTTTGTTTTCCTAGAGAAGTAGTATAGATAGAGACCAGCAAAGGACCTGGTACTGACCCTTGTAGTACTCCCAACTGATAAAGGAAGCGGAGCAAAGGTGGATCAAGAGAAATTAACACTGAAACCATGATAGAACAGTGTGTTGAAGACCTAGGGATTGTAGTGTTTGTATGAGAAGAGAGTAGTCAACAGTGTCGAATGCAGCAGGGAGATCCAGAAGAATTAGAAGACAGTAATTGCCTTTAGTTTTAGCAGTGATCAAATGATTGATAACCTTAGTGAATGCAGTCTGTGGAATGTTGCAAACAAAAACCTGATTAAAGAAGATCCAATAGGTTGTGTGAGGAAAGAAAGTGTGTGAGGTGAGTGTAGGAAAGTCTCTCTAGAAGCTTGGAGGGGCATGGGAGCTGAGAGATGAGATGGTAATTTGAGAGATAGTTTGGGTCAGAATTAAAAAGGCATTTGGGGTAGAAGTCTGGCCAGAGATAAGCAAATTGAAGCATTTTTTTTTTGCAGTGTACCAGAGCATTTTGATAGGAGTGGTAGATAGAAGTATATGTGAAGAAATCATTAGAAGTATAAGATTTACGCAAGTGATGTTCTGCTTTATGGGAAAGCTCTGATCTGTCGAGGCATCGACTCCACTCTGAAGGTGTACTGTGGTAACTGGCAGCAAGTCCTGTAAGTTGTGAGGTGAGGCCTCCATGGTTGGACTTGTTTTTCCAGCACATTCCACAGATGCTCTATCGGATTGAGATCTGGGAAATTTGGAGGCCAAGTCAACAACCTGAACCATTTTTGCAGTGTAGCAAGGCGCATTATTCTGCTGTAAGAGGCCACTGCCACCAGGGAATACCTTGCTTTGTATGCTTTGTCTTCAACAAAGTTTAGGTAGGTGGTATGTGCCAAAACAACTTACACATGAATGTCAGTAACAAAGCTTACCCAACAAACATTGCCCAGATCATCACAATGCCTCCGCCAGATTGCCTTCTTCCCATAGTGCATCCTGGTGCCATCTCTTCGCCAGGTAAATGATGCACACCCCTCCGGATGTCCACATGGTGTAAAAAAAAAACATGATTAGTCAGACCAGACCACCTTCTTTCATTCTTCCATGATCCAGTTCTGGCACTCGCATGTCGATTATAGGTGCTTTCGGCAGTGGACAGGGGTCAGCAATGAGCACTCTGATCGGTCTGCAGCTACTCAGAACAATACTCCGGAAGCTGCGATGCTCTGTGTGTTCTGACACCTTTCCATCATAGCCAGCATGAACTTTGTCAGTAATTTGTGCTACAGTCGCTCTTCTGTGGGATTGGTCCAGACGGGCTAACCTTTGCACCTCACACGGTTCAGTGAGCCTTGGGCACCCATGACCCTGTCACCGGTTGTGCTTCATTGCATCACTTTTGGTAGGTACTAACCACTGCATACCGGGAACATCCCACAAGACCTGTCGTTTTGGAGATGCTCTGACCCAGTCGTCCAGCCATCACAATTTTGGCCCTTGCAAAGTCACTCAGAACCTTACGCTTGCCGATTTCTCCTGCTTCCAACACATCAACTTCAAGAACCGACTGTTCACTTGCTGCCTAATATATCCTATGCCTTAGCATATGTCATTGTAATAAGATAATCAATGTTATTCACTTTACTTGTCAGTGGTTTTAATGTTGTGGCTGATAGGTGTATGTTTGTGGCTATGAAGGAGACTGTGCTCCCCTAAATCTAGTATTGACCTAGTACACTCTTGGTGCTGGAGACATATCAGGTACCTAAGTGAGTATTTAATTCAATTTAAAAGAAACAGTGTGTGGATCAATTTCTTGTATACATAACTTTTTAATAAGATAAAACATATAAAATGTATTAAAACTAGTCAAAATATATCTCCATTAAACAAACTGGCAACCCATATATGGTAAATAATATTATCTCAATACATGAATGCAAGGCGTACAAATATAGTGCCTTAATAACATTCCGTTAGGAAAAGGAATGCTGCAATACTTCTGCAGTTGGATGTAATTGATGTAATGAGTTAGTAAACTTTCCAGAGGGAATAAAAGGGGGAACAGTTCTTTAATCAATTTGGATCATCCAGATAATTGGAAGACTGCAAAAAAGAGGATAATGGTGTTTTCAAGTGATGCAAAATTGTGCCTGCCCGCATAATAGAGAAACGTTGCAATTCCTCATCTGTTCAAAGAATTTGTATGCTGTTAGATCACAATTAAATATCAAACATCTATTCATTAAAAAAAAAAAGGCGAGACGTGCACTTATCTCTTGTAATTTGCAATATATTCACCTGGATTTCACATTGAAATAACTGCTGGTTAAACAGGTGAGAACACTTATCTTCAGTGTTTTGTGTCGTTCACTTTCTGTGGATGCCCAGTCAATAAATTTAACACTGGTAAGTGATCTTTGACAATGTTAATAAATCTCAATCCCATATGCCAGGTACTGGGGAAATTTTTAGCCATCATAGTCAACCCTGCTCACTAGAAGTGTTTTCCAAAGAGACTGAATTTTCCCTATTTTCAACTATTTTGGATGACTTTTTCTTTTTCTTTTTTCTGGATATCCCTCTTAGGATATATTCCTAATGTGTTTTGTTGCATGCAAATGACTTCTTCAGAGGAAAGATAATTCATACGGCAAGCGAGATCGAGAGAGTTGCACCAGATAGTACAGAAGGTATAGAGTGATCGAGAGAGTTGCACCAGATAGTACAGAATGTATAGAGTGATCGAGAGAGTTGCACCAGATAGTACAGAAGGTATAGAGTGATCGAGAGAGTTGCACCAGATAGTACAGAAGGTATAGAGTGATCGAGAGAGTTGCACCAGATAGTACAGAAGGGGAGAGGTCAGGGTAATAGAGATAGATTTGGGGTTTGTCAGCTAGAATGAGTGAATTAGTTTCCCAAGAGAGCTGTACAGTGGAAAAAGTAAAGGACCAAGAACAGAGTCTTGTGGTAGTACAGCTGTTCGATAGGTAGAAAGTAAACCAGGGAATAACTGGATCATGAAGTCCAATTGAGTGAACGATGTGTAGAAGAGGGTGATCAACAGTGTCAAAAGCAGCAGAGGTGTCCAGGAGAATGAGTATTGAGAAATGACCCTAAGGGTATATTTGCTAAACTGCAGGTTCGAAAATGTGGAGATGTTGCCTATAGAAACCAATCAGATTCTTGTTATTTGTTTAGTACATTTACAAAATGACAGCTATAATCTGGTTGCTATAGGCAACATCTCCACTTTTTCAGACCCGAAGTTTAGTAAATATACCCCTTAGACTTTGCAGTAAGTAGATTGTTGATCACTTTTGTGAAAGCAGTTTCAGTGGAATGTTGGGGGAGGAAGCCTGAGTGCAGAGAGTTGAGAATAAAGTTAGAAGAGAGACAATGAGACAGACAGTTGTACTAATCACCCAAGTAGTTTGGAGACAAAAGAGAGAAGAGAAATAGAGCGGTAGTTGGAGAGACAGGCATGATCGAGAGAAGGTTTCTTCAAAATTGCTAAGATGAGTGCATATCTAAAGGAGGATGGAAGGAGACAGGTTGAATAGGTGGTCATGCAGTGAGGGAGAGGGACCGAAGAAGTTGGAAGGGAATAGGGTGGACGAGACAGGTTGTAGGGTGAGATCATTAGATGAGTGCAGAGACTTCATCTTCAGTTACTGTAGATAATGAATTAAGGATGCATTGGGGAATGTAGAGGAAGGTGGGTGGAGTGTGGAATTTGGTATGAAATATCTTGGTAGAAATATCTTGTCAAATGGTATAAATTTTGTAGGTTGCAAAATCCTAGTCTGTGAGGTAGGGGGGAGGTGCAGATGGGAAAAGAAGGGAGTTGGAGGCGATAAAGAGGCGATGTGAGTTTGACGACTGGGTGGATTTTAGAGATTTTGAAGGATGTGTCACGAGCCGCGGTGGTACTCACATCTGCCGTGTCTCGCTTCTGGTGCCCTCTGGCGTCCCGCCCGTCACCTTGATGACCGGGGCGTCATTTCCAGTTCCTGCCCGGCCGTTGCCTTGACTTCTCGTGTGGCGCTGCGTCCCGGAGGTGCTGGTAGCCGGGCGCATGCATGCAAATAAGTACAGCCTGTGGGCTGATTAATGTAATCATTACAGGGGGTGTGTATGATTCAGAGCTAGGCTCTGATTGGTGGCCTTTTGTATTTAAGGCAGTGAGGTCTGCAGCCTCACTTTCGGTTATAGCTTTTCTGTCACAGTCCTGCTGACCTGCTTGCTCCTAGTTTCTGTCCTGTGGATACTCTGTTGGATTTCTCGTGTAAGACCCCTTGCTTGGATTTGGACCCTGCCTGTTTTGCTCGTGACCCTGACCTTTCTTGCCTGTCACTTGGACCTTGCTACCGTGCCTGAGACCTCTGACCTCTGACCTCGGCTTGTTTATAGGATTCGCTGTCTGCTGCCGGCCCTCGACCCTTGCCTGGACTTTACTCCGCTTTCCTGGGTTCTCCCCAGCTGGTACACATTTCACGACCCTCTGTTAGTCTGTGGTCAAGTCTGTCCCCACCACTAGGGGCTCCAGTGAACACCAGACTTTCAGAGCAGACTCCGGGTTTTACTGTATCGGCTAGAGGGGTTCCTAACAGTATGTTTATTTGGCAATTGAATTGGCAGTTCTGTAAGATGAAAAGAATTTATGGGTTAGGAAATCTGACTAGGAATGAGATTTCCTTCAGTGGCACTCTGCAGCGGGCCCACTTTTTCTGGTAAGTGGTCTGTTTGGAGTGTCATTGTTGGTGGATCATCAAAGACTGTATGTGGTACCTGGAGCTGCATTGCCTTGGTTGAAGCTTGGGACTGTTGCATATAGGGTTGTTTGAATTCTAATATTGACCTCTGCAGTATATAGTATATACACCAAAATAAATTGTTTCTTTTATAGATTTTGTGATGCCTCTCTCACAAACCAAGATATCAGTCTGGCAGGATAATAGACCGTATTCCCTGTAGATTTAAAGCCAGTTGAGATATTGTGATTTACTCAGTCAGCCACCTGAATCCTGATTGCAACATCCTGTGTTTCCACAAAGAGACATTACATATCTGCACATATAACTGACTAAGCAGGTTCTCTGTTTTGGTCCAGAGGCTTAATAATGATCCATTTGCTGGTTTGGTACATATTGACATCAGGTCCTTGAGGACAGCAATGCTGTAAATGTTTTAATTTGTCTTATAAATATGCCAAAGTTCTGTTATTTTCATGCCAGCTGCCCTAGCCCTAGCATGATTCACATCATAATGCAAAGTGCTTGGCCGTGGGCCAGTCAGGAACGGCTTGTATTCATTTAGTCCCTGCAATGTGCATTTTGATTTTTTTTGCTTCTTTGAGTTGTAAGATTTATTTGGGGACAAAAGGCAAAAAAGTGTCTTTTTGTAAAAGTGCCTGTACTCTGAGAACAATTATGTTGCCAAAGTGGACTTGGCTTTAAGCTCTTATGAGTTTTGTCATTAGAACAACCTTTCCACCACAGGACTTTTATTTCAATACAGATCTGTAATTTAGCCAAGAAACAGATTTCAAAAAAATTAATAATTTGTAGCCAAGACGAGGAGTAAAATAATATATTTACTGTCATCAATCTGTTATGTATGTTTGATATTTATCAACAACGTCTGTAAAATAAAACTTCAAAGTGTAGCCATTTTACATGACTTGACTTGAAGAACATGTACCACATGGGCACTTTTTACTTTTGTCTTATGGAAAAGCCCTCACTTTACCTGTCCCTCCTTTTTCTGGCTAAAACTGTATTTTCCAGAAACTGTACTGACTCCCTAGATGTTAATGGCTTTTTGGCAGCCAGGTGAAGCCATTTACCGCATTAAGGCAGCTCCCTCCATGCTGTGTTATTCAGTCCATACTGGCAGTACTTAAAGTTCCTATACAGATACATTACTGTGCTGGAAATAGGTATTGCTATTAGAGAAAATGTAGTGACAGAACATTTAAGGTTTGCATATTAGTTTTTGAAGCTGTAAAATTCAGTATAATTGTATACAGCAGTGGTTCCCAAACTTTCTCAGCTCGAGGCACCCTTAGGGTCACCATAATTTTTCCAAGGCACACCTAAGCAAAAATAATTACCGGTTAGTCCCGTTTTTTAAGTAGTTGGGTCAAAATTACGTAAGATGTATTTAGACCCCTTCACCATCACATTGTGCCCCTTTATCATATCACTCTGTATCCCCTTCACCATCTCACACTCTGTGTCCCCCTCTTTGCCATCTCACACTCTGTGTCCCTCTTCATCAGCTCACACTCTGACCCCCCTTCAGCGTCTCTCTCTGTCCCCCTCCTTCAGCCTCTCTCTGTCCCCTTCAGTCCCTCTGTGTCCCCCTTCAGTGTCTCTCAGTGTCCCCCTTCAGTGTCTCTCAGGGCCCCCCTTCAGTGTCTCTGTGTCCCCCTTCAGCCTCTCTGTGTCCCCCTTCAGCCTCTATGTGTCCCCCTTCAGCCTCTCTGTGTCCCCCTTCAGCCTCTCTGTGTCCCCCTTCAGCATCTCTCAGTGCCCCCCTTCAGCGTCTCTGTGTCCCCTTCAGCGTCTCTGTGTCCCCCATCAGTGTCTCTCTGTCCCCTTCAGTATCTCTCAGTGCCCCCCTTCAGCATCTTTCAGTGCCCCCCTTCAGCATCTTTCAGTGCCCCCCTTCAGCATCTCTGTGTCCCCCTTCAGCGTCTCTGTGTCCCCCATCAGTGTCTCTCAGTGTCCCCCTTCAGCGTCTCTGTGTCCCCCTTCAGCGTCTCTGTGTCCCCCTTCAGCGTCTCTGTGTCCCCCTTCAGTGTCTCTGTGTCCCCCTTCAGTGTCTGTGTCCCCCATCAGTGTCTCTCTGTCCCCTTCAGTGTCTCTCAGTGCCCCCCTTCAGCGTCTCTCAGTGCCCCCTTCAGCGTCTCTGTGTCCCCCTTCAGCCTCTCTGTGTCCCCTTCAGCCTCTCTGTGTCCCCCTTCAGCCTCTCTGTGTCCCCCTTCAGCCTCTCTCAGTGCCCCCCTTCAGCATCTCTCAGTGCCCCCCTTCAGCGTCTCTGTGTCCCCTTCAGCGTCTCTGTGTCCCCCATCAGTGTCTCTCTGTCCCCTTCAGTATCTCTCAGTGCCCCCCTTCAGCATCTTTCAGTGCCCCCCTTCAGCATCTTTCAGTGCCCCCCTTCAGCATCTTTCAGTGCCCCCCTTCAGCATCTTTCAGTGCCCCCTTCAGCATCTTTCAGTGCCCCCCTTCAGCATCTCTGTGTCCCCCTTCAGCGTCTCTGTGTCCCCCATCAGTGTCTCTCAGTGTCCCCCTTCAGCGTCTCTGTGTCCCCCTTCAGCGTCTCTGTGTCCCCCTTCAGCGTCTCTGTGTCCCCCTTCAGCGTCTGTGTGTCCCCCTTCAGCCTCTATGTGTCCCCCTTCAGCCTCTCTGTGTCCCCCTTCAGCCTCTCTGTGTCCCCCTTCAGCATCTCTCTGTGTCCCCCTTCAGCGTCTCTGTGTCCCCCATCAGTGTCTCTCTGTGTCCCCCATCAGTGTCTCTCTGTGTCCCCCATCAGTGTCTCTCAGTGTCCCCCTTCAGCGTCTCTGTGTCCCCCTTCAGCGTCTCTGTGTCCCCCTTCAGCGTCTCTGTGTCCCCCTTCAGTGTCTCTGTGTCCCCCTTCAGCGTCTGTGTCCCCCATCAGTGTCTCTCTGTCCCCTTCAGTGTCTCTCAGTGCCCCCCTTCAGCGTCTCTCAGTGCCCCCTTCAGCGTCTCTGTGTCCCCCTTCAGCCTCTCTGTGTCCCCTTCAGCCTCTCTGTGTCCCCCTTCAGCCTCTCTGTGTCCCCCTTCAGCCTCTCTGTGTCCCCCTTCAGCCTCTCTCAGTGCCCCCCTTCAGCGTCTCTCAGTGCCCCCCTTCAGCGTCTCTGTGTCCCCTTCAGCGTCTCTGTGTCCCCCATCAGTGTCTCTCTGTCCCCTTCAGTATCTCTCAGTGCCCCCCTTCAGCATCTTTCAGTGCCCCCCTTCAGCATCTTTCAGTGCCCCCCTTCAGCATCTTTCAGTGCCCCCTTCAGCATCTTTCAGTGCCCCCCTTCAGCATCTCTGTGTCCCCCTTCAGCGTCTCTGTGTCCCCCATCAGTGTCTCTCAGTGTCCCCCTTCAGCGTCTCTGTGTCCCCCTTCAGCGTCTCTGTGTCCCCCTTCAGCGTCTCTGTGTCCCCCTTCAGCGTCTCTGTGTCCCCCTTCAGCGTCTCTCTGTCCCCTTCAGCGTCTCTCTGTCCCCTTCAGCGTCTCTCTGTCCCCTTCAGTGTCTCTCAGTGCCCCCCTTCAGCATCTCTCAGTGCCCCCTTCAGCGTCTCTGTGTCCCCCTTCAGCCTCTCTGTGTCCCCCTTCAGCCTCTCTGTGTCCCCTTCAGCCTCTCTGTGTCCCCTTCAGCCTCTCTGTGTCCCCCTTCAGCCTCTCTGTGTCCCCCTTCAGCCTCTCTCAGTGCCCCCCTTCAGCATCTCTCAGTGCCCCCCTTCAGCGTCTCTGTGTCCCCCTTCAGCGTCTCTGTGTCCCCTTCAGCGTCTCTGTGTCCCCCATCAGTGTCTCTCTGTCCCCTTCAGTGTCTCTCAGTGCCCCCCTTCAGCGTCTCTGTGTCCCCCTTCAGCGTCTCTGTGTCCCCCTTCAGCGTCTCTGTGTCCCCCTTCAGCCTCTCTGTGTCCCCCTTCAGCGTCTCTCTGTCACCTTCAGCGTCTCTGTGTCCCCCTTCAGCGTCTCTGTGTCCCCCTTCAGCGTCTCTCTGTGTCCCCCTTCAGCGTCTCTCTGTGTCTCCCTTCAGTGTCTCTCTGTCCCCTTCAGTGTCTCTCTGTCCCCTTCAGTGTCTCTGTGTCTCCCTTCAGAATCTCTGTGTCTCCCTTCAGTGTCTCTCTGTCTCCTTCAGCCTGTCTGTGTCTCCCTTCAGTCCCTCTCTGTCCCCTTCAGCCTGTCTGTGTCTCCCTTCAGTGCCTCTCTGTCCCCTTCAGCCTGTCTGTGTCTCCCTTCATTGTCTCTCTATCCCCCTTCAACCTGTCTGTGTCTCCCTTCAGTGTCTCTCTGTCCCCTTCAGTGTCTCTCTGTCCCCTTCAGCCTGTCTGTGTCTCCCTTCAGTGCCTCTCTGTCCCCTTCAGCCTTTCTGTGTCTCCCTTCAGTGTCTCTCTGTCCCCTTCAGAATCTCTGTGTCCCCTTCAGAATCTCTGTGTCTCCATTCAGTGTCTCTCTGTCTCCTTCAGCCTGTCTGTGTCTCCCTTTAGTGTCTCTCTATCCCCCTTCAACCTGTCTGTGTCCCCCTTCAGTGCCTCTCTATCCCCCTTCAACCTGTCTGTGTCTCCCTTCAGTGCCTCTCTGTCCCCTTCAGCCTGTCTGTGTCTCCCTTCAGTGTCTTTCTGTCCCCTTCAGCGTGTCTCTCAGTGCCCCCCTTCACTTCCTTTACTTACTTTCTTCCCTGATGTCTTCTCTGCTGCTCCTCCTCACTGAGGCTGCCGGACATGATGACGTCACGCCCAGCAGTCAGTGAGGAGGAGGATTCGGCGCTGGATGATGGGTAATTTCTTTTTGGGGTTTTTTTTTTCTGTTTTTTTTCTAGAGCGATCGCGGCACCCCTGTGACAGCGCCGCGGCACCCCAGGGAGCCGCGGCGCACAGTTTGGGAACCGCCGGTATACAGCATAATTCAAACTTTCTTGACAGTAGAAATTCAAGAAATAACATTATAAGTAGTTTTCTAAATATGTCAATGCAAGTGCAAAGCTCAGAAGTGGCCCTCCAGGAAAGGGGCATGGCATGTTTTAATAAACAAATTAACTAGTGCCTACATTTTTTTCCTAATTGTCAAACCAGTTTTAATATGATGTATGGAAGTGCATCACAATATGGGCATGAAGAGTGTATTAGTGCTGATATGATATCAATTTCCTGACAACAAATATTGGAAACTGCTAGTGGACAAGTAGTCTGCCTGACACTACTCTGAAGATTCACTGACAACAGAGAACAGCAATGATGGATGGAAAGTTGTAGTGAAAAGGGAGGAATTATTGTTGCAAGGATTAACCCATAACATAACTGCGATGAATATAGCATATTCATGCATTATAAATACTGTATATCAAATAAATCAATTTATAATTTGTGTTTTCTCTGTAAGCTAGGGTGTAATGCAGATGACTTAAAAGTGGAACCCTACTCTCACAGGGTTAATGATCTAATTCAATGTGTTAATGTGAGGCCAGAAATACTGGCCTCTGTTTATTCTGAGGCCCTGCCTGCAGATCCAAGAACTACAAGATAACAATATCACCTTTAGGGGAAACTGAACAGCTTCAAAGACCAATGTCTTGGTACCGTAGTGGATTTTGGCACCTAAAGAGACAGAAATGATAACCAGATGGATTCCATTTCCAAAATAATACTTACAATCAATATAGTTAGTGATCAACCACATAATCATAAATAAGATGATGAAGGGCAGCCCATAAGTCATATAAAGCTGTCTGTCACAAAGGAAATGAGTATCAGCTGAACTAATCCATTTGACCCATCACTGTTTGGTACCTGTAGAGTGGTAAATTTGTATTGGATGTATTAATGATAAAATTGTGTCTGTGTGACACGCCCCAGAAAAGATGTTACATGTTAGTATTGGGGGTTAAATATGGAATATGTAAATTGTGGTTGTAAAACTGTGTCAAAGGGCTCCCCTGCGTACCAACACCTTTAGGAGGGGAAAAAATGTATTTCAAAGATAAGACCACTTACAAGATATTGTCAGACTTTTGAGAAATCAATCTACATTGATAAGCTGTCCATCTTCCAAGCCAATTTCCCTTTGCGCAAATTATGCAACACGTATATAAGTTTATATTCTGAAACTTTCTCCTTTTCATTTCAACTATTTTGCTGTATAATATATCCTCTTTTAATTTGTTTTTATAATCTATAAGCATTGTGCTTTTTTCATATATTAAATCTAAAATTTAAGTTTTATTTCATCACCAGTGTGGGGAGAGAAAAGAGATATGGTTAAATTCTATACGTTATGTAGACCAAAGGGTGATAGGGGGTTTGCCCTGCCAAACCTTAGAATATACTATTGTGCTAGTCACCTATCACATCTGATTGAATGGACTAGTTAGGCACCAGGCAACACTGTGACATTTCCTTAGCAGGAAGAGGGTACTCGCATTGCAGGTTTTTCTTCAGGGTCATAAATCCAAAATATCACTTATCACCCATTATAAGCAGGCAGTTTAAATATGGTCTAAAAGCCATGTGATTTTGGGAGTGTGAAGATTGGTCTAGACACCCCGCTGTGGTTTAATCTTGAACTTGCTGAGTAGAATAAGTTGGAAAAGTCTGGAGTGATGTTTGGCTCATTTCACTAGGTCATCTGTATAATGACAATTGTCTTTTTAGCAATTGAAATCTAAGTTCACCATACCTAAAGCACACTTATTCAGATTTTTACAGTTGCAACATGAAATAGGCACCCAGTTCAAGGGGGTAACCCCCCACCTAATTGATTCACATATTAAGAATATTCTAGGTAACCTGGGCTCAAACAAGATTGTCTCAGTTCTCTACTTTCAACTGTTATCAATATATTGCCTACTGCACTCGAGGCTCTCAAGGATAGATGAGCAGAGTATTTGGGTGCTTTAATGGAAGGGGAGTGGATGTTGATGATGCTAAAGGGTATGAGGGGGTACTGCCTGTTTGAGGTATAAACAAATACATGTTAATATTTTACATAGAGAATTCCTTACTCCTACCAGTTTATATAGTATGGGTAGCTGTGGTAAGTCTGACCAAAATGTAATGCCCCCTTTAGCACTTTTTAGCAAATGATATAGTCCTCATGTTGATGGCTTAACAATTTTGGATCCGAGTTGGGCTTGCATTCAGGAATTCCACCGCTTTGTCCCAAAGTTTCCCTTTCTGGGATGTCCTGGGCAGAAAATTTCAATAAATATATCTAAATAGATTTTTAATCTGACTTCCCTCACTGAAGTCTTATATTTAGGAAATGGTTGGCTGTTGAGCCTCCCTCTTATCAAAGCTGGTTGTGTTTGGTAAATGATACCATGAATCATAAAAGATTTATGAACAGAAATAGAAAGGCCATTAATAAGAATCGTAAAATTTGGTGTCACTGGTATATTTTTACATATGACACTAGGTCATTGGATGTGGAAGTGGATTAGGATGAAAGCAGGTAGCCACCTTAACAATGTAGGCATTGTCTGTATTATTATATACACATTTCAGCACCTGCCTATAACCTCCTAAATTAATAGGTCAAGAGTAAAAATAATGCCACAAAAAGAACTTATCCAGTCCACCAACAAATTTATTTCTATGCAATTTTTTATTATTGAAATCAAATGTTTGACAATAATATTTCACATCCCAAATGAGATGTTATACATAGCAATCCTAGAGTAGGCACTAATTTAGTAGCAGCTGCTAATACTAAGAGTATAACATTTAAAACATAGTAACAAAATAAATTAAAAACATACACAAAGTGTATAAATAGTTTAGACCATATGTATATAACTATGTTGTAATTTATTGGGGACTTTTGTCCTAGTTGTTGTGAATAAATATCAACTGCTTTGATGTTAGTTCACAGTCAGCTGAGTAATTTACATGCAGATATCATCAATAATAAATAAGCGGGTGAATGTTCTGCAATCTGAAAAGTTGTTTCAATGAACAAATGCTTCTAAAAGTAAATAAATTCTTACCCCACAGAGAAAGTTATAGGGGTATTGCCAGAGCTTATTCTGATATACTAAATATTAAATACTCCAATGGTGATACACATGCAAACTGAATATTGTAGCCGATGGCAATAAATGAAAATATCTACCTCCTTCGGATGACACTCTTTATTGTTTCACTGGATTGCAGATATCTGACATCTTTAGAAACACAGATAATCTCTCCCACAATCGTGCATGGATAAAGCAGGAGAAAGCTATTGCTGTCCATTAAACCAAAAGTTCTTTGATGAAGTGTGTCTGGCTCAGTGTTTAGCTGATTCAGCTATACATGTCAGGCATCTCCCCTCTGTGAGCAGCATCCTACACATACCTTCCGAATAAATCCGGGGCATGAGCCACAGCCGTCCATCACACTGAGCTCCCTTCCAATTCTCAATATCCGCTGGGGGCAATTGCAGGAAGGACAATATTGTTGATAAAAATATATATAAATAAAAATGAAAAACTCTGTAGAATCTGCTGGAATAACGAATAAGCAATAAGGTATTCCCAAAATAGTGTTAAAAATCTAACGCGTTTCGTTATATAAATACCTTCATCAGAGGGTCATAGATGTCTGTATTATATCCAGTGCTCAAGTGAATTTAAATTTATTTAATGATAGTATTTCTTCTCTTAGAATTAATAAAAATAGTTCTCATCTATATTTATAGGAGTAGATATGCTAAGAACCAGGTTAAAACCAGCATTTCATCAGCCTGTTTGAGGATGTAGAAACTCATGATTCTTGTCCTGTTTGTCAAGTGCTACTAAGTTGCATATGCACTGTGATTGAAATCTTTTATTAACGTTCTTTTTATGCCTTCACTGTGGCATGTTGGATAAACAATAAAATATACTAATATTTTCTGTATAAGATAATTTAGTCTTGTCTAGATGTGCTAATTTCTCTTTACAGTAGTGTAGTGTTCTTAGGAGCCCTTTTCCTCTTTATGGGTAAATAAAGTATATGTGAAGTGACACATATCGTACTTGATAGGGCAACAAATCCTGATAGATAGAAACGTGTGTCTCTCTATTGCTTTTACAAAAATGCATTCAATTTAAAGGTCTCAATCTTTCATTTTCATTCCATTCATTCTGTCCCGCAAGTATTTCCAGTCCAGGCCAATAGCTGCCAGTTATTGCTATAGCTCGACTTGCAGCAAGTTTACCTTGTAATAGGTCTGTTATCTTGGAGGCAAAGGAGGCAAATGTTTTTCTAATGCTTTTCGTAAATGAAAAATGCACTATGCAGTATATTCATATGTAAGGGTTTTCCTTAAAATGCACATCGATATTTTAATATCTGCTTTTGCCTCTTTGTTTTTTTTCATTATTTTAAATTTTTATTTTACTGTCTAATTCAAAATGTTCATGCTACAGTTTTATGTTATTGATCATTAAAGGGTATATTTACTAAACTACCGGTTTGAAAAAGTGGGGATGTTGCCTATAGCAACCAATCAGATTCCAGCTGTCATTTTGTAGACTGTACTAAATAAATGATAACTAGAATCTGATTGATTGCTATAGGCAACATCTCCACTTTTTCAAACCTGCAGTTTAATAAATATACCCCTAAGTCTATTGGGATGGATGAAAAATTAATAAAAATCTAAAATGGCAAGCTGGTGAAAAATACAGGCCCACATTTACGTTCCCCGTATTTCTATGCTGTCCCTGCTCTACCCCTCTACTTGTCCTTTACTATTCTAATTCTCTGTGATTTCTTTTTTGCACACCTGTTACAGGATCCTGTGTTCCGCCATAATAATGATACAATGACTTTGATCTTATTAATAAGTAATCTAATTATTGGGATATAACGCAATTTGCGTCTTTTTCGCTATTTTAATCACGTCGAATATTACGCACCCGCGACATCTCAGATGTACTTTTTAGCCTTTGCCTTGTACCATGCCAACCATAAACAAGCTATCCCAGTTGTTACGCATCCCAACTAGAAATCCATAAGACCGACTTATGCGATCCCTGTGTTTGACAAGGCTATATACCGCCTAAGCATTACACATCTATTTACCTCCACGTCAGATAGCCCACCATTATGTGTTAATTGCGAAATAAATACCAATCTATCATTTACTTCACTATACTGCATTATCTATATAAACATCCATTCATCCTATTAATTCAAGTTATCTAAACATACAAAACAGACAGAAAGGTACAAGCCTTTTACTTTACAAAGATAATCAAACATACAATACATAAATGAATACATACAATACAGATAATACATTATAGATTCAACAGGCATGATGTTATGTCAGAAGTGAGTATGTAATATACTATTCTGTTGTTATTATTATTAACCTTATACTTTAGCAATTCTCATTTTCTCATTTGTATATTTAAGTTTAGGGTTTCCTTTGTGTATGTGTATATATATATATATATATATATATATATATATATATATATATATATAATGTGTGTGTATATGTATATATATATGTGTATATGTATATATATATGTGTATATATATGTGTGTATATGTATATATATATGTGTGTGTATATATATATATATATATATATATATATATATATACACACCAGTGTTTAGGCTGTAAGACAGGAATGTATATGAATGTATGGTCAGTATTGCTATTTTGTGCAGTGTGTGTTTAGATGTAACAAGAGGAAGATGAAAGCATTTATGAAGAGAATGTGTTTAAGCGTGTGTGTTTAGTATGTGTTTTAAATGAGAAATTTGTAAATAGAAATGTGTTTAAGTGGGAGATAAACAAAGATTGAATGAGAGAGAGAAAGATATGAAAGTGAGCAAATAGCAAAAAGTGAGATAGGAAGGTTGCATGGTGTGTGTGTGTGTGTGACATGTGGTCAGGCCTAAGGGATAATACAGGCCTGGAAACAATAGCCTGCCTGAGGAGGGGGAAGGGGGACTGTGTAAGAGGCATACTATTGTGATAAAAAGCCACCCTTTGTAAAAGTTACTTAAAATAGAGTTAAAGATTAAGAAAGAATAGTTACTTATGGAAAGGTTATAGAAATAGTTAGCAGGATTAGAGTTAATAGAAATAGATATAAACTTTACGTATATATGCAAACAAAGTATATTATAAGTTGCAGGCAGAATACATATATGGTAAATAAACAGATACAAGATTCAGAGCAAAGTTAATAGAAATACAGGCAAATATTAGGAAAGTTAATAGAAATAGATGGACAGAGTATATAAGATGCAGGCAGATAAGATAAAAGTTAGGTAACATAGAGAAGTTTTTGCAGGATAAACTTACAGTGGAATGTTGCAGTTATCTCCAGTGCTTTCAGTAGTGTGTAAGATGTGTGTGTGTTCAAAAGAAACAGTTTTGCCTGCTTCTTGAGTTTATAAACCTTTACCCAGAATGCATTGATTCAGGTGGGGGTTGTTGATCTCTCCCATACCTCCCAAAACTGGAAACTGCCTGCAATGATGACTCACTGCTCTGTGCTTCTTAGCTGTAATTTCCTGTCCTGTGAGCACGTTTTCCTTTGTTTACAATGCTCTCTGCCAAATGCCACATGTGAGAGATAATTTCTGTGTTTGAAATTCTCTGGCTTTCAGCCAGTTCATATCTTAATCTGCGTATAAGTTCGGCGCATGTAAAAAGCAGTGGTATGCTAGTGGCCATTTTGAGGAGCTCAACCTCCGCCCAACGTGACTGCGTCAACAGCGGCGATATAGGAGCTCTTTCATAACACCTATATGAAATCAATACATAAAAACGATTTCACCCTAGTTTAGCTCATATCTAAATGTATATATTATGATGAATTTGTAATAAATTAGAATGAATAAAATATTAAAACAAATGAGGAGTAAATTGAGCAGAGTGCCGTCTATGTCATAGTTGCCTACTCTCCCGGAATGTCCGGGAGACTCCCGAACTGCTGGGAATCCTCCCAGACTCCCGGGAGATCAGGACAACTTCTCAGATCCCGGTACCTCGGTAAGGTAAAATGAGGGGGGCGGGGCTTAGTGACGCAATTACCGCGTCATCGTGGCGTTATAGGTCAAATGGCTTTGCCAGTTTAGGGGACAGGGCCAATGATGCGATTCTCTGAGCCCCACCCCCACACGCCCCTCAGACCTCCTGGAAAGCTAATGCCAAGAGTTGGCAAGTATTGTCTATGTGGTGTTTCCACAAATCCGACTCTGGAAGAATGGTAAAACCACATGAGATGCTTTTGCACTGTTTATTAGGCATTCACATTTAACTGAAGCTCCCTGTTTGCACATAGCATTATAAGGGTGAAAATTAAATTTATTATATAATTTGGATCCCCTAAACAGAAGTTTTGTGTGCTTTAAAGGTTTCATTGTGATCATACAAATTCCTATTTACTAATATAAATCTGGCTGTTGACTGGTATCATGTTGTTTTTCTTATTGTTTTTTTTTTATTATTATGGATAGCGGATACATACTCATACTAGGGTCATGCGTATATTATAGCAACAAACTGTACACAATATCACAGGACTGAAATAAATGAGAAAAATAGATGTTAAATGACTCCCAATGTTAACTATAACAACTCACAATGCAGTAGGTTAGTTATCACATGGTGTACGTTGACAAATCAAAATTATTATCCAATCATAATTATTATCCACTGACATGATTGGTTGTACTTGTCTGTTTCATTTCAAACAGCAGATCTTTATAACAACATCTTTCAATTTAAGCATTCCAAGAAAAGATTTAGCATAATGGTGCTAAAATTTTTTGGGGGAGGTTATTCTAATAATTGTGATGACAGAAAACTACAAAATGATGCAGAGGGCTAAAATAAATGTGCATACAATAGTAAATAAAGTCAATCTGGATATCAGAATGTGTTTCATTGAAACTGCAGTCTCCTCTTAGCCAACGTCACATTTCATGCAAAGAAGCTGCCTGCAAATAACAGTTCTTCATGTATGTGAAGCTCCTGAGCCTTAAAATGAAATCCACACTAATGCCAGAGTTCCCACCTATCCTATTACAACTCATGGTGTGAGGTATGAAGAGAGCAATCCTCAAGAGATGTCTGCTTCAAACATTAATTTTAACAAATGAAAAGATAGCTTCTCACTAGGTAAGGACTCCCCTCAATTACCATATAAAGCAACACATTGCTATTTAAGTTTATTCAAAGGGGGTGCTCTTCCAACTTAATAGGAAGTTACTTATACTACAAGACTAGAGTTGGATAAAAGAAGGTACTTGTAAAAAGACCTGTGGTTACGCCTCCCATGCGCACGCTATCCTCTATTCTTTTCTCAGATACACTCCTTATAACTCGCACTTTTATGCACTTTTCCTTACACAATGTTTCCTTACCCGATATTTTGACCACACTAAATAACACTTAAGCTTCACAGAATTATTTATCCAGTAACCACTGTATCTCAGCAGTACTTCATAGTATATATTCGTTATAAATAACCAATGCTCACAACATATGTATGTATTTAAATCAAAGTATTTTACTGTTAACACAGAAAAGCTTGTATTCCTAGTTCACACATATATCATGACGTTCAACATAACATATTATATCTATATAAAATTAACCCTAGGTTCACCACCGTTATTCCTTACACTATCCTAGCTTTACATATGTATCCTTGATAAGAATCAGTATTTATAATATTGATTTAACTATCACAGATATCAGACAATAACTACACAGTCATATGTATATAAATAGTTAAATCCACATTACAAACACACATATAGCTTTCTAGATATATATATATATATATATATATATATATATTAATGATACATATCAAGTCCTTGTATCCTGGATCCGATTCTTTATCTGTAGTATAGGGAACGTTCCTGTAGTATAGAATCATTTCCTGTAGCTTAGTGTAGGTTTTCTGTTGTATAATGTATCTAGTGTAGTGTACCTATATAATAGATATTTTCTGTAGTATAGCAACTCCCCCTTCACAGTACTCTAGTTCACTAGATTCTAAAACCACTTTTATTGGTATTTTTAAAATGATGTATTCACGTCTACACATTTAATAGGCCTATAACGGCAAAATATTTAAAAAGTATATAAGAATAATGAAAAACAGAGAAATAAAGTGCTCCATTTTAGAATCTAGTGGACTGGAGTGCCTTAGTTTGTCCAACTCTAGTCTTGTAGTATAAGTGGCATCAAATATTACTAATATTAAATGGAGACAGGCCGAACTAGATGATACCAGATGTCAGCCTACTTCCCCCACCTACCCTCATGCTCTCTCTTTTCTATGTGGGCATCTGAGAGGCCAGTGGTAAAGATAACACTGGAGAACTCCCATCTCTGCCACCCAAGAAAGCCTCAGCAGATGATGTAGTTACCAGTAATTTGGTTGGCACCCATCCTCCACTTACCACCATTTCTATGAAATAACGTTGCCAGACGCATCATCTTAGCTGCATACAGGATTACCTGTCTTGCAACCCGTTATTGCAACCCAGCTTACTTGTAATGCTCTGCCACCATGCTAGGTGCCAGTTCTATGGACCGTGAACCTGGTTACTACATGCAGTCAAATCTATCCCACTTTGCTGCAGCCCATGGTGAATACCAGTAACAACAGATCACCTGTTTGTCACCTTTAACTCCGTGTTCTGCCACCCCCCTTTGTCCATCACTGCACTTGACTTTGCCACCAACTTTTCCTCCACATTCACCATTATATCTCCTCCCTTCAGGCTCCTATCTTCACACCCCACTGCCAACCCTTTCCTCCCCATGTGCCTAACTACCTTGCCCTTCTTCACCCACCCGTCTCTGTGAATAAAGTCTGTGCCCTTCTTCCCCCCCCTTCCATCAGCCCTCTAAACCATATCCCTTCTCACCTCTTCTGTTGCCTGCTCCCACATAACACACCTCCTCAATCTATTCTTCTACCCTGATACCTTCCACTCATTCAAAAACACCCTGGCCTCTGCCATACTGTAGAATCCTCCATGAGGTACTTCCCGACGCAAGCGCCCTTTTTTTACGTGGTTTTGTCCACATGTCACCACCTCTTCATTTTTCTCCATCACCTCATCCTTCATCTTTATCGCCACATCTATCCAGATGTCTATCCAGACACAGGGATCTCTCTCAGCAGTCCTGAGTATCACACTCCTCTCACTCTGTCACCCCCGGCAACCACCAACCACTCCCAACTGTCACTTCTCCTTCAAGAAATATATATATATTTTTTTAAAATCTTTATAAACACTTTTAACAATTAACAAACTAAATTAACAAATTAAAAACATCTTAGTATACCAAATTTCAGCCCTTTCTGAGTATTTTTTTCCACACACACTAAGAATTTAGTAGGTCAGTGTATAACTCCGCCCAGCAGGTGGCGCTGCAGCTTGTTTTTGTTTTTTTCCCCACACACACACACTAACACACGCCACTAGGCTTTTATAATATATATATATATATATATATATATATATATATAATATATTATTCATTCATCATTGTATCTGGCTATACAAAGCTGAAAGCTGTGTTAGAGATATCGGAGATCTGGGATATGCAGATAAACAGTGTAACACTTTAAATTATTTTACATTTTCAATGTCACTGTTTATACAATAGTTATTTTGTTTCTTTCTTTTTATAAATTCATACCATTATGATTTGGATATGTTAATTCTAATGAGTTGTATCGATCATTGAAAAATTCTAAATGATATCTACTAAATATTGAATCTCCCCGTTCTTTGAGCAGCACACCGCAAAAAAATATATATATATATTCCTTGCTTTTTGAAAATCCCAAGTGTTTCAATCAGAAAACAATTGTGTGAGGGGCAGTATCAGTGGCATCTGAACTATTTAGTAGATCAAATACAGGGTGCTCTGTGACTCTAAGCAGCACCCCCAAAAATAATATATATATTTCTTGCTTTTAAAATACAGTAATCTGGTCTTTAAGAGTCCTAATTTGTCTCATATCTCTCTCATTGCATCAATTCAATCTAATAGTTACATGCCATGTAAAAATTGATAAACACAGTAGTTTGATGGTCATGAATTAGCTGCCTAAATAATTAAATATAGAAAAGTGATCCAAATAAAAGGCAGAATTTCACATAGTTTGACAACCATCCTTGTTCAGATGTTAAGGATCTTTTGCCTTTGTAGCTTCATTCTGTACCAATAGGTGTGTTATTATCACTCTCCAGCTTGTGTTTGGCTGCTGTCAATCTGCTCTTAGGACACTGAGCTAAATCAGTCTGGCCCAGTGTTTAGTTAATGACAGTGGCAGTGTTGAGTCAGCACAGTGGGAGAACTGCAGCAGGTACCTAACAGACCAGCACAGCTACTAAAAAACTATTTAGCACGTTGCCTGCCAACTCTTCAAGCAATTTAAAGAAAAAAAAACAAAACCTTAAAACTGACCTAGCATAATTGCTTTTACCAGCCAAGACTCCATTTATATTAAAGAAAGAATACCAGAGCACAGGTCTTTAGAAAATTAGCAAATACTCATTAAAACAAACAATCACATCCTTGATGTGTTTGAACTTTTAAACCCATTTAACTATAAGCAAGTTGTAATCACAACATAAACACATAGTTACAAAGTTTCTGCGCCAATAGTTTTGTACATTAACTGGTCAATGCCCTTCTAATTTTTTTAATGTGTGAGCAGAAAGTTTGGCAAGAATTACTTATGGGTGAGAAAGGAACCCTGGTGTGATAGTGTAACATTTTAGAGAGTGTGACCATGTAAAATAGTGATGTTAGCTGCCATTTCCCTTCCAGTACGTTATTACCATTCTAATTTTCAATATTCCAAAACTCCACAATTCACCATCATTATACTCAGCAAGACTTGCCCACTAAACGCATTAATTAGAGCATAGATCCTTGTGTTCCAAGGTTAGGTATGTAATTATATACATACCTGATCATTTTGATCAATGCAGAAATCGATTCCAAGGTTATCCTATTAGAGCAATATAATCAGGTGTTATATTTGAGCCATTGCCATGTTTGCTTAGTCATCATGTATTCAGTGAAGTTGGAAATTGGGTTTAATGGATTCATTGCATATGAGAATGTAGTAGTGTAACACAACCGGTGGGATACAGAGGAACAAAGTGGACTGGACCATGAGGTAGATATTTTTTCAGGTTCTGAGATCTAGGGGCAGACTCAATTAACGGCGTTGTTCTTTAGGACATCGTGGCTGTGCATTATTACTGTTACTACAGTAATTTCTCCGATGATTTTTGCTCACAGCTCTATGAGCCTCAACAAAAAATCAGCAGGGGTTTTCTGTCAAATCCCGCAGCCGCATTGTTCTTTGAATCTGCCCCCTAGAATTGCAGATTTCCAAAATGTACACCTCTAGGGAGTACACCGTTTAGTCCTTGCTATTGTATTTACACAGCTGAATGCTGCCCAAGTGACTACTATACCGTAATGAAGGTATCATATAATTTAAAGTAGGAAGTGCATTATATATCAGACATTGTGTAAAACTGAGCAACATGCCCAAAATAACTGAAGTGTTTATGTTAGAGGGAGGTGATTTTCTAACTGAACAGCCAGGCAGCACCTAACAGGCTTGTACTGTGTGGATCAATAGATTCATACCCAGGGGTTAGCCAGTGATGTCACAGCAGGTTTGAGCTAAGTAAATTACATTTATGCTTCATATCTGAACATTTCAATTTCGAGATGCAATCTTGTTTCAGTTGTGGCACTCCTATGCAGTTTTGTTGAACTAAACAACTGTAAAGAGGAGCAAAATACAATCTGTGAAAAGTGTAAAAAAAAAACCAAACGTTAAAAGTAATAAAATAAATGGAGAAGAGGAACAGAAAAATGATTCGGTTGAAAGTAAGTGGTAATAGGCATAGGAAGTCTTTACAACGAGGGTTCTCAGAGAAGAAAAATAAAACAGAAAAGTATGGCTTGTGTCTTGTGGATTTGTTAAGAAGCTTGTATTAGTAGTACATGGAACTGTACTATACTTATGTGCACATGTTTGTGAAATTGGATACACGCTAAGCATCATTTAAAATACCTGATTTGGTGATTGTTTTTTGAGTTATGTCCAGCTAACTGTAAAAATATCAGTGAAAATGAATGTACCTCTTACTACTGAAGATTGTCTAATAAGATTTGAAGAGCACTTTCTCTGCAGCTGAGAATGATTATAATAAAAATTCTCCAACATATGTCAGATGTGTTTGTCACATACAGAATTTCTATGGATACATATTAATATACAAGTTAACCCGTGCATGATACTCATGCATTCTAGTCAAATCAAGATACTTAAGGTCTTAAAAAGGTTCTTGTCATGCATTTGGGCCTAGCCCAGGCCTTCTCAGGGGAAGAGCGTTAACTGACTTGACTATTCTAATTTTTTTGTCAAATAATGTCAGTATACCAAATTTCAGGTCAATTGGATGAGCCCTTTCTGAGGAAATAGTTTTTTACACACACACACACACACACACACACACTAACGCACGCCTCTACACATGTGTGTTCATGAGGTAAAATTACCTCACGAAAATGAGTTTGACCCCTCAACTCGTAAATTTAGCCTTTACTACCCATCCCACGGGGGGAAGGGGGGGGTGATGGAAGTTAACTGACTTGATTATTCTAATTTTTTTGTCAAATAATGTCAGTATACCAAATTTCAGGTCAATTGGATGAGCCCTTTCTGAGAAAATAGTTTTTTCCACACACACACACACACACACACACACACACTAATGCACGCCTCTACACATGTGTATTCATGAGGTAAAATTACCTCACGAAAATGAGTTTGAGCCCTACCAAATTTCAGCCCTTTTTGAATTTTTTTTCCCACACACACTAAGAATTTAGTAGGTCAGTGTATAACTCTGCCCAGCAGGTGGCGCTGCAACTTGGTTTTTTTTTCCACACACAGACGCCACTAAGCATTTATATATTAGATGTGAAACATATTAAAAAAAAGACATTTATGCTTCAAATATAAAATGTCTGTCTGAAAAAAAGAGTCCAAATGAATATGATTTATTGACAATGTATGGCCTCACAATTTTGTCCATGTGAACTTTGTATTCCTCGTATAGAATAATTTCACCCAAAACTGAAAATTCAACAGCTGCCCCTCGTACTTGAGCACGCTCCTACTGCCTAAAGTCTGGGTTGGCAGGAATGAGGAGTACTCGTATTGAATGTAGAAATACGCTCTCTTTTCCATTTTGAATACAAGCTAAGTATCATTTAATATACCTGATTTAGTGATGAATTGCTTATGTGAGTTATATCCAATTGACTGTAAAAAATATTATCCGTAAAATGAATTTACCTCTTACTACTGAAGACAGTCTAATAAGATCTGATGAGCACATTCTCTGTAGCTGAGAGTGATAATAATACAAGTTCTTCAACATATTTCAGTTGCATTTGTCACATGCATGGGTTTAAATGTAGAAAAAAAAAAACATTTATACTTCAACTATAAAAGATCTGTCTGAAAAAAGAGACCGTATGAAAATTATACAAAAATAACAACTGCAAGAATCCATGATATTTCTTTTTCACTTTCTGGCCTGCAGTTCGTGCAGTATAATCTTGCAGACAATGCTACTGCTAATGGCTTTTTTTGCTTCGAAGGAGAACTGCAAACATTTTTAATTTAATTTTGTGAATCTGTGCGACCATTTTAATTGAAATATATGCCCTTTGAATTTTGGGCTAATGAGCTTTGTATTCCATATAAAGGTTACTATCACCCACAACTGAAAATTCTACCGCTACCCCTCGTACTTGTGCACATTCTTAATGCCTATCTGAAAAAAGACCGGGAGTGGCAGTCGTGAGAAGTACTTATCTGGAATGTAAGAATATCCTCTCTTTTCCCTTAAGATAAAGACCTTTATTGTGGCATGTTTGTTTGCCCACAGCTAAAAGGCAGCCTCATATTTACATTATGTGCCTCCACATACCCCCGAACTGTCGTTGTGTTATGTGGTTCCAATACCCACTGCAATCCACCTGTATAAGTCAAATACATGGACATAATACTGCCCAAACTGAGCCAATGATTAAATGTTAATAACATGCAAATAATACATTATTAATTATATAACAAAAAAAAGATGTACAATGTGAGCAGAGTCCTCCACCTGCACATGCAGCCCTAGGCCTACGCCTTTTGTAGCCTTGCCACGTATCTGGGGATGCTGGCAGCTATGATTGGTTGCGAATGGTTCCTTCAGCTCCCTCCCACCCTTCTTCTCTGAAAACATATATTCTACCTTCTGAAGAGGAGGCGAGTGCTGGAGGTGCTTCACTTAGGCTACACAACTGTTGTCTATAGCTGGCTGTGCACCAAAATATTACACAGCAGTGTCCCTGCCCCAGTGGAGCTTACAATCTAATTTCCTGCCACAGGGCATATACACTCTAGGGTCAATTTTGTTACAAGCCAATGAACCTACCAGTATGTTTCTGGAACATGTGAGGAAACCAGAGCATCCTGAGGACACCCACACGGACACATGAGAGCAGACACCCGTCACAAAGAAAGCACCACTGTCTGATGAACAACTGCTCTGTACCATTCTCTAGTTCTGTATTTTAGTCATGGATTTTAGTCATCTTTATATTTATGCAATATTTGTAAATTGTGATCTGAAAGTGAAACTTAACACAACTGTCAACACATCTATTAAAACTCAATCTTAGAGTCATCTATTTACTTTCCAAAATGTGATAAATGAGTCCTGTACAGTAAATAAACTTACATCAATCTAAGGATTTGCTGACTGGGAGTTGCTATAATGATGTCTCCTAGAGTTGGGAATAATATACTGAACATACTGAAAGCAAAGAGAATTTTATGATAATCCAATTTCTCTGAGTTGTCTATACTTCCTTTTATTTGATATAGAAACAGATGGAAAATGGTAAAAAGATCTACAATGACATACTGCTAACAAGGTATTACCCATATGTTTAGCACATTGTGAATTTTTACAGTGTTTTATTATTTTTCTTAGCTTAATGTAAACATGAGTCCTTATTAATATTGTCCTTAAGAGTGTGAGCTTCTCTCAGCAGTGTTCTTAGTAGCTTCCTTACCGTCGGAAGAGCATAACATTTATTTTTATTATTAGTCATTAGTGCATATTGCTATAAGCGTAGGTACATTTAAGGAGTGTGAAAATTAAAAAAAATAGAAAAATATTGCTTAGAAGGTGGACTAACTAATCTCATCACTTTTAAAAAGATATTTGCATTTTATGTTGAGTGAAAGACAAAGCAAACAGATTGGATTGTTTTATTTTCTGCTTTTTATATGTTTTAATATGTTGTTTAAACAAATACTTTATATTCTTTCTACACAGGCAAAAGCCATGTTTTCAAAAAAATTATGGGCTGATGATTTAAGCTTCTAATCCTAATGATAATGCAATATTAGAAATCACAGTTATAGTAACTGTTTAAATAGGTTGCAAATTCATTGTACAACTCTAATTAGGAACATAGCAGAGAAACCACACAGGATTATGGATAATACAAGTATCCCATGCTAGGGACTCTCAGAATCTGAGAGATGTGGTCTTTGTAACATGAACCTCATTAAAGCTGTGCTATGACATTTATCAGCATGGAAAAAAAACCTGTGAGTTCACAGAAGAGACAGAGCACGTAGCCTGTCCAGCTCACTAAATCCAATGTTTGTTGTGACAGGTTTGTCAGTAGAAATTGTAGACTTATAATGAAGAACATGGAATAACGCTCAGTACTTCACTTTGACAGAAAACATGAATCAGTCACGACATATAATCTCTCTAATGACATTGTAGCTCATAATATGGAGTTACAGTACCAGCATTACTAAATGGCTCAAACATATGTAGTATTCTTAGTAAATCAGTTGTAAAACAGGTAACTGTGAAAACACTTATTCAGGAAAATAACAGGTTGTCCAGAAAACACTCAATTTCTCAATACAATTTTTTTATGTAAATTAATTGATGTCACCACACCACACTGTAATTCTTTTCTATCTTACACTTTATTTGGAAGTCTTATACTAATTAATAAGGTTTTCTTATATTAAATACGTTTTACTTATATTAAATAATATGTTTTGCCTTTAACAAAATGACAGCAAATCACTATTATCAGCATTTTTTCATAACCACTGCTTGATAAATACACCCTGGCCTTGCTTGGGAGGGTCAGAAGCAGAACCCCTTAAAATACTCTATATTCTAAACTTATTTGCTATTTTTCAATACTTGTCGAGTTGTAAAGGGTCATTCAGTGACATCTATATTACTTGGGAAAATAGGGTGTTTCATGTAAGGGGCAGCAGCCCCCGTTAAAATCAACCTCTGTTCTATATTCTAAAGTTTTTTCTGCTTTTCAATACTTGTGAAGTTCCAAAGGGTCATTCTGTGACATCTATATTAAGTGGGGAAAAAGGGTGTATTGTGAGTGTCAATGCAGCTGCACACCCCAAAATAGTAAACAGTTCTTGTCTTTGACTCTGAGCAGCACAACTCCCCAATAAAATATAAAATTTGTTTCTTAACAAATAAAAATATTGTAAATTGGTAGTATATTGTGTAGCAGTGTCATTAGAATTGTAAGAGAATTTTCCCTCGTTTCTCATTGAACGTTGCATTGGTGTGGTGGCAGGCAACTACAAGTAGCTCCAACTTATACAGGTAGCATTACTCCTCTTGGCAACCATGGATCACTGTACAGATCAGTACTGGCAGTAGTAGTACTGTTACTGTTACGACCTCCATTAGTAAGAAAAGGTAAGACAGGAAGAAAGTTGACAAAAGCATTCTCAAAAAACACTATTTGTCAAAGTCAAAGAAAACATCAGCTCTTGATGTAAGGAGCGAAGTAAGAGACAAATTTCTGATGAATGTGATGATTTCTCCAAAAAAAGGAAAATAACATTCCATACAACACCCGTAATGGCAAGACCATGACTATGCCCACTTTTGCTAGTAGGGGTCATGCTGGTAGTGGTATATGTACTAGAATAACCATTGCAAAACAGAGTGCCCAAAATGGTTGTCCATCTTCCTTAACTTTCATGGCACCGCTAATACAATTCATGATTCCTAAGAGACATCCTTGCATGTTACAGCTGCTACTACTGATGAGGGTAGATACAGCTATACAGAAGGGGAACAAGAAGAGTAAGCATATTCTTATATCGTTGTCTGTGAAGCAAGCATTTGCAAGAGGAAACAAGTATGAGAGTCAGCATCCTGTTGCACAACAGATCACTAAAGCCATGACAGCTATGTTAGCATTGGATGTGCATCCAATTTCTGCCATCAATGCATCAGGTTTTAGACAATTGATGGAAGCTATCAACCAAGCTATCAAATTCCATCTCGATTCCATTTCACCCAAACATCAATTTCTCTGCTGTACTGTGAGGTTAAGCAAAAAGTCATTCAGTTCCTAGAAAATGCCATTGTACCGACTGTCCACTTAACTACGTATATGTGGACAAGTAGTCCTGATCAAAACAAAGACTATATACCCATGACAGCCCACTGGGTAGGTGTATTGCCATCAGCAGCCAGTAACTTCACCATCATCCTCTTCATCCTTTCTGCAAGCTACTCTTTGTATCGCTGGTTTCACAAAAAAACATACTGGTGTCAGTCAGAGTGACAAAATGTGTAGATTTCAGTGTGAATTAATTCATATTTTGTGATGATGATGATCGTGATGAGGATGATGATGAAGGCAATGACATTGTAAACATAGAGTAAGATGACCACTGTTGGCTAAATGCCCATTAGTAAGTTGTTATCTATTTAGTCCAGTTCATTAACCAACAACCAAAATGTTCTCTTTTCTGGTGACCCATAAAAGCACTTCAGCCACAAAACTGGTAGCTCCTGTCTCTGAAGTGCTTGGTTTGTTAAACTATGTGCATGTGAGTGGGTGGGTGGGCCCAAGGACAATTTCATCCTGCACTATTTTACATTTTGGCCTTGATCTATTAGCTTGTGTAACAGTAAAATGCTATGCATTTAACAGCTAAACATTCTTTTATTCAACATTCATAAAGTCAACAACATTATTCGACAATTCAGGTGTCAACAGTCTTGTTAGCTCGCCAATTCACATTGTGAACAGTGTGATTAGGTGGACAATTCAAATGCCAAAAGTATTATTATAGGGCTAGGGATAGAGTTAAGGACAGGGTTAGGGATAGAGGCAGGGATTGGGACAAGGCTAGGGATAGGGTTAGGGATAATACTGTGTACATTTGAATTGTCAACCCAATAAATCTGTCTTCATTTCAATTGTCATCCTAATAATACCGTCAATGCCATGACGGTCAATGTATTGTCTTTAATATTTACAAACCTATCGATTAGGGAGCCCTCCAACTATATTATGTTCATCCCGTAACTGTCAAGCACATGTATGTATCACACCCAGGTTGGTGGTCCCAAGGACTTTGCCATCTTTCACCATTTAACTTGGTGCTTTTAATGTCTCATCAACTGTTAAATAATGACTACTAATGCCAACGCTATCTGTTGAATGAGCTCTGATTCTGCCACTGCTGTCCCTCTCCAATGTATTTGCTGCTGACCCTCTCCACTGTGCTGCTGCTGTCCCTCTCCAATGTATATGCTGCTGAACCTCTCCAATGTATTTGCTGCTGTCGCTCTCCAATGTATTTGCTGCTGACCCTCTCCAATGTATATGCTGCTGTCCCTCTCCAATGTATATGCTGCTGTCCCTCTCCAATGTATTGCTGCTGTCCCTCTCCAATGTATTGCTGCTGTCCCTCTCCAATGTATTTGCTGCTGACTCTCTCCAATGTATTGCTGCTGTCCCTCTACAATGTATTTGCTGCTGACCCTCTGCAATGTATTGCTGCTGTCCCTCTCCAATGTATTGCTGCTGTCCCTCTCCAATGTATTGCTGCTGTCCCTCTCCAATGTATTGTTGCTGTCCCTCTCCAATGTATTGCTGCTGTCCCTCACTAATCTGTTGCTGCTGACCATCTCTAATGTGTCACACATGCTGCCTAACAGTTACCTACTTGGTTTATCTTCTTTTTTCAAATGAAAATGTATTTGATGTATTTGATAAGATGCATCCTGAGAGTATATGGTTTAGACCTGTCCATCTGTCAGTATTGAGTGTGGCAGAATGTAGCTGAAGGGGTGAGATAACCTGTAATGAAGTGAGATCAGGACAGGAAGAGAGTATATGGAGGTGCGGAGGAGACAAGTGTTAAAGAAAGACAATTCTAAGATTAAAAAGTGTCAGTTCTGGGTCCACCGTGTGATATAGTATAGCTATGATTCATGCAACTAAGTATTGTGCAGGAGGAAAATATGTAATAAAAATCATGCTTTATTTCATAGTTGCCTACTCTCCCGAATTTCTGGGAGTCCTCCTGGACTCCCGGGAGAGCAGGACAACCTCCAGGTTCCTGGACAGTCCATTAAGTTAACTGGTGGCGGAGGAGCTTAGTGAGGCGATTCACGTGTCATCGCGGCCCAGTATCCAACAGTAATAGGGTAAAATGGTTCTGACATCTTAGGGGGCAGGGCCACATGATGAGTCTTGCTTGACCACACCCCCAAAAATCACCAGCAAGATCTCTCCTCCCGGAGGAGAGATCTCAAAAGTTGACATGTATGCTTTATTTTATAAGAGAGATGGACTGGCTTCCATTCATTGTATTGCACTTTTATTCTGAGTTGTGGTACTTTAAATTGTAGATAAACTATAGCTGCCTAATATATTTAAATAACTTATTTCTCTTAATAAATATATTAGCTGTGGATGACATATTTGTTTACTGACTCAGATGATATTGAAACAGAGAGATGGTCAGATTCTTACACCGAATACAATCAGCAAGGTCACAAGCAGCAGGCACCCTCACTTACCTTGATGCTGGTGTTCAGTGTAAGAATCTGGCTTCCTCTGTTTCACTATCAGTAAACAGATATGTCATCAACAACAAACCTATTTATTAAGAGTATTAAGTAAGCAAAGACCTTGACATCTGCATTAGTTGTCACTTCAGTCGTGACCATAACATGTAACTACATGTGTACAGACAAGTGGCAAATTTAACAATGGAAAAACACCCCTCGTGCACCAGTTTTTATGCTGTTAGAGACAGTTAGTTGTCATCTAATGTCAAATCTATATTTTTTGAGGAATATGCTGCATACAGTACTAATTAGATTATGATACAATCCACCATCCCAAACGATTCTGAATCTCTGTAGACATATATAATTGGGATTTGTTTTCCTCTGTCCCTTTTGGAACTGTGGAAAATGTTTACAGGAGAGCAGCTGTTTCAGAAGTAAAATGTTTGTTCTAGTAAACAGCACTTTCTTCAGTGACCTGAGCGTGCTTCTCCAGCCATCTGTAATCATATGGTCGGTTGATTTCTTGTACTAAAGCCACTGGAAATAAACCTGCGAAGATCTTAGATTTTTTTCCCCCTGAATTAGTATATTCTTTGAAGCAGAACTCTCCAGTGCAAACTCATGCGGGAAACAACTCTGAATTATTAAACAATGTTCATTTGCTTATGAAACTAATCTTCCCTTTGGACAGAACCCATCCATGGCAAGACGAGTCGGATTTTTGGAGCTGCCTCTGAGCTAGGAACTAGGTATTTTCAAACCCAGAAAAATTTGGAAACTTAAAGCAGGTCACATCCTCCCAAAGGTGCATATACTCCTGTCTTTCACCATCAATATTTCAATATAAAATGAAACGGTGTCACATGTATTTACAGTAACTTTTCTATGTTATCTCGTACATGTGTGGCAACATGAGGCACAGATTTTTTTCAGGTGCGCTGTATGTGAGAAAGCATGTACTAAACATAAAAATGATAGTATGAGCATTTAAAAGACTGCAACACAATATACTGAATTGCAAACACCCTGGCAAATGCCTATAGGGACCATATTATTTTGTTATATGTGTGTATCTTTTAAATGTATGCCCTGGTGCTTTAGTTGTTAGTCAGCTGTCTCACCTCCGAATAACACAGTAATATTGTCTTAAAGCATCAGAAAATCTTTATCCTTTACTGCAAGACACCTGCTTGCTTGAATTCTAAAAAAAAAAATGTATTAGCAGATCTTAAAAGTAAAAAATAAGTTTTCTGGAGTTAATCCCAAAAATGTAATGACTTTTTCTGTTCTTTTTACATTTCTAAATTAAATGTGAAAGCAGATGTTGCAACCTCTTCAGTCTCTGAATATGTTGTGATTAGGTTACTAGGTTATTAAGATGCTACATTTTTATTGTTGGTTATATATCTTGAAATTAGTTTTGATGATAGCTACATTCGTTGTATAACGATTGGAAACTGTCTACAAACAAGTCTTCTCCTACACTTTATTGGTGTATTGAATACTTCTACAAGTATAAACACCAGAGCTCGTAATACAAGCATTATAGGCCAGTCTCTCTGCAGGTCTGTGTGTGGTGTGTATTGACAAAAGGAAGAAAAAATAGGTCTGTACTTTAATTATTTTTAAAACAATAGTCTCCTTGTGAGCTGTTCTTAAAAATATGCAATTTTATAGAGGTAAATCTGGTATTTTATTTTTTTTCTGTGTTCCTCCCTACCTGGCTATTGATGCTGTTGTAAGAGCACCTAATTGGATTTTGTTTAGACTTATTTCTTATTCTTGACTAGAATACTTATTGCGCTTTACAAGAAACAATTACAGTGTTTGTGTCTTGTGTTATGGACTTTATTTAAAAGAGATCAAGGGCAACTGTTTGTGTTTGATTAAGAGCCCACATACATCTTGAATGCATGTGTTTTGTTTCCTTTCTAATTTCTCTTCATTGTGGTGATCCCTTTATTTGTATTTTAATGCCTGCAACCCCCTTTCCCCCTTTAATTATGTTATTAAAGATGCCTGGCAGCTGCTGCTTACAGCACATAGCAATCTTTTGACTGCTGAGCAGAACTGTCAAATTATAGTCATTTTGGTTTGCTTTTATTTAAGTAACAAAATGCATAGGCTTTTTTTTAAGGTCAAGGCTACCTCCATCTTTGGTTTTACAGTATGCTTTCGCAGCAGTTTCAATTGACTGCCACTCCTCCGCTCTATAGACCAGAGGGAAGGGTGATAGAGAGCCAGACCATATTGTTGTATGATTCCTTTCATGGAATAATGCAGCAATATTCTAACAGCTACTATTATACTGTTTCAACGCTCCATCAGAGGAGCCCTGCAGCTCTACAGCCTCTTCACCTCCTTTCTTTAATAGATAGGAAAAAGTGTGGGCTACACACATGGTCAGTAAGTGATCACATCTATACAGGGCCATCTTTCCCATTGGGCACGATGGGCAGGTGCCTGGGGGCCCAGGGGGAAAGGGGCCCCTGGCAGGTCTGCTGCTGTAAAAAAATCCTGTAAAGAAGAAACAAAAACAAAAAAACAAAAACAAAAAACGTACCTTTTGTAACCGTTCAGGTCAGGTGACGATCCGGCTCACTCCCTGGTCCTCTCTTCCGTGATGCGCTCGCAGTGAATGTCGGGCGTGATGACATCATCATGCCAGACATTCCCTGCGAGCACAGCATGGAGGAGCACAGCGAAGAGGATTCAACTTATCGCGATTTAAAGGTAAGTTAAGAGGGTGATTTAAAAAAAAAAAAAAGAATGACTTTACTTTTATAGTTGAAATTGTATGGATCGTTTAAGTTGGGTATATATATATATATATATATATATATATATATATATATATATATATATATATATATATATATATATATATCCTTTTTTTTTTTTTTACTTATATATTTATATATAGATATATAGGGGCCCTGGTGCACTGCTGTGCCCGCGGGCCCATACTGTTGTTAAGGTGGCCCTGCATCACTGTACAGCTGAACAGGGGGAAATATTTGGAGTTTCCCAGCAGGTCTTCTCACTGCAAAACCTGAGGAACATAGGTAGCTTGATATAATTAATGTCTATATTTAGTTTTTGTTTTTATTCTTAGTTTATCTACTTGTGAGCTGAAGATTCCAACTGACGTATGAATTCAGTTTAAAAGCTTGTATTATGGACTGTTACATAACCCTCACTTCCCTACTTTTTTTTTTTAAATATAATTTAGCAAACCATTCAAACTACTGTTAAGTAGGTCACAAGCAGGCAAATGTGGTATGCCTAAAAAATAAAATACTCTGTACATCAAACTCAACTGTCTATGATAAATATTGTACATATACAATAGCACTTCACATTCACACCCTATGGGCCTGATTCATTCATAAGGAAAGTAAGGCAAAATAATTAGTAACTTTTCTCCTGGACAAAACCATATTACAATGCAAGGGGGGGTGCAAATTAGCTTATTATTGTGTACATAACTTAAATACTGGCTGTTTTTTCATGTAGCACACAAATACTTGATAGCTTTATTTTTACACTGAAATTTAAAGTTGATCTAGGACATGCCCTACCCCAACTATAAATCTGTCCCCACATTTTAAATTGACCTCCTCCTCCAATGCAACATGGTTTTGCCAAGGTACAAAGTTACTAATTTTTTTTGCTTTCCTTTCCTTAATGAATCAGGCCCAATGTCTACTGAATAACATATCTCATACCTATATAGGTAATATAAGGAGGATTGTATGTACCAGGAATGAATGTGCTGAGGTACATTGATAGAAGGAAAGCAGGCTTTATCATGGTCTTCAACAAATAGACCCACAGATCATCAAACCATTTACTCAATACATATTGTTATATCTGAGGTGTTCGAAGTTCAGAGAATTAGTGAATCCACCATCTGCAACACACTTCTTCCTATTGGTCTCCACCTATAGTTTCCATTGTATGCATTTGAACAAATAATCAATATATTACTTTTATTAAAATACCACACAACACAATATTATTTGAAGCTCACTAATTACTGTAAAACAGATCTGCCCTGTAGGGCTCAGGCCATAAGCCAAGCAAAAGTTGTATCTAGTGTGTTGAAAATAAAAATGTAGAATTTCATCTTTTGGTGTGAACTGCATAACAGTCAATGGTTAGATTTTCCGTTTTCCTTACATTTTGGAGTTTATCGCCATGAATGGAGAACTGATCCATATCTGCTAGTAATCAGCTTTGCAAACCATGACAGCTAAAATTTTACACTCTAAAACAATATCAGCCTTTGGCAATAACAGATACAAAGCTCACACAATCAGACACTGTCTTCCTGCAGGCCTGGAAGCAGACATGGAGGTGGATTTGGACTACTTATCTCACAGTCCTACTCATTTATTTTCTTTTGATATCCTTACCATCATCCTGGGTGATTTCACATCTCCATTGATTATCAGCAATTGCCTTCTGCCTCCAAACTACTCTCTCTAACCCATTCTCTCGAGCTCACGCAGTGGACTGACTCTTTTACTCATCGGGATGGCCACTGCCGTGATCGTATTCTATAAAGTCTTTGTCGAGTTTCTGATTTCATTCCTCTCCGCCTCTCAGATCATCACATTTTCACCTGCAAGATCTTCTCCATTACTTTAACCTCTTCCAAATCTCCTCACACCCACAGAATTTACAATACTTTTTAACTTTTCTGCAACAACTTCTCTCCCCAATTTCTCCGTCCACTAGTAACATGCCCAAGATGGAGTCCAGTTTATCATATTTGACAACCACTATGGCCACCAGGATAATGCTGAAGAATCACTTGTAGTTGTAGAAATAAGATCCACAATTAGAGGGTGCCATAATTCTGACATGTTTGCCATCTATGGCCCCGCTACAGTTTGGGAAATTCCACAATTTTTTAAAATTCTTCTGCGATAACTTCCCATTCCTCAATTGTCGATGGGAACTGCAAAAGAAAGATTGTGGTAATGTTAAATCAATACATACATCTATTATCATACTAACTATTTGCATTTATAATTTCATTACACAGCCATCTGTTTTCTCTGAGGAGGGGTTGTGTGATGTGATGGAGGATATGTAGACGATGCTGCCTCTCACACAGCAGACAGAATACAGCCTGCAAAGCACCCAGCAAACCACACAGCAACCAAAGAACACAATGAGCAAGTCACCCAGCAACACTGGAAACAACCTGACAGGAGCAGGGAAGAGAAGGGGATGTGAGCCGGAACCCAACCAGATCACAACGTGAAAGATACTGGAATCAGCAAACTTCCTGATGTAAAAAGAGGATGATGAATGTGACCTGTTAAATGGGTGTCCTCCTTTTGGCTGAGGGGGGGGGGGGGGGGGTGACAGCTCATGGAATGCAGGAACATTCATCTGCAGGAAATTCCAAAAGTCAACAGAATTGTTGTCTCGTATCTCCTGTAGCAGGGGCATAAGTGAAAAGGAGTCTATCCTCTGGAACCACTCCTTGGTCCAACAAGTCTTTATGCTAATTTCTAGGTATTTTAGCATATGCTGCCATGTGCAATTTCATTTTGTGATTTAAGATAAATTATTTGCAATAAATGGCATGTCCTATATAAAAAACTCCAAAAATGACTTGCATGCAAATAGTAATTTTAAAAATTAACTTTTAATGGTAAAAACAGTCAATTTTTAGTGGTAATTAAATTAAGTGCTAATTAAAATTAATTACATACATATTGGCAGGTTACTAGGTTGACACATGCAAAGTCAATTGCAGTCATTTACAGGAATCTTAAGTCTTTCTATTTTTAGAATAGGTATATTTTTGAAATACAATTTTTTTCCAGTGATTTAATTATTAAAATGTCACATAGTTTTTCCACTTCTGGACATTTTTACATAAGGTTTAGATAATTGAAAACTCGCTTCTCATCATTTGGAAGCCTAAAAAGTCTGTGTCCTTAGAACTCTGCTGGGGATTTTAAATGTAACACCCCATTTCCAGGCTCCTTTTGGAATTGGTTTAAGTAAATGGAATGGGTGTAATATTTCCTTTCATCTCTCTTATTCAAAACAGTGTCTCCACCCACAATCTTGACACTTGGCTTCTCTTCTGTGGACTGTCTGGGAACACGAGCACCAAGGGGAGACTTGGGGGACCCCTTGCGCCCCACTATAGGTATGACCACAAACATGAAAACACTTTAGTGGAGTACAAGAATGGTTTAGAAGCCACCCTGACACATAAATTAGATGAGGATTGGGTAGCAACTATTTTTCTGTATTCTATAACAAAAATATATCTTTGACATAGAATAATGACAGTGCATAAAATAAATGAAATAAATAAACCAACATAAAATAATAAAGGCAACAGTTACTTAAATATCAAACAGCTTACAGTTTGCATAGCAACTCCTATACTTTCCCTTGCACTACTACCTTTACCTCTCACTATATATGAGGTACAGCTGACACTCTAATTACTCTAGCTTACAGCCTGCCACAGTACTTCCCTTAGGAGTTTAACTTTTTACATAGGTTAGGCAATAATTTCATAGTATTTTACACAGTTTACATCACACTGTACCACACCCAAACCCTTTAAACAAGTAAATGAAAAATAATACTTTTAGCACTCTTGTTGGTGCATACTGGTGGCCTGTGATTTGTAATCATCTATTCATATACCTAAACTAGGCAGATAATCCTTAATTTGATTCACACTAAATTACTATTTGAATAAGGACCTCTTACATCTATGGTAATACAGTTGTAACTCTTCTCTAGAAACAATAGCACAGTTGAACACTATTATTATTATTATTATTATTAATAATAATTTTAACACAAGATTTCTGCAACGCTGTACAGAGAAAAGACAGTGGACCATACAGGGTAAAACAGTACAGAACAATAAACAAAAATATACCAGTACTTCAATAGCTCCAAACATAGCTTGCACAGTTGAGTTGGAGGAGAAGAATAGGAAGAGAGAAAGGAGGGAAGGGGGCTCTGCTTTGCAAGAGCTTACATTCTAATGGAGACACAAAGGAGAGTCAGAAGGGATCAATCGCAAGTGGAGCAAGTAGCGGGACATGGGAAGAGAGGTGAGGAGATCAAGCATGGAGAGAAGTTTAGATGGATGGCTGGGTGCTTTGAGGAACAGATGAGTTTTATCTGCCTGTTGGAAGATGCACTAATTAGGGGACAGGCAGATGGTGCGTGGGAGGTCATTCCAATGGAGGGCGGCAGTCGGGGAGAAACCTTGGATTCTGAAGTAAGATGAGTAGATCAGAGTGGAGGAAAGCCATTGGCCGATTGCAGGGAAAGGGATGGAGTGTGAATGGAGAGGAGGTTGGAGATGTATGGGCAGTGGAGTAGGAGAGGACCTTGTAGATGAGGGTAAGAAATTTGAAAGGATTCTGTAGGAGAAGGGGATGTAGAAGAGCAGTGGCAGGAGAGAAAGATGAGTCTCGTAGCCATGTTGAGCGTAGACATGAAGGGGGCGGGGAGAAGAAGGTTACAGTAAGCAAGATGGGAAATGATGAGTGAATGGATAATGGTTTTAGTGGCATCCTTAGATAGGAAGGGCTGGATGCATGCGATGCCGCAGAGTTGGAAGCAACAGGATTGGGCAAGAGATTGAATTTGGGGCAAAGAAAACTTGGGGAACAAAAGAGATGGTGGTGTTGTTAAAAGTGATAGAGAGATCAAGATGGGATGAAAATCTAGAAGGAGGGAAGATAATGAAATTGGTTTTGGCTATGTTAATTTTGAGAAAACATGAAGACATCCAAGAGGAAATGACAGATATTCTGTAATATACATGAGGGGGGATCAAGAGAAGAGATGTACAATTGAATGTTATTGGTGTAAAGGTGATATTTCAGAAAGAAAGAGGTTATGAGTTCACCCAGGGAGGTAGAGTACAGTGGAAAGAGTAGAGGTTCAAGAACCGAACACTGAGGTACAAGTTACACTTAGATTTAGCTGAGAGTAGGTCGTTAGTATCTTTGGCCAAGGTTGCTTCAGTAAGTGGAGGAGAAGCTGAATTGGAAAAGGTCAAGAAGGGAGTTGTCCGAGAGGTGCCTAGTGAGGTGGTTGCTACCTTATCGAGTAATTTAGAGGCAAAGGGAAGAAGTGAGATGGGGCGGTAGTTAGCAAGTGAGGTGGCGTCATGATTGGGTTTTTTGAGAATGGGAGAGATAAGGGCATGTTTAAAGGAAGAGGGGATAATGCCAGTGGAGAGTGACAGATTGAAGAGGTGAGCAAGAGGAGAAAGGGAATGGGATCCAGGAGGCAGGTAGAAGGGGGGTGTTGAAAGAATGAGGGGATGGATTTCTTCACCCGATGTAGGGCAGAAGGAGCACCAGGGTTGGTTAAAGGAATGCGGAGCAATGAGGGTGGCAGGAGAATGATCCAAGGAGGAGATGTTGAGTCCTGATAGCCTTAATTTTGGAGAAGAGAAAGAAGGCAAAGTCAGTGGCAGAGAGGGAGAACAGGATGGGGGGGGAGTTGAACATGGCAAAGAGGCAGTGTGGATTATAGGACTGAATAGAAATAAGGGACTTAAAGAAGGATTGTTTAGCTCGGGAAGTGGTGGAGCTGTAGGAAGAGAGGATAAATTTGAAGTGAAGGAAGTCGGCCAGAAAGCGAAATTTCCTCTGGAGGCACTCGGCAGCAAGAGCGCACTTCTGGAGAAAGCTGGTGAATTTGGAGTGCCAAGGTTGGGGTATCAAGTGGCAGCGACAAACAGAAGAGGCAGGGGTGGCAGCATCCAGGGCAGTGGTTAGGGAGTGGTTGTAGAGGGAGGTCATCTGGTTAGTGCATGCAGGGTGGGAAGAGGGCAAAGGAGAGCTCCAAGAGAGGAGAAGATTAGAGTAGAGTCAAGAGCTTCAAGATTGCACTTAGTGAGGATAGTTTTAGGTGGGGGGAGCAGTGGAGGAGGATAGAGTGAAGGAGATGAGATGGTGGTCAGAGAGTGAGAAGGGAGAGATAGAGAAGTCAGAGAGAGCACATTGATGAGAGAAAACAAGGTCAAGGGAGTACCAAGACAGTGGGCGGGGGAAGAGGTCCACTTAGTGAGACCAAAGGAGGAAGAAAGGACGAGAAGTTTGATGTAGGCAAGGTCAGTGGTGTTATCAATAGGGATGTTAAAAATTCCTAGGATGATGGAGGGGAGGTCAGATGAAAGGTAGTGGGGAAGCCAGGCTGCAAAACGGTCAAAAAAGAAAGGAGTGGGGCCAGGGGGACAGTGACTGCGAGACGGAGATGGATGAGGGAGAAAAGATGAATTGAGTGGACTTCAAAGGAGGAGAAAGAGAGGGAAGGCACAATGAGAATAACCTGAAATGTACAGTTAGGGGATAGGAGGAGGCCCACACCACCTCCTGAATGGTCATCCGTTCTGATGGAGTGGGTGAAGGAGAGGCCCCCATGGGAGAGAGTGGCAAGGGAAGCAGTGTCAATAAAAGAGAGCCAAATTTCAGTGATAGCAAGAAGGTTAAGAGAGTTTGTGGATAGAGGGCAGTTTATTACTGATGTGTCACGATCTGCCTCCTGCAGCTCCTGTTTGCCAAGTACTATGCTGGACTTTTGAATTTATATGTATCCTGCGTGCAGTACCACTGGTCCACCAAAGGGGCCACTGTGGTACTTGGACTGCCCTCCTACCTGCCAGAGCTAAGCTCATTACTCCGGGATGCTTAGCATCTGACCCTGGTCTATAAAGACTGCTTTCCCCCACCAATCCTTGCCAGTTCATCTGTTGCCTTGACCTCTGCTGGTTCTCCTGTGAATTATCCTTTTTTGACTGCCTGGTCTTGACCTCTGCTTGTCCCTCCATTTTGGCATCTCTTCCTTTGACCCCTTACTCGGCTTTGTTATGACAGCACACACAGTTCACATTCTGTTTCCAGTATCTCCTGTGTATCAGCCCGCAGACTATTGCATCCTGTGTGTCATCTCCACTATCTAGTGGTAATGCCTCGACGGAGCATCACATTCTGTGTCCAGAATCTCCTGTATATCAGTTCACAGACTATTGCATCCTGTATGTTATCTCCTTGCTATAACGGCCATACTCTGCTAACTTTTCATGTCTTACCATTTATTGCATCACTTACCTATGTAACCCCTGTTAAATAAAAAACACTTTGTTCCACTTAAATTTTCTCAGTGGTTTTTATATTGGAAATCCTGACAGTATGAACTGGCCATAAAAAAGTTGCACGCTTTCCACCCTCCTTTGAGGATTCCCAGGGTGTTGTTTTTTTTACTCAGAAATTAAATGTCCAGGGACAATGGCTACCATTTCTTCTGAAATTACCCTCTTACAGATGCTTCAAGTGGGCATTCTCTATCTCTGCTTTCAAATTTCTCAGGTCTCTTCTTTGTTAATTAAGGTGCTTAAACACCTTGCCGTCTCCATTCCTAGTATTTCTTGCTCCAATACCAACCTGCAGTGACAAATCCTTTTCCCAGGGAGAAAGCCATTTATCTTGCGATAAAGGGGAATCAAGATATGCTTGGTAGAAATGGATCCACCCAGGAAACAGCCTAATTTTGTTTCTCCCAATTCAAATTCTGCTGAATTAGTGCAAATAGCACCTCTTAATAATGTTTCTACAAAACATCAATTAACCAAGTACCACTGTGTAGCAAACTCTAGGTTTACAGGTGCTCCACGCCCCCACCTGACTGAAGAGGAGCGATGGCGGAGAAGGACTAATAAATTATGTCTCTACTGTGTCAGTGATATACACTTCTTACAAAACTGTTCACTCCATAGACCACGACAGCCTACAGAACAGTTTTCAGTTTGCTCCCCTTCTCATCCTGAATTTGTTCACACATCACTATCTGTTTCTACATTACAACCTGACATTCTTAGTTCCTGTCACCTGTACTGAGGTGCCAGTTTTAGCTGTCTGTTCCGAGGTGTCAGCCTCTGCCTCCAGTTTCACGCAGCCAACTTCTGCCTCCTGTTCCGAGGTGCCAACCTCTGCCTCCACTCCAGGGACATTGCCTGCTCCAGCGGGGGTGCTGCCCTTACAGCCTGCTCCAGAGAGGGCCCTGTCCCTCCAGTCCTGTCCATAGAGGCCCATGTCCCTCCGGTCCGCTCCTGAAACTTTGCATGCTGATCAGCCCGAGTTGCCATTCCATGCGGTTCAGCCCGAGTTGCCACTCCATGCGGTTTAGCCCGAGTTATCACTTGGCGCTGACTGCTCTGAGGCTTCTCACAGTACTGTCTGCTCTGAGGCTTCTCAGAGCTGTTCCTTCCAAGTCGTGTGCCCATTCCGGGCCTCCTTCCAAGTGGTCCGCCCAGTCCAGGCCTCCTCCCAAGTCGTCTGCCCAGTCTGGGCCTCCTTCCAAGTCATCCGGCCAGTCTGGGCCTCCTTCCAAGTCGTCTGCCCATTCCGGGCCTCCTTCCACATCGTCCGCCCAGTCAGTGCCTCCTTCCAAGCCATGTGCCCAGTCCGAGCCAAACTTTCTCACTCCATTTTAGGACAATTTAGTGAGCCCTATTGCCATCCCACTCTGGGACCTGTGTTCTAAACCCAATTCTCCTCCCAAGGATACGACTACACCATCATTCAATGGGGACATTTAATACCCTTCTAAAATTTTGTATATCTTATTTTCACTATGTAGCTGACTTCCTAGATACCAAACAAAAGCAAATGTTTTACCTGTTATCCAACTTTCCAGGGAAAGCTCTGGAATGGACAAGCGCTTTCATTGAAGCCAAAGATCCCATCTTGTCTGATTTGCAGCTTTTTACTGATGCAGTGATCAAAGAATTTGCTCCAGCACTTGCCAGTTCTACTCCCAACGCTTCTTCTATGACACTTTCTTTATATTCTATGCCACTTTCTTTATGGGCAGCACGGTGGCTCAGTGGTTAGCACTTCTGCCTTACAGCACTGGGGTCATGAGTTTAATTCCCAACCATGGCCTTACCTGTGTGGAGTTTGTATGTTCTCCCCGTATTTGCTTGGGTTTCCTCCAGGTGCTCCAGTTTCCTCCCACACTCCAAAAACATACTAGTAGGTTAATTGGCTGCTATCAAAATTGACCCTAGTCTGTCTCTCTCTGCCTGTATGTGTATGTTAGGGAATTTAGACTAAGCTCCAATGGGGCAGGGACTGATGTGAGTGAGTTCTCTGTACAGTGCTGCTGAATTAGTGGCGCTATATAAATAAATGGTGATGATGATGATATACCAATGTTGTGATGTTAAAATGTAGTCTTCTAATTATTTTTTTTACAGAAGAACCACTCCACCTGCACATTATTGCTACAAAAAATAGAAAAAAAACAAAACAAAAATCAATAACTAAATATCTGGAGAATATATTTATAATTTTTAAAGTTTTGTTAATTGTTAATTTTGCTTATTTGATTATAAAAATGTTTGTTTAAATAAACCTTTGTATGTGTGATTTATATTTTTAAATCAAATGCGTAATAGTGAGACATATTTGTTAGTAAAGTATAATATAAAGGGGTTTTTGTTAGCATGGAATAGTGCAGGTTGGTGAAGTAATACACATAAAGGGTTACTAAGCAGTAATTTTCATGAAACGTGTGTACAGTAGTAATATGGTGAATTGGGGTAGTTAAGGAATTGCACACATGTGCATTCATATGTGAATTAGTACTAAAGAAGCATGTAGTGAAATAAGGTGCAATTGCTCCAAAATCACATAGAAGAGCAAATAAAAATGCAATGACGCTTGCGGTACATTTTACTTCAATTAAGTGAGTTACAGCCTCATTCATCAAGAAACGTATTCCTCATGTACACTTGTCTTTAAATAGAGATATGTGTATGCACTGGTTACGTGCATTTTAAGAAATGCAAATTGCCAATTAGAATCGTATTGCTTTCCTAGAAGAATTAGCCTCACAATGTTTCATTATGTGCCCAGGTATACTCATTTGTCTGCATATTACATTCAAAGTTCTTCCTGCCCCTGAAAAATCAATCTGCACCTAGCTTTGCAGACACAATTGAGATGGGCATGGTGAATAGGGTGAAATGTTACTTTAAAGTCCAAACTACTAACACTTTAGTACCACACCCTTTACTAATTTAAACTTTAAAATATTACCTCCTAAAACACTGCTCAGTTTAGCTTAATATATGACTTACACATATAAAATTCCCCCTGAATTAGCGCAGCGTTAAAGCTATTACCGTTAATACGGCAATTTCAACCCGGCTTTCGAGCTGCGAGCAAAAAGCCGGCGTTGAAACTACCGTAATAATGGTAATTAAGAGCATTACCGTTATTATGGTAATAATGCGCAAGCCACATTACTTTTATCAGTAACGTGGCCAATTGAATTCCCCCTTCATGTATTCTGGATACCACCCTGGTGTAGCTTCTAACATGAACACATAGGGGCGTATTCAATTGTTGGCGGAAATGCCGAAAATCCTGCGCTCCGTGCACGATTACCGTTATTATGGTAATCGTGCGTGGAAAAACAGTTAATACGGTAATTTACTCACTGGATTTCAGCTCGCAGCTCCCTGAACCGCGAGCTGAAATCCAGCTAGATTTTACCGTATTAACTGTACTAGTTTTAACACCGCGGGACTTCTAAAGAATTGACTATGCCCCTTAGAGAATTTTTAATACAAATGAAAACTGGGCATCAATTTGTGTCACAGTTTGTTACTTAAATATGTGTGACTAATTGTATGTTAAGAGAGATGACCTGCACTAATTGTACTTTAAGAAGGGTTACCTGTGTGCTTATAATATAAGCTCATTAGTTGTAGTGACCTTAGCTCAAGCAGGTCTCCCTTTGGAATCGTGTCAGACATGTCCCCACGGGAGAGCTGAACGCACCTAGGTCACTTAAACTACTAACCTTTTTCTTACTTGTGGAGGAGGGAAACCCTCGCACATAGCTTCTAGCAGCACAGCGACACAAATACATAGATAAGCGCTGGTCTTAATAAACTTACTTTTTTTTAATCGAAATTAAACATGACACACCGTAAATCGAATAAAAGATTTGACACTCAATTTGTACATGACATCAAAAAAGAAAATTTATACTTTTTATAATATAAGCTATTTAAAGACCACGTTGGTCTTGTTGGTGGTGGGGGGCGTCCCAAAACTTGAAATGCCATTAGCACTACATATTAATCAACCTACAACAACCTTTAGAATGAATATGTGGAAGGAAACGTAGGACCTTTATCTAAACCAGAAAACATTTCTTGATGGTATACTCAAAACATTTCAATTAGTATTAGCATTTGGTAACATTCATGCTCTATGTCCATTAAGGAGACACATCAGAAAACCTGCTACAGGCATAATCTATTAAAACAGCCTTATGTTCCATGTAATGCCGCTCTGTCAGCCTGTGGCGATGAGCTACAGAATACATCAACACATTGTATAAATATGAAAAGCGCATCTAAAGCCACTATGGTGCATTATGGTATTGCTCAATGTTGTTTAATGGGATAGGACAAATCCATAGAGAGCCTTAACATTTGCAGTTCTGGACCACAGAGTGATGGATTCACCATAATAAACAGCTGCCTCGGGCACTTCTGCAGAGATGTGCTGGAGACAGACCAGTACAGACAGCTATGTAACTTTTACTCTGGCTGAATCTGAGTGATGTCATTGTGGTAAATGGGTAATGTGCAGAGATAGGAGTGAATTCTGTCTGTATATTCCTTAGCATGTCAAAACCATACATAGAGTTTTAGACAGATAAACCCACAATGCTTACAAGAACAGGAAGGACAACTACAGAAAAATTGTATGATATACATCTTTATATAGTTGCTAACTGTCACCAGTCTGCAGAAATGGTTATCATGTCTATAGAAGAAAAATAACCAACTGCACAGTACCACTTCTCTGTATGTTGGTGGCACTTCTTAAATTGAGGTTAACCTTTGTTAAAAATTTGTATATAAGCATACTTTAATAGTACAATGGTTATGTTACATTTAGAGGTGTAGTCTTCTATATCTTTTTAATCCATATAAAACTAACAAGCGCATCTTCCCTGGAAATTGTATTGAAAGGGGTGTCAATAATTTGGAACATATTATGCAGAAGAGAGTAGCAGTACATGGCCCATGCTAGTAGTGTATAATAGATTATTTATATAGTAGTACTTTTTTGTTGGTCAGTGAGCACTGAAATGGACATTGAATGGTCTACTCATATATTGGAAACTTGGAAGTGGCCCCCATATACTCTACAGAACTAGTGTGGAAGTTATGGAGCTCACACCTCCGTGCCCTTAATTAGATTGCATAGGACAAATTTGTGAAACAATGTAACAGAACAAAATAAGTATATATAGCTATGAAATTAAGTACCTGGAAAAAAAGTTATGTAGGACACAAGGAAGTCTGGATACTTGCATTAGAGTCTGTTAGTCATTTGATAATGCAACTCTCTTAAGTGAAAATTTTTTCCAATTTGAAGATCTCTGTGTTTGTAAGCAATCTGAGCAACAGTACACAGAAATTGTGAGGATGTCATCTCAAAGGTGGGATGCTTGTCAGTGACTACATTATCTAATGTGTGTAGGATACAAACATCTGTAATCCAAATTTTAGGAGTTATTTATGAACTGGAGGAACACCAAAATGAACTATGAGGCGGCACACAGCCTGTAGCTTTGACAAATATAGTTCTTTCAAGGAAGTCATCTGTAGCCTTGGTCATCTTCACTCTGCAACCTTAATAGATCCTGGTATGTGACAACAAAACACCTGCAGTTTGCATTTGGCCACCAGAGCACTATTGTTTATAGAACAATTACTTCTGTGCTATGAGGGTGAAGATATTCTGATTTTTCCTCTAAGCTTTATTTGCTTATAACAACAGAATGGGCTTGAAAAACCTGACAAACACCATGATGGACCAGTCTTCCATTATCAATTATTAGCTACTCACATAGATCATGGCATATCCTCCAGAAAATGAGACCTGACCGCACACTGCTCTCTATAGTGTCTCTATAGTGGCAAGAAACAACTGCCTTTCAACAACTACCCATTCAACATATCAAACTTCCACAGCTTAATGAGACTCAGCATCCAGTTAATTATATAATAGATTCAGCAATACTTTACTGTTCAACTTAGCAATAACATGTTTAAGATGTTCCTGCGATGCTATCATTACATATTACTTGTCATAGGAAGACGGTGTAAGAATAGCAACATGTCTTCATTACTGTCTCCTTCCTTTTTCTGTCCAATTAACAGGTTAGGAAATTTTTTAGCAAATGCTGTTTTTCACATATTTTCTATGCAAATCTAGGAATTAAGCATACACTGTATGTGCTGAATGGATTAATCTGCCGCTTCAGATTTTGAAGATCAGAAAGCAGCTATAAACCTTTCTACAAAGCTGATCTCTCCAGCAATCCACTTAATCCTTACCACCACCACCAAAAAAAAGTGATCGGATATCAGGAGTGAGACAAATCTTAATTTTTATATTTCCATAATCCCATTGTTCAGTAATACAGTACTTCAATACCTTATAATGTTTATGACTATTCCATGCATCCTTTCATACCTTAAAATTTAGTTTTGCATGGAATTTAATTTGTTAAGACAAAATAGAGATTTCTAACAACCTGGAGACCAGAAGAGTTCATAAGGTCCAGCGTTGCTCTGGTCTTGGGTTGGCTCTGGTCTCTAGGGTTGCATAGGAGTTGTGTTCTCCAAATTAGGGTTCATTAAACCCTTTGATGTAAGCAAAGACACTCAATGTGAATGTTAGGTGGTTCTTGTCTCTCATCCAAAGACTGCTTTATCAGTGCGTTATTGGGGTCCATGTGTATACATGCACAATGGAATCAGAAAGCCCAGATTTGCAGTTTCACTTCCATTTAATAAACACACACACACAGACACAGGATATAGAACTAACCCTAGTATATGGCTTGTTTTTTATATGCATTATTAAATACTACATAGTTTAATTAATAAATAAACATTCTAAGAATAAAGCATTTTAATGCTTTTGATCTATTAAAGCAATCCTTTTTAAAAAGGGTTCGGCATGTACATCATTGGTGGTAAACCCTTTGATGTGTAGGGCGATGCAATAATGATCCCAAATGCTGGTTGAAATGGGAGTAGGCAATAGGACTCTTTACCCTTATATAAATAGATTTTGCCTAGATTTCTGTCAAACAGCAGAGGAACATGGCGACGTTAACGGAGGAACAGGATGAAGAGAGGATTTGGGTGGAGTGCGGGAAATTACGGAGCGGGCCCATAAGTGCAGAAACGATCATTCTTTTTGCTATTGATAGCCAGTAAAGAGGAAGAGATTGTGCATTTTAAGGTGTGACCCTTGCTATGTGCTGTTTACATTCTGCAGACCTGACAGTGTTTGTGTCTCATCTTATATTGGAAGATTTGCGCCTCTGTGTTGTGCATCGGTGGAGAAGAGAATTCCAGGCATAGTCTGAGCAATATAATAAAAAGCTTCACGCAACAAATATTATCTCATGTAATAAAGAAAATCCACATATTCCCACATTCCCATGATTGAGGGAAGCCATGGATTGGCCTAAACTGAGCAGTATTTAAGGAGAAAAATGAAATTGTTAATTTTACTACAAGAAGGAGTACTAAAGAGGTTTTTATGTGACAGTTACAATTTTGCCCAGTGTGGCTCTGAAGATATATTTTTATCGGGTGCACTTTGTAAATTACCTTCGCTGTAATAACTAGCTAAGAACATTGGTGTCCCAACAATTAAGTCCTGAGTAAAAATAAATGAAACCCCAGTACTTCTATTCACACAGATTTAATGTGCAAATTTTGCAAATTGCAGTTTCTCCCAGTCTGTGATTCACTTCAATTTGTTGATCTGAATCAATGAAGTGTGAATTATCCTTGCTCAGCTTTGCACATTGTAAAAGACCACCTAAATGGTCAAGTTAGCATATCTCAAAGGGTTTACTTAACAATGTAGCAATTATGGCAAAAATATGTCTTATGGAAACAAGTTGCAGAAATTGTATTTCTTCTAAATTTATGTCATGTTATATCTATCACAACAGTACATTTTTAAACATTGCAGTTAATTATTTCTGTGAATCTTACATGGGAGATAAGTTTAAGAATCATTTATTATTGATTATTTTCCATATTTTAAGAGGGTCACTCTGCATTTTTCAGGTACAATTGCTCCAGCAGCACTGTACAAACATTCAAACAATACACAAGAACATAGCTAGGAAAGCATTTCAGTGGCTAATTTTGATCATTGTGACCACAGGTCAAATGTCCGCCAATGATGCATATAATCCTGAACTTGAAAATACTGTAGGTCAATTCATGTATGTTTCCACCATCTACTATCTATAAATTACAGAATTGGGTAACTTTTTATCCTCTTTTTCAGAAACCTCTTCTTTATTCCAATCAAAAATTTTTTTACATTGTTAGTAGATTTTCTGATTTACTAATAATTATTTTTTATGATAATTTGCTGAATTTTAATTTTACATTTACTATCACTGATATCAAGTTGTTGTGTACACATGGATGTATTTCTTCTGAGATATTACCTTTTCTTGTTTGTACAAGCTATTAACTAGTTGGAGGGATTGGGGACTATTCTCCTTCTGCTGGGGATCTTTGAGAACATGAGCAGGAATCTACACGGGGATGAGGATCGTTGGAACCCGCCCACGTTTGTTTTATTGCGATCTACTACGTGTAGTTTCTGGTACAGTGATGTTGTAGGCTATATACATGATTCCTCCATGTAAGAAAAAAATATTTATTCTAATTATTATATAAGTGTCATGTATAATAATTAAGAAGTTTTTAAAATGATAGTATGCCAGATCCTGCTTTCTCTTTTTTATATGTGCACTACTGAATCCTAAACTGAGAGAAAGAGGTTGGCAGTGTCTTGGACATTGATATTTGCTACAGACTCATGCATTAAAGAGTAAATGCATATAAAATGTTTGATTGGTTGGAGGGTGGGGGGGGATTTTCTTCTAAGGTGACAGTGTAGGAAAAGAGAAGATCACTTTCTGCACAGTAGTATAAAAGAATATTTTCTTGGTATCATAGAACAAATTGGGTGTCTGTTTTTTTTTAAACATTATTGCACTATATTATTTTGTTTTCTTCTTTTTAATTAACGGCTATCATGGAGGAATAATAGGAAAAGAATGGAGGAGAGAAAAAAAGAGAACTAGAAGTGAAAAGTAAAGGAAAGAGATTGGACATTTTAAGTAATTTATTAATTATATTGTGAAACACAGTTTAACTGAGTGCTAAGGCTTTTCACTCATTTTTTTATGATTGTATTAATTCTAGTAAAATTTGTGGTGGCACTTTTAGTGAAAAATTTGGCAGCTGTTATAGGAGCGCTGGTTCTGCCAGATGATTATAATTTATTGAATCTACTTGTAGTTGAGTACAGACGTGCATATGTCCGAACTATGTGCATTTGTTTTTAAAAAATGCACAATACATTTATTTTGCGTTCCTTAATGAATCAGGCCCTAAGTGTTTTGTTTTGCTTTTGGATTTCACAAAATGTTAAAAATTTATTTAAAAATGTTAAAAAACAACCTCAGAAAATGATGTACTTTCAAGCGATATTTGTAACTCCATAGGCTCCATCTAGTAGACAGTAGTGACAAGGAAACACTTTGTTGCTCTTGCTATTGAAACTTAGGGGGGAATGTTGTTCAGGGGTATATCCATAATTAGCAATTTACAATGCCTTTTATCAAATTCCCAAATCTATTAAGGAGAATTCGCTATAAAAAGCTCTACCTTTTGAAACCTCTCAAAAATAAAAATCTACAAACATCGTAAAATCACAGAAATGACCTATTACTGTGTGGTAATGCATGGACTAGAAGGAATCTAGTAATCATCAATTTAATACATGTCCATGGGGTATAAGATAATGAAGGATATTGGGACCCATGGAGTGGCAATTTTGTTACTATGGTAACTTCAGTATAATAATGGATCAATGTCACTTATGTTAAGTTATTTTTTTTTAAAAAATTAAGACACAAATAACATCAATTTGAATAGAATACTCCCCAAACCCTGGTTTACCACTGTATTTAAAATGAAATACAAAATCTTCTTTTCTTCTTTTTTTATCTGAAGCAGTCCAATGGGAAATACAATTCTTTTGTTCTTTGTTTGTTCTTGAGCCACCATAGTCCAATGGAAAATAAACATTAATTCTGTTTTGGTCCATTGTAGTCCATTGGGTGGTGTTTTTTGTCTCCTTCCTGGCTGGATGTGAAGTATGTGTCTCCATCCTGGGTCAACTTGTAATATGATTATTTGTCTCCATTCTGGGTGAATATATGTAGTATATGTTCTGCTCTGTCCTCTGTGGAATATGTGTTTCTCTCCTGGATTTATGTGTAGTATGTGTCTGTCCATGTGACAGGTGGATGCGGAATATAAGTCTTAGCCCTGTAGTGTGTGTTTGCCTCTATCCAAGGTGGATTGCAGACTACTGAATAATCCTCTATGTTCCCATTCTGGGTGGATGTGTCTTATGTGTTTGTCTCTATTTTGTGTAGATGTGTAGTGTATGTTAGCCTCTGTTCTGAGTAGATGTGCAGTATGAGTGTGTGTCTCTGTCACAAATTTATGTGCAATGTGTTTATCTCCATTCTGAGTGTATGTGTGTACTGTAACAGTGGATTTGCAAAGTGCCTATCTTCTTGGGGAGATGTGTGCTCAGGGGGGTTCTTTATAAAGCATGCAACTTATTACTTTAATGGTAGACAAAAGTTAACTGTTCACCCATGAGGACCTGTATATCAATTGATTTATTTTCTTAGAGTAGATTCTAAATCATTTTATCCTTTCAAACGTGAATGAACAAAAAAAGATTTATGCACTTCAGTAGGTACACATGATAAACGTGTCTACTCATTGTGGTGTGAACACTAGATATTCTATCATTTCCTTCTTTTATACATTGGTGTGCCTCAAAAATATCCTGTCAGTTTGATCTCAGTAGTTGAGAGTAACAGTGTTAACCTTTTTGTCTTTGGTTCAAAATTCTCATTCATGTATTCTGGTCATAATACCTTACTTGACTGTCTTGGTCCTGCTTTACATTTTGTTTGTACAATAACCTGGTCTGTCTAAATGAATATTGCTTAATAATAATATTTTTATTTTTAAAAAAAAGAGGAAGGTTGTTTCCTCTCAAGAATCCCAGTTTACTATGAGACTGGCAACTATCGAGGAGCTAAAATTGTGAAATCTGTAATGGTATTTGGAAACTCAACCATTGCAAAGAGTGGAAAAAGATAACATTATTCAGTGCTTTATTTTCACTTTAGTCAACACATTTCTAAAACATTGATGTAAGAATTCAATTACACAGCTCTATCAAATTATTGATCTAGTAGGAAAACACAACGTGTATTATTCTTGACAATACCTATATTTAGTGTGCCTTAATGAATCAGGCCCTCTCTGTTTTGTTTTGCTTTTGAATTTCACCATTTTTATTTATTTATTTAAAAATATAAAAAAATAACCTCAGAAAATCATGTAATTTTAAGCTATTTTGTTCTTATTCATTTAGATTTATATAATTTACATCAATGGAAACCAAGTTACAGTCTATTTATATATAATTTTCTAGGATTTCAGTGTCTTCATGTTTGTGCTAATACAATTTCTCGCAATGGACTCTGTCTTGCTGGTGGAAGCAGTCATCCAGTTCTAAGTTATACATTTTCCATACCGCCACTCCTAAATTTACACTTCATCCATATATATATATATATATATATATATATATCTATATATATATATATACATATATATATATATATATATATATATATATATATATATATATATATTTTTTTTTATATGTATATAATATATATATATGTAAAGCCATTACATACTCTTGTGGCTCATATACACCGAGCACACAATTTCCACACAAACACAGTCTATTGGTTTGAAGTGCATTCCATGGCACATTAAGTACAGATTGAATGCACCCTCATAAACAGTATCAATGATAACTGTACACAGTGCACAATCAGCACACACAAGTGGTTGTGAACTAAGAACTTTATACCATGTGGACAAGTTGGCATCACATCAAATGAATCTAGGACCTGGGTATTAACATATTCAAGAGACTTTACAAGGCCTTTTGTTAGCTTGTTCTGGTATGAGTCCTATTTCTCTCTTTGGGGATATATGTTTTAATAAAATTGTTATATAGTTTTTATCCATTCTACATTTACTTTCCATTGAAGGTGTATGGTTGGTAATTCCTACCACATATCAACAGTATTTCACTATGTAGTATTTTTATCACGTTCATAATTTGGCATCTGGAGAAATACAGGAAAGCAAGAATGCTATTTCACCTATAGAAGATCCTCGCAAAAGTCTATTCAGAAGAAATTCTTTCACAAGATATCTGTGAAAGATCTGCTTCCTACTTATGCCACGTGAGTGTGATACCACATGTTTTAAATGAGATATTTCCAACTGTAATACAGAACTTCACTATATACACTTGTTTTCCCTTTTTGTGAGATTTATCGATTCAAGGACTGCTTGAGAATACTGGATAAGACACATATTTGCATTGTATTGTGGACACTTTGAACTTTCGAATGTCATTTTTGTTTGTAAGCAATATTGTGGTTTTTATGTAGTGTTTAGCGACATTGCTAGATTTATTTGGTGTATTTTGTTATTTATGTAGGATAATCCCCTATTTCTAGTAAGCCAGCTTCCCACTAGTGTGAATTCCTACGGATACCACATTTTTGTATTTTATTTTGCTAGCACGCACAAGTCTTCATGTGAACTCTAGACAGACCATAGATGCAGAATGCACTTATTTTTTTAAAATATGTGGTTTGTCCTCCACCCCCTATTAATGCTTATTTGTACTATGAATGTTCTGTGTACAGTAATCAATCATTTATTTTCCCAGGTGCTTCCAAGCTGCTGCTACCGAGCACTGAAACACAATCAGGGCAACTGACCACACTTTAGCTACATGTATCATGATTGTGTGTATATACCCTGTTTTAATCTCCATTGCTTCTGCTTTATATTTTTTTCACTACCAGTTCATGTATCAAATGTATCATTCTTAATATTGCTAATGAGCTTCACACTCATCTTTCAGCTTCAGGATATATAGGGACTGATAGACAAGAAAAAAAACATGACCCATGTTTTACAAAGCAGACCAACCAGACGCATCAAAAATAATAAAAATATTGTGAGCTATTAATTTTGTGGCTAAAGACAGATAAAAAATGCTGCAATTTACCTAATTTAATTATTGTTATGCAGTGCATCAGGTGTTAGGGAGGGAAATAATTCAATCAATTCTTTAGAAAATTCAATAAAGAAGTAAAGAGAAACATTACCTAAGGAGAAAGAAAATAAAGATTTGTCATATGAGCCCTCTGAGGGCTATTACCACTCACATAAACTGAAAAAGCAGGTATGACATCTTGCTCATGAATAGGGGCTTTTAACCTATCAGTCGGCATTGAAAACATGGCCGATTTCACACAGGGACAACGTACCTGATTATCTTTTGACTGAATTTATCTGGGTTTAGTAGGGTAGTTTATGATAAAGTGTTTTATTCTGTATTTTAAATCAAATCATTAAAGGTAATTGAAACTTACAAATATATATATTTTATGCTATTGCTCAGTACAGGCTAGGAGCAAACTTTATGGAGCTGGTCCATTAATGAACACAGATTCCGAAATGTGCCTTATTTTGCGTACAATCACTCTGCGCATGGCAAGAAACCTACCATAGTGAATTCAATAATGTTCATTTCATCCTTGAGCTCAAAGGACATACTACAACGTACGATTTCAGGGGCAGAACAGGGAGGAGAAGGAGTCGTTTAACATAACTGCAGTACAGTAAAGGCATGCCTTGGTTGACTGTGCTGTGAAGGGGGTAATGTAAGTGTTACCCCCTTCACAGCGACTGCGACTGCATCGTGGTTATCGGTGACGCCGTCAGCTGGTGCCGACTTCTTCAGAGATCGCCATGACTACCAGTCGGTTTACACAGAAGTCGTCCTGCACGCTGGTCGGGGAAGGAGCCCTTCGGTCTCTCCACATCGTAGTAAGTAGTGTTGAAATAATGAGGACCATTCTTTCGTACCCAACCCGTTTTGTCCATAGTGTTTAGACTCCACAGGGGACCCCAAAGTCTACAATGCATAGTGAAATTTTTGTACCTTTTTGCTATCCATGGGTGCAAGAGGCTGAGGTTGCTGCCAGGAGAAAGATGATCATTGACTTTTGTGTTCATACTAATCAATAAATATACTCAGTAATCAGTGTTTACAGAACAGTATCTGGCTACTATTAATTTTGGAGATAATTACTGTAGTGATTAGAAATGTTAGGTTGAAGGATAAGTTGCTCTAATGAACAGTTACGCACTTAGTTTAATTGTGAATGGCTATGGTGGTGAGTGTGACTCACTGTGGGAGATATGAGTATAATCCTGCAGGTGATTATCTGATTATGATAGATATGATTAGTTCACTTGAACTGTATAGTTGATGTGTGTAGGTCCCCACTTATCCAAGTGTTGGCTGCATCCTATGAGGTTGCCAGCTGGGAACAAATTAAATCATATATACATATTATAAAGTAATATGATATCAGGATGACAGCGGGCTACAGAGGAGCACCTGGAGGAGGCAGCCTTTTCTACAACCTTCCAACAATCCCTTACTTCATCCCCTGAGAAAGAGTCCTTGGCAGCATTTTGGAAGGAACCACTCATAATTATGGATGTGTCCCTGGAGAAACCCCCAAGTGGAATAGCAGGAGGAGACAGTGATATCCCAGACCCATGGTAGAGAATGTAGGTATTTTGATTTAATAATCCATATTATGTGGTTTTACAGCATAAAAGTCGAGGCCTTTCCTTGCTTAATGTGTATTCTACAGGTGTCTGAAAACATGGGGTTTGTTGCCCCCCCCCCAAGATAGCATGTGCATGTGGCTTCAAAACACAGTCCTCAAGCTCGTTCTGTGTTCGGAATAAGATGAACATTGCAGAGAATTTTTTAATGTACCACCTCTGAACTCTACTGATCAAGAAAAATGTGGAAACAAACTAGATCCATAGAGCTAAGATATGTTTACACAATGTCATAAGATTGCAATTGTAAAATGATTTTTTTCAGGTGGCAAAAAAATACCACCCACCCCATACTTTGCTTAGAAAAATTACAAAATATATTTAAAAAAAAAATAAAAAAAAATGTCACAGATACATTAGTTTTAGTAATATATGTGATTTTTTTTTTTGTACTAAACGTTTATTTTCAAGTTTTGGTTAAAAAAAAAGTTTTATTTTTTTAAAGTAAACATGTACTAATGTGATAGAGGTATGTACTATATGTTGAAACTACGTCTTGTAACAGTACAGGTTGGTGTGGTAATGCCTCATACAAAGGGTTAATAAGCAGTGTTAGTATGGTAATTATGGAATAAAACATGAGTGTAAGGAAGGATTTACATGCCTGCTTGTTCCTCTGTCAATTGACAATACAAGTGCATGTCGTACGGAATAGTATGTCGGCCGGTGAATTAGATTGAGAAGCAAATAAAGACGCAGAGCTACGTGCGTCAATCTTTATGTCACGTGAGTTCCTCCAGTATTCAACGTATTGGCTGAATGCACTTGATCTTGAATATGGATGTGTGTATGCTCAGGTTTTCTAAAAAACACACATTGGGCCTGTGTCATTAAGGAAAGTAAGGCAAAAAGAGGAGTAAATTTGATCCTGGACAAACCATGTTACAATGCAAGGGTTGAAAATTAGTTTATTATTTTGCATGTAAGGAAAATACTGGGTGATTTTTCATGTAGAACACAAATAGCTTGATTTTTACACTGAAATTTAAGGTTGAGCTAGGACATGCCTTACCCCAACTATAAATCTGCCATCACATTTTAAATTTACCTCCCCTCCAATGTAACATGGTCTTGCCAAGGTACAAAGTTACTCCTTTTTTTTACTTTACTCTCCTTAATGATTCAGGTCTATTATGTTCATTTTGCATTACTTGCATTCCTGTCATTTGTTTTATGAATTTAAGGCCAGGTCATACCCCAAATTATGTCTGATCCGCCATGACGACACAGTTATCACATATGAATAAGATTGACAGACCATTTTTTTTGCTGGAGATAAGGGGAACAGAACCAAAAAATTATATTGTAGGGAAATTAAAGGGAAAGAAAACCTCCAGCTGTATCACAATATTTATCACAAATGACCAGGAGACTTAACAGCAGTCTGCATACCTGGCAGGAAAATAAGCCAACAATTGGGTGCACTCCTTAGACAGGTATGGCCCTTTAATGATAAGTGCCAGGGCCAATCTACATAAATGATGGTTGTGGCTGTTGGTTTTCACCCCCATTTGAGCTCTGCTAGTAGATGTAGGGGAAGATTTACTGAAGCTTCTAAAAAGGAAAAGTAGAGGCAATACCCACAGCAACCAATCTTATTCTAGCTATCATTTATCTATTACATTCTAGAAAATGATAGGTAGAATCTTGTTGGGTGCTATGGGCAACACCTCCACTTTACCTTTTTAGAAGCTTTAGCAAATCTAGTTCTTAGGGGCATATTCAATTGCGATCCGATCCGTGGTAACGCGCGTTACCGTGGAAAATGCGCAGTACTGCCGGTAATACGGTACCGCAATAACGCGGATTTTCATACGCAGCCCTATGGGCTGCGAACGATAATCCACGTTATTGCGGTACCGCGGATTAGGTTCGCGGCCGTTCCGGCGCGATCCCGCGGATCGGGATCGGAATTGAATATGCCCCTTAGAGTCTTACACACTAGGGCACGGTTTCCCAAACCCAGTCCTCAGGGATCCCCAACAGTGCAGGTTTTCCGGATCACATGTGACATAATTAGGACCACCTGTGGATCTGTTACAATGTGTCAGTCAGTAATGAATACACCTGTGCTCCAGCAAGGAGATATGGAAAACCTGCACCGTTGGGGAGCCCTGAGGACTGGGTTTGGGAAACCCTGCACTAGGGACATTTCTGCATTATGAAGATTAGATAACATTTATGTTTTAATGTCTACATTAGATAAAAGTAATAAAATATACAACAATGCATCATTTGTACATTACAGTAAAGTAACTCAAGTACAATACATTCTTAATTCACGAAAGTAATTTGGGTCCTTTTTCGAAAAAAAGGTTAGAACCTATGTTTTACATTTCTCATCCGCTGAGATATATACCAGTCTTGAACTTTGCAAAGTCCTTTGATGTATTAGAAAGTTCCCCTCTCTCTCTCCTCTGTCTGCTTTCATCTGGCCACACACATCAAGGTCTTCAAATAATTTAACAAATGTAGGAGCAAAAGATTTTCACAATCCTCATTGGAAAAAACGTGTCATGAACATTAACCCATGATATGCCGTAGAAGTCAGTAACAGTATAGGAATTTGACCATGTTGGTAAAAAGAAAGCTTCAGTTACCTATTCCTACATTACATGCCTGCAAACTGTATTCACATATATCTGAATAAAATAGAAACTGAGATCAGTCTACTATGTAACACAACTGACCTACAAACACAAAACAGATACTGTGTTATTGCTATAGAGGTAGTCAGTGGTTGCATAACAAGCACAAATGGTAGTTGACAGATGTCATTTTCCTTTTCTTTCGTTTTTAAAATCCGCGTTACTGACCTCAGGGAGCATCAGAGGGCTATTGAGCGACCTGAAACAGAGCTTCCTATGGCACAGTGTATTAATAGACTCTTCTTCAGTGTCTTGCATTGCCTTTATCTCTGCCTGTGGCAAGATACTACTTAATGTAGCGGCTCATTGTATAAATATAAAAAGTGTATCTGAGGCCACAGTGGTGTATTGTATTATACACTGTGCTTTCCTGATAATTCTTTTGTCAACATGCAGACAGCATTTGCATCTCTTGTCAAAAGACTGCATATGATTAAATCCCCTTTAACCCTTTCTTCGGTGACTGAATAAGGTTACAAATTCTTGTTTTCTTGTTTTCTTACATCCACTAATAAGTCGGGCCTATGAAGCAAACAATTTTTTGTAACTGTTTTTATCGTAATGTAATAGGTCAACTACTCAGTATTTATATCAACATATCACCACTTTGGCCCTATCATGTTTTAAGGATTGTCTTTGGTTTCAAACACACAGCTACTTTCTATGCACCCATGGAGCGTTGCTCTAAGACACATTCCTGAAAGTCATAACGTGGCTAAACGTACATCATAATACGCAAGAGTGCTCCATGTAAAGAAAAGCCTCCCAGAGTAGGTAATGTTTTTCTACAAAATAAGGTAAATATGAGTATAAAACATGCAGGAAACCATAGTATAGAAACTAATAAATAATAAACTACAGTACACTGGATTATAGAGTATTACTCAGCTTATATACAGTAAAAATCCATTCAGATCTTTCATACCTGGTGGTCCACTACTTTTTATTTGCATATTTTTAACTTAACTATTGAAATATGATAGATATGGGTGCCACTACATGCCCATTCTTTTTTGCATTTATTATCCTGAGTTAGAGTAGACATATTGCTTTATTGACATATAGAAAATAGAAAATTAGTCATCACCACCACTGCTGCTAGTGGTCAGAATTTCATGTAAAATTGCAGAATTTTTAGAAAACCCCATTTAGCAAGAAGTTGCATACAAATCATGGCTTATGTGCCGTCCCTCCACAGACACTGGCTGCACACTGCATTAATTGATTGCAGGAAAAACCACAGGCTGAGAACAAGCACCTGCGCTCCTTTTTACAGTCAGTCTATTAGGACAGCAGTGACTGACAGGATCAGTCTCTACTCCACTTACACTGTCAATCACCTCACTGATAAAACCTTGATCATTGAAGCAAAGAGTGCAGGTGACTCATGTCCCCCCACGCATCCTTCAGCAACAAATTATTGAGGAGCACTGAAGCATCAAAATTGAAATAATTTTTAATGCTATTATAAGTACAACAGCCGAGCTGTGCAATTCGCTATAAGCAGTGGCTGGTAATATGTGGTATACGCAGGGGGGCATATGTTCCCTGGACTGGTTCTGTAGTAGTCTGCGTTAGTAGGTCTCAGCAGGCCCAGGGACAGGCATGAGCAAACCAAACTTCCCTCTGGGGCCCTGCCAGAGCAGGTCCTTATTTGTATCCTAAAGGGGTTTAGGTATGCCGGACATTGCTGTGCTTCTTAGTGGGTGGCCTTGTCCACTGTGAACAGCCATCCTAATCCTTTCCTCCCCTACCTTTCTTTCCTCCCCTACCATCCTTTTCTTCCAGTCTCTCTCCTTCATCTCACCTCTATTGGTACCTGCAGAAACTTAATTGCGGCACCATTTCCACACCATTCTACAGAGCTGATATGTGTTGTCTCCACATAAAATTAATCCCCTGTCGCCCCAATTTCCACAATATATTATTTATATACTGTGGGAATTGGTGTGACAATGTTATGTGTAGACTGGTGCAAGGGGGACTGGTGTGTGGGGGTTAATGTTATGTGGGGACTGGTAAGGGGTGGGTTAATGTTTGTAGGGACTAGTGTGGGAGTGGGCTAATGTTATATGGTAAATCGTGTGTGTGTGTGTGTGTGTGTGTGGGGTAATGTTATGTGGGGACTGGTGTGGGAAGGTTAATCTTATGTGGGGGGCTATTTATTAAATATAAATGCTATTAATCTAATGTTGGGGATGATTGGGGATAGGTTGCCTTATTATTAAAGGTGAGGGCTATTGATTTATTGTTGGGCCTGGTTCAGGGAGGGAAGCCTAGAGTGTTCATTTGCTGCTCAGCTTTCCAGGGGTTAAATGTTAACTATAGCTTTTCCAAACAGGGACCCAATATATCAGGATCCAACCAAACAGCTTGAGACACTAGCAACAGCAGGTAGTCAAAGCAGTAAGAACACGCAGGAGAAAGCAGCATTGTATGACAACTATCCTATAACTGTCCTGAGCTATCCAACTCTAGAGACTATTCATGCTGCTGAGCCATGTGCACCTAACAGTGGTAATTTAACTGGGAAAGCTGCCTTCTCGGCTTTAATAGCATTATGAAATTATTTCCTCTCCCTTCAACCCACAATTCCACAATTAGAATCATCAGTCTGGTCATACACCTGAGTCCAGATAGGCCAAAGAGAGAACACACCCAAATATCAACATCTATTTACAGTGTGCTACTAATAGGAGTAGTAAGGATAATTTCTGTGTAACCCCTTGTCACTGTGTATAATATTGGGGAGCATAGGTGGCTGATGTATCTTCTTACTTGTGTTTTCCCCTGCCCTGGCTACTCATGGGTGTGGGCATAAGTGACCAGAGGGCCCCCGCTCATGCACATTTTACAGCAATATCTAATTAAGATGTGGACACAGGTGTTGTAGCATGGTGGTGCAGTGCAATAAAAATAATAAGTTGGGCACCAGACCATCTCTACCTATCAAAATATAATTCCTTATTTGCACGCCTTTTCCCACTATATCTCAATATTTGGGTTGTAGATAATAAAGTAAATGTGTACAGTTTTTGTTACTTAGGTGGTCAATATGAATATTGTTACAAAATACAAATCCCCCTTCACCTCCTGCACAGATCTTAGGTATGTCTTAATTTGCAGAGATAGCATAAAATATTTCATTACTCTTCCTGCACCTCTCATAAACTGTTGGTGTAGTTTCAGTCACTAATTAAGCAATTCAATTGTATAGCATGCCTACCAGGTTCTACTTGGCACAGTGGTTCCACATACATTCCCTGTTCCATTTCTGCAGGCTCTATTTTAGGCTGCTGTTCCTGCCTCTATCATAAGTGGACTCCTTAGACTCCAGAACTCAGCATCTCACTACCTCACTCTTTAGGACCCTCACTTTGATGCAAAACACCTCCCTCATCCAGAGTAGGAGAACAGTAGAGCTCTGACACTTTGTCTCAGTGTGACTGCTCACTCTTCTCTGCAGGGGTGCAATCCACACTCTCTTTTTGGGTGTAACATGGTATGGGGGCTCACCCCTCTGAAGCTAATGCTCCACACTGTTACAGTCACTGATCCTTTCTCTCTGGGGTCTCCGCTTACTGGTGGTCACTCAGGGGCTCTCCCTTCTTTGAAAGGCCAGACTATGCTCACTCTTGGTCCCATGCAGCCACTTTATAATAATCTGCTTCCAGAATTGCTGGTGGACTCTGGGACTCTGCCCCCAACATATGAAAGATGAGTCCTTTATATATTCAAGTTCTCATGTGATCAACCTAGTGGACACATTAGGCAGGTGCCTTGTCACTCGGCCACACCTACTCCTAGTGGTGTGTACGCGGCACTGGTTGGCCATGCCCCCTTCTCACAAGTCCTTCATTTCTGCTGCTGCTAGCCTCCTGTGGTCACCAGGGGTTGTGGTTGCCCCAGAACGCCAGAAGGAGCATTACATCGGAAAGTGCAAAATTGTAGTCATGTAGTGCAAATTATTCTTTGTGCTGTTATGTGCCATTTGTAAGCTAATATGCTTAATAATAATCACTCCATTAGCACTGACAATTCTCTCCACTCCCCAGCAGTACTAGTAATGGTAGAAAGTGGTGCACATGTTTGGTATCTCTAAATAACAAATGTTGTCCAAAGTCAACCATTTTAATTAATTTGCAATTTAGTCATGTCATAAATTAATATAAATGTTTGTGTTAATGTAATGTACATTTTAAACCAATGTCATTGTTAATAGATTTATCAACAATATAAAAAAGGCATTTAGGATCGCAGCAAGAAAACCAACCATTCAAGACACACCCTTGATTTCCATCAAGTCTAATTTGTATTAGATATTATCATTATCCTTAGGCTCAAAAAGTGTTTAAAAGAAACAATACTATTCTGCAGCCTAACAAAAGATGCTGTTAGAGTTGAAGAAATGCTGTCTTATCGTATCTGACGAAGATATAAAATTTTATTCATTTCATTGAGCTGGACACTACCCTCCAGTAACACTGTGCAATAGTAAAACTTAACTGTCCTACCTGTGGTTAATTAACCTCTGGGCTTCTTTCTGCTCATGGGAAGGTGTATGCTTGCAGATGGTTCATAAAGTGCTATTAATGGCTCATGAAAAAGAAGAAAGGCTAGATAAAAGAAACAGCAGGCGTTAGATTCAGAACTATAATTGTTTTCTAGTGCAGCTTTCAAAGAAAGTGGATATGTGCCATGAACGGGTTTATCAATTAACATTGTTTAGTATACCAAACCATTCTCCAATAAGTGTGTGCACTCTTAGGTTTATTTATCCTTAAAAAAGGTCACATATGTGAGTTGACAGCATTTAGAAACTATTGGTAATGTATTGATCACAGGTCAAGAAGGTCAGTAGTTCAAATCCAGCCTAAGTGGCAAGAAACTCCAAAATCAATACCATTTGTTAAATGAAATAACTGCATTGTGTCTCCCAAGGGTCCCTTCAGTATAGATCATGGCCTATGCTCTTCATCTTGGCCTGGGAGACAGGGCTTTTAATGCACCAGCTATAACTCAGACTGTTTCCTGCTAATGTAAATTCTTCATTTCATAGGAGTGACAGTTTTAAATTATGTTCTGTTAATGAAAAGTGATGTAACATTTGAAACTATAAAGGAAACCATTTGCCTTCCCAAGACATATTAATGTCTTCAGGGACACTCAGTGCTTTGGACAAAGATCACAATGAACATTTTATATATATATATATATATATATATATATATATATATATATATATATATATTGTGGCAATGGGAGTGGTTTTCCACAGGCCTCTCAGAGTGGAATTAGCTATGGAGCTAGCAGTCTGCAGGTACAAGGCTGCAAACCAAGTTATATACAAGTGTGAATAGATCAAAAATAGGAATGTTACAGCGCTGTGGTAGTAATCACCTAAGAGAAAATGTCATTCCTTACAGTAATATAAGTGGTACAAATAATCATAAGTGAAAAAAGAAAATACTTAAATTTGAAGATGTGAAGATCTTTCCATTCAGAATTTTTCTCCAATATATGGTGGTATAACATAAAAAATATAAAAACACAACATAGTGTAATACAGTCACATAAGTTGAAGTTGTGTAGTGAATGTGTAGAAAGACTTCAATCCTTTCTTCTCATGTGAATCCACTCACCAGATAAAAGGTATATATGTGCTTTAATTAAAAAATGGATATTATATGGTGTCTTCACCCAAACTCTTATGTGAGTGCACTTACAAGATGGAGGGAAACAACAGGCCTGGGTTCAAATTTCTTTAAGGACCTCCCATATGGATAATCAAGATTCTCTCTCAGATAAGCATATTCCATAGAGTATGTAAAAAATAAAAGAACTGGATCTAGCGTGATACCGTTTGTACTAAAGATTTTTATTACATAGACACATATAAAAAATAAAAAACGTTACATAAAAACTGGACCATAAGATCATGAGGGTCCCTACCAGATGAAGATGGAAAAACAGCTTGTAATAAGTGTCCCCGGGATCCACTTCACTGGCTGTTAGTTGGTAAAGACGGGGTCCTCATGTATTCCAGATCCAGTAGCCCTATTTCCAACGCGTTTCCAACCTCTCAATTTAGGTCTTTCTCAAGGATAGGGCTAGTATCAAATGAGCTCCCTTTTATACAGGAAACTGTCATAGTCATAGTTCAAAGGTTACATATATTTTGGCATCCACATTTTCTAAAAATAAACTTATTTTCATTTAGCAGCATCATTTTCATTTAGATAACATCACCTTATTGAAAGGGATCCTAACCAAATCTCCCAGGTATTATCATATATTGAAATAAAAAGATATATGGGTTTGACAAAAAATACATAGATTTAGCAGAAAAAATAATAAACATCAATATCCTTATTTTCATACTAATAAATTCTTGTTGATCTATCCCTCTCTGTCCATACCTGTCTTCATAGTCATCCTTTGTTTATATATCGCCAATCACATAAATATCCAGAACACTAAATTCTCATGGGGTGGACGCCGTTTGCGTTCCAACCCTCACTTCCTGTATGTGTTCCATCTAACAGAGGTGGAACGGATATGCGTTCCAACAGTGTTTCCGGGGAGGAAAATAAGTAATTGGTGATCTGTATGTAGAGGCACTACACGGACAAGATATAGACAGGGGAAATATACATACATATTTATGATGATGTAATACGACATAATAAGATAATGAAGTATTAAAATATATATACATAAAATTACATATAGTAATATTCACAATAAAATATGGAAACATATATTTATAATACATTTTAAATTCACATATGTAGCTGTAAAATTTCCACAGTGTATAGTTGTGAACAATAACAAAAAATAAATATATCTTATGACAGGGAATTCACCATGAATCCAAAACATTGGGAATCAACATATTGATAATAGATCCTCAAAATATGTATCTATCAACGCATTTTTTATAACATCTAGATGGATATTTGTCATAAATATATATATAGCTCCGTCAATAAATCATCCTAAAAAAGAGAGAGGGGGAGAAGGAAAAAGCAAAAGAAACAAGTAAATGTTCAATTAAGATACCATTTTAATTAAGAAACCATTTTAGTTGATATTCAACATTTAAGCCGTTTGGAATAAGAGTTTTCAACTTGTATATCCATGTCATCTCAGCTACGGCTAATTGATTTTCAATGTTTCTATATTTCCAATTTGGGGTTATAGCTTGAATCCCCCAGAAATTTACAATGCTAGTTGGTAAGCTTTTGTGGCAAGATTTGCAATGTGAAGAAACAGAATGTGTTTCTTTACCGATCTTAATATTGTACAGATGTTCTGATACCCTCTTTTTCAAACATCTGGATGTTTTGCCAATATATAGTAGGCCACATTTGCATTCTAAAGCATATATAACATTTTTTGTGTTACACGAGATAAATTCATTTATCTTATAATTTACTCCTCTGTGTGTAAATTCTTTCAAATTTGAAATATTATTCTTAACTGTCTTGCATCCACTACATTCTCCACACCTAAAAAATCCCTTAGTTTTGATAAACTGTTTGGGGGATTTTCTTTCAGAGGACCCCTTATCAGTTTATCTTTTAAGGTTAGTGCCCTTCTATATCTAAAAGATGGTCGATCTGGAAGTATTGTATGCAACACCGTATCTTTGTGTAGAAGATTCCAGTGTTTGTTTACTATTTTTTCAAACACTTTGGACTGCTGTCCATATTGTGTGGAAATAGCAAATTCCATATTTTCATTCTTATAATTGTCTTTTCTGATTTTATCCTTCTTATTCTCAAGTAACACTTGTCTATCTATATTCCCCATTTTTTCTCTTGCTTTCTTTAATTCTTCTCCTGTATATCCTTTCTCTTTAAAATCTGCTTCCATCTTATCTAATTGGGTTTGTAAAACATTCTCATCAGAGCAATTCCTTTTAACTCTTAAGAATTGACTGTAGGGAACTCCCTTAAGCCAGTTGTTATGATGCTCACTCGTTCTTAATAGGTAGGAATTCACATCAGTTGGCTTATGGTAGCTCTTTGTTTTGATTTTACCTTCTTCGATGTAAATACTGACATCCAAAAAGTTAACTGATTCCTTGCTTTTATTAAATGTAAAAACAATATTATAATTGTTTTTATTAATATACTGAAAAAAGGTTTCCATAGACGATGAGTCTCCTCTGCAGACGAAGAAAATGTCGTCTATATAACGATACCAGGACACCAGGTTTGCCCCAAAGGGGTTGTCAGCCCTTATAAACAGATGTTCCCAGTTATCCATAAATAAATTAGTATAACTTGGGGCAAACCTGGGGCCCATCGCTGTCCCTGTTTGTTGGAGGTAATAGTGACCATTAAAGAAAAAAAAATTGTTTTCTAATATAAACTGAATCCCTTCTATAATAAAGTTACTAAGATTGGTAGAAAAATTGTTTTTTTTCAGATATGTCTCTACTGCTTGAATCCCCTGGTCATGTTGTATAATCGTGTATAAAGCAGTAACATCTGCTGTAATTAACGTGTAATCTTCTTCCCACTTGATATTTGATATTTTATTTAAAAAATCGCCAGTATCTTTAAGATGTGTGGGTGTGAGGTTTACTATAGGTTGTAAGTAACCATCCATCATAGCAGACAAATTTGCTGTAATACTGTTTATGTCCGAAATAATCGGTCTTCCTGGGGGCATCTTATTATTTTTATGTATTTTGGGCAGAGTGTATATATGTGGAGTACTAAGATTTTCTATTTGAAGGTAATAAATTTCTTTTTGCGTAAGAGTTGATCGGTGTTTTTCAATAAAAGCATTACATTTTTCCTTAATCATATTGGTAGGATATTGTTTAAGTTTCCTATATGTATTTGAATCTGATAGTTGTCTTTCTATTTCTTCGTTAGAGTCAGTCCTATTTTGAATCACTATTGATCCTCCTTTATCAGCAGGACGTATCGAAATAGTATCATCTCTTTGTAGTTCTTGTAACGCCAATCTTTCTTTTTTGGTTAAGTTACATCTTTTATATCTCTTATTAGCTTTTGTATTTTTCATAGATGTTAAAGAATTTTCCATTTCATCAGTAACTAATCTACAAAAACTCTCTACATAAGGCCCTTTTAAATAACTTGGAAAAAAATGTAGATTTTTTCTTTACTTTACAAGATGGTATATGCCCTTCCTCATCATTAATCTGTGCCTCTTTGATAGGGTTATCACCCTGATATTTAAGCCGGAATTTTTTTTTTAAGGTTAATTTACGTATAAACTTTTGGATATCGATAGGCATCTTAAAAGGATCTGTTAAATATGTGGGAGAAAATTTCAAACCTTTAGATAACAAAGATATTTCATCTTTGGTCAATACTCTTGAACTTAAATTGTGTATTGTAATAGGAGCTTTCCCTTTCTTTTGTTCCCTAATTGGGTGGGTGGGTGTCTAATTTTGTAATAGATTTTTTGAGATATTTTTTCTTAGATTTATTCCCCCCTCTTTTTCCTCTTTTCTTAGATGGCGCTTAGATTCAGTTATGTGCAGGTCAGAGACATGTGTTAAAGAGGATGTAAAATATGTGATTTGCTTACATACTTTAACGTGTTTGTTTCCACAGCTAGCAGCAGAGCTGACAGGGGTGGTTGTACTGCGTAGGCGTTACAGATCATCTGAGGAGACTTCCTTTTAAAGACAAGGTGGGAGTATCGCCTGTCAGTCATCCAAGCCTGTGGGAGGAGACCTGTGTATTTAATCCTGAGTTATGCTGTTGTCAGAGGTGACTGACGCTGAACTAGTTGGCCAGTCAGTAGTGAGCTGGGCTATGTCTAGTTAGTGTTTAGGGTCACCAGGAGGTGCAAGCAAAAGGTAGTTGCTTGCTGGTGCAAGCAAAAGGAAGTGCTATTTATTGTGATGAAAACAATAAATATATTTGATTTAAAACAAGAAGTTTCGTGTTGCTGATATCTGCTGGGTGTTCTTGCAACAGAAGGTGACAAAAGTGCCATGAGAAGGGTGCGGTTTTGTTACAATATATATATATACATATATATATATATATATATATATATATGTATTTATATATGTATGTATATATATATATATATATATGTATATATATATATATGTATATATATATATATGTACATATGTATTTATATATATATATATGTATTTATATATGTATATATATATATATATATATATGAATGTATGTAAATATATATATATATATTTATATGTATATAATATATATATAGTGACACAAGCACCCCTCTGGTGATGCACACATGAACAACTTCTTGCCTTTTAAATAGTACTTTAATTTTTGCATCACAATAACGCAGCACACACTGACATTATGCAACCTAACACTGACTAGACATAGTCCTTCTGTCTAGAAACTGGCCACTGTCTGGCATTGGTGGCATTGTGCAAGTGAAAAAGACAGATTTATATACACAAAACCGCTTCCTTTGATCGAATTACCTCATTTGACCACCTGTAAGCAGCCTTCTCCTGTAGTCAGTTGAACACCGAAATCCCTTCATGGATGTCTGTGGAAAATCACTACCTTTGCCACTACATATATATATATATATATATATATATATATATATATATATATCTAATATATAAATGTCTAGTGGCGTGTGTTAGTCTGTCTGTCTGTGTGTGTGGAAAAAATAAAACCAAGCTGCAGCGCCACCTGCTGGGTGGAGTTATACACTGACCTACTAAATTCTTAGTGTGTGTGGAAAAAAAAATTCAGAAAGGGCTGAAATTTGGTATACTAAGATGTTTTTAATTTGTTAATTTAATTTGTTAATTGTTAAAAGTGTTTATAAAGATTTTAAAAAAAATATATATATATTTCTTGAAGGAGATGTGACAGTTGGGAGTGGTTGGTGGTTGCCGGGGGTGACAGTGGGGAGTGGTTGGTGGTTGAGGCCTGGGCTATGGCCAAATGCATGACAAGAACCTTTTTAACACCTTAAGTAGCTTGATTTGACTAGAATGCATGAGTATCATGCACGGGTTAACTTGTATATATATATATATATGTATATATATATATATATATATATATATATATATATAAAATTTGAGGTACATATTTGGTGTTGATCTTGGGCAGTGACAGGATGATGCAAGAAACCAGAAGGGTGAAGAACAGGAAAGTGCCTAGGTCCAATTTAAAATTGGTCAGTACTATAGACGATTAGTGATCAAGGCCATTAGGGCATTTTTAGGACTGCTATGTCACTACAGCCAGTTCATTAAAGTTTTCACAAAGGTGGACACTGCCCTGCATGCATTGCTAAAAAACAGGCAGATGGGGAACATTGAATGCCAGGGAACAGCAACAGCATTAAACAAGTAACTGATATGTACCCACTATACCCAAGTATGCAGATTTTCCATGTTGTTCTTGGTCTATATCCATGGAAGTTTGAAGAGGTTGGGACAGTTGTGTGCCTGGTAAAAATAGAAAGGAATGGGTTTCTTATGAAATTGTAACCTAATGAATAATGAGAGAAACCTTGACAAATACCTGACAACTGCAGCCCTTTAAGATGGAGTTCTAAACAGTCATCGGAAAAATTTGTGCAATATTTGAAAGGGGCCGGGATGCACTCTGTAACAATGCAACCTCCCAGTATTAGGGAGCAGCTAGGCATGCACAAATACGTTAAGCTAATTATTATTCATAATTACCCTCTAGTGGCTAATCTCTCTGCCACTCTATGATTGGCTAGTTTAAATATTTAAGGCAGGGAGGGCTTAGCCTTCTTAGCCTTATATCGTCCTGTGTCCTGCACGTGTAGCTGACCTGTTCTGTGACTATCCTGGTTATTTCTGTGGATACTCTGCTAAATTACTGTTGGACCTCTGTTGTAACCCTCTGCCTGTTTCCCCGACTTTACTTGTGTTGCTGATTGCCCTGACCTTTGGTTTGTACCTATGACCGCCCTGCTCGCTGCCAGCCCTGACCATTTGGCCTGTTTCTGACCTCTCTGCCTGCTATGGACCCATGAACCCTGTCTGTCTTTGACTATCAGCTTCTATCTTGGCTACCGCCTCCTATTCACCAGTTAGGGTATTGCATATAAGTTTCCATTACACAAGAGTTTAAGACCTGGGGGCATCCAAGTACCTCTACAGGAAAGACGGCTGCTATAGGCGAAGACCTCTGTCTTCTGTTCTGCAAGCTTATATCAATAGCTGCGAGCTCTAACACTTGCTTCCTACTTCAAGGGCAAGATTGATAAGATCCTTGACAAAAAACAACTCAATTCTTTCCCAGCAACCTCTGACATCGTCTCTTAATTTGGTTCCACAAATGAAGATGTAGTATCCACTCTCTTCTTATCTTCCTAACCTGTACTCTTGATCCTATACCCTTGCTAGATCCCTGTCTCTTGTGCTCATCTCAATCCTAACTAAAATCAGTAATCTCTGTCTCTACTGGTAACTTTTCATAATTATTCAAGCATGTAGTGACTTGCTCCTATTCTGAAAAAACAAATATCTGTCTCAAACTCTCTCTCAAACTACAGTTCTAGCTCCCAGCCCCTCCAAACTTCTTGAGAAGTCGTCTCACATGCTTTATTTCCTCACACAACCTGTTGGATTCTTTTTAGTCAGGCTATCATTCTGAACATTTCACAGAGACTGCATTAATTAAGGTTGTCAAAATTTGATCACTGCTAAAGACCATTATTGGCTTCTAATTCTCCTAGATCTCTCTGCAGCATTTGACACTGTTGACCACTCTCTTTGAATACAAATGCTACAATCCCTAAGTCTTCAAAATACTGTCCTATCTTGGTTCTCATCCTACCTAATCACTCTTTCAGTGTTAAATTCTCTGGATCACCTCACCTTCGCTTCCTTTATCAGTTTGAGTACCACAAGGCTCTGTACCTGGTCCTCTGCTCTTCTGTCTATACTATCTTCCAAGGAAAACTAATACATTTTTTTCAATTTCAGTATCATCACTATGCGGATGCTAACTAAATTTATCTATCCTCTCCTGATCTTTCACCATCTGTGTTGGCCCACGTTATTGATTGTCTTTCTGCCATTTCATCTCGGATGTTGCCTCACCACCTCAAACTCAATCTTTCAAGAACAGAGTTAATAATATTCCCACCCACCAACAGAAATTACCTACCTGACATTTCTTGTTCTGTTGATAACATGAAAATAAATTCCACCTAGCAAGTTCGCTGTCTAGATGTGATCCTTGACTCAGAGCTATCCTTTATTCCCCACATCGACTCTATATCTAATTCATTACATACATTTAAAAAACATTTCCAGAATATGCACATATCTCACACAAGACACTGCAAAAAAAATTATTTATGTACTCATCATATCCCGCATTGGCTATTGTAATTTCTGATCTTCCCAGAATCAGACTCCCCTACAGTTTATTTTGCACATAGCATCTAGATTGGTTTTCCTTGCAAATCGTTCTTTCACTGCTGATCCACTCTGTTAGATTCTATATTGGTTGCCTGTTTTTCAATGAATCCAATATAAATTACTTCAACTAACATACAAGGTCATCAGCAAAACTGCACCAAAATACATCTCCCCACTTTTCTCTAAATATCTCCTAACTTGACACCTCCATTCTGCACAAGATCTGCATCTCTCACTCACACTTATTACCTGCTCCCATTCCCGGTTACAGGACTTTATTCGGGCTGCATCCACTTTGTGGAACTCCCTCCCTCGCACAATAAGACTTTCCTCTAGTCTTCAAAGCTTTACGCGTTCTCTGAAAACCCATCTCTTCATGCAAGCTTATAAAACTCCTCAGCGTTCCTCTTAACATCCCTATGTTACCCTATTACTACCCTTTACACAGCTAATACAAGAAAACAACCCTTTAACCAACATTACTGTGTGACCAGATCACATAGTCCACTAAGTACTTTCTTTCTTTCCTTTACAATCTGTCTGGACCAATATGCAATATGTATCACTTAAGCTCATGTATCAAACTCCCATAGATTGTATCCTTGCAAGCAGGGCCTTCTTACCCCTCTGTCTGTATATATTGCACATTACTGTTTTATTACTGTGTTTGTTTCCTTTTGTAAAGCACTGCAAAATTTGCCTGCGCTATATAAATAAAAGTGGTTGATGATGATGATATACTAGTAGCCCATGCTGTTGGGCAGCAATAGGAACGATCACGTCTGATCATGAGTGATCTGATGAGATGACTGGTTGAAACCGAGTCAATTGAGAAAATACATAAATAGTAACTTTAATATACACAATTAATTTTAAAAATTACATCCACTCATATAGGTGGTATAGGAGGTATATTAAACAGTAATTTTCCAGAGACAGTCACTCAAATGGGGGAAGGGGGGGGTTAAATTTGAAGGAAAGCAGAGAAGAACCACACTATATACCCAAGATCTTATATTTACTACAAGATAAATCACCTACACATGAGCAATATAAATTGGATACATGTGAGAGTTGGTTGGATCCCTATAGAAAATACAAACAATATGAGAACAAAACCATCAAGCTATCTGAAATACTCTTAAAAATACTGAGGTCAAATTGCTACTATAGATCATAGATAAATGATATATTAGAACGTTGACACTACACACCAATGTTAACTGACCTTTGATTTTTCTTTAATAACTGATTAATGATTTTATTCTATAATTTGCAGAAATGTCATTTAAAAAAAAAAAAAACAAGAACAATGGAATGATGATATGTTTGTATAATTTTAATAAGTAAATAATTTAGATTACATTTTAGAATACTCTCAAAATGCATCAAGTCAAAATTACATATTTTTCTTATATCTCTAATTCCCCTACAATACAACATGTTTCCTAAGGAATTTCTTGAGTAAATCTAATATGTAATGTAATAATTAAGGCTTAATCTCCAGATACAATAAGAAACAAAATATTTTATTTTATATTGTATAAAAATATGCTCTTAATAAAGAAATGTAGCACCAACAGAACATGTATATCCAACTCTCTTTGCCATGCTAATACATTAACAATCAACAACACAGTAAATATTTGCTAAATAATTATATTAATGTTGTTAATTTATTATAAATTATATTAAGGCTATCGCAATTAGAAAATAAAATGAATTACAAGTAATAGATAGAAACATTTTGGACTGCTACATGTTTTTTTTATATTATTTAAATAATATATTAATATTATTATCATTATTATTATTATTATTGTTGTGACAGAAGCCCTGGGTAAGTGGTAAATGGCAGATATATACCTAGAAGAATTAATGTTGTTTTTAAGGCAAAGGGTGGTCACATCCAATATTGATTTGATTTAGATTTCTTTTTTGTTCATTCACTTTGCATTTTGCTAATTGATAAAAATAAACTATTAGCACTTCTATTTTTAAAAGCATTCTTTCTTTGCTTTCCACACCTGCCTATACTTTTGCACAGTATTGTATGTCCCAGGCTTTCTGTCTTATGCTTGAAAACCCCAGGGATATTGTTTGTGTTTAGAGAAAGTGCTTACCAAAGAGTTTTTCGGCTGTAGGAAAATATGGAATAAGGGTTCTGGGGTTATGAATGGAGAAAGAAGGGTAGGCTCCGGTCATAAAATGCATTCATCAGGCTTGCAACATACCTGCTGATAATCAGGAGTTACACCTGATGAGATGCTATTAAAGGGCTGCTAGGCAGTTCATTCAGTCAGTCTGTCACCACCTGGGGAGCAGGCCAGATGCCTATTAAAGGACTGCAATTTGTGACCAGTTAGTTCTGATATTTTGTGTGTGGGACTCAAGGTCTTTACTTGAGAGAGGGTGTTCCTGTGTATTAGTTAGAAGCCAGAATTTTGTTTATGTTTTCTTTATTTTGATGTTGGTGAATATATCTAGCTGACGCCATTTTGAACCAAGATGCTGGTATAGTGAGATATATTTGGCTGATGCATGTGAAGTGCAGCTGTCTTACCCCAGGAGACAGTACCACTAATCCGATCTTGAGACAATATTTACATTATTTTTTCATACCACACACAACGATTTTCAGAGAAAATAAAAATGATCCTTTATTCACGTTAGATTCATGGCTAGCAAACAGGAAAGCATTCTGTTGATACTGACAGTGGTTGTTTTGATCTTGCCTTGACAAAGTTTTTCACCAAATATGCGTATGTTAATAGTGTTATAATATCCTAGACTATAAAATACATTCATTATGTCAAGTGTATCCCATTCTTACATATAATAATCCCATTGGCTGAGTGTAGTGGTAAATCATTAAGTTAGTAAACATTATTACCTAAGAGCGTATCACCTCTGCACCTGACATCCTAAAGAAGCAAACACGTGACCTGTAGACTTGAATTCTGGGCCTGCTATGTTGATCAAGTTGCTGATGTTGGAGGTGAGGACGTCTTTGCCTTGTTAATAAGGCAACTTCACCCACAACACTATATGTCAAAGAGGTGGCAGAGATAATTAGCTTTAAATATAACAAGATCCAATGTAAAAAAAAAACATACTTGTACAAAATGTGCCAAGTTTTTAGTTGGTCAAAAATTAGATAGAAATCTGTGGAAAACATTAAAAATGTTTTTAACATAATCTATAGTGTACATTGTATTTTAACAATTGTCATTGTCTGCAAAGTGATTATACACAATCACATAAGCCTTAGCCAACATTGTCATTGTAACTTTAAAAACATACATAAATGCGTACATTCACTATCGCTATCGAGGACAGGCCTATGCATAAATTTATATAAATAAAGACATAAGGCTTACATGCTTTCAGTGCAGCATTCTGTAGTGCTGTAAAAAACAAGCATACATTCAATGAGATAATATTGTTGCACTTGATGATTTTAGTGTCAGTTGTGCAGGTGATTCGGCAATCATCAATCAAAATCACTGCCATAATGTTATCCAAGGTTTACACCTGCCCTGTAGTATGTGCAAATGTTACACCTAGGGGTGGATTGGCCATTACCTTTGTGTGGGAAGGCTCTAGGACTGATATCTATATTTTTTGTGAATATCTGAATTTGAATCATTCACATATAGAACATAGTGAATCATCGGTTAATTTTTGGGATATTACTGTCTATGTTGAGGACAATGTCCAACGGAATAAAACATACAAATAACCCACTGACACAAACAGATATATACACTATAACAGTAATCATCACTATAACTGGCTAAACAATATTTCCTTAGGTCAAATGAAATGCCTCAAAAGGAATTGTACCAATGGGGATGTCCTAAATAGTCAGATTAAGGAATATGAAAGAATCTTTGGTGAAAAAAGGATATAACATGGAGATACTTAATAAAGCAGAAAAACAGCTTGACGATATTACTAGATCTGACCTCTTACCATCGGAAGGTGCATCCCGTAAGAGTAATACTTCTAACCATGAATGGTTGTTTATATCCCCACTCAATAAAGAATTTAAGAGGGTGGAACATATATTCCATAAACATTGGGAAATATTAAAAAAAAGATATTGTGATTGGTGATCTTTTGCCCAATAAACCAGCTTTTATATATAGAAAGGCCCCTAATTTGAAGAACAAGTTAGTTAGGAGTGTGGTTTTTAAGCCTCCTAAGAACAGTTGGTTTTTATAGGTGTGGGCTATGTATAGCAAGCAGGACATGCCAGTCACATAACAACAAAATACCATCTTTTACAGCCAATGGAAGTACCTTCTGTATTGACCAATTCATCGCTTGTCATATGAGTAACGTTATATATCTTATTGAATGTAGTTGTCATTTACTTTATGTAGGTAAAACTTCTCGATCTTTAAAAATAAGATTAAGAGGGACATATTTACAATGTGCGTAAAGGTCTTGTCACTCATACTTTCTCCAATCATTTTAAGAACCAGCATAATTGTGATCCTAGTCACATTGTACGTTTTTTTGCTATACAAAAGATAGAAGAGGATTGGAGACACAATAATGGTCCCCAGAGATTGGCTAAGGCGGAAATTAAATGGATTTTTCTCCTTAAAACACTAATCCCCAATGGCCTTAACTCTGAATTTGAACTAAAGTGGTTTTTAGAATGCATTCCTCCATTTGGTATATCATTCTAGTAAGGACATCATATCCACCCCCTTTCGTTACTGTTTTATATATTTTTATATATTTAATAATTATGGTTCTCTTATTTCTGAGGTCCTTTCTTCACCTGGAGATTTGATCCAACGTTTTAGGATCTCTGCTATTGGATTTTCATAATGTTGTACATATGTTTTTTCATGTAATTTTTATGTTATTTCTCTGTACATTCTTGTATAAACATGTATTGTGAGTTTGATACCAATTTATTTGAGGTTCTCGATGGAGGCGATTCTAAGCCTCGTTTTGAATCAGTTACTATTCATGTTAGATCAAGTGTTCAAGCCTCATTTTCATTAAGGATGAGCGGGCTCGGATGTCTGGAATCCGAGCCCACCCGAACAGTGTGATTCCGAGTCAGATCCGAGCGATGTCCGGGTATTCCCGCCGATTCCGAAACTTAAAACGACTCATAATCCCGCTGTCGGATCTCGCGATACCCGGATCCTTTAAATTCCCCGCTTGCCGTCGCCATCTTCACTCGGGCATTGATCAGGGAAGAGGGAGGGTGTGTTAGGTGGTCCTCTGTCCTGTGATTTTTCGTGCTGTGCTGTGCTGTGTTCTGCTCAGTCCAGTCCAGTGGTGCTGTGTCCTGTGTTCTGTCCTGCTGAGTCCAGTGGTGCTGTGTCCTGTGCTCTGTCCTGCTGAGTCCAGTGGTGCTTTGTGCAGTGCTGTGTCCTGCTGATTCCAGTGGGGCTGTGTCCTGTGCTCTGTTCTGCTAAGGGCATTGTTATTTCTAAATTATTCCAAAGTTATAAAAAATTTATTAAAAAGTTATAAAAAAATAAATATAAAAAAAATAAAAAAATTAGGTTGAAAAAAATAGGTAGTACTATTTCAATTCAAAGTCACACTACGTTCACTCTTGCAGCTGTCACAAAAAATAGGTACTACTATTTCAATTCAAAGTCACATTACGTTCCCTCTTCCAGCTGTCACAAAAATGAGGTAGTACTATTTCAATTCAAATTCACACTACGTTCACTCTTGCAGCTGTCACTAAAAATAGGTACTGCTGTATAACTACAGTCCAGTGGTACTCTCCTGTGCCGCAGATAATTTGTAAAGGCTTTGCCCAGTGTGTGTGGTTTAGGGGTACGCTCTCTTGTGCTGCATATAATGGAGTACTAAAATTTGGAGGATAAAGTAGGGAAAGATCAAGAACCACTTCCTCCTAATGCTGAAGCTGCTGCCACTAGTTATGACATAGATGATGAAATACCATCAACGTCGTCTGCCAAGGCCGATGCCCAATCTCCTAGTACAGGGCATGTAAAATCCAAAAACCCAAAGTTGACTAAAATTTCCAAAAAAAGAAAATTAAAAACATCTGAGGAGAAACGAAAACTTGCCAATATGCCATTTACGACACGGAGTGGCAAGGAACGGCTTAGGCCCTGGCCCGTGTTCAGGACTAGTGGTTCAGCTTCACCCAAGGATCTAAGCCCTCCTCTTCCTCCCCCCCCTCTAAAAAATTTAAGCGACTTAAGGTGTCATCAATAATAGAAAAAATGGTGGAGAATTTTTTTTCTGACACCATCCAAATAGACATGTCAGACAGTCCATATTGTTACTGGCAGGAAAAAAAGGCAGTTTGGAAGCCCCTGTACAAACTGGCTCTATTTTACCTGAGTTGTCCCCCCTCCAGTGTGTATTTGGAAAGAGTTTTTAGTGCAGCGGGGAACCTGGTCAGTGAGCGGCGAAGGAGGTTGCTCCCGCAGAACGTTGAAAAAATGATGTTCATAAAAATGAATTATCAATTCCTCAATCAAGTACAGCACTGGCCTCCAGATACTACAGAGGGACCTGTGGTTGTGGAGTCCAGCGGGGACGAATTGATAATGTGTGAGGATGAGGAAGTACACACTGAAGGGGTAGAGGAATCAGAGGATGAGGATGAGGACAACATCTTGCCTCAGTAGAGCCTGTTTAGTTTGTACAGGGAGAGATGAATAGCTTTTTTGGTGTGGGGGCCCAAACAAACCAATCATTTCAGCCACAGTTGTTTGGTAGCCCTGTCGCTGAAATGATTGGTTTGTTAAAGTGCGCATGTCCTATTTCAACAACATCAGGGTGGGTGGGAGGGCCCAAGGACAATTCCATCTTGCAACTCTTTTTTTGGCATTATGGGACCGTTCAACAGTCATTTGCCATGAGCACAAAGTAAAACAAAGTTAAAACAAATTAAACAAATTAAACCAAAAGTATAATATAACTTATAAACACTACACTTGAAAGCTTGAGCCTTTAAATGAAAAAGTCACTCTTCATTGCACGAAGATTTGCAACAGGGACAGTTTTTTGGTTCCTTCACTTCGACCCTGTCTGTCTTTGACATACTTGATGGGATCTCAGTGATGAATGCTCTGTACCATGGTCGTCGAAAACAAGAGGTATTGACATGCTAGAACTACTGTAGTGTTTATAACTTATAAACACTTCACTTGAAAGCTTGAGCCTTTAAATGAAAAAGTCATTTTTCATTGCACGAAGATTTGCAACAGGGACAGTTTTTTTGTTCACAAAGTCAACAAATAACACTTCGACCCTGTCTGTGTTTTACATACTTGATGGGATCTCAATGATGAATGCTCTGTACCATGGTTGGAGGAGGTATTGTGGCCCCGGTACCAAATTGGGTACCGGGGCCACTCCACTATGCAGTCCAGAAAGCTACCTCGGTGCAAAGTTTCGGACTAAAAACAATATTGTGAGGTGTTCAGAATAGACTGGAAATTAGTGGAAATGATTGTTATTGAATGTTATTGAGGTTAATAATAGCGTAGGAGTGTAAAAAAAACCAAAAAATGGATTTGAGCACTTTTTATGCTTTTTTAAAAATAAATCAGAACCCAAAACCCTAAATCAGAACCAAAACCTTTCCTCAGGTGTTTTGGCAAAACAAATCAGAACCCAAAACCTCAAGCTAATCAGAACCCAAAACCCAAAACCCAAAACACTAAAAGTGGCCGGTGCACACCCCTAATTTTCATATTCACTGAGATTATTGATGCACTTCCGGATTCCACACCTCGTTCTCATTGCCACAACCTGGAAGTAAGATTATCTACCATTTCCTGTAGAGTATATATACCGGCACTTGTGGGACAGCATACTAGCCTTGAAAAAGACTCTTTATCGAATTGAAACGCATTGGAGAACTGTCTCACTCATCACCTGTGACCTTTCCACTGCATATGTAGTGGAAGAAGTGACTATTCCGGCTGTACCACTTCTTTTCATTATTGCCTATGTCTGCAGATTTTTTGGTACGGGTATTTTATTCTTATGTTTCAAGGATTGCACTCGACTCGTGTTAGAAGAGTATGTTATTTGTTTTTATATTGATTTTAGTAAAAGGTAATGCACCACAGATATATTTTTTGCCTTTTCCATGTTCTGTGAGAGCCGTTTACTACGGAGGAAGTATCCTTCATTGTGAGATGATTGTTTGATGTGCCTATTACGAGCATTATACTTGTAAGTATACATCTATTAGGGGACACTTCATGCTGTTTCTCTACATGGGTGATGGATATAGATTGAACTTTCTGCCTCCCTGATTGGCTGATTATGTACTGTGTTTTTTCAGTTTGTTTAGATTGTTCATCTGATGGTCCATATATCTTCATCCAAGAACTACCAAGCCACTCGAGTGGACTCATGTGAGCGCTTGTAATGTATGTTTTGTATTTTGTGTGGATTGGCCATAGGCCTTTCCTGGTAGGCCGGTGGGCTAATGGGGCCGCCTGCAGCTGGTGTGGTCTAATGGGGCTGTGGGAAGCAGTGGCAAGCTTATGAGGCTGCGGGCTACTGGGGCAGCAGGTGTGGGCTAATGTGGCAGCGGGTAGCAGTGGTGGGCTACTGGGGCTGCAGGTTACTGGGGCAGCGGGTGTAGGCTAATTGGGGCCCCAGGCAGTGGGAGCGAGCATATGCCACCAGGATGACTAACGCTGACATTTTTTTTTTCATTTATAGTAAATGATCCTTAAGGTCTAAGTACTGTCCAGTGTTTGGTAAATTTTCTGACTTCATGTCTCAAATGAAATATAGGTCACTGTAAGGTGGGGACAGGGTCCTCAATAAATATTGTATCTAGAACACAGCAATGGTGATAGTGAAGGTAGTATGACATGGCCAGTTTCTAATTGGGTGGTCTTTGTTCTTGTCGTGGTGGTTTCCAAGGGATCTGGTTGCCAGAGGATGTTGAAGGTTTGCTGCAGGATCTTCATGCATGTGTGTATGAGAAAAATATTAAATACTGTAGGAATGGTAAAACTAAGAAAACACTTTATTAATATATAACTAACGCAAACCTTTGGAGCAAAAGTTGTTCAAGTCCAAAGTCCAAAATCTTGTTCTGTTGAAATTCAGAAACTAGACTGTTCTTAAGCAAAAGTTCCTGTGAGCGGCCAGGCTTGGAAGGCATATGGGGGTCTTACAGTTTTCTGTAAATGGAGGCGTGACTTCTTCAGAACAAAAGAATCGCGGAAAGCCTGGTGTCTGGCAAAAGCAAACATTTTCACAGAAGATAGGGCTTTTCTCCCTTTAAAAAAAAATAAAATAGACCTGTGTATGAGTAAATGTGTGTGTCAGTGACTGTGTGTAAACTACATAATTGTGTACATACTATATATTGGTGAATGTCAGTGTGTTGTGTGCATATAGTATATATGGGTGTATATACTGTGTGTATTAAATACCTGTTTGAGTCAGTGTGTGAATATAGTATACGTTTGAGTTCATAGATGTGTGTGCACATAATAAATATACATATATATGTATATATATATATGTATATATATAAAAAGATGTTCTCTTACCCCCGTGTTTTGGTTTTGGATCTGTATTTTTTATAAACATTGCAAAAATATGCTAGTATCACATAATTTTGCTCTTTTTCTGTTCCTATATTATTATTAACCTCAACAACACTAATTTCCAGTTATTTACAGTTAAGTTGGACCAACTCACAGGTCACAATATATTATTTTAATCCACTTTCGGACAAAGACTACAGAGAGCTGACTGAATAATAGCGACAGAGCAACGGCACAAACACATGGTAGTTCATAGCACATCTAGGAAACATTGCCACACAGCAGTGGCAGAAAAGAAAAGTGGCACAAGATGGAATTGTTCTTGGGCCCTCTCCCTCACCCTTATGTAAGATATTGAAAAGGAAATGCACAGTTTAACAAACCATCAAACCAACAAATCCAGCGACAAGGAGTGCAACTTTTGTGGCTGAAGTACTTGGTTTGTTTTGGCCCCCAAAAAACAAGCTACCAATAGCTTAGCTGCCTTAAGCCCAACAGTGCTGTCAATGAACTCTACATTATTAAACCATGTCTGCTCGTGCTACATGTTTAATCTCCTTCTCCTCTGTGGATACCTGTCACAGAATTGCAGAGATGGCCGCTAACCGATATTGGGGCTAACTGAACAGGCAGGCGCGAAGTCTAACGTACCCCCGGTATTCACCAGGGACCCCCGCAAGGGAGTTTGGGCTTAGCTGCAGAGGGTACGCAGGTCGCAGTTCTCCAAGACAGTCACTGGTGTAGCGATAGTAGTAGACAGGCATAGTTAGGCAATCCATGTCAGAACCAACCGAGTGGAGTAGTACACAGGAAGAATCCAGAGAAAAGTCAGGTCAAGCCAAATAGTCAAACCAGCCGGGCAGTGAGGTACCAAATCGAAACACAGGAGAATAGTAACAGGAAGCCGAGTCAGAACCGAAGAACACTGGATCAGAAGTTCAGGAAGCGCTGGAGCAGGAGTGAACCAATACTCTGGCACTAGACATGTGTCATTCTACCCTCAAGGATGCTCCATCTATAAAATGATCCCAGTTAAACCAGGTCTGTATCTGCTCACCAAACAACAGGGGTGTAATCTCCCTCTTATACCATATGATCCTTGCCCTGATTAACACTGACACTAGACACCCATGAAGATGCCTGTTGGAAGTATGGAACACAATTGATGTTAGGATAGCAAAATGCTCTAGAAACGTAGCAGGTAGAGAGGACTGTTACATGATCTACTCAAGATGGTACCTGGTACCAGAGCATCTTCATTTTATCTATTGACAAATATCAAATCTGTGCTGGAGGCAGCGGACACAGAGGCTAGCTACATATCTGGTGGTCTTGCCCTTTCATGGTGTCCTTCTGGAATGACATCTCTACGCCAATTGCCACCGTAATAGGGCTAACTCTCAATCTTATCCTTCCTAACCTCCTATGGTGTGCATCTATACCTCATATCGATAAACATACTGATAAGCTCATTATGCACATGTGCTATGCTGCCAAACTCCAAATAGCACGTAATTGAGGAAACACAGCCACCTTCCACCCTTGTTACTTGAAGTAATTAACTGTATTTGGTTCATATCAAATATGGAATACATCACCAGTTTGCAGAATAACACAATAAAAAACCCACAAAAGTTGGGATCCATGGTACACCTACCACAGCAGGATTAATATCCCACATGCTAGTATTTACAAAGTTTTCTCCATGGCTCAACCATAAGCATAAGCTCAAAAATGTTTTTATAGACCTTGAATTTTTGTTTTGCCTAATTTAAAAAAATATTTTTAAAAAAGAGGTTTAAAATTAAAATTCTTATTATTGCCCTAGATTAATATTTTAGGGGTTCTAGTTTCATAGATAATTTTACAGTTGTTTCCAATAGTCTGGAATTTCCAGATGGAGCCAGAAAATTAGTTATTGAATAATTGTCCGCTGAAAATCAAGATGTCCTGCAATCTGACTAGCCAGTAGGTAAAGGAAACATACATGTATCCACTTATACAAAGACAATATTTTTTGGGAACCAGACTCAAATAAATATATCCAAATTTCATGACTGTTTGTTGCCCAAAAAATTTCAGCTATGGAATAACTACCCCCTGAACACCAGAATGCACTCATTGTTTCTAAGTAGCAGAATATGTTTTGGAGTGTATTATCCGCTTGCCCGCCATATTCCAGAGAATACCAGAAAAGCACTAGTGTTCAAAATAAGTTTATAGTTCCAGAAGGAGTAATTATGAATATGTTTCTTGTGTTCTAGTGCTGTAGAGTTTCTACAATGACAATAAAGTGGCAGTAAATCAGCTGTGGAAACCAGACCGTATTCTCCTGTGTACCTGCTGCTTAGACAGGGACTAGAAACATTATAGCACCTTCTGGCTTTCAGGGGGCAATTATCGAAATGGTCATTATAGATGATGCTATGACAAGCCAGACAACATGACTCACTATCACTAAAACTAAAATAGTCATCTGGTGATACAGTGTGAAGTTTGATTATGAAATTTGCTTGTATTTACCAACTGCTCAGAGCAAAGAACTAGCACTCTACCTGCAGTTGTCAACTGCCTGGAGTCAAATATTGGCATAGTGCCTGTGATTTCTTGCTCCTCAGCTCCAGGAGCAAGTGTTGTACCTGCTGTTACCAACTGCCTGGAGCCAGAAACAAGCACTGTACCTGAAATTACCAACTGCTAGAAACTGGTGCTATACATGAGGTTATTAACTGCTCAAAGCCATTACCTTTACCCACTAACTGCCTGGAGCCAAGAATTAGGATAGAGGTTTTACCCATGAACATGTTTCTCCACCAACTGCTACAATTATTATTCCACTATCTTACAAATCAAGTTTTTTCCCCTATCTCTTAGATTTGTGTATATTGGCATAGTCAATGAATGGGGGACATCTACTAGCCATGAAGTGGTTAAAAAAAAACACATTTTAACTGCAACGACCAATGTATTTCTATTGGTTCTTCTGGAATGTAAGTTTATATTTACTTACATTAAACGATTTATAAAAGCAGAGTTTAACGATACCCCGAATGAGGAATAGCATATAGGAACCATCAAAAATTTCCATTTTTATTAAATTGGCAAACGTGCAAGCCGAGCTGTGTGCTCATTATTGTCTGTATTTTACCATCTGAAAATTGTATTACCACAGCTATAGAAAGTATTTTATTTAGACCCGGTTTAACTCTTTTGCTGCTGGAATAAAAGTGGTATGTGGGTGACAAAGGGTTGATCCATACCATTAATTATGTCCTGAAGCTATAGATGTGAAATCATATCTTAATTTGTGTATTGAGTTATTTATTCACTTTGCTAGAAAGAGCAGGAATGTAATGTTGTATGGGACATATAGTCATCCATCAAGTACAATAATTGATTTATGTGTTTCATGAAGAATTTTTTTCCTTATGAAGAGCAAACACTCCAAGGCAGTGACTGCTATTTACTACAGCAGCTGCAAAACATTATTGCTAGCTTCATTTATGCCGGGAGCAAATCTCATTCATAATGCAGCAGCTCATGCAAATGTAAAGGTTATCATATTGCACACATAGCCATATATGGCCATAGATGTATAATTAAAAGAGTGCTTTTCAATTAAATATTTCCTGGCTAAATGTTATACTTTATTTTCACACAGTGCATTTGGGGGAAATGCAATGTCAGCTGTTCCTACCCGGCACTTTTTTAATCATACAAAATGCTCTCCGTTGGGCACTTAGGATAGAGAAGATCAATATACATTGCTTATAATCACTGTTAGGTTAATATTACAAGATCTGCACACAGGCATTAGAAATTGCTTTTAATCACTAGTTCAAGTTTCATGTTTCCACCTCTCACTGTCTCTAGTCGTTCCAACTGTACCCCACCACCAATAGTTGCACTGAAACGCAGGCTGCCAATGGCTGCTTTATTAAAGGTGGATGAGAATTCTGCTGCTCTACAATAGCTACACACACTTTCCCCACGAGCAGCTGCAATTGTTATTCCACTGCGTTACGCATCAAGTGTTATCCTCATCTCTTAGATCGTAAGCTCATTGGGCAGGCCCATCTTTTCCTTCTGTTTCTGTCATTGTATGTTATTTGTTTGTATCATGGTCCCCTCAGTGTAAAACACTGCGCAATATGTCAACGTTTTATTACGAATAATCATAATTGCTTAATTCAATCATGCAAATAGGCATATTCCTCTTGAAACTCCACCATGCAATATCTATATTAGTTCACAACGTAATGGAAAAAACAGGACTAACGGAGTAAGCAAATCTGACCTACCGCATGACGCCTTCCATCTGGTACAAAATATTGTGCTTCTGACATTCCAAATTACTAGTGCAGATATCTGTGCTGAAAGAATTGACTGATGTTTTTACAAAAGCACCTTTCACTTTAACAATATTTGTCAGGGGAAAAGCAAATGATATCAGAATATAGTGAAACAATGATTGTCATCACAATCTGCTAGATTCTCAAAAGATCTGGGTTCCACTGCCACAACCAAGCTCAACGCATTTATGGGGCAAGCTGTACAAAGTTATGGTGTTAACTGTTTAAATATGTCAAATATTTAAACAACATTTATTAAATCACATAAAAAACTAACATTATTAACAAAATAAGCCATATTTGCTGGGATATCCTAGCACATCAGGACCAAACAGATTTTCAGATGACTAGCCATTATGATAGACACAATAATTCAAGTTTGGATTTCCTCCAGTGGTAACATGTTAGGTGGAGCATTGCCTCCAGCATGCAGAAAAAAGAGAGCTTCCAGAGAATCCTTCCGAACATTTAAAAAATCAAATTCAGGTCAAAATAAGCTCCATCCACAATCCACCCAAATTGCGTCTGAACATGCCTAATCCCATCCAGACCAACATAACCATATATATACAGCAAAACAATGTACACTTTGTGATGGACTGTTCTGATACACATTGTCAGGGTCCTGTCTGCATTTCTCCTCTACCTTGTGCATGCTGACATTAAGTCCTGGGGGTAAATGTTAGGGGTGTGCACCGGGCACTTTTAGTGTTTTGGGTTTTGATTAGCTTGAGATTTTGGGTTCTGATTTGTTTTGCCAAAACACCTGACGAAAGGTTTTGGTTCTGATTTAGGGTTTTGGGTTCTGATTTATTTTTAAAAAAGCATAAAAAGCGCTAAAATCCAGTTTTGTTTTGTTTTTTTACACTCCTACGCTATTATTAACCTCAATAACATTCAATAACAATCATTTCCACTAATTTCCAGTCTATTCTGAACACCTCACACCTCACAATATTGTTTTTAGTCCAAAACGTTGCACCAAGGTAGCTTTCTGGACTGCGTAGTGGAGTGGGCCCGGTACCCAATTTGGTACCGGGGCCACAATACCTCCTCCAACTGGTCTCAATTCCACTGCACATATGGCTGCTCCTACATCCTCTGTAGCATATAGAGGGTGTAGTTCGAGCACGTCACTACCTCTTGTTTTCGACGATGACAGGTCATTTTCATAAAATTTTGATTTGGCAGCAACAGTCAATCAACGTATTTTAATATATGATACACATCTATCTGGACTGCGTAGTGGAGTGGCCCAGGTACCCAATTTGGTACCGGGGCCACAATACCTCCTCCAACTGGTCTCAATTCCACTGCACATATGGCTGCTCCTCCATCCTCTGCAGCATATAGAGGGTGGAGTTCTAGCGCGTCAATACCTCTTGTTTTCGATCATGACAGTGCATTTTAATTATTTTTGGATTTGGCCCCAACACTGAATGTAGTTTAATATCTGATACGCAGCTATCTGGACTGCGTAGTGGAGTGGCCCCGGTACCCAATTTGGTACCGGGGCCACAATACCTCCTCCAACTGGTCTCAATTCCACTGCACATATGGCTGCTCCTACCTCCTCCAACTGGTCTTAATTCCACTGCACAGATGGTGGACACCGGATGCACGTCTAACACCAACATAGCTGTTAAGGCCGCAGTTATTTTTGGGTACAGCAGCAACAGAGAACGTAGTTTGACTTTTAAATAGCAGTACCTAGTATTTTTTGGTACAGCAGCAACAGAGAACGTAGTTTGACTTTTAAATAGCAGTACCTAGTTTTTTTTGGTACAGCAGCAACAGAGAACGTAGTTTGACTTTTAAATAGCAGTACCTATTATTTTTTGGTACAGCAGCAACAGTGAACGTAGTTTGACTTTGAAATATCAGTACCTAGTATTTTTTAACAAAAATTTTTTTATGTTTTTTTTTCAATTATTTTTGTATAATTTTTTTATAAATTTTTTATATTTTTTTTTAATTATTTTTGTATAGGTTTTTTTATAATTTTTTTTTACATTTTTTATAACTTTTGAATAATTTTGAAATAACAATGCCCTTAGCAGAACAGTGGACAAAGCACAAAGAACCACTAAACTGATCAGGAGCTCCCTAACTACAACCTCCCTCACGAGTGATCACAGCCAGAATGAAGATGGCGCCCGCAAGGTGAGTATTTATGACATCCGAGTCTCGCGAGATCCAACGCGAGACTTGGATGTCATAGCCTCGGTTTGGCTTCGTTTGGCGCCCGGAAGTTCCCGAACAGTGTGGGCTCGGATTAGCGGAATACGAGCCCGCTCATCCTTAGTAAATGTATGAACTTCCCATTTCTGCAAGTCGCTGGAAATCGGCAACTTTGCATTGAAAATTTATAGTGGTGATGGCTTGTAACAGCAAGTGTGCCTTTACAAGCCATTGCCGCGTTAAATTTTCACTGCAAAGTCGCTGATTTCCGGCGACTTGCAGAAATCGGGGTTCATACATTTACCTTCTGGAGTGTGTTCTATAAGTCCTGGGGGTAAATTTATTAACATGCGATTCTAGCAAATCGCCAATATGTGTTTAAAGGCAAGTTTTGCCTTTAAACACCTTGTCGTTTTAAATTTGCCCGGCAAAGTTGCCGACTATCGTCGATTTGCTAGAATGGCAGGTTAATAAATGTACCCCCTAGAGCAGGCTTGACCAACCCGCGGCCCGCGGGCCGCATGCGGCCCAACTCGTCTTTGAATGCGGCCCAGCTGTGGCAAGGGGCAGCGCTGTTAATTGGATAAAAAAACCTGGAAAATAAAAAGTAAAGAAAATGATTAACTTGCGGCAGGACCGGTCCGCCCGTTTGTCCTGCACACAAGCGCCGGCATGTTTTTTTTCATTCATCGCGCATGCGCACGATGACGTCATGACGGTGCGGGGGCGCGATGACGGCGCAGGGGCGCGATGACGTCATGAGGGCGCGGGGGCGCGATGACGTCATGAGGGCGCGGGGGCGCGATGACGTCACTCGTGGCCGCGCTTATGCTAGGAGGAGCGGTTCCAGCAGCGCAGGTGCCTTTAATGTCAGCCAGCAGGTAATTAATTAATTAATGGACAATTACTGTATTAAATACATTACTATTATTATTATTATAATTAACTACCTTCACTAACATTGTGCTTTACTATTAACTCCTCTGGGTTGGTCCTCTGCATTTACTCAGATGTGAACTGATCATGTGCCATTTAACCTCTGAGTACTTCTGTGCCACAGTCGAGCCTGATCGATCAGAAAGGAACTTATATCATTGGGTATCTGCACATTAGTTCATAAAAAAAGGCTAATGCCACTCAATTACTTTATATGCTACTCAAATACAAAATCACTAAATATACCCCTAAATCAGTACACCACTCTCCTAACTTACTAACACCATCATTTTACTTTATATGATGAGCACCTTGAGAACTCACTGAGAATTGCAACAAGTTCCATCGAAGCAAATATGGAAGCATTGGTGGCTCAGAAACAATGTCAAACATCTCACTAACTTCATTTCCAAGTAAGTTTAATATGTTAACTATGTTTTCTATGGTTTTTTGGATGATCAGCTATCGTTAGTGTTAGTGTATTTTATGTGCGGCCCAAACCAACTCGTCGTCTTCCAATGTGGCCCAGGGAAGCTAAAAGGTTGGACACCCCTGCCCTAGAGTGTGCTTACTGAACAAGCTCTGGACATTTTTCTCTATTCACTGAAGAGAATCATACAATTAGTGGATTACTTAAACCCCTGCCTGCGATCCTCTGCCAGAACCTTGATTATTATGCCATCGAATCTAGTGGTTCACTATTACCTGTGTTTTATCTGATTGGCTCCAGGTTGCTCTATCCCGCCCATTTAGAAAACGGGGATCATATGGACATACAAGTGATGTGTATGGAGTAGAATTTTTATTGTAATATAAACAGTCAGTAAGCTAGTTTGGCTTTGCTCATATGGTACATTTTAATTTTTGTTTTCACTTCCACAAGTGTCAAGTCTGAATACTGTTTGGGAATATCTACTGCAGATGCTAAGCATTCTTGCAAGCTCATGATTAGCTATTCAAGAACTCATCTAATATAAATTAACAATTCTGTAAGAATGCAGGAAATGAATATAACACACAACAACTGACAATGGCAGGGCAGCTGTATTGTTATCCGCATCTATTGTTCTGAGCTGAAAAAAATATCCGTTTTGTCTGAACTGTACATCAGGACAAAAATCTAACTGCTTAAATGCTTTAAAAATGTGGAGTCACTAAGGGCAATTTCTGAACATGCAAAAATCTTGTGTAGATGTGCCTGATTTATGGAACAGACATAGATCTACAATTCAAGATAGCAGAATTTCCAGGTGGAAACGGTATGCACAATTTTGTATTTACTGATAGAAGGAGGATGGACCACAGTGTTCCTATCAAAGTGCAACTGGGCGTCCTAACACATCTCCACTATTCAAACCCGCCAGAAACTCGAAGCTTGATACATTTGTCCTCAGGACTTAATTGTGGGACAAGAAAATTAAATATTTTTCAAGAGGTAGAGAGAGCACAACTACAGGTAGTCATTCTTTTTACCACCAAAGTTTAGTCGATGCTGATAAGCGTACTTATCAGTTCACAAATGCCCATGTAATAAAAATATTCAAATACACAAAAGTGACACAAGTCCAGAAATCTCCTAAGTTTCATGGTTAATTTAATTATTAGATTTTTGTTAAGCTCATTAACAAATGTATTATTTTTCTATAAAAAAATAAGAACTGAGCAGAATTGGAAGCGCTTCAGTTAACAAATGAAACAATAGTTATACTTTCTGTGGCTGAAGTTGCTCACAGATTGGCAGGTCCAATTTTTCAGTGTGATGATCAATAATCAGATCTGTGTCTAATTCTATAGTGCTGAACAGTCCGAATTTAATGGTACAATGTTAAAGGCTGACACTGTTACCTTGATAAACTTTTACAACAGAACGAGAGAGAGAGCTTCACCTATAGCAGCCGCCTTTCCTGTAGAGAGATGTTCTCAAAAATACTTACATGCCCCCAAGGACTTAAACTAAAAGTAGTAAAAGTTTATCACAGGTACCAGGTAACTAAGATGTATGGAGACTGGGAGTGCAGCACACCACGAGGCATACAGAGAGTAAACCAGTAACTATGCAAATGATCGAGGGCAGGCAGTGAGCAAGAAGAACCGTAGACAAGCGAAAAGGTCAAGGCGGTGTTAGAAACCCCTCCAGCCGGCACTACACACAACCCGGAATCTACTCTGCCAATCAGGTGTTCACTGGAGCCCCTGATGGTGAGGACAGACTGGGCCGCAGACTGACAGAGGGTCGTGAAGTGTGTACCGGCTGGGGAGAACCCAGGCAAGAAGAGTCAGGTCCACGCAGAGGTCAAGGGCCGGCAGCAGACAACAGTATCGGTAAACAAGCTGAGGTCAGGGGTCACAGGCAAATAGCAGAACCGGTAAGCAGGCCAGAGATCAGGGTCACAGGAAACACGAGCGAAGTCCAATTCAAAGCCAAGGGTCATACACGGGGAGTCAGTAGTGGTATCAGAATACAGGAACAGGAACTAGCAGGTCAGCAGACTGGAGCACAGAAGCTATAACCGGCAGTGAGGCTGCAGACCTCACTGCCTTAAATACTAGTGGCCACCAATCAGAGCCTAGCTCTGAATCACACACAGCCCCCTGCCTGATTAATGTATCAGGCATTAATCAGCCCACAGGCTTGTTAAATCAAGCCACAGGAAGTTTTACCTTCTGCGCATGCGCGCCCGGCTTCCTCTGTTGCCGGGACGCAGCGCAGGGCACAGAGCTTCCGGCCGTTGCCTTGGCAGCGGTCGGCCAGGATCCGGAAGTGACGCCCCGGTCGTCAAGGTGACGGCCGGGACGCCAGAGGGGGCCAGAAGCGAGCCGCGCCGGCTGTGAGTACCGCCGCGGCTCGTGACAGGTGGGCAGCAAATAGGGATGGTCCAGAAACAAGCCAAGGGTCAAGACGGGCAGCAAGCAGAGATTATCCAGGAACAAGTAGAAGCTCGCCAACAGATAATCAAAACAGCAAACATACAGCAAAAGGAGCAGGTAACGAGAAGCAGACACAATGCTATAACTGTCAGGGTGGCGAAGCCCTCTGTGCAATTCAGACTTACAAGGCTCTATCAGAAAGCTCCCTAGGCAATAAACTAATTGTGATTATGTGAACACCTAATAGAGCCCCAGTGCCTGGCTACCTAGAAACCAGCAGGAAAGGAAATTCAATGAGAGCAACGTTCTCAACAGGAAACAGTATCCTGGCTGCCTAGCAACCAGTCGAGATAGAACTATAGAGTGACCTGCCACAGTTAGTGTGACGGATCGTAATAGACACTCCTGTTCCTCTGCAGCATAAAGTGTTGGAGCCAGGACTGGTGGAGATGGCAAGCATGGTGATAGCCTGGGGCCAACGTTCTCATGGAGGCCCTCAAGCCCGGCCATCCCCTAATCTATTTTACCCACAGTAGCTCATTGCAAGGGTTAATGCCGAAACCAGTAATTATTTTTGACAGCTCCTGCTACCCATTTATTTTCCTACTGCCACCAGCCCATTCATTTCTATGTGGAACATCAGGGGGTAAATGTATCAAGCTGAGAGTTTTTCGGCGAGTTTGAAAAGTGGAGATGTTGCCTATAGCAACCAATCAGATTCTAGCTATTTTTTTGTAGAATGGACTAAATAAATGATAGCCAGAATCTGATTGGTTTTTCAAACCCGCCGGAAAACTCTCAACTTGATACATTTGCCCCTAGGTCTACTAGTAATTAATTTATAATTGTACCTCTAATGCTACAGACTCCAAAAAAAATCCCATCCCCTCAGTGCGGCTTGAAAGAATACGCACTCATGTATTTTGGTAGCGTCTTGTCATATACATGTATCGTTCTTTAATTTGGGTGCACAAAATATGTTATATTCCAGTATGGCAACTTCTAAGAATAAGAAGTTGTTCACACTGGGAATTTAAATATAGGGCATATGAGCTCTGACTTTTGCTGAGAGAATACTCTAAACACGTTATTGAAGTATCATGCGAGAGGGCAAAGAAAAGTGACAGGGAAGATTTATTGGTATCAGGCCAGAAGAGAATAAAAATAAGCAAGTTGAAACAATATAACAGATGTATAAGATGGGCTGACTCTGTATACAGACTCAAGGGTAAGTCTTTTCTGTGGGCATGCGCAGTAGTGAAATTCGTATTTTATGCTATGCAAGTGGATTTGCATCCAACTCTCATGAAACCCTAAATATCTCTGTAGGTCCACTTAGCCCTTCGTAATTTCCCTCTTGAAACTCTGCCTAATGTTTCTCCTGACTACAGATATGCACTCTTGGCCCCTCTCAGCATACATCTGGGCAAATTAGGCAATGTCAAGGTTAGTTCTATGGACAGGAACTTGGACTGGATTTGGACACTGTTCGACTTGCTTCTCTGTTTTTCCATCTCTACCACCCTCAGTAAGGATGGATATCTTCAATGAATGAATTTCATTAAGTGGGCACAGACCTCTTTACTCTATTTATAATTGAGGACATATCTGCACACACCAGCACATCAACCTCTGACCCAGCAGACTTGGGTGGAGGCATATTTAAATTCTCTGATCCTACATTTATTAACACTCCCCTCACTTGGAAGAGAATGGCTCACCTCCACTATGGCCACAGTCAATAAAACAGTGCTCACATCTAAGGGGAGTCACAGAACAACATTTTTAATTGGGGTGAGCATTCTTTAATGACCATGAGTTTAAATAGGTTTACATGTTTGGTGTTTCCCAGGGGAGAAACATGCTAAACTGCCCCTTCCACTCTGGTATTGCAAATGGTATTGAAGGGAAAATATGCCTTTTTGCAGATAACACAAAGATATGCAACAGGGTAGGCATACCAGAGAGGTAAAACAAATGATTGAGACTAGAGAAATGTTTGGAGAGAAGTTTTATTTAATTTGAAGAACAATTCTGAAGATATCCACTAGACACTAACGGAGAGAGGAGCATGGCTGTATGAAGTGTGCATGAAACTTGCTGGACACATAGTTACCTACTATAGTTGTTATGGGACTATGGTGGGCATGAGGCTGGTAAGTCAGGCATATATATCATGGGATGTATATGGTGAGCACTAGACTTTTGCATGACACTGCTATGCTGGGTACTAGGTATTGTTAACTTTGGACTTTAGGGTGCATATAGTGGGTTTGGGACTAGGGTTAATATAATGATATTATGGTGGCCATAGGGCTGTAAATGAATACTTGACTTTATGTGTATATGTATACTGTAGCACCTACTGGGAAATAAACATACATTCATTGCAGCGAACCAGGACCTAATAGGCTGTGGACTGATCCACTCAGCCATACTCCATTTAGCTGTGATCATGGACTATTTCATTGCATTATACACCATTCTATAAACAGCAGCAACTTCAAGGAGTAACTCAAAGGTAAATAAACATAGACGCACAGGCCCTTAATCAAAGCATTCCAGATGGCAGCCTGCAGGCTGGATGTTGCCCTCCTAGGACTTTTGTGACCTATACCACCTCTGACATTCTCCGCAGACCATAATATATTACATTATTTTATAATTACACGCTATTATATTAACACAGATTTTTGAAGTCAGCTGTGACCTGTATAAAAGCACCTGTGGTCAAAGACATACTTACATTAGTAGCAGGTGGTGGGCTCCATCTTCCCGGTCAAAGTCCTATGTGTATTTTCTTCCACCAGTAGGTGGACATGGGAGAACTTTTGGTATGGAGGCCACAAAACTCAGTGACTTCTAATATCCTTATAATGTACAGTAGGGGGGTATGTTATATATTATAATATATGTGATGCTCTTTACATGTAAATCATTTGACAGCACTGATATAAATAAAGTTGATTGTCCCTGTTTTTTTATTTTTGGGCCACCTGCAAAGTATCACTTCTCTAGTTCTCTATGTTGGATACACTTTTAATTGTCTTTTCTTGCTCTGTATGTCATATAGCTTAAGTTCTTTAACATGGGATATTTGAAAAATACAAGAAACATGGTCTGTACATGACCAGTAGTCACGTTATGTTGTGAATCCCAGAATACTATGAGACTATACATATTTGCATTTTTATAAGCATTTAACTCGCTCTGCATTATTTGTGTCTATTCAGTGCATAAGATGCGCATTAACGCAGTTCAAAACATACATTCGCCTGACAAGGAGTTGTAGTACTGTCTGAGTTCAAATCAAGGAGAAGAGGCTGGAGAACTGTGAGAACATGTCTTTACTGCGTGGTATATACTGAGAACTGAAGATGGCTGCCAGCTATTTCTTGTCAGCCAGCACTTCCTGAATAGCAAGTGGATGGCAAAGATGTCACTTCCACCAACCACACATTGCATACATCTACAGGAGTGTTCTGTAAACTCAATGAGATCCAGTTAAGGGGCATCTACGTATGTGTTTCCATGTTTCTGATTGGAGCAAAATAACAGCTTCTTGTTTCGTCACAGACATATGCACTTAAACATAACTGCACAACAAACGCAATTTAATATGTTTAAAACACTTTGCAAATGGCAGTATGTACATACCATAACAGTGCTGCTTAGTAGCACTGAGATCGTTGAAATAATCACATGCAGCACAGAGAATCTCAGAAGACAAGTGTGCTTTTGTTGTTGGTGGCAGTGATCTGTCCATACAGATGTGAGAACAGCACTATCTGCCATGATATCATGAAGCAAGACGTAACATTGGTAGACACAGATTTAGAGTTAGGGAGTTGCCAATGTTCAATGCACCACAGCTAACAGGATAACTGGAAATAGGTTCATTCAACTGTTTTACTTTACTTGGCACCCAAAAAGTATGTACAGAGTGGATTGTATTGGGCAGCACTGAGGTTTAGTGATTTAAGTGTGAAACATTAATAAGTGGTTCTGGTGAACGTAAAGACACCATAATAAATCCTTTGTGGTGGCAGAAAAGGTGTATTCATTGCTAAGTGACTAAGGTGACGCCAGTCACGGCCAGCTGTTCAGATTGCTATATCTATTGGTTAGAACGGTGGCTTAGTGGTTAGCACTTCTGCCTCACAGCGCTGTGGTCATGAGTTGAATTCCTGACCACTTTCTCTTTCTGTGTGGAGTTTGTATGTTCTCCCTGTGTTTGTGTGGGTTTCCTCCAGGTGCTCCAGTTTCCTCCCACATTCCAAAAACATACTAGTAGGTTAATTGGCTGCTATAAAAAATTGAAAAATCTCTTTCTCTCTCTTTCTGTGTGTGTGTGTGTGTGTGTGTGTGTGTGTGTGTGTGTGTGTGTATGTTAGGGAATTTAGACTGTAAGCTCCAATGGGGCAGGGACTGATGTGAATGCGTTCTCTGTACAGCGCTGCGGAATCAGTGGTGCTATCTAAATAAATGATGATGATAATAGCACTTGCGACTTGCAATGCTACTGTTCAACCAATGTGGGTTGATTGGGGTGTCAAACAACCCTTTTTATGAAACAAGGTTTATACATCCAACATGTTTATCTTTGGGGTAACACAACCCTTTTAAACATTGGTAGATTAATTTTACAACAGTTAAAGTAATTAAAGTTACAATAATGTTTTATCTTGTGAACAATACGAAACATTGCAGATCTCTTAAAACTTAAAGGTGTTTATTTTAGGTGAAGGTTGAACAATGACTTAGTAGAGTTTAATGAATAAATAAAAATGAAGGTGTCATTTTGCCAATTATGTGTATATCTGGTGCTATGCATTAAATTAGCTATAAAATTTTTATTGTTATGATGTTCCAGGGTCAAACAATAGCACAGAGACTGCTCGTTTCATTATTCACTGTCATTTAAAGAAAGGGAACATTAAGAAATAGCTGTCAGCACATTCACTTGTCACTTATTTTAATCAGGAAGATATAGTATTTATTTAAAATAGCCTGATCTATGCATTAGAAAAGGATATTTTAAACCTAGATAATAGACTAAACTGGAACAATGTATCTGTCTTTAATTGCTTGACAATGTAATTTAAATATACTGTATTATGCTACTCATCATTGAGCCAACCACCAATGCAGCCTCTAATGAACACAGTCTGGATCACATCATAAGAACTAGGCATCAATACACAGCAATGAGTTCTTTTGTTACTGTATGAAGGGTGCTAGAAGCTGGAGGCACAGTGTTAATATTGGAGGAACAGTCCTGATACTACAGTGCACTGCTGGTAAAAACATGTCATGGGCACTCTAGGTTTGCCATCAGATTCACCTCACCACTAATATTTGGAGCAGCAAGTACAGACAGGGAGAATATATCAACCAAAGCCCCATTAAAGCTGAGCCTTGTACTTTAAGCCTCATGTCACAAGATCAATAGCTAACACATTCTTATCTCCCTTCATATCTCTATGTTGCTCCAGAACCAGTTTTCACAAAAAATTGCCGGGCCCCTTGGCAAAATTTGGAGGAGAGTAGTGATCTGCTCCAGAGTGCCCCACTCCGTTCTTCTGTGCATGCACAGGGGCAGCTGTATTTTGGGGCGTTCAGTTCTGGAACTGTTGATTGGTTAAGTTTTTATTAGCAAAGTACATCACTGCACACACTGCTATGAAGCAGCTTGGTAACATACTTTCAAAGTTTTGCACATGTCTAAAATATCATTTTTAAATGTTTTAACACAGTGCCAAGATTTGAAGAGTATAGGAGGAGCAGCATACGAAATGTGTTTTCTGCTCTTGTGCTGGCCATAACTGAAGAAACTTAACAACTTGCCCTCAATTGAAAACAGCAGTTTAATCTGCTAAGGCTAGAAAGGTTTCAGAAGCAGCAGGAACCTGTAAGTCACTAACAGACGGAATAAGATATCTACTTGTACCAGATACTGTAACCCTTTCAATGACGCAACATTTGCATCAGCAGAGTAATTATTATCTTTTTGATGGAGACTTTACTAATGTACAAGCTTAGAGCTGCAATAATGGATAGTAAACATCATCATGGACAATATATAGTTGCAAAGGCATATTATCAAATTGGTTGAGTTTCTGTCAATATTTCAGCGGACCCCAATCTGGTGCAAGTATAAGAGGACAAATGACTTGTCCCTGAACCGTCATTCCCTTTAGATTACATATCTTTTTGTTGACATTCATCGATTTTTTGTGAGTGCATTTTTCTGCATTTCATCAACAAGTTTGGTTCCAACATTTTCTCTCCTACACATTTTTGCTCTATGAACATATTAACAGTTGTAAGTACTTTTTGCAAGAGGTTAAAAAAGGTGCCCATTTTCCATTTGTAAAATGTATCTATGTGTGTTGTGAGCCAATAATCATCTTTTTTTTATATTTTAAATGTACTTGTCATTTTTTACACATAAAAGCGTACTCTATGCTATAGCTGCTAGTTCATGACCGCTTAAAACATTATTTTAATTCTGGGTGTCTTCAGCAGCTGCAGCAGCAACAGCAGCATTGATTTCTCTGTAACACTGAATGTATATAATCATAGCTGTGCTCCCACTAGCTTCAGTCATTCTCTGACCACAGTATTCTAGAGTGAACTACTGTTCACTGGTACCCGTGGGAGTGCATGCGAGCGCGGTATGTATGTATCTTTTGGTATTGGCTGTACTGTATTATAATCATGTGTTGAATTGTTAAACTTTGCATCTGCTAAAATAAATTACTTTGTGCTTCGGAAACACAATACAATCGCTTGGGCAATGCTTATTTGAAAACGATATAATTACTTTAATAACACTTACTTAAGAATAGGGATGTGCACCGGCGACTTTTGGTGTCTCGTGTTTTGTGTTTTGGATTCGGATTTTCGTGATGTTTTGGGCTCAGATTTGTATTGCAAAACACCTGCCGAAAGGTTTTGGTTCGGATTTAAGGTTTTAGATTCTGATTTTTTTTGAAAAAGCATAAAAAGTTCAAAAATCAAGTTTTTGGGCTTATTTTCACTCCTACGCTATTATTAACCTCAATAACATTCAATAACAAGCATTTCCACTAATTTACAGTGTATTCTGAACACCTCACAATATAGTTATTAGTCCAAAACGTTGCAACGAGGTATCTTTCTGGACTGCGTAGTGGAGTGGTCCCCACAATATAATAAGAAAACCATCAACTGGTCTTAATCGCACCAAAAAATGTACCTGGACTGCGTAGAGGAGTGGGTCACCACAATATAAATTAAAAACCCTGAACTTGTATGATTCGCACCAATAAATGTATCTGGACTGCGTAGAGGAGTGTGTCACCACAATATAATAAGAAAACCATCAACTGGTATGAATCGCACCAAAAAATGCACCTGGACTGCGTAGAGGAGTGGGTCACCACAATATAATTTAAAAACCCTGAACTTGTATGATTCGCACCAATAAATGTATCTGGACTGCGTAGAGGAGTGGGTCACCACAATATAATAAGAAAACCATCAACTGGTCTTAATCGCACCAAAAAATGTACCTGGACTGCGTAGAGGAGTGGGTCACCACAATATAATTTAAAAACCCTGAACTTGTATGATTCGCACCAATAAATGTATCTGGACTGCGTAGAGGAGTGGTCACCACAATATAATAAGAAAACCATCAACTGGTATGAATCGCACCAAAAAATGTACCTGGACTGCGTAGAGAAGTGGGTCACCACAATATAAATTAAAAACCCTGAACTTGTATGATTCGCACCAATAAATGTATCTGGACTGCGTAGAGGAGTGGGTCACCACAATATAATAAGAAAACCATCAACTGGTCTTAATCACACCAAAAAATGTACCTGGACTGCGTAGAGGAGTGGGTCACCACAATATAATTTAAAAACCCTGAACCTGTATGATTCGCACCAATAAATGTATCTGAACTGCGTAGAGGAGTGGTCACCACAATATAATAAGAAAACCATCAACTTGTATGAATCACAACAAAAAATGTACCTGGACTGCGTAGAGGAGTGGGTCACCACAATATAATTTAAAAACCCTGAACTTGTATGATTCGCACCAATAAATGTATCTGGACTGCGTAGAGGAGTGGGTCACCACAATATAATAAGAAAACCATCAACTGGTCTTAATCGCACCAAAAAATGTACCTGGACTGAGTAGAGGAGTGGGTCACCACAATATAATTTAAAAACCCTGAACTTGTATGATTCGCACCAATAAATGTATCGGGACTGCGTAGAGGAGTGGGTCACCACAATATGATCAGAAAACCATCAACTGGTCTTAATCGCACCAAAAAATGTACCTGGACTGCGTAGAGGAGTGGGTCACCACAATATAATTTAAAAACCCTGAACTTGTATGATTCGCACCAATAAATGTATCTGGACTGCGTAGAGGAGTGGTCACCACAATATAATAAGAAAACCATCAACTGGTATGAATCGCACCAAAAAATGTACCTGGACTGCGTAGAGGAGTGGGTCACCACAATATAATTTAAAAACCCTGAACATGTATGATTCGCACCAATAAATGTATCTGGACTGCGTAGAGGAGTGGGTCACCACAATGTGATTTAAAAACCCTGAACTTGTATGATTCGCACCAATAAATGTATCTGGACTGCGTAGAGGAGTGGGTCACCACAATATAATAAGAAAACCATCAACTGGTCTTAATCGCACCAAAAAATGTACCTGGACTGCGTAGAGGAGTGGGTCACCACAATATAATTTAAAAACCCTGAACATGTATGATTCGCACCAATAAATGTATCTGGACTGCGTAGAGGAGTGGGTCACCACAATGTGATTTAAAAACCCTGAACTTGTATGATTCGCACCAATAAATGTATCTGGACTGCGTAGAGGAGTGGTCACCACAATATAATAAGAAAACCATTAACTGGTATGAATCGCACCAAAAAATGTACCTGGACTGCGTAGAGGAGTGGGTCACCACAATATAAATTAAAAACCCTGAACTTGTATGATTCGCACCAATAAATGTATCTGGACTGCATAGAGGAGTGGGTCACCACAATATAATAAGAAAACCATCAACTGGTCTTAATCGCACCAAAAAATGTACCTGGACTGCGTAGAGGAGTGGGTCACAACAATATAATTTAAAAACCCTCAACTTGTATGATTCGCACCAATAAATGTATCTGGACTGCGTAGAGGAGTGGGTCACCACAATATAATAAGAAAACCATCAACTGGTATGAATCGCACCAAAAAATGTACTTGGACTGAGTAGAGGAGTGGGTCACCACAATATAATTTAAAAACCCTGAACTTGTATGATTCGCACCAATAAATGTATCTGGACTGCGTAGAGGAGTGGTCACCACAATATAATAAAAAAACCATCAACTGGTCTTAATCGCACCAAAAAATGTACCTGGACTGCGTAGAGGAGTGGGTCACCACAATATAATAAGTAAACCATAAACTGGTCTTAATCGCACCAAAAAATATACCTGGACTGCGTAGAGGAGTGGTCACCACAATATAATTAATAAAAAACCCTCCACGGCTCTGAATTTCCCAAAAAAAAATTCTTGACTGTGTAGTGGGGTGGCCCCGGTACTAAATTTAATACCGGGGCCACAATATAATAAATAGTTACACCCTCAACTGGTCAGAATTCCACCAAACAAGTTTCTGGACTGCGTAGTGGGGTGGCCCCGGTACTAAATTTGATACCGGGGCCACAATATAATAAATAGTTACACCCTCAACTGGACAGAATTCCACCAAACAAGTATCTGGACTGCGTAGTGGGGTGGCCCCGGTACTAAATTTGATACCGGGGCCACAATATAATAAATAGTTACACCCTCAACTGGTCAGAATTCCACCAAACAAGTATCTGGACTGCGTAGTGGGGTGGCCCCGGTACTAAATTTGATACCGGGGCCACAATATAATAAATAGTTACACCCTCAACTGGTCAGAATTCCACCAAACAAGTTTCTGGACTGCATAGTGGGGTGGCCCCGGTAATAAATTTGATACCGAGGCCACAATACCTCCTCCAAGTTCCAAGTGTAGTGTTATTATTATTATTATTATTAATTTTTATTTATAAGGCGCCACTAGGTGTCCGTGGCGCCGTACAGGGACAAACAGAGACGCGATACAGGGTGAGACAGCACGGTACAGTTAACAAAAAGCACAGTAACTCAGAAGCTCAAAGTACAGCTAGATGAAAGGTGAGAGCCCCCTGCGGTGAAGCTAGAGGGGCAGGAGGACCCCACGGAAGAGACAAGGAGCTGGAGAGCAGAGTTAAGGTGGTGGAGAACAGGAGGAGAGGAGGCCCTGCTCAAAGGAGCGTACAATCTAAGGGGAGGGTAGGACGGACAGAGACACAAGGGTGGGAGGAGGAAAGGGGGAGAACGGAGAGAGGGAGAGGGGGAGAGGAGAATTAAGAGGAGGGAGGCAGGAGGAGGGCAGGATAGGGACGGCGGTAGGTGGGAGGCTGGAAGGAGGTCGGTTAGGTGGGGGACTGGAAGGCTTTGAGGAAGAGGTGGGTTTTTAAGGCCCGTTTGAAGCTGGACAAGTTGGGGGATGTTCTGATGGAGCGGGGGAGCTGGTTCCAGTGAAGGGGGGCAGCGCGGGAGAAGTCTTGGATGCGAGCATGGGAGGAGGTGACCAGGGGGGAGGTGAGGCGACGGTCATTAGCCGAACGCAGAGGGCGGGATGGAGCGTGGATGGAAATAAGGTTGGAGATGTAGGGAGCAGTGGAGTTGGAGAGAGCCTTGAAGGTAAGAGTAAGGAGCTTGAACACTATTCTGTAGGGGAAGGGGAGCCAGTGAAGGGATTGGTATAGGGGGGAGACAGAAGAGGAGCGGCGAGAAAGGAAAATGAGCCGAGCGGCTGCATTCAGTACAGAGCGAAGGGGAGCGAGATGAGAGCGGGGGAGGCCGGTAAGGAGGAGGTTGCAGTAGTCCAAGCGGGAGATGATAAGAGCGTGGACAAGAGCCTTAGTGGCATCTTGGGAGAGGAAGGGCCGAATGCGTGCGATATTCCGCAGCTGGAAGCGGCAGGATTTGGCGAGAGAGAGAATGTGAGGAGCAAAGGAGAGAGAGGAGTCAAGGATGACACCGAGGCAGCGAAGTTGAGGAACAGGGGAAATAGAGGAGTTGAGGACAGAGATAGAAAGATCGGAAGGGGAGGGGGAATGAGCAGGAGGAAAAACAATAAGTTCGGTTTTAGCGAGATTAAGTTTAAGGAATCTGGAGGACATCCAGGAGGAGATGGCAGAGAGGCAGGCAGACACCCTGGAGAGGAGGGAGGAAGAGAGATCGGGAGAGGAAAGGTAGAGTTGGGTGTCATCGGCATAAAGGTGGTACTGGAGACCAAAAGAGCTGATGAGTTTCCCCAGGGAAGAGGTGTAAAGAGAGAAGAGTAGGGGTCCGAGAACAGAGCCTTGGGGGACCCCTACTGGAAGGGAAGAGGGGGGGGAGAGGGATCCAGAGGTGGAGACAGAGAAGGAACGGTCAGCAAGGTAGGAGGTGAACCATGACAGGACCGGGCCGGAGAGGCCAAAGGATTGAAGGGTGAGGAGCAGGAGCGGGTGGTCAACGGTGTCGAAGGCCGCTGAGAGATCCAAGAGAATGAGAAGGGAGAAGTGGCCCCTGGCTTTCGCGGAGAGGAGATCATTAGTGACTGTGGCCAGGGCAGTTTCAGTGGAGTGGAGGGGGCGGAAGCCAGATTGAAGGGGGTCAAGGAGGGAGTGGTCAGAGAGGTAGGTGGAGAGGCGGCTGCAGACGAGCCTCTCAAGTAGTTTGGAGGCAAAGGGGAGAAGAGAGATGGGGCGATAGTTAGAGAAAGAGGTGGGGTCAAGGTTAGGTTTCTTAAGAATGGGGGATACAAGGGCGTGTTTGAAGGAGGAGGGGAAGATGCCGGCGGAGAGGGAGAGATTAAAGAGGTGGGCGAGGTGGGAGCAGGTGGCGGGGGAGAGGGAGCGGAGTAGGTGGGAGGGGATGGGGTCCAGGGGACAGGAGGACGGAGGGGAGGATGAAATAAGAGAGTGTACTTCTTCGCCCGTAGTGGGGCGAAAGGAGAAGAGGGGGCGGTGGCGGGTGGGGGAGGGAGGAAGTGTGGGGGGGGGCGGAAGATGGGAGGAGGTGATTTCGAGTCGGATGGCCTCAATTTTCGAGGAGAAGAAGGAGGCAAAGTCGGTGGCGGTAAGGGAGGAGGGGAGAGAAGGGGCGGGTGGGGACAGGAGGGTGTTGAAGGTGGCGAAGAGGCGGCGGGGGTTGGAGGACTGGGAGGAGATGTGTTTATAACATATTAACACTACACTAATTCTAGCACGTCAAACCCTCTTGCTTTAATTAAATAATGACAGGGCATTTAACTTTTGATGTAATTTTTTAAATTTGTTGACATTTTATTTTACTTTTTGAACATGGCAAACGACTGTTGAATGGTCACATAATGCCAAAAAAATAGTTGCAAGATGGAATTGTCCTTCCCTCCCTCCCACCCACCCTTATGTTGTTGAAATAGGACATGCACACTTTAACAAACCAATCATTTCAGCAACAGGGCCTACCAAACAACTGTGGCTGAAATGATTGGTTTGTTTGGGCCCCCACACCAAAAAAACAATTCATCTCTCCCTGTACAAACTAAACAGGCTCTACTGAGGAAAGATGTCGTCCTCATCCTCAACCTCTGATTCCTCTCCGCCTACAGTGTGTACTTCCTCCTCCTCACACATTATCAATTCATCCCCGCTGGACTTCACAACCACAGGTCTCTCTGTACTATCTGGAGGGCAGTGCTGTACTTCATTGAGGAATTGATTATTCATTTTTATAAACATCATTTTTTCAATGTTGTGAGGAAGCAACCTCCTTCTCTGCTCACTGACCAGGTTCCCCGCTGCACTAAAAACTCTTTCAGAGTACACACTGGAGGGGGGACAACTCAGGTAAAATAGAGCCAGTTTGTACAAGGGCTTCCAAACTGCATTTTGGAGTTCTACCACGTCACTACCTCTAGTTAATTTAGATTGCAAGGCTTGTAAATACTTTGAAGATAAAAAAAAGCAGGCTGCACAGACTGTGGAGCTAGAAAGTGAAATTAAATGGACCACGTTACTTTGGTGGCTATCTATGCCCCCCCCCCCCCCGCCCTACATTTGTAGTTGAATATAAAAAAAGCAGCCTGCATAGACTGTAGAACTAGAAATTCAAATATACAAAGAAATGGACAAAGGCAGTTTGGTATCTGTCTGCATCAGATCCCCTCTCCACTAGGGGTAAAATAGAAAACTATTCAGCCGTTATATATTCTAGAATATAAATAGAAATTGAGAAAGGCAATTTGGTATCTGTCTGCATCATAATCATCAACATCCTCCTCAGCGCCAGCTACATCAATATCCTCCTCCCGGTGTACAACATTCACACCTTCATTAGCCAAATATGTAACTGGACTGTGGGTGATCCTTCCAGCATATGCAGAAGGTATGCTGCAAATGCTGGATGGAGTCACCTCTTCCCGTACAGTGATGGGAAGGTCAGGGTTCACAACCAACAACACCCTTGGACTCGCCTTGGGGATTTGTGATGTCATCTGTTTAGAAGGCAGAGTTCTTTGCTGTTTTGTTGTTGTTGCTGACAGCAAAACTCTCTTAAATTTTTTGTAGGGGGGGGAGGAGGAGGGCTTAGATCCTTGGGTGAAGCTGGCCCACTAGTCATGAACACGGGCCAGGGCCTAAGCCGTTCCTTGCCACTACGTGTCGTAAATGGCATATTGCCAACTTTACGTTTCTCCTCAGATGATTTTAAGTTTCTCTTTTTGCTATTTTTTGAGAACTTGGGCTTTTTGGATTTTACATGCCCTGTACTAGGAGATTGGGCATCGGGCTTGCCAGATGACGTTGATGGCATTTCATCGTCTATGTCATGACTAGTGGCAGCAGCTTCAGCATTAGGAGGAAGTGGGTCTTGATCTTTCCCTACTTTATACTCCAAATTTTGGTTTTCCATTATATGTAGCACAAGAGGGCGTACCCCTAAGCCACACACACTCGGCAAAGCCTTTAAAAATTATATGCGGCACAGGAGAGTACCACTGGACTTATACTGCTGAATCAGTGAACTTTGTAATAGCAGTACCACTGGACTTATACTGCTGAATCAGTGAACTTTGTAATATATCAGTACCACTGGACTTATACTGCTGAATCTGTGAACTTTGTAATAGCAGTACCACTGGACTTATACTGCTGAATCTGTGAACTTTGTAATAGCAGTACCACTGGACTTATACTGCTGAATCTGTGAACTTTGTAATAGCAGTACCACTGGACTTATACTGCTGAATCAGTGAACTTTGTAATAGCAGTACCACTGGACTTATACTGCTGAATCAGTGAACTTTGTAATAGCAGTACCACTGGACTTATACTGCTGAATCTGTGAACTTTGTAATAGCAGTATCACTGGACTTATACTGCTGAATCAGTGAACTTTGTAATAGCAGTACCACTGGACTTATACTGCTGAATCAGTGAACTTTGTAATATTGCAGTACCAATGGGCTTATACTGCAGGATTGGTTTTGCAAATTTTGTTGTAATTAAAAAAAAAATTTAATTAGTTTTTTGTATTTTTTTTAATAACTTTTTTTAAATTTTTTAAACACTTGGGAATATTGGGGAAATAAGAACTATGCCCTTAGAAGCACAGAGCACAGGACACAGGACCACTGGACTGAACAGGACACAGCACAGGACCCAGCAGCACCACTGAACTCAAAATTGACAGAGCACAGCACACAGCCCCACTGGACTGATACTGCAGAACACAGCACAGCAAAGCACAGCACAGCACAGAACTAAACAGCACAGCACAGAACTAAACAGCACAGCATGAGATCTACCAAGACAGAGGACCACCTAACACACCCTCCCTCTACCCTGATCAATGCCCGAGTGAAGATGGCGGCGACTAGCGGGGAATTTATAGGTTCTGAGTATCGCAAGATCCGACAGCGGGATTATGACTCCGAGCCTCGGTTTCAAGTTTTCATTTGGCGCCAATACCCGGATCTGTCTCGGATCCGACTCGGATCAGCAACGTTCAGGTGGGCTCGGATTCAGGAAATCCGAGTGCGCTCATCTCTACTTAAAAACATAAAAAACATGGAGGTGCTTGCTATAAACATTATTAATCTTGGCAATGTTATGGTTTTCTGTAAATCTCTATTTCCTATTTGCCGCTATTGTAGCGATCAGCATTTTACTGTCGCTATAACTGTTGTTGGCTTTGTAGTCATGACTACCACTGGGTAAGGGTGAGAGGAGACAGACCTATGTAAGGAGGAGAAAATTGGTCAAAACAGATCTGTGAGAAGCAGTATATATATATATTATTGAGACTGATTTGATAAGAGCTGTATATGTGATAGGCTGCATTGGTGGAGATCTATATATATGGGAAGAAGCTTCTTATCGTTGAAATATACGTAAAGAGAATTATCTATGAAGACAAAGCATCTGTGAGGAGAAACATCAGTGTGGATAAACCTCTGGGAGCAGAAACAGTGAGAAAAGCAGTATTTGTATAATCAAACCCTGGTCCTTGTTAGTAAACCTGAGAAATGAACATATCCTTATATAACATAAACCTGAAGTGAAAGGGAAATACAGAGTTAACCCCTGTATCAGAAAATTCAGAGACTGTGTTATATATATATCAGCGTGCCACAGTGGTAGAGAGGATTGTGCTTTAGAGCAAATGACCAAAGCACGTGCATTCATGCCAAAGCCGTTGCCACGTCAAGAGCCAGGTTTGCCAATTCTTTCTACAGGGTCCAATGGTAAAACTGCTACTGACAGGGGGCCGGTTACAAAGGTGTCTAACTCAAACTGCTTTGAATGTGGGGAGCTGGGCCACTTTCGGGTCAAGTGTCCTAGGCTTTGTTTGAAGACTGAGGAGTATGTAGTCTATTAGCAATAGTTAGCATACGATCATTATTTTCTAGTTACTAGACCATCCAATTGTACTAATATATCCACAGTGAGCTGAATATTCAAACTCACAAAGTGTTTGTGATCTTAATTGCTATGTATTCCCTAATTGTAGAGCTATTGAATATATCTATTTTAAAATTTCTAGAAAATAACAATCTTATCGTGTGTCAGAGTTGTGTGACGTGTGTGTGTTTACAGGGTTTCCCCAAGTCACCCCTGTTGGTCATTACATCCATGGCCACATATACCCAAATAGAGAAGACTTGGTGAAGGCACTATGTAAGAAGAAGTAAGTGATACACACACGAAGAGTGTATAGGTGCACCCCATAGCTGGAGTAAGGGGGTGTTGCAACAATATCTGTTAAATTACTCACTTCACTGAAGTTGAAAATATTCTTTCCATGATTAATTTCAACCAATTGGTATAAAGGATACTTCAATCACACCTACTGAAATATTTACTTCAGTGAAAAAAAGGCTTTTTTAAGACAATTGTCTAGCACAGTTCATAAAAACTATATTGTATTCATTTTAACCGCACCTATAATGATTTTTCCTTGAGTAAAAAAGATTTTTAGTTGGTATAAATTATGTTTTAATAATTTACTAATGCCCCCCCCCTCGAGGGATCTGCGGCCACGCCTCTTGGTGACTGTAGATGCTGAGGTGTGTGGCCAAGAGGTGATGCCAGCCGTGTCACTGCAGTGGGCGTGGCTGAGCAGCAAGGTGCAAAAGCACCTAGTGCATCCACACAGCTGATCTCGAGGGTACCTTAGTCTATAAAAGGTTTTTCTCCATGAGGGTATGCTGTGCCAAGTGGGGTAAAATACAAACTCATAGAGAGAGTCCCCCTGAGCATAGGAGGGATGAGAGCTGACCTACAAACAGGAGCCAGGGACCAGAGAAAGGAAGAGATCCTGGACTGATGGGTTGCTGCATGTGACAGTGTGACCATTATTAACAGTCTGTATGAAGGGAGAACTGCAGGGAACCAACTGCAGAGGGACCAGTGAGATTAGGCTAAGGCTGGGAACACACTCTACAAAATTTCTCCCGATACAATAGCTATATTAATTTTACCACCGTTTAAAAAAAAAAAAAAGTCCCAATCAGCATGCCGAATGATGTGTACACACTAAAATCATTTTACACGACTTATCCTCAGATCTGTGCTCTTCATCTGTCATAACCATCGGCTGAAAGGATCATGACTCTGCACACCCCGTAGAGATCTATGGACATTGCTGGTTGTAAGTGCATACACACTTCAGAAATGGAACAACATCGTTCCATCACTGAATGAGATTTTTAGTTCAGTTTAAAGAGAAAATGAAATGATACAATGAGCTTTGGAACGATAATTGTTCATCGTTGCAGCGTACACATTAATGCAATATAGGGCCGGACGGTGGTTTATCGTGTGATTGGCCCAATAATCTGCTGAAAACGCTGTAGTGTGTACCCAGCATAAGTGTCACACGGAGAGCCAGTATGACACAGCCGAGAAAGACCCTGCTGAGAGAACATGGAGAGGTTTGGGCTTTATTCAGAGTGTGGTGCACTCCCATTTGATTGGGATTTCTTTACTTTTACTGCACTGCATGTGCTCAGAAAGTTAATGTATGTAACAGCAGCTATTCAGACCTGAAACTTTTTGGCACTCATGACTAATTATGCCTGAAGAGGTGTGACGTGAGAGGGTAGAGGTGTTCTAATGTAGGCAATGTAGTCACACTCCACAATTGAGCAATTGAATATGAATTCAGACTGGGACATAGTCACAAATACAGCTGTAAAAGCAACTTTATTGACGATGATGAACACCTGAACTAGTGAACCACTTTTAATTAGAGGTTTCTGAATGATTAGCATGTGCTTATTGAGACTTTGGTAGTCACTTGGCCATGGATTAGTAGTTGCTGAGCTATGGTAAGTTTCTAACTTATAAAAATAAAAGTTGTTTTGTACATGTTTACAAGGTGGACATAACACATCTATTACTCATTCAGACCTGGATGCATCTTCAACTATGAATTACCTGGTAAATAGGCATACACTTGCATGCATTGTTTTCAGTGGCAGGTTACGCTTGCATTCCACTCTAAATATGGAACATTTTGTGGAACTTACTAATTAAAGTCAGGAGAGCGGTGAGGCATCTGGGAGATGTAGTGAGCTAACCCTGATGTAAACTTCTTTGAACAGTATTGGCAGCTTAAGTTACTGTGCATCAGGAGGGGAGATGGATTATTTGTGTGATATTATCTGACCTTTGCGCAACTTAAGAACTCTGCAGAAGGAGATAGGAGATATACATAATTCTTTCATTATTGAAACCCAGGTATTCTGCCGGAGTGTAAGTCAAAGGAGTGCAAATAAAACTCTTATCATTTGCACTTGAGAGATGATGTGGTGCCCAATTTACTTACATCTGTTGCACTGCATCACTTTACACCTTCTGTGTCTATGTAACACAATTCTTATAAGACCTGAATGAACAGGAACCCTCTGGTCATTTATGCCAACACCCAAGAGCTATCTGTGATGAAATGAAGGGCTAATTTCACCTCAACGAGTCTGCACCTTGATTCTCACAAAGTGGGGACTAAAAAAAAAATCAAGCCATTTGGTCCCTCAGATTGTCAAATATGTTTTCAAATAATATATTTATTATTTATATGTTTAAATTAGTATATATTGTATTGTTGGATTCTGACATGGCTTTGTAAACCTGCGTACACAGAAAATTCACATGAAGATTTGCCCATTGTTTCCCTAGGCAGAAGTCTCCACCAAATTCCTGAATGAATGTATATCACACGTGGGGAGTCTTGTGTCCTTTGTTTAGCTGTGTTTCTGTGTGTGCTAAGATAGCATAAATGTCCACACATAATATACAGCTTTTTGTTGAATTACAGATGATTGCAGCGTGTATTTAAATGCAATGTCTCTGGGTTGTAGACTCGCCTGCTTAAACAAAGCTCTGTGTAAGACATTTTATTGTACAGCAGCAGAACAATACCTTTCCATTGTATCAAGAGTAATTAATTTGCTATCCCTTTGTCTGCATGTTTATCTGTGAAATGGTAAAACCGGAAATGGACCTGGCAGGGCCAGATTAAGGGACACATGGCCCGGGGTCTGAAAATTATAAAGGTCCTATTGTGAGAACTGCAGGCCCCTGTTGGGTCTGTTGTCACATATCCCCTATTGGGCCTGTTGTCACATATCCCTAGTTGTCACATATCCCCTGTTGTCACATATCCCCTGTTGTCACATATCCCCTGTTGGGCCTGTTGTCATATATCCCCTATTGACCCATATCCCCTGTTATTATATATCCCCTGTTAAAAATAAATTGTTCCTACCTGTTGTGATGAGCATCGGTGACCTCAGTCTGAGACTGGGTGGAAGTTGGTACAGCATGAGTCACACAGCACAAGTCACACATAACCTCTCTAGGTGCAGAATCCACCCCACTCAGCAACAGGCAGTCTTGCAATTGGCTGCCTGTTGGTCTCCAATGATGGGACTGTCCCCTAGAAACCAGGGACACCTACATAGCCACCCTGCAATGCTCATCGCCCCAAAGCCCCCTCGCCCTCCCCATACCATGTGCACTCAACAAAAGAAAAATTATTTTCCTCCTGGCTCGACTGGGCCAATTTCTGTGGAAAGGCCTGGGGCTGCAGCCCCAACAGGCACATTGTTAATCTGGCCCTGTCCACGTAAGGTTATTTCTGCCTTTAAAAGATCCAGATAACTTCCAGAGACGCTAGATGGAATTCACTACCCAGTGATAGCTGAAGCCACACTAGCATTGAGATTATGGTCTCAAGGAAGGACAGGAAGGGACAATCAGTCCCCGCAGTACTGCCTTTGTCCTGAGTGCTCTCCAGGCTTGGAAGAGCTGTGTGTCCGCCAAATGTGGAGTGACAGTGGCTCGGGACAGCTACCTTGCCGGAAGCCTCAAAGGAGAGAGCATCCCAGGGGAGACTGGTGAGGGGTTTTCATTATGCCCTGTATGTTGGCTGTGCCAGACTGTAGTGGGATTTGCTACAGTGTATTATTAAATGTTATTATTGCTGTTTGAGTCTACCTTTTTGTTATAAAAAACCTACTTATTGTTATTTAGTATATTAGCCTTGGTGATTCTGAACCTTGGATAAGTGTCGGTGTGACGATTATGTAGTATATCTAATGACTGATTGTTATTTTCTGTTGAATTCATGTATGACAATGTATATTGTATGTAACCTTGTAATGTAATCTCAAAGTGTGCTTTGCTAGATGATATGAGTCTGAACTGCAAGTGTCAATAATCTGTTAAAAATAGCCAGACCAGGGAGAGATAGGCATTTCTGAGGAGTTTGAAGCCCCAAAGCTGTAAACCATCTAGCAAAGCAGAACAAGCAGAGGTGAGAACTTAAGGTCTTGTGAACATTCTCGATCTCAGGACATTCCTAGCTCACTTCAAAAGCCATGTGACATTTGGGAGATCAATCTGTCCTTATTGACAGCTAAACTCCTAAGGTGGGGGAGAGAGCTATGTGGAAAAAGGTTTAAAATCTTCTGACTTAGACAATAATGTATGCCTTATCATAAGAGGGTCTATCAAGGCTGAAATGTCTAATATTTCTCAATTGTGTTCCCTTAACTAGTAAGTAGTGACTCTAATTTTAGTTCCTTTTTATTTTCTGAAACTTATTTGTGCAACATTTTTTATGTCTTGTTATTAATTTTTCAGATGAAATAAATTTAATCTAGTGTGTTCTCTGTGATTCTTTGTGAACTTACAAAGCCCAGGGAGGCTCGTGCTACATGTGTATATGATTTAAGTGTGAAACATTAATAAGTGATTATGTTGAATGTATGGACACCATAATAAATCCTTTGTGGTGGCAGAAAAAGTGTAATCATTGCTAAGTGATTAAGGTGACGACAGTCACGGCCAACTGTTCAGATTGCTGTATCTGGGACAGGCTGGGCGTTCTCGACAACCGGTTATATCAGTTGTGCGGCAGTTAACTTTGCACACCTAAGGCCACACACAGTCACAAGGAGTTAAAAATGAAAAAGAGAAATCTGTTTGCATATGAATAATGTATCTCTGGTTTGTAGGGAATGAATTAGTTATAAAGCCATTTTGCAGACAGGCTTGGATTTTTTTGCCCTTTTGGACTAATTTTGCTGCCCTAACTTGTCCTGTTTATAGTCATAGCACACCATGGTTCCAACAGCATTATATATAAATACTAGTAATTTATTATGATTACTTTTTTTCAGGAATATGGGAATGCAAGAAACTCTGATATCAATACAACATACATTTGTATAAGTTTATTTTTCAATTTGGGGAGCACTCAAATATTTTTAGGGAAGAAGGCCTCTTCAATGCAAATATTTAAAATATTCAGAATATGGGGTCTGATAATAAGCGAAAACATTCATGTTGGCATCAGTAGGCTGCCCAACATTCAAACCTCAACAAGGGACTTGCAGTGTCTTTACACTTCAGGAGGAGACCACTGGTGCTTGGAACTCTGCAAGTTTTCCAGACAAATCTGGCGTAAATCTTGTACCTCTAATGATTTCATCACATATACTGGTATCTACCACTCCTATAGAAATTCTCTGGACACTGCAAAACAAACATACTTCCAATCTCTCATATATGCTCAGGCTTCTAACCCCAAACGCCTTTCTAACACATTTAAATCTTTTCTCAATCCTCCCACCCCAAATCCTCCGACTTCCATCAGTGCCCAGGATCTTGCTTCCTATTTCAAGAACAAAATAGATAAGATCAGACTTGAAATGGTATCATCTCCCTCAACAAGCAATCAGCCCAATTCCTTTGTATCACCCTCTGACAATCTCTCTTCATTTGATCCCACAAATAAAGAGGAAGCTTCTACCCTCTTCTCATCTTCCTACTCTACCTCCTGTCCTCTTGATCCCATTTCCTCACAAATTAGTAGGTCCCTGTTTCCTGTGCTCATTCCCCCTCTAACTAAAATCTGTAATCTATCTCTTTCTACTGGTATTTTTCCATCACTATTCAAGCATGCAGAATTACTCCCATTTTAAAAAAACTAAATTCTGTCCCAAACTCTCTCTCAAATTACCGCCCCATCTCTCAGCTCCCATGCCCCTCCAAGCTTCTCGAGAGAATTGCCTACTTGTGCCTCACACACTTTCTTACAGCAAACAACCTACTGGATTCTCTTCAGTCAGGCTTTCACTCTCAACACTCCACAGAGACTGCGCTGACCAAAGTTGTCAATGATTTGATCACAGCAAAAAGTAAAAGTCATTAATCTCTTCTAATTCTCCTAGATCTCTCTGCTGCATTTGACACTGTTGACCACTCTCTCCTCATACAAACGCTACAATCCCTAGAATTTGAAGGCACTGTCCTATCCTGGTTCTCATCCTACCTATCTAATCGCTCTTTAAGTGTTACTTTCTCTGGATCCACCTCTGCTCTGCTTCCTTTATTAGTTGGAGTACCACAAGGCTCAGTCCTAGGTCCTCTGCTATTCTCTATCTACACTACTTCTCTTGGAAAACTAATAAGCTCCTTTGGATTTCAGTATCATCTCTATGCGAAAGATACACAAATCTATCTATCCTCTCCTGATCTTTCACCATCTGTGTTGTCTCGCGTTACTGACTGTTTCTGCCATTTCATCTTGGATGTCTTCTCGCCAACTCAAACTGAATCTTTCAAAAACTGAATTAATAATATTCCCACCCAAAAACAGAAGCTTCCTGCCTGACATTTCTATTTCTGCTGATAACATGAATCATAAATCCTACCCCGCAAGCTCGCTGCCTAGGTGTAATACTCCCCACATCGACTCTATATCTAAATCATGTTACATACATCTAAAGATGAACATTTCCAGAATTCACACATATCTCACACAAGACACTGCAAAAACCTTAATTCATGCACTCATCAACTCCCGCATCGACATTGCAATTCCCTTCTTACTGTTCTTCCCAAAGTCAGACTTGAACCTCTACAATCTATTTTGCATGCAGCGGCTAGATTGATTATCCTTGCAAACCATTCTTCCTCTGCTGAGACACTCTGTCAGTCTCTACATTGTTTGCCTGTATTTCAACGAATCCAATATAAAATTCTTCTACTAACATGCAAGGCCGTCAACAAAATTGCTCTCGTCACTTGTCTCAAAAAATCTCCCGACTCAACACCTTTATTCTGCACAAGATCTGCATCTCTCTTCCACTCTCATCACATCCTCCTATTCTCGGTTACAGGACTTTTTTCGGGATGCACCCACTTTGTGGAATTCCCTCCCTCGCACAGTAAGACTTTCCTCTAGTCTTCAAACCTTCAAACGTTCTCTGAAAACCCACCTCTTCAGGCAAACTTATGATATTCCTCAACCACCATCTTAATCTCCCTAGGTTACCCTATTACCACCCTCTACACAGCTAATACAAGACAACAACCCTCTGACCAACATTGCTGTGTGACTGATCACACTGTCCACTCAATACTTTTACCTTTGCATTCTAGCTGGTCCAGTGTCCAATATGATGTAGCACGTGCCCTTTTGTTTCAACCTCCCATTGTCTCATAGATTGTAAGCTTGCGAGCAGGGTTCTCTTACCTCTCTGTCTGTATGCATTACCCAGTATTGTTTTATCAATGTTTGTTCCCAATTGTAAAGCGCTATGGAATTTGCTGGCGCTATATAAATAAATATTGATGACGATGATGACAAGTGTAAAAGAAATAGAGAAGGAGAAGACCAACTATGCCAGTTTATCATATGGTTAGCAATGGAAGAAAGAAGAATACAAATATCTCTTGCTTTAGCTTCTTGCTTGTAGAGTGCAACATGCTATTTCTCTAACACTTGTATGCAGCATGATTTAGAAATAATTTCACAGGTTAATTCTGGAAAAAAAACCTTTTGCTTTGTTCTTCTGCACTTAGCAAGAACACTAACAAGCTTTCAACATGACCCCTTCCTTCCCTATCCCACTGCAAACACTAACTAGGTCATAGACTGTTCTCTAATGATTTCTCAACCTCTGAATGATTTTTTTACACACATAATTTGTTAATAAGATATACTCATCTTCCCATAATATTTAATTCACTACAAATGCAGCAGTTTCAAATATCAACAGAAAAATCACTTGTAATTCTAAAAAAAAATCTCAAAGGGTGGTAAGAGGGTGGGTACGATAGCCTGAGGACCCATGTGTCTGGTCAATCTGCCCATCAATTGCCCCTCCAAGTTGGATTGAGGGTGGGGGAAGTTGGGACAGGTGACTGAACAGTTCACTAGCTTCCTACTGCTCTTTACAGGCCGCAAAGGCATCACCACACTTGAGAACAAACTTCCTCTCAGTGGCCCATTTTTTTTTCCTAGTTATGAGGAGAGGAAGGTTGAAGGCAGCTTACCACTTTATACCATCTTATTTGCCTGAAAGTCTTAGTAGATTTTGTTTTGTATTGTATGTTCAGGATATTTATTGCAGTTATGCAGCTTTTAGCACACATCCTGAATTGAGAAAGGGGCGAAGAGCAAAGATGTAGTTTCTTACACTACGGTTTTCAAGTGCCTGATTATTTAGTATGGCAACGCTCAAACATGTAGGGACTTGTATTTCAATAAAATGGTTGGTAGTTATCATTAACAACCCTCTAAATGAATGAAACAAGTTTTATTCTGAAGGGATATATTCACCCCAGTCTCTGCTGAAATGTCCTTTATTATAAAGGAAAAGACTTATTTCTGTCTAAAATTGCTGTGTTAATCTACACAGGTTGTTCTTAGAAATATTAAAAGCAGGGTATGTCTAGAGGTGAACGGGGAATTGAAGCAACAAAGGGATTAATTATATAATGACAGTTTCAGCTTAACTGAACTAATAGATATTAATTTATTATGTTTTATGGTGAACTCATAAATGAGTTCAAAGTTTTAGCTGTCTGTCAGTTTATAAGACGTGCAGCAGCTGATATATTACTAGGTCTTCCATGTGTCCTGATTTTTTCAGGGCAGTCACTTTTTATTTTCACAAAAAATACAAAATGCCAATGTTCAATGCACCATAGCTAACAGGATAACTGGGAATAGGTTCATTCAACTGTTTTACTTTACTTGGCACCCAAAAAGTATGTACAGAGTGGATTGTATTGGGCAGCACTGAGGCTTAGTGATTTAAGTGTGAAACATTAATAAGTGGTTCTGGTGAACGCTAGGTCACTATAATAAATCCTTTGTGGTGGCAGAAAAGGTGTATTCATTGCTAAGTGAGGTGACGCCAGTCACGGCCAGCTGTTCAGATTGCTCTATATATCGGGCAGAACGGTGGCTTAATGGTTAGCACTTCTACCTCACAGCACTGGGATCATAAGTTCGATTCCCGACCATGACCTTATCTGTGTGGAATTTGTATGTTCTCCCTGTGTTTGTGTGGGTTTCCTCCGGGTGCTCCGGTTTCCTCTCACACTCCAAAAACATACTGGTAGGTTAATTGGCTGCTGACAAAATTAACTCCAGTCTGTGTGTGTATTAGGGACTTTAGACTGTAAGCTTTATTGGGGCTGGGACTGATGTGAGTGTGTTCTCTGTACAGCTCTGTGGAAGTAGTGGCGCTATATAAATAAATTATGATGATTGTATGTTCTGATCCAATTTCTTTTTTGATTTTCTGTTTTTTCTTTTTAAAATGATGGAAGCCCTATATACTATTCAACATTAGACCATTTACAAAGTAAGGAACAGGCGCATCTGTGCCAAAGAATAGATAGGAGAGACCATTCATTTGGGGTGAATGTCTAGAACTGAGCACATTTTGTTTCTGTTCTACCTCAGAGAAGAAGCAATAAACCTGTATCTGTAACACCCCATCTGCCTTAGGCTGATGCCAGTATTCCTTACTTTTCCATATCTTTTCATATTCATACCGTCATCAGTACACAAAGGATAACATGTGCACTGTACACCTTGACTACATAACCCCCATCTCAATACACCGTGTGCATAGAAAGGGTCCAGTTTGACAAGGTTTCAGTTACCAAAATCTCAAAGCTCTGATTGGTTTAACATGGTATTTGTGTATTCGAATGGCAATAGTTGTTTTGAGCTTTATGCTTAAACTTCAGCATTGCTCGGCACAACAATGCAAATGCACAACAGTATAGTGACTGTGTCCAGCTTACATTATAATTAATGAAACACTTAGCTGCAGTGCTGGCAAGAGCCCTGAGTGTGCCTTAGGTGCCACACTGCCCTGACCAGACCCTCCCACACCCTACAGCTTCATATCCTTATCTTGAGAGTGTGGTGCTTGGCTATGCCATCATAGCCAAACACCACACTCACAGTGTAACACTGACATGAAGGAGCAGTGGCTGCCAACTTCACATACAAGAATACGCTGATTGTTTCTATTTCATGTCAGCGGCTAATGCAACCGAGGTGCATTAAAAACACTGGATGAGTGACATTATGTCACTCATTCAGTTTTTTAGGCGCCCTCTTACTAATGGCACCCTGGGCAACAGTCTTGGTTCTTTTAATGGTAGCGTCAGCTCTGCTTATCTGACACCCAAATATATCCTCTGTAACTCTGCTTCCATGAGTTGTTTAAGGTCAGTGAGGGTGAAATGAAGTGTTCCAGCCCAACCACCATAGTCACCACATTCATAGTCATAAAGTTACAAGTGACACTAATATAAGATTACATTTCTGTCTGTTAAAGCTATCATGTTGATAAAGTCACAACATTTTAACCCCTTGTGCGCCAAGGATGTAGCATCTACATAATCAGTGCCACTATAATTAATTCAATTTGAGGAGTGAAACAAGTTATAGGTCCAGTCCCTGATTCTTCTGTATGCTGGCACTTTGTACTGTTCCTTAATTAGGGACAGGCTTTTTCCTCCACACAGTCTTACTTTGATAGGACAATGTGTGTTTCCTGAATATTACTGAAACTGACTGTACTTGAGAGTGGTGCCAGAGGCCAGCAACAACCCTGGTAATAGAGGGTCACACTTCTTTGGAGAATATCCAGATATTTTTTCTGGCTGTGGATTGCCATAATGATGTCTTTTATATTCTGGTCACACACATTGAGAGTTCTGTATCATTATCAGATATTTGGCCCAATATTGCAAGGTGTTTGATCCCACATGCCTAATATTAATATGATCGACAACTGAAGGGAACATTATCAGACATGTTGGTAGATGTGGTCTGAAGATGACAGCAGATGATCACTATCGGTCAGTGCGTGCAGTCATCTTCTGACCTCACTAACAGTCTGACACTGGAAGAGGTTCATTTGCTTAGTCTGCATGACTGGATCTCATCCAGTTTGTGACCAAGTTGGTTTCTTGTCCTGGTGGAGTGTGCTTGGAGTGGCAGAATTGTACAATATGTCTGGCTAAAGTAAGTACTTCTTTATAGTTTAAACAGACATGTGTCATAACATAAATGCTCTCCACTACTGTCTCTTTTTACAAAATCTGATATGTGAACAGGTACGGTGGCCAATCAGCAATCGTAAACTTTTTAAGTAAACATTGATGTTCTGACATTGAAGTGTAATAACCCCTTTGGATGGTTGTGTCTAACTGATGCCCTAAGTGATGTTTGAACTACAGAACCACCTCTCAGGCCAGCCAGTAGTGAAGATGTGGAGCCAGAGAATATAAATGTCCAATCCAGTGCCTGGGAAAAGACTTAACCTTAGATTAAAACTTTTTGTATAACTCCTACCTCAGCTTTGAGACAAAACCCTTACTTTCAGCCTTAAACTATTTGATTGGTACTAGAGTCCCTTCTATCCTAAAGCCAGCTAAAATACATCAGGGCTATTGATAGTAACAGCTACAGAGTGACTAGGCTGTGATGTATCCATGTGCCAGAGAGAGATATTGTAAGTTCCAAGAAGGATGCTACAGAACCCAGCATGTCAAACAGCTATGAGCAGCTCTGAACGTTCAGGGACACAGTTAATCCATGTGTTACCAGCCTGATTTCTCAGTAAGCTGAGTACAGAAGTGTGGATGTCTGGTCTAAGAAACAAGCATGTATTTAATACTGGGGCATAAAACAGAGCTGCTGAAAGGGAAAGTAGTGAGGTGATCAGGGTGAGGAGAGAAATGATGACAGCTGTGAGGGACCAAGTGACAATCCTTATTATAGAGAGTGTCAGCTCTGGGGAAACTGTGTGAAGTAATATAACATTAGTGATGCAACCATGAACTGTGCAGAAGGAAAAGATGTAATAAAAGCTATTCTTTAATTTATCAGAAAGAAGGTCTGGCTCCTATTTTGCTCTACCACTCATTGTTACTTACTTATTTCTATATCCACATGGGCAGTAGCACCTGTCCGGTTAACTGCCTACTGTATCCTAGGAAATTAGAGGACTTAGCTAAGCCTGGGTGACAATTATGAGGAACTCCAGAGCTAGGTGCCTAAGAGTTTGCACTTATACCAGATCACAGATGGACAGAGGGCTACACAAAGAAAGGGAAGGCAGCAGCAACCACTCTCCTCTAATACATGTGTGCTATTAATCAAACTCTGGTCATCATATTTTAAATAATGTAGTTCACTGATTATATACAGAACATCTGACAGCCACCACACTAATGTATCTATTTCAGTTAAACTTGACTAGCTTGTGGGCATTATAAAAAAAAAGAAATATACAGAAAATGTTGTAATGTTTATTGTTCCCAGTACTTTTTGCAATGACCACAGCTAAAGTTGAATTATGTAATTCACATCGCACACTACACTGCAAGTATGCTGTAAGTCTGCAAAAACACAACTGCACTACTCTGACACTCTAATAAGTTTAGAAGAGTAGGGCTGTATTACATGTCTATGCTGCCATAGGCAAATGTGAATAATGTGAATAGGAACGGAGCAGAGAGCCACTACTGTCTCAAGGAGAGAATCATCTGTCAGAGACCATGAGATTAGACTCGCTGCTACTGTAGCTGCTTACACTAGATATCTCCTACTGCGAAGAAATCATGTGATACTCAAAAAAGTGTCAACCGATTGCAAATGCCCCATCAGTATATCAGCATCACTGTATCAATGTCCCCACATTGTACTACTGCCTCTGCACGATAACAGTATCATATTATACCCATTTCTCCACATGCTCCTCACATCCTCTGCACTCACAGCTTACCAGTGTTGTCCCACAGAATACCAGAGCCCTTACACACAAGCCTGAACCCTCCCAGTAGACCAGTACTCCACATATCAACATGCCCCACTAAAATCTATTTAAAACAGTGCTACCACTAGCTAGTGTTTTCATAATATACTAGTGAGTGAAACCATATATCAGCCTGTGCGCCTTCAGTATACCAGCACACCCACAAAAATCCAGAACCAGTATGCCGATATATCAGCCCGTGCCCCCAAAATATATGAGTCAGTTCCCCAAAACTATACCAGTACCAAAACCCCCTACAGCATCTTCCAGCTCTGGTCATGTGATACTCTCTTTCATTCATAATCACCAGTCCCTAACAAGTGCTGCCCGATAAATAAGTGGAAGAGGATGTGATTTCTCAAAGTGGACTCTTTACAGAGTAGATCTGACCAGAATTACAAAACAGAAAACAAACTTAAACAGTGGATAATGGTGATGGGAATATTCTAAATGGCAGAACTTCTACTAGATAAACATCTGGACTAGTGGAGAATTTACATTCAATAATTTGCCATCTGTCTGTACTTTCTTTGTTTTCTTCTTGATTTTGCTGCAAAGATTTGTTTTCCTTCTGCTTGGTATAGCTGTTTCAAATGATTTAATTCACATGCATTTTCATATGTAAAAGACACCCTGTGAACTGGATGTTTGGAACAAATGTCAATATATGCCAGATCAGAGAGCTGTTTGGCCACACCTGGTAAGATCGTAATGCGATGGGGGGTAGTGGTTGCTCAATGGTAAAAAGTGAAGTGGGCGTAGAAACCATCTAAAGGCTCACAGCAGCACATAATATTTCAGTTGATTAGTGTTCTAATCTTGTAGAAGGCAGTGACTTGTGCACACATATGATTTCGTAACTCAAGACAGTGCTTCATATGATGAGGGCTTTGGTCATTATGTCAGGAGGGGAATGAGGGTAAGCGGCAAGCCACAGACTTAGGCTTAGACTTTCTTACCATAAAACTGTCTGATATTTATACACCCTCTGTGTGCTTTTTGCACCAAAAAGGCACCATGTGCACAATGCAATAAAACATTGATAAATAGAAATGTGACACATTAAATTATGACCCGGTGTCCCATTAGGCTCATGCTTATTTGAAACATAAATGAGGCACAAACAAGCAGCGTTAGGAAAAAACACAAAAATTGGGATTAATTAAGGGTCTCAAAATAATACTAGGTAGCACTTTGTAATGACATTCTTACTTTTTCCAGCATGTGTAATCTTTCCAAAAACAGTTGTGGGAACTATTTTAATGGGACACTTCTAGAAGCAGAAAGTGGGGTGCTCTTGTTATGCACCTGACAGACAAACAAGCCTATTTGAGCCACATAAATGCCACACCCATTCACATTTTTTGCACTTTTGTAAATAACTTATTTTGTCTTGACTTTTGATGTGTGTAGGTTGATCTTCCTCATTTAAGCACTTATGTTATGTTACCCACATCCCAACTTAAGTTACAGTATGTAGACATAGGAAAATATACCAAACAGGTAGATGGTTGGATGCCTTACCATGATTTGAAGAGGTATGGTGAAAGAGCTATACATAAGTTCAGCTGCCTGTCTTGCAGGGTTTGCGCTAGGAGTTGAACAGCTCCTAGCACAAACTGAGCGCACGCTAAGTTTGTGTGGTCAACAAGTTCTAAACTGGGAGGTGGAATAATGCGGCACCTTTATAGTATAGTAGGACTTTGACATAAAGTTTGTTAAGACCATAAAATCCATCCTATAATTTTGCTTGGTTGCCAAACAAAGTTAAACGTTAATGAAAACCTGTGATCTGTGAAGCAGTAAAAATTGAATGAGTAAGTGAAATCCTGGAATCATTGTGCCTGGGTCTTGTTTGTATGGTGCAGGGACAAAAGGAGTTATTTTCAAGGCTCTGGTGATCATAAGGAGTTATTTTATAACTGTAAAGAATTATGTTGCTTAATCAGACAGGGCCTAACTCCAAACTACTTTCTGATTGAGATACACAGTTATTGTTTATGAGGAAATAGAAAATCAATTATAACAACACACTCTTTTTTACCCAGTAGGATAAAAGGTTCTTACAATGGGAAGATATTAGATTTTCTTTTATGCAACATATAAAAGGCTAACCGTCATTACGCACTATGGGGCTAGTGCACCATCAATACCACAACAGTATGTGTAGCGAATATTACATGAAATCTCTCAGCGTATGCCCAGAAAATGGGGTCACGCATATATGCTAATGCAGATTTCTGTGGTCCTGTGACAGTCTGCGTCTGGAGGGATGGGATGGGAATGGACAGGAATGTTCTAATGTAGGTTGAGTACAGAAAGAGTGTATTTGGGCATTTATGAGTGGATGCAGACAAGGAAAAAGGCACCTATGTGCCTGAGAAAACCGTATTATGTGGGTGGTCAGGAGCATGTGCAAATAGTGGGTGATGACAATGACGATCTACGACACTATTGAGCCACTGGCTGTTTGCGATTGCAACGCTGATGCTGATTTCTTCATCACTTGGGCAGGCGTTATGCTTTTGTGTGCATGTTTAAGGGGGGGGGGAATTAATACACAAGACAGGGGGGATATTTACTAAACTGCCGGTTTGAAAAAGTGGAGATGTTGCCTATACCATATTTAGTACTTTCTACAAAATGACAGCTGCAATCTGATTGGTTGCTATAGGCACCATCTCCACTTTTCAAACCCGCAGTTTAGTAAATATACCCCAGGGAGTTGTTTCTGCTGTATTTCTATGTTCTCTTGATACCTAACAGCAAACATAAAACAAATGGCTAAAAACATGGGAAAATGGGATGTAAGTGTCTCTGATGTGTGCCAGAGTAAACCTGGTACATATGCTACTGGTGCAGACCTGCACAGATCTTAAAATGCGTGCGGCTCAGCACATGGATATAAATAAGCTATTTTTATGTGCGACTTTTTACATTACACCCAATTTGCGACCAAGTCTGCATCAGGCCCAGTGTGTAAAATATTTAACTTGTCTACCATTCTCCAGGCTGTAATACATAAAGCAGCGAGTCCAGATGAGGTAGCAGCAAAGGCAGGTGTACCAGGAAAGTGATTCCCACCAGTCTACTCGACAAGGTGAAAGGTGCTGTGTAAATACCCCAACAATGGACAACCCCTTAATAACACTTGATTGTTGAAAGAGAATCACTGTATTCACTCCATTCACTCTACATTTTCTTCAGATATGATAAGGATATAACTCCTGGAACTGAGATATCACCATACTTGATATTCAACTTCTCTGTTTCCTATAAATTCCAAGACTCCATTAACTAGAATCTGGGCAATATATTGAAAAAGTGGTTATTACTTTCCTGTCCCCCATAAAAATCTGAAAATATGCTGCCTTCTGCCTACTGTATAGCAGTACAGAGCTGCCTAAGAAGAAATTAAACTTGAATCTGTTGTACTGGTACTTTTGAATATGACTTGACCTGTATTATCCAAGCCCTAGAGAGTGTGGGACATGAATTCCAAGTTTAACCTTGTCATTATCTCCTGCCCCTAGGCAATCAGTACATTGTTAATTTTTATGTTTAGGTAGAGAACCTCTTTAACATTTTAAATCTATAACATTTAAAACAATAGTAATGGGCATAGGTCACATTTTACATTTCCCTTTCATGCATGGTTGATAACCTGGCATTTAGCCCTTCTCATAACTCATATGCACTCAAGTGTGAATGCCAATACAATAAGGCATATAACATGCCATGGAAATGTGGTATTGAAAATAAATGTATTATGTGTACTATGAGCTAATTGATCTTGATATACTATATCAGAGTGCTCAGTCCATACTACTGAATTATTGATTTCTAAAATCTCTCAGATCACTCAACTTAGTGATTTAGTTCATTGAAATTAAAATTGATTAACTGCAGCACTAGTAAACATCTGGTTTACAATCACAGGTGTCCCTAATAGATTGCCTAGCAGGCAGGTGTCCTTCTTTGGAACTAATGGGAAATGCACTAGTAAGGGCCCCATCAGGCTGAATGCAGTTACATTCAGACATCTACAGTAGTTAGCAGCTTCTGAGGAGATTACAAATTTGTATTTATAGGTCAACTGCTGCAGTTCTAGGCATTATTTTTTGGATGAAACAGATTATGGTGGATTGGTGCGACTGTTGTGATGGAGCAAAACTGGTTTATTTTGGTGGATGTGCCTCATTAAGAGTTTTATATAAGACCTAGTACTTTCTAGATGCAACCCTTTTACAAGAAGCATTACAATTGCAGCTGAGGATGTAGACTGTACAAACATACAAGAAAGACAAAATAAATAATTAAATGATTGTTATTTTTTAATATCAATATAATAACTGCAGCCTAACTTCAATTATTCATTGATTTTTTGGCAGCATACATGTCCTTATGGGCATAAGATAGGAAGCGTTAGCCTGTTATAGCATTGGAGTTTGTATTTTAAGTCATGAATGTGTTAAAACTCTAGGAGGTAAATGTACTCAGGAGCAATTTTTGCAAATCACTGATATTCTGTGTCTTTGACAGCAAAATGTAAAACAGCAAATGTGTTTAAAGGCAGGTTGCAGCTCTCTGTCTGCCACCTGACGTGATTAGCTGGAGAATGATGTCCGGAGGGCGGCACCAAATCAGTAAGCAAAAGCGGAGTCAGAAACAGGCTGAAGGTTGAGGTCACATGCACAGGTTCCAAAAGAGAGACAAACTGTGGTCGGGGTGACAGGCACAGGTTTTAAATGAAAGACAAGCCGGAGTCGGGGTCATAGGTACAGGTTCGAAACGAGAGGCAAAAACAAAGTCAATGCACAGTAATGATTAAACTGTAGAAAACAGCAGGGAACGCTAGGGCTGATAAGACCTGACACTCTGGCAGTGATTACTGCACAGAGTGGGGTTTAAGCAGCTGAGAGGGTTTGTCGTATGTCAGGAATCTCATCACTGAAACTAGGAAGTGTTTTTCAAAATCACATGAGTGCACAGTTTACATGAAAAAGTAAGTGCAGCCAGAGATCACATGACTGCAAACTCAGAGAAATCAGGAAGTGCTAGAAGCAGAGGATGCAGACTTAAGTGAAAACGGTAAAGGAAAAAAACTGATGATGGTACTGGCGTGTGACACATATAAAGTAGCATTAGATTATTAATAGAAGTGGTATTTTGAGAAACAACTGGTCATGGACTAGGAAAAAAAGTTATATAGTTATAAAGTTTGAAAATAAATAAAACATTAATTATAAAAATAGGCTTACAAAGGGTCTCCTTATGCCCTTAGGTGCCTTCCCATCCAATAAAACCAATATACATAGACTGAAATAGATTATGGATAAACTGAAAAAATAAAAAAGTTATCCCAGTGAAACCAACATAAAAATTGGTATGACCATGTAGGGGAAAAATCACTCTGGTCATTTTGTGGTTAATGTTATGATAATTGTTGATATGTAAATAAACCAAACTCTCTCACTGGTGTTCACAAGTCTTTGGATTTGTGTCTAACTGTATATTCACTTAACCTACAGATCAGTCCAAACATCTAACAGTTAGTGTCTAGGGACCTCACTTCAATCTTATTTTTAAGGAAGAATTCTCCTGCAGGGCTCAACTCAGCCCTCTATCGTTCAGTTAAGTTGTAGCTGCTTATCAGTTTCTTGCTTGCTTTGAATCCACACAAAATATTAATTAGATTGCCTCCCTTTCCACAAGCCTCTCCCAGCTGCACTTATAGGTTGCTGAGATTGCCATCCCATACTCAGCTCCTCCCTCACCATCCCCAACTCTGCGCTCTCACAGCACAGATTTCTCTCCAAGCTACAGATCTGAATAGAAGAGAGAGCTTGTCTGCTCCGGAGACTACTGTTCAAAACACACAACTGACCCTACAGGTCACTTGGGAAAGCCAGGCATTCTTTGACGCCAGGCTATATCAACCTATTCCTTCACAACATCCCCACGTGTCTGGAACTGTCCTAGGTGCTGAAATCTATCCTTTTGACCTGTTGTGCTGAATCTTGCAAACTTCCCTGGATATGGTCGGGGGTGATCATGGATATGTGATGGCATGTGACCGATGTACTCCACGCAGACCCTGGAATGTGTATGTGAGCTGCTAATGGTGCAGTGGAGATGTGAAGAGGGTGCACATATGAATGTCTCCTTCATTCACTCAGGGCTGAGGAGGAAGAAAAGGAATGTTGTGGATTTCCTCCAGAGAGAGTTGTTGGCCCCGGGAGATGTTCCTCATCGGTCTTTTGATTGCTTTGCGGGAAACCGTGGCAGCACCAACCCCTACAGCTGAGGATTTAAACCGTGGAGTTGTAAGTGACAAGCTGGCATCTGCTCTGTAATGTAACTGGCATATGGCACGGTGTGTATGGGCTATCTGGTATAGTAGGAGTGATGGGAATGTGAGTGTAACCCGTCTATAGTGTACTATAGGAGCCAGTTTGTAATATTTATAACATATGTATGGTCTCATGCGAGCGGTGTACATTTTCACTGCTTAACCTCCTATTTGCTGGTGTCTAAAATACATCAGCCCCGTATACGCTGTAGGTAGGTCAAAAGAATAGGAGGCAAACTACAAGTTTGAAAACCTATCCAATCTCACGATGTAGATGAGTAACTAGATACCTAAATACTGGCTACTAGGTGACTGCTGGACTGAGAAACTGTGGTACATGCTCATTCCGAGATCATTCTGCATTGGGTGGATATAAGATAGGAAATGGAGGCTGATGGACAGGGGTTAAGTCAAACCAATTCACTAAAGCAAGCTGTCGGATGCAAGTGGGGATGAGACATGACAGAGAACAGACTTAAAGCACAAAATTGTTATTTATATTGCCAAGAATGATACAGATTTCAGAATGACAACATTCTACACGTAAGCAGTAGCATTTGGCAAGTTTATAATACATAACTTAGCAAATAAGGTCATATTTAAACTAACTGTTTTTTCCCTAAGTAATTGACCCACTATAAGGGATGATGACATAAAGCACGTCATACATACATTTTAAGTGAACTCCATATTGGGAATTATAGAATGTCCGACCAGCTGTTCTTCTTTTGTATATACCATGTTTTTTTTTTTATTATATCACTGTTCATAGACAAGCATGGATTAAACTACATGCTCCTTCGGCACACAAGGGGTTAACTATGGATGCACAGTATCGGTCTTTCTATAATGAGTTGTGCAAGATATTTAGGTGTTGGTGGATGGCAGGTGTCGGAGAAAGTTAATAAATCTAAAGGCGAATGAAGGTTTTTATTTAATGTCTATCGTTCCTTTACTGGTTAGATTAATGTAGTGTGAGAAATATATGTACTGCTCTGGTTTGACAAGCAACACATAGCTGCAGGTTTACTGGTGGACACGGGTTAATCGTGGACATGGGTTAATCTGGCAGACTCGCTCCTTATCAAAGGGGCTGTGAATAGATCAGGATGTAACCTTTCAATAACCATATGTTGAGTAGAACTCAATTCATGACACGCGGTCTCCGAATCGAGATATTGATGTACTAAGAAACCCTGGAATGTTTTTTTCTTTAATAAGCAAAACTAGAGGGCACTTTGGTTTTAAAACGTGTGTGCTGCACCGCCCGATTTGCTTAAACATCAACATGCCCTGAGTTATTACTTTGTAATTAATCTCCAGCACCTCCCAGAGACATTTCCATCAACTAAGGGTGACACCATACAAGTTCAGAGATAGGATCAGACAATCTGTAAACAAGATCTTTAATTGAGCTACATCCTTCAGGCCTCTCACTTGGGTTTACACAAAAACTTATTTACCACAGTCTTATTTTTGTTTGTGGTTTCTTCAACTAAATGTATTCAGTTGTAATAATTGCGAGATATATTCCCAGTGGCCTGAAAAGAGGTTACACTATGTTAAATATTAGTGCCTTTACAGCGAGGTTGTCTAATTGATTGTTCTTCCATGTAGTCTGACCAGAACTATGTAATGTAGGTCACAAAGAAATGTCACTCCACTGTGGACAAATTCAGCGTCCTGGTGTTCATTAATCATTTATCACCCAATGGTATACAATGCTTTAGAGCAGGCTTCGGCAAACAGTGGTTCTCCAGCTGTTGCAGAACAACAAAGAGCAACAAGCTTTGTCAGTCTTTGGCTGATTGGACATGCTGTGACTTGTAGTTCCACCACGCCTGAAGGGATACAACTCACCTACCCCCGATTTAGATGTTTAAACTGAAAAGGTGATGAAATGGGGGGAAACAATATTTTACTGTTATATATTGTCATTTGTATAGTCTGCCGGCATGTGAATGAAATAATTCTGACTCAGATACTCTATAAATTGTTTATAAAAGTGCCCACCTTTGATGTGTAGGCCACTTTGAATGTATGCACTGTTGATCATCTTTGTCACTGTTTGAGTACACAAGTGCATATTCTAGTTTACTCAAGTGATGATCACCATCCAGATTACAACGCATGAAGCAAATGTCTGCCTTTTTAACTCTATGACACCCTACACATAAATGTCACAAACCAGGACGGTTTTGTTTGGAGCTGCTTGGCAGAAATCACAGAAAGCTTACACTGAGTTCATAAAGTATTAAACATGAACACATTGATGGATTATTTCCAGAATGAACTCAGTGACAGAGATGAGTGGGACAACACCTTATACAAGTCAAGGATGCTGTAAATGTATTTTTTTGGACTAGAATCACCATTAAATAAAATGGGTAGGTCACCGAGGGGCCAAATCAGGGCCTCAATAAGTGGGACATTGACAAATTGTTCTGGCAGATTTTTGCGCCCACAAGTTGCTGGAGGCACCTGCTCTGCTCAGCCTTCTGCCAACCATTAAAAAGGACAGCAGGGTAAACATATTCTGCTCGGGTTGTACTGCAATGTTTCCTATGGAGCCTCTGTGTTAAGCTGACTCTATCAATGTCATGCAGAGATTCCATGATTTGCAGTTGAGTAACAGATGGAAGTTCATTTTGACACTGATCTGAGGTAGACTAGACCTTGTGGGTTATTTTATTAAGTGTGAACAAAATAAAAGAACAACTGAGCATTTGAGCTAGCCCAAAAAATAAGGCGACCTGTCTGGCAAGCATTCTGTTAACCCCTAAAGGGTGACCCTGGCTTTAATCACAGTCAAACAGAATTGTAGTGTAGCTCACACCTTTCCCAATCTTAAGGCTCATACTGTAGAATGTATACACAAGACAGTGGTGGTGTTGAGCACTTTTGTGAATTGTAGGTAGCTGCAAAAGTAATGGTACTGATGTAAACATATCAGTTGCTAAAGTGAGTGATGCCCACTGTGCTCCTCTCTACAGCAGTGTTCTAAGAAATGGAGATGAAGAAGCTGCCAGGGGTTTCCTCAGCAGCCGATTGTATCCCCAGAGCAAATTCTGTTCTTCAGCCATTTCAGAAACTGATTGTTTTATGATGTGACACACATTATGAGCTGGCAGAAATAACTGCTTCTCCCATCAACTTCAGATGGCATTGGATTAAGATTTTGTAGATAGCTGGGCAGCAATATTTGGAAATGATTGGTTGCTGTTCTTTAGTTGTCTTTTGGATCTGTTATGAAATTGGAGGCAAAATCAAGCTTTACAAAACTCTTTTCTCATCAGTATCCCATCATGTCCCAAGTAACAGCTGGTTAAAACCTCACAGCAGTCTTTCAGTTGTGTCTAGCTTTTTCAGATATCAATCTCAGTTCATTAAACTCCATTGAAGCCCAAGGGAACGGCAACACATTGGTATCTATTGAAATGATGGCAGTTCCAGTGGCAAAGGGGTTAAATCATTATTATCCTGCAGCTGGAATAATGAAAAAGAACTCACCCACGCAGCCCAATCTTTACCACGTAATAAGACAATAATGAAAAATCCTAAGTTTCAGCCATTTTATGAAAAGCATGAAGAATAGCCATAAAAAGGAAATATCAATAAAAATATTTGTGCATTCATTAATAGAACGGTACTTGCAAAGACACCTTTCACTCTTGTGTTTGTAGGTCTAGGGCATGAGCATTCAGTCTGTGTATTAATTTAAATTAGATGTTGCATGTGGAGAGATTAAATTATCGCACAAGAATGGTATGTTCTGTGCTGGATGGTAATTGCAAGATCAGAGCTCTGTAGCAGAGAGCTCTTGAAGACTGAATGGGTAATGCTCTATGTAGTTATTTATTGAAAAGATCGGACGTCTGAGTCTGCAGCCTTTGCTCAGAATACGGGAATGATATTTTAGAATTAAGCCCATTATCTAGCAATCGTCTATTCACCATTCTAAGACCTAGGTCTACCTGGAAATTATGGGGTATAGTTACGTTAAATGACTCTAGATAATGTAACTTTGCTTTTAGTGATGGCTGAAAGTAAATGAGTGAATATGTGAGGATGGAGACCTTCCAACTCTGTATTTTAGTCTAAATGATGTATGCTGTAGCTCTTTCATTCTTACAACCCTACTTGAAATAACACAAAACAGCAACATGTATTTGCTCTGTCATATCTATTTCAGTGCTGTGAATATGGGTTGAAATTCTGTGTTTCTGTAATAAAAATTATATGAACTAAAACTATACAAATACTGATTCAGTAACTATGTGAGGATTACTTCTCCAATGTTCAGTACCTTATTTAGTGAGGTGTAATGTGACAGACAGTCTGTAGAGCTGGAGACATGGAGGCATTGTTACTTGGTATTATGAAGGTAAGAGCAGAATTTTATACAAAACATAAAAATAACTTGACATTCAAAGGCAGATATTGTGCTTTAAGGAGGACTAAAATGTGTACTTAATGTACCAGTCTGCAGAAGTAACATAATGAAAGAACACAAAGGTTCTTCTGATCCCCAACACTATTATTATGTAGTGTGAAATGCAAAATGTATGTATGATTGGTAAAAACGTATAAATGCGGTTTAATGCTGCTCTGATTTGTATTCTATTTTATCTCAAATTCCAAATCTGTATTTATCTACTTTATGACATACAAACCTATTTTATTTATACCTAGCTACATGTAGCCAATGCAACCACATCTGGATTTAGTTTTTAATCATCCATCATGGGTGTGAAATCAGAAGTGGATAATAAAATGTGTCTTTGGGATTTAATGTGGTGCTAGCCCAGATCTACTTAGTCCCATTCAGAGCTGGATTCAGACTCCATATAGCCATAGGCAAGTTACTAGTTGGGACCCCTTCTCATCTCTGTTGGTCAGAAAAAACAATACCATAATAATGTGCACGGGTAGTCTGGGTCCCTCAATGCTCACTGGTCCCAACGTGGGAGCCTAATGATGGATGACCCAGCTAGGGCCCCATCCTAGTAGTACAACAAGATAGTTCCTACAAAGGATACAATATGTTTAGGGCCCATAACACTGTAGCTTGTAATTTATTAATGTGTAATTTGCAGAATATATTTCTGCACTTTTGTGTGTGTGACACAGACATTGGCTATATAATGTTATAGTGGATGATCAAGCACAGACCACAATAATAGGTAGGAGCCACTGGCACCGTTACCATGGGTGTAGAGTTAGCAGTGCTGTCCATTTGATTTGTGGGTTCCTCTACCCAGAGTGGCACACAGGCAGGTATAAATCCAACGAGTACCATCGGCATCAGTTTGGCTTTGCCAGCCCTGCACCTAGTTGGAGGTGACAGTGGAGATTGGGCTATATACTCTGCTGGTGAATGTTATGTGGTCACATTTTCATTAACTTATCACAGTTCTAGAGAAATGTTTGCTTTAATCAATACATACAGCATACAATGAAGGGTATTTTTGAGGTTTATAAACACATACAGTGGTATAGTATATCAAATATGTTATGAAAGGTGAAAGCATTTTATTGTTTCTGGGACCATTGCTGCTACGCATTGCTGCGTTTTTCCTACATTCCAATGTGGCAAGAGTTGTCCTGTAAAGAGGCATCTGTCATGTGGACCTGGTCTGAAGACAGAACATACAGGAAAATGTCTAAACATGATGGGACAGACAGAACATGGACAGGTTCACTAGGGCAGGTGCGCTGTGCAACTGTGGCATTCCGTCTAGAGTAGCCATGCTCCTGCTTTCTATTTTGGGGATCTTCATGGTAGCCATTTAGCAATCATGGTTTCAGAACTACAGAAGGATTAGTTTTCATTGAAGGTTCTTCAACGTGATGTTGCAGCTACTGAACGCAGGATTTTGAATGTGACCTTTGCCTAGTGATGACCAGTTGCTCGTCTCTATTGATTGATTAATGAAGACATGGACTAGATTAAGCAGAGTGCCTCTGTGGTTTATGTGTGTGGAAGATGCATTAGTTTGTCATTTAACAAATACAAAAGGACATCTCCCTGTGGTACATCCGTCAGCCTTTAAGTAACACTTCATTCCTGACCTATGTTATCTATGGCAAAGCACATTCATTTATTATGCAGTCATGCTTGCTTTGCTAAACTCCCATTGTCCATCTGGGAGAAGATGCTCTTTCCAAACAGGTGCCAGATGTATTGGCTTGCTCTTTGTGTAATTAAATTCATCTGTCAGGCGTTAGTGATGTCTCCTACAGGAGCCACTTCCAATGCAGAAAACAGAGCCTGGAAATTTCATTGTCTCTCACAGCCAAGGTTGGTTGCACTCTTGTTGGCAACATGCCCCCAGCATGAGGGAAGGGCAGGACCCAAAGTGTGGTGGGGTTTTTTGCCAAAAAATGTGATCTGTTTTATGCATAAGGTGCTTGTTGAAACACTGTTAATGAAGAACCAGAAAGCATTAGCATGTTTTGACAGCAATTTGTTGGCATGCTTAGAGTCCTATCCAGTCAGCTCTTCTGCACATTCCAAACCTGCAAGGAAATGAGCTTCAAAATGATTGCCAACTGTACCAGTAAATACAGACCCCTGGGCCATAGGCTCTCCTGTGTGGTTATATTGCTACTGTACCAGCTGAACAAGTGAAACATATCCAGGTCATGTCTAAGTTATAAAGTCATTTATTTTCAGGAAGAAAAATCACTCCAATGCTAGCAGGAATAGCAGATGGCCAAAATCCTATACCATGCCAGCTCTGTCATTGACTCCTTTGTATCCTGATTAAAGATTGCTGATACCTGTGGAGTAGGGAAAAATCAGAAAATGAGTATTAACATTTACTTTGCTGTAGATATTTGACTGTATGTTAAATGGGCAGCACAAGTACTCTGAAATAGCATTGTTTGTGTGCAGACAATTATAGGATTTATCTATTTAGGTGTATATAGACATATTCACAAAGTCTAGTTATAGCTTTAGGGAAAGTCATTTATTATAGGTTAAAAGATAGGAGGCAGCTATCAGTATAGCACTAGGGTGACACACATAGCCATAGGTGCAGTGGACCCTATCACTGGGGATCTGAGTATGTATTCTTATAGTAAATAATCTGGGGTGCACAGTGAGATGAGGACAGATAATGGGAAGGAGAAGCATAGTGGTCAGATGGTTGTAGCGGTTATAGAGAAACCTCCATTTTATTTGAGAACACTTCATTTTAACATTCATCTACTTTTGATTAAGCCCGTAGTATGCGTGTAAGAAGATAGACTAGTTAAACTAAAGGTATAAAGATTGTATTGAATTGAAGGGTAAACAGGAACACCAGTAAATTCGACAAACAACTTGCGGATAATTGCTTAAGTATTTAGGAATAGGATCTCTCCTATTTGTCTGATATATCGGCTGTGCATTACTGCTGCAACCATGTGAAGGATAATTCCTGCAGTTCACTGATTCAGCTAGTTGCTAGATAAATAGCAACAAGCTTCTCTTCAGTTCACAGTCTGGTAGCTGTGTTACTACTTACCACACCCATGCAGCTAATTATCCTGCAGTTTCTGATTGGTGTTGCTGCCTTTATAAACCTCTTCCTGGCAGCATACCAATGCTAGTGATAGTTCTTGCTTGACCCAGGGTGCCTTGTATCCTAACCTGTTCTGTTCTCTGTATTTGACCCGGATTGTTCTAAGGATTCAGCTGTTTTATCCACTCCTGACTATTGGCTTTGTTAAATGGAATTGCTCTCATATCTCTACCTGCCCTGACCTCTGGCTTGTTTAAAGGATGCTGCTGTTTTTTCTACTACTGATCCCTGCCGGTCTGGTCAGAGTTCTGCCAAATACATTGTGGTTACTCACTACCTGTTATTGTGAGCTGTTCACTCCAAGTGCCAGACTACTCTGCATTAAACCCTGCCTGTCTGGCTTAACCAATCATATACTGCATTGCCAAAAGTTTGTTGACACCTGAACATCACATCCATACATTTTTGTTTAATATCTCATTCCAAACCCATGGGCATTAATATGGAGTTGGTCCCTCCTTTGCCCTACTTTCTCTCACTCTTCCTGGAAGGATTTCCATTAGATTTTGGAATATGGCTGTGTTGATTTGCACCCATTCAGCCACAAGAGCATTAGTGATGTTGGGCACTGATGATGTGTGATAACGCCTGACTCACAATTGGCATTCCAATTTATCCCAAAGGTGTTCCATAGGGTTGGGGTTAGTGCACTGTGCCAAACGAGTTCTTCCACACCAAGCTCAGAAAACTGTTATTTGATGGACCTTGCTTTGCGCTCATGGGCATTGTCATGTTGATATTATTGAAGCTTGAAAACAGTTTTAGTCTTCAGGGGGTATAGTTACTAAACTGCGGGATTGAAAAAGTGGAGGTGTTGCCTATAGCAACCGATCAGATTCTAGTTATCATTTATTTAGTACCTCCTACAAAATGAGAGCTAGAATCGGATTGTTTGCTATAGGCAACATCTCCACGTTTTCAAACCTGCAGTTTAGTAATGGTACCCCCAGAAGTTTTAATGGGGGTTAAAAAAGTTTGTTTCCTGTCCTCTTATGGATTCTCCTGGGGAAATGTACACAATGTTACAAAATGTGTTGATAATTAGAAGTCTATGTAGAAAAGTAGTCAATTGTGGTCTACAGCTTCTACATATAGGCTAGTTTATAATGTTCCAAATTTAATAGCAAAAAAACAAATAAAGTTTAACATTTGTTTTTTATTGAGCTCAATATTATACATTAAATAACTAAAGTGTTTATACTTAACTAAATGTCTACATCAGGATCTCTTTCACCATTTTTAGTACATTGCCCTAAGAGGAAAGAGTTGCTTCGCTACCTCTGTCAGCAGAGTTTGAGTGAAATCCTTGAGTCTTTCTCTGCATAAATGTCACGTGGGGATTAAAGGATTGGTGGATATTGGGGGCAGAGCTAGTGACATCCAGCATCTTAACTGACTGCAGTCTCGTTTTTTTTATCTGTGTCAGGGCAGTTTCCTAAAGATGTAAGAAATGGCTTCAGCTGTCTGTAAAGGAGTGGGGGGGGGGGGAGTTGTACTTTATAAAACATTATTTAAAAAAGAAAAGAAAAGCTGCAGTGGAATGCAGGTTATCATTTAACTCTATGTATCTTCATGTTTCATGTGTGCAAAATTCCCTTCTGAGGGATTACTGTTTTTTTAGTAAGTTTTTTCTTTGACTGAGCAACATGGGCTCCAACAACGACTTAAGATCAAACATACAGTATGTGTACTCATCATCACTAAATTAGAATATATGGAAACAAACTGAAAAGTTAAACTAGAATCTCTTAAATGAAGAGAGAATTTGCCTGTTTTATACCTTTTTTATTTTTTAAAAAATCTTTTTTTTTTATTATTTATAATAAAACAGCATATATATATATATATAACAGGGTAATGTACGAATGAGTAGTATTGCAGGCTATATATTAAATAACATCATTCAAACATTTTACATCACCAATAAGGCGGTTTGTTCATCAAACTAAGAAGGATAGTGAAAGTCCAGCTTGCGGAACTGTTGGGAATATTTATTGAACACACCAAGTGTGATGTGATTGCTTAATTACTTTGTTAGATAGGGGAGAGAAAGGAGACACAAAGAGGGTAGAGTGGGGGGCATCGGGTCTCATTTGTTCCATTGGGTATACAATGTGTTTTTAAATTCAATCCATTCAAACCATAGTAAGTGATATTCTTTGCATTTATCAGCCGTGGAGTAAACCATGTCGTCCATGGAACATATATAAGTTCAAACATGCAAACCTTTCTTTAATAAAAGGGGGTATTGGGAATCTCCAGTGGACCGGTTTCACAACCTTCGCTACACTGCTAAGGTAATTTAAGGTGGATTTTATGTATTTGGAAATGGGCAATTTGATATCATTAATACCGCTTTCATACTGCCGCCCCGGCAATATCCCGGGGTTTTCAAGCCGGGTTTTTGCCGGGGCTCGGAGCGTCCCAGCTCAGAAACACCATTCATACTGCACCTCGGACCCGGGAATTTCCCAGGTTGACCCCATTCATACTGCATAAGTCTGTGCCCTGGCAATTTGTGGGTGTCATCACCAGAGCAGTTTTCATTGGCTGAAAAATGGTGATGTCATTGAAAGGTGACTGTTTTCTTGACACATAAAGATGATGCAAAAGTGGGTGGTGATTGTTTACCACATTACTTTTCATCATGGCCGTCATTCTCCAACAAACTCCGATTCTGCTTCAGCTTGATCTGCACTCCACCATCCACCATTTCTCCTAAACTCCTTCTCGAATCTTCCACGGGCTCCCACCGATGACATCATCCTCCAGAGACAGGCAGACAGCCAATCAGCTTGTTTTCTGTGCAACCCGGGTTGAAAAACCCGGGTTGCACCATTCATAGTGCAGGCAACCCGAGTCCGACCCGGGAATTACCCCTCGATAAATCCCGGGTTGAAGACCCGGGTTTTTAGACCCGGTATTTTTGACTTGTACCATTCATACTGCACCAAGACCCGGGTCCGTTTGAGCTCGCCCCGGCAAAAACCCGGGATTTTGGTGCAGTAGGAATGGGGTATTAGTAACCAATATTTTGAACAATTGGGTACCTCAGTTCCCACAATCGTATTGGGGATGAGTAAAACTGTGTCCCAGGAGGGTCTGAGAGTCGTGCAGTCCCACCAGATGTACAGCGTGGTGCCTGGTGCCAGTTGACACCTCCAACATAGATCTGGGAACCTGGGGTACATTTTGGCTAATAGGCTGGGACACCGTTACAATCAAGTCAACACTTTATATCATTTTTTTACATTTTTAACTTTACTTATTAATATCTCTCAGCAAAATAGTAATTATGTGCTGAACACTATTATTGAGAGCAGCTATATTGATTGTCTAGCTCAGTATAATGATATCACCCACCGATTTTAACAGAACAGTGCCACCCAGTGGTCGCTTTCATAGGAAAATGTACAAATTGATTTACATTTTACATTTAACAAGCACTAATTTTTCAACTCAGTGACTTTCCGGTATAAGACTGTCCTGTACTTAATGAAGCAAGATGAAATATAAAAATCTAATAATAAGTATTTTTTCAACATAATGAGAATCAGTGGCATTGCTAGTTTCTCAAAAGACCTGGGGCACATTCTCCAGCCGAGCTCACCACATTTATAATTGCTGCTACGATGCAAAGTGTAAAGTATTAAGCAATACAAATTTAATGAGGAAATGTATGTTTATTACAATTATACTGATGTTAAAAAGGGAATGAAAAACAATAAAAATAAATAATTTTTAAAAATGATCTGGGGTACTGAGCTTGAGCCCCTGGCCCATAATGTCACACACTACAATGCCATATGTGAGTATATTAGATAATAAGTTGATGTCTCTTTTTGTATTTGTTTTTTAACTCAACTATCTGTTCATGCATTAAACTGTTTCACGCCCCTATCATTTATCCAATCGGGTAACACTTTCCATAAAGACATCTATTTTTTAACTTCAATAGTATTTTTATTATTAATTTTTCAAAAATTATGGGGTACAGAAAGAAGAAAGGGATGGGGGGTAAGGAAAGGACACAAAATAAAAAGGGGGGAGGATTGAAGGGGTACATAGTGGGGGGAACACATTAAACAATTCTGCTGTTAAGCCATATTGAACACATGAGGGAGGGAACCTAATAGGATCCCTTCCAATTCGTGAAAGTTACACTGGTCGAATGGTCACCATGGAACTACTAATAGGGACATTGGGGAACTTCGCTAAGTGTAGGAGATGCAGGTAGTAAATCAGAGTCTATTCGGTCTGGACGCGCTCCCTCTCCGTCCGTAACATACACATGCCAACTGAACCACTTCATTATCGGGGACGAGGTGGCAGTGGAGTAGGGCATCCCCTCTGTCTCCATTTCAAAGCTGAATTGCACCTTGGCCACTACTTTCGATATCAAGGGTATCTGTGGTGACTTCCAACCTTGAGCTAAGGACGCTCTTGCGGCAATCAGAATATGACTAAAGACATATTTAGCATATGATGGAAACTGGGGGGGGTAATGCTGCAGTAACGCAACCTCCGGGGTAGGAGAGAGATTTTGTCTAGTAACCTTATTGGCTAGCTGGAAGATTTGTACCCAGAACGACTGTATATGGGGACAATTCCAGAATATATGCATCAAATCCCCCGGTATATTGCATTGCCGCCAGAAAAGTTTAGACTGGGAAGGCCACATTTTATGAAGTCTAGTTGGGGTAAGATACAATCTATTTAAAGACATCTATTTTTAATGTCTTGAATAGCTACTTAAAACATGTAGTTTATCTCTTTGAGGGCAATACATACGGTTTTTTTGTGGGGGGAGGACTCAATTTCAAAACAAGCTGATGATCTAAGGGGTTTCTTGGGCATTTTGGCAACACTCACTGTGGCATTTGAGATGTTCAATTATGAGTAAGTGATTTTTAAGGACATACTATTGTCCAAAAATATAAAGCAACATCATTTCTATAACAACAGCCAAAATAAACTATATAGAATAATAATAAAAAAAAATCCTAAAAAAATCGCGAAGTATGATGCACCAATCAGAAGACCTTTTTTCTTTATCATAATGCATCACATGAGAGCCTGTTAGCAGTGACATTTATACAGAAGATACCTACTGACCAAATTTTCATCCATGTCTAACACTAATGTAATTGATTTCAACTGGATCATTCTCGTACATGCTTGGACATGCCAATCACTTAAAAGGCTGGTATTGGCCAAATCAGGCGACAATGTGGTGTGTGTGTGTGGCTAGCTTAAGACAACACAAAGGGGCATATTCAATTAGATTCTGTGATCGCATTACTAAGGTAATACAATGCCGCAATAACTATACAATAGTTATTTCAGTGCCGCGGATTACCTTCGCACTCCGTTTTGGCGTGTTACCGAGGAACTGGGACCTAATTGAATATGCCCCCAAGGATGTTATGTTGCATACAATGTTTACTTATCATGTCTCTTCATTCTGCAGTCATTTTCTCCCACCCAGGTCTAAGTTCATGCTGTGGTTTGTATGAATGAATGGATGTGTATATGTTACAGCACCATCATATAGTAAAGAACCTTTATAGTGCAGCAAATCTTAGGTGTGAACAAAACCATCTTATTTAATACATGTTTATTTTACAACTCTCACAATGTGAATTTAGCATACCACTTTAGGAAAGATACACTGATTTCTGATAATAGGGAACGCAAGATGTTCCTGCCCTTCCTAATCTTTGAAGTTTTGCCAGTTGTTAACTAAGAGGCAGAATTGTCATATATGAAGTACCAAGGAACAAAGTTTGGAGTCATCTGCCCACTTGTCTTGTGGACCCATTTGATATTGTGTTTCTGTATGTCTTTGATGCCTGTTTGATACTGTCTGTACCACGGCTATCTGTCCTAACCCCTGTTTGCCTATAACTCTTTTTTTAACCACTGTATAAATGGACCTCTGAATGACATATGCAGTCATGAGAAAAAAATAGTATACTGTTTGGTAATGAGTTTAAATATTTTTTTGTTTTGTATTGATTATTAGTAAGAAATTCCCAGTATTATGAAAGAAGAATTGTGGTTGTGTTTCTGATGGGTGTGTTTTGGTGCTAAATTGTATCTGCAGATTACTACATGACCATGAATCACCAGTATAGCAGAGGCAAACATCCTTGTACTGAATGTTACAGGGACCTCCCACATCCCACTAATTCCTCTGGTTGACCTCATTAGCTCATTCTGCCTGAACTCTTTGCGGGGTTTGGACAGCTGTATCCAGAGAAACACACAATGGGGAATGTGATTGTGTGAATGGAGATGTGAGACACTGTAGACATGGGTCACATCTTGGCTTGGCCACTGTTACTGAAACTTTCTATTATTAGAACTACTTGTAAATTGTTCAAAAGGTCTCTCTAGAAGCTCAGCACATAGATTTAACATCAATTCTTTCAAGCCTAATGTACATAAAAACTGGAAATGAAAATGGTTTTGCTTCAACTATTTCCCTAATTTTCTGTTAAATGTTTTACTAGGGCTGGTTATCCAATATTCACGTGTGTATATATGGAACAGGTATTTTTATGTTTCATTGTTGTTGACTGTCTTTCTCTCACATATTTCTATTGATTAGTATTCTGGAAAATGTCACTGTTAAGTTTTTACTTACTAGAAACATATTGTAATTACGTGGAATAAAACCTGTATCCATCTGTAACAATTTTCACAGCACTAATGTTAGGTACCAGAAGGACATTTGAATTTTGATTTGCCTACAGGGTAGCTAAGAACTGTCTATTAATTGAAGTGACAGTACTAGATGTGCCAAGAGATGTTTTGTCTGTGGAAATGGGTTCCTGGGTTTTATATATGATAACCACATACTATTATGTTTCTTGTTCTGTCAGAACCAAATGTATGCTTCTGCTTTCATTTGTCAGACCTATTAATTAATATTTATTGAGCAAGAATATTTAAAACACAATAATATCATGGTGTGAAACGTTGTACCCTATGTCTGTAAGCAGTGTACTGAGAGCCCCGAAGCAATGTTACAGTTCTAAAAATGAAAAGTGAAATCTCAACAATGAGAGCTCTTTGAAGTTGATCTTGCTGTTAGGTTGCCAATGTCATATCATCCCGTTCAACAGCTCACTCTTGAAAAAAGTGCATTACAAGACTGCATAGGATGCAGATTAATTCTGCAGCTTGAGCTGATTCCAAATCAGCCATGCAGATGTATTAAACTGAAATTTACTGTGTATACATGTTGTGTAGTATTGAATTGGTTTTCATGCATACATGAAATATGCATCTGAGCCCAAGACAACATAAGACTATAGTCTTAAATGCACATAAACTCTATTAGTATGTTTCTTTTATATGCGTCTAACAAAAATATTAAAAAGGTGTTATAACAACATGACTATATATAGTTTCTGTAAAGAGTTTAGTCAGTTGGCAGTCACTGGCTTTGACCTGAGTACCATTGTCTTTGTCTCTGTTCAAATCTTATCCATGTGTGATAATACTTTAACAACTGGGTGTGACTTAATGTTAGGGGTGCTGCAAAGGCAGGGGAGGGCACATTTTAGTCCGGGGGGCAAAAGTTGACTCAGCAGCCTACTAGGAACATTTTGAAGGGAAAAAAATGCAGGTGGCCCAGTGACCCAGCCCACAGTAGCCAACAATGGGGATGGCCAGGGGGGCAGATGCCCCCCAATCCAGCCAGGCCCTGGGCAAAGGGAAGACAGACCCAATCCCGGACTGGGATTGGGTGTGCAGACATTTCCTGTGCTATTTGTTTCCCAATACTATTAAACCCAACCCATTTGGGTGCCAGAAACCCAGGTTATGGATCTGCCTGTCTATGGCAAACTCAAGAAGGTTAGAGGTATACATAAACGCTAGACTGGACTATCTGTTTTAAAAACATATTGTTTTATTTATTATAATTGAGTTTCAAAACTATCCAGATCTGTATCTGATCTTTTAAATTAAATTCTACAACTGGAAACTTGCCCAGTATCCAGCACTTTTTCTTTAATAAGGCTGACTACCACTGGCATTGCGCCTGCGGTTGGCTGGGTCAACCATCACACCCCATTGACCCCAATGCATTTACTTTCTGTGAATGTGAGTATATTAAATAGGCAGCATCAGATAAAACACACCATCACGCAAGTATACCAGCCACAAGTGCAAATGCTAGTGGGTATCAGGTCATTGGAACCAATGGGTTCCATTTGTACACCCGTTTACATGCTTTTTCTAGTGTTATACCTCTTCTTGGTGTGGTTATTATATACTATTATATTATTGCTCTCCTTTTATGCCTTTGTCTTTAATACAAATATTGAGCTAGCTCTCTGCTCATTTTACTCTTCAGGTACTCGACAAGCAGTTCTATGTGTTACTTTATGGTTACTTTAATCAACACTGGCTATTGACATAATAATAATTTTGCTTTTTATTTAAAAATAATGTATATACATATTGTGTTGGGAATTACACATGCCAGCAATCATTGATAATGTTGTTTTAATTAGGATTCTAAATACCAGCATGATTCTCATACTTTTTCTTGTCATTTAATATTACACCTGTAATTTCCCCTTTTTATTTTTTAATTAGTGTATTATTCTTTAACATTTGTTAATTATTTCTGATGCAATAATTTGTGACCTTCTTTGATTAAACGATTGAATATATTTTCCAGTTTAATATATATTACCAGAGCTCCCTCTAGTGGGTATAAAATTATTATATCATCAAAGTCATTTTCTTGCATCAACCTGTTCCATTTTAGATTATATTCCCAACACATCTGCCTCGGAGCCAGGATCTTTTATTTTTGTCTCTTGAGCTGCCACTGTTACTAAGGTTGTTAAGCTCAGGAAGCTCTTTGTATAATGAGTGCTTAGCCTTTTGTTCACTGAATTTCGAGCATGTTTTTTTGTACTCCATAAACTCAAGGAGCGTGGTATTCAGATGTACTGTACACCATCATTCTATGCTATGAATAAAGACAGGGTAGTTTTCATATAAATACACAGTGCTATTATTCAACTTCGTGGTCCAACATCTAAAATAGTGTTTGCAGATTGAAAAAGTAAAACGTTTACATAGCAAAACGTTTACGTCTACATAGATTTAACCATTATCCACTTGAGATAAAAAGATCAATTTCAATGACACAAAATTAAAAATACTTTTATGCATGACTTTACTGTCTTCGCTTCACTGTTTACTATAAATATGAACATATTTGTTTTTATTTTGTTTAAGTAATTAGTTGTAACAGCACAGTAAACCATGATTTAAATTAAGCACACACATGCAATGGGGAGTGGTTTGTGAACCCTTAGTAATTATTTATATTTATGCTTTAATTCAATATACAATTGATTTGTTGGTAATAATTCCTATTAAAAGAGTTCTTCAGTATTTTGTATTTTTCTTAATTGACCTCCTTTCTAAACAAGCTTGTATTAGTAGAAGATACTAGCCATACTTACCATAGTACAAGGATCCTGGCTGTACACTTACTGCATTTGACAATATTCCTAGGCACTGAGTGCCTGAAATTAATTGACGGTGCTCAAGTTAACACAATCATAGATGCACACCCTCAACAGACCCTACCGGCCTATAAGACCTTATTACTTTATAAAAACACATTTTGTTAATTAATATAAATAATGTGATAATAAATGTAACCTAAATGATGGGATAATATATGCAGACTTGTAAATACTAAGAAATAAACGTTTCTCACTGCAGCCTGCCAAGAAGTCAACTGTCACATTTTCCGTCTCTCTGCTCTGTTGCAAGGAAAGAGGCTTGCATGTGAGGTCGCAATAGAACACATGCTGTTAACACTGGGCGGATCCCGGCAGCAACAGAAACCAATTAGGAAGTAGTTCTGTGACATCAGTGACCAGGGCTTCCATCAGAAATTGTGTAAATATTTCCCTCAGTTCATTATTTTTGGCAAGTCCACAACTGCAAGCTGCTAACGAATGGCCTCTTGTCATCAGCGCTGTTCTGTATGTTATGTGCACCTGCTCAGAGGGGCCTGAGCCACTAAATTGGCCTTGTCTGACAGCTCCCAGCAGGTTATTACCCTAACAACACGCAAGTAAAGCCCCTGGGGCTCAACAATGGCTGAGGGATCCAATGCTTCTTAGTCCTATTCCTCCATTCCACAAAATTAGTTCAACTGTTGCATCTATTTAAAAATACATATGCAAAAAATAAGTCAACACAATAATTGGAGGTACAATAGCTCTCAGAGAGCTGAAGCCTATGCCCGCACATGCCTGCCAAAACCTATTATGCTATATTGTTATGATAGCACATTACAGTATATATAATACCATAGTGTATTATTGCAGTGTAGTACATTATAACGAGAGGATTACATCTAAAAGCTAGAAAATCAGCAGAAGTGCTTGAGAAAAAGCAAAATGTGAAATGTATGCAGGGTACAGTGAGGTGGCCTGCAAGATTAGTTTGAATCAGGGACTCATGTTAGCACTGGAAGCCCCTTAGTATTAGTCGTAGAAATGCAATATAATAGTGAGCCAGATAAGAGAATATAGACAGAGTAAATACAATCAATGAAACAAGAAATCAGCAGTGAACAAATAGCAGAAAGTGCACTAATTAGCATTGATTGAGGGTTGTAAGAGAAGTATTCTATATAAATCATTCATAGAGTATAGTGAATGAATTCAAATGAGAAACTAGTAGTGAACAAACAGCAATGAATTTATCAAAGCAAACATTTAAACGTAAAAGAATGTCACAGTGTATCTAATGTTAGTGTTAAATGTGAAAAAGAACTAATGGCTGGTGAGACCATACAACAGGATTAAAGATTTAACATTGATTGACTTGTAACTGTGGAATGTATTGACTTCTCTGTGATACATTTTGTACATTTGAAAGATTCTCTTTTTGCTGGAAATAGCCAATAGATAGATATGCGATTATGAGCTATATATGAATAAAGGAAAATTAGCAAAATCCCCCTGCTATAAAATAGTGAGCTGATCCTTAATCTAAGGAACATTAGGTTACAAAGTACACTGCATTAAAGTTATTTCTCCAATTAACTCTTTCTGGCGAAGGCAATGTGATGACAGAATATCCTAAAAATCATTACATTCATGCCCTAAAGTATGATAAATCTAAACAAATATATATAAGAAGTTCCTTCTTGAATAATTTTGATTATAAGAAAAGGCACCTTCACTTTTTTTTTTTTATTAAAACATGGAAAGCACTTTTCTCTTTTTTGGACAGAATTTACTTTATTTTAAGCAATTCATTTATAATATTTAGCAAGTATATTAAATGGGGACTCATAAGATTGATTGTGCATGCCATATTTATGATTAATAATAAATTAGAGGACTTTTGATTTTGTGATTGATGTTGACTTAGAGTCTGAGGGCCTCATGTAGAGCCGGATACAATTTCCATCTGAAGCACAGGTGTAAATTGCCTCCCCCCCAAAAAAAAGACACATTCAAAGTAGTATGTCAAGTCAGCTGATCGTCCTTGAATTAAAATTTCGTAACTTACACCAGGGGTAGAGCACCCACAACAGATATGGTTACTGACAGGCATATCTGCGTCTGCATCCAGGTCTACATTTACCTGACCATGCCCTTATTCTATGCTTGAACGTCCTTTGCCTCCCCTGATCTGCCTCTATAAGCATAAGGAGTTGTATGGACTTTGCCCTGAGTGCCTTCAGTGGAAGTGGAAAGTTTTTCTTATGTGGAAGTACAGTGACTGCAGCAGTATTGGCCAGCACTGTCATAGCGGGGGAATTATGACTAGTGCCTGCATTGTTTGGTGGACAACTATGTGAACGTTTAGATTGAGTAACTGGTGTTGCAACAACTTCACCTGCTTATCACCTGCTTATCAACCCTGCACATTGGCTTAGAGCAGAGGTGGAACTAGCGAGCTGTGGCCCCCGGTGCAGGGAAGCAGGGAGGAAAGAACCGGGGCCCACAGCTCGCTAGTTCCCCATGCAGCCGGCCCCATTATCTCCATGGGCCCCGGTACACCGCAGCTGCTGCACTAATGGTAGATCCACCACTGGTTTGGACTCATTTCAAGTCACCGGCATCATGCAAATTTAGAAACATAGTTGTCACACAAAAACAAGTATGATGTTTACCTTCCACTATGTTCCATAGCTGAGAAAGACGCTTTGCTCTGTTTGGTACTTTTTGAAATATAATATGGATTTGGTGTAAAAGTCAGAACAGTTTAGATTAAAGAGATATACAGTAAGTAGGATGGACATTCTCAAAGACATTGAGCAAATTCAAAATAATTTTCAAGGGAAGTGAGCTGTTTGCTGATTAAAAAGAGAAACATTGACATTTCTTCTAGACTATATTTTATTTTTTTATTTACTTTATTCTCATCAAGAAATTTTTCCTGTTTAATGTATGCGTAATAAATTACATCTGAGATTTGATTGTAGTCTCAGTGGTTTAAGAGCTTCCAGTGCGTTGAGTGAACCAGCTGCTTAAGCATTACTTACTCCCCTGGGTACTTCACCAAGGCTTTTAAATGCCTTGAACAGTAGACACAGCCAACCTATTTAGAGCTTGGCAGTTGCACAAACTATAATGCAGATTCCCAGTAGGAGAAAGCTTCCCAACTGTATTGCTGAAGTTCCTCTGCCACTGCTACAGCAACTCACTGCTCAGCAAACACACTAGATCAAAAAACAAAAGAGCATGAAACTATCTAAAGCAGAATTGTTTGTTATGAGAGCTTTTTCAATTGCGGCTGTCAACTAGGTTTTAGAATGTCTTAGATCAATCTTTAGCCTTTCCGCAGAGGTCAACCAATATGTGCTGTATGTGGTTTCTAAAGGGTTTCTCTTTGGCTGATGACGTCCCATAGATATCTACTTGACCAGGTTACAGTTCCAAACTCCCTTAGCAAGCTTTTTTGTCATGCATATACATAAATATGGTGCTTTGTTTAGATGTCCCAAGTTAGGTTCATCAACATTCAAAAATAGTACTTGCAGACAATTAGAGGAGAACTGTGTTAGCAGAGGTTTTATGGCAGGAATGCTGATGATAACAATGTGACCTTTGGTGACTAGTGTCCTGTGGACATACAACAGCTCAGGGACATGCAGGCTTAACCATGAGGTTGATATATTACACACGGAAAGAAGGGAGCTTCACACATGTTCAGTAGATATCAGTAGAATAAGATTTAGCATGTGATGACATGGTATATCTTGCTATATCTTTGGGTATATCAGTTTTATTGGTCACATTGTTCAGCTATTTGTTATGTCTTTTGGCACTGTAATACCAAGTGGCTTGTCCTTATTTAACATATACAGATTCATCATCACCCTTTATCCAGGTCATCTTGCAATGCATCATCACTATTATCTGTACAATTCACAACAAATTTCCATCTGTATTAAACGGGAACTGCTCCTTCTGATTATAAAGATATAATCCGAACAGATATTGAGGAATATTTATTTTTGATGCCCTTAGATACAACACAGCACTGCTGTGCACTGTTGCATCCACTGCACAGACCTGAGTTTATCTATTATTGTATCCGAGGGTAATGAATATCAACAAATCTGCCTGGACAATAGTATTCTCTAAGGTTGACTTTAAATCAATTCAAGCCACTTAATACTAGTGGTTTCCACATGTGCCATCCTTTCATTTGTGCTATTTGTAATTGTGTGGCACAGATTTTTTTTATCTGGCCCCCTGAAAAGCACATTAAAATAGGATTAATGGTTTCTTATGAACTTGCTGCCATAATTGTGTTCTAAAATGTTAACTCCAGATATATAATTCAGCAGGATCCTTTTACTTGTGCACTAATGCCGCTAAAGGTACTATAGCTTACATTGGTAAAGGTGCAACACACAGAAAGCGCCACCAAACCTTACTAGCGCATGCACTAGTCCTCATGTGTTTGTGCCCATTTTCCTAGCACATATGTGTAAACAAAAATGCTTACAGCAACGACTGTAGCTTAGTTGGGAACTTTGAACCATTGTATAACAAAGTCAAATTAGAGAGCATTAAATATGGTAAAAAGATTGCATGAGCCAATTAATTAAAAAAATTATATATATTTTCATAATAAAAATGTTCAGGTGCTACAATATCCCAAATGGCCGTGGGTTACCATTGAAAGGTGTGGACTGAATGATTTATATTACATTGCTTGTAAAAATAAATGCAGTGGGAAAGGATGTGATATTAAGTCGCCTCTTTGTCCTCTGAATGGCCGCAGTCAGAAGAATGTTACATGAGCATGTGTCATCCACTGTCCCAAGGCTTGTGCGGAATTAATAACAGAGTTTGTACGTGCTGGCAGCACATGACACCGTGCACATCTTGTCCTCCTATGCTCAGCCCTGTGCACTTTTCTACTTGGGTAAAACAAAAATCTGTCAAGGTACATGGTATAATTAATTATAGCTTCATTTTACAATAGGTTTCTTAGAAAATATAAAATTTAATTAACGATTTATTTATAGCATGAAAGGATGCACTTTATTCTATAAGAAGAGTACTAAGCGTTTTTTGTTTTCTACCCCAGGTTGTTTTTGCTTTAACCTTTCATGTCCCCCATCACCATAGAGCTTGGTGGCCACAGCCACCTAGGATCTGTGTAAAAAATAATAACTAATTAAATAAAATAAATAAAAAGTGGTAAGATAATAGAAACAGGGTCAGCCAGCCATCCCTGCTGCCCCGTACTGGGCCTGTGTATACATTCCATATATTCAGGGTTAATTGTGACTAAAATCTCCCCACAAAGCAACACACTAAAGAAGAGCAGGACAGAGCAGAACAAACATTTCTTTAAAATAAAACTAAATATGACAACTAATAAAAGGCTCATTTAGCAGTGGGGTATGCATGAAAGAGGGCATGACCACTATACAGTGGGAACATGGTTAAGTCACCAGGGAGGGAAGGAGGACATAGCCCCAGGGACCTATCTTCCTTTTATGGTACACTTGGCTGTCTCCCCTCCCCTAAATTGTCACATGAATGCGTATGCACCAGTGGCAGATGCACTCGCTTTTGACCTGTTGTGCAGATGGTCGACAAATGGGCCATAGCTCTAACTGCGACAGTCAGGACAAAAGTGATGACTGTTGGGGCAATGAGACAGACTGCTCAAATTAGGACGGTCCTGCTTAACTTGGGACAGATAGGAGGTATGCTCTTTTTATTAATGTACATAGAGCCCTACTTGCTTGTTTTTGAAACAGAGTGTCCCCACATATAATTTTTAGTTATTACATACAACACAATTCTACTCAATAAGGAAGCAAGGGTGATGGAATAAATTTGATGCAGGGAAGAGGGTAAAGAGTGTTGAGACACAATACAGCAAGAATAATCATCCTCTCTGCGCCACATTTGCTGCACCACTTTGCAAATGCCTACACTGGCTTCCTGTGTTCTCGAGAATCCAGTTCAAATTATTCACCCTTACCTACAGGCCCTCAACAAATCCACCTTTTCACACATCTCAAATTTAAACTCAAAATACTCTCACCCTCGTAGATCTATCTCTAATCTGTACTTTGTCTAGTCTCTGGTAGCGACCTCTCACTCCCACCTACAAGACTTTTCAATTGATGCTGCCCATTTGTGCGATTCCCTACCGCATCAGAATCTCCCATCGAAACTACATTGCTGGGCATGGTCCCCACAAGAAGTGCTGATCTATGTGGCTGTAAATGATGTCACAGATTCCAGCAGGTCAGATGTTCCAGGTCACCCAGCAGGTCAGATGTTCCAGGTCACCCAGCAGGTGCACAGGTGTATTGGCAACTGTCACATTTTTCAGTGGACAATGGTAATGCATTGTTGTAAATGGTGGACGGACGTTTTGCGAAAAAAAACTCTTGCTCTGCTCAGACAATGACATCATAGAAAGTGGTCACTCACAAAAGTAGAAGTAGTAGTCTCACTACCCATTCATGAACTCTCTAGCTCCCCCAGCTATTCCACTGGACATGCCCCACGCCAGACGTCTGTGCAAAATGGCCAGCAGGAGGCAAATATGAAGAAAAGAAAGTGCTTTCCTTTGTATTTACCATAATATATAGAGACATTAGTATTTATGTGTCTAGTGCAAATTAGACTCTAAAAGCAATGTTACTGTAAATGTTGCACCTAAATGCACTATTTCTAACTGAGCCCTTATGTATGCTATGTTGTAATAAAATTGTGTAACAAATGGAGGTATTTAACTGACAATCTGCAGAGAAATGATGCAAATAGTGTACACTTTTGTGCAGCACTGTACCCAGTTTAAAGTTAAACAGGAGGACATATGTGTGACAAAATAAAAGTATAGAGTCTGGTTTAACTTACATGGTTTGAGAGTGTCTTTAACCACAGCAGGACAGGGTGTGTCTGTAATTCACCATAAACAAAAGAAGACAGGAAGTGTGTGTATTCAGGGCACTCAATAGCTTATTCTTTTTACATCAATTAATATAAAAAATGCATAATTGCTTTTATTTATATACATTAAAAATGAAGAATTATGAACAATTTAATTCCTCATATATACTCTGAACTCATTTTTAATGTGTTAAATAAAAGCAATTATGCATTTTTTATATTAATTGATGTAAAAAGAATAAGACATTTCGTGCCCTGAATACACACACTTCCTGTCTTCTTTTGTTTATGGTGAATTATAAACTTGTGTGGGTGCATCCCCATCGGTATGATTGGATATATTCATTGACATTATACAAAGAAATTGAGGGGATTATTGTTTTTTTTCCCAGTGCGGAGTGAAACTCCTTTAGGGGGTGTCTGTAGTCAGAAGGAAACAGAGCAGCTGATGACAATCATTTTAAAGGAAAAGTGGGAGTGTCACCTGTCCATCAAGCTAGGGCTGTGGGAGGAGTGTCAGGTATGAAAACCTGTTTGTTTCACTGTTCAGGGTGACCGATGCTAGAGAAGCTGGCTGGTGTCTAGAGAGATGGTTTCTTTTTATCTAGGGCCTGATTCATTAAGGAAAATAATGCAGAAAAAAATTAGAATAAAGAATTAGTTTTCTCCTGGATGTTACAATGCAAGAGGTGCAAATCCGTTTATTTTGGATGTAAGTTAAATACTGGCTGTTTTTCATATAGCATACAAATACATGATAGCTTAATGATTATACTGAAATTTAAAGTTAATTTAGGATATGCCCTACCCCAACTATTAATCTGCCATCATATTTTAAATTTACCTTACCCTCCAATGCAACATGGTTTTTGCCAAGGTGCAAAGTTACTACTTTTGTTTGCTTTACTTTCCTTAATGTATCAGGTTTCTAATGTTTAGGGTCAGGGCCGCCAAGAGAATTTCAGTGCCCCGAAACAGCAACTTCAGTGGAATAAATGTAGATGTTCTAATGCAACAAACAAATATAAGCAAGACAGCAACTTTATTTTAAACATTTATGATGTATAGAACAAATAAATAAAAATAAATAACATACATTTTGTTATAGAAAGATAGAGAAACTTAACTTTGACATGTTAAAACTTAACTTTGACATGTTAAAACTTTAAACATAAATATCAAAATAATTTAGGTGAACAAAATGTGTGTGTGTGTGTGTGTGTTTTGTGTATCACTTTCTGTTAAAACAAATAAAACAAACATAAAAGCTAAGGAATAATGCACCATTTACTGAAAATCATTAGAGATATTAATAAACGGTCACCTTGGATTTCCATGGCCATATAAGAGTAAGTGGTTGCATAAAATGCTAATTTACAGTAAGGGGTACATTATCCCATATATAATAGACCAGTGGTGTTAATATAAGTATTTAATAGCTGTCCTTTATTACTTTCAATAGATATATTGTTAAACGGTGTCTCTAGAGTCCTCCATTTTCTTGTTTACTAGAGCTTTTTCCATAATCATTACACTTTCTCTTAAAAATAATGATCACTGTGTCAGGTAATTATCTTATCTCACTGGATCTCTGTTCCTATTTGATGGGATGCATCAGTAAATAGCAACGTTGGGAATATATTTTTATTACACTAGATAATAATGTTTTAAAATTTCAATCTTAAAGCTAGTGAATTCATTTTGACAGAAAATGTGGAACGTGTATAACAGGGTTTGACAACCTTTTTCTATCAGGGTATCGGCCAAAATCTAGTCAAGCCCAGATGTATCAGCTGTGGTTATATAAATAAATATATATATATATATATATATATATATATATATATATATATATATATACATATATATATATATATATATATATATATATATATATCAGTTTAAATTATGCCACAGTAGCGCCCCCAATTCATATTATGTCACACAGTAGTGCCCACAGTCCATATTATGCCACATAGTAGAGACCTCTATTCATACTATGCCACATAGTTGTGCCCCCAATTCATATTATGCCTTATAGTTGTGCCCTCAGTTCATATTATGCCTCATAGCAGTGCCCTCAGTTCATATTATGCCTCATAGTAGTGCCCTCAGTTCATATTATGCCACACAGTAGTACACCCAATTCTTATTTTGCCACACAGTGGAGACTCCAGTTCATATTATGCAACATAGATCAGTCCACGATTCTTAACATACTACATAGTAGAGTCCCCAGTTCATGTTATAGCACAGTAAAGCCCATTCATTTTATGCCACACATAAGTGCCACAATTCCTATTATGCCACGGTTATGCCCCATATTCATATTATGCTTCACATAAGTGACCCCAATCAGATTATGCCTCATATAAATGGCCCCAATTCACATTCTGATACACATAAGTGCCCCCGGTTCATATTATGTCACAGTGATGTCCCCAATCCATATTATGCTACAGTAATGCCCCCAGTTCATTTTATGTCACACATAAGTGCCCCAATTCACATTATTCCACAATATTGCCCCCAATTTATTTAATGCCACACATAAGAGCCCCCAGTTCATATTATGCCACAGTAATGCCCCCAATTTATATTATGCCTCACAAAAGTGCCCCTGATCATATTATGCCTCACATAAATGTCCCCAAATCACATTAAGCCACACATAAGTCCCCTAGTTCAAGCAGAGTGACATTGCTACTTGTATAAAACAATATCACACAGTGCTATTATATTAGAAATATGTGAGTCTTCATACTTTATGGCAACATAAGCAGTGTAATACCTGTATAGAATTCTCCCTGCAGCTACAACAGTCCCTCTGTAAATTCGGGCAGAACAGCAGGCAATGCACTGATGTCCAGCACTTGAGGCTGACAGTCTTGTGACTCACGCTCCTTATAGGTGCAGTCACAGGCTGCAGACAGTTTGCACACACGTCACGTGACAGGACATCAGAGATAGACCCCAAATGGCAACGGACCCAGCCAGGGCCGGACTGGGACTAAAAATCAGCCCTGGCATTTAAGGTACACAGGCCCACCTCAGTTCCAGCAGGAATGAAAATATGTGCCGCCGCGTAGCGGTGGCGCTGAACACGGCGTGACCTCATTGTGTTGTGGGTGTGGCCAACATGGGGCATTGATACATACATTATAATAATACATTACATTTAGCATTTTAGACAAATACACAGGCCCTACTGTTAGAAGCACACAGCGTTGCCTTCACAAGCAGTACGTTGTGAAGCGGGACATACCTCCCAACTGTCCTTGCAGTCGGACCAAATCCTGACTAAGGGAGACAGTCATCCAAATTCAGGACTGCCCTACCAGATTCAGGACAGTTGGCAGACTGTCCTGCTCTCTCCTACCTGTCTTGGTCACTTTCACCACTTGTAGCAGATGGTTTCTTTAGCTCAGTTCATTCTTGTCTCGAACCTGGAATATTGGATGCCCTATTTTGAAAAAAAAAATGGGTACATGAGATTTAGAAAACTCCAACCAGCCCCAATGTTAAAACAATAGCACTCACGTTTTATAATTAGGCCTACCTCCAGTCCCCACAATAATAATATTCACATTAATTAAGTAGACCAATTTCCCTCCAACCAGCCCCAACATAAAATTAACAGTATACCCATTTACTCAAGACATATTTCCCTCCCTCCAAACAGTCCCAGCAATAAATTAAATAGCATTAAAATGTAATAAATATAGCCATTTTCCACAACTAATCCCGACAATAAATAATTTATATTCACATTCAATAAATAGCCCTTCTCCCCAAAATCAGCCCCATATTCAATTGATAGCCCTAAACCACCCCAGCATTAAATTAAAGGTTCTTTCACCTCACCTTAAATAATTAGCCCCCACCTACACTCCACCATTAAATAGCCTACCTCCCACACTATATTAAGATCCTCCCTTCTCTCACATATTATATTAAAATACTGCGCGCACGCACACACATGCTATATTTAAAATACTGCGCTCGCGCACACTATATGAACATGGCCAAACACGCATGTACACTATAGCAACATGGGGCCACACATGCACAAAATTAGCCCCACAGCCACACTGTTAGCCCCACTGGTTGTTAGCCCCACTGTCTGGTTGTTAGCCCCACTGTCTGGTTGTTAGCCCCACTGTTTTTCCTCCACTGTTTGTTAGCCCCACTGTTTATTTGTTAGCACCACTGTTTGTTAGCCCCACTGTTTGTTTGTTAGCCCCACTGTTTGTTTGTTAGCCCCACTGTTTTTCCTCCACTGTTTGTTTGTTAGCCCCACTGTTTGTTTGTTAGCCCCACTGTTTGTTTGTTAGCCCCACTGTTTGTTTGTTTGTTAGCCCCACTGTTTGTTTGTTTGTTAGCCCCACTGTTTGTTTGCTAGCCCCACTGTTTGTTTGTTTGTTAGCCCCACTGTTTGTTTGTTTGTTAGCCCCACTGTTTGTTTGCTAGCCCCACTGTTTGTTTGTTTGTTAGCCCCACTGTTTGTTTGTTTGTTAGCCCCACTGTTTGTTTGTTAGCCCCACTGTTTTTCCTCCACTGCTTGTTTGTTAGCCCCACTGTTTGTTTGCTAGCCCCACTGTTTGTTTGTTTGTTAGCCCCACTGTTTGTTTGTTTGTTAGCCCCACTGTTTGTTTGTTAGCCCCACTGTTTGTTTGTTAGCCCCACTGTTTGTTTGTTTGTTAGCCCCACTGTTTTTCCTCCACTGCTTGTTTGTTAGCCCCACTGTTTGTTTGTTAGCCCCACTGTTTGTTTGTTAGCCCCACTGTTTGTTTGTTTGTTAGCCCCACTGTTTGTTTGTTTGTTAGCCCCACTGTTTGTTTGTTTGTTTGTTAGCCCCACTGTTTGTTTGTTAGCCCCACTGTTTGTTAGCCCCACTGTTTTTCCTCCACTGCTTGTTTGTTAGCCCCACTGTTTGTTTGTTAGCCCCACTGTTTGTTTGTTAGCCCCACTGTTTTTCCTCCACTGTTTGTTTGTTTGCCCCAGTTTGCCAGCCCCACTGTTTGCCACACTATTACTTACTTACACACACAGACACTTACCTTTTTACATCCAGCAGCAGCAGCACCCTGCGCGCTGGTCAGCCAACGGAGAGTCAGTGACTGCCGACTATGCAGTAATCACATGGGACGGCGCCTGGGGCGTGGTGCCGTCCCATGTGATTACTCACATAGTCGGCAGTCACTGACTCTCCGTCCGCCGAGCAGCGCGCAGGGTGCTGCTGCTCGGCGGACATGCGGACCGGCCCTTCTGGCCATCGGCCCTTCTGGCATTTGCCAGAAGTGCCAGATGGCCAGTCCGGCCCTGGACCCAGCACTTGGCAAGCAGATCCGGCCGCTGGCATCCATATACCTGTGTCACATGATGATTCACATAATTATTTTAAAAGTCTACCTTTTTCGTTTTTTATATTTGAAGAAATTGTGAAGATTTCAACTGACTATAGCATATTGTATTAACATATACATACAGGCCAGGAAATAAATGGGGGACTAGGGATCATGCTATGGATAAGTCATCTGTTCTGCTATTGCAGTTTCTATGCATACTGCCTGGGTTGTGAGAAAATTCCACATTTGAAGCACACAATTTTTATGGGGCGATTTCAACTTTAACTTTCACCAAATGATTTTTCCAGAGGATCGATGCATTGCTAAACACCAGTATATACACACTATAAAGATCAGTAAGTAAACCTCTCTACATTGTGTGATGCCTAGGTAGCAGACATTGTCGCAGTGATTAGCATTGCTGCTTTATAGCCGCAGAGCCTTTGATTCATTTCTGACCATGGTGATATTTCCATGTCCGCCTGTTTGTATGAAATTCCCTCCGAGTGCGTTTGTTTCTTCCCACTCCCCAGAAACACACTGGAATGTTAATTGGCTTCTAACTAAATTGGAAAAGTCTCAAAAGTCAGTCCTGATGTCTCCCCACTCTCATTCTTTATTTTAGCCAGAAATGAGACAAAACCAAGCCGTAAATAGAAGAAAAGCAGAATAATACGAAAGGGGTTTTTCTAAAGTTATAGAAGGTTGGATTTTTTAATGTGACAATTTTGTACAATGCCTCTGCTTAGACATTTCAGCCTCTCCATCCATCTTAGCACACTTCAGGTTTGCAGTGTTGTCTCCCTGTAGGGCACAGTAGGCGTGCAATTTAATTTGGAGGAACTATCTAGGTGGTGCCTCTCAGTTACTTATATAGCAGCTACATATTATGCAGCACTTAACAGAGAATATTTAATCATTCACGGCAGTTCCTGCCCTAGTGGAGCTTACAATCTATATTCCCTAACACACAGACACACTAGGATTAACTTCGTCAAAGGCCAATTAACCTACCAGTATATCTTTTGAAGTGTGGGAGGAAACCCACCCAAACATGAGGAGAACATACAAACTCCACACAGATAGGGCCTTGGTTGGTAACGAACCCATGACCACTGCACTTTGAGGCAACAATGTTATTCATTGGGCCATCATCTGAAATCCAATGAATGAACATTCTCAGACTATAAAGTGTTACGTAATATGTTGGCGCTATGTGAAAATAATAAACATTGTTAATTAGGAATGGCAAGGATATATAGGGCACAAATAAGTAATATTTCCTATGTTACAATATATTTTGTGTGTCACTTACCCATACATATTTGTTTCATCCTACTCTTATGTCACCTTCTTTTATTATACTTTTCATAGCTTTGACTTCTATCTTTCCTTTATATACTTAGTCGTCATTCTGTGTTATTTCCTTGTCACTCTCCTTTCTCTCCTATTTCTGTTCCTTTTTTACCAATCACTTCTCATCAGTCACAGTGTCTTCCTTTTTTGTATCATAATAATGAGCTTTATTCTGATTTCTCTGTGTCACTTATTCTCCTTCCCTTCATTCTTTTCTCCTGTAATCCTGTTTTTGTTCTTAGTATTCTCCATTTATCTTTCGCCGCTCTCTGCTAACCTCTATTCCTCTTTACTACCTCCCCATCTCCTGTTGCCCAGTCTCTCTGGTCATCATTCCAAAACACTTACCATGCTTGCTGGACTTAATTCTATTTGAGGTGATCAAAGAAATAAAACAATGTTTGGAAATGTGGAAGCGACGTTTATATTAAGAAGTGAGTAATCCCCCACCGTCTGTGTATGGCAGACTGTATTATGCGCAGATATTTAAATCCAGATAATACTTCAGTTTCCTAACTGGTGTGGATTATTCAGATCTGACAGCAATACGAGAGATGAAAATCGGAAAGGGTAAGCCTGAGTGAGAAGCGGGTGTTAAATTATACTCTCACAGCAGGACACCAGCTGCTTTCATCTTGGCAACTGATCTTTCAGTATTAGAATCTTTTGTTCTTATTATCTTAAAGTTCAGTAGTTTTTCTAACTTCTTGTCTACTGTTCGGGTATCAGGACTGTTTGAAGAAAGTGGAACTGGGAAAAAGAAGTAGGAGGTAGGTGTCCAGTGACACAATATAGAGAAGGAGAGAGATGGTTTTAAATGGTGAAATTGTGAAAATGTTTCCAAATACCCTTAATTAAAAAAAAATTTTTTTAAAAAAGTAACGTTCTTGATGAATCAGGTGGTCTCTTCGCTGTAGTCAGAGTGTAAATAACGCAGACAATCTGAATTATTTGTCATTTGTAAAGGGAGGACTGCTTAAAATTGTATTGTGACAGTTTCTGTAACCTAGCCCCTGTTTCTGTTAGATAAGTATTACAATGCGGCATTTGTCATTGACAATAATTATAATATATTATAGTCAAAGGCTTGTCCAGAATATTTAGCATGCGTGGTTTTAAAGAAAATAAAAAATCCCTTCCTGGCATGTGTGCTATTACACATGCCCCTATGCCACAGGGGTGGACAAATGACACATAAGAGATGCTTATTATGATAAAACTGTGTTTTGAATGTTTTAGATATAGTTATAGTTTTCTATTTTTTCTACTGACCAATTTATAGACATGCTCTTCATAGTAATGTCCTGTAATCATCCCCCCTTCAGAGTTTCGCCCACCTGCGTTCTCAGAACATGGAGTGTAGCTGTCACTCATACACCTCCTGCCTTAGGGCTGTGCTCCTTTCCCTTTGTACCAACACAGCACTGCCTGGAGCCAATGGCTTTAAAAAAAAGGATCCAAAGTCCATCATTATAAGCTTGCTGACAAAGGTGGGCAAGCAAGGTTAAAAGCTTCTCATCTTCCCAGCTGTTTCTATCCACTCTTCAGACGGTTGTCATTTGAGACTAGAGTTTTAACTCTTAAAATAATCAGCTGTGTTTACACCACACAGAGGGTTTGGGTCTGCTGTCATTTCTTTGATATTACATTATTAATGTGGAATATCCATCTATGCAAACCTGTTCATTAATTTTGGGCTGACATATGATTAGTGCTTCAGTTTCCACACTATTAACCATTTTACAGCTCCTTCCAAATCAGATACATTTTCTTTAATTAATACATATATCACATATCATTGTCCACTACAGCCTGATGCTTCAAAAATATCCCTTCTAATCAGAAATGCAGTGTATGAAATGGGGAACTCTTGTATGCAATTTTATTTTGCATTGTTAACTCAATCATATAGTGTATAGGGGTAGATTTAACAAACCTTCTAGGAAGGAAAAGTGGAAGTGTGGCGCCTAACAACCAATCAGATTCTACCTATTATTTATCTAGTACATTCTAGAAAATGATAGCTAGAACTGAATGGTTGCTATGGGCAAAACCTCCACTTTTCCTTTTTAGAAGTTTTGATAAATCTACCCTTTACTTCAGGGGCGGGCTGGCCCGGGGGGCAGGGGGGCATATGGCACCCGGGCCGGACAGAAGAATAGTATTTTGGGCCGCCTGGTTGTCCAGTGGTAATGCCATACTTGCCTACTCCTGAAAGCTTGTTTCCGGGAGAGGGGGCGTGACTGGAGGACGGGAGGGGGCGGGGCCAATTGCGTCATTTTGGCCCCACCCCGCCCCCTCCCATCCCAAAATGACACAATTGGCCTCGCCCCACCACGCTGCATCATTCATTCATAGAATATTGTACTACAGCTTGTAGAATGGATGATGCCCCCGCAGTGAGTACTACGCGATGTGACAGCCCCTGCACAGACCGCAAAGGCTGTCTCCATCTCATCTCGGTAAGAGCTTCAGATCACAGTATCATGTGACCGCAGTGGTCACATGGTACACAGTGTAGGCGGGGCTGATGGAGTTCTGTGCAGGAGCTGCAGCATTTCTGTCTATTCCTGGAGTCACTCATGTAGAAAACGGTAAGAGGAAGGGGTACTGTGATGGGGGAGTTCTAGTGTGTGAAGGGGGGGGCGAGAGAGGTGGGCATGTGCGATTGAAGCTGCAGGGTATAGGGGGACATGTGTGACTAAAGGTGCTGGGCAGAGGTGGGCATGTGTGACTAAAGGTGCTGGGCAGAGGTGGGCATGTGTGACTAAAGGTGCTGGGCAGAGGTGGGCATGTGTGACTAAAGGTGCTGGGCAGAGGTGGGGTGTGACTAAAGGTGCTGGGCAGAGGTGGGGTGTGACTAAAGAATGTGGGCAGAGGGGGCATGTGTGACTAAAGGTGCTGGGGGCAGAGGGGGCATGTGTGACTAAAGGTGCTGGGGCAGAGGGGGGACATGTGTGACTAAAGGTGCTGGGGCAGAGGGGGGACATGTGTGACTAAAAGTGCTGGGCAGAGGTGGGGTGTGACTAAAGCATGTGGGCATAAAAGGGGGACATAATTATAAAACGTGGGTTATATATTGATTTTATGCCGGGGATTGTTGTTTTCTAAGTTTTGTAAATTTTATCTACCCATTTTTTTTTTAACCAAATAGGGCCAATATTCCAAGGATCCAGACAACCAGCAACGGAACTAAAGTAACCAGCAGCCACAAGTGGTGACAGTCAGGGCCGCCGAGAGGGGGGGGGAGCGGGTACTAATTACCCGGGCCCGGCATGTCAGGGGGCCCGGCCCGGGCCCTTGCGCTGCTGATTTTTTTTAATTTTTTAATTTTTTTTTTGAAAACGTTTTTTTTCCTTTCCTTTTTTTTTTTTTTTTTGGCGGGGGGGGGGGGGCTCGGTCGTTGGTGGGGGGAGCAGGCTAGTTTAAAAAAAAAACAAAAACATACTCACCTGATCGCGGAGCCGGCATCCCTCCTCTCTGCTGCTCTGTGCTCTATTCAGACTGTCTGAATGCTGGGTGTGATGTCATCATGTCATGCCCAGCATTCAGTCAGTCTGGAGCACAGAGCAGCAGAGAAGACCAAGAGAGGAGAAAAGGTAAGTGAAGGGAGGAAAACGAGGGGGGCACAGAGGGGTTAAAAAACGGGGGGGGGGGGGGGCAGCATGACAGAGGGGTTAAAAAATGAGGGGGAGCACAAAGGGGTTAAAAAACGGGGGGGCAGCATGACAGAGGGGTTAAAAAATGAGGGGGCACAAAGGGGTTAAAAAACGGGGGGGCAGCATGACAGAGGGGTTAAAAAATAAGGGGGGGCACAGATAGGGTTAAAAAACGGGGAAGCAGCATGTCAGAGGAGTTAAAAACGGGGAAGCAGCATGTCAGAGGGGTTAAAAAATTAGGGGGAGCACAGAGGGGTTAAAAAACGGGAAAGCAGCATGTCAAAGGGGTTAAAAACGGGGAAGCAGCATGTCAGAGGGGTTAAAAAATGAGGGGGAGCACAGAGGGGTTAAAAAATGGGAAAGCAGCATGTCAGAGGGGTTAAAAAATGAGTGGGGGCACAGAGGGGTTAAAAAATGGGAAAGCAGCATGTCAGAGGGGTTAAAAATTGAGGGGGGAGCACAGAGGGGTTAAAAAACGGGAAAGCAGCATGTCAGAGGGGTTAAAAAATGAGAGGGGCACAGATGGGTTAAAAAATGGGAAAGCAGCATGTCAGAGGGGTTAAAAATTGAGGGGGGAGCACAGAGGGGTTAAAAAATGGGAAAGCAGCATGACAGAGGGGGTGAAAAAATGAGAGGGGCACAGATGGGTTAAAAAACGGGGCAGTATGGCACAGTGGGGTTAATAAACAGGGGTCAGCATGGCACAGTGGGGTTAAAAAATGGTGGGCAGCATGACACAGTGGGGTTACAAAGGGGGGGGGGGAGGCATGGCACAGTGGGATTGAAAAAGGGGGGGAGCAGCATAGTATAGTCTGATGAAGGGGAGCCAGATGAAGGGGGCAAAAACAGCATGGAGGGCACAGTGTGATCATAAGGCATGGCGATGATGAAGGGGCACATTATTGTAATATTGGAGCTGGAGGAAGGCCTAATTATTAATCGTGGGTGCTATTGATTTAACGCTGGGGCTGGCTGTAATTTTCTAAATGTAGCCATTTTTTTTTCAAAATAGGTCCTTCAACATTTCTGGATCCGGACAAGCCACAACTAAAGAAAGCAGCAGCCACAGGTGGAGAAAGTGAGAAGAACAGGTAGGAGAGAGCAGCACAGTGTGTGAAATGTTGTGATTCTAGTAGGGACAATACCAATTTTTGGTGAATGTTGTGTCCAATGTAAGGTGTAGGCCAAGACTGAACTGTTTGTGTACACACTGCATTGTTTGTATACTACCCTGTGGTGGTAGATGTCCTGAAAGTCAGGAGTGCTTAAACATATGTGACGCTCCGGCGAATTGAGAGCCTAGTGGTTTTTATGTTAGCCACGCCCCAATGGCACGTTTGCCACGCCCCCAAATGCATGACCGCACCTCCCAAAAATTTTGCACTGCCGTTTGGCTAGCCACGCCCCTGGATATATGACCATATACCTAATCTTTTTTGCGCCGCCGTAAGGCGGCGCAAAAAAATTTTGGGGCTTACTTCACTATGAGGGGGGCCCCATGAATTTGTTGTACCCAGGCCCTGAATTCTTCTTGGCAGCCCTGGTGACAGTGACAAGACAGGTAGGAGAGAGCAGGACAGTTTGCTAACTGTCCTGAATCTGGTGGGACAGTCCCGAATTTGGGTGACTGTTTCGCTTAGGACAGTTGGGAGGTATGTCCCGCTTCACCGTGTACTGCTCGTGAAGGCAGAACTGTGTACACCTAACAGTATTGCACACAGTATTGTCTGTGCATTTGTCTAAAATGGTAACCATGTTACATCATAGGGGTTACCCTGTCTAAAGTGCCCCGGCCCCCCAGAGCCTTAATCCAGCCCTGGGCCTGGGCATAAAAATATATATATGGATTAAGCAACACTAAAATAGCCTCTTTTTATATATATATAGATAAATATATATTGTACCAAAAAAAATACCAATATATATTGTACCAAAAATATATATTGTACCCTTTAAAAATGGGCCGCTACTTGTGGGCCAGTGCTGTGTGCTGGCCCCCGGGCTAAAGTCTGCCAGCCCTCCCCTGCCTTACTTGCATTAAAGTCCACAATATGATTGTGTTAACAATGCCAAATAAAGTTACATACAAGCTGAACTAGCATCAGTTGATTATTATAATTCCTTTAGTTGTCTCCTCATCTGAGCTCTGCAGCCCCTTTAGCACAGTCCACTGACCCTGATGAAAAACCCAGCTTTACATACACTTTGTAATAAAACAAATAGCTTTTTAATAGATGCAGTTTAGTAGAGGTATTGCATTTATCATTTTTCTGACACTTTTTTTCTGAACTGTAGAGAATTTTCCTATGAAGGCATTAGAAAAAACTAACCCAGGTCATTGAATAATGTGAATCATAATTGGAAGAATAGAAGTGGGGAAATAGTGCAATTATTATTAACATTCAGTATGCATGTTATTGTGAAGTAGCTGACTTTGAATTGAAGAGGAACAAAGTTACGGGAACATTTTTGGTCAAATCATATGTCGCTACAGAACAGGTCATTTGGCAAAGCTCCAAGGTTACAATATTGTTGTAGTTGGGATAGGACTTGCAACACTTTAAGGCCAAATTCCACCAGAGATTAGTATTTCGATTTTGGTTGGTTGCTTTAACTGCTTTCGTACCTTCATGGCAGAGCTAGTTTTTATATTTTTCTGATGTACCCAGTTCAGTTAGCATCAGGGATATATATTATTATTATTATTATTAATATTATTATTATTATTAGCCTTTATAAAGCGCCACAAGATTTCTGCAACACTGTACATAATACAAACAATTGACCATACAGGGTAAAACAGTACAGAACAGTAAACAAGTAAAACCAAGACTCCAATGGCTCCAAGAAAAGCAAGTACAGTGAAGCTGGAGGAGCAGAAATGGTCTAGAGACAGGAGGGAAGAGGGCCCTGGTTATAAGAGTCTACATACTAAAGGGAGGGCAAACTGACAGCAGGCACAAGAGGAGTCAGTGAAGGGCAAAGTGTACAAGAGGAGCCCATACAGGGAAGTGGGAGGTGAGAAGAGCAAACATGGAGAAGTTTAGGTGGATGGCTGGTAAGCTTTGAGGAACAGATGAGGTTTAAGTGCTCGTTTGAAGGTGTACACATTATTGGAGAGTCGGATAGAGCAAAGGAGATCATTTCAGTGGAGGGGGACAGTCCAGAAGAAATCTTGAATTCTGGTGTGGGATGAGGTGATCACAATGGAGGAGAGGTGACGGTCATTGGCCGATCACATGGAACGAGCCGGAGTGTGAATGGAGAGGAGGTTGGAGATATAAGGGGCAGAGGAGTGGGAGAGAGCCTTGTAGGTGCGGGTAAGGAGTTCTGTGGGGGAAAGGGAGCCAGTGGCAAGGCTGAAAGAAGAGGCAGAGAAAGAGCATTGTGAAAGGAAGATGAGTATAGGACGAAGGGGGGCAAGGTGGGAGCTGGGGAGCCTGGTGAGGAGAAGTTAACAGTAATCAAGTGGGGAAATGGTTTTGGTGGCATCCTGAGATAAGAAGGGATGGATGCAGGTGGTATTACTTAGTTATAAGCGACAGGATTGGGCAAGAGATTGAATGTGGGGGACAAAAGATAGGGAGGAATCAAGAGTGACAACCGGGCAGCAGAGTTTGGGAACAAAAGAGATGGTGGTATTGATAACAGTGATGTAGAGATCATGGTGGGGTGAAGATATAGGAGGAGGGAAAAGAATGAGTTCAGTTTTGGCAATGTTGATTTTAAGAAAATGTGAAGACATCCAGGAGGAGATGGCAGAAAGGCAGTTAGATACACAAGAAAGGAGGGGGAGCCAGGAGAAGAGATGTAGAGTTGAATGTCATCTGCGTAAAGGTGATGCTGGAGACTAAAGGAAAAGATGGAGGTGGTATACAGTGAAAAGAGTATTGGGGTAAGAACAGAGTTCTGAGGGACTCCTACAGGAAGGGCAGAGAGGGGTGAGGATTAATCAGGAGTGGAAACAGAGAAGGAGAGTTTTGGCGAGATATGAGGTAAACCATGTGAGGACAGAGCCAGGGAGGCTGAGGGAAAAGTCGCGGAGAGGTCCAGGAGGAGAAGCAGGGAGAAGTGACCCTTAGATAGATAGCTAGATAGATAGATTTTATATATATATATATATATATATATATATATATATATCTATCAATGAGCATAACTTTTGGTCATATCGGACATAGATCAGTCTGTGTATGTCCCTCTTTATTGTTGGGGACTCACATATGCATATGTCTCCATCTAACATTAGTGCATAATGGGTAAAACAGTAAAAATAACCCACAACTTAACTCCTTATTATCTAATTAACTGCTGAGGAGGTGCCAAGCAATTATTTAGTGACTGTAGTGGTGGACATAGAAAAATTATGGATATTACTTTCTAAAAGTTTTATTGCAGCAACAAAAACATTTTGGAATGGATGCACCTTCCTAGAATGACAGATTTTACCAACCAGCTCTTTCAGTGGGGGATCAAGATCCTAGCAGGGGCAGTCTGCACCTCCCCCTCTTTCACTTCCAACTGGGGCGGTCCGCCTACGCCCGCACACTATGTACATGAGCCTGTCAGTGGAGCGGCAGACAGAGAATCATACCCAGTCTCGCTGGAGTCAATCGGTGTGGTCGGGCAGCACTCTCTGCCTGCCTCTTGGCTGCCAGGCTCATGTATATAGTGTTCGGCCACAGGTGGATCACCCCTGTTGGGAGTGAATGAGTGGGCGAGGCCCACCAACCACATTGATGGAGTGGATGTGGCTCTGCTCAATCTCTTTCTAAAAAAAACAAATCTAGATCCGCCCCTGGCGCTATTAGGAGTTCATGTACAGTTTGACACTTTTTCATCAAAAATGCAGGCATAACATGTGCCAAAAAAGACATAATTTTGTGTGTACGCTGAGCCGAGCACATCTCGAGATGCAGTAGTATATGCACTAGGTTTACGCCAGGAGATGTGGCTTGACAGTGTTTTAGTAGTAAATAGTGAAGTTACATTACAATTTGAATACAATAAAATACTGTCATATATATTATATAGAAGACAGAATAGTGTCTGGACAGTATTATTAATAAATGCAAAAGTCGTAATTATCATGTAAACTACGATAAAATACAGGCACAAATACAAAATAAAAGCACAAATTAAATTCAGTTAAAGACAAACATCCGTTTTCTGCCCCTTTACAAAATGAAATGTGGATCGTCTTTCCTTAAGCGGACGGAATGCGAATATCAATTATGTAATGTGAATAGACCGCAGCGTCTTCATAGAATATAGCAGTCACTGTAATAATTTATATACTATAAGTACAAGGGATCAATGCGCAAATAGCCAATCAGAAGCGACAGTCAATTGTCATCATCATCAGTGTGTATTTTGCTCCAGGGGTCAAGCACCCATAAGAGATGTGCCTCCTGACAGTCGTATTTGCGTCTGTGTCCAGGTCTGACTCACATTTGCAAGAACATGCTCTTACTCTACTTGTCCTATGCCTGCACACCCTTCCCTGCCATGCTCCTCTTTCTAAGTAGTCGTAAGCACAAGACGCAACTGAAATTGTGAACGGACCAAAGCGTATTTCTTTTTGTGCACAGGCACTGTACAGAAATGTGTATTTTATGCTAAACAAAGACAAATACGTTCAACTCTATGTGGGTCCTTTTGTGTCTGATATTCCACAGCTGAGCTGAGTACAATGCAAAGCAAAATATGGAGCTCAATAAACAAACAACAGCGCTGACAAGATCGAAATAATCTGTCTCTAGACTGAAATTCTGTTTCAGAAATAGGCCATGCCATGCTCTAAAATTCCAAAATGAAAAAGAATTGACTGAAAAGTCCGTCATCTGAATGGTATTCTCCATCAGCCACCAATCAGATTCTAGTTATCATTTATTTAGAACATTCTACAAAGTGACAGCTAGAATCTGATTGGTTGCTGTAGGCAACCTCTCCACTTTTACAAACCTGCAGTTTAGTAAATATACCCCCTGTGCTTTTCAATAGTAAAAAAAAAAATATAGTTACAAAATAGAAAAAAAATCTTTTTTTAAAAAAAATAAATATTTTAATACTATTAACGACTGAAAAAAATGTTTTATTGAAATAAAAAGTATTTTTCATTTATTTTGTTTTCTCAAGATGATGATAATAGAACTAAGGTTGCAGTGGTATTTCTACCAAATCCCAGTAAATCTTATCCCCAGCGAGGGTTACCTCCGGTTACAGCAATGCTATTACCAGCTGCAACCCCTTGACATATAGGCAGGGGCGCCAAAAGAGGGGAGCACGGGTACAAATTACTGGGGCCAGGCCTGCCTGGAGGGCCCTGGCCCCGCCGTCTGGATTTTTTTTTTCTTTTTCTTAAATCACTTTTTTAAAATAAACTTATATTTGTTACCATTGGCTTATGTGCTCGCGCCCACACCTGCGATTTAGAGAGGGGGTGTTAAAGGGAAGGTAGGGAAGCAGTGAGCTGACAGCTGTCAGCAGCTACCGGCAGGGCTGCCATCAGGTGGGTACTAGAGTAAAGGGCCCGTTAACAATTCTGCCGACAACACCGAACTGCTTAGTGTTCTGTCTGAATGGGAAGCCCACAGATTGAGCTTCATCCAATCAAACATTGCAACCTTACCAAACCTAAGCCAATCGGATCTCCCATCTGCGTCCACCAATCAGCTATACCTATTCTCTCCTTACAATTCGTCGGCCAGCTGATTGGTAAGTGTATGCATCAATCATCTCTTTTCTTACCATAAACTATAAACAAGCCCACTTTCTATCCGGTGTTCTGTTCTGCTATGTAAGTTGTTTTTATGGATAATTTATCTCAATCTCCCCCATTTCTCTATGTACCATGTGCATTTGCTAGAAAGCAATTCTGCAGTTCTGCAATAGTCTGAATAATATTTGATGAAAAATTAATTAATGGGGCATGTGGAGAAGTTTGATGGACTGGCATTTGAAGTCTGATGGGCATGTAAGTAGCTTGAGTGGACCTCTGATGTGCATGTAAGGGTCATGTGGGTAGATATGTGGGGCATGTGTGGTCTGTTGGCATATAAGGAACTTGTCTGGAGGTCTGAATGGTATATGTGGAAGTCTGACGGTGATGTAAGAGGTATATGGGAAGATATAAGGGACAGGTGGGTAGGTCTGATGGGCATGTAAAAAGCAAGTGTAGAGGCTTGAGGGTCAGGTAGGAGTTATGTGGGGAGATCTGATGGCATGTGGCGAGGTCTAGGGGGCATGTAGGGAGGTCTGAGTGGCACGACGGGCATGTGAGGGAGTTTTGAAGTACATGAGGGATCTGAGAGCTTGTGGAAGCCCAAGCACATGTGGGTGCATTTTGTGTCAAGTGTGGATCTGAGAGCATGAGGGGCTATTTTGGACCATTTGGGGGATCTAAGTGGCATGTGGTATAACGTTTGAGCAAATAAGGGGCATGTTAGGGTAATTTGAAATGAGTGATGTGCGAGTGCGGAGGTCATTTTTGGGATATATTTATCATTCTGAAAATTAAGGGTAATGTGCGGCCCTTTAGAAGATTGGTTGTATGCATTATATACTATGTGATCTGTGCTCACTTACAGATCGATTTTCCATATTTCATGTACATATACATTTTCTAAACAGGTCCCAACATTCCAGGATCCAGACAATAATCCAGTACCAGGTTTTAATACATAATGGGGTGAATTCAATTGCCGGCAATATGACGAGCAGACATCGCGCCGCACACATTGCCAGTGCTTACAATAGAAATTTCTGTCAAAATCTCCGCCGCGAAGTGTCTCACGGATGTTCCGGAGACACTTTGCTGCTAATTGAATTCCCCCCATAATGTCATGTGTAAAGATGCGCAGACAAAGCCCATGTCGCCACCCCCCATTACTATGTGGCCACGCCCCCTTCGACAGTGCTGCCGCTCCGTGGCGGCACACATGCCTTCTCCTCTGTGGAGAGAGACCCAGAAATGTGCTCTACTGGGGCCCCAAATTCCTCTTGGCTGCCCTGCATATAGGGCTTTATGCCATTTAATAAATAGAGCCCTCAGATTCACACTATGACCAAAGGAAATATACATGACGGGTGATTGTGCATTGATGCCCAGAATTGCTCAGTTAAGCGTTACTTTCCCTTTAGATCAGTCTAATACTGGTAACATGAAAAAGAGCAAGAATACTCTGTGGGGAAAAACACTGTGTAACATAAATTCCTAAACGCTGTTGAGTGGAAACAGTTTATGTTCTTATAGAAAACATGTGTTGTAATGGCCTGCTGTGTAAGTGAGCTAATCAGGTATAAACTGACTTGCTAATGACTAGTTTTTTCAAAGCTCTGTCAGTAATCTGCAATACTGAGAAACAGAAAGTCGCTTTATATGCTCATGAAACATTTATTTTGTAAATATACATGTTGTAAACCATGTGCTTTATTTATGACAGCTATATACTCCCATGTTAGGTTTTATGTGCATCTATCAATGCAATATAATTTAAAATGTGTTTTTTCACACACACATTCCTGTAAAAGTAAGATTTGGGCACTTACCATTACGCATCTTAAACAATGTGCATATACCTTTAAGTGTGCACATGAACCCATTCACACATACTTTATATGTATTTATAATATACAGATTTAGGCCAAATCATCAATTTTCAAGCGCTCAGAGATATTTCATGTAGTAAGCCTGATAGAATGCCGAATATTAAAGTTGCACCATGATTGATAAATAGCTTTTTGTGTTTTATGTGTACCTTTTATAATTTTGATTCCTTTGTAGTTTCTATGCCCACCTCATTCTTTACAACTTCTCCTCTCTTACCATGGAGATTTCCATGGAGGATTTGTTAACCTTGCCAGCTGCAAAAAGAGTTTAGCTCCTGCCAGTCTTACAGCTGTTAAGTAGGCAGTGGTATTTGATGGATAGAATAAGTTTACATGACTCCTTTTGTGTAGCAATGCATACTAGGAGTTGTAGTTTTCAAATGCTGAAAGGAAAAGTTTGGTTACCAGAGAGATACAACATGAGTCCTGTGGGTTACAAGATTACCCATTCCTTGTTACACCTTGTTATACTGCACTTCTAATACAATTATAGCAGACACCTGAGGAGAGGGCTGTATGGGGCAGCTGAGCGTTTCAGAAGTGATAGGCACGCTCCTGGAGTCTAGCCATGCCCCCATCCCACTCCACTTCCGGAAAGACCGAAGTTGGGAGGTATGAGAATCCACCAATCCACACAGTAAAAGCAAGTCAATAAGGTTGCCAACCCCTATTTACCTGATTAGTTAGAGCATTACCCCTCCCCTATGAGTGATGTCATCATCATCAACATTTATTTATATAGCGCCAGCAAATTCGGTAGCGCTTCACAATTGGGATATCAAGTATGGTGGACATTTAACCAAGTATAAACACTTCAGTTATTTCAGGTACAGTATATTTTTAAGCCAATTGTTTCACAGCTTTTGATATATGTTAATCTCAAATAATCATTTAATTTGCTCTTTAATGTAAAACAGGTATAAACCGTGTTCTTTTATTTGAAATAAAAATACAAGCTGTATGTTTTGAATGTAGTCAAGTGTTTTTAGCGCATTTGTAGAAGTCAAGCTGTGCCACCCTCTTCAATCTGTGTAGAAAGTAAACATTGACTTGCGGGGTTTGGATGATGCAGGAGATTAGATTCCTTAATTATCAATTCTAATTTGTAAACATTGTAATATCCTCATCTTGTATGTCAGCAGATCTCACTTGCTGCAGAAAGATGTGTCAAAACATTCACAGCTCTGACAACATAATCCTGGTGGTCCTATGAGCTAATCTATAAAATTTGTGATATGATTTCATAGTTATGCTTTTATTTATAGCAAAAAAAAACAAAAACAGGCGATGGCTGCCAGGATTGTGGTCAGACTGCCAAGTTCATGTAGCCATCTGTATAAAACAGTCACTTGTCGGCTATTCTGGATAGGAGATAACACCCAAACATGGCAAGAGTGGGATTGTTAGTTATGTTGTTACTCTAGATTGTACTGTAATAGGGTACTTACACTAGTTTATGTAGTGTCTTTGGGTCACACACATCTGTACAAAAAAAAACATTTTATTTTACAAAAAAATCAAAGTGCCACATGACTCTGTCCGTTGTCATTATACTAAGTGCAGGGTGGGGGGGGGGGGGTGGCAAATTATTGCCAGGGGGTAAGACTCAGCTGCCTATTGGGAACATTTAGAAAAAAAAATGCAGGTGGCCCAATGACCCAGCCCAGGGTAGCCAACTATCGAACAGCCTAGTCTGGTCCTGGCTGAGTGGTAGGAGGTTTATTGATATATTTTATTTAAAAAGCTCAAACATATTCTGCAATCCTGGGAAATATTCTTCTCAGTGTCTAAAAAAAACTACGATAGTCGCACTTCTACAAGGAACCTGAGTATAGAAGAGTGTTCCTAAATTACTCGTTTTACATGTTACATGTTACTGTATTAAGGACTTTTTGACAAGGTCCTGAACAGACATTAATACTGTCAGGGAACACATCCTGGTCTATTATTATACTATCTGTCTGCCTTTTGCATTTGTCTCCTCTACCGACAACCACGGCAAACATGAAAACCAAGCATCAAAGGTATTACAGAGCTATTACACGCAGGTCTTCAGGGCTATTATTTGTGTTGTGTTCTATTAATATGTATAGCAGCCACACATTGTAAAACTAAATTATGATTAAGATGTTAATGTGAACAATTCAGCTTAGTGTCTGAAGGCCGATAGATGTAACAAATATTCAGCAGGCCTAATGTCCCTGTAGGTCCATTGCGGAAGATCATATTGTTCTCAGAACAACCTGTTGGGACCCATTTACCTTCAGCTAAAGGTTCAGAACACGGTGTTCATTGATATGAATGGGTTGGATACAAGGCACAGTTATCATATTTAATGTGTTTATGGAACGGACTATAAAATTCATTAGTTACAGAGCTGAATGTGTGATGATGTAACAGAGAGCTGCAGAGCATGCAGTATATCCTAAAACCAATCAATATGCTCTATCTCTCATGCTGGGTCTGCTTAAACCTCCCAAGTGCCAGGATGAACTACTCATTTCATAAATAATAATGGTGGATTCCCGAAAGAGGGCCCCATGCTGCTTATTGCCATTTCAAGATCATGACGTGAAGATAAAACAGAGAAGTTCGAATTGATCTCAAAATCATTTTTCTATCTGCCTTACCGTTAGTTATTGTCCAATGTAGCACACCAGGGGTTAAGATACCATTGTTGATGTGTTATTTGGAATTCTTCTATAGAGCATTACTTGAGTAGATACACTTGGATTCTGTCACATACCTTTTGATTGGTGTCTGTGGATCGATATGCCATGGGACTATCTTGGGGATTCTAGAGCTATATATGTTATATAGGATTACAGAAGAATAAATATTGCTTGTATTACATTGTAGATAGGCAACGATAGAGTTTCTGTTTCTCAGAATTGGCTTATGTCTGGGGAGATACAGTACTAGTAGGAAGTTTTGTTTGATAAAGAGGCAGTGAGGACGCTTTTGGATATGTCGAATATGTCAAAGTCTGCAGACCAGTAATATTCAATAGGTTATTTCACATCTGAGAATGAAGCTATTGTGTGACAATTTCTTGTACTGCAAAACCTCATTTACTGAACTTTCTTTATACGGCTATGTGATGTGTAGTCTTTTCCAAGGCATAAAAAATGTTCTATGAAATAAATTGATTTGCCATATGAATGTCACATTTGGAGAATATAACTTTTGATTTGAAAAAAAAATAACAGTAAGATATAAAAATAAGAAAATCTGAAAATTTTGTTGAAAAGGTGACACTGCAACCTCCACTGTGCTTGCCCCTTCCAAAGCTAAATAACATACCCAAAATAAGTGGGCTTGCCAATAGGATGTCATATCTTTATTATTTACATACATGTAAACACTACACAATAGCATGAGTCTTTTTTTTTTAATTGACCAGTCTATTTGCGATAGACAACCCTTCAAAAACATCGACACTGTCGTTTACATGTGTCACTTTTATATATTTCTATTTTTATTACAGTGTAGGATAATTCCAAATTGCTATATTGTGCTTTTATTGATTGTGAGTCAATTTATAAATTAGTAGTTTAGGTGAACTGAATCACTGTGTTATTCACACAAAATAGAAGATTTTGATACCCACTTAGGGCCTGAGTCATTAAGGAAAGTAAGGCAAAAAAGGAGTAAATATTCTCCGGGACAAACGATGTTACAATACATGGGGTGCAAATTAGTTTATTATTTTGCACATAAGTTAAATACTGGCTGTTTTTTCATCTAGTACACAAATACTTGATAGCTTTATTTTAACACTGAAATTTAAAGTTGATCTATGACATGCCCTACCCCAACTATAAATTTGTCCCCACATTTTAAATTTACCTCCCCCTCCGATGCATCATGGTTATACCCAGGTGCAAAGTTACTCCTGTTTTCATCATCATTATCATCATCAATATATATATAGCGCCACCAATTCCGCAGCGCTGTACAGAGAACTCAATCATATCAGTCCCTGCCCCATTGGAGCTTACAGTCTAAATTCCCTAATATAGACAGACACACAGACACAGACAGACAGACAGAGAGGGAGAGACTAGGGTCAATTTTGATAGCAGCCAATTAACCTACCAGTATGTTTTTGGAGTGTGGGAGGAAACCGGAGCACCCGGAGGAAACCCACGCAAACACAGGAAGAACATACAAACTCCACACAGATAAGGCCATGGCCGGGAATCGAACTCATGACCCTAGTGCTATGAGGCAGAAGTGCTAACCACTAGGCCACTGTGGTGCTTTTATGCTTTGCTCTCCTTAATGACTCAGGCCCTTAGTGTCAGTAAATCAGCCCTAGAGGCAGAAGCAGTGATGACACAACAAAAAGAACTGTCATGCAATGCTTTGTTACTTTAACTTCATTTGTCATAAATGGACTCGAGTAACGGTCATTTTCAAGCAACAACAACCTGAACACTGTTTCTTTATTAATGGTGCTGGAGCACCTTTCCCTTTATAGTAGTGTAGTTGTATAGACACAGCCTTACAGGATAGTCCATACATACTCTTTATATTGGATAGAAGACAAAAACTTCACCATCCCCATAAAAGCATTAGCTTTTGTATGAATAACTACTAAATATGAGTAGATACATAGATACATAGAGTTGAGGTGGATACAGGCCATTTTGAGCAATCTTTACATTCCACTCTTGTTTTACTGTTATACAGAATGCCTATTCCGCACTGAATTTGTAAATTTTTCATGCCACATTATATGGAATTTATAGTCCAAGAGCTGGAACATTTACAGTGTACATTCATTCTGCCCTGTGGTGCGGTTGAGGCATATGGTTGGGGTATAGTCCTATAGATCTCCATACTGCTCTACAGAACTCCAGGTGTAAATACCTAAATTCATACACTTGTAGATGGATGGGGGTTTATATTGCTCCATAGTGTTTTCATCATCATCATCATCATTATCATTTATTTATCGCCACTAATTCTGCAGCGCTGTGCAGAGAACTCACTCTGCCTATAAAGTCCCGTTTTCCCCTTATCCCTTCACTCGAATCACTGATCATAGCACTTTTCACATTTAAAATTAAACATCATTTACATATTTATGTTACTACCACACTCACCTGCAAGAATTATTCAGTACAAGTGTTTGTGCAGTTTTGTTTATGACAATTCCCAAGACCTGTAAAAACTACTTTGAGTTTGAATATGCAATATGCTTTAACAGTACATTCTACACTCACATGTTAATTTGGTATGACTGGAAATGCTACTTTATAAGTGTGAAGCGTGCTCACATCTACAGCAGCGGTGGCCAGCCTGTGGCTCTAGAGCCACATGTGTCTCTTTGATCTTTGAAATGTGGCTTCTGGCTTGGAGCATTAGCAAAGTATAGTTGTCCAGGCATCGGCAGGGGCAGATTAGAAAACATTCAGCTGCTCAACTGACCGAAAGCAGCCGCGTCTTGTGACCTCCTCTGAACAAAGCAGGGAGGTCACAGTGTCACAGACAATCCAATCAGGGAAGAAAGAGGAGAGTGTAGTGGAATGTGTGCAGGCCTGTAGGCATGTGGGGAGTTCTGATTGCCATGTATAAAGTATATGTCACTCACCGGACCGTGAGTGCCTCTGCGCTGGTGCGTGGTTCTCTATCCTTCCTGCCGGCGCCTGTCCTGAGCCGCGGCCGTCCGCCATCTTGATGGACTGCGCATGCGCAGCATCCATGAACTCTTATGACCTTGCTTTTAACCTAATTGGTGGATCAATCACCTCTCCCTATTTAAGGCACCTGTGGCCATTGTATCGTTGCCTGATCTTGAGTCTCATTCCCTGTGAGTCTCTGAAGGTGTCTCCTGTGTCCTGCTCGTATCTTCAGTTTCCTGCTGGATTACCTGCTCTGCTCATCGGCGGTTCCCATACCCACTACTGACTCCTGTGTCCTGCTCGTGTCTTCAGCTGTCTTCTGGATTACCTGCTCTGCTCATCGGCCGTTCCCATACCCGCTACTGACTCCTGTGTCCTGCTCGTGTCTTAAGCTGTCTGCTGGATTACCTGCTCTGCTCACCTGCGGTTCCCATACCCGCTACAGTCTCTAAGCTCTCCTGCTGTGCCTGCATATCCTCGTTGGACAAGCTTCTCTACTCAGCAGCGGTATCCATACCCGCTATAGACTATTAGCCGTTACGCTGCATATCTGTTTGAACAAGCTTCTCTACTCAACAGCGATATGCATACTTGTTATTGACTATCAGTTGTTATCCTGCATATCCGCTTTGGACAAGCCTCTCTACTCAGCAGCGGTATACATACCCGCTATAGACTATTAGCTGTGACGCTGCATATCTGTTTGGGACTAGTTCTTCTGCTCTCCAATTGTATTTATACAGTTATAGACTCTTATCACTTCTCCACTTATCCGCACCTGGACAAGTCTTCTCATCACAGCAGTGGTACAACTTGCTATACGCAGACCACTGACTCTCCCGCTACCTACCTGCACCTGGACAAGTCTTCCCTTCACAGCAGTGGTACAACTTGCTATCCGCAGACCACTGACTCTCCCGTTACCTTCCTTCACCTGTTCACATCCACTCTACTCTCCTACCAGTATACTCTCATCTATTCCATTGGCATTCTCTCTCCATCTGCTGTTATATACGTTCCTACTATTCACCCCGCCCCTCTGGTAAGCATTATCAACTGGTGAATCCTGGGCAGAACTCCTAGTGCCCGTGACAGTATATGGAGAGACCTTAGGATGTAAGCTCGTATGAGCAGGGCCCCCTCCCCTCCTGTTTCCATACCTGTTCTTCCGCTCCGTCTTTACTGCATATGACTGGCTGGAGTTTCTAAAGTATTGGTACTTTGTGTTCATTGTTCAGTATGGTTTCACCCTGTATAGTCTACTGTTAGTACTGTGTGCGGCGCTGCGGATACCTTGTGGCGCCTAACAAATAAATGATAATAATAATAATAATCTGATGGCATGTATGGGGAATTTGGGTATATCTGACGGCATGTGCGGTGGTTGATGGACATGTTAGGGGTATGTGGATAGATCTGATGGCATGTGGGGACATCTGATGGCATGTGGGAAGGTTGAAGGGTATGTAAAGGGCATATGGAAAGGTCTGATGGCATGTAAGGGGCATGGGGAGATCTGATGGGGGCGTGTGGGAATTTCTGCCTGGCATTTCTGGGGCATGTGGGTAGATTTGACGGCATTCTAGGAGGTCTGATGACATGCAGAGGCTGATGTGTATGTAAGGGGCATGTGGTGAGATCTGATCGCATGTGGGTAAATCCAATGGGCATGTAAAGAGGTCTGAGGGATTGTGAATACAGAAGCAGCATGAGCTACTGTGGAGTGACTATAAGTAGCCTTTTGAACCCTCCTCCGCTGGACACAGCAGCAAGGTAATAGCTGTGCTGATTTTATGATTATTCTTAAAATTTTGGCAATGTAGGATATTTTTCTTTTTGCTTAGCAAGATATTGTAAATTATGTAATATTTTCTATGTATGTATGGTATGTATGCGCATGTTTATACTGGGTATATGTATATGCACACACATATAAAAGGTAAAGTTGGCTCTTTGCAGTACCTATAGATATTTTTTGGCTCTTGGTCTCTGACTGGTTGGCCACCCCTGATCTATAATATGTGTCACTAGTGGGTCACATGAAGAAATTCTGGAAAGTGTTTCACTGAAAAGTTGTAATCTCAGCACACACGATTGGAAAGTGAGAAAAAAAAAGACTCTCAACTTTACTGGGCAGTACTCCCCTTCCCAAACCCTCAACCAGGCCAGCCCCAGTGTTAGACATCCTGGGAAAACCACAAGCATGGAGTCCTGTCATAGTGAAAACTGTATTTAATAAATTGTTGAAGCAGATTTAAGGCATTAATTTATTTAGTTTATTTTAAAATTCTGATTGTTTTTCCTTTTACTCTTTTGGTATAATGGTCAGAGGTCCATTATACTAGGACTACTGGAATCCACTATATAGGTTTCGATAACTACCCACACAGTCCAAGGGGGTTTCTAAGAGTCCTAGGGGTATATTTACTAAACTGAGGGTTTGAAAAAGTAGAGATGTTGCGCATAGCAACCAATTAGATTTTAGCTGTCATTTTGAAAAATGCACTTAAAAAAATTGAAAGCTAGAATCTGATTGGTTGCTATAGGCAACATCTCCCCTTTTTCAAACCTGCAGTTTATTAAATATACTCCCCAGTGCTTTCAGCACAACGTGGGTTCCGGTGGCACAAAAGTGAAAGGGGAATACTAGGCAAACAAAAACAATGGTGGGAGTCACACTCTCCTCTGTCCATTCTAGCACATTCTTCCTGTCATCTATTCCAAAATATAGGAACTACAGATTATATAGTCCAAGGCAACCTATGCGTCTCCTTTAGCTTAATGACTGAAACAGGGGGCTATTTAAATCAGAGGCAATTCAATTTTAAAAGCAGACTTGCAGCAGCAAAGCCTTAAAAACCTAAATCAAAATATTTGTTTTGAATTGACAGACAGACAGACAGACAGACAGACAGACAGACAGACAGAATTATATAGTGGGGAATTAACAGCAATAAAGGGGTTAAGAACTTCACAGAATGTTGAAATTCCAAACACCAGATGTGCTACATTTGCTAATGATTTTATTCACTGATTCATTTGTCCTCATGAAGGTAATAAGAGGAGAGGAGATTGCTGCTAATATTGAAACTAATGCTTGCAATTTACTTACTAGTCAACAAACATTTACATTTAAAATTACTGAAACCCACTAAAAATTAACGTTACATCTGGCTCAAACGTGAGCGAGGCATCAACTGTTATGATGTGCATGGTGCCAATATATACATTAGCATTTTCCAGTACAATGCATAGTCTATCAGTGGCTTACCTGCTTGCTGTAATGGTGAGAGAGAACTGGACGTGTGATAAGGAATCACATGGAAAAGTGTGACTCTGGCTGGTGAGCTGCCTGGACAGTTCAGCTCCATTCCCCAGCTAATGAACCATCTGAAAATTGATCAGTAGTCACAGTATGTAGAGATGTCTCTTTGTTAACAGTCCACTGAGCAGAGCTACTAGAAATAACCACTAATTAGCTGATTTTAGGGATTTCTAATCTTTTCTATTTTACTCCTCTATTTCACAGAAAACCAATTAAAATATTAAATAGGTATGTCAGAAGTGTGTGTTTCCGTATGCATGCACACTTTTGGCATGGAGGACTGGTAGTGGCAATTATGGTGGGGTCCAGGGCCACCTTAACAACAGTATGGGCCCCCGGGCACAGCAGTGCACCGGGGCCCCTATATATAAATATATAAAAAAAAAAAAAAAGGATTATATATATTTATATATAAAATTAGTCACTTTTTTTTTTTTTCAAATCCCCCTGTTACCTTACCTTTCAATCGTTGCGTCGAATCCTCTTCTGTACTTCACCGCTATGTTCCTCCATGCTGTGCTAACAGTGAATGTTGGGCGTGATGATGTCATCATGCCCCCCGACATTCACTGCGAGCTCATCACAGAAGAGAGGCCAGGGAGTGAGCCGGATCGTCACCTGACCGCAAAAGGTAAGTTTCTTTTTTTTTTTCTTTACAGGATTTTTTACAGCAGACCTGCCAGGGCCCCCTTTCCCCCTGGGCCCCTGGGCACCTGCCCATCGTGCCCAATGGGAAAGACGGCCCTGGTGGGGTCAGATGGGGGTCCTGCTCCCTCTCAGGCAGATTATTGGCAGGCAAAAGTAATTGAATGGATCAATAGTTTCCTCGACGGGTGACCAAGGGAGGAACTGTGACAAGACTTGAGTAGAAGAACTAAGTAACTATATAGAAGTGAATAACAAAGTCTCCCAGTCAGACATATAGCAGGGTGAAACTACAAATGTTTTTATAAGCATTGAATAAATGTTACATTTATTGGAGGGATTGTTCAATTCCTGATTTGTTCACATACAGCGCGCCAACCTCATAGTCGCATACAAGATAGGCTAGTACTGCCATCCCACTAAATTTGAGTTGGAGGTTGTGATATTTATTTCTATAGTTTAACTTTAGCCTACTATTAAAGTCTACTGTTAAAGGTAAATATTTTACATTTGTTGTACTATTACATTATTGTCATTCTCATTGAAGATGGTGCCAGGAAACTGTTATTAACACACAGCAAATAAACTGTAAAACTAGAGACTAATAGCAACAAACTTTCCATGAAGAGCCAGGAGTCAAACTTGACAGTGATGTCCTTAGAAAATGCATAGGTGTACCATGGTATCATACTAAATTACCATAGTACTTCTACCTTTTTTTTGTAATGGTGGAAATGAAACTGGATCAAAGAAAAGTAGCTTCCTATTCCTTTATCTGGGGTAGTTATGATTGACCATATGGAACTATTATAATGAAGTCACTCTGGCAAACTTTTACTGGCCCTAAAAGAGCAGCGGTCCTCAAGGTGGCTGATATGCACCCCCCTAAGGTCAATAAGACAATCCACTTGGTTGATAAACCACTGAGGGTTGTTTAAACTTTTAGGGTTGAAAGTTGACAATCATATACGAGTTTAGCACTGTTAGTCAATTTTATATCTTGTGGGCAAGTTAATTTTTTGTTTCATATACTACATGGCCAAAAGTTTGTGGACATCACATCCTTATGCGCTTGTTGAAAATCTCATTCCAAAACCATGGGCATTAATATGGAGTTGGTCCCCCCTTTGCTGTTATAAACAACCTCCAGTCTTGTGGGAAGGATTTCCATTAGATTTTGAAACAAAGACTATGGGGATTTGCATCTGCATTCATTCACACACAAGAGCATTAGTGAAGTTGGGCACTTATGTTGGATGCTAAGGCCTGGTCTGCAGTTGGTTTCCAAATACATCCTAAAGGTGTTCAATGGGTTGACATTTGGGCTGTATGCAGACCAGTAAAGTTCCACAAGGCCAAACTCAGGAAACCATTATTTGATGGAGCTTGCTTGGTGCATTGGGGCATTGTCATGCTACAGTAGGAAAGGACATTGCTCAAAATATTTCCACAACATTGGAAGCACACAATTCTCTAGAGTGCCATTGCATGCTGTAGCATTAAAATTTCCCTTCACTCTGTGAAGTGGCCTAAGCCAAACTATGAAAAACCACCAAGCCCAGATTCATCTCTCAGAATGCCAGTTGGTGTAGCGTGATTCGTCACTCCAGAGTACACGTTTTCCACTCCTCCATTGAGTCCAATGGTCGTGTGCTTTACACCACTCCAGTCAATATTTGGCATTGCGCATGGTGATCTGTGGCTTGTGTAAGGCTGTTCGCCCATTGAAACTCATTCCGTGAAGCTCCTGACGAACAGTTCTTGAGCAGACATTGCTTCCTGAGGCAGTTCGAAACTCGATAAGGAGTGTTGCAACCGAGAAAAGATGATTTTATCACTAAACGCTTCAGCACTGAGAGGTCCCGTTCTGTGAACTTGTATGACCTACTGCTTTGTGGCTGAGCTGCTGCTGCTTCTAGACTTTTCCAATTTACAACATATCTGGCATAAACTTTATTCCAAAATTTTAACCATCAAAATAAGTGGTCAAAAAAACTGAGTTATTTTCCTCTTTTGAAATATTTAATTTACTTAGCTTCTTGTGAATTAGAGCTGTGTAGGACCATTTCATGAAATCACTCCTTTTCTGAATTATGATCCAAATTCCAAGTTCATACATGGTTGAAGCTGGTTTTAACCATACAAAGCAAAGGAACAGACTGAACTTGGAAGAGCATGGTGACTTAACACCTAAAACTCACCAATCTCCAACTAAATTTCAATGTCCTTGTTAATGGTCATCATCCACATACTTCCCATTAATGAAAACCAGTTTAATAAAAATGTAATCCTAATTTATTTATTAACTTGTTTAATATTACCCATATTATTTAGGGTGTTTTTATATTTCATATATTATTTTATTTATGTTTTGCATTGGGTCAATGAAGAATGAAAGATTTCATGGATGGGTTGGGACTCAAATAAGTTTGGAGACCACTGTAGTAGACTGACAATCATAAGTCCATAGGAAAATTAGTTGTTTTCTGGAAGGTAATTAAGATCTACTCAGCTGTGGTGAGTGTAGTGGAAAATGACTTATGGGTTTTTATTTTACATTTGCGTATGGATCCTGCCCCTAACCGAGCCTCTAACAATCCCAGTATGTACTCTACTCAGACTACTCTTCTCATTGCCTCAAAACAAAAGAGCCTTTCTTATCGAAGCTCACACAGAAGAACCCCAAGCATTTCCTAGCCAGGGTATATGTACAGATCCAACCTTTCCAATTGGTAAATCAGAGATTATCCAGTGGGCAAACACCTCCCCTCTTCATTTGCTGTGATAATACCAATGAAATACCAGGTGCCGTTTTGAACTCTTTATACTTATCAGAGTCCTCAACACAGCAAGAGTGTTCTGGCTTAAGAAAATCAATTTATCTAATACACGTTAGAAAATTCAAGACCAACACCGGCCTGCCTGTGAGTGGGCTACAGTAAAAATGTTTTTTTTCTTTCTTTTTTCAATCACCCAACCTGTTTATTACATATACAACAGACTCCACAAAATTCATGCCATTAGTTTTTTACGTTAGTTTTTCATTATAGAATGCATAAGTAATATAAGCCTAAATACATATCGATTAGAAGGTCAGACAATGAGTTTCATATACTGTATGTTCAAATTATTGTCTATCTTTTTTTGTCCTGAATATGAAGTCTACCTGTTTATATGTTTTCACAAAATATGACATCAGTAAAGATCCTAAATAGTGTGATATCACAAAAGCTCACCATTGTATATGACACAAACAGACATGAGAATATGGAAGTCCATTACATGAGATTTGAAGAACACAGTTTATAGACATATCTGTATATGTATATATGCTCTGAGTTTTATGGATAAACAAATACAAATATTCATACCCTAATTGAGCCCTGTCATTGTCCAGCTGTGCACCTGTTGTGTATAATTGTTGCAGTTTTGTTTTTGTGGCACCTCAAAACATCTTACACAAGCAAAATAATCACTAATCATGACCTGCTAATAGTCCTAATTTTGACCTTTGTCCTCACTGTCAGGATTGCTGGAAGGCATGTCATGGTGTGCAATGACACAGTCTCTTTAGAGGAGGACAGGGGGTTGGGGATGGCCAAATGCTTTGGCAGTACTAGGCACACTCTTATATGGCATGACCATGCTCCAACTTGGAATTACATGCTCCCCTTTGTGTGCACTGGAACAATGTTGGGATGTATGCTACCATTACATTTCTTTCATAGTCATCACTCATTTGAACTTTTTCTTTTTAAAATACTGTGGCCTACGTGCATATACTGTATGTATGCAAATTAAAACAGTTAAAAAGTATTGCTCTTATGTGGTGTAGGTTTCTGGTAACTTTGCATTGCCACACAATATCCCATCACAGAAACAAAATGATGATTTTTATTATCTTGCACATAAATAATTACCCAGGAGGAACACGTAAGTATGAGGAACAACTATAATCTACGCTGGTCTGCTCATTTTCCTGTCATTAATTTTCTTACTCTGCTTTTCACTGTACACATGCCTACTGAGTTCTGTAGAAATAAGTTAACTGTTCTCAAGTTGCTCCCAAGCTTAGAATCTATAGGAAGAGTGTGTAGCCAGATGGCGGTATTTGCAGATGATAGTTTGCACCGATTGAGCGGAAGCGTTGGATGGATGCAGGCATTCCTTGCAGAGTATTATCCAACAAAAATTTGAATGAATGTCGTTGCACTTTAAAGATGTCACCCAAGGTGCAACAACACAATATCAATTGCTAAAATTCTGATTTTAAAAGTGTGTTGGCACTAAAGAATTTAGTGTCAGGCAGATTAGGGTGTTTTTGAGAGGTACCTGGGAGGATTTATTTTATATTCATTCCTTGTCAAGTATGAAGTGCATATCTAGGTGCACTTTCACCATCATCATCTATTTATATAGCACCACTAATTTAGAACACACTCCCATAAGTCCCCTACCCATTGGAGCTTACAGCCTAATTCCCTAAAATACACACACACACACAGAGACTGTAGAAGTGGGAGGAAACCGGAGCACTCGGAGGAAACTCACGCAAACATGGGGAGAACATACAAATTCCACACAGATAAGGCAATGGTCGGGAATCAAACTCATGACTCAGTGCTGTGAGCCAGAAGTGCTAACCACCGTGCTGCCTTTTTCAATCTGTAAACACACATAGTGCCACAACGTCTCCTCGCTCTCATGATTCACTTAAGCCATAAATGTGGCTAAATCAAGCAATACTTTGAGATAAAAATGGAAAAGTTTAATTGAAATAAATGGGCAAACCTAAAGTGGTAAGAGATGGGGCTTTTGATGTAATGTTTACATTCTTGTACAGTGCGCCTATTGAGAGTGTCCTCCCCACACATTGACACACTAACATTTGTAAAGGCATCGGCAAAGAGCAGACAGTAGGTATGCACCTTAATGTGTGCAAGGAATGCTCATCCACTGCGCTTCGTACATGAGGTCTATAGTTGTTCGTGACTTTACTATGGCAATTGCTGGACACTTGCTTTTATTCTGTTCCTCAATGACCCTTTATGACTGATATTAGATCTTGCATTGGTTAGTCAAGAAGTATAACTGCTCCCTCATGTTAATAAAATGTACGGAACAAGTAACAACACTCTTTTTATAAAGACATTGCTGGAGCTTGATAAATAATTGTACACTTTCAGTTTATTTCAATTCTGCAAAATTAAAATGATTTGCTAAACTCATTTCCAAGCTAATAACTTTTGCAGTTAATTGCACATAATTAGTAATTAGGACACTCTTTCATGGGTTGATTTCAAATGATATGATTATTGAAACAGAGTTTCTCAACTGCCTTTGTGTCTGTACACTAATTTGTTACTGCAATTCAAAGTGTTTACTTCCTTCAGATGAACCCCTTGACTGATTGAATTTCATACAGCGTATTGTGTAGTAAAAGCTTAAAGCCAAGTCCATTCATCTCTAATGAGGTTAACCCAATGGCTCACTGCCTATTCAAACAAGGTCCTTAGGTTGATCGTTTTGTGTAGCAAATGAACAGAAATTGTTGTCCAAATGTCCAAGTTTTTAATTAAATTAAAATTAAAAACAACATTACTTTTGAGAAAATATATTTAGTACAAAGTGCTTAGTGCACTATGTGAGGGGAGGGGGGGATTCGTATTTCAATGCTCCCTGCAACCAGGAGCTCTGTATACATATGCAGTTGAGTTGGGTTGAGAGTCACTAAGCATATTATTATTATTATTATCGTTTATTTGTAAGGCGCCACAAGGTTTCCGCAGCGCCGTACATGGTACAAACAGTAGACTATACAGGGTAAGACAGTACAGAACAATAAACACAAAGTACCAGTACTTCAGAAACTCCAGGCAGGCAGATACAGTAGAGACGGAGTGGAAGAACAGGTATGGAGACAGGAGGGAAGATGGGCCCTGCTCATACGAGCTTACATCCTAAGGGAGGGTAAACAGAATCAGGTACATAAGGGAGCCAGTGAAGCAACGGGGAGAGAGAAAGGGGGCAGGGGAGAACCAGAAGAGGTGAGAGGCTAAGTGGATGGTTGGTAGGCCTTAAGGAACAGGTGAGTTTTAAGAGCCCGCTTGAAGGAGCACAGATTGGGTATTGCTTTATCAGCACTATAGCGTGGTTTCTTTAGTTCTGCTTCCTCCCCTCCTGACAGTTCTGAAGACAGAGCAGCAGTGACATAAGAAAACAGCCTCCTGGAGTGGAGGTAGAACAATTCTTGGAGTGACACAAAAGCAGTGTCAGCACATTTACATATTGGGCGCATTGTTTTTGTGTGGTCTCCTAAGCAAAAGGAACAAAGAACATGACCCCTTTAAGTTAAAACAACTAAATGAGACAATCAACGATTGTTAGCATATCCAGGGCCTGATCAACCACTAGGCTGACCAGGCTGCAGCCTGGGGCGCTGGGTCCCGGGGGGCGCGGCGCTGCGGGTATTTATTTATTTTTTTCATTCTTTTTTTTTTTTTTTCTTCATTCATTTTTTTTTTCGGGGTGGGGAGGGGGGGTCGCCGCGGGGTGTCGCCGCGGGGGGGGGTCACCACGGGGGGGTGGAGGGCTCCACGATCAAAAGCATTGGTGGGCAGTGGTTAGCAACACACAGCCAATCACCAGGCTGCCTGTTGCTGTACAGCAGACAGGAAGCAGGACGTCTTCACTTCCTATCTGCTGATCTGAGGAGAGGAGCGACGCTGGCACAACTACAGGTAAGTGAAGGGGGGAACTGCCCTGCATATCTATAGGGAGGGGGGGAACTTCCCTGCATATCTATAGGGAGGGGGGGAACTGCCCTGCATATCTATAGGGAGGGGGGGGAACTGCCCTGCATATCTATAGGGAGGAGGGGGAACTGCCCTGCATATCTATAGGGAGGGGGGGAACTGCCCTGCATATCTATAGGGAGGGGGGGAACTGCCCTGCATATCTATAGGGAGGGGGGGGAACTGCCCTGCATATCTATAGGGAGGGGGGGGGACTGCCCTGCATATCTATAGGGAGGAGGGGGAACTGCCCTGCATATCTATAGGGGGGGGAACTACCCTGCATATCTATAGGGAGGGGGGGAACTGCCCTGCATATCTATAGGAAGGGGGGAGGGAACTGTCCTGCATATCTATAGGGGGGGGGAACTGCCCTGCATATCTATAGGAAGGGAGGGGGAACTACCCTGCATATCTATAGGGAGGGGGGGGGACTACCCTGCATATCTATAGGGAGGGAGAGGGGGGACTGTCATGCATATGTATAGGGAGGGAGAGGGGGACTGTCATACAAATCTATAGGGTGGGAGGGGGGGGCTGCCATGAAAATCTATAGGGAGGGAGAGAGGTTGATATGTATGAAGGAGGGCAGAGGAGGGGGGCTGATATATGTGACTTGAGGAGTTTTGATGTGACGGGGGGGATAGCTACAGAGTGGAGGTAAGGAAAATAGCTGCAAGGGGGATGGATGCAGGGTGATAGGTAAAGAAAATGGCTGCAGCAGGGGTTACGGAAAATGGCTGTGGGGGGGGTTGTGGTTAAGGAAAATGGCTGCAGGGGGTATTTAAAAAATAGAGCAGCTTTGGGGGGCAGACTATCATGATTGTGTGGTGGTCACATGGGTGGTCTCAGCAATCACTAGAATACTAAATATTAGTGAGATGGGGCTGGTAGAGGTTTGTATTTGATTGACAACAAATATTCAGATATTGCTTATATATGCCTGTCCAATGGGGTACTTTTAGCTGGCCATAATGGAGTGTTTTGTTTTAACTAAAGGGCCTAATCATTCAGGGTTTGCATTATAATACATTTTTGCATTTTCAAAACAGGACGCCAACTTTCCAGAAGCCAGCGAGAGGATAACAAAGATGCAAGAGAGAAGAGCAAGAACAGATAAGAGACAATGGCACAATCTGTCTAAATTTGAATGCTGGAGAATACACCTGAACATTCATATTCAGGAGTGTTCCTATACACCTAAATATATTCGGAGGAGGGAGGGGGGGGGCGCTGCGGCTGTATTAGCCTAGGGCGGCCAGAACCCTTAATCAGGCCCTGAGCATATCCAACAACTGGCTAGTCTTTACATCAAGTTTGTGAAGCCCTGGATGTGTAGGTTTTGTGGAATTAAAAAGTTGTGAAGTCACAAATGCCCGAATCACAGAATGATTGCCTCTGCTTAGCAGCACTGATGATCAATATTCAACTCTTCTGCATCATTTGTGAATTATCAGATGTACTATAAACTCCTACCAAGTCATGATATCCATTCATGTATCAAATAATTTGAAATCTCTTTAAAATATATTGGCCCCATAAGTAAAACTAGCAACATTTTGCTATTCGATGAAAGTGCTTCTGAAAAGTACTTTCATGGAATAAAGATGGTCACAGTTCTTTAGATTGTTATGCTAGTCACACACACTCACACCAGTATTAATCAGAGTATGCAAAACCGCTCTACAGGAGTTCCATCCCCAGCTTTTAAATGCCCTTGCTATGAAAAGCCCTTTTAAGTTCTGTTCATGCAGATACTTCTGTTATTGCATATAGACTATTCTCAGAGGATTGTGTGTTAAAAGGTTACATTTGTGCACATTGTACCATGTTTTTACATCTTGTCATTAAACAGTTTAATTAGCATTTTTATTAAAAAAAATAGCTTATAAAATAAGTTTTATGTGTGTGTGTATCTATATTAGGGAACTTAGACTCTAAGCTCCAATGGGGCAAGGACTGATGTGAATGAGTTCTCTGTACAGCGCTGCGGAACTAGTGGCGCTATATAAATAAATGATGATGATGATGATGGTGATGTTATAATAATTTTGTGGTGGATCCCTCTGTCCCCAGTCTTGATAGTAAACAATGTGTCGTCTCACAATACAATTTTGCTATTAGTTTAATTACCCTATCAGCACCACAGCTATACTGGCTGTTAAGGAAATTAGTTAACATACATATTTTCATAATCGGTTGTATACAGCAAGAAGGAATAATATTATCTTTGGTTTTTCCTGTCTCCAATCTGCCACAGCCACGAATCCGCTAATGTCACCTAAGAATCAGCTGTTTTCTACACACTCAAACTGACAGAGTTTGCAAATACGTCAAGCATACTTGTGACGTTAGGTGCATCTGGTCCTTTATACTAATTATATAATATATTATAATCATATATACAGTATGTGTCAAATTTTAGAAATGTTGTCTCTTTCCTTCATTCCTACAGCTTTTATGTACTAGTCCACAGTGGTAGAAGGCAGCTGTAATTAACATGCATTTCCAAACCAGAATGACGCAGACACTTAAATTAAATCCACCCATTCTCCAGACTTTTTTCAACCACCCTTAAGCAATATACATATATTACGCACCGAGATCGCAATATCTCTCTTCATAGCATACAATATATTATTCCATCTGGTCATTTCTAGGCATTATTCCAAATGGCCATTTCTCGTCCCATGCTTGCATCCGTTCCTACCACATAAACTGGATTGCTGCAGTCTTCCTTGGGAAATTGAGTATAGTGGAAACACAGAGGAATTTTCACTTGGTTAAACAATGGATTTCAGCTGGAGACTGATTTGACAGCTTTAGAATGTTTCATAGTAGTTAGAAAAGTAATTAGGTAATATAATTTATTTTATTGTCCTTTAAAGTAAGCCGGTCTCCTTTCCTTTACCTCTCTGATATTTTTACTTCACTTTTCTGACCCCACTTTCCTGTGACTAATATTCATTTCTCAAATGAATTCTGAGGTCAATGTAACTGTGCCCTCTAAGACTGTGTAGCCCTCGGAACCCAATGTACCATGGTACTGTGAACATTTAGCAGCATGTGACACTAAGTATGAGAAATTAAAGAAATGGCCAAATGAGTTTGGAAATAGATGGAGAGCCCTGTCAAAGATAATTATTTTTTAAATCAGCTTCACAAAGAACTGTGAGACAAATGTTTTGATTATGTAAAATAAATAAATGGAACACAGCAGGGATTCATACAGTATACAGAAGACCCTCAGCCACTGAACATGCCTGAGTAGAGATCACGCTGCATTATTTCCTTTTCTATGGCTTTGTAAGTTGATAAATATATGGCTTTCTTATGGTTTAGTAGAGTTATTGTGCAGATGCATTGTAGAGTGTTAGTCTCCAGAACATTTGTTTATGCCATTAGCAAGGCCGGATATTAAAGAGGGCTAATAAACCCTCAGCATTGGGCCCCTGTAACAAATCTTGTAAATAAACAATATATTTTATGTTAAATATTGACATAGGTTTGGGGAGAGGCAAAAGACTCCTCCATTCTTTGGAAGATTTGACTTGCAGTAAAGAAAATTATTAATTTAAAATTTACGTTTCTTTAGAAGAGGGATTTTCTTACTATTTTGTGTTGAAATCCATCTATTGTTTATATGGTAGACCAATCAGAGTCAATATTTAGACTATGTCCCCGTTAATTTTCAGCTCCTGGTCTCTTACTCAACGATGAGAAGTAGTAAGTTAATTGTATATAATTGGTGTTTAAAGCCTACTCAATTCTGATTTTACAGTGAGGATCAGAACCAGTTACATTGTTTATGAGTGATTTGCATGACTCCTCCTCTTACTTGAAGGGAAAAGAAAATCAAAGTGGTTCCTTCTAACCATATTGTCCCAGCCTATATTAAACAGGCAATCTCTTTTAGACCACCATTGGCTTTAGTGATCAGTGAATTTTACTAAGTATTGAAAAATTTGTAATTCCACACCAACATTCCTGTATAACGGATAAGAGATCAATAAAAACAATGATAATTATTTAAAAGCAAATATCTCAACAAACACAAACAACTTTTAAAAGACATTTCCCTTCAAAAAATTACCCCACCTCCTCAGCTAATCAATATTGCAAGGGAAATGTATATTAATCATGGGCAAATTTATTCACTATTGGATCTTTCTCTCAGAGCCACTCAAGAGTAAAAAACAGAAATATTGTATTAGTTGATATACAGCAGTCAGGCAAGAATGGGCCAATCAAAATCATTGGCAACTAAACCTATGTAGAGCACTAAAACATGTAAACTACACTCCCTACATCCTGAACATGGGTCCTTATATGCTGCAGTTATGTTTTCCAACCCTCTCCTAACATCGTCCTAACATCCTGTTTTGACTTTTGGATCTCTCAGCAAGTACACACACACACACACACACACACACACACACACACACGTCCTTTGTCTTTCAGCCCTTCACCAATTTGGGGTATTATTATTATTATTGTAGATTTGTATGATGCCACAGTCCTCTACAACATTGGAGTGTGAGGAAAACATGACACACTTGAAATAGGGTAATTCAAGGTAAATAAAATAAATGCAGATATTAAAACAAAGTATAGGGAGGGCCCTGCTCATTAAGGTGATTAAATTGTAATTGGAAGAGTGCACAACTGAAACAAGATGAGTGATTGTGGCTCCGAGTGGAGATTGTTACAGTTGTGATGGTGCATTAGTGTTGGTAGTATCGGTGGGAGTAGAGTAAGACATGAGATTTACAGAGAGCATTTGAAGGCTAAAGGAGTCGCATGGTATGGAATACCATATGTAGGCAGAGGCATGGGAGAATTCTTGAAGGCTTAGTGAAAGGTAGTTGCCAGAGGAGAGGCCAGGGCAAAGGTAGATCTAAGAGGGCAAGAGGAAAAGCATTTTGAAATAAGATTCGAGATGTATGAAGGGTTGGTGGTGAGGACTTTGTAAGTAAGGGTAATTTCAGTTGGATTCTGAAGGACACGGGGAGGCAGTGTAGGGATTTGCAAAGTGATTCAGCAAATGTGGAGTGGTAAGTGTGGAAGATCAAGCTTGCAGGGATATATGGATTTGGAGAGTGCCAGATAGAAAGAGGTTTCACTAGTCAAGGTAAGAGGTTATGAGAGAGTAATTGAGAATTTTGGTGGCATCTTGAGTAAGAAAATTATTTAATCTGACAATATTTCTAAGGTTGAGGCTACAGAACTGGGAGAAAGACACAACAGCAGCTGGGCATACTGAGGTAATGATGGTGTTGAAAGTGAGGGAGAATTGAGGGGAGCTGGTGAAGATGATAAGCTCTGTTTTGGACATATTCAGCTTTAGGTAGCTTTGGGACATCCATGTGGAGACAACAAAAAGATAGTTAGTTATACGAGTACACAAGGGGAAAGGTCAGGGGAGGAGAGGTATATTTGTGTTGTCAGCATAGACGTGATACTGAAGGCCGAATGAGTGAATTAGTTCCACAAGAGGTGTACTGTGAAAAAAGCAGAGGGCTGAGAACAGAGCTTTGTGGGACCCATTTTATAGGGAGGAAGTGAAACAGAACTGTGTCATGAAGGCCAATGGTAAGTAGGAAAAGGTTTACAGTGTTGAAAGCAGCAGTGAGATCCAGGAGGATGAGTATGGAGAAGTGACCCTTAGACTTTGCGGTCAGTAGATCATTGATCACTTTTGTAAGTGCAGTCTTGGTGTAATGAATGAGAAGGGAAGCCCAATTGTGGAGAGTGAAGAATGGAGTGAGAGGAGAGAAAGTGAGAAAGGCGTTGTACATAAGTTGCTTAAATAATTTGGAGACAAAGGGGGGGAGAGAAATGGTGTTCTTTAGGAATCATGAATTGAGTGCAAGCTTAAAGGAGGATGGAAATGTTCCAGTAGAGAAATACAAGTTGAAAAGGTAGCCATGCAGTGGGAGAGAAGGAGCAGAGAAGTTAGGAGGGCATAGAGTCAAGGGAGCAGGTTTTAGGGTGAGATGATGAGATAAGTTTAGATAGTTTTTCTTTGGCTACTGGAGAGAATGAACTGAGGGTGGATTGGGGAGTGTAGGAAAAGGTGGGTGGCATGCGGAAGGCAGTTAGAGTTAACTGCACATTAGATCACCCATATATCTTACCTCCCACTTTTTCTTATTTTCACAAATATAAGGTATCTAATAAGATTGTCACATACAGTATGTTAAATGAAGAAATCAGAGGAGGAGACAACTTAGGTTCAACAACAGTACTGTATAAAAACATTTGTTTGCCCTTACTGCAAAACCTTGATCTACTAAACCAATTAACATTCTTTACAGAATTTGTCAATCCAGATTACCATGGAAACTGTTGGAGACATGCCTCAATTGGAATGCTACTAAAAGCAGCAAATTTATTTGTTCAGAAACAGTAAACGCACTGTATAAATACCACATTGGAGGAGCAAAACAATTGTAGCCTAAAATCATGAAACATAAAAGCATAGCATCAGGGATAATTAAAAACCTTAACAGTGGAATGCAAGAGCCTAAAAGTTTGCCTATATATACTATTTGGCATATACACCAGAACAATGCTGCTCAAGGAACCCAAGAAGGAACATGTATTTGTCCAACACTTTGTTCCTTTGAGTTGCACAGTAAGCAATTGCCATACTGTGAAATTAGACAATAGCAGGAGAAATTGAAAGGCATTAAACAAAACACTTTCTTTGGTTAGAGGAATAAATTAGACAAAGATGCAAATAAACAGAAAAAAAAAAAGCTCTTATACAAAATTATTTACTAGAACACAGTTCATCACGAAATGCAGTTATTAACGAAGTTCAGGAACTAAAAGAAGAAGTAAAGCTCAGTTTGGAGGAAGCTTCCTGATTTTAGAATGCTCTTCGACATTGTTATTATTACAAGTCTAGGGAGTATATTTACTAAACCGCGGGTTTGAATAATTGTAGATGTTGCCTATAGCAACCAATCAGATCCTAGTTATCATTTATTTAGTAAATTCTACAAAATGACAGCTAGAATCTGATTGGTTGCTATAGGCAACATCTCCACTTTTTTGAAACCTGCAGTTTAGTAAATATACCCCTATGTGTTATTAGTATAGCAATTTTATGTTTGATATTATATATGCAATTTTTTTTTTACAAACAATACATTGCAATTAGTAGCAAAGACTGAACTACCATTAGTACTATACTAATCATGATATAGGTGGGGAAAATGCTGGTGGGCAATATCACAGCTCACTAGGTTTAAGAGAAAATGCCAGCAGCCTGCTATTCATGCATTTTACAAGCTTCAGTTATTTACCCAATAATGGCTATAAGAATTCTATCACATTGCACAGTATAGTATATTCCACATGAAGTGCATAGCAATGATGTGTATGTGTATATATATATATATATATATATATATATATATATATATACACAGAGAGAGAAGAGAGAGAGATCTCTATCTCTATCTATCTATCTATCTATCTATCTATATATATATATCTATATATATATATATATATATATATATATATCTATATATATATATATATATATAGATATATATATATATATATGTGTGTGTGTGTGGACATATATAGAAATATAAGTCACAGCAAACAGAACCTGGGTATATGTGTATATTTACAGTATACAAGGATAATTGCTGTATAAGTATGAGAGCTGGAATGCAGTATCCGACATCACTCCCAATATAATCATACCTCCCAACATTTAGACATGCAAACTCGGAGCAAAATTGGTCCACCCTGAACTGACCAAATCCTGTTCTGATCCACCCATTTTTAAGCAAAACTCCATCAGCTTTCCCGATAGCCCTGTCCCTTTCAATGCCCATGAACCATGGCTGTCCAGCCAAAATCAGGTCAGCTGGAAGGTATGATATAATGAATGCCTCCACTTCAGGTCACATTAAGATGGTCCAGGAGCATCATGCTCACCTAGGTTACTTGCAGAAGGGTTCTGATTAGTCGGGGAGCACTAGCCCTCCACTGTCCGATGTGCTCTCATTTTTGTCTGCTTAGCCAAATTGAAATTGTTTGGTTGTCATTCAGGAGCCAGCAGTGGAAAGGCACTTCGAATACCCACTTCAACATTAATGTTATATGTTTGTCTATATATATATATATATATATATATATATATATATATATATATATATATAAAGAGAGAGAGAGTTAATCAGACCGGGGTTGCCGTCTTCTGGGGTAGGCGGTTGCACCTCAGACAGACCAGCCAAGGATATCACACCAGTCCATTGTTTTGGTTGGACTAGCCACAGCTAGTTTTATTTTCCAGCAATAAAAATAAACAAACAGGAAAAAAGTCCTTGCACTAGCTACGCATACAAGAACATCCTCTCTCAAGGGAGAGGTCTTGTGTCCCACACACATCCAAATACAAGACTGACTGTTCACTGTTTGCAGTTTCTCTCAGGCGGCATCCAACCTATTCTCCACACTGTGGGAGACAGAGGAAACTGCCTTGCAAACTTTTTGTCAGTATCTTGAAGGTACATCTCCTGATTAGTCCGCTGTTAGTCTGGGAGACCAGAAGACCAGGGCTGAGCCATATGTATGGAGCCCATCCTCTCCCTCTCCATACATAACCCCAGGGACCCTTACCATTTTTTCCTGAAGCTGAATACGCATTCCTTCACATATAAGACAATCTCCCTGGGGTGTTAAAGCATACAAGGTAGAAAGCCTGGGACATACAGTATACTTCTGCCATTCACTACTTGCCCGTCTGCTCCTGTCACTATATAAATAAATATATATATATATATATATATATATATATATATATATATATATATATATATAAATATATATATAGCTAGTTAGATAGATAGATGGATAGATATACACAGAGAGAGAGAGAGAGATACACAGAGAGAGAGAGAGAGAGAGAAGGTGAGAGAGAGGTTGGTAAGTTAGGATGTATTACAGATTTGGTAATGACTAATACAGTTATTTTAAAAAATGCTACAAAAGGATACAACATTATACTGAACATCTGAACATGGATTTAGTGAGTTTTAGACTACAAAGCAGCTGGGAAAATATAGGCAGCCTAGACGGGTCATTAGATTCTTATCTGCCATCAAACGCAATGTTCCTGTGATATATTTTTACAATTGGTTGTCCTTTTGAATCAAACATACTATGCAAATGTGGAAATCATTGTGATGTATCATCCTTAACATTCAGCTTATCCTAGGAGCCAGCAAGTCTTGCAATGATAAAAGAACTTGTCTCAAATATTTTTTTCTAACCCCATGTTGTTTCTAATTACCAGACACTATGTAGCTATAGAAGCTGTAATGTATAACACAGATATCTGGTGCATTTTGTGTATTGCTCATTCACATGAGAAAAGATGAAATGTTAGAAACTCTTCTATAATATAGTCACCTTTTTCCACATTTTGCCATGAAATTTTGTGAGCTTTGTGGTGGAATTAGTTCTTAAGTGTTTCCAGTCTTACCTGAACCACATCAGATAATTCATACACTATAAAATAACTAGAGATGGGCGGGTCCGGTTCCCCGAGAACCGAACCCACCCGAACTTTGGGTATCCGAGTACCGAGCTGAGTAGCTCGGTACTCTCCCGCCCGTTCCGAATCCAAATCGAGGCCGAACGTCATTGGGACGTCGTCGGATCTCGGGGCTCGGTTCTCGCGATACTTCAACATTATAAATACACGCCTTCACAGCAATCCATCGCCATTTGACAGAGGGAGAGAGCAGGGTGTAGTCACAGGCTGATTAGAGCAGGGACAGAGAATCCAATATTCCAATATGTCAGCAGTATCTACCAACTAATTGTTAGCACTCCTCAGTGCTCTTGGGGTGTCCTCCCTAATTGTGCATAAATATTTCTGGCTCTCAAAAGTCATATCTGTCAGCAGTATCTACCAAATAATTTTTAGCACTCCTCAGTGCTTTTGGGGTGTCCCCCATAATTGTGCATAAATATTTCTGGCTGTCAACAGTCATATCTGTCAGCAGTATCTACCAACTAATTTTTAGCACTCCCCAGTGCTTTTGGGGTGTCCTCCCTAATTGTGCATAAATATTTCTGGCTGTCAAAAGTCATATCTGTCAGCAGTATCTACCAACTAATTTTTAGCACTCCCCAGTGCTTTTGGGGTGTCCTCCCTAATTGTGCATGAATATTTCTGGCTGTCAAAAGTCATATCTGTCAGCAGTATCTACCAAATAATTGTTAGCACTCCTCAGTGCTTTTGGGGTGTCAGCCATAATTGTGCATAAATATTTATGGCTGTCAAAAGTCATATCTGTCAGCAGTATCTACCAACTAATTTTTAGCACTCCTCAGTGCTTTTGGGTTAGTCCCCCCTAATTGTGCATAAATACTTCTGACTGTCAAAAGTCATATCTGTCAGCAGTATCTACCAACTAATTTTTAGCACTCCCAAGTGCTTTTGGGGTGTCCTCCCTAATTGTGCATAAATATTTCTGGCTGTCAAAAGTCATATTTGTCAGCAGTATCTTACCAAATAATTTTTAGCACTACAAGTGCTTGGCGCACAGAATGAATTCAAAGCAGTCCACATATGATCAGAATGAGCAACCGGGTTCTGTCACCAGTCCTGATGTTAGTGTTCCCAGTACGTCATCTGGGCAAGGCGAAATCAGTCCAAAAAACAAAAAAAAAATAATAAATTATTGTGTTGAAGCGAAAAAGAAGTGTTACTGAACAAAAGTTAAGATAAAAAAAAAATTGCCAACATTCCATTCTACACATGCAGTGGCAAAGAGAGAATGAGGCCTTCACCTTTGGCTATTAGTGGCAGATTCCAAAAAGTTACCAAGCCTACAATTGGTCCACAACTACTGTTACGCATCAAAGCCGAGCTGCAAGATAACAGTAAGGCATTAGAGGATAATGTTTGCTCTGATTCACAAATGACACCAATCCCTGTGGAGAGTCCATCCAACAGTGGTATGTCTAATCGTGAGCATTCTGTTAGTGTACCCGTAAAGAAGGGCCCTTTCAGCAGTTCTGCTGATGTGTACCTCAACAGCCCGAGTGTAGCCGGTGATACACAAATTGAGGATGCCACTTTGGAAATAGAAGAGGATGAGGGGGAGATTTATGGAGGTGACGAGGGCGCTAATGAGGATGTTCATGATTATGATGCAGACAGATACCAAATTGCCTTTCTCAATTTCTATTTATATTCTAGATTATATAACGGCTGAATAGTTTTCTATTTTACTCCTAGTGGAGAGGGGATCTGATGCAGACAGATACCAAATTGCCTTTGTCCATTTCTTTGTATATTCGAATTTCTAGTTCTACAGTCTATGCAGGCTGCTTTTTTTATATTCAACTACAAACCAAAACACGCAAGGGCATTTTTGCAAAACCAAAACCAAAACACGAAGGTAATCCAGATCCAAAACCAAAAACAAAACCAAAACACGGGGGTCCGTGACCATCTCTAAAAATAACTGAAATTCATATTTACCAATAGTGTGTACGGAATGTCTTTCCATGGGATGTTGAAGCAAATGCAGAACTCGAAGATTGTATTACCATACCTCCGTGAAACAGCCTTTGCAAAACTGCATTTGTACAAATTTCGTCCATTTCTGATTAAAACACAAAAACAATTTACACCCATATCTCCAAGGCTATCCCTCCAACATCTTCTTTAGTTCCCCCTATGTGGCACGTGGACCACTTTTTTCTGGCACACTGGTGCTTTGCAGCTGCCTCACTAAAGCAGCTGAAGATGGCCAAAATGGAGCTGCTGTGGCCATCATCGGCTGCTTTAGTGAAGCAGCTCTCAGGATTTGCTGTGGAACAGTAAAACGTGTAGGCTGACTTCAGAGGTAAGTATCAGGCACAACATATATTGGGGGCACAACTATGTGGCATTCAATGTTTTGGGGGCACAACTATGTGGCATTCATTGTATTCGGGGCACAGCTATGTGGCATACTATGCACTGTGGGACAAACTATGAATTTGGGCACATGTTAGTGGCATAATATGAATTGGGGGCACAACTATGTGGCATATGAAGTGGAGGTACAATCATGAGGCATGATATTAATTGGAGGTGCAAATATGCGGTATAATACAGACTGGGGGCACTGCTGTATCATAATTTGAACTGGGGCATATATATATATATATATATATATATACACACACACACACACACACAATGATAGAAAAAGGTTGCCAACCCTTGCCCTATATCTTTCTATTGCCATAATAAAAGGAGCAAAAGGCATACAGTGAATCACCCGTAATGCAAACATATGTAATATAAAATTAGGATGAGCTTAAAGCTAGAACAAATCTGTGTTTGCTTCCATTTAAATATACATGTTATACTATATTGTTTACATTTGGAATACCCCTCTCAGAATTCCTGCATTTGTTCCTGTTTATATTAGCAATCATGCATCTGTGATATACATGTTACCTGGCTGTCAGATCCAGAAAGACCAACTAGACCCAGGCAAATTTTTGGAAAGGCAACAGTCTGTTCACTGTGTGACTCAATGTTACTCAAATATTTGTAGAGTATAACCCATTAAAACGTTTAACCACATGTTTAGTATACCTCCCAACATTTAACCAGGCAAAATCATCAGCCAAACAGGCCCCATCCCTGATCTGTGCAACCACAACTCTAATCCACACAAATCCCAATAAAATCCAATCTCAATAATGTCCATTTTGGATAACCATGACCATTTTTGAGTGAAGCCCCACCCACTTCCCTGTAAGCCCCACCCTTTCAAGGTCCACTAATCTGCCTGCTGTTCCTGCTCTCTATCTTATTTTTTGTGTCATGAAATATACCACCACTTCATCATCACCATTTATGTATATACTTCAATATAGCTCCTCTAGGAAACAACAGATTATGTACTTACTGAACTTGATCTCTGGAATATAATATCTGTATGGTGCATACCCATATATTAAAGTTACATGTATATGTGAAACCATAATCCCTATGTTGATTACTGAGTATATGTGATGTTTGGTCAAGTAATGGATCACGTTTTGTACAACTGAGCAGCTAAGGTAACAGTGCCCAAAAAGGAGCCTGCAATATTCTTAGTGGATGTAGCATGTGAGTATTCTCCAAGCTATATTCTGCAGGATCCACTGGTCTCCTCATGTACTGATAAGATTTAATGAGATCAAAATAGGATGTTTGTGGCTCTGCAATTTTTCCTATGCAATTAAAATAAAATGTAGTTCTGTATGTAAACAGTGTAAATGAGGAGCAATTTGCATGTCCCTATCAACAGAGAGGAGCAGTGAGGATTACACATTGCTCATTCTCTAGTGTGTTGGAATAATAATGTTTGTTATAAACTAGATGTGCAATGCATTTGATTTTAAAATATGGCTTCCACATCTTTATTCTCCCTATATTACACATTCTGCTGTACCCTATCATGAATCGTATCGTCAGTACACTCCAGGGTTGACATATTTCATTTTGGCAGTGTAAGCACTGTAATATTCTCTTGTATGTGATTTGGTTTATTAAAATGATTTCCTCATTTAACATAATATTATTGTTGTTGTTGTTGTTGTTGTTGTTGTTGTTGTTGTTGTTTTTGTTGTTGTTACTATTAAGCAAATAAATAGTAATGGCAGATATAACTGAAAATAAATATTTTTGATGTGAAGAAGCTGTAGTACAGTCAGTAGAAGGACAGACACAAATGAAATAGCTAATAAGATATTTTATGTGAGATGAAAGCTTATTCAAAAGCTTTCTGTAATACAAATTTCTGCTGAATTTATTATAGAAAGAGCAGAATCAAAGAACCTCAGGGGACTGCAGTATCTTCCATGTCAACTGTACTAAAAATATAATGGAGATTTGCAGTTTAACTTCAATCTTCTCCACTCTGTTATCAGTAACCAAGTAGCTTCAACAAGCTGGTTATGGATCTGCAGTGTCTCTGGTGTATCAGCATCTGACATGGATTAATGAGATTCAGTCATTAACAGTGCAGCTATCTCACATATCCCTCTGCAGTTTTTTTTTCTCTCTTTGTGGCCTAAACTCATACCTGTCATTTCAACGCACTCCTCCTGCTGTTCATTTCCTCGTATCATCCAAGTTTCTGTTTCAATGTTCTCTTGTACCTAATGTTCACAGTATGTTCATTCTTATTACTATGACCTGGTAGTCCTCCTTCCCTTTCTTCTACATGCTGTTCACTTCTCTTGTTTATTCCTTATTTTATTCCCAGTCACATCCCCATCTACTTCATATTCCCCACTCCTGCTCCTCCTGTAATGCCTTTTACTACATTTTATATTTACCCCTTGACTCTATGTACACACAATATATGTCATATTGCTGTATTGTCATTGAAGTAGGGATGACAAATATATTCAATATCCTTTGTTTATGCTTGTGCTTGGGAACCTCCAAAGGTAACAGTACTAGTTGGCTTCTCACTTCATCCCTAGACGTTTCACTTGCATCACATTCATACTTAAATACATATTTCTAGAGTGACGGAGCCATACATACCCATTACCCATTCTTAAATAACATAACAGCTCTGTTTAATGAAAAGGTGAACCAAAAAGTTGCGGACTGCATGCTGCCGACTACTGCCATATATCTGTGAAAGTCTATTCCACATCCTCATTCACTGACTTTAATTAATACATAAACAGCTCTGTTAGGACGCATACACACTGGCATTTTTTACAAGTGTTTATGTGTGGATGTTTAACCATACCTCCCAACATTTTTGTATCCGACTTAGGACAAGGGGAGTGGCAATGTCACGGTGGGGGGTGTGGTTATGTTTCACGATGGGGGCCTGGTCCTAAACCTGAGGCCATGCCTAGCACTTTAGCCGTATTTTTGCAGGTATTCCGGTACCATTTCTCAGTAGGCTAATTGTATTATTTTTTGTATTTGCCACAGGTATGTACTAGTAAAAATACTAGTAAGTACAAATGTCAAAACTAAACACATTCAAGATACATTTTTACTACCATAAACCATGCAAGAAAGTGTTTATGTGACTTTAAAAACAACATATGTCCAGTGTCAGCTTGCTTTTTACTTTTTGTCTCTTTGTATTTCATAACTTTTACAAAAATCAGAGCAAAGAATTTCCATTTACATACATTTCCTTTTCTCTCATTATATTAAGAACAGTGCCACACACTGACAAGCTTCCCATTACAGCTCCCAGACCAAGATTTCAAAACTAATTTAAACTAGTCATCATCATCATGAACATTTATTTATATAACGCCAGCAGATTCCCTAGCGCTTTACAATGGGGAACAAACAGTAATAAAACAATACCGGGTAATACATACATACATACAGAGAGGTAAGAGGGCCCTGCTCACAAGCTTACAGTCTATGGTCTTCACATTTATCGAATGTAAAACACTTTTCAGCATGTTATTACTAAGGTCGACTATATTAACAATTAGGTTGAGTTTGATGTTTTTAGAATGCTTTTAATTGTGATCTTATTATTTAATAAAGCTGCAATATTACTGCCTACAAATTGTTGCGGAGGTCCCCTAAGCTATTGTAGATTGGGTATTAATACTGCAAGGTTAAGTGACGTTTCAGTATAAATAGGACAAGTGTGATACTGAATATTTCCTACCTGTTAACCCCTATTTCTGGAAAATATTTGCTCAGAAAAAAATGCCATTATCATTGAACCTGAATTGCTTTCAGCATATACAAAACATTTTCACAGACCATAATGGAAGGACCTGATAAGCAGGTTGCAAGTTCGGCATAAATTGCTATCTACTTTAAAAGTCATGAATGTGTCTATTATAAACAATGGATTTTATCATAAACCTTTTACTTTGCTGCATTTAAATTACTGTTATTTTCTGTGATCATGACCTGACACTGTACATTTGTCTTCTAAGGTGACACAATGTGAAGTCTCTAAATGCCTTAATTGCTAGGTTATGTCAAATCAACATTACTAGACATCAGAATGGGAAATGTGTGAAAAGTTAAATATATTTCATAGCAGCCTTTCCAATGGTACAAGTAAAAAGATTAACACTATAATAATAAATGATAATTAGTAGGAAGCTCTCTACTCAAAGTGAAGTTTAGATAATAATGGAGCTGATAGCTAGATCTATCACCTGCATATCTCCAACATTTAACCAGGCAAAACCAAATTTATATCCTACTCACTTCTCCCTAAGCCCCGTTCCATTTCCATCAATTGGGATTGTCCTGCCAAAATTGAGCCTGTTTTTATAACAGAGCATAGTGAAAAGCAAATGTTATTTTTATAACGCAAAGAGTCACAAAGCCTTTCTCTCTATTTCTAGGCTCATGCCCTGACTATCTTACCCTCAGCCTTGACAGGCAGTACAAAAGATACTTACAGGAAAATCTAATCAGAGAGACATCGGTAGAATCTTCATTCTGAAAAGACCTTTTGCACAGTCTATACAGAAAAATCACATATCTGGGTGCATTTCAAGCAATGTGATTTAATATTCACAAAAGTGACAGTGACTTGGTTTCGAAGGGTGGGCCGATGATTCCCGCAGCGCATTTAAAGGTGCACCGTATTTTCCGGTCTTTGGAGGGACCTTCACAAACTTGAAGTGTGTCAAGTTTTATGGGAAGGTGGAAAAAAATGGCCAAATTCCTGCTCAGTCAAACACTACACTCAGTTATTAATTTATGACTTAAATTAATCATTCTTTGGTGTTTGAAGCTTCTTTTTTAACACTTAGCTAAGTGCATCCAGAACTGATCTTCTCTGCAGAGTGCAAATGAGAGGTGCAACATGCCTCCCATTAAAAGTATAGGAAAAGACCTAATCAGCTTTGGTGCACCATTCACGTGCTTTTGCATAGTGAAATTGGCTATGCATCCTATGCAAAGCAAAGGCCCTCTGTATACACCAGTATCCAACACATTTTACCCCCTCCAGTGTCAAACCCATCATGGATAATTTAATGTCATGTGCAGATGCAAAACCAATAAGACAATTACATTTATTTTTAATTTGTATTGTACTGCCAGTTAATTGCTTAGTTCTTGCGGGTTACTAATCTTTTACACCATATCTTTTGCTCAGAATGTTATAACAATTGGTGATGAGATGAGCCAGTTTGTAGTAATGTCTGACCAGTGACAGCCATATAGTGTATATTTGTGATACATTTACTGGGCATACAGTGATAGTAAAAAATCTTTATGTTGCTGGGACTGTAGGGATTCATTAGATCCTTCTGCAAACCTGGACTCAACTGCACTGGCTAACATCATATGAGCATAGGTGGTAACTTTTTAAAGTGGTTTCCAGGGACACTCTCCTGCTGAGTTCGAGCATCTGAGCACCTCACTCTCCATACTGTCTCAGTGGACTTTGTGACATTCCCAATCATTGACTTTACCATTAACATTAACTTTTAAAGCCCAGAAAATTTGACTGGTTTATGAAAATTGTTCCTAACATGCAGAAAAGGGGGGAGTTTTATTGTGCAATTGACCAATACTGAAATATAGGCGCATTCCCAGGGACAAAAAATCCAGGAAAGAAGCAATAGACCCTGGGACCTTTCTGTAAATTAGGGAATGTTGGCAACTCTGCATGAGAGCAAAGTAGTGTTGCAGCTCCCTATCATTTCAATACATCTATATAATCTAAAAGTTACGTTGTTCATCCAGAATAAAATATACTTCTCTATTTACTGTACATTTAAGAACATTGTATATTTAAAAACAGTTTATTTTACCTTTCAAAGGACAAACATCTCACAGGGATTAATGAGCGGTGTATAGAACAGTTTCCAATGCATGGTTTAATTCAGCAAGCCAAGGGGGACATTGGGAAATTTTGGAAGCCGAAAGCTTCACCCTTTATATAGTACTTGTCTTTCAAAATGTTATTCCATTTTATTTCACTTGTACACAGCTATGAAAAGTGAATTGCTTAAAAATCCATGAACTGCTTCAGAAGTAATTAATGTTGATGTTTTCCATTGAATAATGTCCTTTTGTTACTTGTACCTTTTCTGTTAGGATTGGTTGACCAGATTTGGCTATTTGCCACCACCTGATCCTGTCACAGGACAGTTGCAGACACAAGAGGAGCTGTCCAAAGCAATTAAGGCAATGCAAGAGTTTGGAGGGCTGAAAGCTACTGGGATCTTAGGTGAGTTACTCCAGACCATCAGTCCATAGAGTGATATGTATAAATAACATAAAAAGCACTGTAAAACCTTTCTGAACATAGACTGTTTTTTATGTTAATATACTTGTTTGCATTAAATGTATGCTATATCTATATCCAGGTCTGTAATCTTAGTGCACAAGCATGTCTTTGAAGGGGGCGACAGAAGGAAAATCATAAAGAAAATGTCTATCCTGAAACTGCGGTTGCTTAATAGATATATTTATTAATAGTGTACTGATCATCAACCAAGGGATAAGGGTTTATCAGGTCTCAATTCAAAGGCCACAAAAGAGCAGGGGGTAAATGTATCAAGCTGCGATTTTGCATTCCCAGCTATTTTCTCTGGTGAGTTTTAAATCGCTGATTTATTAACCAGCGATTTGATGTAAAATCCCTAGGGAAGTATCTCGTTCAATATCGCCATTCTCAAAATCACTACATATCCCTACATATCCCGATTTTTTTCCCCACTCTAGCTATACAATTCGCCAAATGTATAAAGCTGCGATTTTGCAAACTCTCCCAAGTTTGAATACAAAATCGCCAGATACAACACTCTGCTTTCTATAGGTGAGATGCCAGCAGTAACTGAAGTTCAGTTACTGCTGAGTTCTGGTATTTTTGGCCCCTGTTTAAAAAAGAGATAGGTATTATTTACCCCCTGGAAAGCTGAGCAATCTAGGCCTCCCTCCCCCAAATCAACCTGACGTTAAAATAATAGCATTCTCATGTAATAAATATGCCCATTCCCCCCAGCAAGCCCCAATATCAAGTTAATAGCATTGAAACTTCCCCCAATGAGCCCCAGTATAATTTTCTTAGCCCCCACATTGTATTAATAGCCCTCCCCAGCCCCACATTACATTAATATCCTCTACCTGTACAACATAATATTAATACCCAAAAAAATATTAATATCCCCACAAGTCCCCATTTTAATACAAACAAAACATTAAGAATCACCCATCAGCTCCCCAAAAATACACTCGCCTGCTTTCCAGTTAGAATGATGGATCTATTCAGGGACAAGGCCTTCCAACACCAGCTCATATTGCCTCCAAAATTGGAGAGGGAGGGGGGGTGGGGGACGAGAGTCAAACAAGAAGAGGGAGGAGAGAGGGGTGGAGCTGGAATGTGACAGTGCTCACAGGTGACATGTTATGTGACAATGAAGAGAGGAGAGCCATAAACCCGGTGCCCCCTGGGCATATGATGTAGGGATGTCATGAACATCCTGCATCTCTGTGTGTGATCCTGACTATAATCCTCGCTCACTTGTAGTCTTCTCAGACTTAGAAGTGTTGCTGTCTGTGTCGATTAGAATAGAAATGGGATTTTTCTTTAAAATACCCCTATTTTGAGAGTCTTTAGAGATAGTGGAGAGACTAAAGGAGCCCCTGTATTCCAGCACCAGGAGACACTGTGATGCCAAACTGTTCAAGTTCCGATCTTGCTGGGCATAGCCACATCCCGATGGGAGCGATACTACACCTGCAGGAGCATATCTACCACTGCTAGACTTGTCATCCATTCACTCAAAATAAAGATTTAACCAAATAATCTCTGGAAAAAATAAGGCGCTCCCACTCTAATAACTAAGGAGCAGAATTTCAAGGTCTCTATTAAACCAGAGATGTATATCACAAAACCATCTTATATAGCTATAAGAAACACATATAGTACAATCCTCCAAATTTACCTCAGAAACAAAGGAAAAGGACAAACGTGACTGTCCTAGTGTATTAACTTTTATGAAATAATTTAAAAACACAGTAACAAAAAAGCACCCATAATTGCTAAATACAGCACATAACAGAATGTATCATATTATCCCCTTGAAATGTGACACTCACCTCTACCATATGCAGCTTAATATTCAGCGTATAAGTCATAGACAAAATAAAGATGTAAGTCCCAGAATGCATTTGCCTGCAACTGTCGCTGGTGTGACACAATCATAAAGATTAGGTAAAAGTCTCACTTTATAAATCGCTATGATCCACCATCTCGTTTCAACCTGTCTGAGGTGTTTATTAATTCTCTAGGACAGCAGTGTTTGTTCTTTTCCTTTCTTTCTGAGGTAAATCTGCAAAGATATCCAGAGGGGAAAAAAAATCTGGTAGAGCTAATTCACAGAACCACAGAGAACAAAGAGTGAATCATCCAAGTTGTATGGTATCAGGAAAACAGCGAAATAGTTGTGGAATGAAAGTGAACCTTCATTAAAATGCCTTCTTAACATTCAACTCTTGTAAGTACACTGCATAGGGGGATAAGATAATAGTTAAGGAGACTCTGGACGGATAAAATTCAATTAAGATATACAAAGGATGTTTTTTCTTAACTGTTGTGCTATTAATCAAGTAATTGGGTATGTACTACATATATTTTTGTGATATACATATTGAAAATCAGCTCCGTAGGTATTAGAGTGGGCGCCCCTTATTTGTTCCAGTGATTATTTGGTATAAGATTGTGGTGGGTATGACTTTATAAGATTGGATAAAGGAGCCATGACACTTTTACTACGGAGCCCAGAAATGTCTCCATATGCCACTGAGGTATGCCTTGGAATTTCAAGCATTGTTTCATATAAAACAGTGATGTGTAGAAAGCACTGGGGACAGTGACAGATGTTTAGAGTCGTTCTTGTGCTTGTCTGTGGTTATGGGCTGGGGGAAGTATGCATAATGGGTGCAAATCATTGCTTTATAATACATACGTTTAGCTTTACTCTCAGGCCTAACCCAATCCTACAAACTTGTTTTGCCTGTCCCAATTTTTATTGTACTTGTACTTTCCCCCATATGTTTCCAATTTGCTTGCTTGCAATCAGAAAATACTGTTGAGTGCACACTACTGGGTCATGGGCAGCACCTCCAGGATGGGACAGGCTTGTAGGGCAGGACTTTCCTTCTACAACATCATTAAAAACAATAAAAATGAAATCACAACATGCAACAAGCAGAACCCCCCATCCCCCCAACCACACTTCACTAAAAATAAAAAGTTTAAAATTTTTGCTTGTTTTAAGTGGTAACTTAAGGAATAACTGTGACTGGGAGCCTAGTTCAATTGTGTAAAGGAGAATAGAAGATGGCTCTTTAAGGACACCCCAGTGCTTCTACGTAAGATTAACATCGGAGCTTACTGGTGCTTATAAAGGGACACTTTTTGAATGTGATGGGGGAAATCTCCCCCAATCCTAAGATACCTACACTAAAGACACTAGAGAGGAGTCCCAGCAGGAGGAAAGAACCACAAAAGAAACAAAACCTATTTGCAAATTTACCTTACATTACCAAGTGGATTTAATGCAACAAAGCCTTTGAAAAGTGGAGTTAGCTTTTAACCATGACATAAGTATAGTAGCAATGTATTATTTATACACTATAAAGGTTTCACCCATGGGCTAATTATTTCCATTATTTATTTATTTTATTTGGCTGGAGCCATCAGATGCTGCAGTGCTAGTGGTGGGACAGTGTCCCAGACAAAATGTAAAGGTATAAATCATGTTTGCAGTCTATAACATTGGTACTTAATCATTTTCGGGTGGAACATAGAGTGTTTCTGTGCACTACATTGTAATTATTGTGTGCACAAATTAAGTATATTACTGTTAACAAATAGTAAGAGAAAGAAAATTAGAGATATCCACAAGCTAGGACTTCTAAAACCAGGCTGGAATTTAAATGCTTTGCTCTCCTAAGCCTCATATGCTGATAGCTGTATGTGACACAACACTCCCACCTACCCACCACTGGTAGAAGTATAGATACATATATTTTTTTTTTCAAAAAAACATAAAAGAAAACTAAAAGAGATTATAAACTGCCAGTCAGGGCCGTCATGAAAGAGCTCATGTCCTGGGTGGTGTGTTCTTGAGAGAACCCTTGCGCTTTCAAAGGCTGAGTATGTGAGCAGCACAGACAAGTGTGACCACATCCATCAATAGGAATCTGCAACCTCTGCATACTCACCCGCCCTTTTTTATATAATCGTGTTAATCTTAGAACAGTTGTATACAGAGCCATTGCATACTGTACATGCAATCTGCCTCCTGTCAAATTGTAGTGCCAGTGCTGCGGAATTAGAGGCGCTATATAAATAAATAGATGATGATGATGATGATGAATTTGGGCCCTTGCAACTTTTTGGAGCCCCTTCCATGGGTAAACAGAATAAAGGAACTAGTGTGGGGGATGTGATCAGGGCTGCCAAGAGGAATTTGGGGCCTCGGTACAGAAACTTTTTGGCCCCCCTACCCTCCATAGAAGAGAAGGTAAAGGGGGGTGTGCAGCTGCTTTGCAGTGTGGTCATTGTTTTGGGGCATGGTCACCATGGGGCATGGCTGTGCCGCTTTAAACGTGACATATTATGCATTAAAACTATGTTGCTCTCACCTACCTGTTATTGCAGCTTTCACAACTTGTCACTGAATTCTTGCCTGGATCCTGGAATGTTGGGACCTGTTTGGAAAATGTATATGTACATGAAATATGGAAAACCGAGCAATAAGTGAACACAGTACATAACACAAATCGCACAGTATATAATACATACATTATAATAAAACATTACTTTTAATACACCACTTCTAGCTACATCATGCCCTCCTCACCTACATCACACCAAACACCAGTCACATTATACCACATCACACCAAACACCAGCAATATTATGCCAATCCCCAGCCACATCACACCACTGCCCAGCCACATAACACCAACCCCCAGTCACATCACACCACTGCCCAGTCACATAACACCAACCCCCAGCCACATCACACCACTGCCCAGCCACATAACACCAACCACTAGCCACATCAAGCCACTGCCCAGCCACATAACACCAACCACCAGCCACATCACACCACTGCCCAGCCACATAACACCAACCCCCAGCCTCATCACACCACTGCCCAGCCACATAACACCAACCCCCAGCCACATCACACCACTACCACTAGCCACATCACACCAACCCCCAGCCACATCACACCACTGCCCAGCCACATAACACCAACCACTAGCCACATCAAGCCACTGCCCAGCCACATAACACCAACCACCAGCCACATCACACCACTGCCCAGCCACATAACACCAACCCCCAGCCTCATCACACCACTGCCCAGCCACATAACACCAACCCCCAGCCTCATCACACCACTGCCCAGCCACATAACACCAACCCCCAGCCACATCACACCACTACCACTAGCCACATCACACCAACCCCCAGCCACATCACACCACTGCCCAGCCACATAACACCAACCCCCAGCCACATCACACCACTGCCCAGCCACATAACACCAACCACTAGCCACATCACACCACTGCCCAGCCACATAACATCAACCCCCAGCCACATCACACCACTGCCCAGCCTCATAACACCATCCACTAGCCACATCACACCACTGCCCAGCCACATAACACCAACCCCCAGCCACATCACACCACTGCCCAGCCACATAACACCAACCACCAGCCACATCACACCACTGCCCAGCCACATAGCACCAACCACCAGCCACATCACGCCACTGCCCAGCCACATAACACCAACCACCAGCCACATCACATCACTGCCCAGCCACATAACACCAACCACTAGCCACATCACACCACTGCCCAGCCACATAACACCAACCCCCAGCCACATCACACCACTGCCCAGCCACATAACACCAACCACTAGCCACATCACACCACTGCCCAGCCACATAACACCAACCCCCAGCCACATCACACCACTGCCCAGCCACATAGCACCAACCACCAGCCACATCACGCCACTGCCCAGCCACATAACACCAACCACCAGCCACATCACATCACTGCCCTGCCACATAGCATCAAACCCCAGCCACATCACGCCACAACACACTAAACACCAGCCACATCACAAGCCCCCCTCAGCCACTTCACAACCCCATTGACACATGACAACCCCCACAGTCACATCACAACCCCCCAGCCACAACACACACACACACACACAACCCCCCCAGCCACATCACACACACACACACACACACACACACAACCCCCCCAGCCACATCACACACACACAACCCCCCCAGATACATCACACACACACACACACGCACACACACACACAACCCCCTCAGACACATCATGACACCTGCCCAGACGCATCACAATATCCCCCCTGACACACTATGTCACCCCCAGCACATCATGACACCCCCTCCCCCACATAATGACAAACCCTCCCCCACATCATGACATCCTCTCCCCAGACACTTTATGGCACACACCCCCAGACACATCAGGATACCGGTGGTAATACAATGCTGACACTGAGAACACCTACAAATAAAAACCAAATTTAGGAAAAAACGCTTTCAATATAAATAGACCTGAAAACCGCTGCTGCACATCATGACTTCTATTAATGTTAATTTAAAGCAGCAATGTCGGGACCCCGCAGGTTAAGTGTTTAAACACTTAGCCCGACATTGGCGCTTTCAATTAACATTAATAAAAGTCGCGATGACGTTGAAGTGTAGTGCCGAAGAGCTCTTCATTCGGTATAAGTTGCGGTCAGCATGCTGGTGCCATCAGAGCTGTGCAGCGGAGGGTTTTCAGGTAAGTCTATTTATATTTAAATCGGTTTTTACTAAATTCGGTTTTTATTAGTAGGTCTCCTCGGTGTTGGTATTTTCAGGATCGAAAAAACATAAAAAAACTCCAGGATACCCCCTCCCAAATACATTATGACATTCCCCCAGGCACATTGTTACACCCTCCTCCCAGACACATTCTGGCACCCTCCCCCAGACACATTATAGCATTCCCCCCAGACATATTATGACAGCCACAGCCCACTCTACTTACCTATGCTGTGACATCCACCAGGGTGGATATTTCCTACAAAGTGAGCAGGGAAGCTCTTTAGGTAATCTCGTGAGCTCCTCAGCTCGCTCTGCAGCCTGTTCGAAACAGCCAGCTTGTATCTGACAGTGTGATGTAACTCACTGTCTGGTGACTGGGAGCAGGTAGCATTTCCCTCAATGGTATAGTCTCAAAGGTTCCTTTACAAGCTACAGAAGTGCACTCAGAGCAAATGTTCCTGCTTTTGCAACCAGTTTTATGGGGAACACATGGATTTGTGGGTCAAGATAGAAATGTCTGCAGGGGTACAAAGGTTTGCAGCAGCCAGTAGATGGAATAATTTCAATGAAATAAAAGGTTGTCAACAGAAAGGATGACAAGAGTGCAACAACTGCTCTTTGGAAGACCTTTTTCTTATTTCATTACTGCACAAAAATGCATTTCTATTCTTCAAACACACAAGAGTAACACGTGTAATAAAGACAGTCCCTTTATACCATGATCCTTATAAATGCGTTAAGACATAAATGAGGATAAACTGAGGAGGGGTAGTCTGACAGTACAAGAAGACAGGACTTTGATGTGCAGTTTGTAATTTTTCCATCATGACGATTTTCAGGTTTATCTTCCTGTTCACAATTGAAGATCTAGATTGATTTTACAAAGATAGTGGGAGTGTCCATTTAAATGCACTAGACTGACAAGTAGCTGCACACTTTTGTGGTTCATAAATGACCGTTCCAGTCCTAGCTGACTGTAAGTAGTCACCATCAATGTCTCTTATAATGTATATTTTTGCGTACTTGCCAGAATTTTTCCCAGGACAGTTGTGCTTTACCGTGGCTGAACGGGGTATGATCTCTTCTGAAATGGGCATGGTTTTGTCAGACTTGCTTGTAGTTTTAATGAACAAAGGGTGTGGTCAATATTGTATCAAATTTCTAATCAGTAATGCTGGCAGGTATGCAATATAAAATCACTTAAAGTAATAGAACAGTTTATTTGTTCATCCAAATAAGTGTCAGTAAACCATTTCATTTCTTTGCTCCTGGCCAGAAAGGCAGTGTCATCAACAAACTAACTAATGGCTTATGCAAGGTTTCCTTGGAGCAAATTATTAGGAATTAGTAATATATCTCTTGTGGATGAGAATGTAATCTGTTGTGAGTTTCTACTGGGTAATCCTGTCTCCATATATGTCGTTAGAAGGTGTGGAATAGATTAATTACCTTATTGAAGACTACTTCAAAAATTAATGTAGAAAATGAATGCAGATTTTAAGCTCGACCAAGGAGCCATGCAGTGATTTATGAAGGGAGTTGCACTCATAACTATTTACGAAGGTACATTGCTTGCTGTTCATTATATAAGACATTTACTTTGTTGATCAGCAAGCTATGAATGTTTATTGTAAAAGCATTGATTAAATGTCACTGTCCCATTTCCCAACACTTGTTATGCACACTAGCGAATGAGTGTGACTGGAACTGGGTAGCCTGGTATGGTTAACTTGCTGCTACCCAACTCCACCCCTTTACAATTTTTTCAATCTCCTGCCCCTCCGACTTATATAACCCCCACCAATATTTATCTGTACATTTTTAAAATATGCACATACCTCGGGTATGCGCACGTCCATATTCAACAAGGAGCGGATCTGAAGATACATCTGGTGATGAATACGGGTCTCGGTCCACTCTACTCTAACAGACAAGACACTGCAGGATACGTCCAATGCATATGTGGAATTTAAAGTTACAAAAGAACGCACAGAATAAAAACATTCAATTAATGTCCCTGTTAATAATATGGGGCCTGATTCATTAGTGATCTTATCTTGTGCAAAAATTAAGATGCTTATTTTAAGAAGAAACAGGGAGATAAGAGTGAAGTTAAGATGGATTTTCATCTTAACTTAAGAAATTATTTTGCTTCTTATCTCCCTGTTCTGGGCATGCACAGAGTGGATTTGCTTAAGATAAGTAGAAAATGGCAGATAAGATCACTAATGAATCAGGCCCATGGTCATTAATGACAAAACATTACACATTTTTTTTAAAAAATTGTTTTTCCATAAAATACATTTAATAGGATGTTCTAAATGTCTACTGTATATAAAATACATTTTTACAGTCGCTCCTGATTGCACACGTGTGTCTTCTCTCTCAGCATGCCTTTCTGAAGTTAAGGGCCCAGAGCAAATACCCTTTGTGCCATATCCTGCCATTCCCTTGTTGTCATGCCCTGCATAATTGCAATTTGTATAAATAAGAAGGTATAATCCCATTTTTGTAATTAGGATGAAGGAACACAAACAATTTTGAACTCAGCACTGTAAATACCTGAAAACGTATTTCATTTTCTTAAATGCTTTGTAGTAGGATTAAGCAACAGCTGCTGCACAAAGTTCCCTTCCTGCACAATTCTCTTGAGACTGAATCTGTGTTAAATATTAATCACACATTTACAATTGTGTAGTTGTTCCTCTTTGATGCTGTCTGGAAAACACAGCAGCTGTCTGGCTCCCAGTGCTATCTTTGTGGATCTACTATTATATCTTCCAGTTTCCTAATGTTTATAGACATAGAAAACAACAAAGCACCTTGGCCCCCAGAGTTATTTCAGCTCATTTCAGGCTTAAAGAAGAAGTAACCCCACTTTTGGACATTAATATGCACTGGGACTCATTGTCTTGGTTTTGCATCGGAGGACCTAGATTATCCGCTTAGTGGACATGAAGGTTCCCACCTACTACCACACTCGGAAGACTCCATATAATGTAAATATGACCAGGTGGATGGAGAGGAGGAAAACCTGAAGAGCAAAGTGAGAAAATGTGCAAACATCACATCAACAATCCAACCACACCTCTACATTATATATACATTTTCCATTGTTCTATCCAATGGCGTCCCATAAAAGTGTAGCATTAGGCCAGATCTTCTTCAACTCTAGGCTGGTGCAATGTGGAAGTGGCCCTGTACCCCTTCTCACAACAAGGAAGCCTGTAGAAATGTGTCTGCAAAACTAGGCGTGCTTGTCTGCCTACTCCATACTTTACAAGGCCCCCTCCTAGGCGTGTGAACATTTCTGCTTGCCCACAAATGCCACCAACACTCTGTAAGTGTATGTGTTTTAGTGGAAATCTAGGCACACTTGTACTAATCATGGTATGTAGATACTTCAAAGCTGATTTTGCCCTGCACCTCAGTTGTGTTGTACTTGTAAATAATCTGGACAACTTATTAGGTAGATTTACCTACTAGCACTTCTATTAAGGACAAAGCCCAAGAAAATACCTTCAAAGCTCCGGTAATCAGCGGTTTAACAAAACTGCTGCATAGTAAATATACCCCATAGCATTTGTCGGCAAATAAGAACCGCTTGGCCCATCTAGTCTGCCCATATTTTATACCTATTGTAACCACAAACCCTATTTGATCCATAGATCTTTGTAAGAATATCCTCATGTCTAGCATGTTTAAATTGCTCTACTGTATTAACCTCTACCACCTCTGATGGGAGGCTATTCCACTTATCAATAACCCTTTCTGTGAAGTAGTTTTCTATCGAATGTCCTCTGAACCTACTTCCCTCCAGTTTCAGTGCATGTCCTCATGTTCTAATATATCTCTTACTTTGAAGTATGTTTCCCTCCTGTACCTTGTGTTTCACAGTTGTTGCAGTTTAGCAGATGACAAATGTCTACCCCAAACAGTTTATTCAGTCTTATCCCACTGAAGCCACAACCTTAGCATTAATTTACTATCATGTTTTTAACCATTCCAGGATTTTCTAGCCTGTTCCACAAAAACACACTCACACCATGCACCACCCAGGTCCAGAAACGTGACAAGAGGGTGCTGCACTTACTGGGGTGCATGGGTATGGGTGCTTTATTCCTCTGTACAAAGCAGGGATTATAATAGGTGCACCGAGGAGGATGGCGAATGTGCAGTGAAGCCCCAAAATTGTCAGCATGGGGTGCTGGAAAAGCTAGCGCTGGCCCTAGCACAGCCAGCACTAGCCTATATTTTAAACACTCACTATGTTATATTAATTCATTAATGCAGTTTGTGCCATACTTTGGTCCTCTCAGCCAAGGGGAAAGAGCGAGAAATCAGAATCCAGTGACCAGTGAATGTGTTCATTACTCCTCTCCAACCACATCTTAATGTTTTTCTGTGACTGGAAATGAAACAGTGGGTTTGTCACCTGCCTATCTTACAAGTACAAGGTACAATGATATATATTCGTTCAGCACCACTCTTAGTTACCTGACTGCAGCCCATCTGTTACTCTGCAGAGGCCATGGCAGCCCCAGCTGCCTCCTTATTCAATGGTCTGGCTCCAACCATGGGACTGCCATTGACTGGATACACCCTTGACACTGTTGCGCATTAAAAGCCCTGAAGAGTTGCTGGCTTCTTACCCTCCAAGTACCATGTAACCTTTAAAGTCACTTAAGTGTTGTTACCTTGCTTATTCTTTCTCTGAACTGTACACACATGGTTGGTTGGTACCAGTCCACCTGTGTTAAATATCATTATCTGCACTTATAACAATGTCACTAATTGAACAATTACCAGGGAAGAACAAGAGTACATCATAAACTGTCTACTAGGTTTAATAAATGCTCTAGATTGTAAGGTCTCATGAGCAGGACCCACTTTTCTCATGTACTCCTCTTCTTTTCCGTTACTTATGCTTTCTGCACACCAGCTATGTTTTGCACCTCAATCAGTCACTCTAATCCTGTTTGTTGCACCCACGCTCCTGGGCAAAGGTTCTGCTTGCGCTGACTCATTCCCCCACCTCTCCTCCTCCCTTCTTCTAGTTATTCTATATGTGTTGCTATAGCCCCTTGCACCTTATTGTCCTGTATGCTATTCATAGCTGTGTTGTGATGTGTACTGAGATGATGTTATTGTTTTGCACACATAGTGAAATAAGATTCTTTTTAGCTAAGAACTTGTGCATGTATGATTGAGACATATATATATATATATATATATATATATATATATATATATATATATATAATTGTACTGTGTTCACACTTATATTAAAGTTGCACTAAGTTAAAGATAAAATAAACCCTTCTTAAAACTAGTGAATGTCTCAATTTAAAAGTTACACATAGCAGCCATGTTCTAATTATCTGTTTTATATACTGATAGTATTGCCAATATTTATCTCACAGACTGTGGATTCGTTGACAATGGTGTAATAGTTTTTATATTTCCTACCAATGTTGTTAATAAGCTATGACTGTGTATAAGGAAATAATATATATAAGATCAGCTCTTTTCTATATCTATATTCACTCTCAAAAAGGATTACTATTTTAATCAGGAGTTCTAAACTCATGTGGGAGCCAAAAAAAACCTCTAATAGGAAGTGCTTTTTCATAAGTACTCTGTCTAACAAAAGGGTTATCAATGAATAATGAAGGAGGATTAATAACTGAGCGAAAGCTCTGTACTCTAACATACAGATGAGGCCACCCTGGAATTAATGAAAACCCCACGCTGTTCTCTACCTGACTTGTCCTATTCAGAGGTCACCAGGAGGAAGCGAAGTGTCCCGCTGGTGACAAAGTGGAATAAGAGGAATTTATCCTGGAGGTGAGCATCACACTTATGTAGATTGTATCCCATGGTAAGATGTGTGTGAATGCCAGTGAAACAGAGACCTAAATTATAAATACTTATTTGACAATGCTTATTGTAGTTCTTTCCTAAAAAAAACAATTTGTATCTTAGGTTTGATGGGCCCTTGAAATAGAATTCATATACACGTATATTCTCTTTTGACCCCTTATTCAAATATGTATTTGTTGTAGCAGCTGTAGTTGTTGTTATGCTCATTATCATACGTAAGCAGACTACTTATATATGATAATCTGACCCCTTAGCAAATAGTAGAATCACATGCTGGGCTGGATTTAAATCATTGGAACCTGTAGGCACACTACCTGTGGTACATAATGATCTGCTCCATCCATATACCAGACCTTTAATACAGAACATTCTGTAATGTCACCTGTCCTGTCTCAGCTGGATATAGTCTTAATACCCTACACCAGGTCTGGACAACCTGCTGCTCTCCAGATGTTGTGAAACTACAAGTCCCAGCATGCCCTGACAGCAATCAACTGGCTATCTACTGGCAAAGCATACTGGGGCTTGTAGCTTCACAACATCTGGAGAGCCACATGTTGGCCAGACCTGCATTGTGCAGGACATAACACCTCTAGATGCGGACTTCCTCTGCAGTCTGCACTCCAAAGTGGCCATCAAACTACACTGAGTTCTCAATGAAATATGACCTTAAAGCAATCAATAAACACATATATACTGCATGAAAGGGGCGGAACAGTGCATCTCTGTCTGGAAATGCAATTCCTGCCTCCTGGGTGCTGAGTTCTCAAAAGAGCAGAGCAGGGGCCACTTCTGAGCATACGAGGTTCAGTGCATGCCCAGCAAAGTCCCAACTGGGACTTCATCCCGCTTGTGCCAGTCCACGAATGCTCAGAAGTATTCTCTGCTCTATTGCTTTCTTGGAGGGTGGAAATGGGAGTCTTGGGGGAAGGGGCAACCCGAAATTGCCAGCCCACCTCACATAAGGACCCCATAACGGCAGCTCTACTACAGTCACTGAATACATGTGAACACAGACCTCACCAAGCATTGGACATGTATTTAAAATCAATTAGGAACACTGACAGGTTACAAAGTTAAACAATACATAAGCTGCAGTACTAGGCATGTAGTTTGATCACGTATGAAATGTAAGATCTAGAATGTAGACTGCATACATTCTGGTTGAGGGATAGAATACTTGCACATCTATCTGATTCTTCTAATCCTAAAGCCTTCAAACCTTTTAATGCCTCAACATACATTTTTAAATAATTACTCAGGCAACACAAGCTCATTAGAGCATATGTTATCTAGTCTTCTCCATTTTTTGACTTGTTATTCATAGGAAATAACAATGATAAGAGCGAGGCTACCGATTGCCTCGAACTGATAAGAGCAGAGAACATCTGAGCTTTTGCATTCAGAAGAGCTAAAATTAACCCTACACTTTCTACTTTTCAGAACAGATTTGGTAGTATGTTTTGCTGAGTAAGAGTACCAACAATGCTATTCATAAACGGTATCTGAAGAATAATTCTTAGCATCACTTTGAAATTAGATTTTTTTTTGCCTGCATATGCCAGCCTGATTCATTAAGGCATGAGAAACAAACAGAAAATTAGGATGTTTTTTTTTAAAGCTCATGCAATTCGGACGTATGCATGTTCAACTAGGATCAGATCTGAAGAAATGTATCTTGTTGACTACTAGTCTAGGGGGTATATTTACTAAACAGCGGGTTTGAAAAAGTGGAGATGTTGCCTTTAGCAACCAATCAGAATCTAGCTGTAATTTTGTAGAATGTACTAAATAAATGATAACTAGGGGCCTGATTCATTAGTGATCTTATCTGCCATTTTTTGCTTATCTTAAGCAAATCCACTCTGTGCATGCTCAAAAAGGGAGATAAAAAGCAAAATCCACTGCGTAAGTGAAGAATTTCTTAAGTTAAGATGAAAATCCATCTTGACTTCCCTCTTATCTACCCGTTTCTTCTTAAAAATAAGCATCTTAACTTTTGCACAAGATAAGATCACTAATGAATCAGGCCCTAGAATCTGATTGGTCACCACTTTTTTTTTTTTTTTAGCAAAGTTATGTTCTAGCATGCATACGCAATCATCACCACTATCACTCGGCCCTGTAGCTGGTGCAAGTGATAAGACAGAAAAACACTAACCTTAGGGATGCCCAAAGCTTGAATCAGACGTTGCTACGTGCGCTCGAGCTTGGCACACCCATGAAATTGAGGGATGTTGTAAGTCCTCTGCGCTCAAAGATGAATTGGATGTTCTTGCGTTTACTCCATCTCTGGGCAGGCTCAGAGCGATGTTATGCAAACTATGGAACATATCCACATTTACGTTCCTTAATGAATCAGGCCCTTATTGTTTGTTCTATAGTCCTTTATGATTAAGGACTCAATGCAGTTTGATCCTTGTCAACTGTCCAAGATGTAATTTAATGATTAATAAAATCTGATTTTATCCCGAAGACCACTTTGGAATACTGACTGCATCTTTAATTAACATCTCTGCTTTGAAGATTGCAGTGTCATGCGCCAGCTGGGTGTCCCAAAAAGCTCACATCTGCTCTTAAACTGTTCATTTGTATCTGTTCCATGGGTCTGCTGTTGTGTTATGCTTAGGACCCCTGCCATTCAGGAGAACACCCCCCCCCCCCTTTTCTACTGCAGATGAGTGTATTGGTTCAATTTCCAGGTTTTCAGCCTGGAAAATTTTGAATGCACACTGAGCTCTGTTGGATGCAAGCTATGATTTTTTCAGAGACTGGCAGAGAGCAGTTTGCATTAAAAATTGTCCAGGCTATCATGCCTGGAGCTGCATTTAGCATTCACATATGCCAGATTGGGTTAGTTTACAAAATATATGGCTCTTTGACACGAGACTCCTATCTTCTTCTTATTTGGGATAGTGCATGGTCTGCCAGGTGTTGCCCTCTACATATTTTCAGTATTTGTCCCTCACCCCAATCAGGGGTATAACTGGACCCCAGGTAAATTTTCTATGTACTGTAGTGCTACAGTAGTATTATGCTGAAGTTTTAGAATTACATTTTTTTCTTTACATAAATCCAATTACAATAGACTTTTAGCAACATTAATTATATCAAAAGTAAAGTAAACAGTAACCTAAAACTTAATTGTGTTTTAATTAGATTCTGTATGCTGTGTCTGTAATCTGGTAGTTCATGTCATTGTGGCATTTACTGCATTTCACTCAAAATTATTGTGTAACAGAATCCTGGGCAGGCATTTTGTGTCTTTAATATGAGCTTAGAGTAGGCATTGTAAAACATTCACGTACTCTGCATTACTGCAATTAATAGCAATAACATTTATTGTCCTTCGGAATTCAATATAAATCACTTCACAGTGTCTTCATTTTTTTTTTAAGTCTTTATACATGTGCCACAAAATGCAAGACTTTAATTTTTATTCTGTAGAAGTGTTGGAACAGGTATAATGTAAGCATTCATAAGTCAAGAGTGCCCTCTAGACACATTTATCAAGTACTACACTTACAACCAGGCAGTACAACTTGTACTCAGGGTAATATCAATGGAGACGTTTAAATACACATTTAACAACACTTGGTTAAGAGAGCTCTTCTTGCTAAAGCAAACAGTCTAAAGAAAATGAGAATTGATTCTAGAGACTCAAGAGTGTGAGTCTCTATCATGTCACACCATCATCTGTACAACAGAGTTCAGTGCTTCCAATTGTCAGCATGTTCCTTATCTATCTAAAATAATAATTTTCAAAGATGAATAAATAGTTCTTTGCAATACCATATTAATAACTATGATAACACTTTATGGACCAGTAACCCAGCTGATACATGTGATGATTTGAGAAGATTAACGAGAGACATACAGACAGTATGGTGATGGAATTTATAATGAAGATATCAGTAGTAGAACTTACAATAGGCAAGTATGGGAAACTGGTGACGAACTTTTAAAGACAAATATAGTATACCCTTCAAGCACTCCTTCCAAACACTACATTGCCAGGCTTTAGACTCAGCTCCTACTATAAAAAATATAACACAGCAAACAAGATTGTATGCAGCAAGGAAATATTTTTATTGATAACCATTTCTGCTATGTTGAATTTGTTTCCTTTTTTTGTGATAAGGCGGCATTTAGGAGAACTAGAAGAGTGTACACAGTACAGAAAAAAATTGGGGTGCAGTACATATCAGATAGTGGGGAGAACATGTCAGATGTATAATTATTAATATAGTGCTCTATTATTGGGTTGGTTATTTTTGTTTTTGCTTCGGTATAGATTGTATACAACAAAACTTATTCATATGCATTTTCTCCATGCCAAATTTAGGGTTAAAACATTTCCCAAAGAGTCAACCCTGGGTCATGACACTGTGCGGGCTCTCATGTACTATGCCCTCAAGGTATGGAGTGACATCACCCCACTGAACTTCCATGAAGTGGCTGGGAATAATGCAGACATTCAAATTGACTTCTCTAGAGCTGACCACAATGACGGCTACCCATTTGATGGGCCAGGTGGTACGGTAGCTCATGCCTTTTTCCCTGGTGAACATCACACCTCTGGCGACACACACTTTGATGATGAAGAGTCATGGACATTTCGATCATCAGGTATGTCAGGGTAAGAGAATATATAAGTCCAGAGTTTTGTACTTCAGGTCCATAAGTGTCCGTTACCCAGAAAGGCCACTTGTGAGAGATTGTTTGATAATCATCAGCATGTGTCAGTCGACTATAATTATATTGAAATTGATCTTATTTATACCATGTATGTTATACTTTTGCATTTACCTTGAATTCATCTGCTAGTAGCTAAATAACTTAATTGCCTGCTCATTGTGACCACTAAATAGTTTATTCAATAAAAAAGTATTCCTACTAGTATTTCTTCTTTTTAAACTGTAAAACTATTTCGAAAGCTATGTCTATTCTGACTCTTATAAAGAACATAGGGCCTGATTCATTAAGGATCTTAAATTAAGAAGTTTCTTATTTAAGTCTCCTGGACAAAACCATGTTACAATGCAAGGGGTACAAATTAGTTTTCTGTTTTGCACATAAGTTAAAAACTGTTTTTTCATGTAGCACACAAATACTTGATAGCTTATTTGTACACTGAAATTTAAAGTTGATATTTGTGTGCTACATGAAAAAACAGTCAGTATTTAACTTATGTGCAAAACAGAAAACTAATTTGCACCCCTTGAATTGTAACATGGTTTTGTCCAGGAGACTTAAATAAGAAACTTCTTAATTTAAGATCCTTAATGAATCAGGCCCATAGTGTACAGTTCTGGAACATTTTACAATTATGAACAATGTCACCCAGAATACGAGTTTTTCACTCCATTATAAAACAAACAATTAGACCAACAATATTACTATTGATGAACATATTGTTATGTCCATTTCGGTCTCCAAATCATCCTATTGTGATTCTCATTCCAGATGTACATGGTATGGATCTGTTTGCCGTCGCTGTGCATGAGTTTGGCCATGCGATTGGACTTACTCACATTTCTGATATGGAATCAATAATGAGACCTTATTATCAAGGGCCGGTGGGTGACCCTCTGAAGTATAACCTTCCCTACGATGACAAAGTTAGGATCTGGCAGCTGTATGGTGAGTTTGGATGTATTGTTGAATCTCTATATGACATTTTGGGCTAGATTTACTAAGCTGCGGGTTTGAAAAAGTGGGGATGTTGCCTATAGCAACCAATCAGATTCTAGCTTTCATTTATTTAGCACCTTCTACAAAATGACAGCTAGAATCTGATTGGTTGCTATAGGCAACATCCCCACTTTTTCAAAAGTTAGCTTAGTAAATCTAGCCCTTTGTCTGCATTGGTAGAGTAAAGTATTATCATTAAGTAAATTTAACAACTTTCAGTCGTTGCTAAAACCGTTTACAATATTGCATCAGGAGACATTTTCTGTAGTGTGTACCCAGCCTTAGTGGATTATTTTTTTCATAGTAGAACAGAGCGTATCATTTTCTCCTGGGCCTTTACCAACAGGGATGAGGCCAATATCAGCATTTTTTCTATGTTTAGTTAAGCTGAAAATATTTTTTTATTTCTTAGGGCATCCAAGTGAATTATCAATTTTTATGATATATACTGGTTTGTTTTGGTAGTATTTTTAAATCAATAATTTTAATAATTTAGCTGAAAACTAACATTTTATTTCATTATTAGTCTAATCATGAGTATTTTCACACCAGTAGCATACATTCCAAAATATGCTGTACAACATACTGGTCCATTGCAGCTGTAGATGTGTGATTTACTGATTAGAGTAGGTAACATTATAGATTGTTGCATACTTGCCAACATTACTCCTCCCCCCCCCCCTGTCCCCTGTCCCCTGTCCCTTTAATAGATCCCTGAAGGGAAGTTATTTTGGTCCCACCTGCTGTGGCCCGATGCCACGATCAAGACATGGTACAGCGCCCTGTTGCACCATGTCTTGATTGTGGGGTAAAATTATGCAATTTGCACAAATGCCACCAAATAATGTCATCAAGGCCCCAGTCCCAACCACTTGGAAGTGGGCAGTATACTGCCTGCTCTGCCGGGAGTCTGGGAGAACTACCAGAAATGTAGGAGGCAAGATGTCACCCAATAGGTCAAAATAGACATAGAAGGACACTGTAATCCAATTCCTACGCTAATTGTGTGTTTTTTTCTTTATGGTATTAACTCCTGTAAAATGGGGGACCCTGGTAGCTTTATCACTGGGATTAACCCCAGATAAATAAGCCTGTATGCACTACACAAGAGAGGGTGCTTTTTAAATAAAGGCAACTGTGATCAAACTATGAGTGAACAGCCTGGTATCAGTTGCATGACAGTGCATTGGACAATGCAAATATAAACACTGTTCCTTGTTAGCTATGCACTTTGGAAATTATACATTTAAAAGTTTTAACTAGTGAGAACTCTATATTGAAGGGCTGCATTTACAATCTTCTATTTATTGCACTTTTCTTAACAAGAACAGTTTTGTATCCCTACTCTTTCCGACACTGTCCCTGACATTCTTCTCACATTAAATTGTTTAATAGTGATTGTAAGAGAAGACTTTCAGGTACTGGGCTCACTACAGACCAGCTCCAAAGGGTTTCCCCACATAGCCTGTTCTCTAGCAGAGATTCTTTTTCTCCACATAGTTTATGACAAGGGCTTTGTATCACTGGTTTTCCATTGCATACTCTTATAACTGACTACTGATTATTTTAATCCCACTTTCAATGTTACAGATAGAGCTGAGCCCAACTTCCGGCATCCCATTTGTGAAATAAGAAATTTATATCCACCAGAGAGGCTTATAGACGGTTAATGATGATTTCTTACAAAGTATTGTTGAGATTGTACCTGACTCTGGCCTCATTGCACTAGAGTTGTACTGTCTGGAGGACAATGATGCCCGTCTAGGGGTCTGACTTACTGCCAAATCCAATATTGAATTCCTGACTAAGAATATATTGCAGTCAACAAAACCATAAGCAGAGGTTCACAAATGTAAAGCTTACCAAATTTACCAAAATTAACTTTCAGCATTTTTCTTGCATTCCACCTCCTGAGAGATACTTAATTCTGTTTTACTTTCAAGTTGCCCTTTTTATTCCATATTCCATAAAGTGAAATATAAAGTTGTGAAAATAACGAGTTTTATTCTTCAATATTTTTAAATACATATTTGGCGCAACAGATATAAAAATAATATAATATAAACATATCCAGATATATGTTGTCTCGTCTAGTTCCAGTTTATTTCCACATTGAAATAATAAGATGCATATATGGTCAACACTGCAACCAGAGAACACAGTTCTAGAAAATCCAATTATTGTGCGGAATTATCAGTTCTTCATTTTATGTCTGGGTGCACGGTTTGTGAAATTAGTTTTTGAGGAAGATGCTATGTTTATTTTCTGTTCCAGTGTCCTACATGGCCTCTAATACTTCACCCTCTCTCACCCCAGGAGTCCGCGAGTTTGTGTCCCCAACAGCAAAGCCAGAAGTGGCCGGGGCTGAAGATCATCCTTTTCTGCCTGATCTGCCAGAGAACCGCTCTACCACCCAGTAAGAAGTCACTAGTTACAGACACATGCTCATGTATCGTCTTTCTACTTGCAGAGCTTATTCATAATATATTAGATTTTATGCCTGTCGGAAGCACAGTTCTCAAAAAACGCATTAGGGGTTTACGCTCAATTTTTGGTCTTCCTTAAAGTTCAATAAAACCTATTATTATGAGGCATTCTATATGGATAAATGTATACATTTGTTAACATGACTCTGGGAAATGGCAAGTTTCTGTTTCTATATATGTGTCTGCAGATTTCAGCAGACATGTATTAAGAGTGTTTGAAAAGATAGTAGTCTCAACTAGAGATGGGCGGGCTCGGTTCCCCGAGAACCGAACCCACCCGAACTTTGGGTATCCGAGTACCGAGCCGAGTAGGCTCAGTACTCTCCCACCCGCTTGGAATCCAAATCGAGGCCGAACGTCATCGAGACGTCGTCGGATCTCGGGGCTCGGTTCTCGCAATACTTGAAGATTATAAATACACGCCTCCATAGCAATCCATCACCATTTGACAGAGGGAGAGAGCAGGGTGTAGTCACAGGCTGGTTAGAACAGGGACAGAGAATAAAATATTCTGTTTCCAATTGTGCTAACAAAAATCGCTAGAGAAGTGAAGTGGATAGAGGAAGTTGTTTTTTTTTTAATATTTGGCACTCAAAGTGCTTTTTGGGTGTCCACCATTATTTTACCTAAATATTTCTGGCTGTCAAAATTACTATTTGTCAGCAGTATCTTACCAAATAATTTTTAGCACTCCCCAGTGCTTTTGGGGTGTCCCCCATAATTGTGCATAAATATTTCTGGCTGTCAAAATTACTATCTGTCAGCAGTATCTACCAAATAATTTGTAGCACTCCCTAGTGCTTTTGGGGTGTCCCCCATAATTGTGATTAAATATTTCTGGCTGTCAAAATTACTATTACTAAAACAATTTGTAGCACTACAAGTGCGTTGGGCTCATAATGGATTCTAAGCAGTCCACATATGAGCAAAATCAGCTACCAGGTTCTGTCACCAGTCCTGATGGTAGTGTTCCCAGTACTTCATCTGGGAAAGGCGATGTCAAACTACACAGTCTTTTGAAATCAGTCAAAAAAACACACACCAAAAAATAATTTACCGTGTTGAAGCGAAAAAGAAGTGTAACTGAGGAAAAGTTAAGTGCCGATAAAAAAAAAATTGCCAACATGCCATTCTACACACGCAGTGGCAAAGAGAGAATGAAGCCTTCACCTTTATCTATTAGTGGCAGATAAAAATATGTTACTGAGCCTACAAGTGGTGCACAAGTACTGTTACGCGTGAAAGCCGAGCTGCAAGAAAACAGCAAGGCATTAGAGGATAATGTATGCTCTGAATCAGAAATGACACCAATCCCTGGGGAGAGTCCATCCACCAGTGGTATGTCTAATCGTGAGCATTCTGTTAGTGACAGTGTACCCATAAAGAAGGGCCCTTTCAGCAGTTCTGCCGATGTGTGCCTTAACAGCCCGAGTGTAGTCGGTGATACACCAATTGAGGATGCCACTTTTGAATTAGAAGAGGATGAGGAGGAGATTTGTGGAGGCGACGAGGGCACTAATAATGATGTTGATGATTATGATGCAGACAGATACCAAATTTCCCTTCTCAATTTCTATTTATATTCTAGACGCTATAACGGCTGAATAGTTTACTATTTTACTCCTAGTGGAGAGGGGGTCTAAAGCAGACAGATACCAAACTACCATGCTCCATTTATTTTTACTTTCTAATTCCACAGTCTATGCAGGCTGCTCTTTTTCTATTCAACTACAAGTGGAGGGTGGGGGGGGGGGGCATAGATAGCCACCAAACTGCCGTGGTCCATTTACTTTTACTTTCTAATTCCACAGTCTATGCAGGCTGCTGTTTTTCTATTCAACTACAAGTAGAGGGTGTAATATACACCCAAAGACGATGGCTAAATTGCCAATAGTCAAAGATGAAGAGGAAGACAACCAGGTTTGTGTGGAGAATTAAGGACGGCCTACCAGGGATTAAACATTTTTCTTCCTAATTTATTTAGAATTACCTTACTTATCCAAGAAACAGGTGGAGCACTAAATTAGGTTATTTTAAAACATTGATTTTTAAACAAAATTGCAAAACAAAACCAAAACCAAAACACGCAAGGGCGGTTTTGCAAAACCAAAACACGAAGGTAATCCAGATCCAAAACCAAAAACAAAACCAAAACACGGGGGTCAGTGACTATCTCTAGTCTCAACCCTCAAACCAACAATAATAGAACTTGTCAGGATTTTTTTAACCTTTGAAACAATGTTGCCGCACTCTCGACCATAAGGGGGAGATTCAATTTCCCACGTTGTTCTAAATAACGCATCATTACCGTTAATACGGTAATGTCAACGCGGATTTCTGCTCGCGGCTTAGGGAGCAAAGTGCAAATATCAGCGTTGCAATTACAGTGGTAATAATGCGTATCAATTACCATAGTAACGGTAATGATGTTTTGAATCTCCCTCTTAGTGTTGCAGAAAGTTTTTGCTGATTTTCAGCCATAACAAAGCAAGTAAATGCATAATAATCTTTGCATATCATCATCAGTCTCACCAAGTGGGTGCTCGCGTGCTGGCCTGGTGCAATGTATTTTGCCTATGGTTGTGTGACCACAAGGATCAATAGGAAGCTACAAGCTCTGCTATTGGTCCATGCTTCACCCGCCCACGTTTTGTTTAATTCTGGTCTGCACAGGGTGGGTAGAGCTGGGGTCATTGCATATACAGTGCATGCAAGCTTCCTCCTGTCTTGTAGGCCCACAGCAGTGTCAGATTATATATTACTAACCAGAGCAGTAGGGATCACTGCTCTGGGCATTAATATGTAATCCACCACTACTGTGGGCCCCTCTCAGTTTCACTAATCTCAGTATAAATTGGGAGATAAGAATTTGGATCCTAGCTGTGGACTCCAGTAGGGCAGAGTGCCTCCACTAGAAGATTACAATGGAAAACATTATTGGATATCCTAGAGTTTATCAAGTCGACACTTTGAACAAAGTATCTCTCACACATTTCTCAGAGATTGACTTTGTTTTAATCAATTTGATAATATTTCTACAAAACATTAATTTCCTTCTCAATTTGTGACCAATCACAACACTCGCAGCAGCACAGATTATTTCAGTAGATTCATTTGCTGATATTGTGAGTGGCGGTGACCGCCTGTGAATTCGTGAGATTGAATGAAGGTGGGTCTAATATAATGGGGTAGTGTAATTGTGGGAATGGAACGGACATTAGCAGGATGCCAGAGACTGACACTGATACTGGAAGATTGTGAGGTCAAATTTGCCTCTATATGAAAATAAGTCAATATTTAGTACCATATCCCTTTAATGGCCATTCCATTTGCTGTATTTTGTGATAATTGTATGCGTATTTTTTAAAACACTGCTGCTCCAACAATGGAACATTTACAATATGTAACACGGAGCCATGATAGTTATAGCAGGAGACAAGGAAACTGACATCATTTATACATTATATACAATTTGCTGCAATTTAGTCGTTTTTATTTTTCAACCGTGAAAAATGTTAGGAAAACATTGATTTCTTAGGAATGGACAAAATGCTGCTTGAGATGTATGTACATAGAAACTGTGAAAATTGTGTCTTTCTTTTTAAACGAAATTCCATATCTGTACCACTTTTGTCAGACATTATCACAGCATGCGTTACAGTAACAGTAATATACAGTTCAATAATATAGACATATATAAAGCATACTTTCCAACATTTTAAAATAATCTCCAAGCACATTCTTTGAAGCCATTGCATAAAAGCACTTCACAGCTTGTACTGTTTTGGCAGATCTTGGAGTACTAGAATACCCATTATATCATGCCCAATGAATTTTAATATGACAAAGTTTTACTGAAAAATAGGGACATTTTCAGGAGCAAAACTTTACAACCTTTGAAATTAAGGACAGTTGGGAAGCGTGATTAAATATTCTAATTTGCATATTACTGTTATACACAATGTGTGTGTAAAAATAGCAAAGACAATAATTCAATAAGTTCAATCCATGTTTTTATGCTATGCACATTCTGATTAGAGCAGTTGGATATTTTCCTACATCAATATATCTTGAGAATATCTACAAGCAGGAGCATAACTATAGATGTCTGAGCTCCATAGCAAAATTGTGATGGACAACTATAAAGTCTTACTGCTCTATCCATAGTAAGTATCCAATAGAGCAAAGTACTAATTGAATTCTTAGCGACCTGGCATATTAGTCGGAATAGTATATATATGTAGTCATTATATCATCACTGGCTAATTATACAACTGCCTGCATACATTTGTTATGGAGATATATTAAGTTTGCACCTTAAGACACATGTCCTCTGGGACAGGCCATCGCACAGTACCAGCCCCATCACAGACAGTCGCTGTGGAGTATTATGGCTACAGTTAATCCCTTGCCTACAAGGTGTGCACATGCTTTGCGTGTTAACAAGATAACAAGAACCTCCAAAAATGGATGAACTGGTCACACTTGTGAAAGACATCTAACAAAGATAAGCTTCACTTAGCAGAAGTCAGACATGTGTACTACAAATACAACCCGCTCTTTTATCAATTTTGCAAACACTTTCATGATGGATTTGCAATGTTGTACAGATGATGCTCCACTGTCCTTAACTAATCTGGCCTCCAGGTGACTCAATGTGATAATAGTTACAGAGAGCACACAAGTGTCTGCATTGTGCCTCCCCTGTACCGCACCAAGCAGAGCCCTTTACATGTATATAGACCAATAATTTCTCTCCTCTCTCTTATATTTCCTCTTTCGTTTTTCAGACCAAGAAAGGATGAACCTGACAGATGTAACACATATTTTGATGCAGTGGCTCAGATAAGAGGAGAAGCATTCTTCTTTAAAGGTAAGAAATGTCCTCTGTTTGTACCTTAATAGCAAATCGAATGATGTTTTTTTCTGTGTGAGTATAATCAGATATCATTCCAAGTATCTCCTAGCCAGGCTTTCTTTTATCTATCATCTCAGTTGCCCCAGGGATCATTGCTGGCCCCTATTCTGTTTTCTGTTTACACATCTCACTTCTGTAATAAGCAGTTTTGACTTTTAATGGTGTCTTCACAAGCTCATTTGCTAACATATATATTTAATTATTTTCTGTACTCTACTTTGTACATTCAAGCCCGGCAACTTGCAAACTCCTGTCATTTGCAAGTTAAAAAAAAACAATAATCAAAATTGTGACAAAAAAGCCAAATGGAGCTGAGTTACGAAAACACAGGAACATAAACATTGGTGTGGGGAGGGGGTTGGGTGAAGGTAGCCAGATTTTAAATTAAGGATGAGTTTGTGTTTACCTACTGCATATTAACCTGGTGTGGAAGGTGAGGGGGCGCTACAGCGTATTAGCCCAGTGTGATCTGAAGCCTTAACCAGGCCCTGGTCAGAGTAGACAGAGCAGGAGGAGAGGAGGAGAGTAGATTCTTCATCTTCATTTGTGAAATCAAATGAATAGAAGGTGCAGGAAAGGATTTGGGTAGGTATCTGTTTGAGGCCCAGGATAGCCTTTCATGTCGGATCTTGTTAATATTGTTATTGAAATAGGAAACAAGATCCTGGCATTAATGGAGGTTAAAGTAAAGGTTCAGAAGAAATGTAAATATATTTGAAGAGGTGTTTGGGCACAACAATATGAGTGGAGATGAAATATTGGAAGTATCTGCTTGGCAGTGTACATAATGCCAATGTTGTTCTACATGCAAGAGAGTTTTGAAGGCAATCCATTTCTTTTGTGTGCCTTGCTGAGATCAGGACAAATGCTGAGAGTAAAGTGTAGCTGGAGACACTTGATAAATGCAGTTGCTAAATTTTGGTTAACACGTAGTTCTGCCAGTTCTGGATAGTAATTGTGGAGAGAAGTTGTTCAGAGGAGGAAAGTTGTTGAACATTGATATAATTGAGATTTCTGCAGGTAAGAGGTGGAGTTAGACACTTTCTTTTCCCACTTTGCACAGTTACAGTTCTACCAACTGTTCCATCACTTACTTTCCCATCTTTTGAACTACATATTAGTTAGCGATTCAACCTATTCCCTCTGCTTATTGCGGTGATCTGTCATCTGCCTGGACCACACCAACAATTCTTTGAACATTTCTCAGCTTGGCTACCTTAGTTCTTATCACTGACGACTGTTCCATTAGTTATATATCACTCCAGGGAGGCTTATCAACTTTGCTTGTTACACTGATAATAGCTTTGGTCAGAATGCAGTCCCTCAACTTTCATTGTCTATCCCTCTCCACTGATGCAAACTAAAAAGATGGTGTTGCCCATAGTAACCAATATTCTTACTGCCATTTAAGGTGTGTTTAACTAGTGTCTAAGAACCTTATTGTTTTCAATCTTCATCTCCTGCAAATCCATTATGTATCCAGTTTATTAGCCATTCAGATCATGGGTATGTTCACAACAGCTCAAAGTTTTTTACATGTCGACTGTTAAATTGTGGAAGGACCCCAACAGCACAGAGTAATGATGTCAGACTACAAACACCATTGTTTTTACATCCTCATCTGGGGCCTGATTCATTAAGGATCTTAAATGAAGAGGATTCTTATTTCAGTCTCCTGGACAAAACCATGTTACAATGCAAGGGGTGCAAACTAGTTTTCTGTTTTGCACATAAGTTAAATACTGACTGTTTTTTCATGTAGCACACAAATACTTGATAGCTTATTTGTACACTGAAATTTAAAGTTGATATTTGTGTGCTACATGAAAAAACAGTCAGTATTTAACTTATGTGCAAAACAGAAAACTAGTTTGCACCCCTTCCATTGTAACATGGTTTTGTCCAGGAGACAAAAAATAAGAAGTTTCTCAAGTTAAGATCCTTAATGAATCAGGCCCCTGGTCTGCAAATCACTTATATTTCTGTTTACACAGAAACTAGTTCAATGATACGTCAATCACTTGATAACTTTCACCTGTCTGGCTATGTACATGGCTGGTCCACTGTATAAGACACATAATGTACCTTTGAATCAGCTTAAGGATTCCCTTAAGATGGCAAACCGCTCCGAGTAGGGCCCCCCACCTTCTGTCTATTCTCTATCTTCTGCATAAATGTAACTAAACTAAAACTATTACAAGAATATAATGTGTTTGAAAAGTAGTTTCCTGGGGGCAATAAACCCGTCTGAAATCTCTGGCATAATTACTAAATTATAGATAATGTTTTTAGCTCTCCAAAACTCCCCAATGAAGAAGTCACTTTCTACCATCTGTTCCTTATTTATGTGAGCTCCAGACTGTTAGAGATAATGCACAGTGAGTGTAAACTTTCAGCAATTCTAAGTTGTATTATGCCATCAGCAAGAAGCACCTCGTAAGCTTGGCTGAATTAATTGCACTTACAATAAAGGCCCTGAGTAATTATGTTGACTTATTTTGACTATTTTCCATGCATAGCTGTCAACGCATGTCTTTTGCTTTCTAGGCAAGTATTTCTGGAGGCTTACACGCAATAAGCATTTGGTGTCCCTCCAACCTGCTCAGATCCATCGCTTCTGGAAAGGGCTTTCACTAAACATGGACAGCGTGGATGCAGTCTATGAGAGGACCACAGACCACAAAATTGTCTTCTTTAAGGGTAAGTGTATATGACACAAGACACAAGTAATATGGCACTGACATTCCAAATGTGCATCTGGTCTTATAAATTCAAAATGAAATAAAAAAAAACAAACAAACAAAACATATCGACCAACATTGTTAATGTGTAAATGTGAACAGTACATAAGATCCACCAATGGAAAGGGGGTATGACCACGCTATAATGGGGTCATGGCTGTGTCATATTGGGGCATTCTAAATCCCCTTCTGAAGCACTAGGCCATCCCCTAACCCACTTTACTGCCCTAATTATACCTCCGAGCTGCCACACCCCATTGCAACAGTGAGCAGGACACACCACAAAATTTAGGACAAAAACTCTGAATGTCAGAACAGTTGGACAGTCTGTTCAAATCAAGACTTCCGCCTAAATGAGGACAGTTGGAATCAGGGGCGCACGGAGGATTGTCGGTGGGGGGGGTTTCTCCCCGCCGACCCCAAAAAAAAAAAAACCCGAGAGAGAGCTGCTGCGCATGCACCCGCGCATGCGCAGCAGCTCCATTTCGCCAGCGCTGTCCTATACAGCAGCCGCGGCGCTGTCTAAGAAGCGTCTGCGGCGGTGCTGTATACAATACAGCACCGCCACGGACGCTTCTTTGACAGCGCCGCGGCTGCTGTATAGGACAGTGGCCACTTAGTTAGCGCAGGAGGGGGTTTCTAGAGACTCAGAAACCCCCCCTGCGTGCGCCACTGGGAATGTTTGTATAAACTAAAATAAGGAAGCAAACTTACTTTATTTTAATATGAGCATTGTCCCTAAAGTAAGACATTGATGTCTTGTTGTGCAAGTTCTCAGAAAGATCAGGTCAGCTGCATTTTAGTAAATTACATACGTAAAATGCTTAATTTGCACACATGAAGTTTCAATTTACAGGAACTATTTCCCTTCAATATCAAATATAACTATACACTGAACAAACTTAAATGTGGTAAAAAAAATAAATAATTAGAATTCATTGTCACTCAGTAATGACCTTTGGAGAAATGCCTGACTTTAGTGATGTCTTTGTTTAGAAAACACTTGGAATCTAATTTTATTAGGAAAGCAAATAATACAAAACATCCCTTGTTTATAGCACAATTAACAAACTGTCTTGATTAATGTCTCCAGACAAGCAAATAATCTGTACCCTGAAGCCTAATTTTAATTTCACCAACAATAAATTTCAGAAGATTGCAAGTCACCTAATAATATGATAAATTAATAAGAATGCTTCATTTGAATACATAGTAAAATAGAAAGATGATGTGGGCTTTTCTGCCATTATTAAATTATATCTCCACCATTGTAGACACATATACCGATCTGTGAGAAGTACACACCGATACTCCTTATAACAGTCTTATACAACTGCTTTGTGGCCACACCCTCATTGACATGATCCAAATTTCCCACCTCCTCTCTCCAACTCATTTAGGAGATCGTTACTGGGTTTTCAAAGATAATAACGTGGAAGAAGGATATCCCCGAACCATCACAGACTTTGGATTGCCCCTAGGGGGTGTGGATGCTGCCTTCACATGGTCCCACAATGATAAGACCTATTTCTTTAAGGACAACCTTTTGTGGTGTTACAATGAACGTGAGCACAGGATGGATGACGGCTATCCTGTGGAGACTGCTATCTGGAAGGGGATACCCGCTGCTCTGGATGATGCTATGGGATGGTCAGACGGTAAGAGTCATCCACAATAATAATCTAGCATAAGTCATTTTACTGCAACCAAATGAGACATATATTTATCAAGGCCAAATGATAGCAGTTTACTAATGACAAAGTGAATGAAACAAGACTATATTATTAAACGGAAATCATATATGTCTCTCTAGTGTTGAAAGCAGCATGAATTTAGCTAATGTATGTGTGAAAAAATTAAATACATAAATAAAATTGTTTTTAACTCAACAAAGAAATTAATATTGTGCCTTCCAAGTGTTATACATGTTAAATCAACATATGATCAGCAAACTTTACTACTAGGAAATTAAAATTGCATACTGTTTTGTTTTTGCTTTTTTTTTTTACCTAACAAAGTGTGTTTTTGATGCACTTTAAGTCTTATTCTACAGAACATACTCTGCATAGCCTCTTTTACTGATGTCAACAATTAGAGCACATTGCATTATTCAGTACACTGAAATTATATTATATGATTTCAAGATATGACAATATGTGCAATTATTTTCATGAATTTGTACATATGCCATTTCAATTAAGAATGTAATTTTTTTTAGTCCCTCTTTAGTGTGCAGTCCTTCCCATAGTGACCATAAGGGGGTGCTCTTACAACAGGGATTATTTGATTGTAGGTTTATCAAAGGCATGATCTTCTAGTTCTCACGTTTAGTTCTTCTCTTAGTCAAGTTGAGTGTAGATTTTCTATTAACTGTGACTAATAAAAAAGTAGTTGAGGGTCTGACATCACCTTTTAATAATAATGAATATGTTCCCAGACATTATAATTTATTTTGTGTTAGCTCCATTGACATCCAGTCATGTTGGGAATAATATATATGGAACATTTGACACAAAACTTTTCAAAAGGTACATAAAAAAATCTTTAGATGAATATTTGACTAAAGCTATGAATATAAAAGTGTCACAAAGCATCTAAATGACTCAATTTTGTTATAATAATTGTCAACTCCCTCCTACTCATTCTTACTAATACTCAATAAAAGCACACTTAGGGGTATATTTACTAAACTGGGTGTTTAAAAAAGTGGAGTTGTTGCCTAGAGCAAACAGTCAGAGTATAGCTTTCATTTATCTAGTACATTCCACAAAATTACAGCTAGAATCTGATTGGTTGCTATAGGCAACATCTCCACTTTTTCAAACCCGCAGTTTAGTAAATATACCCCTTCGTCATCATCATCATTTATTTATATAGCGCCAACATATTCCGTAGCGCTTTACAATTGACCCAGGGCCATCTTAACAACATTATGGGCCCCCGGGCAAAGCAGTGCACCGAGGCCCCTAGATATAGATATAGATATAGATATATAGAGATAGAGATAGATAGATGTACTTGCTCAATGACCCTTGTAGGTTTTTTTTTGCAGGTTTTTTTCCTTTTGCAGGATTATTTATTCTCATTAAGAGCCGTGCCTATGGGGCCCCCTTGCCCGTGGGGCCCCCAGGCAGCTGCCCATCGTGCCCAATGGAAAAGATGGCCCTGAATTGACCTTAGTGTTGCCTGCTGACATAACTTTATAAAGCTACCAACTGAAATGGAAATTGCATTTATAATACCACATGTGTGACTCTTAAACCATATAATTGAGAAATTCTTTAGGAACTGTAAACATAATTAAAAGGTAAAACAAACAACAAAACCACACAATACGTATGTGCTTAAAAGTGTTCATAGCTCATGCATCATTGTATATTACATAATATTTAATCTATATTTTTTCCGTGTGCTAGAACAGTTATAGCTAATGTCTCTTTTTATCTTTTAGGTGCAACATATTTCTTCAGAGGAAAAGAATACTGGAAAGTGCTTGACAATAAAATGGAAGTTGAGCAAAACTACCCACAATCCACTGCACGGGACTGGCTGGTATGCAGTGATATACAATTTGATGTACCAAACTCAGAAAGCAGTCGGACTGGTGCTCATTCTAGTCAGGGTCAACAGGATGAGAGTAGGGCAGAGAACGGTTATGAGGTCTGCTCCTGTACATCTTCATCAGAGACTTTCTGTAGGGGCCTATCTACTGGCATTTCATTGATCCTGGTACACCTATTCACAGCAGCCTTGGTCATATTCTTATGATGCGCCTACCTAATGGACTTACCATTACACAAAGGACTTGGGGTCAACCAGTGGGATTGTACCAGTGCTGCACTGCACTACAGGCCAAACATTCCGAGAAGCTTGGAAGTGAGAGATACCAAATTCTCCATGAGAAATGAACTTTTTATGATAATGTTCTGAAAAGAGGTCCTCAGATTATTGAAAAATGAAAAGCATGAGTCAGAAAATAAATGAATAAACCCCAGTAATGAGCATATAAGCTTATTTTGGTGCCACCCACATTTTAAGAGTAACTGACAGGTCAGTTTCTATCAGAGCGTATCAAGTTCTGCAAATTCTGCCAAAGTCTATAAGAATTATTTCTATGAGTCTCCCTTAAGTCAAATTAGTGCAAATAGATATCTGCAGTAATAATGGAAGGAAAGAGCAATCCTGGTGCTGTTTTTATTATGGTCTTGCATCAATTTTGCTGATAAAAGACTTAAAGGGGAATTATCATCAATATATATATATATATATTTTAATATGTTATTTTAATATTAAAATAACTTAGCAATGTATTGTTTTGCTATAGGTCACTAATTTCCTGTTTATTGGGTTTTGTTACTTTTGGTGTCTGCAAACATCATAGCTGTTGCTGAATACATTTGTTTGCCAAAAAAAAGAGCTCTGTGTTGACCACAAAAGCAACATATATCTGATATCTGGTGAATTCTGCAGCCCATATGAATGTACCACAATCCTTCACAGAAAATAATTACAGACGTGTACATATCTTTCGAATGACATCTCACTCAGTAGTAGGATTCCACTAAGATGTGTATGATAATCAAAAGATTGATAGTTTCCCCTTTAAGTTTTTCACAAGTGTGGGGAATCAGTTTTGCACTGCTAGTGGCTGTGATACAGTCATGGCGGTCGTTGAACAGGCTTTGCCTTTCTGAAATGACTTAGTGAGTAATTGGAGCACTGCCACGTGAATTCTGTAATTCTGCTTCTGACAGTTGTACAATAAAGAGGCACTTCTTGTTTACACCATGAACGAGATAGGACTTATTGTCGTATGTTACCACAACATGTATAAATGCTACACACACATTGTAATCTTTCACAAACCAATCACAATTTTCAATTGTAAATTGTGTTAATTGTCTTGCGGTACTTTTATGAGAAACCAACCAGAAATGAACTGGATAGCATCTATAAAAGGTCATAAGTTTACTTCAGTGCAAATTATACCAACACACAATAATAATAATTCAGTTGCATAAAGATAAACGTCTTCCAGATCAAACAATCTAAATTATATATAATCTAGTTGTATCATTTTGATTAGATTTTATTGCATGTGTCCCACACACTGACAGATTTTTGTGCAATTCATTAAAAATCAGTGAAATTGATTACTATTAAAATATAATACGAGTGGGCACTTGTAAACCATGACTGCCATGTAAATGGTTGGTACTGATTGGTACTGAAAAAAAGTTCTGAAATACTAATTGTCCTTTACAACTTGTCTGAAACAAGTAATATGTTGGCTTTAGAATGTAACTGATACTTGTTCACTATGTTTCCATATATGACTTGTTCATCTGATTTTCAAATGTAGAAAAAAGGAAGCAAGAAGAGACTATAGTCCTAGATTTAATCCAAGAGGACTATAGTCCGACAGGAGACTATAATCCTAGATTTAATCCAAGAGGACTATAGTCCAAGAGAAGACTATAGTCCTAGATTTAATCCAAGAGGACTATAGTCCAACAGGAGACTATAATCCTAGATTTAATCCAAGAGGACTATAGTCCAAGAGAAGACTATAGTCCTAGATTTAATCCAAGAGGACTATAGTCCAAGAAGAGACTATAGTCCTACATTTAATCCAAGAGGACTATAGTCCAACAGGAGACTATAATTCTAGATTTAATCCAAGAGGACTATAGTCCAAGAGAAGACTATAGTCCTAGATTTAATCCAAGAGGACTATAGTCCAACAGGAGACTATAATCCTAGATTTAATCCAAGAGGACTATAGTCCAAGAGAAGACTATAGTCCTAGATTTAATCCAAGAGGACTATAGTCCAAGAAGAGACTATAGTCCTAGATTAAATCCAAGAGGACTATAGTCCAACAGGAGACTATAATCCTAGATTTAATCCAAGAGAACTATAGTCCAAAAGGAGACTACATAGTCCTAGATTTTTCTCAGAACGAAGGCTGGCTGCTACTAACTATCATAGAATCCACTATGCAACATTGTAAAATTGAATGACGTTCTGTTAATGGCCAGTGTGTGTCTTAGTCCAGTGAATAGGAGAATGAGAAGTTCAAATTGAAGTCTGATATATGAACAGGAAAGGTAGTATTAACCACTGAATATAAAAAAGGTTATAATAATTTTACTAAAGCCAACAGAAATCTATTTAAAGAAAACAGAAATTTTTTCTCGAACTAAAAAGAAGGCAAAAAACATCTTGAAAAAGCAATTAACAATACAATGTTAATAACACACCCTTATAATACCTTTGTACTTTTTATACATCTAAGAGAAAATAATTTGTCAGAACCAGGTAATGGGACAAATAATAAAAAAACACAGAACCAATGAAATTAATCTTTTTAATGTGCAAGTCCAAGGGGTATATTTACTAGAGATGAGCCGTTCGGATTCCTTGAAATCTAACGAAATCCGACATTGGATGTCAAAACGAGGTGAAACGTAATTTCTGTGATTTTTTTTTTTTTCAAAACTCTCACAAGTTTTGGATCACCATCTGTTGCATATAGCGCCTGCCCTTGTTCTCTTAAGTGCCATTTTAGAACAGACAGCGTGTAGGGAGGAGGATAGCTGTGGTGCTCTGCTCATAAAATAGCGCTCAGGGTGAACCAAGGACATAGGAAAGCGGTAGAATTCTGTGATTATTGTAAAGCAGTTCTGTAGAGAATAGTCAGCTACAATAATTTCCTCATTAATTGCTTATAATTTAAATAGACTTTACGCAGACTAGTGGCTTCTGGTTGTTGTTACTGCATTGCATATGTATAATAGTACTAGACGATATAAACAAACTGAGTTAGATAAAGTGCTTGGTTTATTAAACTATGTGCATGTCCTTTAACATATGGGTGAGTGGGTGGGTGGGCCGAAGGACAATTCCATCTTGCATTATTTTACATTTTGGCCTTGGTCTATCAGCTTGTGTAATAGTCAACAATTCAGGTGTCAATGATAGTATTAGGTCGACAATTCACATGGTGGACAGTATGATTAGATAGGCAATTCAAATGTTGACAGTATTATTATAGCGCTAGGGCTAGGGATACGGTTAAGGACAGGGATAGAGTCAGTGATAGGGACAGGGACAAGTATAGGGATAGGGACAGGTCTAGGCATAGGGGCAGTGATAATACTGTCTACATTTTAATTGTCAACCTAATAAATACCTAATACTATCTACATTTAAATTGTTGTCCTAATAATACTGTCGATGTGATTATATTGTTGACTTTATAACCCTGTCTATTCTGTTGCCCACCAATCATATTATGTCAGTCCTGTTGCTGTCAAACACATGTATATATCACACTGGGGTGGGTGTCCCCAACTACAATGCCATCTTGCATAATTTAACATTGTGCCCTTATTGTCTCATCATCTGTAAAATAATGTCTACTGATGCAGATGCTGTCCATCTAATGAGCTCTAATACTGCCACTGCTGTCCCCTTTCCAATGTATTTGCTGCTGACCTTTCCAATGTATTGCTGCTGACCTTCTCCAATGTATTGCTGCAGGTCAGACCATCTGCAATGTATTTGCTGCAGTGCAGACCCTCTGCAGTGTATTTGCTTTAGTGCTGACACTCTCCAATGTATTGCAGCTGACTCTCTCCAAAGTATTGCTGCTGTGCTGAGCCTCTCCAGTGTATTGCTGCTTACCCTCTCCAGTGTATTGCTGCTTACCCTCTCCAGTGTATTGCTGCTTACCCTCTCCAGTGTATTGCTACTGTGCTGATCCTCTCCAATGTATTGCTGCAGTGCTGAACCTCTCCAAAGTATTGATGCTGTGTTGACCCTCTACATTGTATTGATGTTGATCTTCTCCAATGTATTAATGCTGATTCTTTCCAATGTGTCACACATAATGCCTAACAAGTACCTACTTTGTGTGTCTTCTATATTCAAAGAAAATGTAATTAATGTAGACATCTTCAATGAGGGTGATGATTGGTTACCATTGCCCAGGATTCATTTGTTAACATCCCTATCTAATATCCAGTTGACTGTCACTAGAGTGTTTGGTTTGTTAACTTTTCTGTATGTCATTTTCAACATATATATATATATATATTTACATTCTTGCACCAAAATTCCATTTTTGGGGGGGATTTTTGTAACTCATTGCAATACCTAGCTGTTTTCATCATGTTACTAGTGCTGCCAACTGAGTGCTGGTTGGGTGACTAATATGCCAAATTCTGTCTCTTAATTTCTCAGAATATGGACTTTCAAATTTACCATCATCATCATCAACATTTATTTATATAGCGCCAGCAAATTCCGTAGTGCTTTACAATTGGGAACAAACATTAATAAGACAATACTGGGTAGTACATACAGACAGAGAGGTAAGAGAACCCTGCTCGCAAGCTTACAATCTATAGGACAATGGGAGTTTGAAACACAAGGGCATGTGCTACATCATATTGCACAATGGACCAGCTAGAATGCAAAGGTAAAAGTATTGACTGGGCTGTGTGTGTGGCAATGTTGGTCAGAGGGTTTTTGTTTTGCGTTAGCTGTGTAGAGGGTGGTAACAGGGTAATCTAGGGAGAGAAATTCAATTGCTTTGTCTTGCCAAGGCAGTTGTTTGGCAACCAAATCTGCATCAATGTGAGTTATACATGCTTACTTGTGTGAGGAGGCCAACTATTGCCCAATCTGAACTGTCTAGTTTACATATTACCTAGCCTAGCAGTTTCATCCTTTTAAAACTATACAAATGTGTAAAAATATTTTTGTATACTGTACATTTCATATTGATATACATGACATATGTTATACATAACATACTTATATACTTGCAAATATATATGAGTGATGAGTCCCCTTGTTTGATTCACAAGGGCAGAGTTACGCAAACAATAAAAAGCACTTATAGTAAAACAAGGTGTTTGAATGCTCGACTCTTGGCTTCAGGTGTATACTCTACCCAACGATAAGTGAAAATAAAAGTCTATCAATTTTGACAGCATTGACACAGACTATCCAGGAGATATAGTGATATGACCACATAGCAACTTCCAATTTAATTTTTGATGAGAAAAGTTAGCTTGGAGGAGCTTTTCAGCCAGATCTACCTTCCTCATACCATGAAGAGCACTCAAGTAAAAGTAGTAAAACAAGTTGTTTGAAAGCTCTACTCTTGGCTCCGGGTGAATACTCTACACAACGATAAGTGCATAGTACATAAATAGATGAAGTACAGGCCACCTTTGTCTATTTAGTTTTATCAATGTCTGTATTAACTGTATTAACTCTACCACTGTCCATTCCGTGAACACTGTTTCTGTAGCATAAGTGTCTATGAGGGACGCTCGTTTATTATTATTAATATTATTACCATTTATTTATATAACGCTACTAATTCCGCAGCGCTGTACAGAGAACTCACTCACATCACTCCCTGCCCCATTGGGGCTTACAGTCTAAATTCCCTAACACACACACAGACAGACAGAGACAGACATACACAGACAGACTAGGGTCAATTTGTTTGCAGCCAATTAACCTATCAGTATGTTTTTAGAGTGTGGGAGGAAACCAGAACACCCGGAGGAAACCCACGCAAACATGAGGAGAACATACAAACTCCTCACAGATAAGGCCATGATCGGGAATTGAACTCATGACCCCAGTGCTGTGAGGCAGAAGTGGTAACCACTTAGCCACCGTGCTCTGTTACGTTCTTTCTTGATTATGAAGTAGATTAAGGAGTAGAGAGGTATCATAAAAGTAATCCCCTTTTAATATGTCACGAGCCGCGGCTGTATGCCACATCCTGGCGTGAACTAGCAGCCGGGCGTGTGCTTTAGATTCTGTGCTCTGTTATTATCCTTGTGGCATAGATGTAGGAGGGTGTAGGGACATCCTCCAACACCAGGGGGAGCTCTTATATGATTTAAACTGGTTCACTTATATTTTTATACATGCTTCCTGGTTATGTTATTTCCTATGCTAGTTCTAGCTAGTAATTAATTAGCTGCCTCCTGAGGCTGATTCTCAGCCCTATCCTCCTCTGTCCTGATTGGCTCCTAGTACTATTTAAGGCAGTGAGATCAGAGCCTCACTGCCAGTTATAGCGTCCTGTTTACAGTTCTGCTGCCTGCTTGTTCTCTCTGTGCTTGGTGTTAAACCTGTGATAGACTTCCCGTGTATGACCCTCGCTTGTTCCTGGACCTTGAACCTACGCTTCTGACCCTGACCATTTGCCTGAACCGGATTCTGCTCCTCCACCAGTGCCCCTGACCTTTCACCTGTCCCTGAATTCCGAACCTGTGCTTGTGACCTCTGACCTTGGTTTGCTCTGAACATTATGCTGTTTGCTGCCGGCATCTACTCTGCCTGAACCCCACGCTGCTGTCCGCCAATCACTCCACTCCTGGGTTCTCCTTAGCTGGTATAAGATTCTCAACCCTCTGTCAGCCTGCGGCCAAGTCTGTCCCCACCACTAGGGGCTCCAGCGAACACCAGGCTTTCGGAGTAGACTCCGAGTTTTATTGTGCTGGCTAGGGAGTTCCTAACATAATGAAAGCACTTATGATCTCTAAAGTGAATTTTTGCAAGGCGGACAGATCATCTATTGTTTCGCCTAGTCTAGGGCTTGTATCTTTTAATAAACTGCCATGCATTTGTGCAATATATTTGTGTCACTGCTCTGTCACTAATTTTAGCCAGCCAGATCGCGGCAGTCTTAGGTCAAAATTAGTGAAAATTGTGACTGTTGTGAAGGAATCATTAGAAAATAGACGGGAAATTACTGGAAATAAATATTAATGCTATAAATAGTAATATAGGAGCAAAAACAGTTCAAAATTACATTATTTTACCTATTTCACCATTTTTAATGAAATCCAGATCCAAAACGAAAACCTTTCACGTTTGTTCTACAAAACGGGTAGCAAAGTTGAAATACAAACTTGGGTTAGATCCGGCACCGGTTTCGAAACCAAAACATGAGGGTCAGCTTACATATCTGATATTTACTAAGCTGCGGTTCTGAGGAACCGCCGATTCCCAGACATTTTTTCAAATGGAAATTTTATTAAAGACAAAGACCATCGGGTTTTGCCTTTAATAAAATTGCCATTTTAAGAAAATGACTGTAAAGTACTGAGAATCGACGGTTCGTTGAAACTGCCGCTTAGTAAATATAACCCCCAAGATTACTTCATTTGATTAGAGAAAAATAACCTTGCAATTCAAGGAACATGTGGGTCTGTATTTGTACAACAAGTCTGTTTTGTATATTCTTCTTGTCATGCCAACAATGATGTCATACTCCAATTATGTCATACCAACCACTTGCCATTATACAGCGCCCCCAAGCTCTTGTGAGATTTGGATCTCACATGAATGAGATTGTCATTAGGGTTGTGGGTGTGACTCCAAATTCTATATTTATTATATATTTATCCCTAAATATTTCCATTAGACATATATAAAGGGAAAATAAACAAACAGGGTTATAGTACCTTTAAAGATGCATTTCCTGTTAGTTATGCTGCATGTACAGAATATAAACAATGGGGAAAATGAGTCTGATGTGATTACTAGAAGGTGCATGGGTGGTGAAAGAGGTATTGCAAAAGTTGTTTTGTGTAAAATGGAAAACTGCAAAATGTCTAAATTTTTGAATACCAATGTAGACGGTGCTTTCCAGAAAAAGTGTTTACCCTGATCGGAAAGGGGTGTGGTTTGGATGCCTCAGGGTGTGGTTTGGATGTCTCAGGGTGCGGTTTGGATGTCTCAGGGTGTGGTTTGACATATTTTTCTAATTAGGAATGATGGTAGGTAAGAGAATGTGAGTGTTTAGAGGATAGGGTAGGGCTTATAGACAAAAATATGTTATACCGACAGTCTCCAGTGATGTAAATCCAGCCCTTTATTAAATGTACTTTATTCAATAAGATTTTTGGTGTTTCTAAATGGAAGCAACATTACAACCTATTACACTGGAAATACAAGCACAATTGGTTTTCTCTCTACCTATATTTCTACCTGTGAGTCTCTCTGTCTATCTATGTTGTGTCATTTTAATGTGTCATTCAGTACACACTGAAGAATTTTCTGACCGATTGTACCTACGAAGGTCCAATCGCTTGGGCGATTCGTGCGTACACACTAGACACGATTTACCTTCAGATCTGTGCTCTTCATCTGGTCCTCTAGTCATTTAGAGAATGAGAGCACAGTAATTATTCACTCATTTATTTCTGTCACACTGATTAAAACCGCATTGTTATAGTTATCCACATGTCATAACGAATTTCGTTAGCTTCTGTGACTCTGAAACTAAATATTCTGTCTCAGAACGAATGGACAAATTATTACATCTACTGCACTCTCTAAATTTATTCACCGGACATGTTCATTGCCGGCATTGGCTGAAAAGAGCATGACTCTAACTCTATGGAGATCGTGAACATGAGTGCATGCACACTGCAGGATCAGAAGGTGATTGGAACGAGATTATTAAACAGTACGACCTACCAAATGAAACGACAATCGGCCCTTTGGAAAAACTGCCGTTCATTATGTAAGTATACACACTAACACGATATCTGACTGGAAGGTTGTATATCAACTGATTGGGCCGATGATTAGTCATTTGAGATTTGTATGCTTGTTTTAATCTTTTTTTAAAGGAAGTAAAGTATATGTAGGTACATAATGTCTACACCTACTATTCCTAATTAATAGTTGCCTGGTACCAAAATTATGACATTTGAAAAAATAATATATTCAAGTAGATCTATCATCTGCAAAAAGTGTGATTAACTTAGAAATTGAGTTTGAATTTTAAATTTATTGTTTAATACTGGTTTTCATATGAACACATACATGTATTTTTTTTCGCTATACAGAGCACCTGATCAGCAGCCCTATCTTTAATTCATTAGCACATTAACTCATTAACTGAAAGTTATGCATCAGTTGTGCACTAAAAGACTGCCCAGCAGAATCTCCCTTTTGCTATGAATGTACAATATCTTTCAGCAGTTGGGGAAGAGCATTGCAGCTTAATCTAAAGATAAAAAAGATATTCATCATTCTATTCCCAGCCTGCTCCCTCCATCAATCCTCAGACCTGCCTTATTAGCATGAAAGGGCAGGGCATTTGGAGTTTAGGGCAGAGACAGCTCAGAAAGTAAATTATTATTGTACATTTACTTAGTTTATAAACTGCTAAACCATATTCAAGGTGACTGTTGTGTCATGAACCAATCATCATAATCATCATCATCATCAACATTTATTTATATAGTGGCAGAAAATTCCGTAGCGCTTTACAATTGGGAACAAACATTAATAAAACAATACTGGGTAATACAGACAGACAGAGAGGTAAGAGAACCCTGCTCGCAAGCTTGCAATCTATGGGATTTCCCTCTACAATCTGCCTCCATTGGGTAATTGGTATTGGGGGCTCAAGCTTCAGCTTTTAACTTATCATCCCCAGGCACCTGCACCACATCCAAAACATTATTATTCCCCAACTTCTACTAACTCTCCCTACATCCAACACCCAAACAGGCTCGATTTGTATGCTTACTCAGGGATGGTATACACTAGATTTTACAGATATGCAGTGCATGGACATGATTGTGCTTTTGTACCCAGATTGTATGGCAAACAAAGGTATTAATACCCCATCATATTTCAGATGCCAACTCCTGGCAACATTCTGCAGGTTGCAGACATTGATCATACAGGTATAGAATTCTCAATGCACTAGTGGGCACCAGGGCATAAATAAAGTTTTTCCTTCAAAGAATACATTTTTTCTGGAAACGAGTTTCATAATAAAACAATATGCACGAACAAACACATGATAGACTTCAATTCTATTTCATTTAACAGCAGCTGAAAACATTGGGCCTCATTTAGCGTTGCGCATATGTCAATTTTTTGCGTTTAGATAGATTTGCAGGCTGAGCAGAGGTGGGAAAGTGTAGACTGAGTAAAGTAAAGGCGGGTTCATGATAGTGTGAAATAATTAGACGTTGGTACATCCACAGATACGCCGCTATGAGGTGAATCTCTTGCAAGTACTGGAGGGCTGGTGCAAGCATACATGATGATGATGACCGCCAGCAAGACTATATAGCCACTTCTGATTGGCTCATTGCGTATTGACTGCTCCAGCTGATGATTCATTAGCGTTGAGGCTATATTATATCAATTCCTGATCCTATTCTTATTACTTATTTGTCATTTGGACTACTGCAGGAAATGAGATTCCCAGTGGATTTAAAGGGTATGCAATGGATGTGGAGTGCTTTGTAATTACATTTTATATGGACAATACAGCTTTTTAAATTTATTAATAACAATCAAAACTTTTTCTTGGGTTTATGACATTTCATTATATTACTGTATTGTGTCCAAATAGGTTAATGTGACATTAACATTTACTACTAACACTGACAAGCTGTATTTCTCTTCTATCGTTAGTATACACACTTTTATACTTGATGAACATCAGGTGCAAATACTGCTATTTTTTATTTAGATGTATAGAAACAAAAAACAGAATTTGACTGCAGATAAGAGCTGCTTGGCCCATCTAGTCTGCCCATTTATTTATTAACCTATGTTACCTTAAACCCTATTTGATCATTTATTCTTTATAAGGATATTCTTATGTCTATCCCAAGCATGTTGAAACTGCTCTACTCTATTAGCCTCTACCACCTCTGACTGGAGGCTATTCCACTTATTCACTACCCTATCTGTGAAATAGTTTTTCCTCAAATTTCCTCTGAACCTACTTCCCTCTAGTTTCAGTGCATGTCCTCGTGGTCTAGTACTTCTCTTCCTTTGAAGAATGTTTCCCTCCTGTACCTTGTTCAAACCTTTGAAATAATTGAAAGTTACAATCATGTCCCCCCTTTCTGTTCTCTGCTCCAAACTATACATATTAAGATCTTGGAGTCTTTCCGGGTAAGTTTTGTGCTGTAGGCCATGCACCATTTTAATTGCCATTCTTTGCACAGTCTCTAATGTATTTATATCCTTCTGGAGATATGGTCTCCAGAATTGAACACAGTATTCTAGATGTGGCCGTACCAATACAAAGGACCGGATTAGCCGGAGATCTAACTGGACTACAGCCCAGGGGCCTCGGGCATCTGTGGGGCCCGCTGGCATTCATCGGGTCGGGGGCGGGCTCCGACTGTCAGCTGGAGAATGGCAGACAGCTAACAGCAAATGTTATGCTGTTAGCTGCCTGCTGTCACTATAGTCCTTACTGAGAAGATCTCGTGAGAGTGAGTCTATGACTCATGGTCTCACTCTCTCACGAGATCTCCTCAGTAAGGAGCTTACTGCGCGCCGCGGATGGACAACAGTGACGGAAGAGCAGAAGGAGGTAAGCGCTCGGGGTGGGGGCTCATGGGGGGCTCATGTGGGGGGGCACAAGGGAGGGCCTCACAGTACCCTTAGCACGGGGGCCTCCATACAGTGGCATTATTACTTCTTTCTTTCTGCTACTAATTTCTCTCCATATGCAACCAAGCATCTGATTTGCCTTCCTCATTGCTTTAGTACATTGCTTACCTGTCTTTAAGTCATGTGAAATAGTGTGTCCTAGATCCCTTTCCTCTTCAGTATTTTCCATTATTTGTCATTAATACTATATTTAGCCTTTGGATATTTAAGACCCAAGTGCATGATTTTTCATTTTTTGGCATTAAACTGTAGTTGCCACTCTTGTGACCATTTTTCTAGTCTACCTAGATCCTCAACCATTTGTTTTACCCCTCTTGGTGTGTCTACTCTGTTGCATATCTTTGTGTCATCTGCAAAAAGACATACTCTCCCTTGAATACCATTTGCAATGTCTGTAATAAAGAAATTAAAAAGCACTGGTCCAAGTACAGATCCTTGGGTTACTCCACTGGTAACCTTTCCCTCCAGTGAATGCACTCAATTTACTATAACTATCTGTTTTTTATCCTGAAGACCAAGATCTTATCCATTCAACTATCTTAAAATCCAGTCCCAAGCTCTAAAGTTTATTTAACAGCCTGCGATGTGGGACAGTGTCTAAAGCCTTACTAAAATCTGGATAAGCTACATCTACGCCCCCCCCCCCTCCCTCCTTGATCTATTACTTTAGTCACCCAGTCAATAAGATTTGTTTGACATGATCTCCCCCAGTAAATCCATGCTGTTTGGGATCCTGTAAGTTACTGGATCTGAGATATTCTACAACTCTGTCTTTTAAGAGTGATTCCATCAATTTCCCTACTACTGATGTAAGGCTTACTGGTCTGTAGTTGCTTGCCTCTTCCTTGCTTCCACTTTTGTGCAGTGGGGCTACATTTGCTTTTTTCCAGTCCTCTGGAATTACTCCTGTAGCTAGTGACTGATTGAATATTCTGTTTGGGCAGCATGGTGGCTAAGTGGTTAGCACTTCTGCCTTACAGCACTGGGGTCATGAGTTCAATTCCTGACCATGGCCTTATCTGTGAGGAGTTTGTATGTTCTCCCCGTGTTTGCGTGGGTTTCCTCCGGATGCTCCGGTTTCCTCCAGACTCCAAAAACATACTAGAAGGTTAATTGGCTGCTAACAAATTGACCCTAGTCTGTGTATCTGTGTCTATGTTAGGGAATTTAGACTGTAAGCCCCAATGGAGCAGGGACTGATGTGAGTGAGTTCTCTGTACAGCACTGTGGAATTAGTGGCGCTATATAAATAAATGGTGATGATTATGATGTTAATGGTGTTACCAGCACCTCCTTAAGCTCTTTTAGTATCCTTGGATGTATCCCATCTGGCCCCATTGATTTATCCACTTTCAGTTTTGAGAGCTCTGTTAAGACTTTATCCTTTGTAAATGTACTTGTATCTTCCTCATTTTTATGAGTATACTTGCAACTTAACTGTGGCACCTTCCCCACTCTTTCTGTAGTGAACACTGAGCAAAAATAATTATTAAGATGGTCTTAGTCTTATTATTTCTCCTTTTGTTTTTCTCCTTTCACTTATATACCTAAAATAAGTTTTGCCCCCTTTACCTACTGGGTGGGCCATTTTCTCTTCCGATTGTGCCTTTGCACATCTGATTAACTTCTTATCCTCCTTCTGTCTAGCAAGATACACCTCTTTGTCTTCAATATTCTGAGTCTGCTTATATTTCCTGAAGGCCATCTTCTTTTGCAAACCACACTGACTTCCTTTTCCTTGTACTTTTCTTAATCCTTTTGATACAAAGGTCTGTTGCTTTAAGTATTGCACTTGTTAATTTTTCCCACCTCTCCTGCACTGCTTTTAAGTTTTTCCACTCTACCAAAGTATCTTTTACACATTTTTCCATCTCTACAAAGTCAGCCTTCCTAACATCTAACACCTTTGTGTTTGTGTGGTATGAGTTGGTCTCTGTTTTATACTAAACCATACTGCTTGATGGTCACTGGATCCTAGGTTCTCACGCACAGTTACATCAGATATTCTGTCACCATTTGTAAGAATTAAATCTAATATTGCATCCCTGCAAGGAGTTCAGAATGTCCCTACTTCTAGTGGAACTTGCAAAAGACCCCTCCCAGGTCACATCAGATAGATTAAAATCTCCCATGATTATTACCTTTCCTTTTAATGCCATTTTATTGATGTGCTGCAATAAGTTCCTGTCCAGTTCCTTTTCATGACCTGGTGGTCTATAGAGCACCCCCATACAAAGAACTGCCTTATCCCCCATTTCTATAATCACCCAAAGGGCCTCAGTTTTTTCTTTAATACTTTCTATTAAAGTAGTATTTATGCATTTTTTTACATAAATTGCTACCCCTCCTCCGATTTTTCCCACTCTGTCCTTCCAAAATAAAGTATATCCCAGTACAGCTATGTCCCAGTCATGATATTTATTGCACCATGACTCTGTAATAGCCACAATATCCAGATCATCCCTTGTCATTAAAGCAATTAGTTCTGGAATTGTATTTTCTAAGCTTCTAGCATTAGCACACATAGCTCTAAGAGTTTTGTTTGTGCATTTTCTGTTCCTAACTTCTATATTTATCTCTCTCTCTTTGTTTATTTTGTTTTGATCTGCATTGTCTTCTGTTGCTGTGGATATGTTTCCTCTGCTATTAGCCTGCAGAAACGATACCTATTGGTTGGGGAAGAAGATTGTTTTATTCCTGTTTAGTTCACTGCCCCCCTCTGTTAGTTTAAATAGTTCCTTATGAAACTTCCAAACTGCTCACTTATGTAACCCCCTGTCACTGTGTGTTGTGTGGTGAGCAAAGGGTACACAGTGCACCTCCATCTCAAGCCCTGGCTAGCTGATGGGCATGGGTGTAAATGATCAGGGGGTCCCTGCACATGCAGGTGTTTCTTTGTAGTTAGTGGGACACAGGGGATGTCACTTTGTGATGCAGTGTAATAGAAGTCACAATAATTTGGGCGCCAGACCATCTCTATGATAAATTGAACTCTTTATTTACACTCCTCTTCCTCCAGCACAATAATCATAATGGTTGCAGCAATAAAGAAAAATATATACATCTCCTTACTCTCTCCAGCACAGTTCTTAATGTTATCCAGATGTTATATAACCTAACTCACATGTCTCTTACACTCCACTGCAGATCACCCTCCTCTGCAGGGGCACTCACATGGATGCTAACAGGCAGGCAGCTTCTCCTCCATGCAGCTCTGACACACTCTGTGTACCTCTCAACTGCAGCTCACCCCTCCTCTGCGGGATGATGTCTCCTGTCGGCTCTGACACTTCACTCTGTGTACTCCCAGCCTCAGGCTATGACAATACAGCTACCATGCCTCTTGTTGCAACCCTCCTCCAGGGTCTCTTCCATGCAAAGTGTCCCCCTCTCTTTTGGGTTCTCTATAGTGACATGGAGTTCTCCCCATCATCCAGGGCACACATTCCTTGCCCTATGCACAGTCACCGCGCTCAGACTTCCAGGCAATGCTGGGGGATCCTGGAGCTTCCACCCCACACTCCCAGGTCCCCAGCTACCATCTCTCCTCTCCTGTGTCTTCTCTCCTGTGTCTCCTCTCTCTCTCTACTCCTGTGTCTCTCTTCTCTATCCCCCCTTAATGACAGCCCCTCCTTCCTTTCACTCAGTCTCGAAGGCTGGGCTGGGTTATCACTATGGTAACCAGTTTATGTAACTTTTTATAAACTTCTAGCTTACCCTCTAGGTGACCCCTCCTGTATTCACTGAAGTGCAGGGTTTTACTAGAACACCACTAGGGGGTGTTACACTTAGTATTCTGGTTCCCCTTGAACATGGGTGCAGGCAGTCACTTTGTATAGGCCCCTATTTGACAGATGACATGAATGTGGTCCATTAATCCAAATATCTTCTCATTGCACCACTTCTTTAGCCATACATTGAAGTTTCTAATGCAATGACTTCTGTCTTCACCTCTGTGTACTGGCAATACTGCTGATAAAGTTACAATGGTTACCACCTGCTTTAGAGCAGTCCCTAACTTTCTAAATTCATCTTTCACTGCCATGACTTCAGCATTACCCAGGTCGTTTGTCCCTAGGTGGACAATGACATCCACCTCCCCATCTTTTCTTGCTGCTTTCACAATTCTTAACATGCGCTCTTTATCCCTTGGAGCTGTGGCTCCAGGTAAGCATCTTACTTGTTTCTCTACATCAGTAGCTTTTCTCAGATGTATGCCTCTTATGATGGAATCCCCCAATAGAAGTGTAGTACTTTTTGGAGATTTTATTTTGCTCTTCCTATAGCTAGTAGAAGTCCCCACATGTTGTGTATTTCCTATATTATTTGTATATTCCAGCCCTGCAAGAGCAGCATTTTGAGATACTTAACATACACACATAAGTAAAAAAAAAAATAATACATCTTTTTCATCCTACACAAATGCGACCCTATAACTGAGTTCCGCTCTCTCTTAATGACAGTTCCCTTCTAATTAGGTAAGTGCAATGATGACAAGTGATCCATGTTCACTTATGTGTAAAATATTCCTGCCCAGTATATGGATATGATTTTATATTTTTGTTCCTGTTTTGGAATACACAGATATTTAATTGAGTGGCCTGCTTTGACTAACTATGAGATTATTGTAGTGATGCCAATCAGTATTAAAATATTTTGAGTGCTGAGGTACAATGAAAGGAATAATTGAATGAGCTGAACACAATTGTTAAAACATTCTCTGAGAAACATAACTGCCAGTGCCAACCCAGAATTGTTTCAAGCTTGCAGCTATTACAGCTGTTGCTGTTCACTGGTGCTAAACACAGTCCTTTCATGTGGAACTAGTGAAGGACAATTATACTTACAAATCCAGGACAGCTAATTTACAGAGTGCACTGGAGGCCCACAGCAAATGCTTTGGTCTTGTACCGATGCACCTGAATAGTCCGCCAAATGTACTTGAAGGTGCACATCTACTCGCTGCTCTAGAAATGTATCTATGTTTGCGGGAAGACAGGAAAATCTCTTACACTTGAACTGTGCAAAAGTTTAAACGTCAAATCAACGTTCAACATCCTACCCCTTTAGTACCATCCCATTCAATTGTTTATTTCTTAAAGAACTTCTCAATTTAACCTTATTTATAGCTTAAATTAATTATGAGACTGTGTTTGAGGCTTTTGTGCGTTTGAAACTTTTCTTACATTGGGCAAACTAAGTCTAGAAATGCACTTTAATAACAAGTGCAACAGGGAGTTCCATTAAAAGTATAGGACAAAGTATAACCTCCACCAGTTCCAAAAAAACACTTACAAAATGCAAGTTTTTTGTGGAGTGGAAATGGCCGTGTTCCCTTCCCCACAGCAAGGAACATCCCTAAAAATTCATACTCTCTACCCCTTTATATGATTTTAATAATCTTGATCTGCAATGTGAAGTCAAGTTTGTGCACTGCTTCCCAATACAAGGTGCACCTTCATTCCCTCCTACTCCCCCATCAGCTGCTGCAAATGTCTGCCATCTTGGTCTGATACCCATGCGCGTTCCTTGAAATCTAGGAGCATATACTCAAAATAAAGCACACAGCGCAAACAATTGGTATTTTGAGCTATGCCTCCGACATTTTCCACTTTATAAATAACCTCCGGTGTTTTTAACATTGATGACTTTTTTTTTTCGTTCTACTCAGTTACCAATGAGAAATCTGCTGCTTGATAGGAAATTGGAAATAGATCATCAACTTTCTTTCCATGTCACATAAAAATAGCAGCCTCCAAAGAACTATAGGACACCTTCAACTGCAATTATCCCAGTAAAAGTGTATTTCATGACATCAGAGGCTAACAAACATTCTCAACACGCTCAGTTGTAATTTGCAAGTGTCTAATTAGAAGTATAGTTGTGTATATTAACCAGCCAGAAATCCCCAGTGCACAAACACCATTTGGGTCACTCTACAGCTGTGACTTCTTGGAAAACTGACATAACCACAAAGGTATCATTGTGACCTCCCAAAGGGGAAGCTGCAGGGGTTGACATGCAGGGGAATACATACAAAAACTCCTCCAGGAGTCAATTACTTGCTAGCAGAAAGCGCTTGAATAAAACTTACAATAGAAATACAGGAACAGATCTTAGTTACATAATTCGCATAAAGTATTCATAAGCCAACTACTATATATAACAAGTATTTGGAAAGTGGGAATGTTCCATATCTTGCAAGGCTGCATTTGCAGCGCTGGCTCAGCATCGACACCCATTACACACACACACACACACAAAAAGAAAAGAAATATCCTTGTCCCTTCTATCCAGTGACAAAGTTCCTGTAAAATGCAGAAGGGGTGCAGTGTAAGACTGATTACCTACCCACTGCAGCCATTATACTAGCAGACCATTGACTGACAGCATGAGTGGAGGTACCAGGAGAAAGAGGTAATATCATCACCTCCATGTAACTTCTCAACTTACCTTATCAATCAATGCTTGTCCAATGCAATGCCTGCTTGAGGAAATTCAGTTTATTGGTGTCGCACAGAACTCCTTCATGCAATCAATGTGGTCGGCGCCTGGGGCTGGGCAACGGGGGCACTGTTGTGGGTGGGAAACAAGGTTAGAACCTTTTCTCCCAATGTCTCTTGCCTCTAGCATGGAAACCACTTGAAGAAACGAGCATGCTTAAATTTGAATTGAGTATACCTGGTTTGTGGCAGATTTTCCTCTTTTTTCCTAAAAAAATGTTGAGTTATTTATAAGGTAGGTCATTTTTGGATGCAGTTGGCAGGGCCGGATTTACCACTAGCCAACCTAGTCACCTGCCTAGGGCCTAGCGGTTCTCAGGGGCCCAGATTGGGTTGGGACAAGAAAGAAAAAAAATAATTGAACCTGAATTTCTTCTCTGGGCTGTGTTTCTGGAATTTGAACACTGGGGGTCAATTCAGGAGAACCCCTGCCCCATACCAGACCTGATTCGCCTCGAAAGGACACTCTAACAATATAAAAATGTAGTAAATGCCCTTTGGGTGTGATATTTATTTAATACAGGCTGGATAAACTTTTAGGTATCACTCACTGAAATAAGAAAGATGTAGATGGATTGTTCCACCATAAATTAATTGTACAAAATAGCTTACTGTCTATACTCCATCACACTACATATTCCTGAGCAGAAGACATAAGTATTTCTTTATAACCCCCTAGGAATTATATAAAAAATATACAGTTTTAGCAAATAATAAATACATTAAAAACCAAGTTTTAAGACACTCATAAGTTATTAATTACATTGCACCACACACTCTATAACTATAAAAAGTCATCCTTTTTGCTAATAGTAAACCTATGTATACGTGGCCAACGATGTCGGTGCACATCAGAAGATAATGAATTATTTATAAAACATTGGAAGTTAAACGTTGGTAGAAACCACTGTTCCTGGATGGGATGCAGTTGTAATAGAACAGTCACTTATGCATACTTGCCAACATGGGCAAGATGATTCCTGGGAGGTCCAAGGTGCAGGTGGGTATGTGGGGGCGGGGCTCAAATAATCACATCATTAGTCCCGCCCCCAAAATGGACATCACTACTCTGGACCAATAAAAACAGGGGGAGGAGCCACAATAATGCGTTCATGATGTCACTAGGCTCCGCCCCTCTGTTTTATTTACACAGCCGGCCAGGATCAGGGAGAATTGTGTGCCCAGAAATTCGGGAGTCTCCCGGACATTCCGGGAGAGTAGGCAACTATGCACATATGACTATGAACTCTCAGTTTGCCAGATATTCAGGCAAGTGATGACATTAATTGAAGATAATGTGAATGCTGCATAATTTTGTTAACTTGCTAGATGATTTACTCTGTTACTCAGTCCCTTCAATAATAAGGTGAACTTGTGTGATCCTGAGTTAAATATACAATATACTGGCAGGTTTATATATACATGTTGCAGTATTTAATTAAAAACTGGCAATTTAACTGACTGTACATACACTGCTCCTCATCCTCTTGATGTGACATCACAAACTTTATACCACTTTGACATTAGTTATTGATTTTATCACTGTCCTTTCTGTACTTCCATCAGTATGGTAAGTAAGCACTGTTCACAACTATATGTATCCTTATACACAGTACAAAGCTTCTCTGTCCTCGCTGAAACTGCTCATCTTCATTCCCCTCTTATAAACTGACATCTGACAACAACTGAGCTTTGCATACTCAATAACTGTCCTGGCTCAGCCATCTCCATCTTCCTCTTCCCCGCCCCAAAGAATGTTGGGAGTTGTAGTTCTTCCGTGCCCAGTGGCACCTGCGAAAGTCACAGCGCTGCTGCCGGGTTGCACAAGTTATGTAAACTTTCTATACAAACTGATCAATCTATGGACTATAAATACTAAGCAATGAATGTGTCTACAAGCACCCCAGAGGTGAAAACACTGTGGGCTAGATTTACTAAGCTGCGGGTTTGAAAAAGTGGGGATGTTGCCTATAGCAACCAATCAGATTCTAGCTGTCATTTTGTAGAAGGTACTAAATAAATGAAAGCTAGAATCTGATTGGTTGCTATAGGCAACATCCCCACTTTTTCAAACCCGCAGCTTAGTAAATCTAGCCCTATGCCACTAATTATTTGCACTGGCTAACCTGGGACACAGAGTCTAAAGGAAATCCTGGAATTTATCAGGGACTCCTGCAAGGGAGTGATAGAGTTTGCTACAAGGAACTCACAGGTCATGGCCCCAAATTAGTTTTGCTAGAGATGGGAGAATAGTGAGATTCAGGCCAATGTCAGGGCTGGCAGTCCAAGTACAAATCACTCCAAGGAGCAGATATCTCACAGCCACAAGCAGAGGTTTGTTAGAGTTTGCTAGAGTAGGTGTAGGTGTGTTGCAGTGAACAATAGAAAGAGCTGTTTATCAGTCAAAATACATTAAACAAATACTAAGAAAAATGTTCTTGTCATACAACAACAAAGCATAAGTGTGGAACTGGCCACGTTACTTTTATAAGGCTATGGTAATGTGATGGTGGCTATTGAATTGTGATTGTCATCAGTGATTGCATCCTGAGAGCTAACACATGCAAAGTCTGTAACACAACATAAACAGTGAGGTGGGGGGAGGTGGACTAAAATTGCAAAGCAGTGTCTGTTACCCAACCAAAGAAAACAATATTGCTCAATGGAAGGTCTGGCATTGCTAGTCATTCTAAAGTCCACAGATACCATGTTGTATTAGCAAACGTGTATATGTATATTTTGATACTAATATGTTTAGTGAAAGCCACTTGGATGCATACTGTAGCCAGCTACATCAGATATTGTATATTAGTGTGTTTCTATCACATTACAGACTATTTAAAGAAAGCTTAATAGAGCTGTGAGGAAGCTTGGGGATAAATTTCATTTGTGTGTCAAATGTTATGTCAAGTTGTACTTGTGAAACGTGTACACAAAACCCTGAGATAATTGTTTCTCATCACAATCAAAACTGCAAGGACACAACTTGAGAGAAATGAAAAGCTCTGATTTAAAACCTTACATAAGCTCATAGGTTGCGTCTAGTCAGTTATTTTATTTCTCTTTTAAAAAATGCAGTAATTTATTTTTTACCTCTTTGCATTCCAGAACCGTGAAAATTCATTATTAATACCTGTATCTGGAGTGTTCTAAAAAGTAAACATAGGTATTGATGAAAGTCAAAAAGCTGCAGATATGCTCCAAAAACAAGTTCCATCTGGAGGTACCTATTATTTAGAGTTCCTCATCAGGGGGGAGGATGACTTTTGAATGAATTGACACTTTTAAGCCAATAAATCCCTATCACTTATTTGTAAATTTATGTATACATTTAAAATATTTTTCAAAAATCTTTCAACTTCATATAAATATATATTTGTCCTAATAAGTATAGGATAGTGTACCTACAGCTGTAAAATAACTAAGATGTGATGTAACCTGTAGTGTAGATTATAAGGATAATATAAGTCACACAATAGTTCCGTGACAGACTTTATACAGGTCAATGAACTCTTCTATGATTTCTAATATTCCTATAATATAGGCAGAAGATCATAATTTACCCTTATAAGAGTAACATATATTTCAAAGTACTTGTAATACAAAGTTTTTCAATAGGATTTGAAAGAAAAGTAAGAAGGAATACAATTTAGTTTTTATACTGACTGTACTAACAAGTAGCCCCTTTTGCGCTTGCCTGATTCTGAGCTATTTGTGGCGCTATTGTGTTTTTGATGTAAAATAGTCTATTGCTTTTAAGAACAGAGTACACTGTAGGAAGGAAATAATTTGTAATTATCACGCTACTAGGGTGTTATATCATACTTGCCATTTCCCATTCCGGGAGAGGGGGCGTGACTGGAGGGCCACGACGGGAATTACGGTTTCGTGGGGGGCGGGGCCAAAATGACGCTATTGGCCTCGTCCCGCCCCCCATGAAACCGTAATTCCGGTCGTGGGAAAATGGCGTGAATCACTGAGAAACGCGTCAAATGACGCGATTCTCAGTGAAATCCGGGATGCGGGAGAAATGGCAGCTCGCCCGGTAGCCCGGGAGACTGACCCGAATTTCGGGAGTCTCTCGGACTTTCCAGGACAGTTGGCAAGTAAGTGTTATATGTATAAAGCAGGTAGTGCACGAAACTTACAGGGCAGCACGGTGGTACAGTGGTTAGCATTGCTGGCTCACAGCACTGTGGTCATGGGTTCAGAGACTGCTGTGAATTATTATATTTTCTCTACAGTGCTGCTTAATATGGTTGCTGCTATATAAACAATAATAATAATTTACAGTTTCCTGTTCCCACTGCACCTTGGCACAGGAGCAATATGCTATTTGGAGAGATTTATAAAAACTGATGGGTGTTTATAACCATTAATTTCCTGCTCTATATTTGCACTTGTTTTCTGTGCAAAAATTTTATAAATGCATCCATGTCTGCTTCTGAATTATATTCAGCAAAATTTACAAATGGCAGTGAAAACAAAACACACTTGCATAGGAGGACTATCTCAGAAGCTGTGTATTAAAGGGTTTACCATGCAAGAAAAGTTTATATTTAGTAAGTTCTTTTAATACAATTCACTGACCAAGTTATTTGGCACAGATTTGTTTAATATAAATCACAAGAATCAAAGAGTTCTGCGACTATATACAGAAATGTGACCACAGGTCACCGAAATCCAAGATGAATTCCTTTCCTTTATATATCACAGAAGGGGGTACAATATTTCATATAATACACAGGTTCCGACTGGGAAGACACCCCAGTTGTTTGTGCAATACACTTGTTTTGTCCTTAGTGTCTATAATGCATTTCACCACTGAACACTTTCAAAATGAGTCATGTTACACAAATGGCATCAACATACCAAATATAAGGTTATGTCTTAAAAAACTTCATTCATATACTACAATTATTTGTGCATTCATGATAAACATGATAACACTTAAATTAATAAATGTTCATACTGATGTTGCATTTATTTTCCTTATGTACCTTCCCTAGAGACAACATGCAGTGCTTTTTAACCACATTTGCCGTTATGACACCGCAAAACAGCATCTAAATGCATAGATGTCTGTGACTGTCCATAGCTGTGTGTACATGGCGGATAATACAGATTGAGCAAATCTGATGGACCGACCAGGTTGAAGAGATAGGTGTACTTTGCTGTTTTGCTGAAGAAAAGATGTACATAAATATACAGAAATTATATTTATTTTTACAGAACAAGACAAGATAAGACAGAAGCAGTGGCTTTTCTGATTATTTAAAGGTATCCCTGGCTTCAGGGGCAGATCTAGAGAACAAATGGCAGGGGGAACCATAGTACAATTATATTGCTTCCAATGGACCAATTACCAATGTGTATAATGATAGTTATATCATTATATCAAGGGTAGATCAAAGAGTCTGGTGCAGGCAGGAGAAAAGCAAAGAGGCTGGTGCAGGCAAGAGAAGAGCAGAGAGGCTGGCGCAGGCAAGAAAAGAACAGAGAGGCTGGCGCAGGCAGGAGAAGAGCAGAGAGGCTGGCGCAGGTAGAAGAGCAGAGAGATTGGCTTCAGCAGGAGAAGAGCAGAGAGGCTGGTGTAGGCAGGAGAAGAGCAGAGAGGCTGACGCAGGTAGAAGAAGAGCAGAGAGGCTGGCACTGGCAGGAGAAGAGCAGAGAGGCTGGCGCAGGCAGGAGAAGAGCAGAGATGCTGGCGCAGGTAGAAGAAGAGCAGAGAGGCTGGCGCAGGCAGGAGAAGAGCAGAGAGGCTGGCACATGCAAAGGAAACTACTAAAACATGATGGAATCACTTGGTAGAGTTGATGATACCTGCCAGTAGTTGGCGCTACTGAGTACTGAGGCGCGGAGTCTAGCACACCCCTGGTTTTCACCAGGAACCCCCTCAAGGATGTATGGACTTTGCTGCAAGGGACACGCAGGTTGCGGCCCTCAGTATCAGTCAGCTGGCGAGGTAACAATTGAGGCAGTGGTGACCGGCCACCAGGATGCAGGATGGAAGAGTAGTCAACAAGCCGGGTCAAAACCAGAGGAACGGATATAGCCAAATCAGAAGCAGGAGAATGGTCAGGAAGCCGGGTCAATACCAAATATCACTCTAAGCCAGAATCAGGAACTAAAGGAGAAGTCAGGAGCAAGTCTGGGTCAGAATCCAATAAACAGCAACACAGGAACAAACGCTGGAGCAAGGCTGAAGACCAAATACTCTGGCAAGCACATGGCCTCAGTGAGCTCCTTAAATAGAGGGAAGAGATCCCTGATAGGTGCTTGAAATCGGCGGGAAAACCGCAACCAATCGCTAACAAGTCGCAGGCGACGGAGCGTGGAATCTTGCGCATGCGTACCGATAGCAAACGTAAACAGCGTCATGTTGCTAAGTAACGGTTGCCAAGCTCGGCGTATGCATGCGAACAGAACGGCAAGCATCTCTAGGTAGCGGGAAGCCGATTCAGCAAGGAAACAGGCGTCCGTTTAGAGACAGAAACAGGATGGCGCCTGACACAGGTGATGGCTGCACTTTATTACAAGCTTATTTGTATTGCCTCTACAGGATGGTATAATGATCACAGGCCACAGTAGATAATAACATATCATCAGCATCCTAAATCAGCACCTTATGCTGTAAATTTTAATTTTCTAGGTGATACAGTGCAGAGTATTGGATCATTCCTGGTCCCTGGTTCCTGTCAGTGTATGTTCCTTGATCCTATTATTTTTGGACTTCCTGTTCCGCTCTTTATTCCTGACCAGTCTTCTGCTTCGCGATTCTGGTTCCGTTGGATTCCTGGCTTGACCTGGGCTCTCCCTGACTATTCTTCAGTTCCTCGATTCTGGTCCTATTTGGATTCCTGGCTTATCCTTGGCAACCTCGACTATAATTTTGCCTCACGTTCGTTTGGATCTCCTTGTACCAACCCGTCGCATGCACTATATCTGTGACTCCAGCTACTGTACCTCGCTAGAGACAGGCTCTGAGGGCCACGACCTGAACTTCCCATGCAGCTAAGACCAAACCTCCCTGTTAGACTCTGTGCATCTTTACTCAGTAACGTCGACTGCTAACAGGAGTACGTCTACATTTTCCTCTGTGAGTAGAAAGAGCAAAGTAGTGTGCAGCAGAGCAGAGGACAAAATGGGAGCAGGTCGGCCCGCTTTAGGTGATTGAAAGGAACAGGAGGAGCGGCAACTCTCACTAGAATCTTCGGGAGGCCTTTGAACCTTTTGCTATGGGGCCAAAAGTTTCTATTTACATCCTACTTGCCAACATTAAATAATTTTCTTCTGGGAGCTGCAAGGGGGAGGTGGCCATGCAGGGCGGGGCTTCGAAATTTGCGTCATTTTAGCCCCACCCCCGAGATGTAATGACGCAAATGGCATCATTTTACAGCGGGGGCGGGGCCAAACACCGCGATTCCCGGTGAATCACGGCGTTTGAACCGAATTCTGCCCACTTCACTAGGAGGGGGCAGATCAGGGAGATTGCCATACTCTCCCGGGAGTCCGGGAGACTCTCGCGAAATGCGGGAGTCTCCCAGACATTCCGGGAGAGTTGGCAAGTATGATTTACATCCCTGTGTAATGAATGAATTCATTTGTTACACCTCACTTTCATCTATTCCAGTTAAGCAGAATAACTAATAGCATTATGGTGTGAAAGTTTATTTTTTATGATCTACACTAGATTTGTTTTAAATAATTTTTCAGTTTTTATACATATTTTTTGTTGTTCTTCCAGTCTTCTGACTGAGAAAACAGATTTCACTTGATTGAAGCAAGAAAATTACTCATCAATGATGAGTGGTCTACTTGTCTTTTTTGCACAATTTATATTGTTTTTTGCAGTACACACTATATTTTGTTCTTTCTATTTTGCTCTGTAACTGCACCAAGCGAATATTGTAAAATCTCTGCATGTGCATATGCATCAATTGAGATTAACTAATATTTAGTCCACTAAACCATTTCTGTAAGCAGAATTTTTTGTTGCAGAATTGGGGTTTCAGCAATTTATAGAAAGTAAAATGCGCTAAAACAATAACACTAAAAGAAAAACAACATTTTATTATATATCTTAAAATATAGAATAATCACTAGGTAAAAGAGTGTAAAAATGAGTATAGTATCAGTTTAATAGCTAAAAGGTACATCAAAAGTTTGCAAACTTCAATGAGTTCTCATCAGAAGTGCTTATCCCACAGTCTTAGCAATATTGATTCTGAGGTTACAACACATGCATTTCCAAATAAATATTATTATCAGAGTTCATAGGAGAAGTCTCCTAGAAATCTCTCCCTTATCTTATCTTAATTAACCCTTATAGTGAGACTATCTCCACTCAACAGGACTTAAAATGCTAAGAAAACCATAGACTCTATTAGCAAATTAGGAAGCACAGTGGCTTAGTGGTTAGCATTTCATCCTCACAGCACTTGGTTCATGAGATCGAATCCCGACCGTGGCCTTATCTGTGTGGAGTTTGTATGTTTTCTCTGTGTTTGCGTGGGTTTCCTCCGGGTGCTCTGGTTTCCTCCCACTTTCCCAAAAAAACATACTAGTAGGTTAATTGGCTGCTATTAAAAATTGACCTTAGACTCTCTTGGTCTGTTTGTGTATGTAAGGGAATTTAGACTGTAAGTTCCAATGGGACAGGGACTGATGTGAGTTCTCTGTACAGTGCTTTGGACTTAGTGGTGCTATATAAATAGCCGATGATGAATTGTAAGTGCAAATATTACTTACTCAGCAGCTGTCTTTGGGTATGTGCAAATATCCATACAAGAGACCCATACTGGCTATATGACAGAGTACCAGCTGCTCCTGTGTGGTAAGCTGCAATAATGTACTTTTAAAAATCAGAGCACAATGTGTTTTATGGAAAATCCTCCGAACGATAGTAGTCTTCAAATACTATGGATAAGCACACTCTCTAGTAATGCGGTTTCTTCAGAGGACATCCATTCAATTTTTCCTGGATATATTTAAATCCCCATCAACCAATCAAATTGCACTAAAAAAGTCATTGGATAGATAATCTAACCATACATGAAAAGAAATTCAATGGAAGGATTATGTCAGTTAAAAGCATTATTATTAAGGGTTGGTGAGTTATTTATTCAAAATTCTATCTTCTTAATGCTTATCTCCAACTTTTTAATAACAATTAAGTTTTATTGTCGTCTTCCTGCTATCTCTATTCCATCATTACAGGCAGAACTGAAATTATTATTAGACACTTGGTATTATTTTATGTTTTTGTATGTTACTTACCCTGTGTAACAATTGTACACTTTGATGATGGACCTCAGTGGCTGGTAGCCACAGAAGAGATCTTCTTTAACAGCAAGACTGGCACACTACAATATAGAGAAATAGTGAGAGGTGTTCAGCTTCCTGAGGAATGATAGAGAGAACAAACAGCACCTGGTCTTCTGATAGAACACTACAGAGTAAAATCAAGATCACAGTCCAGTAGGGAGTATGCTCCAATAACTTGCAATCACTAGTATAACATAGAAATGTACAAGGACCAATATGTATTGTAGTCAGGTCCTTCTGTACTTTGGAAATCTGTAGTCAGGATAAGGAGGAAATGTCTGGGAGAGAAGTTGCAGGCAAGATCAAAGTCACGGTTCTTGTATACTGAGATTTATTAAATATACAGTTTGACACAACAGGGGTTAATTTGCCATTTTCAGAATGTAAAAACAAGAGGAAAAGGCAAAGTCTGGAGTTAAGCGACAGCCATAGATCTGATACACTGAACCAGAAGAACATAAGAGACACTAGTGCAAAGGAAAACACACAATAATCTGGCAATCCAGCGACCGTGTCGCCAGGTTAATACAGCAGCCAGGCGACATTTATGAAGTAATAGGTGATCGTTTAACAGTCTCCATATTCTCATCTGCTGTTTATTTGATATGTAAATGTAAGTGACCAGCAATGCTGGCTGCCACCTGTAGCTGGAATCTGCCACCCTCGTTTCTCTTGCACCTGAGTTTATCTGCTAATTCAGCACATGTAAGGGGCCTTTATCTGTGTGCCAACCACTTAAAGTAACCAGCCTTCACACCATAACCAAGTGGTGGACATTACAGCAGAAGCAACAGTTTGTGACATCCTATCATTCCTACTTATTATCATTTGCCCAAGATGCACAAGTCACACACGTCTCCTCCGGGACATCCCATAATCTCTGATTCCAGGATCTCTAATTTATCAAATTATGTTGACTCTTTTCTTCAGATTCATGGTGCATCTCCCTGCTCCCATTATACAGATAATATTCACTTTTTGAATTTAATAATCTGTTGTCAAAACATTATTAATTTGTGACTTGTACTTGAATATTTCACATAAAGAGGGTATATCTGTGTCTCTCCAGGAATCTTGGAGTCGCAAAAGGGAATTTATTTTATCTTCTATTCTGTTTATTTTACTCACAATTATTTATTTCTGATTCACACTTCTCTTTACAGACACTGGGGACTGCCAATGGCACAAGGTTCGCACTGAGTTTTCTTAATTGTATATCAGGCTATTTGAAGAACACTATATATGGAATGGCCCCATTCAGAATGAACCTAGCGCTCTATGGCAGGTATACGTATGATTTTTTTATTTGAGATGGGAATATTGTTTCTATATCACTGGTTATTGAACATCTTCATTTTAATTGTAACGCCCCCTAGTGGCGTTTTAGTTAAACCTGCACCTCAGTGAATAGAGGAGGGGTCACCTAGAGGGCAAGCTAGAAGTTTATGAAAAGTTACATAAACTGGTTACCATGGTGATAACCCAGCCCAGCCTGTGAGACTAAGGGAGAAGAAGGAGGGGCTGTCAGAAAGGGGGGAAAAGGGATAGAGAGAGGAGAGGAGACAGGGAGAGGAGAGATGTAGCTGGGGACCTGGGAGAGTGGGGTGGAAGCTTCAGGATCCCCCAGCATTGCCTGGAAGTCTGAGCACAGTGACTGTGCCAGGGCAAGGAATGTGTGCCCTGGATGAGGGGGAGAACTCCATGTCACTATAGAGAACCCAAGAGAGAGATGGACATCTGCATGGAAGAGACCCTGGAGTGAGGGTTGCTACAAGAGGCATGGTAGCTGTATTGTCAGAGCCTGAGGCTGGGAGAGCCCACAGGATACATCACAGGAGGGGTGAGCTGCAGTTGAGAGGTACACAGAGTGTGTCAGAGTTGCATGGAGAAGAAGCTGCCTGCCTGTTAGCATCCATGTGAGTGCCCCTGCAGAAAGGGTGATCTGCAGTGAGTATGGAGTGTAAGAGACATGTGATTTATGTTATATAACATCTGGATAACATGAAGAACTGTGAAGGAGGAGTAATAAGATATTTGCAACCATATTCGTATTGCTCATTAAGAACTGTGCTGGAGAGAGTGAGGAGCTGTATATATTTTTCTTTATTGCTGCAACCATTATGATTATCGTGCTGGAGGAAGAGGAGTGTAAATAAAAGTTCAGTTTATCATAGAGATGGTCTGGCGCCCAAATTATTGTGACTTTTACACTGCATTACAAAGTGACATTACCTGTGTCCCACTAACTAAGGAGAAACACCTGCATGTGCAGGGACCCCCTGATCATTTACACCCATGCCCATCAGCTAGCCAGGGCTTGAGAAGGAGGTGCACTGTGTACCCTTTGCACACCACAATACACACAGTGACAGGGGGTTACATAATAATTCTAAATTTTGTTTTAAATTCATTAGAGCACACAGTGCAATGCATATTAATAATCTAGATATTTCCATATCATTAAGTAAAAATATGATTGCTACAGTGATGTATTGTAATAAGGTAGACTGCAATGGATTTCTAAATTACCAATGTAATCTTTTAAGAACATGGAAGGACAAAACTCCTAAAGGCCAACTATTAAGAACACATAGGAGTTGTTCCACGCACAGTGCTTTTTATAACAAGCTAGTCATTTTTGTAGAACATTTTTTTGTTTGGCTTTTAGTGAGGTTTCAAAAAATGGAAAGAACAGAACTTTTAAGACTGGAGCTTAAAAAGAATCAGGACTTTACATAATTGACATTTGCATCTCAATACAATTTATTTTTAGAACCGTAAAAAGATTATTGATAAGAATAATGCTTGGTTGAAATTGGATGGCATTTTAAGAACATATATTTCAGAACTCCATAAGGTTGTATGCTTAAAACTAGCCCGGAATTTAAAAAAAAAAATGAAAATAAAAATAAAATGTATGAAAAAGAACTGGTAAGTGTTAATAGACTTTCAGGATTACCTGAAAACCCAAAGGTGTGCTAGGGATTGGAGTATCAGTTTGCTCAACATAGATGTACAGAAATAAATTTTAATATTACTAAAGATAAATGTCAGATCGAAAGTTTTATTAACTGCCAGTTATTTTATATGGTACAAGAGATTTAGGGGCACATTTATCATGAATCGGCAAAAGTGAGAAATAGTTATCAATCCTTAGCGCAAGGATAAGGATTGAACTATTTCTCACATTTATTAAAAAGGGAACACAGAAACAGCAGTTCCGAAAAACTGCTGTTTCTGTGATAGAAAAAATAAAAAATCACACTTACCCCCCTCTTCGGACGCGCTGTCTCGGGATCTCCTCTTCGTTCCTCTTCTTCCTTCAATTGCGCATGTGCAGTGCACATGCGCACAAAGTCCCCACTCTGTCTCTGCAACTATCGTTGCAGAGAGAGCGCGCTGAGTGACAGGGAGGGATCATGTGATCCCTCCACACATGCGCTGTCCAGCTCTGCTCTTCGGAGCAGAGCTGACAGCAGTGGCTTAAGCTGGCGTACATTATCAAGACAAGTTCCCGAAAAAAAAAAATTCAGGACTTGTTAGATTGCGGCCAGAGCAGTCACCATTCTGTTGAATGGTGACTGCTCGCAAAAACGATCAGGAGTGCAAAGCAGCAGATATCTATGATATCTGTGCGATGCACCTTTAATAAATTTGCGGAGGGCACATCGGGCCTTTAATTCCACGGTAAGTGCACAATAGTGCACTACCGTGATTTGTTAAATATGCCCCTTAGTGCAGTTGTGAGTTTCAGTATGTGAGACGGACATTCAGGCCCTTAATAGAAGGTTCTTAGACTACAGGCAGAATATCATAAAGAGAGTTAAATCATTTAGCTTGTCCAGACAAATCTCTGAAAATCAAAAGGGTAATATTCAGGGCATCACTATTACTGGTGTCAAACATTTTTCTACTACCCAGGTGGGGGAGATTGTTATGATACTTATTTAAGAGAGACATATATTAGATTGTTGTTCTAAGGTCTCTCTTTCCACTCTTTCCACATGGATTAAACAATATAATAGAGCTGAATAACATATACTGTAGTTCATCATTCATTATTTTAATGGTTATTGTGTCCCTAGGGAACATATCCACTATCTCAAATATTAATTATGTATTAACTAAATCAAATGATTACAAATTATTTTGGAGATTGATTTGTAGTCTGGAATAAGGTTAGATTGTCCCATTTATTGACAAGATTTTTGCATATATAACAGTCTGGGTATAAGATTTGGTCTTGTCAATAAAATAAAGACTAAAAGCTTTGTAGAACATATTTATGAGGCTGCAAGTCTGATTAATATCTAATATACTGTTAGTTAGCTACTATTTTATGTATATATTCAGTTAAAAATGCCTACTCTTATTATTACCAATCAGGCAAAATGGGTCTTCAATTTGTGTATGGATTGCAATAAAAATTGCTTGCTCGGTATAACTATGTTTAAAAACTATATGAGGATCATTTCCTAAAAGGAGTACTGTTTGCTTTTGATTATCAAAAAGGGTGATTAATTTTGCCTTCTATGGTTTTGATTATTACAACAGGTGATTAAGTCTGTTCCCATTGGTGAATGAGTTTATAGCTGAGTCTGTCTTTCATAGTGCCAAATATTTGTTGAGACTTAAGTTACATTTTTATGTGGCTTTTTATACATTTATATATTTGTATTTGCTGTTTATATACAAAACATTAATATGTTTTATGAAACAATAGTTTTTACAGCTCCCAATCTTAGTGCAATTTGATTGTTTGAAGGGAATTTAAATATGACCCAGGAAAAGTTGAATGGAACTGGACTCTTAAGAAACCGCATTACTAGAAAGTGGAGAAATATGTCAGGCAAATACTATTGGTGGAGGTGCTTATCCATAGTATTTGACCACTACTATCGTTTGGAGGATTTTCCATAAGACACATTGTACATCAAGTTTTGGATGCTGAGCTGCACCGATTTTTAAAAGTACATTACTGCAGCTTAACACACAGGAGCAGCTGAAGTTCTGTCATTTGGTCAGTATGGGTCCTGTGTGGTTATTTGTACATACCCAAGCACAACTGCTAAATAAGTAATATTTTCTCCTACAATTTGTTTACAAATTCTATGGTTTTTAGCTGTCCAGGAAAAGAACTACGCTATCCTAGCATTTTAAGTCCTGCTGAGTGGAGACAGTCTCACTATAAATTAAGATAAGGAATGTGTGTTCCAATTATTATCTTATAGATTACAACTGTTTCCCTGGAAAGGATTTCTAGGAGAACTCTCCTATGGACTCTGAACCCAGAATCAATACAGCTAAGTTGAGCTCTTCTGATGAGAGTTCATTAAAGTTTGAATCATTTTTATATACTTTTGAGCTATTATACAGACTGTTTTTTTACGAACACTGATTTATCTTGTGATCAATATATATTTCAAGGTGTATAAAAAAATTATGTTTTTATTGTTTTAGCACTTTTAACTTTCTTTTTGTTCAACATTTTAGAGGAGCCCATTACCTTGAGTGTCTGATTTGTGTGCAGCACCAAACTTAGCATCAATTGCCAGTCTTTAAACTAATGATTACATCTATATATCTGAATATATACTAGTAGGTTAATTGGCTGCTATCAAAATTGACCTTAGTCTCCCTCTATCTGTCTTTGTGTATGTGTTTATGTTAGGGAATTTAGACTGTAAGCTCCAATGGGGCAGGGCCTGATTATTATTATTATTATCTTTTATTTATAAGGCGCCACAAAGGGTCCGCAGCACCATACATGACATATACAGAAAACAGTGACCCATGACACAACATGATACATAAAGAACAAAATATGAAGAACAAAAATATATAAATATATATATATATATATATATATATATATATATATATAACACTGCAACAAGAGACAGGCAGGGCGCCTCAATGTGTATTATCAATTGTATAAGATAAATAGATGTTATATGTTGCGTACCGTAAGGTATTATTAGGTCGTCTTGGCAGAGATGGGAGATCTTCCTCATGGGCTGTTCCTCCCAGTAGTTCAAATATCGGACAATGCAGAAAGAAAGGCAACATGGAGTAGTATTGTTAAGCTATAAAATCACACCACTTGTGGACATATATACCACCTATTTATACTGGTCTTCCTTAGCGTGAAAAAGAGCACATAAGCCCAGAGTGGAGATGTATATAATATGGGACACCCACGTGAACCAACCATATATAGGGTTATAAACTGCGTACCAGATGGCCTCTAGATAACGGCATAGAGTTGCTTCTTAAAAGTTCAGATGTATACTGTCTCCATCCCAGCCTCGTTCATTGGCGGCTATAATGACAAGGAGAGGTCACATCACCCTTCACACCGTTCTCCTTGGACTTCTTCCACCAGGGGGCGGAGATTAGCACAAAGTCCAAGGAGAACTTTGGAGGAAACTTTAAAAATTTGTCATCAGCTCTCATTATGAATGAACGGTTAAAACTATTTTAGACTTTTATAGACCGGGTATTCAATAGCCATAGCCATGTTGCATAGACTAATGAGTGGAATGAATGACACAAATATTATTTTTCACAAAGTCTGCTGCCTCAGTTTTTATGATGGCTATTTGCATATACACCAGAATGTCATGAAGAGTGATCAGATGAATTGCAATTAATTTCAAAGTCCCTCTTTGCCAGGACAATGAACCTTATGCCAAAAACAACATTTCCACTGCATTTGACTCTTTGTATAAACTTAATGTAATTGTCAATAAAAGCCTTTGACACTTATGAAATGTTTGTAACTTTACTTTAGTATACCATAACAACATCCGACAAGAAGGCAAAACTTTGTGAAAACCAACAATTGTGTCATTCTCAAAACTTTTGGCCATGACTGTACATTGACAATGTGCATACAAACAATACCAGTCCAATGCCCCCTCCCCCGGCTTTGCACTCTAAGCTGAATTGCACGTTTCTGGTTCATGGGCGTATGATCCGGTTCTGGGCATGCGCAGAGCGATTTTCGCAAAATATAGCACGTATCTGCATTTACGTTCCTTACTGAATTAGACCCTAAGGGCTAGATTTACTAAGCTGCGGGTTTGCAAAAGTGGGGATGGTGCCTATAGCAACCAATCATGTTCTAGCTTTCATTTATTTAGTACCTTCTACAAAATGACAGCTAGAATCTGATTGGTTGCTATAGGCAACATCCCCACTTTTTCAAACCCGCAGCTTAGTAAATCTAGCCCTTAGTGTTTAGATAGATAGATAGATAGATAGATAGATAGACTGATGTACTGGAATGGCCAGCTATACAGAACCCTTCAGTTAAAGTGAATGCCATAGTACAATACCCTTCCTAATAATAAGGTTCTCATGAGGGTTCTACATGCATAATGTATTTTCTGAAGGACTGAAGTGCAGGAGCTACATTGCAATTGCAAAACTAATTGTCATCAAGTTCCAGTACCCAACAAGGTCAACTGATGAATAAAGTATAACTTGTATAATAAAATTGGAAGTGACACAGGTCTTAAATATAGCCAAAATGATTTATTTTCTAATCACATAAATTGACATTTTGTCATGTATCATGCCTTCATTATGGTGCACATAATGAATTAATAGTACAAAAATAAATATGAAGATAACTCTCACCAATGACCAGTAACTGTGCAAATTATTGCAAACAAATCTCAGCCCCCGAATTGATATTGATAGAGTAAATGGTTAAATTGTCTTTGTTCAAAAGGAATGTCAGATGCAACTAGGCAGCTTCTGTTTAGAAAAAATGTATTTAGTTTTGGAAATTTGTACTTCGCTACATGCTGGCTCAGTGCCATGGAAGCTACACAGCTCTCTGTTACTTGTTGAACCAAGGTCTTATGACGTGCATAGATAAGGCACCTGCTTGTTAGCAAAATTTCTAGAAATACGTTGAAATATCATTATACCTACATCTAATGTATTTTCTCTACTATGCTTAGCCTTTCTATTCGTTGGCATAATGCCATATGTTATGCGCTTGCACGAATGTGATATGTCTACGTAACTGAACTTCAAAACTGATGTATTTGTCTGAGTAAATCATAGTTTTTGCAAATACCAGACTTGTGTGTATTTCACTGACTCTCTGACTGGCTGTAGTATTGTGATACACCTTATCTGATCACTGACCACTCAAGAAATATCGCTGACAAATTTCTAGGTTCCACCGAGATACCCATAACATCCAATGGTCCTGTTGCCCGTCTGCTGGTCATCGGACGACAGAATCCAAAACCGTGGTGAGTATAACTTTGTCTACTCTGTACATTTTCTGTCCTCCTGTATCCTGCGATCAGTCAGTACTGCACGAAGTATCGGATATTGTGAGTCTCAGTGATTAGATTTTTTTTAAAAGTGCATATTATTGTTATTAGGCTGTGCTTGAGTGAATGACTGAACAATAAGTTGAATTTTGGATTGTTACATGTTTGTCTGTCCTCATGAACTCTAGTCATGTGTGTGAGACTAATTTTAAGTGGCTAGAAATATAGGCGAGTAGGTTTTGAAGGGAATGGACAAATTATTTAAAGGGAAGGACTCCCTTTCGCTATGGGCAATGGATCCAGATAATTTAAGAGATATGAGAATGAGTCACCTGAATTATATATGGGACAAATACCTAGAAACAGGTATGAGATGAAATAAAGAAACAAATGTACAGCATGAGCTTTGCAACAGGTGAACGGTCACAGCCAAATACACATAATTCAACCCTAAGAAATAAAACATCTAGACACACCAATTGGCGATGTTTAAATTGTGGATATTGTAATGATTCAGGTGACACAATACGTTTCAGTTGCCAGTAAAAATGGACACCAGCCTGTCCATCTTGTTTGAAATCAAACCGGTCACAAAGAGAGATTACCAGATATTTAAAAAAATGAAGGACCCGGACAGAAGGTTAAATATTGTGACTAGTATTATGTGTTGTTGTGAATCTGTCATTAAAAAGAGTTGAAAACAAGCTTTGTAGAAGGGTCAGTTGCTAGTCATATGTATAGGAAGAGTGGTTTAGTTGCTGTTAAGTACCTTAAGCGCTGGTATGGGCAGACTTCTAACAAACTAACTTTCCCTGTAACAGGTACCTTTGATGTTGAAATTTTGGATAATAGAATAAAGAAAAAAAAGAAAAATGTTTGAATTAAACAGTTTGATAAATGAAAGTCATATAATCTGTGTGAATGTGATAGCTGGGCCGATAGAATAAAATGTACCCATCCCTTTTTTCTGTGTGAAGATTTCAGAGGGAGGGGGGCTGTTTCAGCTATGGGGGAAAATTTCTCCTTCCCGAAATGACAGAAATCTTGTGGGAAAATAAAGAAAAAAAACACATTTTGTTTATCTGACAATGTATGTATAATTGATAAAAAGTATTTTGAGTATGCTTCAATAATTCAAGAGTAATTAAAATGTCTCCGGAGAGGTAGCAACACATTGAAGCTGGATACAGTGTTAGGATTTCAGCTTAGTTCTATTGCGGGTGTAAATTATTTCTTTTTTGATGAGACACTATAGGGTAATGTTGCTGTATAAGATAAAGATTACTCAGTATCCCAAATCCCAATCATGCTATTGATATATATATATATATATATATATATATATATATATATATATATATATATATATATATATATTGATATATATATATATATATATATTGATATATATATATTGATATATATATATATATTGATATATATATTGATATATATTGATATATATATATATATTGATATATATATTGATATTGCTATAGTTCCAAGCTGCTATATATTGCAAACATCCCTTGATAGTGCATAATTGTCTGTTTTTCATTTATGAATTTTATCCTATTCCCATAGATAAAGGGAGTCAAGACTTATATGTTTTCATCTACAGGCATGTGCAATTTGTTTAAGCCAAACTTTTCCAAGTGTCAAAGTCGTATAATTGGATGAACGAAAGTATATTTGTTAATATTGTTTTGCCGTGCGATTGCGATCAGTATGCCACGTAACACATCGCATGGCGCGATAGCATGGTAAAATGTGCACGCGCGCACACGTACTCTAACATTTAGTTATATATATATTTCATATTTATATTGGTTCCATTCCACAGTGATTTATGAGCAGATAGCATTTAGTTTATTATTATTTTATATATTATGATTATATGTACACTTTAGTGTTATATAAAGTTCAGGTTGCGGGAAATGTGTCATGTTTAGTATCATTTTAATCCCCTATTCATCAGCAGCTGCCCGGTTCATTCGCCGAAGAAATCGCACATTGCATACTCTAGTTATTGATGTTAGGGAATAAATGATCAGAGTGATACCAGCTATAAGTTGAAACTGGAGTCTTGGTGGGAAAAGTCAGAGCACAACCCCTGGAGAGATGACCCCCACCTTTGGATATTTTGGTTTAAACTGGCCTATGACCTGCAGCACTCTAGACCTTCCTGATACCTGGACCAGTAGAAGCAACCACACCATCTGCATTGTTTTCACTGTAACACTGAGTGTATATAATACAGCTCTAACTGAATACCAAGTCAGTCATTCTCTGACCACAGTATTCTGGAGTGAAGTAGTGTCCGCTGGTACCAGTGGGAGCGCAGCTAGCGCAAGCGAGCGCAGGGGTATGTATGTATCTTTTGGTATTGGCTGTACTGTATTATTATTATGTATTGAACTGCTAAATTTTACATCTGCTAAAATAAATTACTTTGTGCTTTGGAAACACAATACAATCGCTTGGGCAAAGCTTATTTGAAAATGATAGAATTACTTTAATACAAGGATTCATCAATAGTTCAGCATTTTAATAAAAATATAACTGATTACTGTGTTACCCTGTCTCCCAAAGGTGGTTTAATCCTGATTCTTATTTGTTCATCTAATTTTTAAAATTGTTGTACAGATACTACGGATAAATGCTACAGATAATAATCTGGGAAGGCTCATTGAGCGAGTAGATGTACTTTTCCAAGGTAAAAGTAATGCTAGACATGGCTCCTACATTAATTTCAAGTATCAAACAAGTGTAACATATTGGGATCGATTGTTGAACCAGACTGCTTTGAACAACAACACTCGGGCCAGCCAGTCTGAGAGTGGACTGCCAGGGGCTTGGTCAATGGCCATCTGCATTTTTTTTTACTTTTAAAATGTTCCTAATAGGCTGCTGAGTCGATTCTTGCCTCCTGGGCTAAAATTTGCCAGCCCTCCCCTGCTTTGCAGTATTACACCAAAATATTGTAACAGCACCAATTGGCATTGGATTTTTTAACAGCAGCCCAGGTTGGTATGTGTCAAATAGTAGGGCCTACATGTCGTTCCTATGTAGCAGATCATTTTTCCTAACCTATATGTAAATATATTAAATAAGTAAAAGAACTTTAAGAAGAATTTACAAAGAAAAATATTTTTTCTGAATAGGATCTTGACACTGGTTATCATGGTTGAATCCAGCAAACTGGTTTAAGGGAATTGGATGGTGGTTTTCAGGTATATTACAAAGACTGATTCATGTAATAGTAATAATCCATCTAATAAAGAAAATGCTAACAACTAAATGCTGTATTCCTCAAAAGAAAGCAACTGAAGCCCCAGCTGACGCCATCATAGCACTCATAGCACTCATGACAGAAAATCCACTATGGATTGGCGCCAGCACCACCCATTGTCCCAAATGCCATCACTCTCAGCCTGGAGGACTATATAAATGTCTGTACTGTGGGACCAACCTATGAACTGTGCTGTAATGGACTACTGATTTATAAGACTTATTACACATCTTACAGAAACACTTTGCATCTACCCTTTACCTTTGTTGTCTGTCTCCTTCTCCCTCCCTAGTTAAAAGAGGATCATGTGACATTAACTAGATTAGTAATAGAAATAAGCAGTATTGTAATGGATGGTATTCCAGATTTAAGATGCTTAGTAATCAATTGTAGCCTGCCCATATATATTGATATATTTTAAATTGCAACAACAAGAGTGTGTGGATAATTTAAACATGGGTGTAGATATTAGACACAAGGGCCATATTGATAGGAGAGGAAGGTACAGGAGATAGGTAGATATTATAGGTAATACATAGTGGTACTAATGGATTCTAAATCCTAAAATTTGGAGGTCATTAGGATTTCTAAATTGTGAGATACGGATTAATATGGGGACCAATCATTCATGTTCAGGTAGGTGCAGCCTAGGTTTTGAACAAAAAGAGGGGAGATGAAAGAGTTAACGGTTAGATTGTCTTTGTTCCAAAGGAATGTCAGACGAAACTAAGCATTATTATTTAGGTTTGGAGATATGTACTTCGCTACATGCTGGCTCAGTGCCATGGAAGCTACAAAGCTCTCTGTTAATTTTTGAACCAAGGTCTTATAACGGGTATAGATAAGGCACCTGCTTGTTAGCGAAATTTCTAGAAATACTTTGAAATATCATTATACCCACATCTAATGTATTTTCTCTACTCTGCTTAGTCTTGAGATATGTACTTTTCTATTCGTTGGCATAATGCCATATATTACACACTTGCGCGATTGTGATATGTCTACGTAAACTGATGTCTTTGCAAAAACTCTTATTTACTCAGGCAAATACCAGACCTGTGTGTATGTCACTGACTCTCCGGCTAGCCGTATTGATCTGATACACCTTATCTGATCACTGACCACTCAAGAAAAATAGCTGACAATATTGATTGGAAAAGAGTGCTGGAATCTAAATTTATAAAAAAAATGATTAAGACGTGGTGAATAACATTGTCTATCACTGTGCTTGTTCTTTCAAAACACACTTTATTTAATGCAACTTTTACACAATGTAAAACAAAGATTATTACATAATTAGCCCATTAATCTATGATCACCACCCTTACTCATTCATTCCATCATCAAAAACCATACCCAACATGATTAAACAATTATAATATTTGAATACAGAATCCCTTGCCGGAAAAAGGAAGGGGGAAAAATAAGCACATATGACACAATTGTGACATTTAAAAAAAAACAACTTTTTTAGAGACTTGACATTGGTGCTTATTTTTATACAAGTTAACCCGTGCATGATACTCATGCATTCTAGTCAAATCAAGCTACTTAAGGTGTTAAAAAGGTTCTTGTCATGCATTTGGGCCATAGCCCAGGCCTCCTCAGGGGAAGAGCGTTACTTCCCGACGTAAGCGCCCTTTTTTAACGTGGTTTTGTCCACATGTCACCACCTCATCATTCTTCTCCATCGCCTCATCCTTCATTTTCATCGCCACATCTATCCAGATGTCTATCCAGACACAGGGATCTCTCTCAGCGGTCCTGAGTATCACACTCCTCTCACTCTGTCACCCCCGGCAACCACCAACCACTCCCCACTGTCACCCCCGGCAACCACCAACCACTCCCAACTGTCACTTCTCGTTCAAGAAATATATATATATTTTTTTAAAATCTTTATAAACACTTTTAACAATTAACAAATTAAATTAACAAATTAAAAACATCTAAGTATACCAAATTTCAGCCCTTTCTGAATTTTTTTTCCCACACACACTAAGAATTTAGTAGGTCAGTGTATAACTCCGCCCAGCAGGTGGCGCTGCAGCTTGGTTTTATTTGTTACACACACACACACACACACACACAGACAGACTAACACACGCCACTAAGCAGTTATATTATAGATACCTGATAAGCTTGACTTAACTGAAGATAGTATTGCCTTTACTATATTCCATATTGGGAGGATTAGGCAAGCATGGTTTAAAATTATCAGTAGTGAAGATGGCCTTCAATAGCGCACCTATGGAGACAGCCTACTCACACACACAATTAGTCTAAGAAAATAATCACTATAAGTTAAACAAAAAATAGTAATAGGGTAGGGCTGGCTACATAGATGATAAATATGTGTACAATCCAAATACAAATCTTAATAGTCTATTATAGATTCAAATGATCAGGGACAGTTCAACACGCTCCCTTATGTGCTTATACTCACAAGAAGCAAGTAGATAGTATGCAGATGTCAGTAGATCTCTCCCACGACAGCATCCTTCCAACAGAGACTAAACTTTCTTTATTATTTCTCACTGAAGTCAATTCTTTCAATTTGAGACATCTTCATTCAATATTCCCTACAGATTCTCACTTTCATGGTTGTCCATGCATGTTATGAAAATAAAACAGAACTGACGAAATAATGTTTTATATTCACATATAAATCATAAAAATCGCACTTACACAGAAGTGCATAAATAAAAACATCAAGCTGAAACACACTGTGATTCCTGTACAAATGAAACTCGTACCAGATGTATATGGTAAAGAAGCCTATATTGTACCGGGAGCAACTCCCGGGTCACGTTCACCCCGCAGGGCTCCAAGGTTCAAGTAACAGCCACACAGTATCAAACAACTCCCTTGCTCTCCATCAACGTGTTTCAACTTGCATAAAGTCTTTCTCAAGGGGATGCGGGGAAGTAGCAGGTGTCTCAGATATAAATACTCTGCCACTAATAGTTAACATGTATTTAACTTCCGTATCTGAAGTGTATACAAATCCAGAAGAGAATCTGTAGTGGTAACTTAATAAAATACGAAACAAAATCCTAAACCTCAAAGTAGTATATCAGTAACCATAAAATTAAAAAAATTAGATTAAATCAAACTAATCTTCCAGAAACCATTTCAACTCAAAATCTTGGTTTAATCCTCGTGTAACCAATGTATTTAATAGAAAATTCCATTTCATTTCACTTTTAGCTAAACAAACCAGATAATCTCTTTTCCTCCAATTATCTGTGAGTTTCTCTATAGCCATGAAATTTTTCAAAGCTTTAGTAGAGCAACCATGATGTATTTTTAAATGAGCCGACACTGAATGATTTTCATGACCCTTACGGATATTTCGCAGTTGTTCGGCTAATCTAGTTTTAAGAGGTTGTGACGTTCTTCCAACATAGAAGAGACCACACATGCGTTCAAGCAAATATACAGCATTCACATTACTGCACATTAAGAATTCTTTGATGTCATAAACCATTTACCTCAAAGTTATCCTAATTATTATTTTGCCCATTAAATGTGGCTTTACACACTAAATGCGTACTAAACCCCCTTTAATGAAATTCCCCCTTTATCTTTAGATTTGGGGCCCGTCTAAAAATACATTTTGTTTTTTTAGGATGATGGAAGACAAACTGGATCTTTCTTCAATATATCCCAGTGTTCCTAAATCAGTTTCTCTATTTGTTTATATTCTGAATAATAATGTTTGCCTCTATTATAGACTATCAAGATTGATATTTGGATTGTACACATATATTCTATGTGTACATGAACCTCTGATGAAACCGCCCTCTGAGAGGTGGAGAAACGTGTGCAGTGACGCTATTGTGTGCAATGTTGACTAACATCTCCAGCTGATCATTTAATAAATGTTATATTTGCCTGTGGAACTGACATGTATGTATATTGAAATGTATGCTCTATTGAAACTGAGTGATTCTGTCCTGGGACTAAGGTACCACAAATAATTAATTCTTAGACAGTTAAGAGAACTTTGCTCATGGCTTCCACTTGTTGTCTAATGGATTAAATCTGTCATCATGAATTATCTGTGGGATCAGCCCTTAATGCTGTGAACATTTACTACATAACATAATTTCAACTTATCCTGGTTTCAAAAAAGAGGTTAACATTCGGATCGTTTAAAACATGAAGTTTGGAACATCAAATATACCCATTTACAAGGATTGACATTTTTTAAGTGTCTGAACAATCGCAATATGAACAATTTAGGAGTATGACGAAGCTGAATGAAAGTTAAAACTTTGGAACACATTTGTTTTACCTATATACTGGCCACATTTACCGGGACTTTTGTATGTGTCACTACATATGTGATTTCATTGGTTTTAATTTATGTTTAAATTGAAATGATAATAAACATGAAATGTATTTTTTTACCTTAACCTGTGCTCTTCTCTATGCTATTTTCGATTGTATAGCAGATACAGTATGTTTTAGTGTTGTAGCAGCAGTTAGTGAAGCACCCCTATACTCCTATTAGTGCCTAATTGTTTGGGGGTTTTTTGTACACATATATGCCTATTTATAATCTGTGTAGTGGAAGCGCCAATCCTATTATTTGGTTTTACCTATGGTTTAAAATTAGGTTCATTTAAACTGTTCCTTTCTGATATCAAATTCTCTGTTTCTAGGTTTCATGAAGAAGTGCAGGTGACTGGTCTGAGGATCACTGTATGCTTCCTCTTGCATTCACTATATGAGAAAAGTTGCTTTGAAAGAGTTAGTGGGAAGAGAAGGGAAGAAGTGGGAGTGTACCGTGGAGAGAGTAGCAGTCTTTGTAGCTAAAGTTAATGCAGTATTTCATTTCTGCATTGCCCTTTGGATTATGAGGTAAATAGATTTGTCATTAGTGTCAGCCATATAAATAAATGGTGATGATGATGATTAGTGTCAGCCACATTATATTTCTTTAGTTACAAAAGTCTGTTGTTATAGTTTTTATTACATCACATTTCCAGCACATCTCTAAAACTGGTTGCAGGTAGGTACCCTAATACATTTACCTATATGGGACACAACATGGCTTGGCTGAAATAGCTAAACAGACTAGTACTTCTATTCAGAGATAAGTTAATGCTAGAGTGCCTTGTGCAATATTTTTTCTTATATAGGGTATCCATGGTTTGTCATTGGTGAAGGAGTAAGGTGCAGGACTTGAAAGTCAGTAGCATCGTAATAGCAACTCTGTTTATCATCAGGTAACAATACCCAGTTAGATCAGGCCTGGTGAATAAAGTAGGAAATACAGGTCTTCCATCACATCATGTGGCTCATTTAGAGGTGAACGTATTTGTGCTCCGAACACACGTAGGGCAAGACAGATTCAAATAAAGCATACTTAGGTGCATATTGGGTTGGATGCATTTCAAAAGGTGTACAGCTCAAAACAGTAGTATTTAAACCAGACGTACATCAGATGTAACAAGTGTGTATAGTTGTGCTGACCTCCCCAGACCTCTCTCCCGCTGTCCTAACCCAGGATCTAGCTGTCTCTCTGTTGTAACTACCTGGATGTCACAGAGCTTCCTGAAACTCAACATCTCCAAATCTGAGCTCATCATCTTTTCTCCTGCCAATGTTGCTATCCCTCCCAATATCTCCCTCTTGGTTGACAACAACATTCTTTCTCCTGTCACCCAAGCCCACTGCCTTGGAGTCACCGTTGATCCAACCCTCAGCTCTACCCTCATATCCAGTCCCTCACCAAATACTGCCACTTCTGCCTCTGTAACATTACAAAAATCCGTCCCTTCCTCTCTCAGGAAGCAACCGAAATCCTGGTCCATTCACCCATCATTTCTCATCTCGACTATTGCAATCTCCTTCTCACTGGTCTTCCTTGCTCTCGCACTTCTAACCTTCAATCCATACAGAATGCTGCGTCTAGACTCATCTTCCTCTCCCACCACAACTTTTCAGCTTCTCCTCTGCGTAAATCCCTTCATTGGCTCCCTATCCATTTCAGAATTAAGTTCAAGTTCCTTACCCTCACTTACAAAGCCCTTGCCAACATTTCTCCCCCTTACATCTCTGACCTTGTCTCGAGGTACATACCTACCCGGCCACTCCGCTCCGCCTCAATTCACCCCTCATTACCTCCTCCCATGCTCCACTTCTGCCGTGCTGCCCCTAATCTTTGTAACTCCCTACCCCCGTCTGACTCGACTCTCCCCCAACCTTCAATCCTTCAAACGCTCACTCAAAACTTACCTTTTCAAGCTCGCCAATCTTACCACCTCCTAACCATTATATCCATCACCTCTTCTTCCTCATCTGCCATCTAAATTTTTTCTCCTAGTTGGTCCTACTGACTCTCACCACCCCTCCTTTAGAATGCAAGCCCTCGTGGGCAGGGTTCTCTCTACCTATTGTCCCACGTCTGTCTCCTGTCCCTCGTACGTCCCATCACGTTTTTTGCTGCACTGTGTGATTCCCCATAGCATTCCTCACACTCATCTGTGCTGCTGACATGTATTACCTCATCTACGTGTTCCTTGCTTCTGTATCTGGCGCTACGGAATCTGTGTGTCACTCACCGGACTGTGAGTGCTACTTCTCGTGTGTTTAGGAACCGTGGCCGTCCACCATCCTGAGGGTCTGCGCATGTGCAGCCCTTTCAAACCTTCAGTACATGTTCCTTTTAGTTAATTGGCTGATCAGGCAACACTCCCTATTTAAAGCACCTGTGGTCAATACCTCGTTGCCTGATCTTGGAGTCTCATTCCCCATGAGCCTCTGAAGGTGTTTCTGTGTTTCCTCGTGTATTCAGCTCCTGCTGATTCCGGTTGTTCGTTTGTGGTTTCCAGACCACTTCAACTCTCCTGTGTTTCATCGTGACTGCACCAGCTGATTCCTATCCGCTGCCTCCGTGCTTCTACAGTTTCCAGACCACTTCAACTCTCCTGTGTTTCATCGTGACTGCACCAGCTGATTCCTATCCGCTGCCTCCGTGCTTCTACAGTTTCCAGACCACTTCAACTCTCCTGTGTTTCATCATGACTGCACCAGCTAATTCCTATCCGCTGCCTCCGTGCTTCTACAGTTTCCAGACCATTTCTACTCTCCTGTGTTTCATCGTGACTGCACCAGCTGATTCCTATCCGCTGCCTCCGTGTATCTGCAGTGTCCTGCTTATCGCAACCCTCCAGTACTCATCGTGTCTGCAGCCAGCTGATCCGCTGTCTCCGTGCTTCTACAGTGTTCCTGCCTGTATCAACTCACCTGTCTGCATCGGATCAACGCTCCGCTGCTTTCATCTCAGTTAGACCGCCTCAACTCTCCCGTGTTCTCCAGGTGTCCAGTTCTATATACTACTGCTTCCTGAGTATTGTTTACATCCTTGCTGGTCTACCTACCGTGCGCTGCACCTACTTGGTTACCGCTTCCACCCTCCTGGGACTTCGCATCCTGCCGGCCTCCAGCCGTTCAGGTATCCCTGCACCTCTCTCTGACAGCCTGCTCTCCTGAACCACGGTATGCATACTTCTCATTGACTGTGCTGGTGTATTGCATATCTAGCTGGACTGAGTTGTTCTCCTCCGGAGTTTCCTATCCACTGAGACTATTGCTATCATTTGACTGTGTTACCTTGTAGCCTGGATAGTTCTTGTGACTTTGTATATTTGTGAAGTGCTGCTCAGTTATTATTATTTTGTGCATATCATCGTGGGATCAAGTTCAGTGTGCCCGTGTATACTCTGCATTGCATTTATCTCCCCGTGCTCCTCCTCACATATATATTTCAGTGGTACAACTTGCTAGAGGCAGACCACTGTTCCCTGTTTCCTGAGTCACCAGTTTCCAGTATCCTTTCACATAGCAGTGGTACAACTTGCTAACGCAGACCACTGACTACCCGGATACCTTCACCTGGATTCCATTCCTTCACCCAGACAGCGGTACAACTTGCTATACGCAGAGCGCTGACTCTCATCACCTCCTCGTTACTCCTGGACATTCCTCCTCACTATAGCAGTGGTACAACTTGCTATACGCAGACCACTGACTACCCTCACGTTTCCTTGTCCATCCAGTTCCTCGTGTACAGTTATCTACTTATTACCAGTGCTGGTAGTCATAGACTTTCCTCGAGCATTCTCTTGCCATCTGCTGTCTCCTGTTCCGTGATCACCCCGCTACCAGAGTACCATATTACCAACTATACTGCTCTGGTAAGTCCATCATGTGGTGATACCTGGGTAAAGACTCCTTGTGCCCGTGACACTGTGGTGCATTACAATTAAATAAATAAATAATAATAATAATGATAGTTTATTGATGTGACAGAACAGTGTTAGTTGCATACTCACATTATCACCTATTTATACACAATATAATAATGTCATAAAGTTATCTATAGTGTACACAAGAGAGAATAGTGTTTTGTCAGTGTTGCTAAAAAATAGTGGTATTTTCTGTATAAAACGATACGATTAAATACAAACATCTCAACATGTGGTTTACCCTATTAAAAATCAAATGGGAATCTTCTTTCTTGCTGTTGTCCACATGGAAATGTTGATTAATATTACATGACTGCCACTTGATATAATATAGATGCAAATCTAATAAGTATTATCAGCTGGAGAGGTCAATACGCAATGGGCCAAACAGCAGTTTCTAGATAGTGCTGCTGATAGCCATCATCATTGCGTTTCATTGCACCAGCCCTCCAGAACCTGTAAGAGAGATGCCTCCTTAAAGTGTATCTGGGAATGCATCGACATATAATTGCGTTGAATGTTTGTGAAAACACCCTTACAGTACACTTTCCAGCTCTCGTTCTACCTCTATAGGTGTAATGGGAGGCAAGACAATGATATGCAAAAATCTATATATGGATGTGTGGTGGTCGAGTACTGATGGGAATCCTTCCCTTACCTTGTCCTCCAGACACGAGTCAGGTTCTTTTCTGTTCGGATATCCGGTGGTCAGGAGATAAATACTTCAATGAAAGGGACAAGGATTGGTCAAACAACTCGGGTTTATTGAGAATGCGGTAAGGATAGTTTCGGTAAGACACTGCGCCACTGACCCCTTCAGCTCAATAGTAATGACAAAATAATGCGTCTGATCAGCATAGAGCACAATAGCATTTAACATATGACATACACCTGGTGAGTATAAGGCAGAATAACGATAACATCTTCAATGCACATTGTCTAATAAGGCACACTGGTAATCACAGTTACTACTTTCACGTTAACAATATCTAACTGGTGATGATGCAAAAACCATCAATAATAACCCATCAAGACTCTTACGGTCACTACCGCACCCACTAGAGGGCTACTTCTTATTCAGGTGTTTGGGGTACCATGCTATTCCCTATGGGTCAGGCGCCCCACTTTTAGCATCTACCAGGGCCGGACTGGGACTAAAAATCAGCCCTGGCATTTAAAGCACACAGGCCCACGTGTTGTGGGCTCCATGCACTATATTGTTGCACACTGATGCTGGCGCAGTACAACATGATGTAGTATGAGTGTGTGTGTGTGGGGGGGGGGGGTATTTATTTCTCCTAATGACCCTCAACATTACATTATTAGCACCCCAATTACATTAATAAACACCATGACAATACATTATTAGTACCCAATTTACATCAATAAATAACCCCCCACACACACTCATACTACATCAATCACCCCCACATTACAGCAACCGGCATCACCCCCCACATTACAGCATCCAGCATCACCCCCCACATTACAGCGTACAGCATCACCCCCCACATTACAGCATCCAGCATCACCCCCCACATTACAGCATCACCCCCCACATTACAGCGTCCAGCGTCACCCCCCACATTATAGCAATACCCTCTCCTACTTATTAGCAATACTAAGCACCAAACACACTACAACATTGCCACCAGCACGCCACCCCATACTACAGCAATACCACCAATTATACAGACGCCACTGTAGGAAACAATGTTTTGCTTTTTTCAAATCTCCCACAAAATAGCAACAACGAACAGAGTACTTACACACACATATAGGTAACAGGTTCCCTATTCCCTCAATTAAATAGTAATGGCAGAATTTTCATGAATCATTCCACATGAAATAAAACTAACATATATCTAAAAAAAACATAACTATTGAATGATCAATTGAACCCACACGGCCGCATTAAAAGTATTTCCATCTACAGCAAAATGTCACAGAAAAATATTTTTGTTTTACTACAGTAATTGGATATGCGTCTTTTCTATTCATTTTAAATAACACAGTATATAAATTAAGGGGGATAGAGGAGGTGGGTGAGAAATAATTGGATGTGATCCATCAGTTTGATTAGATAGGAAACATCTAGATTATTTACCTGGAGGCGTCTACCCCCTTGACTTACAGGCAGGGCTGACAAGAGGAATTTTGGGCCCCGATACAGCAACTTCTTTGGGCCCCCGTCATATTCAAAAATGAGAGACTTGCCTTTGGCAGAAGTTCATATGATGCCACACCGTAGTGTGCCCAGTTCATATTATGCCACATCGTAGTGCCCCACGGTCATATTATACCACATAGTATTACCCTCAATACATATTCAGTCATGCAGAAGTGCCCACAAATCATATTATGGCATAGTAGTGCCCCCAAATCATTAGTAAAGCTCAGATAAAAACTCATTCACAAATAAAAATTGGTACAGCATATCAGATACTGAGTGTGAGTCTCCCAAGAGCAGCTTAATACATAATTTACAATGCAAACAAAAATAGATATATTGACACAATTACAGATAAAATTTATGACAAGCAATGTTTTTTCCTCTTAATTAAAAATCTCTGTACAGATAAATATGCAAAAAACTTTACAGCGCAATAATGAGCAATACATAGTGTTAAACATTATTGGATACGCTGTAGTGTCCCCAGTTCAAGAAAGGATGGTTAAAAACATATTGCACACGAGAAAATATATGAACTTACCTGATTATGGCATCCTGTGTTCTGTTCCTAGTGGGCGCGCTGGGCGAGGAGGGATCAGCAGCTGTCAGCTCACACAGGCAGTCGGGAGCAGGAATAGAGGGCAGTGGTCGAAGCAGAAATTTAGGAGTGGGGGTATAGAAAATATAGGTGAATGGAGTATGAAGGCTTGTTTTTTTTTGTTTTTTTAACGCTTGTCCCCTCTGTGCATTTCCATTCTTCATTACTACTTGTGTTTTATGATGGCTGCATCCCTGACATTCCCATTCTTAAGATGTCTCTCCCTTTACACTTTATTTTACCTATGCCCCTGCACCATCTTTTCCTTTGTCCCTCTCACTTAACCCCCTGCACCACCTTCTCCGCTGGCTCTCACACATCTTCCTGTACCACCTACTCCCCTGGCTCTCTCACACGTCTTCCTGCACCCTCTACCCCCCGGCTCTCTCACTCCTCTTCCTGCACCCCCTACCACCCTGGCTCTCTCACCCCCTCTCCCAGAACCCCCTTCCCCTTTGGCTCTCTCACCCCCTCTCCCAGCACCCCCTGGCTCTCACCCCCTTTCCCAGCACCCCCTTTGGCTCTCTCACCTCCTTTCCCAGCACCCCCTTCGGCTCTCTCACCCCCTCTCCCAGCACCCCCTGGCTCTCACCCCCTTTCCCTGCAGCCCCTTCCGCTCTCTCATCCCCTTTCCCAGCACTCCCTTCCGCTCTCTCACCCCCTCTCCTAGCACCCCCTGGCTCTCACCCCCTTTGGCTCTCTCACCTCCTTTCCCAGCACCCCCTTTGGCTCTCTCACCCCCTCTCCCAGCACCCCCTGGCTCTCATCCCCTTTCCCAGCACCCCCTTCGGCTCTCTCGCCCCCTCTCCCAGCACCATCTTCGGCTCTCTCACCCCCTCTCCCAGCACCCCCTGGCTCTCACCCCCTTTCCCAGCACCCCCTTCCGCTCTCTCACCCCCTTTACCAGCACCCCCTTCCGCTCTCTCACCCCCTTTCCCAGCACCCCCTTTGGCTCTCTCACCCCCTCTCCCAGCACCCCCTGGCTCTCACCCCCTTTCCCAGCACCCCCTTCGGCTCTCGAACCTCCTTTCCCAGCACCCCCTTCGGCTCTCTCACCCCCTCTCCCAGCACCCCCTGGCTCTCATCCCCTTTCCCAGCACCCCCTTCGGCTCTCTCACCCCCTCTCCCAGCACCCCCTGGCTCTCACCCACTCTCCTAGCACCCCTTGGCTCTCACCCCCTTTCCCAGCACCCCCTGGCTCTCACCCCCGCGACCCCCCCCCCCCCGAAAATCGCGGCACCCCCGCGACCACCCCCCGAAAATCACGGCACCCCCGCGACCACCCCCCCGAAAATCGCGGCACCCCCGCAACCCCCCCCTCCCAAAATCGCGGGCACCCCCCGAAAATCGCGGCACCCCCCCCTCTTCAGTAAAAAAAAAAGCAAATTAGAAAAAAAAACAGGAAACTCACCAGTGTAACTGGCTGCACAGCATAACGGGGAAGGGAGCTGGGGAGTGCGCAGCAGAGGTGGCTGGTTCCTGGAACCACCAGCCACCAAGAAGACAGGGGGAGTTGGGCCGGCCCATATAGCCATCGACCCTTCTGGCATTTGCCAGAAGTGCCAGATGGCCAGTCCGGCCCTGGCATCTACTGCTGAGTTAACTTGAATTGCAGCGGTACCACTAACACTGAATGTCACACCTTCAATATTAATAAATCAATTCTTAGGTAAATCACATAACATTAACATCCATCTAAAACATTTGGTGCACCAATATTATCCCCGGTAACGTTACCATATTTTCCACTCAGTCCTGGGCTGACCTGTGCACAGGAATTTGGTAGTGTTCCAATGTCCTGCAGAGGTTTCCATCAAGGGTTAATTATTATAGTAGAAAGCAGGGCTGTTGCTCATTTCAGCCACAAGATGGCACTGTTCTCTCAACAGTCAATGAATCTCTATCAGCACATGTGCTCTGCAACAGGGTATGGTGTCCAGATATCAGCACACACACAGGATATAGCTGAAACGATCGTCCTAATTGTTCCCTGCAGCCTGTGTAAAGGTATGATCTGGGGGAAAAGCTCTCACAATCCTTCCTTGCACAAGAATGCAATGTCAGTTTTGGATAGATTCTCTCATCACTCTTCCCTCTGACACTGGGGTGTGTGCAGTACACTGCAGGCTAGGGTTTCACCTTGAGACGGTTCTGCAGTTAGTGGAGACTGTCTTTGGCACCCCGCTGCGTGTCCCCAGCTGTTCTCCGTCCGCTTTGCTGGCAATGTCACAGTTCTGGCAGCAGCTTATCTTCTCTCTGCTCGGCTGCACATCCTCCCCCTTGTTCCTTCTACCATGCTGCTCTCTCTCTCTCCTCCTTCCTGCACATCCTCTTCCTGTTACTCCCCCAGCCAATCAGGGCCTTCATCCTCCTCCTGTCAATCACTCCTGGGCACAAGATTTCAGGAGCACAGTTAACCCCTTGTAGCCCTGCATTTTAAAAGCGTTTATGCACTCCTCTGTGCTGTTCAACAGGGCTTTGGGATACCACAGATGTATGTATACACATACTTGGTGAGTATGCGTTGTACATAAAAATGTACCTTGTGCAAAAAGGAACTCAAAAATTAGCCCCAGTATCTGCAACACATCTCTACTTGGACTCATACAGGTATTGAGAAAATTTGACATGACCTGTAACTGGTCCTCGGTGATTTTTCCTAAAGGATAGCATTCTGTGCTGGAGATTTGCAGTGGAATGACAGGCAGCCAAAATTCCACCATTACCTCAACAATTAAATACTTACTTCTGGCTACCAAAATCAGGGGTGCCAAGATTAATTTGGGGCTTCAGGACAGCAACTTCTTGGGTCCCAATCCATAGATGAGGAGAGAGGTTGTATGTGCCCCACTAAAGGGCTGTGGTCACACAGTGTTAGGGGTGTGGCCATGCTTGGGCGTGGCTGCACTTCTTTAGACATGTGTTGCCTTCTCCTACCTGTTATTGCAGCTTTCACAACCTGGTACTGGATTCTTGGAATGTAGGTACATGAAATTTTGAAAGCCAAGCAATAAGTGAACACAGTACATACTCAGATAATACATAAATTATAATATAACATACATTTATTACACAGAGAAGATCTGTGTTTGCTGGATGACAACATTGACCTAGGGTACAAACACAAGACTGAGGCCCAGGGGTACATATACTAAACTGCAGGTTTGAAAAAGTGGAGATGTTGCCTATAGCAACCAATAAGATTCTACCTGTCATTTTGTAGAATGTACTAAATAAGTGATAACTAGAATCTGATTGGTTGCTATAGACAATATATCCACTTTTTCAAACCCTCAGTTTAGTAATTATACCCCCCTGGCATTTCTACCATCAGCAACTGAAAATTGGGCCTTGACAAAAACCATGGAGATGTGGGTTGTCTAATGCGTAGTGGAGTAGTATTCAGCATCCTTGTGATGGAGATACAATATGGACCGCCACACAAAACTGAGATAATGTCCTCCCCAACCAAATCATGCCATCACTTGCTTATACTGGGGGCCTTGCCAGGGCATATCTGTAATCTGGGGTAATTGTCACTCTGAGACACAGGAAACTGTTCCCTAAAAAATGAAAATTTCTAGAAAAATAAACAACATTTGTCATGTGGCATACGTGAGCCCTAAATAAGCTTCACATAAGTTGCCTTATACTCTTATCTGTCTGTTTTCACCAAGTACATCCAAAGCCATATATTTTTTTGTTTGGTGGAAAATAAAATACTGCACCAATCCTTAGTATAGTCTCACAGCTGAACATGCACTTTAGCAGGCCTAATTCTCTGGGTTTTTTTTAATTTCTTTTGTTCTTATACCCACCAAATAGTATGGCAACAAGTGAGAAAGTAAGTCATGATTTATTATAAAAAAAATGCTAGATATTTTACATAAATACTGATATCTTCATTGTGTTCATACACACATAGGAATCCGTATTTGACATTTCCAATTTGAAAGGAAACTGCCCAATGCCATACTTGAATAAAATTCAGATAGAAAGGTCTAAATGGTAAATCCTATAATTATTTTTTAGAGCTGGGAAATAATAACACTGTTTTGCAAAAAAAAAAATTGCTTTAAAACTCTACAGCTTTTAAACTGTGACTGAGTATTTCTGTTCTCAATAACTGGTCAGCATCCAGACATCATTTAACTTGTGTCTTTGCCAATTTCATGTGTAGGGCTTCCATTTTTAAAAGGTAGTGGCCAAAATATTTTGCTATATTTCAAACGCCTTCAATTTTAATAATATAAGACATTTTCAAATGTACTAGCTTTAGTTTTTAAATGCTGGTTTTAAATTAATAGATGTCAATATTCTTATAATTCTACTTCCTGTTGACTTCCAATGCTCAGCATGGGGTATTCAATGCTTGTGTCCGAAACTATTTTTAAGATGCCCATAAAGAGGCAGATGGAGTCTAACTAACTTACTGCATCCAATGTGCCCATACACTTCTGCAGACAGATCCAGTTATTTGGTGTAAAGACTGAATGAACAAATCGTACATCCACAAGCAGTAGAAAAGACAACAACACATAATAATAAGTGTAGGTAGTGGGTGCAATATGTATGTCCTGGCAGTAGTTAGGGGCAGTATGTATGTTCTAGACTACCTCCCAAATATCCTGATTTAGACGGGAAAGACCTGATTGAGGGCTCTGTCCCAATTGGTGGGAGACTTGAGGGAGATTCTGTCTATTGCCTTGTTGTGACGAGTGCCGTGTATAACCTATACTCCTCCAAGACAATGATGTGGCTGATAGGTTCCTTTCAGGTATGCCTAAAACTATCGATCCTCCAGTTACAGCAGACATGGTGCAGGAGGACCTGCATTCTGCTGCTAAATACTTTAGTCTAGACAGAACCCAGGCAGTGACGGTCTCTAAGGGGATGTCATTGGTCTGGACGTGCTAGAGCTATGATGGTGGTGGAGGGCATAATGTCTCCATCAGAGGGAAGGAATGATCATGAGCTTGCAGAAGGGGTAGAGATGCAACCTTAAAAATTGGAAGCCCATCTCTTTCTTGAGCATGAACTACAAGATCCTCACCAAGGTAAAACCAATAAAGGCTGTCATTGATTGGACAGCTTTTTCATCCTGGACCAGACCTGCATTAACTTACATCAAGTATTGCCGTGTACATGATGCCCTGGTCAGCCTTGATCTGAAGAAGATCTTTCATTGTGTCTCACATGAGATTATGGGTAGGGCAGGGCAGATATTTGGACTGTGGGAAATTGTTTTATTTGCATGTTAACCTGATGTACCTTGACATTTACAATTTAGTGTTGGTGAACAGCTGGAAGGCTGACCCTTTTCCAGCCCTATTTGTGCCATACAAGGCTGCGCTCATTCACTTCTTCCTTTTGTTTGTTATTTAGTGTTCTTTGCTGTGTGAATCAGGCAGAACACAGAAATCAGAGGGATCGCTGCACCAGGATGAGAAAGACGAGAGGCCAATTGTTCGCTCTACATGAATGACGTCACTGTCTTCTGCGCAGATGAGTATTTGTAACATCACTCGTCCAGACCAGCGAAGACTTTGGCTGAGTTTCAAGGGCAAATGTCAACTGAGAGGCAATGCTTTTTGGGCAGTAGTACCTGTCATCCGCCACTCCCTTACCATTCACATTTAAACCAGACTTCATTAAGATCCTAGAAGTCTGGTTCAGTAGCAAAGTTATGACCCTTAACTGTTGGACAAGAGACTAGCAAATGCTCGACAAAAGATTGGGATATGGATCCTCAGAGACCTTACCATCGAATGAACAGCACTGGTGTTGTGTAGCAAAATTCTTCCAGTTTTGCAGATCACTGTTCAATCACAGGTGGATGCATAACTCCTTCAATTCCATTTCGTTCATGTTCAAACCTAACCCAATACTTTTGTTTTTCTTCCATGAGGGAAACCAGGGAAAAGGGAATCCATAGCCTTTCTATGTTCTTACAGTGAAAAGAGGTCGGTATGGTTCCAGGTGTTCGGGGATAAGGGGCCCTTCCTCTTTTGGGAAGGTTTGAAGCTCCGCACCTCCATGTACTTTTATATGTTTTTATGCACCTTTTTAGAACTTGGGTGACTGAAAGCTCCATTATGGTCTCTCAATAACAAAGCGTGTATTGTCCCATTAGTTATACAAGAATAGTCTCTGGATATTTTTTGAGTTCTATAGTCAGATAGAGCACTACCAAACTTTAACACTCTGGGCTTGAATCATTAAGGCATGCAAAACGAATGTATTGAGCATTATTTTTAAATTACACATAAATCAGGCATACATACGTATTTACAAAAGAACAGATCTAGAGATACGCCTGTTGATGAATACAGGCAGGGTCGGACTGACCCACCGGGGGACCGGGCTATCCCCCGGTAGGCCCCGACCTTGAATCGCTGTTCGTTGGTGGGGGGAGAAACTGTTAAAAAAAATAATAATAATAAAAAAAAATCACGTGACCGCGGCGCCGGCTCCGTTCGCGCTGAATGTCGGGCGTCACGCCCGACGTTCAGTGAGGACAGAAGACAAGAAAAGGAAAAAGCAGATAGAAAAGGTAAGTGAAGGGGGAGCATGGCAGAGTGAAGGGGGAGCATGGCAGAGAGTGAAGGAGGAGCACAGACAGCATGGCAGAGTGTGAAGGGGGGCCAGGAGAAGGAGGGTGCAAAAGCAGCATGGAGGGCGCAGTGTGATCATAAGGAGGCACAGCATGGTGATGAAGGGGCACAGTAGTGTGTATGTGATGGCACAGCGGGCTTGTGGCAATGTAATGTGTGTGTGGTAGGTGGTGGCTAAATAATGGGTGCTATTTTCTTTGTAGGGGGAAGATGGGGCAATTCAATTTTATAGTGGGGATTATTCATTTAAGATGGGGTGGTTTGGGTGGTATTAATTGAATGCGGGGCTGAGTTTGAGGAGCATGAGGCATATTTATTAAATGTGAATATGAATTATTTAATAGCAGTGACGGTTGCGGGAAATGGGTATATTTATTATACGTAAATGTGATTAATTTATTGCAGGGGCTGTCTGGAGGGAGGGAAATAGGTTTATTAAATGGGAATACTGTTACTTTTATGTTGGGGCTGGAGAAAAGCCTAAGTATTAATTGTGGTTTCTGTAGATTTAACGCCAGGGCTGGTTGGAATTTTCTAAATGTACCTATTGTTTTTTCCAAATAGGGCCCTCAACATTCCAGGATCCAGACAAGCCGCAACTAAAGAAACCAGCAGCCACAGGTGGTAAAAGTGACAAGAACAGGTAGGACAGTCTGTCAAATGTTCTGTGTGTAGTCCATCTTGGCTAACCTGTGGCACTCCAGGTTTTGTGAAACTACAAGTCCCAGCATACCCTTCCAGCTATAGGCTGCTATATATTGGCAAAGCATGCTGGGGCTTGTAGTTTCACAACACCTGGAGTGCCACAGGTTAACCAAGCCTGGTCTAGTGGGATAATCCCGATTTTTGGTGACTGTTCTGCCCCATCTAAGGGGCAGGTCAAGTCTGTGTATTCTTTACACACACACTGCATTCTTTATATACTACACTATGGTGAGTCGAAGTCAGCAAATTGGATAAAGTCATTTCAATTAAAATCAAGCAAACTTGGTTGTCTTTGTCTGAAAAGATGCGTATAGCATGCTACGGGGTGGAAGGGCGTACACAGCCGCAACACATGGCAACAACAGTATATACGCTTTTACATACATTCGCACCAACACACACATTTGTAAAATAGTACACATTAATGGTAGTTGCAACACATAGTTATTTATGTCAAAATATAGTAGTGTTTATGTGTAATATTATAAGTTATATGCATATCAGTAGAACATATGGTACAGGTTGAAGGAATCATGTCATGTGTGGTATCACATTAATCCCCTTTACATTTGCGACTGTCCGGTTCACTCTGCGAAGGGATCGCAGAGTGCATACGCAAGTTATTAATGTTAGGGAATTATGGACTATTAAGACTATGAATCTTGGCGGGAAGATCGGAGCAATATCCCCTGGAGAGATGACCCCCACCTTTGGATTCTTTAGGTTGAACTAGCCAATGATCGACAACCCCCTGGGCCTTCCTGAAACCTGGACCAATAGAAGCAAGCTATACCATCTGCATTGTTTACTGTATCTCTGTGTGCATATAAGCAGCAGCTCCTCATCTAGTGTTCAGTCACCTTGACCACAGACTTCAGGACTGAATGTTCACTGGATCCAGAGCGCCTGCGATAAGTAACGTCTGTACTTATTATTATTTCGCTTGAATATATTCTGCTACTTTTTGAGAATAAATCTTTGTGCGTTGGAAACACAAATCGAGATTCGACAATCGTTATTGGATAGCGACAAAATGCTCATAACAGGTGCTAGCTGCCCTTTGTGGGCTGACCACTCCCCCTCTAGTGTCTGGTCTCGCCTCTATGATGGCTGTCCACGACCCCTCTGGTGGGCCCCTAGCGTTGCAGTCCCCCGGTGGGCCCTTCATCCCCAGTCCGACACTGAATACAGGTCTAGGTCCACTCTGTTCTAACACTGCACAATACATCCAATACATATGTGAAATATAAAGCAATAAAAGAACGCACAGAAGAAAAACAATATATTAATGTCACTTGTTAAAAATATGGTTAAGGACAAAACAATTAAAAATAAATATTTTTTCCATTACTAAAATCTATGTATTAGGATGTTCTGAATGTCAAGTGTACATAAAATGCATTTTTACAGTTACTCCTGATTGCAAACAGATGTTCTAGCATGAATACGTGACCAACATCACTAGTAATCAGAACTTACACCTGACCTGTAGCTGGTGGAAGTGATACAACAGAAAAATATGTACCTTAGAGATGCCCAAAGCTTTACTAGGACGCCGTTGTCTATGCTCGAGCTTGGCGCACCGTTAATGTACATTAATTATGTGCATACTCCCATTCCTCTTCCCGTTCCACCCCTGGAATCATAGACTGTAGTAAGGGTCCGATGCGCTTGAAAACAAATTGGACATTGTTGCGATCACTGGTGTATTGTCCAGTTCTGGGCATGTACAGAGCGATTTTATGCAAAACGTGGCACGTGTCGGCATTTACGTGCCTTAATGAATCAGGTCCTCTGTCTATAAATTCTGACTGTAGGACCACAGGATCGAGAAAATATTGCTAAAACTGATGTTGTTAATACAGTTGTCACTAACATTGACTCATGTCTGGTATTACCTAGACAGTTTTGGAATTTGGGGTTTTATCTGGTTCCATGTTCACTGTCTGGGCCAGGGCCGGATTTATCACTAGGCAACCTAGGCAATTGCCTAGGGCCCAGCGGTCCCCAGAGGGCCCTCCCAGGGCCGGAGGTGAGACCAACCTTTAAAAATGGGCCGCTACTTATTGGCCAGTGCTATTTGCTTGCCCCCCTTTGCTAAAGTCTGCCAGCCAGCCCCTGAATAGGGGTATATGTTATGCTAAAAACTATAGTGCTATGGATTTTTTCAGGGAGGGGGCCCCAAACCAGTTTCTTGCCTAGGGCCCCATGAGGTCTAAATCCGTCTCTGGTCTGGGCTCCAGTGAAACAGAGAACCCGCCACAGACCTGATAACCATTGCATAGTGAGTATATCACTAACTATTATTATTATTTAGTATTTATCAGTGGAAGGCTCTCTAATGTATAGAATCTGTTATAATTCCTCTGATTGCCTGCAATAAGTCTGCTGCAAATCTGTGTAATCAGAAGCTACCTGCTACCTTTTCTGGAAATAAATACTGGCTTTATTTATATTATGCTATGTCCTTTTAATGACATTTGCACCAAGTCCTATTTTTAACTGTAAAATACTGGCCAGATGGCAATGCAAGCCTTGAGAACCAGTTTATATCTGGGACCAGGGGAATGGGAGAGAAGGTGAATAAAGGATCACCAGAATTAATTCTATATTGGACTGGGATCACCTAAATATTTTCTTAGTTGTATTAGTGTCACTGAAATAGGTTCTGAATTCCATTGGGGTCACCGGGTTTGGATTCTTTGTTAAGAGACCAAGTAACAGCAACTGGCATCCAATTACTGATGGGCGGCAGCAGACGCTGCCTTGATCTAAGCTAATTTCCAACTATGGCAATCAGCGTCTTTACTCTGCACTGCTGGCGTCTTGCAAATTGAACTCTGCCAGCCCTATCCTAAGCCTATATTTCAGATTTATTCAATTGGAAGCAGTCAGCCCTGACTTCAGCCTATCTCTTGTTTACACCTTTGTACTCAGCCTGCTTTGACCTTTGACCTGTATCTTGATATTTTTGCTACCTCTTTCTGCTATCTCTTTCCATGTTCTGTCCATTCCACTGGCTATATTGCAATGTATAAATTTCTACTACCAAGATTAAAGACTGGTGGAACAAATCACGTTCCTTGGAAATTAGGTCGCTATACAAGAAGATTTTGTGAAGCAGTTCTAGTGGTTTTTGATCACTTTCAACATTTTCTATAATCTGCACCACATTGGAATTATCATAGCTAAAACTGTCCATAATTTCCATGGACAGTCTCAGTTTTCAATTATTTGTCTTTGCAATTTGCTGTTCCTGGAAATGCCCCTGGTTTTTCCCAAATGCACAATAAAAATCCTACTTTTCCCACAGCACAGCCTAAATGAACCCTTTTGCGAAGCCCTTCTACTGTATTCCTACAGTACCTGTACAATTCTACTGTACCTGTCCAGTCTATCCACCCGTTTTCTTTGCAGGGTAAGTCTCTTATTTCCACCAGTCACCTCTTTGCCACCTCCAACTCACTCCTCTGCCCACCCTCCTCTCCTGTCTTCACTTACAGCCCTAGACTTTACCACCCAATTCACCTCCAAATAGACACCATCTCTCAAGATATCTCATCCTGCCAAACCGCAGCCAACTAATCTTGTATTTTTCCCCCACAATCCAGTGCCTGGGAAAGAAGTCCATGCTCTTCTGTCATCTTCTACCTGTCCCCTTGATCCCCTCACCTCTCACCTTCTCTGCTGTCTCTCCAATGCCTGCCTACACCTATCCCACCTTTCAAAATTGTCCCTTTAAACATACTTTTGTCTCAACCTTCCTCCAAAAACCTTCTCTCGACCGGTCCTCTCTAACTACCAGCCAAATTCTCTCCTCCCATTAACCTACAAGAGCAGCGTGTCTGTAACTTACTCGCAGGTTCCTTTCCTCTCACTCCATCTTTGACCCACTCCAATCTGGCTTTTGTCCCCTCAACTACACAGATATGGCTCTTTCTAAAGTCATCAATGATCTTCTCTCAGCCAAGTCTAAGGGTCAGGTATCCTTGCTCATCGTCCTGGACTTCTCTATGGTTTTCCACACTGTGGAACACCCTCTACTCCAGCACACCATTCATTCCATATACCTTTGTAACACTGGATCTCCCCTGATTCACTTTCTATTTGTCCAACTGTTCCTTCCCTCCTCTCTATTTACCCGTTGAGGTCCCTCAAGGCTCTGTCCTTGGCCCTCTGCTCTTCTCTCTAATCAACTAATCAACTCCGTTGTACTCCAGTACTACCTCTGGAGTTTTATCACTGCTGTCCATTTGTTTTGTTATACAGGAAGTGTTTTGTTATATAGGAAAAGCCCTGCAGCCAGGTTCTTTTCAGCATAGCTGCAGCTAGTGAAGAGACACTTCTGCAGCTCTCTATAATCCTGCAGTGATTTGCACACAGACCACTCTACATGGTGTCAGAAGTCTGGCTGTCATGGCACAAGGTCTCCAACACATAGATGTGCTGGTTTTCGATTAAGCCATCGCAGACGCATGGCTCAAACTCAAGAAGGAATGGCGCATATACTGCTTTTCCAGGCTCTCAAACAAGTTGATAAAGGTACAGGCATATACCCTACTCATAGAGATTAACAAAATAATAAGAAAGAAAGCATGGAATGTAAATAGAGGCACTCTTGGAGTGAAAGAGTAATATTTAAAAATAAATACTTTATTAGATATATATTAAAATGATCTCTAAATGGCCAATGAGCCACCAATAGCAAAATATTTAAAAACAAAAATGAACAATGACAATGGTGCAAAATGTGTGATTAAAATAGGCAGCTGCTGCTGCCCCGCCTCGCTATGTTAAGTATATATTAGTAGTGAATCAATAATCACAATAGTAGATTGTTATAGGATACTAAATTATTAATCTCTAAATAAAGATTATATGATCTCTTTTAGTGTCCTAACTGATGCAATAGAACAATAGCTATTTATAATTAGACAGATAAATATTATATCTGACAATTAGCTAGGTGCAAGAGAAAAAAGCCATTGAGAAATACACTGCACCAGATTCAGATGGCTCTATACAAGCATCAGCCTCTGTATGGAGATTGAACTAAATAAAATGCTTGTCCCCTTCCTAGTGGAATACTGTGATCACTCATAAATCAATGCTATCTTAAGAGTAGCCTACTTATAATAAAGATAGCGAAAGGAACGCTACTCTAAGTGGTTCATGTCCTGGACATACCGGGGGTAGTGCCACTGAATACTGTTATCTAGGACTAAAAGAGAAAGGATCTATTGTAATAAAGCATAGCGAGGCGAACGCGTTTCGCATACTCACTTTAACAAGGCAATCAATTTATTTCTAACAGCTGCTTTCTGTGTTGTAGCTGCACACAATTTTCAACATGCCATTTAGCCATATTCCACAAAATGTAGCCAGAATCAAACTTGTGAACCCACTGATGAAAAGTGGATTCTCTATCTAACCACTATGCCAAACACGCAAGTGGAAACAAGATGTGCATGAAATAGACTAGAAGGAAAAGCTGGACTATGTGCATGAAATAGACTAGAAGGAAAATAGTAATAATAGGACTTTTTTGAGCTTTCATCTGTGGATATTTCCTAAGTGCCCCCCCCCCCAAAAAAAGAATAATTAAAGTCCTACTATTTTTATTATTATTAAGTAGAATCATTGACATTAATAAAATTGAAAATGGTAAAAAAGCTTGTTATGAGAGAATTTAATGGTCAGCTTTTCCTTCTAGTCTATTTCATGCACATATTGTTTTCACTTGCACATTTGGCGTAGTGGTTAGACAATCCACCTTTCAACAATGGAAACCTGAGTTCGAATCCTCACGAACGCCCTTATCTCTCTGGAGTTTATTTATCCTCCCCATGTTTGTGTGGATTTCCTATGTGTTCCTAATGTAAGCGTACGCTTGGTTTAAGTTCGCACACATTGAACGTACTTTCTTAAAGTATGCTGTTATATTATTAATAGCGTGTTGTTAGCCGTTTTTAACAAATATCAGCAACAAACTGTTAACACATCAGCCACTTTACAATGCGATTTATTACAATGGTGGTTGTAATTAAAAAGAGGTTGCTTTTAAAAAAAATTAACACAATGTTTAATGTTTGATATAAATAAAAAAATAAAAAATTCTGGTGAAGTGTATTAAGATGTATGTTGTGCATATTTAGTTATGAGTGTTTTAAACGAACGATGCTTTTAGAACAGTTTATGTTACTCAGCGCTGCTGCTGTAGCTGCTTTGGATTTTAACATGACCCTGAGCTTCCTTAAGCTTCAGCAAGGAGTTAAGATTAAACTCACAGGTTTTTTTTCTTAACTATCTGATGGATCCAGAGGTAACGCCTAGTCTTCTTAAGTCGGTACAAATAACACATACTCTTCTTAACTTCTTTCGTATATGCACCCATTCCCCTCCCATTCCCAACCCTTTTTTCTCAAGTGGTCAGAAAACTTCTTAAGTGCAGTTACAATGGATTTTCATCTTAACTTAAGAAATTCTTAGTATACGCAACGGAATTACCTTCGCATCTCCCTTTTCTGGGCATGCGCAGAGAAGATTTTCATAGGATCCGCAAAAAACGGCAGATCCGATCGCTAATGAATCAGGCCCATAATAGATAAAGAGAAAAATAACGCCATCAAAACAAAAAAATTTACACTGGAGCTAAATGTAATGTCATGTCACGTGAACTCCTCAAGTGTACAAACCCCAAAACACCTGCTGAAAGCCTCACACTGTGAACCTTATTGCTTACAGTGGCCAGGTAATCAAGACCATGGGTGTAGCCACGCTGCACTCCACAAATTTCCCACTGATATTTCATGTAGTGGACGGTAAAGTCAAACCGCTGCTAGGTTTGCTGGACAGCATAAAACCGGGTTTAATAAGTGCTGATGTGCATGGCATTCAACAGGATGCTCCAGAGTTAAAAGACACTTCTCTGTACGTCATGCCACGGAAACTACTTACTGACAATGCCATACAGTTCATGAGTGGTGAGTGTTTTGTTAATTTACTTGTAATCAGTTCATCAGGACACTGAAGCATGGGTGGGCACTGCTGAGCTCTTTATTCAGCCATCTGCAGACTTAGGTACATTGCACACTGCCCCCACCCCCACTTCCCATCATTCCCCATGGTCTTAGGGACCATCACTAAAGATCCAAGCTTAAACATATAAGAGAGTGTCTACAAACATTAAGCATATCTAATGCAATAACATCACATCTTCTTTTCTTTAAAGATTAGCCCTGTATCCTTCAGTATAACAATTCAACGATATAACATTAAGAACATCATCTAACACGTTTCAATGAGTCTCTCAGGTCTGCGTATTTCTCTTTTGGGTCTTTCACACAAAGTCTGTGTTTCGTCAACCATGTTGGACCTTTCTTCCATCATACATGTCAGATGAAGGGTATTCTTCAGTCGTGTTGCCATCACTATGGTTGGGTTGAGATCTTAAATCGACCCGATTTCTTCTTACTTCTGTTCCACGATCTGTACGTACAATATAAGATCTTGGTGCTACTTGTGCTTGCACAATACCTTTCTGCATCCAAATGCCTTTCTCATGATCTCGGAGACGGACTTGGTCACCTGATCTTAGATCAGATAAGCTTTTTGCTCGCCTATCATGGTACAGTTTCTGTTTCTCCTGTTGACGTACCTTACTCAGTCTCACCAATGCTGAGTTATGCGTATTAAGTAGTTCATCACTTATCGGAAGATTTGCTCTAATCCTCCTTCCCATCAGCATTTGTGCAGGAGAGAGTCCATTATGTAAAGGTGTACTGCGGTAGATTAAAAGACTTTTGTAGAAATCTTCTTTGCCGTCTTGTGCTTTTTTCATTAGACTCTTTACAGTTTTTACTGAACTTTCCACCAACCCATTTGACTGTGGATAGTGGGGACTCGATGTTGTATGGACAAATTCCCACTCTTCAGCAAATTGTCTAAATTCAGCGCTGGAAAACTGAGGTCCATTGTCAGTGAACACTTCCATAGGAACACCATGCCTTGCAAAGATTGACTTCATGCAATTGATTACGGCTTTACTAGTAGTTGTAGGTAGAGTCTGCACCTCAGGGTAATTAGAATAATAATCAGTCACGACAATGTGCGTTTTTCCAATACAATCAAACAAATCTGCGCCTACCTTCTGGTATGGTCTCTCTGGCACTGCTTGAGGACTCAGCGGCTCGACTTGTTGCTTTGGTCTGTACATAAGACACAGTTCACATGTAGCTGTTGTCTGTGCTATGTCCTGGTTCATTCTTGGCCAATACATCACTTCACGCGCCCTCCGTTTACATTTTTCTTCTCCTAAGTGGCCTTCATGTATCTTGCACAGCATAATTTTTCTTAGTCGTGCAGGTATAACAATTCTATTGCCTTTGTAAATAATACCATTGACAACCGTAAGGTCAGTGCGGTACATCCAATAATCATGAATAGACAGTGGGCACGCATTTTTTTCTGCTGGCCATCCTTTCAGAATGATGTCTTGTAACACTTTCATTGTGATGTCTGTCTCTGTTTCTTTTCTTATCTGTTCTTGTCTTGCAAGAGACACAGGTAGAGAAGCTACAATCAAATTAACATATGCGTCTATCTCTTTATCCATCAGACTTTCAGAACCTTCACTTTTGTCCACAGCACGGGAAAGTGTGTCAGCAATGTACATGTATTTACCAGGACAGTACAGCAATTGGACATCATATTTCTGTAGTCTTATAAGCATTCGTTGAATTCTCATGGGACAGTCATGTAACGATTTAGCCATGATAGCTACCAATGGCTTGTGGTCAGTTTCCACTGTAAACGCTTGACCATACACAAATTGATGAAATCGCTCACATGCATATGTGATTGCTAGAAGTTCTTTTTCTATCTGAGCATATCTTGTTTCAGCACTTGTCAATGCTCTTGATGCATAGATTACCGGTTGCCATGTATCCTCATGTTCTTGTAACAACACTGAGCCTAGGCCAAATTGCGAGGCATCTGTTGAAATTCTTAATCTTTTTGTAGGATCAAAGAATCTTAGTACCGGTTGCTCTGTGATGGTCCGTTTCAAGTTTTGCCAACTTTCTTCTTGTTCATGTGACCACATCCAATCATTATTTTTGTCCAACAACCATCTTAGAGGTGCTGTTTGTTCGGAGAGTTGAGAAATAAACTTTCCTAAGTAATCATTCCTAGGAATCTTCTCACGTCGTCTTTGTTGTTAGGACGTTCCATGTTTATTATGGCTGATATTTTCCTCCGGTCAGGCTTCACACCTTCCTCCGAGACCACGTCACCCATAAAGGTAAGTGTTTTCACACCAAATTCACATTTGTCCTTCCATTACTTGTCTCAGTCTAGAATCATGTTCTTCTTTTGTAGATCCCCAGACAATAATGTCATCCATCATTGTTTCAACACCTGGAATGTGTTCAAAAATCATGTGTATCCTTTTGTGATATACTTCTGGAGCAGACAATATCCCATATGGTAGTCGAAGGAATCTGTATCGACCTTCTGGGGTATTAAATGTACACAGCATTGAGCTTGCTTTATCTAGCTTCATCTGCCAGAATCCTGAAGATGCATCCAATTTACTGAACCATTTTGCTCCCGCAAATTGTGACATGATTTCATCTCTGGTTGGTAGTTTGAAATGTTCTCTTTTAATAGCCTTATTTAAATCTCTTGGATCCAGACATATTCTGAGTTGTCCATTTTTCTTTTCAACAATTACTAAGGAGCTCACCCATTCAGTAGGCTCATCAACCTTCTGTATCACACCCAAAGCTTCCATGCGGTTTAACTCCTGTTTTAGTTTTTCTCTCATCGCAAATGGCACTTTTCTACAAGGGTGTATCACTGGAAGAACTTGCGTGTCTAGATTTATCTTATGCTCACCAGGCAGACAACCTAAACCTTCAAACATGTCTCTGTATTCTGTAAACACTGATTTGCATTCATCTTCTACTTGTGATGTGACCATGAAAACTTTCTTTATCAAGTTAAGCTTCTCACATGAACTTAATCCTAGAATCGGTTGTACATCTTTATCCACAATCAGTAGAGATGTTTTGAACTTTTGTCCTTTGTAGCTCAGGGTCACTAGGCATGTACCTTTCACAGGAATTTCCTCCCCAGTGTAGCCTGTAACTTTCACATTGGCTGGATGAATTTTAGGTTTTACACTAAAAGTCTTATAGTCTTGAAACAATATCAAATTCACCTGCGCACCAGTATCAAGCTTAAAGGGAATAACAATCTCGTTCACTGTTAAAGGAACAATCCATTCTTTCTTGTCTGTACTGCAAAGTTCAATACAATTCACAAAAAAATCTTCAGACGTAGCTTGTTCAACGGCATGCACTTTGTTTGTTTCACTATTGGTTCTACAGCATTTGGCAAAGTGATTAAGTCCACCACATTTCATGCAGGTTTTACCATAAGCAGGGCACATTTTAGGATTGTGAGTATTTCCACATCTACTGCAGATTTTCCTATTAGATTGCATTTTAGACTGCTTCATTTTAGAGAATGGTGGTTTGCTTGGCTCTGTTTTCTTCACCACATGTACAGTAGTATCAGATTCCTTGTGTAACTGTTTGGCTTGTAGTCTGGTCATTTCTGCAGATCTGCACATAGTCATTGCCTTGTCTAGTGTTAGGTCTTGCTCTCTCAGCAATCTTTCTCTGAGTCCATTATCAGGTATTCCACAGACAATACGATCTCTAATCAGTGAGTCCTTTAAATCACCAAATTCACAGGTTTTGCTGAGTGATTGCAGTTCTGTAACATAGTGATCAAATCCTTCTCCAGACTTCTGATCACAGGTAAAAAACTTATATCTTTCATATGTCACATTTTTCCTTGGCACAAAGTAATCTTCAAACTTTTGCATTACAGAAGATAGCACCATATTCTGCCCTTCAGCAAACTGAAAACTGTTATAAATGTCCAGCACATCCTCTCCTATCACATGGAGGAAGATGGATGACTTTGTTTTATTCTCCATTGCATCAGCTTCACATACAGCAAGATATATATTAAACCTTTGTTTAAATATTTTCCAGTTTACGGACAAGTTGCCAGACATGAGCATGTCTGTTGGAGGAGACAGCCTATCCATAGTTACTCACTGTTTGATGTGACCAGAGCACAAGGCAGATATTCAGACACTGCGTGACACAGCTTTACAGACTTCTGCAGGATCCTTTCACACTCTGAGCTCTAGCAGTCCAGTTAAAACTTCTTCTGACACCATGTTTTTTTAATTTACTTGTAATCAGTTCATCAGGACACTGAAGCATGGGTGGGCACTGCTGAGCTCTTTATTCAGCCATCTGCAGACTTAGGTACATTGCACACTGCCCCCACCCCCACTTCCCAGCATTCCCCATGGTCTTAGGGACCATCACTAAAGATCCAAGCTTAAACATATAAGGGAGTGTCTACAAACATTAAGCATATCTAATGCAATAACATCACAGTGAGTGTCAGACTTTCACCAATAAATGGGACATCTCACATGTCACCAGCAGTCTTCGCCAAGCAGAAAGAGCAGTGCATTCTAAGAAGCACCTGTTAGACAAATGTTAAAGAGATGATTCTGACGTGTTTATGGCACTCCTCAATTTCAGAAATACGCCAAGAGATGAACTTCCCTCTCCTGCTCAACGCCTTAAGTCCAGGCCCACCCGTACCCTCTGTCCCACCACCAAGCTCAAACTTAGACAACAAGTTGAGAACAATGTGTAAGATGGTCTGCAGAGTTTTAGGTTGCGGCTCAAAGCCACTCATGATAAAATATCCCAACTTTGAGACCATTGTCCCCTGGGCAGACTGTCCACATCCAGACCCCTTTTGTGTTTCACTTTGCAGGGATTTTCCAACAGGCCAAATAGCTATGTGGTACAATGTGACATGTGAGCGCAACAAGAGTCACTTGCTAGGGGTGTGTGAGTTAACACCTCCACCTCACCTGACACCGACTGGGGGTATCAGAACACCCCTCATCATGGACAATGGGTCTCCTAAAGAAACATCTATAGGGGTGCAGGACGGTCCCATGCTCCTACCCTATAGTGAGCCTGTTTAGACACCAGACACACTACTAGACCCTTACTTTGTCACCAGTTCTGGGAGAATTTCCAGGCCTAATCCAAAATTCCAGATCTATGGTACTTAACCTCCCACTTTCTCAATTCATGATTGTTCTTTGTTGCATACTGTCAGGGTCGGATTAACCCAAGGTCTAACTGGGCTACAGCCCAGGGGCCTCGGGCATCCAGGGAGCCCTTGAAAGTGCTCAACAGCAACGACCAGTGCGGGTCCGATCAATGCTGCTGAGCCTGTCACTGTAGTCCTTCCGTGGCGCTCAGAAATCTCCTTATTGAGATCTCATGAGAGTGAGACTATGAGTCTCACTCTCACGAGATCTCCTCAGAAAGGAGCTTACAGCGCGCTGTGGAAAGACTACAGTGACAGGAGAACAGCAAAAGGTAAGCGTGGGGGCCTCACGGGGGAATGGAGGACCCCTTAGCCCAGGGGCCTCCATTCCCTTACCTGCATTCAACACCGGTCACACTGACTTACACCCACACACCTGTTTATTGCAGTGCCATAACTAGACATTTTAGTGCCCTGGGCGAGACACGGCACCGGAGCCCCCCATCTAAGTGGAAGTTACATTTGCCAAGTGGGTGTGGCCAGCACTTTACCGAAAGAATTCTGTTACATGTCTGCGGACCCCAAACATGAGCACAAAAGCATGGAGGAGAAGAAGAAAATCCTCTGTAAAGTGAGGTACAAGGGGTCTGACAGGCGACCACCGCCTCATTCACCTCCAGCTACTATCTGCTGTCAGTATCACTGATTTACATCTCTTCACTGGGGAAATGTCAGATAATATGTAAACTTGTCTTATCCATCCCTGATATTAGTTATTGCTGCCACTACCTGAACTTTTAGTTTATTTTCCCTCTCAATGTATTTAATTTGTCCCTTGTTTCTACCTGCCTCCTTTAAATTATGTTATTCCTTTTCATCTGTGTGCTTTTGTAGACCATGAAAAATCAATTTACAACATAAAGGGGTCTATAATGGCACCATCTGTCATACCACTTCAGAAGTGATGTAGTCCTGTGTGCAAATTTTTCTCCACTAATGTATTTTTTCCAAACAATATTTAGTTTAACATGGGTATGACTTTTCTTGCACTTAGGATGAGAGAGAGAGAGAGAGAGATTCTTCAGCCTTTTACTTCCGCAGTGGAAAGCATGTGCGTTCGATTGCCGATATGTCGTTCCAAAACACAATGTGATTTAATAGCCCAAAAGTAGCAGAATAACAAGTTAGAATAAAATAAGTACAGCCGTTACTTATCGCAGGCGCTCTGGATCCAGTGTACAGTCATTCAGGTCTGAAGGCTGTGGTCAAGAAGACTGTCCACCAGGTCCAGGGCCCCTGCTTATATACAGTCAGTAAATACAGTAAAACAATGCAGATGATGTGGCTTGCTTCTATTGGTCCAGGCTTCAGGAAGGTCCAGTGTACTGCAGGTCATAGGCCAGTTCAAACCAAAATATCCAAAGGTGGGGGTCAGCTCTCCAAGGGATGCACTCCGATTTTCCCGCCAAGAATCCGGTTTAAACTAGTCTATTTACATTATACAGTCAGCATCATTTTAAACATTTATTCCCTAACATCGCTAACTAGAGTATGCAATGTGCGATCCTTACGGCGAATGAGCCGGACAACTGCGGATGAATAGGGGATTAAAATGATACTAAACATGACATATTTCCTGCAACCTAAACCCTTGATTTCACTATCATGTATATAACCTATAATATTAAACATAAATACTACATTTCGACATAAATAACTATGTGTTGCAACTACAATTAATGTGTACTAATTACAAATGTGTATGTTCGTGTGAATGTGTGTAAAAGTGTAAAACCTGTTATTGCCACGCGTTGCGGCTGTATACGCTTCCCCACGCCGTAGCGTGCTCTACGCATTATTTCAGACAAAGACAACCAAGTTGGCTAGATATTAATTGAAATGAATTTATCCAATTTGCTGACTTTGACAGGCATTTGGAAGGCAAGTTTGTGTTCCAAATGCCGAACTTCCTGTCAGTGGAACACACATGCATTCCAGTGCGAAAGTTAAGGGCTGAAGGTACAGAGGCAGGTGGCGGCCGGCTGCTGCGGCCCCTTGGGCTTGCGCCCTGGGCGAAGGCACCGGCCGCACCTGCCTAGTTACAGCTCTGGTTTATTGTTTTTTATGTGATAAAAGGGATGTAGATGTATGCTGTATGTGAATGGTGGAAGTTTTATCATTGCCATCCATTTGTTACAGGAAATGTTTTGTTACACAGAAAGTGTTTTGCTATACAGGAACACCTCCTGGAGCCAGGTTCTTTTCAGCATGACGGCAGCCAGTATAGACACATTTGTGCAACTCTCCAGAATCCTGTGGTGATTTGAACACATACCAGGCTACACTCTCCACCAGCTTCCAGTGCTTCAAAAGCTTCTGAAAAACTCACTTGTTCATCAAAGCTTGTTGCCTTCTAACTCGACTCCCAATGGTTTAGTCTCCCTACACCCACATTCTCACTCTCCTTCCTGCATGTTCTTTACAATACTGCTATACACCCTGCCTATTGTGTCTAAGTGTTTCCTGTATGTCCATTACTTTGCCTGTTGCTATCTTTGTTATATGCCCTACTTTCCCACAGAACAATGCTGCAGATTTTTGTGGCTTCTTATATGTAAACAATGATAATGATTCTTTATTATGATCCTTTATTTATAAGACACCATAAATGGTCTTGAGCACCAAACATAGAGGGTGAACAGAGTACCCATTTAACAGTATTACACACTGCACTGACGGCTACAAATAATGCATTATTACACAAAAGAAAATTATACAATGGCCAGTCAACAATGAGTTAACAGAGTATAAATAGAGAACATAGAATTGCAGATACAGCTATTGATAAGACAGTGAGCACAGTAGTGGATCCAGGGGGGGCGGACAGCCCTGCACTATATTCTTGTCCCTGTCAGCTGAGGAGCAGACAGAGATCCTTTCCGTCCGCTCTCATTGTATTTTAAACACAATCAGAGTGGCCTGGCAGCATCCGCGAAGTCTAACGCACCCCTAGTGTTCACCAGCGATCCCTGCAAAGAGGTATGGGTTTGGCTGTGCGAGATGCACAGATCGCAGTTCTCCGAGTTAGTCACCAGTGCGGTGGAGTGATGAACAGGAATAGTCGAACAATACAGGTCAAAGCCAAAGGGTACACAGGGAGGATCCAGAAGGTAGGTCAGAGACAAGCCTAGGGTCAGAACCAGAGCGATAACAAGGGAGAAGTCCAGGAAACAAGCCAAAGGTCAGGAGCCAAATGCAGGTAACAGGAAAAGTAGAGCTGATAAACCAATACTCTGGCACTTGATTTGTGTCAGTAGGATCACTAAATAGGAGGAAGTTGGCCCTGAATGGGGGAGAGCAGATTCTAACAGAGCCAAAAACTTGCGTCCTGTTGCTAGGCTGCCATTGCGCATGCACACAGCGATATTGTTTAGGTAACGGGATGCGAGCAGAGCAGAGAGACAGGTGTCTTTCCCTGGCACCTAGGAGAAGTGTGGACGGGTTGGCCGGCGAGCATTTGTTCACCGGGCCAGACGTCCAAACTCCATTTTGGACCGCTTGGTGGTCCAGTGGCAATGTGGTGCAGGCAGCCTATACAGTCCATGCATAGGCGGCCACATCGCATACTATGCAATGCAACCACGTCATCCATTCATGGAATATTGTACGACAGCTTATAGTACAACATTCTATTTTATTCAATGAATGATGCGTCCACATTGAACAGTATGCAATGCAGTTGCTATGCATGGACTGCACAAGCTGCCTGCACCGCTCCAATGACAGTGCCACAGGGCTCCTCCCCTACACTACGGGAGCCCTATAGCACCAAATTACCCTCCTCCTCACTGACTGTCAGGTACAGTGTCGGACTGGGGCATGAAGGGCCCACCGGGGGAATTCAGTGATAGGGGTCCACTATATTGGGGTGTGGCCAACTTTAAGAGTGGGTGTGGCCAGCAAAGGGGGTGTGGTCAGGCCATGGAGGACAACTTATAGCACTATTTTAAATGTGCACCTTTTTGGATGCAATGCATTAGACCCTGCCCATTCTACTGGTAGGGAACTACATGGGACCCATTAATAAAACACTTGTGGCTTGGAAGAAACTCCAGTACCAGCTCCTGTAGTCTCCTAATGCACCAAGACAGTTACTTATGATAAGTGCATCATTTTGTTACCTCCAACCCTCGCCTCATATGTTGTTATTGCCCATCATGTATTGAGCTTATTAAACGCCATTACAAGGGCTACACAAACCAAATAATAACATCATCAATTAGAAGACATAAACTGCACAATTAATTTTTTAGTACATGTCCTGGAATAAAAGTCAATTCATAAAAAACAAGTGATTGTAATTCTCAACAAATCTCAGTGAAATCCATCTCATTTCATTTTAAATACGGTTGATATATGCTTATAATACTTTCACTATATCACCCCTAAATTCTAAACAGGACAACCATCAAAATGAATGCACAATAGGCAAAAGAAAAAATATATAAATATAATTATGTTCTCCTATGCATGTGCCTTTCTACACTAACATACAATACAAGTTAACCCGTGCATGATACTCATGCATTCTAGTCAAATCAAGATACTTAAGGTCTTAAAAAGGTTCTTGTCATGCATTTGGGCCTAGCCCAGCCCTCCTCAGAGGAAGAGCGTTACTTCCCGACGCAAGCGCCCTTTTTAATGTGTGTTCATGAGGTAAAATTACCTCATGAAAATGAGTTTGACCCCTCAACTCGTAAATTTAGCCTTTACTACCCCTCCCACGGGGGGAAGGGGAGATGATGGAAGTTAACTGACTTGACTATTCTAATTTTTTTGTCAAATAATGTCAGTATACCAAATTTCAGGTCAATTGGATGAGCCCTTTCTGAGAAAATAGTTTTTTACACACACACACACACACACACACACACACACTAATGCACGCCTCTACACATGTGTGTTCATGAGGTAAAATTACCTCACGAAAATGAGTTTGAGCCCTACCAAATTTCAGCCCTTTTTGAATTTTTTTTCCCACACACACTAAGAATTTAGTAGGTCAGTGTATAACTCTGCCCAGCAGGTGGCGCTGCAACTTGGTTTTTTTTCCCACACACAGACGCCACTAAGCATTTATATATTAGATAGACCAACATATTATACAACCCTGGATGATTATATTTTCAACTGGATGCAATTGGAATACTAGACTACATGAAAAGCTCCCTTCATTTGCCAGATCTTGTATACACATTCTGATTATTAAAATGACTCTTTGTTACAATTATTTTTCAAGGACTCTTACAGAATATGCCACTTGTCAAAGACCATACACACAGCATCAGTGCTACTATGGTTGCGTACTTCACCAATGAATGCTTGTTGAGAAGGGAAATTTTAAAAAACAAAAAAATGAACAGAATACAGCCCATCCAAAGCCTGTCACATTTATTCCATATATGCTGGTATGCTGCCAGTGTTGTATGAAAGAGAATATAAATATCAAAGGACGGGCGCAAATGGGGGAAGGGTAAAGAAACACAAGGATTGGGTCAATGAATAAGTCAAGGGGAAAACGGTCCCAAAGTCATTAAAGGATGTTGGTCTTCTAGTTCCACCTATACCGATGTCCCAGATGGTAAACTTACATCAATGTGACCTTTTCTATTCCATACAGTATTTGAATAATGTATCCTCTTGCTTCAAAAAGCACCACCACAATGTACTTTTACTCCCCTATAAACCTGTTTCTTCTCCTCACCAGAGTGCACATATGGGAGACCAGGGAGAGAACAGAGAAAGATCTCATGGTGTTTTACGTTCTCTATTTATTAAGTTAAAACATGGAGTTAAAAACACTCACATTTTGTATGTTAAAACCGCTCATATAAAGGTATCTTTCAGTCCATATGTTTCCTCGATCAAACGGCAGTATCCAGCTTCTGTATCCCAGCCACGATCAAATCGGCTGGGCTTCAGATAACCCGGGAAAACTCTGCAGCGTCAGAGGGGGCATGGTCTATTGCGTCCAGTGTTGTATGAACCTATGATGACCAAACTGACTTTGGATCAGTATGTTGATATCAGGACGTCCTCCTCCCCTGCTCAAACTGCTGAAAAACACACTACCGCGTAGATGCAGAGAGCCTGGGCTCTCTGCATCTGCGCGGTAGTGTGGTTACAGGAAGTGTCACCGCCGCTGCCATCTAAACAAAGTTCAACGTCAAGCTCCGCCCTAACAACGGAGGGGGCAGAGCTTCAACCCCGCCGGGCCTACCGGTGGATTGACCAGCTGTCCGGCAGGCCAGTCCGAGGCTGGTCAGGTGTGATCTCATCATCATGCCCCAAAGCTGTCAGTGAGGAGCTGCGCTGGGAGGAACTGCTAAGAAGAAAAGAAGACAAAAAAAAGAAGAAGACCATAGGAAGGTAAGTAAATTAGAATTGTTTATTGAGGGGCACAGCAATGAGGAGGACAATGTAATGAGGGGGACAAGACAATGTAGTGAGGGGGACAACGTAGTGAGGGGGACAATGTATTGAGGGGTGCAGTAATTAAGGGGACCGTGTAATCAGGGGGACAATGTAATGAGGGGTGCAGTAATGATCGGGACCATGTAATGAGGGGCGAAGTAATGAGCGGGACCAGGTATGTAAAAAAAGGAGCTGTAGGGTGAATATATAGAAAATAAAATGCAATATAAGTGAGGTTTGTTTTGTGTTGCATTATTTTATTATTTAAGATTTATCATTTATAGGGGCATATTTATCAAACACATTTTTCATTAAAAATCCCCCGAAAACAGCAGTTGAAGCTGGGGTTAGTAACTGAAGCCTATGGGGAGAGCATTGCGTTAGAGAGAGCTTTGGATCCCTCACTGCAATTTACCCGCTCTCCCCTCCGGTCACTATCGCAAAGGTGGCCACTTTGCTATAGTCACCATAGAGATCATAGGAGACAGGTCTTTGAAGGAACAGCAGTTTTTTCTAGTGAAGAATTTTGATAGTCATGATATTTCAATCCTTATCTTTGTGATGCGGATTGAAACTAAATGTGTTTAAAATATGGTTGATAATAAATATGCCCCATAATAAAGTCATACTTGCCTACTCTCCTGGAATTTCCGGGAGGCTACTGAATTTCCTGGACTCCCAGAAGAGTAGGCAATCTCCCGGGCACTTGTGGAGGCGGGGCTTAATGATGCTATAGTGCCATTAAACCCCGCCCCCTACTATTCAATGCTGGTAATTTGGGGGGGGGGGGGTTATAGTAGGGGGCAGAGATAAGATGACACCCCCTACACATGTCACATGACCTGTCCTCTGGGGTCTCCTGGAGGACAGGTTTTAAAAGTTGGCAAGTATGAATAAAGTTTTGCTGGTTTAAGCAAAACTAAAATATCCTCTTTTTTATATTGATAATTATATATTGTACAGATATCCTGCTACTTATGGGCCAGTGCTGTGTGCTTGCCCTCTGGGCTAAAGTCTGCCAGCCAGCCCCTGCCACAAACACAAACATTTCTTTCCAATTCTCAACTACTGTTGTAAAACTGTTACTGCATCCATGAGAAGGAATACAGTTGCAATTCAACAACATAAAGAACCCCACAGCTTCGCCCCCACCAGTACTGTAGCATTGCTCTTTAACGTTACTTGGTTAACATGTACCTCCGCACACAACAAAGCATCTCTCGCTGCGCATGCGCAGCTAAATCCGTCTGCTGTGTAGGCTTAGTGCGCCTGCGCTCTGCATTCAGTATCCAGAGGACTACGCTGTGCAATCGGCTGAGGCCTCTATTATTTCCTTCCAGTTGTGACAGAAGCACCAGCAGCCTCCTCCGGCAGCTCTTCATCCTCTGAGGTCGCCGGGCCTGTAAACAAAGCTGCCTCTTGTGTTGGTCAGTGGACACACGGATGTACAGGTTGCATCAGCGCACTATATCACCATGGCACTAGTGACCCAATGCCAATGAGGGGGGCCTGATCTCCTCCTCTTCTAGGGGACCTGTCACCCCTTCCACCCAGGCTACATATTCTACTCATATCCCACTAACATGCAGCAGGGAGGTTCGGAGTGCTGGGAACAGCAGCCCATGCAAGTGACCCCCAGGAGCCTGATCCTCAGCAGCAGGGAGGTTGACAGGAGAGCAGCCCTTCTCTTCCAGCTGGTCCTGAGCTCCTGATTTGCTCCTTTTTTTACCCTCACCCATCTTAAGTTATTATTACTATTTTTTATTATTGTACCCCCACACTATCTCACTGTCGCTGTCTGGAGCCAGGGATTTATAATGGAGTCGGTGGGAAAGTTTGAGTTCAGTAGGAAAGATCTGATCGGCCATGGAGCTTTTGCTGTTGTTTTCAAAGGCAGACACAAAGAGGTAAAGTATCAAATGAACAAGTGTGAATGCTGACAATCCTTATGTTTGTGTTTAGTCAGGGATGTTATGAATACAGCTCACCCTTTGTCTCTGGGGATGTCTGATCTACTCGTTGTCTACTGTATGATTGTAGCTATAAACTACATTAACCGATCCATATATAACAGTGACACAATATCTACGATATAATAACATAATAAAACAATGTAATCAATTATGTGATTACTTTGTGTCAATTATTATCCCTAGTATTTATGAATTTCTGGAAAGTGATTTTGTGTTTGGATAGCAGGTGATGATGCCAACCATGTAATATGGATATTAAAACAACATATGACACAGTGCTGCAATTTAATAGGTACATTTGTATTATAAAACTGCTTGATCTTCTAAGCTTAGACCTATTCTAGGAAACTCTCCATGGGACAGAAATTAAATCCTTTTGCCTTTGACATAGTACTTGGAAAGCCATCAATGTCCCGATCATCATAAGGGGATGAATAAATTAATTGAATGCAGGGCTGGGCAAGTCTGGACAAGTACACTGTTGATCCGTGTATATATATGTTAAAAATCATAATTTCATGTAAAATTCAACAGTGTGATCTACTGTATTATATATTACATTACAGAAGCAGGATCTTGAGGTTGCTGTGAAATGCATCAATAAGAAAAACCTGGCCAAATCTCAAACTCTTTTAGGGAAGGAAATCAAAATATTAAAGGTAACGCCAAAATTATATTGTGACATTACTGCGGTTCCTATATATTATATATATATTATATTTAAATAACCATTGTGTTTGTTTGGTTTTCTCATTTTAGGAGCTAAAACATGAAAACATTGTCGCCTTATATGATTTCCAGGTAAACAATGAGAAACCACTTTTTATATTTCAATGATGTCTGCTAATAGTTTGGAATTCTCTTTGACTTGTGCTATATGTTTGTTGTCGATGTTTTCGTGCTTTGTATGTGGTTTCAGTGTGGTTTGGTTTTGTATGGTATAATGACTTTATGCAGTGGCTGGCAGGATTGTTTTGTTTTTTTCCTGTGTATGGTGACTAAACTTAGAAGAGGATTAACTGTGTTTTAAGTGACTCGACTGTTCCCTCATTAAAATAGCTCCCCTCCCATTCAAATCCATCAGTCACTGCTCTCTCCCCTCTTTAGCTTCCCTGTCACGTGGCCGTGTTCTTGTTTGTTGACATTCCACCTTGCTTCATTCTCATTGGCTCCTCACCACTGTTGCGTCACGGAATTCTAAGAAAACCTCGCCCAACTGTCAGTCTGCGCGCAGATCTTCGGGAGTTGTAGTTCTCTGTTGTCGGTGCCTATTTCACTTGTCAGGCATGGAACTACAACACCCATGAACTCTGCGCGATGTAAACACATATTTGCCTATTTTGGCAGCCTTCCTAGCTAGATTATTTGAAGAGGGTTTATCTTGTGTACAATATCTGTAGTGGAAATTCAGAACTGCCAAGTCATTCTTAAATATAGTATATAACAGTTACTTTACATTGCAATTATAAGAAAGTGTGTGTGTGTGGGATGTAAGATCATTGTTTTGTACCCTTGGTTCTATAGCCTTTACAATCAATTATGTGTTATGGTTACAATTGTGCCCCAGTTGGAAGAATTTTATCAGTACACCTCTGTTAATTGTTTAATCATAGCTAAAATCGGGATGTTCAAAGTAAATCACATAGTATGATACCTTTTAATACAAACATGTTAAGGTTTATATTGACGATATAAAAATGTTAAAATGGGATTTCAATTTAATGGTAGTGGTCAATCTGTAATTTATGTGTGGATGTTAGAAATGGACTTGTGTTTAAGGAGTTGATGGATTTTCAGATATTTGACCTAGCTGTGTAACGTTTTAATGACTTCATATGAAGAATGATATAATTTGGAAACTATAAAACAACAATTTATTGTAAAAATGTGCATATCCAGGCCCACTAATTTATAAATCCAAATAGCTCTGCATTTCAAATCAATGCTTTTTAATAGTCATCACTTTTAAATAGGACTCCTACCAGTAATTTCTAATCAGTTTTAAATTGGTGATTTAACAGGATCCACTTGTCATTTTCAAAGAGGCACAGCAATGTACTATATGGTTACAGAATAAAATCATTCTAAAACAACTATACTAAGTCAAAGATATCTTAAAATAGTGATTTGGCTAATTAAGTTTCTATTCAGATAATAAACACTATAATATTTGAGTAATGTTAATACTGTAATGAGAACATTTATTAAAGCATAAGAAAATACTCTTGTAAATAATAATCATAATATATGTATAAACCATGTGTATTGGTGTTATTTCAGCATTCATTAGGAACACTGTTCAATTGTGAAGAATAACACCACTACTGTGACTAACGCCCAATTTCTTGATAAAGTCACATTAACATTTTATAATATTAATAATATTCATCATCTATATTAAGTAAGCTTTAACAGTGTTGCTAAATGTGAAAATATTGTTCAACACCATTACAAACGTAATTAATAATGATAAGCAAAAAGACAATAAGCCCCTGCAAATATAGGTTTAACATTAAAGACACTCTATCTTCAAATTTGTTTAACATAATTGTGTTCTAAACAGGGAAGAACCTATGCATGGTAAATCTGGTGGCTTGACCTGAGTTTCTAGTGACCAGACCTTTGTCTAATTTGGCCACATGTGTTAGACTATATTGGAGGGGGCTGGTTGCTAGGTGCTCAGGCCTTGCGACCATATCATGTGAGGGCCTTTATGTTAGTCTTACAGTTAGTCTTACACCGGAAATTCACTGTCATTGTCTGTATTTTTCAATTCATTTGTCAGGCATTGTTAAGGATTGCTAGAATTTTTTTGACCATTTTGGTCCAAAATAACCAAATTAGCTGCCTAAACCACTTGGCCTCATTTGTAAAATACAAATGCCAAATTTTTGGTGGAGCCATGCTCCTAGATTCAGGGCAACGCACATGGGTTTGTCTAGCTGCTAGACTCTAGCAATACGAAACACTTTTCGTAGCAGCTAATGGGAGGAGTTGGGCAGAGTAAGGGCATTCCTTGCAAAGTACGGATTAGATGCACAGGTGCACCTAGTTGTGTGGAGTCGTGCAAAAACGAGATTTCATTTAGCGAAGGGAGATTATCGAATTATATAATAAGGTGGAGAAGGCACATTTTTAGAGGGGGTTAATCTTTATTTATTGAAAGGGGTATTCTTAAGTGGTAGAAGGTTAAACTTCTTATATTATTGCACAGTGCAACTCTTTAGATTTTTCAACTTCTCCATACACCTAGAAACATTAGGCCTGAGTCATTAAGGAGCGCAAAGCATAAAAAAAAGGAGTAAATTTGCACCTTGGCAAAACCATGTTGCATTGGAGGGAGAGGTAAATTTAAAATGTGGTAACAGATTTATAGTTTGGGTAGGGCAAACTAACAAAGCTAACAAATATTTGTGCACTACATGAAAGAGCAGCCAGTATTTTATATGCAAAATAATAAACTAATTTGCACCCCTTGCATTGTAACATGACTTATCCAGGAGCAAACTTACTCCTTTTTTTTACTTTGCTCTCCTTAATGACTCAGGCCTATTAATTTTGCAGAGGCATCTCTCCCAAGAGCATAAAGTACATTGATATGTACTGGGCGGACCATTCAGCCGCACTAGTGCTAAACCCAGGCGCATTGCACTATTCAGTCAGCAAGTGTCATACATGAGGTCCACTGTGTGCATGGGAAGTGTCAAGTTCTCTGTCTAGTTAATAAATCAATCATTGGTATTGGGGCATTTTTTAAAGCAATATAGCAATTAAAATAATCTTGTTTAAATATGGGAGTTTTATCTTAACTAAACATTTCATGTAATTTTGCTGTTGACTGAATCTTTGTCTCTCTGCAAAGACATTGTAATACTTCTCAATCGATTACAAGGTTATACCATATTGTACTTTATACTGTGTACTTTAGATGCTAATAAAAATAGAGGCGGCAATAATGCCTGAGCAGATTTAACTAAACTTTACATGGTATTCAATTATTAGTGGTGCAAACATAGATGAATTTATTACAGTACAATAATCAGGAAAATGAAGGAAGGAAGTTGCTTACATCAGGTTTATCAAGCAATGTCTTATACTAACAACCTAAGGAGTGACAAAATAGTTGCAAAATATTATAACCCTAAATTTATCTCTGTATTACTAGCCTTTTGTTTTTTATACAAATTTGTGTTTACAAACTACTATCTGTTATACCTACATATATGTGGTTACCAAATATGGCCCATTATGCTTTGTACCTTAATCACAAATGTCAAATCACGCTGTAATTCTCCACAACATACCCATATATATATTGCACTTACCTTTTCTAATAAACACTGCAAAGTATCCTCGTTAGGTACTATCGAATGACAATCAAGCCTTGTGATTTCTAGCTTATGTGTGATGGAACATAGTGAGTTTGCTTTTACAGCAACAATCCGAAAATGTTTTGCAGCAATAGAAAATCTTCTGCTGTCTAATTAAACAATAAAATATCACTGAGGCAGCGGAGTCATATTGGCTGGAAGCAGTAGGGCAGGTGTTACAGCTCACTAGGCCAGTGCAGGGTCCTTCCTGTACTTGGGTTCCCAGTGCCAGATTTATTATAAAACAAATTCATTATACAGTTTAAAAAAAAGTTGAAATAAAATGATACAAAAATAACAGAAAACATGCTTTCTTTTAATAGTAAAACCTTGTTTTCCTTTGGGGAGCCTCTGCTATTGCCATACTGAGAGATGATAGGAGGACAGTGACTGTACTTGTACCAACTGTCATTGTTTATTAGGCTGGACTATGCTTTGCATGACTAAGCTGGCGATGATGATTGCCAGTGAAAGCTATCACCTAGACGTCTTCATAAATAGGGAGAGACCATAAATACGAAAAAAAAAAAATTTTTGATGGATTTCAGTCTCTCTCTATACCCCTTATTATATTTTGCTACTTATACTGTCTAGCAGGATATAGCCAATGATATCCCATATTTTTGAGAAGATAGAACCCTTACTTTTAAATGTAAATAGAGAGTGCTTGGCTTCAGAAATGTTGCATGTCTACTTAAGCATGGCATTCTTTAAATTGTACCTGTTGCTTACACATAATGGATGCAGACACTTTGTGATTATTTCAACCAATATACTGGTTCCTAGTGAAACATAGGATATGAACTTACATTTAATTTTCAAGTGTACCTAATGTTCTAAAATATACCTCTTTGATATTTGGAAACACTTTCACTGAACTTATAGTGCACAATATTATTGTTAAACATACATTCTTTTGCTATGAAAACATAGTTATTTTATACTTGTCAGCATCAAACAAAGGGAACAACAAAGGAAATGACGCTAGACCTCAAATATGGCACACACATCATAATGCGACTTGATATATGTGTTATGCTATGCATACGTGATATGTACTGAAAACCTGTTTTGTTATGCAAGAAATGACAAGTGTTACGGGCTGGAGTTCCATGAGGATGGAGCATGTGAATAACTTTATTAGTCATTTTGTGGGCGTTCTTACTTTCTTTAGTGCTTTTACAATGATTCACTGTTGGGTCTTACTGACACATGAGCACTGTGAAATTGGCTAAAATGCTTAAGATGTATTTTAGTCATGCGTTTTAACATATTTTCAGTGTGCTTTTCCCAATAAAATCTATTGTACTGGTAATGAGTATAACTCATGAGAAAAAGGTTATGTGTGTTCTAAAATTTGAAAAGCGTTTACATTTTAGAACCTAATGAACTAACCGATGAGAAACAATATATCTTATTTTCGCTGTGCTTTTCAGGCTTTTGCGGCTGCAAAGTGCTTTAAAATTAGACGCATGCAAAGAAGCCCTTAATGTAGGAAACAACTTGGGCAATGCATGTATTTCAACTGTGAGCATGAACAGAGATCATTACATATGTAATTCAAGGAAACTGAAGCTGTCACTCTCTTCGTATTGGCTTTAACGCAGTATTATCGGATTACAGACATAACATCTCAGACAATAGTAATATGTTTGCAAAGGTCAGTTATATCCCATGGAGACTATAACATTGAGTATATCACTTTAATACTACACATTTACCACTTTGTTTTAAATACTCTCTTAAGACCCTACCTTTCCCTGGCCAAGATTGTTTAAAGTTAAGGCAGCATATCTCTAGTCTTGGCCTGTGGGAGAATTCTTCTAGTTACGCACTAGTTAAGTGCAACGATACTTTGAGTTTTTCACAGCAACACATCTCATACTCAAAGCAGTAGTTATGTTTGAAACATTAACCAAAATAATAGAGGGCAGTAAATAACTATATTTGCAGCTTGTGTAGCCCATGAAAAAGATAGAAATAAAGGATTAAATAATTAAAAGAAAGCACTGTTATTATTTTAGTCTGTGACTGACAAGATAACATGGTGATATGTAGACATTGTGAATATAGCATTTATGATCGAACAACACATTTCTTAGAAAAAACTAGGTGCTTTTATGCAGAAAGTCACCTCCTTTTCCCTATAGAATAAAACTTTGGGTTCTTTGTGGTTGCCAGGGCACTTAAGGTTGTAGCCTAGTGCCAATTACTGTAAGGAGTCCAGATCTTCACCATTTAAGCTAAGTGGCAAATTTCATCTTGACGTATAGTAAATTTAGGACGATGAGCTTATTATGTATTATAATGAAATTGCTGAAGTTTATTACAAAAATATTTGGAGAAAAAGTTGTTTATGATAACACACCATGTGGAACGAGGGCCTGCAGTCAGGGCCGGTGCTAGGGTCCACGGCGCCCTAGGCATTTTTAAAATAGCCTCTTCCCCCCCCTCCCCGTCCATCTGAATGCTGTGCGGCGGCAGTGACAGGTATGGTCAGCGGTCGCCGCACAGTTTTAAAGTCTTTTAGAATTCTGTGGCGCCCTCCAGAGCCCGGCGCCCTAGGCAAGTGCCTAACCTTGCCTAATGGGAGCGCCGGGCCTGCCTGCAGTTGTTCTACTACTGTTGGGCACTCATCAGGATCTAAGGAGGCTGAGAAGCTCAATGGTAGGGCAGTAATGTAGTCAGAAATACCGGTCTAAAGCAAGAATATAGCGTGAGCCTAGTCCAAATCATGTACTTTAATAGCTGGAACTTCCAGGTATATCTCTCTAAATGCATTATACATCCACTCAACCCTATGGTCAGAGCATTCTATCATAGATACAACATTTGATCAGTTAGAATGATAGAGTGGCTGGCAATTGTGGGAATTGGATGAGGCCCTACTAAAATCCAAGACTACTTTGAGTTCAACGTAACTGATGAAGCCTACCTGCCCACTTTGTGAGAAGCGCACAAAGCGCTTATAGGTGAATTAGTTAATTGCATTGCAAAACTCACCAAAACACAGAAATGAATTCACTAACATTTTAAATCCAAAAAATAAAAACAGACTGGCAAACAATCTCAACTGAACAGGATACTTAAACAACTATCTAAATTGAGAAGTGAACAACAGTCCTTGTTAGCCAACTCTTTCTTAGCAAACAAGCTGACAGTGGAAATAGACCTACAAGCGATAAATGCAGTGAAAGGTGAAACTTGCTGGCAGTGAATAAACACAGTTAAATTATATTCCCATCCTCTGCCTTTCCTTGGAGTTTTATCTACTACTATTGAGCGTTGGTAGGAAGTGTTGGCAGACACCAGATTGTTGAGCTGTCTGATTCCTTCAGTGAAACATCATCGCGGAATGAAGTCACACTTGCCAAATTTTCATTGTTTCAAACATGCTACTTGTACATACTAAGGCTAAGGGCCGACTGTTGGGTACTTTATTACGGTAACGACAAGCCAGAACCTTTTTTTTTTAATGCGTCTCAAATTTAGAAGTGATACTACATAGCCCACTGTGTCTGAATTTACGGCTCTTTATCCAATACTGAATTACAGATCCCATTAACTTCATACAGCTTCAGGCAAGATGAAGATTCAGAGGCATGGGAAAAATTAAGAAATGTGCAGTTAGTTATGTGATCATTTGATCAGGGAGACTACAGAATGCAAACTTTTTTTCAATTATTAGAGGCTACCCTATTGTTACATTTATTTGTTATCTGCCAACAAAATACCATGCTGTTCACAACAGTTGAATTAGAGGGCGTTGTTCAGCCAAATTGCAGTAATTATTTTAAGGTAATGAGTCATTTCATTGTGGCCCAAAGGCTGCTTACACTTAGGGGTAGGTTTTCACAAAAACCTTCTAAAAATGAAAAAAATGGTGGTTGCGCACAGCAACCAAACAGATTCTAGCTATCATTTATCAAGTACATTCTAGAAAATCATAGCTAGAATCTGTTTGGTTGCTTAGGGCAACAGCAACCCTTTACCTTTCTAGAAGGTTTGATAAATCTACACCATAGTGTTAAGTTCTGTTTTTGTAGATTAACTTTACATGAAAACTTTTATAAATAGCTATGTGGAATTGTCATTTCAATGGGGTTATTGTACGGTCACAGTCCGCAAATGTGGTAGGTTAATTGGCTGTGTGTGTTAGATCATTTAGATTGCAAGCTCCCATGGGACTGGAACTGATGTGAATGATTAAATTTTCTCGGCACAGAGCTGTGCAATATGGTGGTGCTGTGGAGATGTTGCCTCTAGCAACCAATCAGATTCTAGCTTTTTTCTTATTCAGTGCATTCTGCAAAATGACAGCTAGAACCTGATTGGTTGCTATAGGCAACATCTCCACTTTTTCAAACCTGCAGTTTAGTAAATATACCCCTAAGTGGTTTATAAACCTGTGTTTTTTCTTTAGTTTTTTTTAATAACAGATCAAGCTATTTTTATTATTACATGAAAGCTTTCAGGGTCAAAATTCTTGGTAGAGGTATGAGAATGTTAAAATAAAGCCACATAGATGTGCTTGGGACATATCATATGCAGTCATCTTCCATTCCCATAAAATTCTTTGGGGAAGTTAACAAGCCACAAAATATACAGCAAAGAAGGTTCACACAAGAACACTATCATAAAAACGGCCATGTGTTTTGTACTTGCTCATAACATTGTGGGATTGTTTTTCTTAGTGGTTCCCTTGTAATATAAGCACCAAACATTTTAATTCAGTGCCCATGTGTGTATGGAGCCTCATGCTAAGAATATAATTACCGACTGACACATTTTTAAAGATCCACACGTGCTACTTAATATTTCACCTCTGACCTGGAAAACCTGCATTGTTAGGGCTCCCCGAGGACTGGATTTGGAAATCACTGAAATATTATAATGTAACGTATGTACTGACTCCTTCCTATGCTATACAGTGGGGGCAAAAGAGCGTGTAAAAGATTTGTGCCCAATGCGATAACACCATTGGCTTTTGTTATATGAGGAAAATCCTGGAAGCCTATAGTGTATATAGAGGTGTGTAGACAGTGACCACCGTCAATTGAGGCAGCCAGTCTGCAGGGTCAACTATTGTTTTATTTCATAGATGGCAGCATTCATGGTGTCGGCTATCTCAAACAATGGACATTTCTGCCTTGCTAATCTCACTAGACTCGCTGACATATTGCATGTTAGTAACAAAGGAATAAATAGCAACTGCTATATTACATTGCTTCCTGCAACAGCTGCTACATACACCTGACCCTAATGTCCTGCAGGTGAACAAACTAAGCCACACCCATTAGTGAATTGTTCACCAATCAGAGTGTACAGTCTCTCTGCTCAAAGGTCCATGACCAAAAGATATTGCTGAATTAGTTAATAAGTTATTAGTGACATATGGCGGATTTGTTTTTAAGCTGGAATTTACCAAAGATTTTTAACAAATGTGTGGAATAATAAAATAATCTACAATCGAAGATACAATCTGACAAATCTATTGACGTTTATAGCTATTATCTTACGAGCTAAGAGCCCAAAGTACATTTTAAGACCTAGTTTACAAATTAACCAAATATTGCTCCCTATTAGCCTTCCGCAATAGTCATTTGTCAAGGCCAGTTAAATACATTCAAGGACCAGCTGTTAAAACTTACACATGTAGTTATCACTACTTTTCTGGTGTCCTTGGGTGTTAGATCCTAGTCTGTGCAGGCTGCTATCTGCTTGAAGTTTGCATGATTCCCCCCACATCTGTGTGCACTTATGCTAGGTGCTTCAATTTCATTGGGGAAGGGACTGATATACCAAAATAAAACGTTCTTACTGTACAGCACTGCAGAATATGTGGGCACTATAAAAATAAATAATAATAATAGTAACAGCCTTTGGAACTGGTGTTACGTGTCTTTAAATTAGATGACTTTCAGGTTTTTGTATACATCACAACTTCATGAAACTCATTTCGTTCCAGATGCTTTGTAGGTTGACAGTTCTATTTTGTAAGCAGGACTTATATTGATATATATGATATATTGTGTGTATTCCAAGACTACTTTGTTGTCCCTACATTTTAATTTCATTGTTTTGAATATCTGTCAGCAAAGAATGTATGAGCAATATGTCATGTTCTGTTTTCAGCAAGAACATGTGGCTGTATGAAAGCATGACAATCTTCATGTGTTGCTCATATGTTGATTGGCCTATGTACTTTGCATATGTTAACTTAATGATAATAACTTCTAGGCACATTCATTGTACCTGTGTCCTAGCTCTACCTTGCTGCAGTTCATTGACAAGATAGAGACCCGATTTTGTTTCCAAAAAACAAGGTTGCCTGAGGACAAGCAGGAGGATTTAGGTCAGCTATGTTCACATCAAACATCAGAGCAGACACAACAAATGCTTAAGTAGCCTTGATCCTATTTAGACTTAGCTTTGCAGAATTAGCACGGGCTCTACCTTGCCAGCAGCTTTGACAAACAAACTCCTCTATTTGTGGTTTGAAATTGTCAGCCTATTGCTTGACAATCATACAAAGGGGCGAAGCTGTGTTTTTACTAATCGCTTAAACGATATATCTTAAATAATAGGTGTTTATCATTCGCTAAATATGTCCCACGTGCAGTCAGCCCAGTTCCTTCCTGAAAACAGACATGTTTGTCACTCTGCAGCAAGGTGAGGAGTTTTTTCGTCTCAGATCACTTTAAATGACATGGAAAGGAGGGACAGTGCATAGAAGCCTGGACCTTAATAGATGAGAATGATTGGATTACAGTCACCTTGATCAATGAGTGGCCTGTACAGATTGATTGACTAGGGCATGGCAAATCGTGTTCCTGCTACTTTAAAGGGGTATTACTGTCATTCTCTGCTTTGCTATATTGAGTTTTTCAACCCATATTACCTGCATTTTAGTCACAAAACTGTGTGTAGTGTCTTTTTTTTCTCTTTATAAAAGGAAAATACTATATGAAATGTTACTTCTCTGTTTCCTGCTGGCTATAGAAATGTTAGGTCTCTAAATGGCCATTAAAGCTAAACATTTTTGTACACATAAGGGGAGATTTAATTGCCAGCGATGTGGCGTATGGACATCACGCTGTGCACATTACGGTAGAAATTTCCGCTTAGTTCGAAGTGTAAGGAAAATGAGCATAGATTTCTGTCAAATCTGCATGGTGAAGTATTTTGCGCAGCCAGTTTGTGGCTAATTGAATCTCCCCCATAAAGCTTGAAGGTAAAATACATTGTTTAGTATTGTTTAGTATTCCACTGCAGCTCTGTTAAAAGATAAACAGGTAAAGATATGTCCACATAGTTCTAGTACTATACTACAGAAGAGAGAATGGGACAAATCTATGTCTCATTAAATGAGCAGGAAGCAGCAGACCGCTATGGACTAATCCCACATATTCCACTTCAAGCGTGCGATTCGATCAGAGGTGGACAGCACAGTTTGCGCGCCAAGAGACTGGTGCTTCATTTTGACACTATTCTAATTCTATTTTACTCCACCTGTAATCCAAATTTATACTGACTGAAATTTTAAAAATGAAGCTGCTCTGAAATTACCTGCTGTGCCCTTGTTTGAATCCACAAGTCCACATTGAGGATTTCTGGAAGGCAAACCTGTCACACTCTGCTTGTCCTGATTTATGACTGAGCAGCACCTCTCTAACATGGCAGCCTTCTGTACAGTGAACATGATTGACATATTTACAGTGGTTAAGTAGAAACGCTGGTATTTCAGATAGGTTATTCAGTGTAGTATGTAATAATAAGTATGTAGTACAGGTATTTCAGATAGGTTTTTCAGTTAAGTATTTCCTCGTTAAGTATATAGCACAATTATTTCAGATATGTTATTCAGGGAAGTGATACATAACCATTTATCCAGAGTACTCTCTAAGCTCCCCAGGACAGGTACATCCAACAAATGTGTTATTGTGCACAAGGTATCACTGAAAATTCTACACACTTGACTTTGTGACCTCCTTTTTATATTATTAAATAGCTTTACATTTCTATAGGTTTTGGAACAAGTCTAAATTACATTTAAGAAACATGGACAATTGGAGGCAGTGGCGTACCTAGTTATTCTGCTGCACAAGGTCACCACACAACAACACAACACAACACATGGTGCCGGTCTCATCCCTAACAAAAACTACTATAAATATTTGTATATGAATAGTTCCATAAAAATAAAGGGACAAAGTACTTTGCCACTAAACCAGCATATTTATTTTGAGTGGTTCCTTGAAATATAAAAAGCTCACATCTGAGACCCATTCAGCAGCCTACTGTGTGGATACAGAATAGCTATTGAGTCACATGAGTGATTGTTTCTTCTACAATACTGCATATGGTGGATGGTGGTAGACAGCTACCCCCTTAGTGATACCACACATTGATATGTCATGTGACATTTGTAGTGAAAGAGATTGTAAGTCACAGTAAGAGGGATCTGGTTGTAACGCTGCACATAGGTTCCAGTGGTCGCCCCTATTCACACACTCTTATTGTCTGATGGAGCAGCTTCAGTTAATTAGCTCTTCAGTGTCTGAGTCCTCTGGAGCAGGTGAAGGGTAGCAGATGTCTGCTTAGGATGTGGGTGATGTGAGGTTACAGGTGGTGCTGATAGGACCATATTATCATCAGTCTCCTGTCTGTACTCAGCTCTGTAAAGTCATTGGCTGTGTTCTTGTTACTGAGAGGAAGCTAAATGCATTGTGGTAAATATCTTATAACCAGGATGAAGATGATCTATTATGTATAATTTACTGACTTCACATGTGTGATCCTTACACAGTTGACTTCATTTTGCAGTTGTCTCTCTTATTCTTTACTTTGACTGGCCAGAAGTTTTGTTTTAACCCTTTGGGGCATATTCAATTAGCTTTTGGATTCGCGGTAATGCGCCGGAACAGCCGCGGAGCGTAATACACGGTACCGCAATAACGTGGATTTTCGTTCGCAGCCCATAGGGTTGCGAACGAAAATCCGCGTTAATGCGGTACCGTAATACCCGCAAGAACGCGCACTTTTCGCGGCAACGCGCGTTACCGCGAATCAAATAGCTAATTGAATATGCCCCTTTGTGTTCTATTGTGAAGGGGATTCAATAACGTGGATTTTCGTTCGCAGCCCATAGGGTTGCGAACGAAAATCCGCGTTAATGCGGTACCGTAATACCCGCAAGAACGCGCACTTTTCGCGGCAACGCGCGTTACCGCGAATCAAATAGCTAATTGAATATGCCCCTTTGTGTTCTATTGTGAAGGGGATTCACTAGCCACAGGCTTTGAATTTATATTTTTGGTGACAAAATGAGATAAAATGCAACTATCTTATTTTTGAATCACCGTTATTAGACCTTTTCTATGTTGTAATGTAATAGGCCATACACAGACGTTACCATAGTGAACAATAACAGCTGCAGGTGCTGTACATGCTTCTCAGTCTGTCTATCATCTTTCATAGTTGTGTTTTCACATTTACTGCATGCATACACTTATTATGTAACATGTCTGTCTTTCAAATTCATCATGTAATTGTGTAGTTATTACCAGGCATAAAGATTTAAGGAGCTTAGTTAATTGTAATAAATGCTCGTTAACACCTGTCCTGTCTTTTCTTCCATTTCACTCTTTTTCCTGGCCCTTCAATTCCCTTCACTCTGCTATAGATTAATTTATTTGTTGTAGAACAAACACCATAAATTTTTTTATTGTGCTGTGGAATTAGTCAGGGGGTGTAAGGATGAGGTGCTGAGTACTAGACATTTAAAATATATAGAGACATTATTTTTAAAAAAGTCATCAACATTTTCAGGCCTTCACGTCGGTCCCGTTGGCAGATAATGCTGTCTGCTTTTGCCTGTCTTTAGTCACAACTACATGCTAAACTCACATTTGTTTGAGTAATAAGCATGTATCTATATGGTGCCACATTGTGCATACAACACCTTATAGGATATCTGCCAAACATGTTGTTTCGGTATACCAGCAAGTTCAGAGTTTTGAGTACAGGAGAAAATAAACAGGAAAGAGGTTACAGTAATTTTTGGGTATTTTAAAGCAATACAATAAACTATAGTCTCCCTCAAATGAACAGTGAATTAATATACTGATGAGATTTCACATTATATGTGGTTCACTTAAAATAAAAAACAGCACCAGTAAGCAACTGTAAACATGCTAGATGTAGCATATTTACAATTAAAGTGCAACCTTTTCATTCTGGAAGAAGGCAGTTTATGTTTGCCATTATAATATTTTTAAGGTAATAAATAGGTAACAATAATAATCAGGAATAGTTACTTTTTTTGCATAAATACCCCCAAAATTTAGTTTTTCATACCTAAACTGTGGAGGTAAAATACATTTTTGAGTGCTACCCTGACATTTAATTTCAACTCTGTTAAAATGTTTTGCCCCCCCCCCCCCACTCTATTACTGGCAGCTGAAGCTCCACCCACATATTTAGGACAAAGTCCTGTGAGGATCTCATACAGCTGCAAACACAAATTCTGTAGGAATTTGTCACTATGACATCACAGGCCCTGCCCCTATCATGAATCAACCAGTCAACACAATGCATGTTTGTAAAGCTGTCAATCAAATGCTGCCTGTTTAGGAGAGAAGCCCCTCCCATTACACAAGGCAGCCTGCAGCAAAGGACTGATAGAGAGTATGGTAGACATGTTTAATTAAGTAAACACTCCAGTTATATCATGATTTTTTTCAGCTCCATAACACACAACGATTGCTATTCAAATAATGGTTTTACTTGTTCTTTTAATTTGTAGTAAGTTAATATAAATGTTACTCTGTGTATTCTTTTTTTCATTGATTTTGTAATTTATTTATACTGAGATTTTAGTAAATAACTCTCTATTGTTAGTACTGGATTCATTGTAGTACTTTGATGTACTTGGAGAATTACTGGTTCATTGCTTTCTTGTATTTGTTATAAAGAAGACTAGTCTATTTTAAGTATGCACATTAAATCTATTAATTATGCATAATGGAAACAAATAATGTACAATATATTTCTATGTTGTTAAAGCAGGCAATTAGCGTTATCACTGCTTGCAATATTGAGCTATTGATGGCTTATTATGCAGAGTCCAGCACGTTGGGACAATATTGGTGAATTGAACCAACAGGCATCACCACTGGCTTCTTTTGATCAACATTCATACATAAAATACATCCATACTCCATTTGTCGTCTCGTCTGTTTAGAACTAGAATTTGATTTCATTCTCTCACTCTTTAATTCATATTCATGACGTTGTTGAAACAGTTCACTAATCTCATATGTTGTGTGCACTTATTCTTTTCTACTTTATTATGGACAATTTGTAGGTGATAAATGGGTCATTAAACAAAATGGACATCCGGCAACCTGTTGGAGCCTTTTCTATCCATCTTTTTTCAGCCTTGCCACTTTTAGTCCTCCAGTTCTCTGATTGCTCATCTTAGGTCTTTGCATTAGAATCAACGCCTTCAACCACTTCACTTATTACCCTCTGATTCCCAAAACACCCCCCCCCCACTGGTATTTCAGATATGTTTTTCAGTTTAGTATTTAGTCATTAAGTATACAGTATAGCACAATTATTTCAGATATGTTATTCAGGGAAGTGATATATAACCATTTATGCAGAGTACTCTCTAAGCTCCCCAGGACAGGTACATCCAACAAATGTGTTATTGTGCACAAGGTATCACTGACAATTCTACACATTTCACTATGTCCCCTTCTTTTTTTTGTTATTCAATAGCTTTACATTTCTATAGGTTCTTGAACAAGTTTACATTACATTTAAGACACACGGACAATTGGAGCCAGTGGTCTACCTAGTTATTCTGATGCACAAGGTCACAACACAAATGGTTCCAGTCTCATCCCTAACAAAAACTACTATAAATATTTGTATATGAATAGTTCCATAAAAATAAAGGGACAAAGTACTTTGCCACTAAACCAGCATATTTATTTTCAGTGGTTCCTTGACATATAAAAAGCTCACATCTGAGACCCATTCAGCAGCCTACTGTGTGGATACAGAATAGCTATTGAGTCACATGAGTGATTGTTTCTTCCACAATACTGCATATGGTGGATGGTGGTAGACAGCTACCCCCTTAGTGATACCACACATTTATATGTCATGTGACATTTGTAGGGAAACAGATTGTAGGTCTCAGTAAGAGGGATCTGGTTGTAACGCTGCACATAGGTTCCAGTGATCGCCCCTATTCACACACTCTTATTATCTGATGGAGCAGCTTCAGTTAATTAGCTCTTCAGTGTCTGAGTCCTCTGGAGCAGGTGAAGGGTAGCAGATGTCCTGCTTAGGATGTGGGTGATGTGAGGTTACAGGTGGTGCTGATAGGACCATATTATCATCAGTCTCCTGTCTGTACTAAGCTCTGTAAAGTCATTGGCTGTGTTCTTGTTACTGAGAGGAAGCTAAATGCATTGTGGTAAATATCTTATAACCAGGATGAAGATGATCTATTATGTATAATTTACTGACTTCACATGTGTGATCCTTACACAGTTGACTTCATTTTGCAGTTGTCTCTTATCCATTACTTTGAATGACCCAGAAGTTTTGTTTTAACCCATTGTGTTCTATTGGGAAGGAATTTCACTAGCCACAGGCTTTGAGTTTACATTTTTTGGTGACAAAATTATATAAAATGCACCTATTTATTTTCTGAATCATCGTTATTAGTCCTTTTCTATGTTGTAATGTAATAGGCCATACACAGACGTTACCATAGTGAACAATAACAGCTGCAGGTGCTGTACATGCTTCTCAGTCTGTCTCTATCATCTTTCATAGTTGTGTTTTCACATTTACTGCATGCATACACTTATTATGTAACATGTCTGTCTTTCAAATTCATCATGTAATTGTTGGTCATTTCCAGGCATAAGGACTTAAGGAGCTTAGTTAATTGTAATAAATGCTCATTAACACCTGTCCTGTCTTTTCTTCCACCTCACTCTTTTTCCTGGCCCTTCAATTCCCTTCACTGTGCTATAGATTCATTTATTTGTTTTTTTATTGCAATAAAAAACAAACACCATAATTAAATATATTGAGCTGTGAAATTAGTCAGAGGACATATAAAAGAGGTGTTTAGACATTGAAAATATATAGACATTATTTAAAAAAAACAAAAAACATTTTTTAGACCATTTTTAGGCCTTTACATCAATCCAGTCTGCAGATAATGGTGTCTGGCAATTTGAGTGTCATTAGCCAGAACTGCAGGTATGGGCAGCCTAAAGGTGATACAGATACTGTAGGGAGATAGTCTATAGCTCTTTTACAGACAGTAGCCTAATATTGAACTACTATGATGACTTATTGTTTTATGTTAGAGACTCCTAGGGATATATTTACTAAACTGCAGGTTTGAAAATGTGGAGATGTTGCCTATAACAACCAATCGGGTTGGGTACGCTTGACCGATGAGGAAAAATCTGACGTCAACAAGCCCTACAAATAAAATCCGAATTTCTGCCAAACCGATTGGAAAATAAACAGACTTACCTTGAACCCGATGCTGGAGATCTCCGATTGGATCACCATGTTGACAGCAAGTTATTCTGATTGGACAAGTGTTCAGCACTGCAGCTTGACGTCATCCCAACAGCTGTCAATAGAAGTTTAAAGCGACAATGTGGGGACCTCTAAGGTTAAGTGTTTAAACACTTAATCCGACATTGCCGCTTTAAATTTCTATAGATAGATAGATGGTAAGTCTGTTTATTTTCCAATCGGTTTTTCAGAAATTCGGATTTTCTTTGTAGGGCTGTTCGATGTCGGATGAGTGATTACCACTGCAACCAATCAGACTCTAGTTATCATTTATACAGCACATTCTACAAAATGACAGCAAGAGTCTGCAACCCACAGTTTAGTAAATATGCCTCCTAAAGTTAATTTTATTTTGTGTAGTATATGGCTGTATGTACTTTCAGGATAGGAGTAACCATTGTCTTTCAATTATATTACAGAGAACCAATACAGTGGGGTGATCTATTATAATATAAATATTCCTTGACAGATATAGAGCTCAAGGTACCACAGAAATGTAACTTATAAATATACCATACTTTTTTTCTGCATTAAATGAACCCAACATTATTGTTACATATCAGATAATGTCAAACAGCAGATTTTTCTTTTAAGTCCAGCCAAGTTAGTATTGTCAGACACTTGTGTCTGTCTGTTCCCAGTGCATTGATATAGAAATGAGAGGGAGAAATATGACCGAGCAGACGTGTCCTAAAATCTCCTTTTGTCTGTATGTAAATGGAAGAAGAGCTGGCCTACATGTCCCTTACATAAGCAGATGGCCTGCAGTGGCCCCTTATCAGCAGAAGGCAGCTGGCTGTATAGCAGCTGGGGAGAGTGGGAGGTTCTCTCCGCTGTTACCAGGCAGAATAGCAGAGAGCCTGTATGAATGTGTGTGTTGTACGTGAGAGCCTCCTGTTAATTATAAGCAGGAAAAGTCCCTAGTCTTATCTGCTCGGGGCATTTTCTGTACATCTGATAATATAAATGTATACATTCAGCTATTCTTTCCTATACGTTTCTAAATCCTCTGGTTTTATTACAGCACAATGGTATTTGAATTAATTGAAAAGCACTATAACATATGCTGGTGCTATATAAATCATCATCATCATCACCATTTATTTATATAGCGCCACTAATTCCGCAACGCTGTACAGAGAACTCACTTATATCAGTCCCTGCCCCATTGGGGTTTACAGTGTAAATTCCCTAACATACATACACACACACACACACAGACACACAGACTAGGGTCAATTTGTTAGCAGCCAATTAACCTACCAGTATTTTTTTGGAGTGTGGGAGGAAACCGGAACACCCGGAGGAAACCCACACAAACACGGGTAGAACATACAAACTCCACACAGATAATGTTAATAATAATAATGTCTGTTATCACTAAATTTCCAATAGTGCTGATTTTGATATTATTAAAACCCTCCTTTGTATGAAAGGTGCATAAGAATGAATTTATTACATATCTTATATGATAGGAAGAGTCAGTGGCGCACGCAGGGGGGGTTTCTGAGTCTCCAGAAACCCCCCCCCCTGCGCTAACTAAGTGGCCGCTATAGCTGCACTGTCCTATACAGCAGCCGCGGCGCTGTCAAAGAATCGTCCGCGGCGGTGCTGTAGTGTATACAGCACCGCCGCGGACGCTTCTTAGCGCCGCGGCTGCTGTATAGGACAGCGCTGAAGAAACGGAGCGCATGCGCAGCAGCTCTCGCGGGGGGTGTTGCTTTTTTTGGGGTCGGGGGGGGGAAACCCCCCCCCCCCCCCCCCGACAATCCTCCGTTCGCCCCTGAGACCACAAAACACCTTAGTGTTGCAGCGGTACACCTGGATGGTCTACCCAGCACATTTCAGGGTGAACACCACCTCTCTGCAAGCTTCTACTGCACCTAATTGTGCGTAGAGTGGTGGAAAAGTCTCCAGAGGTGCGACGTTCATAAGTGTCGAGAGTCAAACCCTCTATTACTTGTGTCTACTACTAGTGCCACCTCTTTTACTACAATTAGTGTTACTGCTTTTTTATTCTCTAAAACACTGCTGAGTTTAGTCTAATTTTTTACTTAAATTAATCTTGAAAGCAACAGGACTGTCTTTATTATATGTGGCAATTTTGTGTAATTTTAAAACTGTTTGTTACATTTTTTAGTGCATCTAGAAAGGTGCTTCTCTGTCTAAGTGCAGCATGGAGGGGCAAAGTGGTTCCAATTAAAAGTATAATGCAAGACCAAAGATCACCATCTCTGAGCAGGTTCAAAATCCAAGTAGTTTTGCATGGTAGAAATCGCCGTGCGCCCTCCACACAGCCAGGAACTACCCTTTATCTCATTTCAATAATTTCATTGTTTCTGCACAGCTCTGCAAATATAGTTCCACATACTTGGCAAAGCACTCACTCAGCCCTCTGCCTTTGTAAACATCTGCTCCTCTACAAATCCTGCGGCCGTCTTGCACACCCACAGGAAATGGAGGCAAACTTGCTCAAATTGAGGTGTGCAACAGAGTCCACAGCCGTTCTTACACTGCACGGCAGTCACTGTGCGCTTAATGACCTCATCCGTTGTCAAGGAACTGACTGTTCAGTCATTTAGATGAAAACAACAGGTTTTCTATCACTGGTAAATAGTTAAAGGGGGCTACAGCTATTGAAGTCTGGTTGCCGAGAGGACCATTGCTATGAGATAACTGCATGATATTGTGCCACAACATATTATAAGTCCTAAAATAACGTTTCTATATGTTTAAAAGAGATACAAAGTTAATAGTTAATACTTATTATAATACTAATTATAATAAGAACAAGTGTTCTCCCGGAAAATATTGCCAGCCGGGTGGCATTAAGAAGTAGCCTGATGGGGACAAGGTAACAGATCACAATATTATTAATGAAGGAGGTTATTGCCAATGCTTATTTATTAAGACTTTTGCAGTTATTGTCCACTTGCTGGTTAGACTGGACACACTTTAAAAAAAAAAACAATTAGTGAAGTAAATTTTTCATGCCTGGCAGCTGAACCTCTGCTTGTCTGGACTGTCTGCCTGGACAGGTCAGACTGGAGGTCTGTGGTCTAACACACTGCTGGCTGCAGTGCTTACACAGGGCCTGATTCATTAAGGTTCTTAAATGAAGAGGATTCTCATTTCAGTCTCCTGGACAAAACCATGTTACAATGGAAGGGGTGCAAATAAGTGTTCTGTTTTGCACATAAGTTAAATACTGCCTGTTTTTTCATGTCCCACAGTGCTTATTATAATAGGATAAACAATGGTTTGACTTATTATAATAGGACTCCATCGGACTCGGGTGACAAGTAAAAGCAGCCAGGTGGAGAACCCAGAAAATAGGTGCTGGGGAGAACAATGAGAACATTTCCCCTTTTCAAAGCGTGCGGTCTGAAATCAAGAAAATTAATGCTTTATGACACTTAATTTTAATAATTTTTCATTAGTAGCAAGTGATTACAAGTAGGCATAACTCATACAGCTGTGTCAGCAAAAGTCTTAATTTGTTATAGTTGATGAAAGCTTATAGACATGACTGCATTTCTTCTGTGCTTAGACTTGCTGTGTTGTTGTTCTCATAGCCATCCTTCTTTGTGTATTCAGAAATACAATAGAAGGAGCAGTGAGGTCTGACTCCTCCTGTTGTTCCACTTCTCTCTTTCTTGTTTATTTCTTATTTTTTTGACATGTATGCTGGTGTTCACAGTAATACATTTAGAAGCAGAGCTATGACTCTGTTTAGAAGGTTTTCAGAATTTGCCCTCCATTCACATAGAAAGAAAAATCGAAGTTTGAATTGTCATGTAAAAGCCACACACAATACTGCTTAGTACTTTGACAGGGTAAATCTATGTACTGAAAAAGATTGAGTAAATAATAATAATGGAAACACCACCACACAGAGAGCTGTGTATCAGTTTTTTGTTTGTTTGTTTTTAAATACAGAACTTTTCCGATAAGCTGTAGTTTTATGAATAATAATTGATGAGTATGTACTATGAATGTACTTCTTCCCAACCTTTCTAGAAAGGATGTCTGGGGTGCACAAATATACCCTCTCCTAAATAGTCACAGCCACAAAATATTGATTTTTAATAAGTTCCTGAAACTTTCATGTATATGTTTTGTGAGCAGTGTAGTAAGTATTTTGTACAAGGCAATCTATACATTGGTCTTTTAAATTGAATATTTGAGATCCTTAAGGCTGGGTACAGAAAATTTCTCCCAATGCCATATCAGTAACAATTTTACCAATGGCTGAAAAAAAAAAGTCCTGATCAGCATGCCGATTCATTTGTACACACTATAGGTATTTTACAAGATTTACCCTCAGATCTGTGCTCTTCAACTGTCATAACCGTCTGCTGAAAAGATCATGACTCTGTAAAGTCTATGGAGATCCTGACACATACACACTACAGAATTTGAAGCACATTGTTCCATTGTTAAAGGAGATTTTTGGTCCGGTTTAAAAATCAAATGAAATCATACAATGAGCTTTGGAATGACCATCGTTCATCGTTTCAGTGTACACACTAATGCAGTATCGGGCTAATGTGACTGGCACGATAATCGTGTGAAAAGCCTGTAGTGTGTACCCAGCCTAAGGATGGGTACACACTACAGTGTTGTCATAGATCTCTATGAGTGTGCCAAGTCAGGATTTTTTCATCTGATGGGTATGACAGGTGAAGAGCACAGATCTGACTGTAAATAGTGTAAAACATTAATAGTGTGTACACAGTGAATCTGCATGCTGATCAGGACGTTTCTTTTTTTCTTTAGTCGCTGGTAAAATTGCTAAAAAGATTGCATCATTTGAATTTTCCTGTAGTGTGTACTCAGCCTAAGTCTTAACAAAGCACTTAACAGTAAGATTAGACCTGGCTATGTAGATTTATTTGCAGGTTGCTACACTTTCCTTGTTATTTATTCATTCCTTGTGGTTATCCCCTAGGCTTCCCAGTATGTTATTAACCAGGTAGTAGAATGTACATGGATTTTGTCCTGGCCAGTCACACTCTGCAATAAATGGAACAAACATTTCTCAGAATCCACAGTCCTTTCAGTACATTGTCAGGTGTCATAAAAGAAATGCAGCTCATATGGTCTCTTTGTGGCTGGCAGAGCCTGCAGCAACCTTAAGAGCCACTGTATGTATAAGCCTGCTCTAGGCCTTATTTCACACTCAATCATTATTAAAGAATGGGTTTCACAAAATTACTTACTCCATTTAAAATTACTATGTAGGGAGAGGAGCAAAGACGTTTCTTTTAATTTTACAATTCTAATGAAATAAATAAGTATTCTGCAGCCTGTTTTATATGAGGAGCGAGTGATATGTGTAAATGTACAAGTCTAGTTTTGCATCTGATTTGCACTGAAGAGACTCCACAAGGAACCTTTTGTGTAATGCTGAAACTGTAACAGTTAGCATTGTGTGGATGCACCAAAGTCATATGCAAAGGCCTGTGCAGTCTTCTTCGTTGTTTGCATTATTTGTGCAAGAATGTTACAACAGTCTCCTCTTATATTGCATTTATTTATTTCTTCTTCTTCTCCTTCTTTCCAGGAATTGGCCAATTCAGTCTATCTGGTCATGGAGGTGAGTTGCTGTTTCAAACATAACATGAGAAAAATTATGTTGATTGTTGGACAGACCATGAGACAGCGGGTTCAAACCAACAGTACTACATGTATACTGTACTTCTATTCAGTACAGTTTTTCTCCTGTCCCTTTTCCCATCCCACCTCTCCCTATTTTAGTACTTCCGCTTAGATATAAGCTCTTATTGGTCACTAAAATATGTATATATAGTAAAATGGACTTGCTGGTAGTGCAAGCATGCAACATTTTTATTTATCATAAAAAATATGCTGGAGTCAACTAAAAGTGAAAAATACATTTGTACCTTCTCACCCAAGAGAGGTACGTGCCGTAAATAGTGCCACCAATGACAGCTCAAGCTCCTAAGTCATGCTGAGTTCCGCTCTACAACTTTGTTTTTACTTTATATTTTAGGGCTTTGCATGGTTTACAGATGTTTGTTTAGTATAATGTATATTTGAAAGTCTGAGCACATAAATAAATAATCTTAAGTGTGTCTTTTTTTTGCCAAATCCATAGTTTGATTGTCTAGTCCTTGCCATTACATGTTACTGCTGAATGTGAGAAATTGCATTATTAAGTACTTATCAGCATGTATTGCTTGCAGCCTTTCTGACTGTTTATTGTCTTTTGTTCTGCTCTTTAGTATTGCAATGGCGGCGACCTGGCAGATTATCTCCACAGTAAGTATAAAAGTCTTTTACGTTTTTTAATTTAATAACGGAATCTTTCCAAGAGAACATGAGGACAAATAACAGTTACAGAAAAGAAGTGAAATGTTAAGAGACTGCTACATAAAAAACACCAATAATTAAAGTGGAAGCATGAGCCAGTTATTTATTACAGACTTGCTCCAGCATGTTGTGTAGAAATAATAAAAGATCATAAAATAAATAACACTCCTACTACAGGATTATAACTGGTAATGAAACACTTTGGTATTTAGTGGGTGGAATAATTGACATTTTTCTTTATGCACAAGAAAGGTTTCACTCCAGTTTTGTCTGTGTGTTATAGATGTTTTAAAATGACTTGTGAAGGTTGTCTTGTTTGCATCTCATGCTTTGATTGTGTATAACGTTGAACTGAAATAGAACACGTTATAGCATTTAATGATGTAAAACTATGTGTGGTTAGACAGCACAAATCAGGGGGAAATTGTGTTTGTCACTCTTCCTTATGAAACAATCCCAGATATCGTAATATGTGTTTTAATTAAATCACAGACTGAGGGCTACGCAGTGGAAATCCACGCCACATGGTACAGGTCATAGCCAGACTGTTGTACAGTTGTGTGGTTATCCAGATAAATATTTTTTATTGTTAGTTGTGTAAATAATTATATTTAAGCTTTAGGAGCCTTACAGGGATGTATAGTATAATAGTAATTATCTGTACGTTTCCAGGTGAGTTTCATCCAACCACATACAGCATGATCATGAAGGCCAGTGAGCCAAACACTTGTGTACACTGTATCACAGATATGTTGTGTTCTGTGCACTGTTGCATGACTTCATTGTCACTTTAAATCTGTGATAGCTCCTTAATTGTTTCTCTTTAATTTAATCCTTACCCTGGTAAAAAATCAAAGATCATCTTGGACACAGATCCAGTCTTTGGAGGAGAGTCAAGTCAGCACAAAGTGTCTCTTTGACATCATCGAGCTGATGTTCAGGCTGGAATCTTTGCTCATTATTCCTCGCACCCCATAGAGGTACGAGGAAAAATGAGTGGAGATTCCTTAATGTAATGACGGTCAGTGTGCGCAGCTGGACATCACAGAGATGTCCTGTGACACATTGCGGCCCATTTAATCTCCCCCTTTGAATTGAGCCACCATCTATGTAGCCAGGCCAAGTAAGCACTCCTGTGTGACTGGTGTGCTGCAGCGATACTCTGGTTTTGAGTGACAGTGTCCAATTGATTTTTACTGTGTAGTTGATTTTAGAAATGTATGTCCGTAATTTATTCACAAAAGAAGCATTATTAACAATTGATAGACAGGAGTAAACCAGGGGCGCACGCAGGATTTAACATATAACATATAGAGAGAGCTGCTCCATTTCAGCGACACTGCACTGAACAGCAGCCGCGGCGCTGTCAACAAAGTTTCCGCGGACACTTCTTTGACAGCGTTACGGCTGCTGTATAGTACAGTGCCGCTATGTAAGGACACTGTTCTTCGCGGAGGGGAGGGGTTTCTGGAGAACCAGAACCCCCCCCCCCCCCCCCCTTGCGTGCGCCCCTGTAAACCATTAAACTATGTAGTATCTCTGGGACTATATTGTATTGTCAGTTCAGAGATATGGGCTTGGTGAGACTCAGCTGGCTTATATCACTATTCCTAGTAGACAGGCAACATGTTGATGAGTACTTTCTAGTATATTAGGATATTACACCACGGTCAGCCTAGGAGTGACCTGCTCAAGCAGCATGTGCTGACCCTGTGTAACAAACCTCGTGCCAGGAAGATGAGAGGAAAAAAAGAAGTCTAAACAAACAGCCCCATTACTGGGAGAGTCATTTGGTCACAGCGTCAGTCCACAGAAATAAACAAAGGGATATAGTTACTTCCCAGCACTGCTGGCAAAGCAATGTCCTGGGAGAGAATAAACTGCTTATTACTGAGTACCGCAGAGAGCCAAAGAGGAGTACTTGGCCTATAAATCCCCTGTGGACCTATTATCATCATCACCATTTATTTATATAGCGCCAGCAGGTTCCGTAGCGCTTTACAATTGGACCTATCCTTCTAAATGCATAAATTACCAGGATTAAATATCCTGAGGTCTGAACTCACACACTTATTATTGTGCAATTGTGTCTTAATAGATTTGTTTTTGTAAAATCCAGGCAGTAAACTAACTTCCCTGATATAAATATATCCTGTAGTTATTATGAATTATTATGAGTTTTTAAACCAGGCAATGTTATCCAGTGATAATGTTCTATATTACACATCAGGCTACTGCAGTAATTGATTGGCCTGAAGGGTGGATTATATGAAGAATAACAGAGCCAATGTGTAGTGTGTATGTGTGTGTATGTGTGTGTATATATATATATATATATATAACATACTTACCTACTTTCTTCAGCTCTCTTCCGGGAGCCAGCCAGTGGAGGGGGGCGTGAGGGGGCGGGGCGGCCAAAATCGCGTCATTTCGGCCCCGCCCCCTGTGACGTCATGACGCAAATCGCGTCATTTGACAGCGGGGGGCGGGGCTAAACGCCGCGATTCATCGGGAATCGCGGCGTTTGGGATCTAATTCTGCCCACTTCACTAGGAAGTGGGCACTTCCTAGTGAAGTGGGCAGAATTCGGGAGATTGCCACACTCGCCCGGGAGTCCGGGAGACTCTCGCAAAATGCGGGAGTCTCCCGGACATTCCGGGAGAGTTGGCAAGTATGATATATAATGTGTGTGTGTGTGTGTGTGTGTGTGTGTGTGTGTATGTATTTATGTGTAGGTACATATGTGTATGTATGTATGTGTATATGTATGTATATATGTATATATATATATATATATATATATATATATATATATATATATATATATATATATATATATATATAATATATATGTGTGTGTGTGTGTGTATATATATATATATATATATATATATATATTTATGTGTGTGTATGTGTGTATATATATATATATATATATATATATATATATATATATATATATATATACATTAATAAACTCCTGGCATATCTATGATAGTTCATAGATTAAATGTTAATTATTGGTGAATTGATATTTGGTATTTACACCAAACCTCATTCTAGTCTCCCTGCACTTTCCCACGCTTGCTGGGAGTCTATCCTCCTATTTCCTGTGTTGGTCTGAAGCGCTGTTTCAACACAGACTGTATTTTCATAAGGGTTTAACAATCTCCAGCCTGTAGATCAGTGTATTGGCAAGATGTTGAGCTTTTTTCAAGCTACTGTCAGGCATGTAAAACTGGCAATGCAACAGAGCTGCTGGCTTAAACAGAGCGCTTGTTTGATGTCATTGTATATTTTAGAAAGAAAAAAAGCTGCTGTTTTATCTCAGGTTGGTTTGTGTTCTGTAAATGTCTATCCTGGTTTGCATTGTGTGACAGTTGAACACCGTGTATCATTACAGAGTTGAAAAAAGATGGCTTTGTTTGCTCCGCTTACAGAAATATAAAGTACATGTCTCCCTAAACCTCCTGTTAGAGGTGTACAGCAGAACAGACATTAAAAGCAACAGCCTGCCACACACGTTAGCTCAACGTAGGGCTCAAGTCTATACTACTAACATAACATCCTACTCAACATCAGCGCAAATCCGTAAGCTAGCACTATGCGGTCATCGGCTAGACATTCATTTGGTCGACATGCACAAAGTCAACAACATTAGGTCGAGAATTAAAATGTCTGCAGTATTATTAGGTAAACAATTCATATGGTTAAGAGTATTGTTAGGGGTTAGGAATATTAGTGTCAACCTAATAATATAGTCTACATATCAGTTGTTGACCTAATAAAACTGTCTACATTCAAATTGTCGACCTAACAATACTGTCAATGTCATTATTCTCAACTTTCCAACCCTGTCTATATTATGGTGTCGACAGTATAAATATTGAGCATGTAACCGTCGAACATATCTATCACACTCAATGTAACAAATATAGTAACATCTGCTCCTGAGTATCTTTTCCTATTATACTTATATTATACAAGAATATTAGAATATAGCCAACCTTAGTGTATTAAGGCCTAACTACCCTATATAAAGTGCAGATCAGTTGCTGCTCTTCTTTTAGACTTTTACTAAAGTGGGGTTAAACTGTTTAATCATATTTGCCTACTTTTGAGATCCCCCCCCCTCCAGGAGGGGAGATCTTAGTGATGTGCTCTGGGGGCGTGGCCATCGGAATCTTGTCATTAGGCCATGCCCCGTCTGCAAAATTTTCAGCCTATTGCTGCAGGGGCGGGGCCAGGATGACACGATTCTCTGTAAATCGCGTCACTAAGGCCCGCCTCCTGCTGAAGTCATTAAGGAAGTGACAGTATTTTGGAGGATGCCCTGCTCTCCTGGGAATGCGGGAGAACTTCCAGACATTCAGGAGAGTAGGCAACTATGGGACTGAGTCATTAAGGAGAGCAAAGCAAAAAAAAGGAGTAACTTTGCACCTGGGAAAAACCATGTTGCATTGGAGGGGGAGGTAAATGTAAAATGTGGGGACAGATTTATAGTTTGGGTAGGGAATGTTCTAGATCAAACTCAGATTTCAGTGTAAAATTAAGTAATCAAGTATTTGTGTGCCACATAAAAAAGCAGCCAGTATTTTCCTTACATTCAAAATATTAAACTAATTAATACCTCTTGAATTGTAATATGGTTTGTCCCAGAGAAAATGTACTCCTTTTCTGTGTCTTACTCTCCTTAATGACTCAGGCCCTATATGTTACATTTTTAGCTATTACCTAAAAAAAAAAGTAACATAACTTTACCAATATAAACATAACTTGTGCTTGACTTTGCTGTAACCATATAATTTCATTAGAAATTTTTGTTAAATATGTCAGTGAATATATTTACCACAAGTTCACCTCCTGAGCATTGTTCTGCCCTCAGCAATGCGGACCCTAAGTGAGGACACCATCCGACTATTTCTTCAGCAGATTGCAGGAGCTATGAAGATGTTGCACAGTAAAGGCATCATTCACCGTGATCTGAAGCCCCAAAACATCCTCTTATCATGTACAGGAGGCCGCAGGTCTAATCCCAACAATATCCGTATTAAGATAGGTAAGTCATCGACAGCTGTGACTAAGAGTAATTCCACCCACATATATTGTTTGGAACCAAGTTTGACTTATAGTATTTCCACCCAAAACTGAATGTTCCATTTTCAGTGGAATTATCCTTTGCCTGTGTGAAAAGACTAAGCAAGACATTAAATGACGCAGCATATATATTGCATTGAGTCATTTTAGTATTGTGTCTCCCCATTCATTATAGGGCACAACCTCAATAATGTGTTTGAGACATGATATATATTTGAAATACAATGTAATTTACACAGTTCTCTTCATCTCATAACTTTCCTCTTAGTGTCTGTTAACCTTCTAAGTTCTGCATGTTACATTATAAATAGAAGCAATATACAATATATGTCGAGTTTGTAGGTGCCTCCTTCCAGTTATCCTGGCTTTGTTTCAACTCCCTTTTCCTGGCGCCTTGTATGCAAGTATTTTATCTAGTTATTTATAGTCCCTGTACTGTAGTCACAATTCTTGTTGGTCACTGTATGTGCCATTGTTAGGAGCTGAGGGATTGCTGTAGGCAGTGCTACAAGCATCTGCAAATATATCCATTTCCTTAGAGGCCACTGCTTGCTTCAGACTTGGCATTCGAACCACAAATCAAGCCGGACTTGTAGTCTTTAGTTGTGTATAGAATTTCTATGCATTTGACCTTTCTGATGTGCTCTGGCGAGTATTATCTGCATCTTGCCCCGTGGGGCAGCTTTTTCTTCAGGCAAAGCCAAATCCATCTAGTAGCTTAAAAACACAGCATGACTGTTATTTAAATGCAAAATGCAATACATACATTGATAGATCACTTGCTGATGCTTAAGGAGTATGTATAAAGTTCTGCCCATATAGGACCTCATTTAGAGTCAGACGCAAAGTCAGATTTAGGCGCATCTAACCAAAAAACGCTACCACGCGTGTGCAGAAAGCTCCAAATCCGCCTGCATCTTGGACGCAATTAACACTTGTGACAGCTTGCGACTCACTACGAGACCATGTAAATGCATCCTAGTCGCAGTGAGGCGCAGACGCAACACACGTCAAAACAGGGCTAAAGCAGTGCGGCAGGAATTAGGTGGCGCAAGCGTTAGCTAGCTGCAGGAACTGCTTTCAGCTCGTAGGATGCTACGAGTGGGACACAACTGTGGTTTGCTTGCAACTCGTAATACCCTACCGAGATGCGGCACACTCCCACTTCTACACTCCTTACATGGACTTTGTGTCCGACTCTAAATGAGGTCCAAAATGTATACAGGCTGTGCAGCCATTCTCACTGATTAAGGTAGACATTTCTTTTCTCCAGGTCTTGGTTAGTTAAAGTATTCCTATGCATACATGTTTGTGTCTGAATGCTTTTACTTGGCCTTTCTGAAGATCGTCAAGCTGTGTTAGACATTCTATAGTGTTTATTATAAGAAAATAATAAAAATACTTGCATTGGTTGCCCAAAGATCATGCAATATATTTTTGTAAAACTAAATATTTAATAGTAAAATGAATTTAATGCCAATTGGTACATGCCCTAAAAACCAGGCAGCAACAGCTTCAGTTTGTAGCTACACTTTTTAACTGCCTGTTCTTATTCACAGCTGACTTTGGGTTTGCAAGATACCTGCAGAACAACATGATGGCAGCAACTTTGTGTGGATCCCCCATGTATATGGTAATCAACATTTAGTTCTTATGGAGTGTTATTATTATCCACGCGGTGTTGTTATTATGCTTTATATAGAACCAATAAATTAAGCAACGCTTTACAATATTTCAATCATTCACATCAGTCCCTGGCGAGTGGAGCAGTCCAGATTCTCTACCACAGAGACAAACACTTTAGGTTACTTGCATAAGACACTAAACAACCTACTAATATGTTTTTGGACTGTGGGAGGAAACTCGCACAAAACAGGAAGAACACACAAACTTCACACAGATGGTGCCATGATCAGAATAGAGAGCCTGGACCCAGCTTTATGGGGTAGCAATGCTAGCCACTGTGCCATAGATCAGTTCCGTGGCTAACCACTCTGCCAAATGCAGTCATTGAATCAGATCTGTAGCCGGTTTGCAAAAACACAATGGGCCTTTTTCCTTCCTGCTTGTTATTAGTCAGTTGTTAACACACTTGTACTTAAGAGTCAACAATCAACCATATTTTCCATCCAGCACAGTTAGATACTAAAGTTAGAATTTAACATATTGCTTTGTGGCCCTATTAAAAAAATAAAAACCAATCCAATTGGTCGAGCAGGTCATGATGAGTGGGACCCACTTGTGTCATTAAAGAGATAAATTTGCATGCACCTGGGGTTTCGTAGGACAGAGTCAGTTGCCATAAAGGCACAAATAACCAAATAGGGTCAATGTTGTTTGGGGTTTTACATTTTGTAAACATTGTTTTAAATTAATAAACAGGCAGACAGTTCAGGAACCTGTTCTATTTAATAAAAACTAAGTCTACAATACTCTTGCATCATTTCTCAGAGGATATTGCCTGTTTCTTCCTTGTTTTAATGGTAGTTTAATAAAATAATTTTCTAACATATCATTAGCCTATTCTTAGCTAACAAGCTCTTATTTCATTTTCTAACAGAGATGTAGGTTGTTTATATTGTCTTATATGGTAGAAAATTCCTTTCTTTTTCTCTTTTGTGTTTACATAAGAGCTAAAAACAAGCAGGCCTTTGTATCCTGTATGTGACCAGATCTCATGTCAAAACAAAACCTGCATTTTTATTGAAAGGTGCTGTTTTTAAATCAAATAAATGGAAATATTTTTAGGTTACTCTCCTTCTGTGTATTATGAAAGTCAAATCACAGAAGGGTTTGGGTATGCTGCAAAATTGAGATCCTTTTACAAAGTGAAATATTATTGATATTATTAACCAGTGTTTATTATTATAGTACCAACTTTTAATGTAGCGCTATACAATTGCCTAAAGATGAACAGACATTACATACAAGTACAAACCTGACAGTGGCCGTCTTGTGGAAGCTTATAGTCACAAGCTTCATGAAAGCAAATGTCTTCATTTTTAATGTAATGTATATTTGAGCTCCTCGTCTAGTGATTAAACAGGGTGATGGGAAATGCTTTGTTTGTAAGTTATTGCATGGTTAGTTCTGTAAGCATCCCAACAATTTCATTATATTTTAGCTACAGGAAGCGTTGGTCCATGTTATTTTATTTCAGCCATCAGTCCGACAACTTCCACTAATGTTAAAAATGAAAAATTTGAATAAAGTTTTAAGTAAGCTTTTATATATCGATATCATGTATGGTTGCACAGCATCCGTTAATGAAACTATTAAGAGATCTTGCTGCTGGCATTTACTGTTATCCACTCAGACTTGCTGTTATTCCCACTCCATACGCACAGGATCTAAGTGAGGCAGCTACAGTACCCTGGCTGTGCCTTGGAGAATAGTCACATCTGCCAGTGGGGTTATTTTGCATAACTCCTGGCAGTTGGGTAACTAATTGCAAAATAAATAGTTGGCACGCTCCCAGAATTCATGAGAATTCTTATATCCTGGAAGCTGGAAGCTCTCGTTGTCATTCTGGTCCTGTTCCGTCCTTCAGCTGGGCTGCGGATCAGACATCGCTACATGTTATTTATACAATGTGATTCACTACACATCACTAAACATCTACATATGTGCGCTCTGAATCCAAAGCAGGACTTAAAATACTGCAAAATACAGTTTACTTTGTGATATTACAAATGTATATTTAGAAAAAGTAATTTGAAGGCCAATGTATTCGATAAAAACCACCATCAGTCAAGAAGGTGTTCTCGCCCTCGTAATTTTACAAACAAAAGGAACACCGGTTGTAAGACTATGTGGTCTATTTACTAAAATTCGGCAAGGAGTCTGGCTTTCTATTGCCGCAATATCACTTAGGCTAGGTACACACTGGAGAATTTTCCAACCGATGTGTTCTCTACGACGATTGCACCTAGGACGGAAGGTCCGATATGTCTGGCGATTCATGCGTACACACTAGACACGTTTTAAACGATTTTTGGAAGACCAACTATCCGGCCAGCGACTTTTAACAGCCATATTGTAGTTTTAAAAGATTTTTGCTTTCTACACACTGATACGACATCATAAATGTACATACACATGCCCCAAAAGGAGTCGCAGTTGGAGGAACTATCGGCAGTTGGTTGTGGATTCAGGTTGTGAATTCATACACTCTACGTGATCGGAAGGTGATTGGAACGGGATTATCAAACAGTACGACCAACCAAATGAAACAACAATCGGCACTTTGGAACGATTGTCGTTCATCGTCTAAGTATACATACTAACATGATATCTGACCGAACGGTCGTATGTTGGCTGATTGGCTGAAAAACCTCCAGTGTCTACCTAGCCTTATCACTGCAGTCTATCCATAAAATCTTGCCAAGACAGCTGAGCAATTAAGCCCAGAGAAGAAAGGGTTAACTTACCTCTTGCTGGGCTAGATGGATAGCGGATGTGCAGTGAAACTGAAAGCCCAAAAGGAGTAATACAAAAAGTGAATTGGAGACAACAGAAGAAGGATTGCAGTTAAATAACCTTTCCCATGCTTTGGATAGGGAAGATATCGCCAGCGAGACCTGGGGGTAAATGTATCAATATGCGGGTTCTTCAACACCCGCGTGTTCAGCCTCTTCCGCGATTAAATTTCAAGCGGCGCTGCATTGTAAAGGGAAGTTAACCCTTTACAATGCAGCGCCGCTTGAAATTTAATCGCGGAAGAGGCTGAACACGCGGGTATTGAAGAACCCGCATATTGATACATTTACCCCCTGGTATTTACCCTATCTAGAGTATAAACTAATCACAATCAAACAACTTAAAAATATGGACGTCTGCAGAAAGTAATCCCAAAGAATGACATTATGTGATCCTTTATATTATTAATGCTATGCTGAACTTATAAAGGATTTTGTATTTGTCCAGCTATTGTTCTTGAGGTAAATTTTTATTGGGTAGCGGTTCTCTTGCATATTTGCATATTTTAAGCTAATTTACATACCCAATTTACATAGATATGTGAACTTGATAAAGTGCAAATAGTTATGGTACTAAAGCACTGTCAGAAATATCAATGAGTACTTTGTCACATAGAAATAACATTTATTGTTGTATTTTAGATTAAGTGAGAGGTAAGGTTAATTTCATTGGTAACCCCTAACCAGGTGTAGTAAAGGGAATACAAATTGATACAGAACTTTAGGCCTCTTACCCTCTGGGTAGAAAAGCAAGTCAAACCACATGTAAGACAGGTCACGTGTTTATAGCATTTTTTTTGTGTTTAGTTGGTCATTCAAAGTCGCCTATTCTTCACCAATGTGTTCACTTAGTGATTGCAAGAATGTAGTAGGCAGCGTCCAGAAAAATTAATAACTACTGCGATATATCCGAACGCAATTGCGAGTGGACATGGGGTCATTGTAAACAATGGCTCTATGTTGAGACACGTTTACATATGTTGTACTAGCGTTAGAAATGCCACTAAAATGCATAAAATGAATCCAGCGCATGTGAGCCCTTAGGGTGCTGTCACTCCTGATCTTGGGAACCAGCGCTTTGTGTCACTAAAATGCAGCAGACATTTGATATTAATTCAAATTTAAGCAATCTGCTCTTTACGGGCACCAGCTTGTAACGCTTATGAACACTACATGTAATGCTGTCGTCTAACAGATCATCATCATCATCATCACCATTTATTTATATAGTGCCACTAATTCTGCAGCGCTGTACAATGAACTCACTCACATCAGTCCCTGCCTCATTGGGGCTTACAGTCTAAATTCCCTAACACACACACACACACACACAGACACACACACACACACACACACAGACACACACACACACAGACTAGGGTCAATTTGATAGCAGCCAATTAACCTACCAGTATGTTTTTGGAGTGTGGTAGGAAACCGGAGCACCCAGAGGAAACCCATGCAAACACAGGGAAAACATACAAACTCCTCACAGATAAGGCCATGGTCAGGAATTGAACTCATGAGCCCTAGTGCTGTAAGGCAGAAGTGCTAACCACCTAGCCACCGTGCTGCCCATAACAGATCAATAAAACCTCTGAAATATACGTCCACTGAAATGAAAGTGAAATGCTCTGTCTAACTGTAAACTATGAAACTATAAAGCAATAACCTTTGTGTGTTTATTTTGCCAGGCACCTGAGGTGATTATGTCCCAGCACTATGATGCCAAGGCTGATCTATGGAGCATTGGCACTATCATCTTCCAGTGTCTGACTGGCAAGGCTCCATTCCAGGTAGGCCTCATGTAGAGTATAAATCTGCTCCTATATGGTATACTATTAAACGGGTTCCTGACATTTTACGTTGATAGCCTGCATTGTACAATACAGAGATTATAAAGAAATGTAATCTGGTTTACTGTTATCATGGACTTGCATTTGTATTGTCCACATAGTGTCTTTTGTAAATGGTCACCCTTTTGTTAACCCTGAATGAACTCAGACTTTCATCAAGCTAACAGACAGAGTAACAAAAGACTTCTATGTCAGCGTCTGTCAGTAGTATACATCTCTAACAGAAACTGACTCTTGTCTATGTAATGAGAACCAGGCAATATCTCATGCTTTCATCAGATTTGGCATAGTTACCAGAGTCCAGAGCATGACGGGGTAAGGTTTGATACAACCATGAAAAGTTTCATTAGTGCTTGGAGTCTTGTGATAAAGATGGCTGAAACAGAGGTGTAGGCTGGCTGAGGACTGCAATTTTAAATAGCAAGCAGAGCCACTATTTGACACTCATGTGTAGCAAAAGCTGTGTATAAATGAGCTCAGTGGTATAAATTAAATAACTGCAGTGTTTGTTCTTAACTAAATATGTCCACCACACTCTTTCACTCATCAGCTGCAAGTTGCCATGTTAGCAGGGTGCGGCTACTCTAATTGATCAGGCAGAGTTTGAGTGACAGCTTTGTAAACTTGCTGTGCACAAATGTACTGCGTGGATTGGTTGACTCAAACACAGGGGCAGGGACAGTTGTCATGGTAACTCACATGTCTGCAGAATAAGCTTTATGACCTGTGTGAGATCCCATCAGGGCACAGTCTAAAGGATGTGGGAGGAGTCTGTAATGTAGTGGGGACAAGGGAGGTAACACACTAATTTTTACTGTGGTGTAGTAGAATGTCAGGTTATGCTGAACAGTATATTTTGCCTTTGGCTCATATCTGAACATTCAATTTTGGTGTTCAGTGGTCCTTTAACATTTGAAACTTTAAGATAAACTTTCAAACTGTATAATTCCTTTTAAGCTTGGTATGCTGCCAACACCACATATAGTCCAATATGGCTGCAGCTGTTTAAGTTATATACATCTTTCAGCTAGGGAGTTCACACCAGTCCCTGCCTCTGAATGGTAGCACATATTACTAATGTGATCATTGTGATTGGTTGTAACTTTGTTGGATAAAGGACTGAATGTTTAATTATATCATTGTTGTACCCTAATGAAGGTGTATTACAACTATAAATTGGCATAATAAGTTGGACCACTAACTGCAAGACCAGTCTGATGCAGTTTTCTGCATACATTGGCTACAACAGTGGGCAATCTCATTATGTAAACATTGCATTGCTACTTCTTTGGTAAAGGGACTGTAGTGTCATGTATTATAACTTTAGGTGAACCAATTATACAGACGCCAATTGTTTGTCACTTGTGGAGCTATAAAAATAAGCCTCTGCATATTTCATTATGCTAAAACTGAGCATGTTTGTTACCAGTGTACCAATATGACTAAATACATTTTCATTTGTTATCTTTGTGACACACAAAGAGAAGATCACATGGCTTATCTAACACAGATGCATCTGTTTACTAGGGAAATTCATGTTTTGTACATAGGTCGTGGTAAATGTTGGAAATCAGGAGAGTGTAGATGAGGATTGAGTGAGATACTAGAGAGCTGCAAGAGCTGGGAATATCCCCTACAGTTCCGTGGTCCTGTTTTCTGAAAGCTTAGCAGCTAGCAGGGGAATACACACATTCCACTCAGCTGGGATCCTGGTGAAGTCTGTGGTGGGTGTTTTGACACCTCTCTATGTTTAAAAGAAAATACACGTAGTGTATTAATAACAATGATATATGCTTATTAGGTAGACAGCCGTAAAGCAATTGAAAGGAAATAATTATTAATTTAACTGACTGGGACAGTTTTAATCTTGGTCCCAGACAAACAAAAATGTAGGCATGTCTGCACATGATTAATCCCTATTCTTTCTCTGGCACAATAAAATGTCCTATATGTGCAAGGGCTTGTGCACACAGTTGTTGGAAAACAACATCAGTTAAGGCATGGATGAAACTCATACTTTGCCTTAGTTTTTAACAGAGCGTTTGAACCACATTCATTTACACAACTCAAAACTTCCTTGTGCTTTGTAGCTAAAGAGCGTTCCTGTATTTCCTAGTGTTAACAATTCAAATGCTACAGTCAACGTCCAAATCGATGCACAGCAAACATTTGTCAGAAAGTGTGTCTGCATATTCAGGTCCATTTTCGTACATAATTTTAGGCATCTAAGCTCATTTAGGAGGCTTTAGGAATGCATGTTAAACATGTTTACAGGGCCTGACAAGGACAGTTTAGAAGTCAGGTTTTAAGTTATTAATTTCTGAAATATTGTGAGAACATTGCCCAGTGACGTGACACATTTGCAGTCCGGGGAACAGCATATTTCAAGGATATTACCCAGCAGATGAGATACAATTCAGTAGCTCAGTTGGAAAAACAAGTTGATAATGTAAAATCATTCAGTAACCCGCCCTTGAGTAGTGTGTAACTATACTACACATACTGTATTACGTACTGCATTACCAGAGTCTCTTCAGTACATGGTGTACACAAGCACATACTGAATAACAATCTCATTTTACCATGGTATACAGGGCCCCATAGATACACGTACCAAGGTTAATTGATTGCTAGCAGTGGATTAAGAACAATAATTACAGGGGAATGGATAACAATATAAAGTTCAGTCAATAGTTTTCAACAAATCAAATTGCTCAGTGATCAGTGTCTACAGGATGCAGTTCATGTGCTGTGCTGATCAGCTGAACCCCGTGCACTTGAGCTGCGCCTTCTCTTTCATCCCACGTTTAAGTAAACTTTTCCAAAACAAACTCTACTAACCTCACTAGTTTCCTGACCAGATTTCATCATCACGTTACTTGCAACATGCACATTCCACCTCATTAACGAGGAATCATGTTCACCGACAACGCATGTAAATCACCTGTCTTACATTTTTTGATGGTAGAAACAAATGATGCAACCTTTTCAGCATATTGCCTGTGTCCTATTGTGTAGATAATTTACAAATTCTGGATATGAACACCCTGTACTGCAGCATGACTCAGTTTCCCAGAATTTCTTACAGTGAGCAGAGTCCATTTCGTGAAATAAAGTGAAAGCTCTTTAGAACATGAGAGGAAAACAAACCAGCCCATCCACCCCTTCACCTTACAGTCATTGTGCTCTCTCTCTTTCCCTGGGATCGGGGCGTGACTTTAGGTTATATACTATTTATCTATCAGTAGTTAAGAATATGAATTTATTTGGTATGTTTTGTTTCTACCAGACTGTGACTTTCCGATCTCCGACATACACTACATGGCCCAAAGTAGGTGGATACCCAGAACATCACATCCATATGTGCTTGTTGAACATCTCCTTTCAAAACCATGGGCATTACTATGGAGTTGGTCCCCCCTTTTGCTGCTATATCAGCCTCCACTCTTGCTTTCCACTGGGTTTGGAATGTGACTGCAGGGATTTGCATTCATTTAGCCACAAGAGCATTAGTCAGGTCTGGCAATGATGTTTGGCGACAAAGCTAATTCATTCCAAAGGTGTTGGATGGGGTTGAGCTCACGACTGTGTGTAGGCCAGTCGGCTTCTTCCACACCAAACTCTGGAAACCACTGTGGATGAACCTACTTTGTGCACAGGGGACATTGTCATGCTGCAATAGAAAAGGGCCTTCCCCAAACTGTTGCCTTAAAGTTGGAGATACACCATCATCTAGATTCTAGAACGTCATTGTATGCTGTAACATTAAGATTTCCTTTCACTGGAACTAAGGAGGCCAAGCCAAGCCAGGAAACACAGCCCCAGACCATTATTCTACCTTCACCAAATTTTACAGTTGGCAGTACGCATTTGGGTAGGACGCATTCTCCTGGCATCCGCCAAACCCAGATTCATCCGTCAGACTGCCGGGTGGTAAAACGTGATTGGTCACTTCCGAGAGAGCATCTCCACTGCTCCAGAGTCCAATGGTGGTGTGCTTTACACCACTCCAGTCAATGTGTGGCATAGCGCATGGTGATGTGAGGCTGGTGTGCGGCTCCTCAGTACAACACATTCTACTGCTAATGTTTGACTGTGGAGATTACATGGCTGTTTGCTTGATTTTATGCCCCTGTTAGCAATGGGTGCGGCCAAACACACTAATTACAAGAGGTGCCCAAGTACTTTTGGCCATGTATGTATATCTAGAATGTACATTATGACTAGGGCAGTAGCTGTATTGGCCATTTAAAAAAAGCTACATGTCGAGACTGATGCAAATAGTTACTTCTTATTCCTCTCTCCAGTAACAGCATATTGATGTTTACATTGATCTGTAAAGTGACCTGAACAGTTAATTGTTTATATTGTCTGTAAAACATTTATTATTGCGTTGTTAAACTTATGGTTGACAACTGGAGAAACATCAACAAAATCTATCTGCCAGTTCACTAGCGATGGTGTCCGTAAGTTCCTAGAAGATATAAGCTATATATATATATATAAACTGTACTGACCAAATATTTTCCTATACAGATAGCTAGTATAGCAGCAGGAATTTGAAACCTTATACTGGGCCCCGCATGTTTCCTGAAATGCAGCTCTCAAGCGACTGCTCTTTTCTAGGTTAACTCTTTCAGAACCTATTATTTGGCTATTTTTTATGTCTGTAATTGGAGACCGGCAGTTTCTGACTTTCCAGCAAATCCATTGGTCCAGCACAGGATTATTTTTGTGCTGTCTTGGCGCTTGGGAAGAGTACATGAGTCGGATTTATCAATGTTGTGTGAGTGTCTGGTCCTATATTTTCTGTAGAATTGGAGAAATGCCAAACAACAAAACAAAAATAACCCCCTAACACAGGGGAGGCCAAGAATCGGAATAACCTAAGGTTTATTAGGAGCAAGCAGAAAAAAACTCTCATGTCTTGGTGTTTAACGCCCAAGCATCTCACCCCTATGTTTCTGATCAACCTCGCAGTCCAGTGCACTTTGACCTCCAGATGGAGAATAAATCAGATGGTGACAATAGTTATGATGTGAATTCTTTTTACATAAGGTTTAAAAGATCTGTTTAAACTTTATAAAGAAAATAAACTCATTGGGGCACATTCAATTGACCACGTTACTCTCTAAAGTAACGCGTCACGCACACTATTACCGTTACTATGGTAATAGTGCACAGTATTACCGTTACTATGGTAATAGTGCACAGTATTACCGTTACTATGGTAATAGTGCACATTGTTACCGTTAGTATGGTAATTTCAACGCTGATTTTTGCTCCGGGTTAAAATGACCTTATTAACGGTAATAGTGCGCAGGCCGCATTAATTTTGAGAGTAACGCAGTCAATTGAATCTGCCCCTTAGTATCACAATAATAAGTCAATGTGTAATCACATAAATGCTCCCTGGTAAAAAAACCAAAAAGAAACAATTAATAAAAGGGGTCTTCCCTCTTACATTATGTTCATTATCACAGTTTCTTCTTCTGTGTGTATCTATTGTACGTTACTCCCTGCTGGTGCAGGTAGATGGTGGGTGCTCAGGTTGATTCTTCCAATATAGGAAAAAACCATCAGTGTGCAGAAGGGGCAGGGGAGGGCTGACAAATTTTGGTCTGGGAGGGCGAGACTGGGCTCAGGAGCACATAAGGAACAGTTTAAAGAAAAAAAATTGCAGGTAGCCCACTTTGGGACCGGCTGGGGGGGAGCAGATTCTCCCCTGCCCCTGAGAAGGGGGATAGGGAGGACAGAGTGTTGACTCACTGCACCCGGGCAGTACTCTGTGAAATTCAAGGAGTCTGAAACTGTTCTTAATAATCATGGAACCGCTGCACAATTTTATATCCTATTGTTGAAGTCTTTCATTAGGATAAAAAATGTCCCTTATATTGTGCTTTCCTGAAAAAAAATAGACCTCACTGTATTTAAATCAAACTCTGCTGGTCCTAGATTCACTTGTGGATTATAATCCTAAAGACAAGTTAAAACGTTTTTACCTGAAATTTAGTCATTGAATATTACTTGGGAATTCCGCATAAATTTAGTGAAAGAGAGGAAAGAAGAAAACCGTTAAAGGAATGGTGCCTCACTGTAGGTGTACAGCTGGTAATATGTTTACAGGTATTTCTGTTATATGAGGTTAAAGATAGCACATTATTCTCCTGCTGAGACCAGCATCGTTGCCCACCTTCTTTTAAAAATAAAAAAGATTTTGTGGCGATTCTAAATCTGAGCATGTGGTTATGGAGGTGTTACACTGGCCAATAGGATGAGCTGCTTATCGTATGACTATGATAAAAATAATTTTTCCCGACCCCAGACATTCTGAAGTCCACCTGTGGTTAAAGTTTCCTTCTCTTTTTAGGCCAGCAGCCCTCAGGACCTTCGTCTCTTCTATGAAAAAAACAAGACCCTCACACCCAAGTAATTATTCTTCCAACATTACTGAGTTTTTCCATTGACATGCTCTCTGTTGACACCTGTTGATTCTGTTCTGAAGTTCCAAGCTAACAGCGAGATGAGCACTAGTCATTTGGCACTCTATAACGTTTCTTAATTAACGCTACATAACTGCTAGTGCCAGGCTCTGACTGAAAGGCCTTTAATCCCTGCAGCAAATGGGGCAGGTTATTTGAGGAAACTGTTTAAAGGCTGGAGAGCTTTATTGTGACCAAGAATAAGCATTTGACTTATCTGTATTTTTTCGAGGTGGTGTAAGGAAAGCGAGCAAGTAGGGTATTTAAGGATACATGGTACACACTCCTATAATGACCGGGCATAGTTTTTACAAAACTATATTAAATCATTGAGTTTTCTTAAAATTAGCGAGTCATTGCTGGCACAATTGCCTCATGTGATGTATTGCTGTAAATGTAAATGCGTCAGGGTTTATTCACAGATTTTATTATGTCTACTGAACCATGACACCAGCATTCTTTACTCGGTATGATAATACTGATCATAAGACCACACCAATACTTTGTATACATGAATAAATTGATTAGCTGTCATCTTTCAGACTTCAGTTGAAAGACGACAGATAATCAGGACGTTATTTTTGTCACCCACCTCACAACTTCTCTCCCCTAAAAATACTTTACAACCACTGCTCACACTCTAGTTTAGGAGTGTTGAACAATAATACCAGGGTGTCTGCAGCTGTTAAATTTAAACCTGGCAAACACGCTCCCCTCTCGCTTTTCGCTCGCACAGACTGCTCGAATCTTCTGTTCAGCATTTTCCCTATACTGTGACTCCTCACTCTCCCAGTGCTCGTCTGAGCAGCTCTGCCCTCGTCCTTCTGTATGTGATGTTTAACTGCTGTGTATGTGTGTGTTGATCTTTCAGCATCCCGCGAGAAACCTCATGTCATTTGAAGCAGCTCCTTTTGGGACTTCTACAGAGGAGCCAGAAGGACCGAATGGACTTTGGTAAAGTGTTTAAAGCTACTTTGGACATTAATGTGTACATTAACATTTTATCTATCGCTGAGCTAGGTAATAATATATGCTAAATAACTCATGTATTTATTCTTAACTAAGTCTGTTCAGCATGCTGTCAGCTCTATCCTTAAAAGAAAACTGACTTTACTTAGAATTGTGTCCTCATCCACTGCCCCAAAGCAAATGTGAGAGGGGGAACAACCACACTGCACTGTGAGTGGCAGAGATATACGGTTCCCAGAGGCTCCTGTCTTCAGGTTATAGGAGGGCTCCTGGAGGAGGGGTCACTTCCCCTGTTTACTACATCAGTGGAGGTTTGTCCAAAACTGGACCTTCCCTTCCAACTTTACTTTGTAACAGAGCTGTAGTGGAGCGCCAGGTTAGGACCGAACAATTTAATTTCCATAAGCTTATGTGCACATATTAAAGTACTTCTACACTCGACAAAATAATGTGGTCTTTTATTCTGCCAAAAAGGCTCCACTGATTTCCACTAAATAGCATTCAAATATCTCTCCACCCTTAAGGCCCACAGAATAATTTGTCCTGCACAATGAAATCCTGTTTGAATGAAAATGCTCTAAAATCTCAGATAAAGTGTTTGTGTCCTTATGTAAATGGTCCTTTATATTTGTAGTATATTTCATGTTGTGTTTATTTTTTAATAAATACATAGGGCCTCATTTACAAAACACCCAGGGCGCAGCGCAGAATCCGCTTCGGTGGAGCTAGATTTTCACCAAGGCACATGAGTTCTCCGAGTAAGATGGTGGCACATGAAGAGGAGCACGTGTTTGCATTGGCCAAGGGCATATCTTGGGGACATTTCTTGCTTTGTAAAAATGGTGCACAACCAATTTTACTCAGCAAAACACTGAATTTTGCGCCAACTCTGAGTGGCTGTTGATTCTAGTACTGTATACATTTAATGGTATGTGAATTGCACATTCCAGTTTCACTTCGCAGGAAACATACATTTCTAGATGTACTTTGCTCAAAATCTGTCACTCCTAATAAATGCAGTGCTGATGTTCCTTTGCTTTCATGATTAATTTAAGCCAGACATAAGATTACACTGAGCAATATTTTAGGAGAAAAACCAAAAGGTTGAATTGAAGGAAAGCAGTGGTTATATAGTGATAGGAGGTTGCACTTTGACGAGACCGTTTTGTACAGTTCAGATTGTTCCGCCTGCCCACAAACCGCGGCACAATTGTAGTTTGTGGAGGCCCCTCCCACAGGGGAGAGTAGGCATGGACCTTAGAGGCCACTGGACGGACTTGGTAAATTAAGTCCAGTGTATGAATGATTTGGAGAAGAATAATAAAACCTAGTGTACTGAGATATTTGGCATTTTCCTAAACTCTCACTTTTCTTCTTTATAGATGAATTCTTTCACCATGCGTTTTTGGATGCAGGCTCCTCTATGAAGAAATGTACGTATTACTTAAACTGCTTATCATTACTCTATCAAAAGTAAGGTAGATAACAAATGTACTAGTTATGTTTACTCTTTACTTCTACCAAATGAAAAGTTATATGTTGTGCTTGTTTATGGTGCAATATAGGTAAATCTACTTATAGGTGTTATCTTTTGTGGTTTCTTGCTCATTTCAGTGAGTTGGGTTGGTTATTTATTAAACATAATTGTGTATCCACAGCCTGTCTCTGTAATTCTGCATATTACAGTACTTATCCTGGAAATTTGGAACCTCTCTCTTGACAGTGAGGTCAATGGAAGATCTTTGTTATTGTACTGCTATGCATGTGAAGGCTTTGTTTTATGGGGGTAATTTAGTTGCTTATGGAGTGTGTTGACATGTTTCTCTATCTCTCCCCAGCTGCACCTGTGCCAATGCCCTCCTATCCCAGTTCAGGATCCGGAAGCTCTTGCAGCAGTTCCTCTACGTCACACTTGGCATCTCCACCAGTAAATACATTTACCGTCTCTATATATAACATACAAGTGTACAAAAGACCTCCGTCATATCTCTATTAGAGCAGCCTCTGTCGTTTTACACTGTCCAGTAAGCAATGTATAAAATTACTCACATTACTTTCGCTCTCACATTAATAATGTGAGAGCGAAACAATTATATACAGTGCACACTGTGTAATATTGTGTAATATTACTGTGCTCTTCACATAAGACATCATATTTACATTAAAATAGATAAAAAAAAAATATTTTTTTTTTTACAAACCTCTCATGAGTAACCACAGGAAATGGCTGTTGAGCTGGCTACACATTGTCCCGATCCTGCTGTGTTTGGCCTGATTGGATAAGCTCCAGGGCCAGTGAATACGGTTGGAAGATGACCGCACACACACACAGAGACACACACACACACACCAATGAGCTTCTTGATTTCTTTTTCTTTCTTTTTTTATTCCTTCTTCAGTTTTTTTATTGAGTTTATATCATGACTGATGTGAGTGAGTTATCTGTACAGCGCTGCGGAATTAGTGGCACTATATAAATAGCTGATGATGATGATGAAAAGGGGTACAAAAAATAAAGGATTTATGGCAAAGGAAAGGGAGTAGGTCAGACATATATTAACATTGAAGAGTGTACATACCTCAAATAAGAAATCCACGTCACAAATCTATCATAATGTAAAGTATAAAGTTAAAGGATAACTGAATCTACATTGGAGGAAGTCTGTACCTCTGCCATTTCATTAAATTAAATTAAACAAAGGAGAAGAGGCGCTTGCTGTGTGCTTCATACTGACGGTCTTCATCTCATTTGGATTTTAGCTTTTACTTTAAAAATGTAACTGAGGGTTAAGAGTTTTCCAGGTCTGAGCCGTAGCTGCTCATTTTACCATGAGTAGGTATCCAATTATAGGTTTGTCCTGGCGCAGCCCTTGTGGGGTGAAGTAATGAACCAGAGCAGTCTCTGGATAATGTTAATGGAATAGTGTGAACATTATTTTCCACATAGGTCTTAATATTGGGCAAGACAAAAAAATATGAAAAATATCCCTATTCATTGCAGTTATGCCAAAATAGCTTTACTACATTGCCAAACATTTTATGAAGTCTAACCGGCAGAAGACAGATTTATATGACATTTCTGTATGGTTAAGGCACTTGGAGATGTAAATGGGCTTAAATATGTTAAATATAGAAATATATTTGCTAGTGTTTTGGGTGAATAAGAGGCCTATGTCCTTCTCCCAGTGTGTTATCTAAACATGTAGGAGGAATTATGTTTTTGAACCAGAAAGTGACCATATCAATGGGGAGTATTTACGTTAGTGGTGTATGAATTTTAAATTGGCATTGGATTTGCAAGGAAATTAGAGAGCAATTATTAAATAGTTAATTTTAGTGATGTCACGGACATTACAATTACTCGTGTTTAAATATGAGCTCAAGCTGGCCAGACCTAGCATTGAAAGCTGGGGGATGAGAATATTATTATTTGATACATTTTTTGGAACACTTTCTATATAAAGGAAACAGGTGAAAACAAAAACAATAAGCATTAGCAGACAAACAGATCGTTTTCTTCAAGTTTTCCTTATATATAGGGGAAAGGGAGGGTAAGTGAAAAGGGGGAGCAACAGGGGACAGGTACAAAGCATTTATAAGATAAAAATGAAACAAATTCTATGGATGGGAGAAGAGTAAGGTTGGCAGTTCTGATCTCATTAAGGATCCAGATGAGGCCTATTATAGGGATGGGGAGGCAGCTGCAGTATTCTACATCCACCCAAGTGTTTTTAGCCACAGGTAAAAATGAATCTCTGATCATTTTCTATGTTACAGTGTGCTGATTCTCCAAGCTTCATTGATAGGAATAGATGATCTTTTGTAGTGTGCAGGGAATTATTATTTCAAATAGAGATAGTGATGGAGAAAAATCTAGTTTGTAATTGGCAGGGCATAGTCTTAAACAGGTACAATATCATCATTCTATCTGCTGCTATGCAGTCTAACCACAAGACCTCATAAATAAACCATGACTTCAAAAGATCTTTCATCAGAGAAATCAGGAAGGGGGATTTACTTGACTTCAATCAGATTATTATCAGAAATCCTGTGTTTTGGGCCACACGGTTGCCAGTAACATAGCATTTGAAGCCAACATTGTCTATGCTAGGATATTATTTTTCTGTCCATATCACCCATTCCTGTTATTGAGGCAGTGCAGGATGAAAGGCCATGAATTAGACTAGCGGTAGATCCCTGCAAGCCTTAAGAATAGCTTGGGAGCTGTACACTATTTGTATGATAGTAACATCATTTGTGGCTTCTATAACTATTTTTTTTTCAACACCCCAGCAGTCCCTGGGAGAAATACAGCAACTGCAGGAGAAAACCCTGGTCTCTCCAATCCCTGATTCTCCAGGCTTTCTTCAAGTATCAAAGGAGTCGGGTGGAAGCAGCAGCAAAAACTCGTCTTGTGACACAGATGATTTTGTCATGGTGCCTGCACAGTTCCCAAGTTCCCAAGGTTAGTTTATTGAATGCAAGAGCTAGATACTATGAAGCACTAGTGTGTGTGCGTGTGCGTGTGCGTGTGTGTGTGTGTGTTTGTGTGTGTGTATATGCACCCTTTTGAATAAGTTATGGTTCAGTAATGACTTCCTGGAAAGGTCATGGGAGGGGTGGTGTTAGACAACCTGTGGATCTCCTGTTTTTTTGTTTCCATTCTTAACAGTATCTTATAGTATTGTGTTCTGGGAGCTGTAGTTCAGAAACATGAAGCGAGACCCAGACTGTGTTACTGTGGAATAGTCTCTCAGTTGTTGTGGTTGAGTGGTCAAGTTTTCTCTTTCACGTAGCACAACTATACTATAAATAATTGATGTTAGTGGACATCCTTCTAAATCAACATTCAATGGTTAAGTTCATCATTTCTTTCAATAATTTAATGGTTAAGAGATTTTATTTCTGCCTGATGAGATATGTCCCGGGCATGTTTGAGGCATAAGACACCACACCAAGCAGAGGCTGTTTGCAAAAAAGCTTTGTTTAAATGGAGCATTTACAAAGCAGCTGTCTTGCCCTTGCTCTTGAATTCCCTTCTCACCACTACATGTGGTAAATGTAATCTATTTCAATAGCTGTGAAGGAAAGCAATGTGTTGTGATGGGCACAGTATAACATTCAGGCTAATATAGGACATCGTCTCCATTTATTATTTGTCCACAATTGTATCTAGAACGTTTATTCCTTTTTATACACCTTATGCTATATTACACATATGCATGATTTTCCTATTTAGTTGATGTGGAACACAAAAAAAGCTTCTTCTGTTTTTTTTATTCATTTATTGCTCGGAATATATTTTTCATTCACCCTACTTTGCTAATTTACCCCTCTTTAATACTGCTGCCACTATATGTTAACACAGATTAACCTTTAGATTCAAAGATGGTGTCATTTTAAAAAGGGTTGTTTTTTTTTTATCAGATAGCTTAAATTTGATTCTCCCATTATTCCAAGAAGCATTTTGTTCCTATGTCAATCATGCTCAAAATATCGAAATGTTGGACTCTTGGGAGGTTGATGGGAGCTATGGAATCCCGTTAGCGATGCTCTGTAAAAAGAACAGGTCTTGTGTGTGTGGAAGTAAGGATTTCTTTATAGTTTTCCATCCACTATGTCATTTTTAAAGGGATGTCTACCTTTCGGATGAGGTGGGAGGGATTTGTGTTTATCAGCTTGGAAACAGAAAGGTGTTTAAACAAGCCCCTCTTCCTGTAAACCAGGGTCTCTATAGATTCAGCTGCCTGATGTTTATTCATCAGGTATTCCTGACTGGAGAGCTTGGAGATCACATTCACTATGTCAAATAAAACATGTAGTATGTCATATCATGTCATCATCATGTGTCACCTTCCTTATCCAATGTTGTGCTGGTTTCTCCTGTCAGGGATGCCTGGAAAATTCCTCTCCAATGCTGAACACCTTTTAATGCTTATACCAAGAACCATTGATTATTTTTTTTATTATTATGTATAATAAATGTGTGTGAATATCAGGAGCAAAATAACTCTATGGCTTTGGCTATAGAATTGGCTATTTTGTCATGTGGAACCTTCACTCCAATAAAGTATTGTGTTTTTAACTCAGAATGTGCTTTAAAACTCCAGGGAAACATTAACTAGCAGCCCACCTCGGTGCTTTGTGACAGTCATTCTCTAAATCTGCTTTCATTTCAAATGTGGGCACTAACAGCAGTTCTGATTACCCCAAATAGCTCATTGAAGTGATTAGTTGGAGGAAATTGCCAGGTGATCAGCATACCTGTCTTGGTTTGACATTTGTACCAAGAGACTATGATGATGTAATTAGTGTTGTGTAGACTTTTTTGCCGTTTCTGCAGTTATAATGTTGACGCTATATAACTAAAGGTTAATGATTATAGTTAGAATGTGTTTAAAGACAAATCTTTGTCGTGTTAAATTTAGCTGTCAGTTGCCGAATATTGTCGATTTGCAAAAATTGCTCTTTAATAAATTTACCCCCTGATATCTGTCTACTCACACAGGGCTTTCCAGGAAGACACCTTGGGGTAAATTTATCAGACTGCGGGTTTGAAAAAGTGGAGATGTTGCCTATAGCAACCAATCAGATTCTAGTTTTCATTTATTTAGTACATTCTACAAAATGACAGCTAGAATCTAATTGGTTGCTTTGGTGGACAGCTCCACTTTTTCAAACCCTCAGTTTGATAAATTTACCCCCTTGTGTTTTATTACCTTACCTGAAGAGACAATGTTCTTGTGTTTGTGCACATACTCTCTCTCACGGGCCTTTCTTGAATTTTAATATAGTGTAATCATTTTCTAGTAATAAAATATCTTTGGCGTTGTTTTATTTAATTTGTGGACATGAATATACAAAAAAGAAAATGACAAAGTGCAGGCAAGAATTCCCCTAGATCTGCTCATAGTCTGTACAGAGAGATGACATACAGTCATGTGGAAAATTAAATACACCCAAATGTGTTTTTACATATGAGTACCTAATAAACAGTTATCTAATCAGCACCAAATTTTAAAATTTGATAAATCAGTCTCATTTGACAAATATAACTAACGTACCAAGTTTCAGCTGTTATTATTATTTACAAAAAAAGCCAACATGAAGAAGCCATGTGTGAAAAAGTAAGTACACCCGTACTGTCTCCATAGCAATAAAGAAAGTACTTTGTGCCAGGTGCTGCTTACTCGAGTTCTTCCACCTCTATATAGCAGAGTCTTTGGCAGTTTAGCCTAGAGCTCTCAGAGTTCTGTTAATACCATGCTGATGAGAAAAGACATGTGTAATGATATGTGATGAAAAGCAATTGTTAGTGCTCAATAGTCAAGAAAGATTCTAAGGCAATTTTCACACAATTTCAAGTCCATCATTCTACAGTGAGAAAGATTACTTACAAATGGAGAACATTGAAGACATTGGCCAATCTTCCCAGGAATGGGTTACCTAGAAAATTCACCTAAAGATCAGATCCTAATTACAAAGAACTTTGAAACCTACATCCAGTGATCTACCGGCCAACAGGATAAATGTTAAAACTTCATGACATTACCATAACAATACAAACTGATCAAGCTTTCATGGAAGGGTAGCCAACAGAAAGTCTGTCGTCTGGAAAAACACAGAGCAATAATGCTTATTCATCTGCACAAAACATAAGACTTCTGGAACAGTGTCCGGACAGTAGAGACAATATGGGGTCGCTTGGCCTTAATGCACAACATCATATCTGGTGAAAACCAAACATGGAGTAACGCCACAAAAACCTTATAGTAATCGTCCTGCATGGTGGTGGTGATGATTTGGGGTTGATTAGCAGCCACAGAAACTGGGGACCTTGCCATCTTTGAATCCACCTTAATACCAGGGTATAATGATTATAGGCATACCAGAAAATCTATAATGGAATGGCTGAAAAACCAAAGAAACAAGGTTCTGGAACGGCCAAGTCAAAGTCCAGACTTCCACCCTACTGAAATACTGGGATAGGAACCTTAAGCAAGCTTATAATAAATGCCCTCTGACCGCAATGAACCAAAACCGTGCTATTACTGTTTCACTGTACAAAGTTCCTCCTCTTATAATGTAGGAGACTGATACACTCATACAAAAAAATGATTATGTCAAGTTATTGCAGCTCAATATGTGTGTCTTCAAGCTACTAGATCATAGGATGTACTCCACTTTATGGAACAGGCTCCTTTATGAGACTTGTATTTTTGTTCAATAAATAATGAGAAAGTAAAATATGTTATTGGGTTATTTGCCACATGAGATTAGATTTATAAAATGTTAGAATTCGATGAGCACTAGATGATTGTTAAATATGTCCTAATATATAAAAGATTTGAAAGATGTTGTACATATATGTCCACATGACTGTACAGCTTTGCCTAGCATTAACTGTTGCTTGTATTAGGCAAAATGAAGTAAAGACCATTAGATGTTAGAATAGCTTTAATGTAGTCAGGCTTATATTAGATTTAACTAACCATCTCCTTTTGATGTTCAAGGTGATAATGCAGAAGCTAACACAAGCAAGCCTATCCAGGACACATTAATGTATAGCAGGTAAGTTTATTGTTCTTTGAATTGCGGCAATGTGCTATTCTCTCTTGGTTGTAGAGTCAATTAATTTGTCGATGCCAAAAATGAATAAATATAACAATTAGCAACGATCAGTATGTTTTATTTTTTCTAAATGTGCCAAATATTCAGATTTTAGGCCTTGGTATTTTAAAGCTAATGTTCTGTTTTATAAAGGTCTTCTGACAAACTTGTTTCTTACCAGCTCGCTGTTGACATCAACTGGCCTGGAGAGCAGAGCTCGAACACCTTCTCCTACACTTCCATATAGCTGCTCCCCGAGCCCATCCCGGTAAGAATAACCACAACTTCCAAATATACAGCAGGGTAAATGCTGAGCACAAATAGTTTCTGGGATTACTATTAGCAATAAATATTGAATATGTCCTTTGGCAAACTCAAGAAATCAACTTCAACTCTTAAGATTTTTGTTTTATTGTTCAGTATTGTACATTTCAGCAATGTTCTGTTTTAGAGTAGTTAATTGTCACAGCTTATAGTAATTTGGATTCTCTGTTCTAGACTGTCTCAGGCCTCAGGCAGCAGGTATGGCCAGTCGGGGCCCATTCCTGTCCCAAGCCAAATTCACAATTATCGGAGGATAGAGCAGAACCTGCAGTCTCCCAATCCCTACACACCACACAGGTGAGGATGGAACACGTCTGTATTCTAATACAGTTCATCAAATTAATTTCTACAATGCAGCAGAGGTACCTTATAGATTGTACAGGATTATATATGTTTGGATGGGTTTCTTTTAGATCTGGCATGGTGCGGAAGTCCAGCAGTACTAGTCCTCTCAATTTCATCAGAACGGGAACATCTCCTCCCTTCCCTGTAGAGAACGCCTCTGCGCCTACAACAAGGAGACTCTCCTTTGGCGGGGCAAAACCGTACATTCCCTCTCCACAAGGTAAACTGCTTACTTGGTAAACTGGCTTTGATCCCGTTCCTGTGTAAGTCATTAAAGGGTTTGTCTTTTCATCCAAGCAATCTGCATATTGTATTTCATTCATCAAATACATTTTGTTTATATTTATGTCACAGTGGGAACTATACCTGAACAACCCGGGCAGGACATCAGTAGAAGTCCAGGAGGAGCAGAACCTAGAAACAGGAGCCCTGTATATGGTGAGTGTAGCATGAATGTTGATGTAAATGCTATTCTAATAAACGCTCATATCTCACAAAATATTATTTTTTTCTCATGTGTTCCTAATTACTATAATCAGAACATAATAATGACCATTTCAGATGTAGCCTCATTTATCCATATTGACATGTGGGCACACTAATAGGTGCCCTGCGTATTTGAAGATTTGTGAAAATCGGTCATATTTTTTATGTAGCTTAAGTATCACAGTTTTATTTGTGTTTACTTATTCCATTTAGACTAGTTTTATAGTAAACATAGGTAGTTAGTGGCCAACACTGGAACAACTTTTTACATTCACTTTTTCACATTAGAAACACAAAATACATCTATTGGAAGTGCTAGATAAAGTTTTATTGTGTTTGGTAAATGGTAGTTAGTACTGTTTTAATGTTATTCTGAGTCACTTAGTGACTCAGTCCTTCAGTCACGCATGCACATGCACATTAGTTGTCAACACACACTGGTGTTTATCCAGTACTAGGGTGGAACAGTTCTTGAGAGATTTATTTAAGGTTACCTGAGTTAAAAAGAAATATAACTGACCCAATTCAAAAATGATTAGAATTAAATGAAATGTAGTATGCATATCAGGAAGAAAAAATCTAATTAGGGCTCAGCAATAGGTGGGCTTACTCTGCCATCATTTTAGGTTACCAGTGGGTATGGGGGTTTCGCTGACTGTAGTGACTTCTGCTGGCACAGCTTGGCTAAAGCAGTCACTTGCCAACTGCAGGTGTTAACTCTGCATAAATGATCCCTATTGCATCTGTGTATGTGTAAGACTCTACATGATCATTGTTTATTTGTATTGCGCCACAGATTCTGAGGCGCCTTATATAATGATACAGATAAAACATATAAGAACAGCAAACATAACAATGAGCATAGATAAGCAGAAAAATAAATTAATGGATGTGGTTAACCGTACAAATCACACGGCATACAAAAACAATTCAGCACAAGACATGACTGGGACAAGCGAGGAAGACAGAGGCTGGACAGACAGGAGACATAGGGTAAAGGACCCTGTCTGTAAGCGCTTACATTCTAAAGGGAGGGGGGTAATGAGAGACAATGGGAGCAAAGGGGACCGTCAGTGTAGTGGGGTCCACTATGGTGGAGATCTGTGGCAGAGCACGGTCCTCAAGTAAGTACTCTGAAGGCTGCATACACATCCTAGCTGAAGGGTATTTTGGGAGGTGGATCAGAGTGATAAGGGCCTCTGCAACTGCCATGTCATACTTGGGTCCTTACTGGGGAGCAGTGACCCAGCACCAAACAGCATCATGGCTACTCTCAATTCCAGGCTACAGTGCTGGTGTAAGCCTAGAGCTAGGGTATGGAGAGCATGCGATAACAGGTCAGGGAGCTGACCAATGTAATGGAAGAGAATGGTAAGTCTCCCCAGGTCATCCAGATCATAGGTGGAGAACAGCTGAAGTCCAGCTTCAGAGCACCAGGGTCCTGAGTGTAGAGAGTGGACTGGGCCACAGCTGTCATGGCCTGCCAGGAACGAGCCCAAAATGTCTCAATCTGACCGAGACATGGCTCAGAATACCTGAGCAACAAATGGATTCTGAAATGGGGAGGGGATCTCTGATGTAGCATCTGCTGGCAGGACTCCTGCTAGGATACATCTTGACTCATGAATGATCTAATATTAACTTTCAAGAAAGCAAGATAGCATAAGTTATCTAAATGAAACTTTGTTTCCACACAGCAGTTATTTAACATTATGTTTTATGTGTCTCCCAGGCATTCCAGTGCCTACACAGAGTTCCTGTGGAATGGGTACCCGTCTTCATAGTGCCCCAAACTTGTCTGACCTACAACCATGCCGGCAGAAAATCAAGAAACAATTGTCAGATCCTGTGATGCCCAGAGATGTTCACACACAGCCAAGTCCCCCCCAGCAGATTCACAGTCTACAGCCCAGCCGACCTCTCAGGTCCTCCCCCAAGTTGTCGGAGTTCATGCAGAGAAGTCCCCTTCCTACTATATTGGGCTCGCCCACAAAGGTGAGAAGCATTCAGAAAAGTCAATGTGTAACTTGAACCATTCTTGACAGTCATTTCTGAGCACAATCCAGTCTAAAAATGTGTTTGATTAGGCTTTCTATACACTCATTTACCAGTGATAGTCTTCTATTATGTTTTTCATATACCCCCAGTGAGAGTAGAACAGATAATATGTTCCCCAGCCCCTGACTAAGACGTCATTAAAACCTGGCTTCAGGCTGTTGTGGACTCCAGGGTTCTTTTCTGCTTTGCAGCCATTGACCATGGTTTGATCTCTGCAAAGCTCTTATGTCTGTACTATATATAATTATTCTGTTTTGTTTCACAGACCTACAAAATTAGTAATGAAAGTGCCTGGTCCACATGCCAGGTTACTAACTGTTCCATATCCTTTCTTTCCATGGCAGAGCATATCACCATTTGAATTCCCCAGGGGGACCAGCTCCCAGAACCTGTTGACTCTCTTCACTCACCAAGGAGTGATGGTTCCTCCCACTCGGAACAAGACACTTCCAGACCTGAAGAATGTGGGCCAGTACCAGTGTCAGCCAGCCGGCCTGGGACTGCGTCCTGTGGAGGAAATGAAGGGTCCTTTTGGCAGGTATTAACATTTAGAGTCTTATTCTGGCTACACACATAGCAATTTTGTACATTAATTTGAATGTTTTGACCAAATAGTTCCAAAAGAATCGAAGATGGCGGGAAACAAGTCATACATTTGAATTGTAGTCATTATCGGCTGAAAATGCCGTTGGCCCTGTGGCCGTTATCGTTATAATGTGTATGACATTGGCTGACCACACTAATGGGGCCCCTCGGGACCCGCATGTTGAGCTTGACCCCCCAAATGATAATGGACATTGAGCCAGACATTTGGCAATGAAGACAAAACATTGCATGTGTGTCAATCAGCTCAGGTGCAAATAATCTTTGTTCTCTGCAAGCCATCAGTACAGTATTAACGTTTATGTAAATGTGCTTGTGTGTCACTAAGATTGCTATCAATATTATTGCTATGAATAGCAGTGTTTATATGAACTCTTATCAGTGTCCTGAAATACTGTTATCACTGTGTAAATGGCCACATGTTGTCAATAAGTACATACTATTGTTGAAAACAACTTGTTTTAAAATTAGACTTTATGTCCTGGAACAAACATGAAACATTTATGAAAGGCAATTAATAGGCCTTTCATAAAGAATGTAGCAGATCAGAGTTTGTCAGTTTTAATTTCTCATTACAGACCGTAGCACTAAATCTAAAATATAAGTTGATACAAAATATTATTTTACTGATAATCCCTTACAGAACTTAAAACATTTGATTTCATTGTACACTTGTATTGTAGCTAAAACTACCCACGTACCTCTAGGCTTATCATTACCTTTATCTTCAGTGGTTGGAGTGCATGTTGTCCTCAGCTTAAACCTGGCACTCACCCCCAGGGCCGCCATCAGGGAAGTACAGGGGGTACTGTTGTACCGGGCCCGGGCTCACCAGGGGGCCCGGTACAACAGGACAACACATACTTACCTGGGAGCCCGCTGTCTTGCAGTCCGCTGGTCTCCGCTACTCTGTCTTCAGCCTGGCTGTCACCGTGACAGCCAGGCACCAGAATGCGGTCGCAGGGGTGGATGAATCATTCCCCCTGCGATCATGTGATCTGCCTGTGACAGATCACATGATGATACAGAGTAGCGGAGACCAGCGGACTGCAAGACAGCGGGCCCCCAGGTAAGTATGTATTGCGTTGTTGCTCATGGGGGGGGGGAGGCGCTCATCGGGGGTGAGAGCGTACTGGGCCCCATGATTTCTGAAGGCGGCCCTGCCCCACATTATGGTGTAGGGCAATATTCTGTACTAGTTACTGAGATAACCAGGCATGCTGATCTTGTGACTTTACTCTTTCTATTTGAGATGTTGGGCTCCACCATCTAAGCATTTCTTGTCTGGTTTGTTGCAGGTCTCTTAGCACCGGAAGACTCACAGATCTCCTGCTTAAAGCAGCATTTGGGACACAGGCTACCGACATTGGCAGTACAGATAGTCTCAATGCAGAAAAGCCCATGGAGGTAGCAGGTGAGCTCCTTACACACTACATAACCCTGTGGTTTATGTCACTAAATATATGTCCTCATTTCACTGTCTGCTAATTGATTGTCATTTTATTGTGCAATAAAGATAAAAACAACCACCCTGTTATGAATAGGGCTACTTTTACTGTGTTTTCCTTTAAATGTTCAGTATAACATGCTCAATTATTCTGCACAGAGAAACATGTTCATTTGCATATTTATATATATTTCAAGTACTGAGACGGGATATATTGATAGATCTAGTCATGTAAAATAAAAATAAAAAACATACTCAGTGGCAGAGATATCATAACTGGAACAATTGTTTGACATTACTAAAAACACAGCTCTTTTACTTACGTACAATACGAAAAGGTCAAAGGCCTTTGCACAAAGCACCATTTTTTACAGGCTTAGTTTAGTTTATAATCTATTGGATTTGTGGGCCAAGAAGTTTGTACTGATGGGAGGTGTTGGGCAGATTGGTGCTTTGCTTGCATATTATGGATGAAACGCGTGAATGTGCAACTCTTTTACCCACATGCAAAACCAAGAATTAATTTTACATGACCAGAATTTTTTGAGTGGGAAGAAGCATTTTAGGGCATTCCCTGTTTTGCAGGAAGCGCGCAGCATCTTTTACTACCTGCAAAATGTTCTTGATTTTCCTTCCATCTCTGACTTCTTGGGGTTGGACATCATCCTATACTTTCAGTGGGGGAAGCATTTTGCATCTTTCAGTTGCTTTTCTAGGCACTCTCCAAAAACTTTCCAAGGCAGAGAAGTGACATGTTATAAAAACAGTCCCGTCCTCCCCTCACAATAACAATATACCAAGCATTCTGTGTCCTCTTGGTGGATTGCCACTTCCTCCCCGCTGTCATTGTAAATGTTTGGCATTGTCTGACAGATGAGGTGTTGCTATAAATAGGTTTTCAGTGCATGTACTGTAAAGGCATACTGATACGGCTTGTCTGTCCTATTACTTCTTAAGAGTGCTACATATCGCTGTTGCTATGTACAACCAATATTTTGACTGGTGACCAGTCAGGCATTATGTGATAAAACATCATACATCCTCTACACAGTTCAATGACAAATACCACCAAAACTCACTTTTCTATGCTTGACTTGCGTTTCTACAGGAATATCTATTAATCTGCACAGCTTCAAGATAATAACAATAATCAGAAGGCCTTATAAAATATTCCATGTTTACATTTGCACATTACAAGGTGCTTCCTATTATAGATCACATTTTCTTGCTATATTTTTAATTTAATAAGTGATTGCAAATCAGCATTGCTACATATCTGCTATCTTGTTACAGCACTAGTTTTGCAGTCTGCATTAGTGTAATTAACGAATCAGTAATCTGTTCTTGGTTCATACAGCTCCCTTAATTGGTTTTGGAGCAAATCTGCATTATGGTGCACAAGGCTCCATCAGCCCAGCTCCAGTTATCTTTACTGTGGGTTCTCCACCCGATGGCACAACTCCACCCCAAACAACACGGACACGGCTGTTCTCAGGTAATCCTCTGTCTGTGATTTTACTTATCAAACATCACATTTCTATATCCCTCCCCCTCCTCTCTTGTATTCTGTTTTTTTGTATTTTTTACCTATATGGGTCCCTCTTGCATAAGTCCCCTTTACATGTTTTGCCTTTTCTTTCCCACTGTTTTCCTCTCAGTTGGGTCATCCAGCTCTCAGAGCTCAGCTGGTTCATACACTGGCAGACATCTTGTGGTTGGCACTGGTGGTGAGACATTTGAAGCTCCATCAAGCCTCAGGTACGCATTTCCTGACACTGGGACAGCAAATGCTGAAGGAATTGTGATGTTCGAAGTGCCCGAGCTTCCGGAAGAGACTCTCATGGAGGTAAATACATTTCTGTATGTTATTAGGATTGGTTATATGAGGGATTAATAAGGTTATTCCAGATACTATTTCCAGACTACATTTACATGGGCATTTGACAGTTAACTGTTCCCAACATAGAATACTGGGGAAAAATGTAAGTGGTAAATGACTTTTATATGACATAATATAGTTAGTTTTCTTGTCCTTCCTATTAATAGACATCATCAGAGAGAACTTGTGTTTCCTGTGCACACCCTGTCAGACTAAGCACGTAATGTGTACATAGATCCAAACCACCAGGAGTTCAATAACAAGTCACAAGAAAAACTTTCCATGTTTAGCCAGATTCATGGGAAACCTTACAGACTGTGCCCAGTCTGAGTGCTCGCTCGGCAAGCTGCCGCAGGAGCACATGATGAGCAAGTAGCTCATTATGTTTGGTCAGGTGCTGAGCGGTGAAAACGGTTTCCACTCATCTGTAAGGATAGAGCAGTTCTAACTTTCCATCTCTATCAAAACCATTTTAACAAACTATGTGTGATCTGAACAAAAACAGGAAAGTTATAACCTAATACCTCTGTAGGAAATCGTACAATCTTAGGCCGTAACTGCAGCCCCCAACATTCACCTCTGGGCTGTAGATTTGCTCATCTTGCCACACTCAAAGCAATTGCTGCTTTAAAAACAAGGGCAGCGGTACTATGTAGTTGTTCATACATAGAGAATAGAAACAGATACTGAAAACAACAGGGATAGAGACAAATAATATTATATACCACCAGCCACATTGCCTGTGCCATTACTGAGCTGTATAGGACACAGTCACACTGTGCAACACACAGCAAAGTTCAGCTTATTTTTTATTGGTTTAAATGAAAAAATATATATCTTCCTTGAGCTCTAACAAAAAACTATATATAACCTTAATAATGTAATTCATGTTTTGTTTATTTTTTTTATATGTTATATTAATACAAAAAGTATAGTTATATGAAAGTTGATAAGCTGAGATTTTAAGTAGTTTTTAGTAGTGTATTTTGAAAGCATTAATGTACACCCATTACAGCAGTTTGCCTCTTTGTAAGCACAACCCTGCCAGTCAAATAATACTGTGTTCGTTATTCAGATAGTGAAATTATAACTATATAACGAAGGGTGCCGCAATAACACAGTGGCCAATTTTGAACAGCTCAGACAGGCACGAGAGCTGATTGACTGGGATACTCTCTCACAAAAATGGGAAAGTTAAAAAAAAAAAATGAATAAGTTTTGTTGCAGGTATATAATTTATGGCAATGAGTTCTAGAAATAAGAAAAGACCAGAATATCTAAATAAGAAAGAAGTAAAGGTTATGCAGGAACAGAGCATTTACATTGATAGATGCAAGAAAGCAAAGAGAGACCATACTTCAATAGAAGAGATCAGGCTAGCAAAGACAGAAACTGAGAAATTAATTGCTAAATATCTATAAATAGAAATAAGTGTAAATCATAAAATGAAGACATTTTACTGGAAGTTGAAAGAAAAAGCAGACTTATTAAATCTGTTCTTTTTCTATGCGTAGCCATGCTAGGAAACGTTGTGCCACATTATTCCATGCGCACCAGTACATGTAGTTGTAACTAGATGAAGATAAAGAGACGAGGCACCTGGACCAGGTGGTAGTTACTGCTCAATGAGCTGTGTTCTAGATAAACTATTCTTTCTTATTTATAGATTACTACATAACAGAATCATAACATAATATTTAAAAGGGGCACAAAATCAAACCAAAGAAATTACAGACCAGTGGGTGGTGGGTAAAATATTTGATGGGATAATAAGAGATAATGTATTGGTTAAAATAAACTTTTAAAGGACGGATTATGCAACGTGTATATGATCAGTTCCTATGAGGAATTAAGTTGTAACATTGATCTTGGCACCGATATGATTCATTTGGATGTTGCAAAACCATTAATAACAGTTCCACGTAACAGATCAGTATATAAGGTAAAAGCACAGGGACAAAAGCGAACATGGGAAGAAAAGAGGATGTTGCAGAGGATGTTATACATAGAACATATTCAGATTGTGGTAATGTTATTACTTCATTATGGAATAAGTACTTCACACCAGCCCAATCATCATTTTTATAAATTATAGCATAAAAGGTCTGTGATGTTAATAACTTAGTAATTAATACAGAACAGGAGATTAAGTCATTATAGAACAACGCAATAAATAACAAAGTGAGCAGATAATTGGCAGATGAGGTTCAGTGTAGAAACATTTAGATCATGGAGATAATTATGCCACCTATAAGTGAAATGAGATACAATTAGGGAGATGTGAAATAGCAGAGGACTTGTGTATAGTAGTACACTATAAGCTGAGAGTGTCAGACGGCTGCATGGGATCCATAGAACTAATGCTCAACAAGCAATTGTCATTGTATAAATCCCTTGTTAGACATCATATTAAATATGGGGTAGAGTTTTGGGGATCTCTGTGTAAGAAAGACACAGCAGAACTTGAGAGGTTGCAGATACGGGATTCTCTATTAATAAAGGAAATAAAGAAGTTAAATTCTAATCAAAGACTTCACACATTGGGGCAAAACTATGTAACGATGAAAAAGAAATAACACGTTTAATTATTATAACTTGTAATCTCTGTTGGACACCTTAAATTTAAATGTGCGGGACTCATTAAAAACTTTTCTATGTTATTTCAGCTGCAAAAATATAATTTCACAGATGAAAATAAGTCATTTGATTTTTCTAGTCTGCCCATTATTCTACTTAATTTAATACTCAAAATGACTTCATCTAGTTGTAACATTGGTTTTCTCTTAAAATGTAGTATCTGAACCGTTAATTCACCTGCCCTTTATATCAGTGTGGCCAAAAGAATCTAGAAAATTGTGCAGTTTAGAGTTTTTACAGTAACTAAGCACGAAGTCAGAAGTTTTAATTGTAAATGATGGTTGGGTGAGTCTCTCATTTGCCAGTAATAAATCTGGAATTGTATTCCTTTGCAGCAAGAGCACACTGACACACTGCGTAGCCTACGCTTCACGCTGGTCTTCGCCCATTCGGTTATGGAGATCGCCAACCTCAAAGGGGGCTCCATGGATGTGAGTGCTTATGTCACATCTGAGTACCAGATGCAAGAGAGTGTTGTGGCCGATCAGATCAGCCTGCTGAGCCGAGAGTGGAGGTGAGCTAGTTTGTTACAAGAAATGTTCAAATTCTGAGCAAAATAAAGCAGGCAAATGTTATTGGTGTTTTTGTCAAGATAATTTTATGGTGTACCCTTCTTCCATCAGTTGAGTTACAGCTTAAGCATCTTTTAATGTTGGCACAGTTGACAATGTTATGCATTTTGTTTGCTTGATAGACATGTAACTAGTGCATATGAACCAATGGGATGTGTTGTGTCTGCTTCCGCCAAGACCACACAGTGCTCTTAATAATTGCACACTTTAAAGTGTCGAATTAGTACTTCAGAAACGTTACCAGTAGGCACATAATTATTCTAATGTGTATTAAAGCTTATAGTGGCAAGAAAAAATAGTGTGGTCTTTTAAAAAAAATACAAAGTAGCATAGTATGGAAGTAGAAAATTGTAGTAAGAATAAAAGCTAAAGAATATTGGTAGGGATGATTAAAATCTTTTCGGTCCAATTCTTTTATGGAAAGTGGTACATATATAATTATCATCACCATTTATTTATATAGTGTCACTAATTCCACAGCGTTGTACAGAGAACTCACATCAGTCCCTGCCCCATTGGAGTTTACAGTCTAAATTACCTAACATATACACACACACACACACACACACACACACACACACACACACACACACACACACACACACACACACACACAGACTTAGACAGACTAAGGTCTATTTAATAGCAGACAATTAACCTACTAGCATGTTGCATCATTCTGTGTGTTTCACCAAAGCCTTATTATCATCCAGACAATTGTTTATTCTTATTGGAGACATCACAGCTCTGGTCTCTGCATTGGTTACAGTTGTTCAAACTGCAGTTTTGTGTTGCATCAATAGCGAATTAAAATACTAATTCATGATTCAATAAACCAAAGAGGCTTTGGTAAAAGAAACACAGACGGAAGCTAAAATAATGGAGTGTATATATATTTTTTAAACGATATAGTGAAAATATCTATTCAATAACTATATTAGGTATGATTAGTGTAGAAAATATGAGCTCCAGCATATAAAACCCCATTTGTTATACATTTCTTATTAGTTATGCAGAACAGCTGGTTCTGTATCTCAAAGCGGCAGAACTTCTCTCAAATGGGCTGCAGACTGCCATGGAGCATGTCAGGACTGGCAAACTGTGTCTCTCGTCTACTGTCAAACAGGGTAAGTGTTTGTATATACACTTTATATGTGTGTATCCTCCAATAATATAGACAATAATGCCTCATTGAACAGCCAGACACTACGTGCAGGAGGATCTACATGTAGAACAGTGCAGAAATAAATGATTCATCCCCGATTTGTTGGTTACCGTATTACATCACTGACATCTCATTTAATGCACAGTGCTTGATACTCTGCCTGTGAAACAGTGGTAGTATGGACAACTACTGACAGTGTTATTTGGTGTATTGCTCTTGTAGTGGTGAAGAAGTTGAATGAGCTGTACAAATCCTGTGTGTCTTCCTGCCATTGCCTGAATGTACGGCTCCAGAGGTTCTTTGCTGACAAACAGAAGCTGATGGATCGAATCAACAGCATCACAGCAGAAAAACTCATCTTCAGCTACACTGTCCAGATGGTGAGTGGAATCAAAGCCACATATTCCATATTCAGACTGCTGGCTACTCCATAGCTGCTTATGCTTCAAAATCCCAACCCACATTGTAGTCACAAGTATATATGTATGTTCCCGGACTCTGAACAACACTGTATGGAGACACATGAAATGTAATGAGTAATAGTCCATTTCATTAGTTAAATTAATTAAGTTTAGTCATAGATGCTATAATGATAAACATTACAGATCTATTTTCTGTTTTGTCTATAAATGTAATCCTCTACATATATACTCGTCACCTGCTGAAACCAAATCCTCTGTCCTTAGTCTAAATCATATTAACACTGTCTTGTGACCGCAGGTGCAGTCAGCAGCCCTGGATGAAATGTTCCACCATCGGGAAGACTGTGTGCAGCGATATCACAAAGCTCTGCTTCTGATGGACGGATTGCTGAGTTTTATGACGGAACAGGGAGATATAGAGAACATCAGCAAATGTAAGTCAGCTGTTAATTACCTTAGGTACCCGGCCCGCAGAGAGACTGGCAGGGAGATGTGGTGTCCAGTAAGGTGATATGACTGGGGCGTTAGAAGATACACTCTTGGCCTCTCTTGTGTTTTGATTTCAAGGAATCATGTACACAGAATATCAGAACAGAAATGATGGCATTTGGTACCACTCCAAACTAAAAGTGCTTGAGCGATATCAACATTGGAGGTTATTAATAGGAAATTCTCAGTTTATGACCAGTAAGGGGGTATTAGATCAATGAATGTCTGGTGACTCATGACTAAGTATACACTTTGATTTTTTTTTTGTCAGCAGAAAGGAAGCTTTATACTTTATTAATTGTGTTCCTTCTCCCACCCAGTGCTCATCCAATTACATTTTACCAGAATATAATTAATTGTATACTCCAAGAGCTCTCCCAATGCCAATGTTTACAACGTAACGGTAGGGAGTATTTGACTGTCAGTGATTGGCGTCAGAAGATGGGGTTTTGTGTCCTGGGGACGGGTGTAGATGTGGTATTTACGAACTCCTGAGAGATATCACTGCTGTATATGGTACAGCGGATTATAATTCATGAGTAAAGGGAACCCTTATATAATTAGCTGTGAAAGATAATTTTTCTTTGTCAACCTCTAACATCACTAGTTATGAAAGATATATTTTACTATGGTGGCCATGTTAGAACATTCCTCATCTATGCCAGAGAGCTACAAATAAAAAAGGGAAACTAAATAATTAATACTGTAACCTAATAATTGCACATTATAAGGAATAATCAGACACTCCCCACTGTGAAATATTAGAATAATAGAAGTCACTTTGGAGTTCCATGACCTGTATAAAGAGATATAGCTACCGCCTCATGCTTGTATATGGTCACAGCACTCCTCAGCTTCATTTAATATTGTCATATTGCACTATCCCATGTACGGTATAATTATATCAGATTATGATTTACACTACTTATGCTATAAATGTTTTCTTTCTTTCCTCGTAGGTAAACTTTGTATAGAACGACGACTGTTTGCACTACAGGGCAGCATTTGTGCATGAGCCTTTGTCCCAGCCATCTTCTTATCATGTTTCCGGTTTACTTTGGAAGGAAAACCTTATGTGCAGGGTTTCATGTCTACATCGTACTTTAGACTCTCGGCCATCAGATGAATCAGCGGTATCTGCACGGAAAGTCTAGTGTATAGGGTGACCCCTAACTTATGTCTTGTGATTCTCCCTCGCCAATAAATGTTACTTACTAGCCCCCTATTTGCTGGAATCTCCCAAGAAGGACATGGCTCATTTTCAGCATGGATAACTTTTCTGGCACATTTGCTGGATTAATCGTGAGTGCTACAAGGTCATGACAGTAGGACACCTCTCCTATTCAAGATGACATACAAAGTTTGGCACCAGAATGCAATTTGGCACCTGTGGACAGAGTGCAGCTACCTGTAAAAAGGATATTGCAGCCAAGCCAAAGTGGAAGTTTGATCTGCATGGTGATCTAGCAGAGGTGGATAAAACTATCATTCTACATTAGAAAGATGGGATGGACCTCTGCTCAAAAGCTGGATGCACCTTGCTTGTCATGGGTTTCTTTATGCATCTGCCCCTTAGTGTGATTGTCTCCTCATCAGCTGGTCCTGGATGCTAGGGTTTGTATAAATCACTGTATAAGCAGCCTGCACCTTCCCTTCATTAGACTTTCTGCAAACATCACTTTAAAGTTTCTTTTGCACAATTCCACATAAGTGAAGGTCTCGCTAATGCTCTCGGTTGTATCTAAGCCCTGCTCTCATTTACTATGACAATGTATGACTAAGGAGGATAACATGTATTCTGCACAAATTTCAACACCCACCAAGGAGTAAAATGGCTAATCCCAATATTTTTCTTGCCACGACTTGGCGTTACCAAGACTTTGCACTCAATGGAACCTCTCTCGCTGGCTCTAGATCCTCCCAGCTTCAGGACTAATCCAGCGATATGAAAATACTAGGTTGTTATTACCTGCGGTGTGACCCCTTATAATGTGTTTTTTCCCCTTAGATGGTTACATAAACTTAACCGTCACACACCTTGGAAACTCTTCAGAGCTTTTTTTCTTGACAAGTTATTAAAACTTCCCTTAGAGTTTCATTTAACAAGTAAGTTATCTTGGAGCATAAACTTTTTAAAGAGCGAAAAGTTGCATCCTCTGGTAGCAAATGATACTGTTTCCAGGCGACAGACAAGAGTGATATAGTGCAGTGGTGATCAGTATCATTATGATGCATGTTCTCTTTAGATTTTATCTTGCACTTTATTCACAATGAAGATTTGAGAATGTCAACCAAAAGACATACAAAGAACATACTAATAATGCCAGTGCATTAAGGTGGGATGTTTTTCTCAGAATCTGGCTTAAGGTTAAATGAAAGTTTGACAGGTTGTTATCAGCCAAGGTTACTTCTCTTATCTCTTTTCCTTTTGTACTACACTAACAGTGTATATACTTTAGTGTACATAAAATATATATATGTATATAATGTAGATTTTGCTGTAAATTGCAGTAAGCTGTTGATGTCCCATATTCGTTGTTGCATTGTCTTCCTCTCAATAGAGAGCTTCATTTTCATTTGTGGGCTCTTGCTCATCCACTCGTGTACAACACAGAAGAGATCCTCAGATTGGAAGTACATTTGTGCCGGCAGTACCATGACACCTGGCAGAATTGTGGACCTGTATAAGGATGTTACATTCTGAAAGGCTGCTGTCACTAGCATGGAGATATTGCCATATCAGAGCTCCCATCCACCCGAGCACATGCAGTAAGTTTCATATAAGGATTTGTCTCAATGGATCCATAAAAGACTTGTGAGATTTTATTTGAGTGAACTAATTGGCCGTAATAAGAACCCAGGAGACAACATGAGACCGAATCATGAGCTAAAATCTTACTGCAAGGATGGACATAATAAACTAATTTGACGGTGGAAGAAATGGGATCTGATTGGAGCTGCTGTTGTGTAATGAAAGGACTCTGCTAAGATCCGGAAGTATTACTGCATAACTCATGGTTTACAGGTCTTTGTAAGCAGTTGGTCATGTTCAGAGAGTCAACAATTACACCTTGACTAAGGTAACATTACCTTGTATTGTCAAGCAAACCTGCCTGATAATTATAATCAGAATACACATTGGCAGGTTAAATAGTATTTATGGTGTTACCTCAGTTTGAGGGTGAGGGGCCAGTAGGACCCCAATAGGTAAATAGCTGTTTAATAATGCAGTGGGTAGCCATGCTCGGTAGAGCCATTCATTGCAACCTTTTCATTTTGACAGCATACTGTTTCTCAATACTTGAAATTTTAATGTTTTTGGTCAATAAACATTAAACCCTGTGATGACGAAAGAGACCGAGAAATTGATCAGTTTTCCAGGAGCAAAGCAATTGTTGCTGTTAGATATTAGAGTGCCTCTGGCTATAAGGGTTAAGTAGCTAGATTTTATTTGCCATTAGCTGGATTGCATTTTTTATTACATTTTATGTTGTTTGTAAAGTTTCTTCAAAGATTAAGTATTTATTGCGTGTTAGCCAAAAATACAAAAAAATCGAAATAAAAAACAAATCTGTAATGTCCAAATAGTAAAAAAAAAAAAAAAAAAGTGCCCTTTTAACTCATTTGCTACAATAGTCCAAGAGACTATTGCATACGCAGGGAAGTAATACTCTTGATGAAGTCTCTTAGCTTTGAGACTTGTAAAGGATAATCGAAAGTTATTGTTCTGTTTTTTCATGCGTGCTTTAAGTGTGATGTGTGAATAGGGTTGCCACCTTTTTGTTAAGTGCAAAACTGAACAGGTACAGTATTATTGCAGTGGAAAACAACGGTGTGCTGTGCTGTGACTAAAAATACTAGTATAAGAATTATAGAATTATGGCAAAAAATACTGTTCAAAGCCCATTTTGATGAATGCAGTGTAATGGAAAGCTGCAATATGGTGACCTTAGTACAATAGTAACCCCAATGCAATTCAGAACCTATTCTGGTTATCCAGCACCCGCTCTCCCAGTATAATACAGAACTCATTCTTGAGGGAACAGAAAACTACTTTGCAGACCTTATTCTGATAACTTTCCTGTAAAATCTCCACTAGTTTAGTGACCAACTATCTCCACCCAATGCAATGCAGAGCTTATCTTGCTAACACCCCAGTACAATGCAGAGCTTATCTTGCTAACACCCCAGTACAATGCAGAGCTTATCTTGCTAACACCCCAGTACAATGCAGACAGTATTAAGGACCGCTCTACCCACAGTGCAATGCAGAGCTTATTATGGTGACCACTTCCTCACTAAGGAACTTGTTAACCCTATTCCTAGACACAACTAGGCTCTCATGGCCAGAATTGACACCTGGGTTCTATTGTACTGGAGAAAAACTTTGTGCCAATGGCATTAGTTGGACATAAACATAACATAATATGGGAAGTCAGGATTTTTTCCTGAAAAGTTGGCAACACATCCCGTGGTGCAATGTTGCTGCTGGTATCACAGATGTGCAGCACACCCATTACAGCCAATCAGAAGAATGATAACAGACTCTATGATTCCACTGATAGGCAGGTGTCAGCTCACTGGGTGGTAGTTAGGTTTGTGTCTAGTTCCCAGCTTTATTGATACCTAGAGAGTGAACAGGGAACTCGACAATACCTCCCAAACCTGGACTGTCCAGGTGAAAACGGGACAGGTGGCAACCCTATGTGTGCGTGCCCACAAATGGTAATTGTGTGACAAAACTTTGTATTTTAAAAGCCTTATTATTTCAGTGCAGGGCATTGTTTTAGTATTTCTGGCAGACAGCTACTGGTTGAGCGATAGGTACCCTTTCCTCCTATGTTGTGCAATCCAAAGTTGGCTTTCTTGGCATAAACTTTTAGAATGACTCTGCTGGACTGAGTCTCAGTTACCTTTCACTGGTTTGTTGCAGCCTCTTGTTATAGTGAAAGGGTTAATCCAATGACAGATTTCTGATACTAACCAGTTGCACATACAGCAGTTGCTTTTGAAGTAGGCTTCCCAACTAACTCTGCTTTCTAAACAACTTGTGAAAATCTGTTTATCTGGATAATGTTTAAGAGAAAGAACACATGGTTAAAATGAATATAAAATAGGATATATGCTTTTATAAAAAATAATAGACTCATTGGATAGTGTTTGAGACATGATGAGTGCGTTTGTGTTTTTCATTTTCTTCCATTTTGTTGTTTGTGTGTTGCATTGATTTTTCTTTTATTTGTATACCTTCAATATGAAAATGTAAAAATAAAAAAATTTAAAATAAAATCTTGTTAATTGATGGACCACTTTTTATTTGATTGACAACTTCCTATTTTTTATTTCTTTTTTAAAATCTAGTGTAGTAAGAGTGTGTGTGTGTGTATATGTGTGTATGTATATATATATATATATATATATATATATATCTAATATCTACACGTTAACCCGTGCATGATACTCATGCATTCTAGTCAAATCAAGCTACTTAAGGTGTTAAAAAGGTTCTTGTCATCTTCATCGCCACACACACACGCCGCTAGGCTTTTATATATTAGATAATGCTAAGAATTTAGTAGGTCAGTGTAGTATATAACTCCGCCCAGCAGGTGGCGCTGCAGCTTAAGCACTCTGTCACCCAGTAGTTTTTTCCACACACACACACACACACACACTAACACAGGCTGTGTGTTCATGAGGTAAAATTACCTTACAAAAATGAGTTTGAGCCCTCAACTCGTAAATTTAGCCTTTGCTACCCCTCCCACGGGGGGAAGGGGGGATGATGGAAGTTAACTGACTTCACTATTATAATTTTTTTGTCAAATAATGTCAGTATACCAAATTTCAGGTCAATTGGATGAGCCCTTTCTGAGAAAATAGTTTTTTCCACACACACTAACACACGACGCTAGGCTTTTATATATTGGATAATGCTAAGAATTTAGTAGGTCAGTGTAGTATATAACTCCGCCCAGCAGGTGGCGCTGCAGCTTGAGCACTCTGTCACCCGGTAGTTTTTTCCACACACACACACACACACACACACACTAACACACGCCGCTAGGCTTTTATATATTAGATTCAGTGTTACTCTGCATTTCCACAGTAATTTTCTCCTTCCCATTCCATTATACACAGCTAAATAAGCTTCTGACTTCTATGTAAAACTATTTTTTATTATCAAGGAATTAAACACAGGAGGAGCTTCTTCATTTGCAACAAAATAAGGGAATGTCCTCAAACCATGTTCACCAAACCAAACACTAACCAGGGTGGAGATTAGAATACCAATGTGGAATCCACAACTGCTAGAGAAGATGAATTGTCCAGATTCAATCTGAGAATAAGGGGCAGGAGATAAACAGCATTGTAGAAAAACAGACAAAACAAATTCCAAAGCTGAGGTTAAACACAAGAGTTCACAGGAGGCAGGAACTACTATGTTGATGGACCAATGAACAGGAGGGCAAATTTTTGCCTGTGGGGGAAAAAAACACAGCACTTGTCCATGAGCAGCAGCCCATCTCTAAAAGGTAGTATTCGGTATAGAACTCTTAGGTATAGAAGCCTAATTTATCAAAGGGTGAAAATCCTTCTGCTGGAGAAAACAGTCAACCATCAATGGCATTAACTGAATAGTAGCATTAAAAAAAAATAAAAAAATCTTTATTATAAAAAGCTTTTTCTTTTTGAACTTATTTATTGAAGAAGTTCAAGCAATTACAAACAAAATATATAAAAAAAAAGACAATTGTTAAACAGTCATCAATGGTCAACAAAACAACAAGAGAAAAATCATAGTGTATCATTCTGTCAAGATAAAAGCATATGGAAGTCTTTAATACGATTTCAATGCTACCACTGTATAAAATTAAATGTAGACATTGTACATTGCAAGTTAAGTCATTGTAAGTATTTTGCTTAGTCTGTAACAATTTGTTCCGTACATTGAAGATTTAAATTCACATCAAAAACAACTAAGCAGTTTCTATAAGCTTGCATATTGTTTCTTGAGGCGCCGGGAAACCAGAAGGGGGAAAAGATCTGTAAAATATATACATAAATCTGAGGATCCTGCAAGAATACTCTTGTTTCATACTAAATGGCCTGGTGGAAGCACCTCCATTATTGTTTCCTCATGGGATTTGATAGCGTTTTGTTGCAGCTTTCCAAAGATTCAAATAATTTTTGAGTGTGGCTCTCTGTTTGAAGGGATGCCTTCAACCAATCAATCTGCATTATTAAAAAACATTTTCTCTTTAAAAAAGTTCCAGTGTGTGGGGGAGGGGGGGGGGGGTGCGTCAGGATTCACATGTAGAGATCGCATTTTCTGGCAGCTGCCGAGATTTTTTTGCTCATTTCTCATTCCCAAGATAGCCCACTCCCGAGTAATTGACAGATAATTTGCCAATTCTGTAATTGCAAATGGGACAGGCCCAAAAGCAATGGAAGAAATCAGCCTGAAATTCGCCACATTTGGGACCGTTATGGTTGTCAGAAATTCCAATAATATGTCTATGGTGAGGTAAGAGCTTAAAAACATTTCCGCATGTGTGGGAGCAGGGAGTAGTTTAATGGAAGTTTTAAGGGATTTAAGTAAAGTGTCAACACTTAATTCAGGGAACAATGATAACCAATGACTAATTCCAGTCTTGATGGTGCTATGCTCTAAAAAATGTCTCACAAAATTGCAAAGTGGGGGGCGTGGTTTGGACGCCATGCTTGCTGGTTGTGCTTCACAAGAGCTCCATGTTCCAGGTCCATAATACCTCATTATCTGCAGGTGTCCATACTTAATTCCCTGAGGAAACCAACCACCAGTTCACCTAGAAAGCTATTGAGCCTAGTTTGGTTGCTGCTGTGACCCCGGCACATATTTTCACGACTGTGAGAGGCTTCTGGCCTGTCTGGAGTGGTGCCTCCATCCTCCCACTCACACCTGATATCTGCTTTCATCCACTCTTCACTTCCCGAGGGCTATTCTGCTGGAAAAGAGTTGCCGCGGACCCTGCTTACCTGACTGCTATGAGGTCTGGACCTGCAGGTGCGTCGATGTCACGGTTCTTACGAGGAGACTCGGCAGATGTAGCGAGATGTAACCAAGAGATTCGAACAGTTTGGCACTACTCCAACAGGGCGCGGAGTCTAACGAGGAGACGGTGTTCACCAGGAACCGCAAAGCGGTATGGGCTTAGCTGTGTCTACCTCGCAGGTTGCGGTCCCTACTAGAGCACTGTACGGAAGTCCCTGGGAAGACTACAGGCAGTAGTACCGTAGGAAGGATGGTCAATACAATAAGTAATGGCAATGAAGATAATGCAGATCGGTGTAACTCTGTAAGCCACTATGTAGTGTAAGGTTCAGGAGAAGGAGCGTCAGCTCTAAAGGCAAATGTAGAGGAGTAGTCCGGAGATGAGCGTCAGCTCTGCAGGCCACTATGTGGCGGAGAGTTCAGTAGAGTGAGCATCAGCTTTGCAGACCACTATGTGGTGTAAAGTTCAGGAGAATGAGCGTCAGCTCTGAAGACAAATGTAGAGGAGATGTCTGGAGATGAGCGTCAGCTCTGCAGGCCACTATGTGGCGGAGAGTTCAGTAGAGTGAGCGTCAGCTCTGCAGACCACTATGTGGCGGAGAGTTCAGTAGAGTGAGCGTCAGCTCTGCAGACCACTATGTGGTGAAAGTTCAGTAGAATGAGCGTCAGCTCTGAAGACAAATGTAGAGGAGATGTCCGAAGATGAGCGTCAGCTCTGCAGTCCAGAATGGAGGTAAATAGCTGGAAAGTAACAGGAAGCCACTTCTATCACCAGGAGGTAACTCAAAGAACAGGCACTGAAGATAGAGAGGAGGTGCCTTTTAAACTTGCCGCCAGGGAGAAGGGCCAATCAGCAGTGAGCAGGGGAATTAGTGTAATCGCCGGGTCTGCAGACCCGAATCCAAGATGGCGGCGCCCAGCGGGAAGCGGAGCGCCAATGACAGGTAAGTCTAACGGGTGTCAGGTGCGCTGCATGAACACCCCACGCGTGATAGTCGATCTGTTCAGCTCAATCTACTGGAGGTTTGGTAGAGCTGCCCTGTTGGTCGGGGGGGTCCATCCTGCTGTGCGTCTTCTCCAGTGCTGTGTGGCGGAGTTCGGTAGTAAGCCTTAGGAGAGTTGGCTACTTTCGTTCCCAGGACCCTGACGTATAGTGCGTGACTGCCCCAGCGGCAATCCACTTTTGGGGACAAGGTGCAAAGTTTGCTTAGCGGTGCCCGGACTCTGGCTTAACAAACGCTGGATTAGCTCTTTTCACATCCGCAGATCGGGCACTACCCCGGGAGCCTCTCACACACCATCAGACTAGTGACGAAAGAGCCCTACCTAATACCCTGGTGCTTTCACCGCGGTCTTACCGCGGTCTGCTGATAACTTGGTGCTGGTGCACAATAGGAGTACTGCTTTCTCACTCTCACTAGACATCTGACACAGGTGAGCTGCTCCCTAACACTCTACCAGGGATGCTTCTCTGTTCCTGTCACTGCCCCCAATGATTATTCTCTAACTCACATAGTGAGTATAATTACCCTTCCCAGCTTCCAATCAGTCGGAATCTGATGAGCGGCCTCCCCTGTTTGAGGGATCTATGTATATGGGCTGAGGCTCTCTTGTAACTTACCTTAGCTCTGGATCAGTCCGATGCTCAGCCGTGGTTCTCCCTGGTGCAAAATGTACCTGGCCTCTGGCTTGCGTTGTCTCTGAAGCTGTCAGTCTAATGTCAGTGGATCCCAAACTTTCTTAGGTCGAGGCACCCTTAGGGTCATCATAATTTTTTCAAGGCACCCCTATGCCAAAATAATTACCAAGTATTCACCCGCCTTGCTTACAACCAGCCCTGGCCACGGCAACCCAGGGAGCCACGCCAGTTTGGAACCACTGGTCTATGTAATCCAATACCACCTAGAGGCCATCTGAGATATTACAGCTTTCCAGTGCCAGTGACTTCTCCCTACTACTGCTGATTACATTGGTCTACACTACCATCTAGTGGACATATAAGATATTGCAGTCATCCAGTAAAATCTGCTTTTTCCAACTTCTAACTATTCAAGTGGCAAATGGGGAGACCTGGACAGCTTTGTTACACCTAGAGCTACAAAACATGTTCCCTCTTGCTACCGGCTTGAATCATGATTCCATGGCCGGCTTATGGATAACTAACCTCGATGCCCGGACTATGACCTGACTTTATCTCTATACAAGCAGCAACATCAGATACAGCGGTGCCCTTCAGGGACCTTTGGCAAAACCTCGGTACTTACTCTGTTGCAAAGCTCCTTCTGGGACTACCTTTTAACCCTATTCTGTGCCACTATGCCATCCAAGAAAGTTAAATCTGCTCTCGCCTCCGCCTGTGAATTTCTTTGGAAGGGGATCTGTGGCCTCATCATCTTCTCGTGTGTCCTCCAAATCTGGGAAACAACCCCCCCCCAATCTTCTCAGCCTCAGGGGCAACCAAATCCAGACATAGCCCAGGAAGACTCTCCAATGGTCGCCATTGACGACCCTGTTACCCTCAGATCTATACAATCTCTCCTGACGGCCCTGAAGTCCGATATCAAATTTGAGTTCCGGGTGACAGTTAAAGAAATGAAATCTGACTTGGCAGAGATTGGTACCAGAACGGATCACCTTGAAACCAAACTGGAGGAGCTGGTCTCCTCACTCACTGCTGTTCATGATCAGCTATGGTAGGAGGTGACAGCATCTCGGGACAAGATCACGGACTTGGAAGACCAGTCCCGCAGCAACAACATTAAGATACGCGGTATCCTGGACTCTTTTTCAAACGTGGACCTATGTGGCTATACCACAGACTTGTTCCGCAAGCTGCTACTGGCGACATCAGATTCAGACCTCCTTATTGATTGACTTCACCGGTTGCCTAAGTCTCGCCAGGTCCCAGAGTCGGCCCCCAAAGATTTCTTACTTTGGGTTCACTTTTTTCGCATTAAAAAAAAAAACCTGGATAGGGGAGGTAGGGAGCTTTCTGGCTTCTGGTTTCTGGTTTCTGGCTGTCAAAATTACTATCTGTCAGCAGTATCTTACCAAATAATTTTTAGCACTCCCCAGTGCTTTTGGGGTGTCCCCCATAATTGTGCATAAATATTTCTGGCTGTCAAAATTACTATCTGTCAGCATTATCTTACCAAATATTTTTTAGCACTCCACAGTGCTTTTGGGGTGTCCCCCATAATTGTGCATAAATATTTCTGGCTGTCAAAATCACTATCTGTCAGCAGTATCTTACCAAATAATTTTTAGCACTCCACAGTGCTTTTGGAGTGTCCCCCATAATTGTGCCTAAATATTTCTGGCTGTCAAAATTACTATCTGTCAGCAGTATCTACCAAATAATTGTTAGCACTACAAGTGCTTTGGGCTGAGAATGGATTCAAAGCAGTCCACATTTGAGCAGAATGAGCAACCAGGTTCTGTCACCAGTCCTGATGTTAGTGTTCCCAGTACGTCATCTGGGCAAGGCGATGTCAAACTACACAGTGTTTCGAAATCAGTCCAAAAAACGAAAACAAAAATTTTTTTTACTGTGTTGAAGCGGAGAAGAAGTGTTACTGAGCAAAAGTTAAGTGCCGATAAAAAAAAAAAATTTGCCAACATGCCATTCTACACACGCAGTGTCAAATAGAGAATGAGGCCTTCACCTTTGGCTATTAGTGGCAGATCCCAAAAAGTTACCGAGCCTACAATTGGTGCACAACTACTGTTACGCATCAAAGCCGAGCTGCAAGATAACTGTAAGGCATTAGAGGATAATGTTTGCTCTGATTCACAAATGACACCAATCCCTGTGGAGAGTCCATCCAACAGTGGTATGTCTAATCGTGAGCATTCTGTTAGTGTACCTATAAAGAAGGGCCCTTTCAGCAGTTCTGCTGATGTGTACCTGAACAGCCCGAGTGTAGCCGGTGATACACAAATTGAGGATCCCACTTTGGAAATAGAAGAGGATGAGGGGGAGATTTGTGGAGGTGACGAGGGCGCTAATGAGGATGTTGATGATTATGATGCAGACAGATACCAAATTGCCTTTCTCAATTTCTATTTATATTCTAGATTATATAACGGCTGAATAGTTTTTTATTTTACTCCTAGTGGAGAGGGGATCTGATGCAGGCAGATACCAAACTGCCTTTTTCCATTTCTTTGTATATTCGAATTTCTAGTTCTACAGTCAATGCAGGCTGCTTTTTTTTCTATTTTATTACAAGTGGATGGGGGGGGGGGGGGTCTGATGCAGACAGATACCAAACTGCCTTTGTCCATTTCCTTGTATATTCGAATTTCTAGTTCCACAGTCTATGCAGGGTGCTTTTTTTATATTTAACTACAAGTGGAGGGCGGGGGGGGGGGGCATAGATAGCCACCAAACTACCGTGGTCCATTTAATTTTACATTCTAGTTCCACAGTCTGTGCAGGCTGCTTTTTTTATATTCAACTACAAGTGGAGGGCGGGGGGGGGGGGGCATAGATAGCCACCAAACTACCGTGGTCCATTTAATTTTACATTCTAGTTCCACAGTCTGTGCAGGCTGCTTTTTTTATATTCAACTACAAGTGGAGGGTGTAATATACACCCAAAGACGATAGCTACATTGCCAATAATCAAAGATGGAGGAGGTAGACAACCAGGTTTGTCTGTATAATTTACAAACAAGTGTTCGAATTAAGGACGGTGTCACTCACCAGACTGTGAGTGCTTCTTCCCGTGTGATAAGGAACCGTGGCCGTCCACCACCCTGAGGGTCTGTGCATGCGCAGCCCTTTCAAAACCTTCAGTACCTGTTCCTTTAACTTAATTGGCTGATCAGGCAACACTCCCTATTTAAAGCACCTGCTGTCCATACCTCGTGGCCTGATCTTGGAGTCTCATTCCCCATGAGCCTCTGAAGGTGTTCCTGTGTTTCCTCGTGTATTCAGCGCTGCTGATTCCTGTGGTTTCCAGACCACTTCTACTCCTGTGGTTTCCAGACCACTTCTAATCCTGTGGTTTCCAGACCACTTTAACTCTCCTGTGTTTCATCGTGACTGTTAGCTGATTCCTATCCGCTGCCTCCGTGCACTACAGTCTTCAGACCACTTCAACTCTCCTGTGTTTCATCGTGACTGTTGCTGATTCCTATCCGCTGCCTCCGTGCACTACAGTCCTCAGACCACTTCAACTCTCCTGTGTTTCATCGTGACTGTTAGCTGATTCCTATCCGCTGCCTCCGTGCACTACAGTCTTCAGACCACTTCAACTCTGCTGTGTTTCATCGTGACTGTTAGCTGATTCCTATCCGCTGCCTCTGTGCACTACAGTCCTCAGACCACTTCAACTCTCCTGTGTTTCATCGTGACTGTTAGCTGATTCCTATCCGCTCCCTCCGTGCACTACAGTCTTCAGACCACTTCAACTCTGCTGTGTTTCATCGTGACTGTTACTGATTCCTATCCGCTGCCTCCGTGCACTACAGTCCTCAGACCACTTCAACTCTCCTGTGTTTCATCGTGACTGTTTGGCTGATTCCTATCTGCTGCCTCCGTGCGCTACAGTCTTCAGCTCATCTCAACTCTCCCGTGTTTCCTCGAGACTGCTACAACTGATTCCTATCCGCTGCTTTCCGTGCTCAACAGTTCCAGCTCAGCTCTACTCTCCCGTGTTTCATCGTGGCTGCACCTGCTGGTTGCTATCCGCTATCTCCGTGTACCTGCAGAGTCCTGCTGGCTGCTACTCCTCAGTTCTACTCGTGTCTGCAGCAGCTGATCCGCTCTCCGTGCTTCTCAGTGTTCCTGCTGGTCTCTACTCGCCAGTCTGCATCAGATCTGCGCCTCACTGCTTTCATCTCGTCTAGACCATCGCTACTCTTCAGGGTCCTCCAGGAGTCCAGTTCTACATACTACTGCTTCCTGAGTATTTGTTCCCCTGCTGGTCTACCTACCTGTGCGCTTCACCCTCCAGGGACTTCGCATCCTGCTGGCCTCCAGCCGTTCAGGTATCTCTGCACTCCTGTCTGACAGCCTGCTCCTGAACCACGGTATGTATACTTCTCATTGACTGTGCTGGTGTATTGCATATCTTGCTGGACTGAGTTGTTCTCCTCTGGAGCTTACTATCCGCTGAGACTTTTGCCATCATTGACTGTGTTATCTTTTGCCCTGATAGTTTCTATGACTTTGTATTATTGCAGTGCTGTTCAGTCATTACTATATTGTGCATGTCATTGTGGATCAAGTTCAAGGTGCCCGTGTATCCTCTGTATTGCAGTCTCTCCCCGTGCTCCTCCTCACATATATATTCAGTGGTACAACTTGCTAGAGGCAGACCACTGATTCCTGTTTCCAGTGTCACCTGTTCCAGTGTCCTCTCACATAGCAGTGGTACAACTTGCTAACGCAGACCACTGACTTCCCGGATACCTTCACCTGGATCCCATTCCTTCACCCAGACAGCGGTACAACTTGCTAAACGCAGACCGCTGACTCTCATCACCTCCTCGTTTCTGTTGGACATTCCTCCTCACTATAGCAGTGGTACAACTTGCTACCGCAGACCACTGACTACCCTCACGTGTCCTTTGTCCATTCAGTTCCTCGTGTATTACTACATATATTTTACCAGTGCTGCTAGTCATAGACTTTCCCGAGCATCTCTATCATCTGCTGTCTCCTGTTCCGTGATCACCCCGCTACCAGAGTACCATATTACCACCTATACTGCTCTGGTAAGCTTATCACCTGGTGATCCCTGGGTAAAGACTCCTAGTGCCCGTGACAGTAAGATCAGGCCATGACAGACCCAGATACGGAACCTACAGCCAAAGAGATGCTGCGGCATCTGGTTACCCGTATTGAGCAACAGGAAGTTCGCCAACGGCATTTACTGCGGTGTTACCAGGCGTTAGCCTCCCAAAGAACGTCTGTGCAAGATGCCACAGCTACTGTTGATGCTCCTGTGCCTTCCTCCGTTTCCCCAGTGCCATCCCAGGTGTCTACGGTTTCCACGCTTCACCTGCCTACTCCGTCAAAGTATGATGGAGACCCCAAAACATGTAGGGGTTTTCTTACTCAATGCTCTGTTCATTTTGAGCTCCAACCTCAAAATTTTTCTACCCATCGTTCCAGAGTGGCCTATCTTATTTCATTGTTTTCTGGACAAGCTCTCGCATGGGCTTCCCCTCTGTGGGAAAGAAATGACCCATTATTACAGGATAGTGTCAAATTTATTTCCACGATCCGAAGTGTATTCGATGAACCAGGTCTTGTCATCTCCGCTGCATCCAGCATCCTCCGTCTACGTCAGGGTTCTCGTACAGTAAGCCAGTACGTCATTCAATTTAGGATTCTAGCCTCTGAACTTCAGTGGAACACTGAAGCGTTAATTGCCGCCTTCTGGCAGGGGCTCTCCGATAAAATTAAAAACGCATTGACCTCACAAGAAGTACCCTCCTCTTTGGATGATTTGATTTTCCTTTGCCTTCGTGTGGACATGAGGTTTCGTGAGAATGATTCTGAAAAAGTAACTTCTTTCAAAGCGCCTCTTCGCTCGGTACCTCAATTTCACCCAGCTTCATCTCCGGTGATACCCATGGAGATAGGTCGCTCCAAATTAACTTCAGAGGAGAGGGACCGAAGAGTAAAAAATAGACTTTGTATCTATTGTGCTGATTCCACGCATATGCTCAATTAATGTCCCAAGAAATGCCGTGCTCTAACCAATACTGGGGAGATAAGGTTAGGGTTCCTGGAGTCCTCTCCATGTGCTACGAAATTAAAAGTCTGCGCTTTTGATGTTACGATTTCCTTTGCTACCAAATCCTTTGAGTCCCAAGCACTGATTGATTCTGGAGCAGCAGGAAATTTCATTTCTGAATCCCTCGTGAATCAATGGTCCCTACCAGTGATTACTTTGAAAACACCGATTACTGTGACTGCTATAGATGGATCACGTCTCATCAATGGTCTCATCACCCAGAGTACGTCTTCAGTAACGCTTCAGATTGGTGTGCTACACCATGAAGAGATTTCGTTTTTAATTCTTCCTGTTACGACAAGTCCGATTGTCTTAGGCCTTCCATGGCTTCAACATCATTCTCCCCAGATTGATTGGCACTCTTCTCAAGTTACGTCTTGGGGAGCTGAATGTCATCATCATTGTCTCTCTCAAGTGGGTCCATTCAAAAGACAGCAGTCGTCTATTCCACCAGGTCCTCCTCCACAGGATCCTTCATCTACGGATCTGTGCGATAAGGTTCAGTCTGAACGCCTTCCTCCTCATCGGGCGTTCGTGACGTCCTCGGACGTTGAAGATGGATCTCAGGAGTCATCTTCAAAAAGTCAAGTGCGGGTGGTTTACGGTCACCATCCGTCTTTTCTGGAATTTCCTGCCCTCCCTCCCACCCAAGTTCCTGCTGTAGAGACTGTTTGTCAGACCTTCAAAAATATTTGGTCTCAGGTCAAAACCTGTTTAAAGAAGACATCTGCCAAATATAAGTCTTTCGCAGATAAGAAGAGGCGGGCTATTCCACCACTGAAAATTGGAGATCGTGTCTGGTTATCTACCAAAAATATTCGTTTGAAGGTCCCATCTATGAAATTCGCTCCCCGTTTTATTGGTCCATATAGGATCATTCAAGTGATAAATCCAGTTTGTTTCAAACTTCTACTTCCTAAGAACCTTCGTATTTCCAATGCCTTCCATGTGTCCTTGCTCAAACCTCTCATCATCAACCGTTTCTCGGCTCCTCCTTCAGCTCCTCAGCCAGTTCAAGTTCATCAGGAGGAAGATTTCGAGATTACTCATGTATTGGACGCAAAAATTTTGCGAGGAGTTCTCCGTTTCCTCGTTCATTGGAAGGGCTTTGGTCCTGAGGAGCGTTCATGGATCAAAGCTGAAGATCTCAACGCCCCAGCTCTTCTTAAGAAGTTTTATTCCAAAAATCCGGACAAGCCCGGTTCCAGGCGTTCTGTGCCCACCTTTAAAAGGGGGGGTACTGTCACTCACCAGACTGTGAGTGCTTCTTCCCATGTGTTAAGGAACCGTGGCCGTCCACCATCCTGAGGGTCTGCGCATGCGCAGCCCTTTCAAAACCTTCAGTACCTGTTCCTTTAACTTAATTGGCTGATCAGGCAACACTCCCTATTTAAAGCACCTGCTGTCCATACCTCGTGGCCTGATCTTGGAGTCTCATTCCCCATGAGCCTCTGAAGGTGTTCCTGTGTTTCCTCGTGTATTCAGCGCTGCTGATTCCTGTGGTTTCCAGACCACTTCTACTCCTGTGGTTTCCAGACCACTTCTAATCCTGTGGTTTCCAGACCACTTTAACTCTCCTGTGTTTCATCGTGACTGTTAGCTGATTCCTATCCGCTGCCTCTGTGCACTACAGTCTTCAGACCACTTCAACTCTCCTGTGTTTCATCGTGACTGTTGCTGATTCCTATCCGCTGCCTCCGTGCACTACAGTCCTCAGACCACTTCAACTCTCCTGTGTTTCATCGTGACTGTTAGCTGATTCCTATCCGCTGCCTCCGTGCACTACAGTCTTCAGACCACTTCAACTCTGCTGTGTTTCATCGTGACTGTTAGCTGATTCCTATCCGCTGCCTCTGTGCACTACAGTCTTCAGACCACTTCAACTCTGCTGTGTTTCATCGTGACTGTTGCTGATTCCTATCCGCTGCCTCCGTGCACTACAGTCCTCAGACCACTTCAACTCTCCTGTGTTTCACCGTGACTGTTAGCTGATTCCTATCCGCTGCCTCCGTGCACTACAGTCTTCAGACCACTTCAACTCTGCTGTGTTTCATCGTGACTGTTAGCTGATTCCTATCCGCTGCCTCTGTGCACTACAGTCTTCAGACCACTTCAACTCTGCTGTGTTTCATCGTGACTGTTTGGCTGATTCCTATCTGCTGCCTCCGTGCGCTACAGTCTTCAGCTCATCTCAACTCTCCCGTGTTTCCTCGAGACTGCTACAACTGATTCCTATCCGCTGCTTTCCGTGCTCAACAGTTCCAGCTCAGCTCTACTCTCCCGTGTTTCATCGTGGCTGCACCTGCTGGTTGCTATCCGCTATCTCCGTGTACCTGCAGAGTCCTGCTGGCTGCTACTCCTCAGTTCTACTCGTGTCTGCAGCAGCTGATCCGCTCTCCGTGCTTCTCAGTGTTCCTGCTGGTCTCTACTCGCCAGTCTGCATCGGATCTGTGCCTCACTGCTTTCATCTCGTCTAGACCATCGCTACTCTTCAGGGTCCTCCAGGAGTCCAGTTCTACATACTACTGCTTCCTGAGTATTTGTTCCCCTGCTGGTCTACCTACCTGTGCGCTGCACCTACTTGATTACCGCTTCACCCTCCAGGGACTTCGCATCCTGCTGGCCTCCAGCCGTTCAGGTATCTCTGCACTCCTGTCTGACAGCCTGCTCCTGAACCACGGTATGTATACTTCTCATTGACTGTGCTGGTGTATTGCATATCTTGCTGGACTGAGTTGTTCTCCTCTGGAGCTTACTATCCGCTGAGACTTTTGCCATCATTGACTGTGTTATCTTTTGCCCGGATAGTTTCTATGACTTTGTATTATTGCAGTGCTGTTCAGTCATTACTATATTGTGCATGTCATTGTGGATCAAGTTCAAGGTGCCCGTGTATCCTCTGTATTGCAGTCTCTCCCCGTGCTCCTCCTCACATATATATTCAGTGGTACAACTTGCTAGAGGCAGACCACTGATTCCTGTTTCCAGTGTCACCTGTTCCAGTGTCCTCTCACATAGCAGTGGTACAACTTGCTAACGCAGACCACTGACTTCCCGGATACCTTCACCTGGATCCCATTCCTTCACCCAGACAGCGGTACAACTTGCTAAACGCAGACCGCTGACTCTCATCACCTCCTCGTTTCTGTTGGACATTCCTCCTCACTATAGCAGTGGTACAACTTGCTACCGCAGACCACTGACTACCCTCACGTGTCCTTTGTCCATTCAGTTCCTCGTGTATTACTACATATATTTTACCAGTGCTGCTAGTCATAGACTTTCCCGAGCATCTCTATCATCTGCTGTCTCCTGTTCCGTGATCACCCCGCTACCAGAGTATCATATTACCACCTATACTGCTCTGGTAAGCTTATCACCTGGTGATCCCTGGGTCAAGACTCCTAGTGCCCGTGACAGACGGCCTAAACTGTTTTATTCATAATTTATTAGCTTTAGAATTACCTCATTTATCTAAGAAACTGGTGGAGCACTAAATTAGGTTATTTTAGACCAAAAAAATTGTATTTTTTTCAAAAATAGCAAAACAAAACCAAAACCAAAACACGCAATGGCGGTTTTGCAAAACCAAGATCCAAAACCGAATACAAAACCAAAACACGGGGGTCAGTGACCATCTCTAGAATAAACAGAGACGATGTCACATTGGGCTTTTCAGTGTAGAAAGAGCCACTAAGTTGCTAGAAAATTGTAATGCTTTATATGATGAAGGTGACACGATTGCCCCTTTCCAATGCTGTAATCTTGTTGATATAATGAGGTCCTCGATGAAAGGCAGCAGGTAAGAAAAAAAGCAGCCTCGGTGTCGATGGTACAAAGGGAGTAAAACCTCTGTGGATTCTCTGTCAGCAGTTTGTGACCCGAAGTGCTGTCATTTCGACAGTTCCTGAGCCTAGGTGGCACGCGATGTGCGGTGGTTCATTAGAAAGAGGCTGAGGAGGGAGACCACAGAGCATACCTCCCGCCCGACTTAGTTTGTCCCGACATTGGAGAGGGGATTATTTATTTCAGTGTAGCTGTTGCTAAGCAACATCCCTGTGACATCACCAGGTCATGTGGCTTTAGCAGTCACATGATACACCGTGCAGACGGGCTGCTGAAAGTCTTACTGCTGTGTAACTGGAACTGTCACTGTCACTGGTGAAGAACAAGGTAATAAAAAGAGGCTATGTGTGTGTAAAGTATATGTGCAGAGGGGGTATGTGTGTGTGTAAATTATGTGGGCAGAGGGGGCATGTGTGTGTAATGCATGTGTGCAGAGAGGGCTGGGCATGTGTGTGTAATGCATGTGGGAAGAGGGAGCTGGGCATGTGTGTGTAAAATGTGAGCAGAAGGGGCATGTGTGTAAAATATGTGGGCAGAAGGGGCATGTGTGTGTAAAATATGTGGGCAGAAGGGGCATGTGTGTAAAACATGTGGGCAGAAGAGGCATGTGTGTAAAGCATGTGAGTAGAAGGGTCATGTGTGTGTAAAATGTGGGCAGAAGGGTCATGTGTGTAAAATATGTGGGCAGAGGGGGCATGTGTGTAATGCACGTGGGAAGAGGGAGCATGAGTGTATACCTCCCAACTCCCCACTCTCTGCTATATCCTCATGTACCCTATCTAAATATATTCTCTACTCCTAATGTATCCTTTTCTACATACCCCTGTACATGCCTCCCGTCTGTCCCGATTTTGGCGGGACAACCCGTTTTGCAGACTGCGAAAGGGGTAGGGTTTAGCAAGAAAGTGGGCGGAGCTTTACATGAATGCCATTTATAGGCAAATTTTCGGGTGGACCAGGGCACGGCTTATGTTATCCCTCTTTTGGGATTCTAAATGTTGAGAGATATGACAGAGGTCGCTACTGCTCCAAGATGACAGCCATAGCAGTTGCTCCCACCAAGGGGGCGCCATGGTGCTGTAGTGACCACTGTTACCAGCAGAGCAGGTAAGTCCAAAAAATTTGCGGGTACACGGCTGTTTAACAGGGGTTTATCCATTGTGGCAGACCCCTGTGTACTTGCCGAGATGCGGTAATTATAAACAAATAGCAGACTCCCGATGGTAAGTAAATTATAGTGTTCCTAATTTGGTCTGTTATAAGGTAGGGGAAGGCTCTGGAGCTATTGCTGTGAGGATCCTTCAGATACAATGTCACCAGCAGAGGTGAGCTACAGAGGGTTTGGCAGGAATTCGCTCCCTCAAAGGCCCCAATATTATGGACGGGCTCCGGGGAAATGAAAATATCCTCCATACTCACAATTTTCTAATATAGCCTTTACTGGGGGCTTTCTGTATCGAAAGCTAATGGTAAATTTCTGTCAGGATACACTAATTGAGCATTGATTATCTAGTTGAGCACGAGGCTGTGCTAAAACTAAGGGTGTGCACCGGGCACTTTTAGTGTTTTGGGTTTTGGGTTCTGATTAGCTTGAGGTTTTGGGTTCTGATTTGTTTTGCCAAAACACCTGACGAAAGGTTTTGGTTCTGATTTAGGGTTTTGGGTTCTGATTTATTTTTTAAAAAGCATAAAAAGGAGCTAAAATCCATTTTTTGTTTTTTTTTACATTCCTACGCTATTATTAACCTCAATAACATTCAATAACAATCATTTCCACTAATTTCCAGTCTATTCTGAACACCTCACACCTCACAATATTCTTTTTAGTCCAAAACATTGCACTAAGGTAGCTTTCTGGACTGCGTAGTGGAGTGGGCCCGGTACCCAATTTGGTACCGGGGCCACAATATATCACCCTCAACGGGTCTGAATTCCACTGCACAGCTGCCTGCTCCTACATCCTCTGCAGCATATACATGGTGTAGTTCGAGCGCGTCAATACTTCTTGTTTTTGACGATGACAGGTCATTTTCATTAATTTTGGATTTGCCCCCAACACTGAATGTAGTTGATACACATCTATCTGGACTGCGTAGTGGAGTGGCCCCGGTACCCAATTTGGTACCGGGGCCACAATATATCATCAAAGCGTACGAAGGGCTTCATCCACAAGAGCTACATGCTTGGTGGAATCGCAATGGTTTACCAGCTCCTCCCTCACTTTCTCTTGTAATATAGATTGCAGTACCTATTCTCTGGAACTGCTTAAAGAATGAACGTATTAAATGTAATATAGATAGCAGTACCTATTCTCTGGAACTGCTTAAAGAATGAACGTAGTAAATGTAATATAGATTGCAGTACCTATTCTCTGGAACTGCTTAAAAATTGAACGTATTAAATGTAATATAGAGTGCAGTACCTATTCTCTGGAACTGCTTAAAGAATGAACGTATTAAATGTAATATAGATTGCAGTACCTATTCTCTGGAACTGCTTAAAAATTGAACGTATTAAATGTAATATAGATTGCAGTACCTATTCTCTGGAACTGCTTAAAGAATGAACGTAGTAAATGTAATATAGATTGCAGTACCTATTCTCTGGAACTGCTTAAAGAATGAACGTAGTTAATGTAATATAGATTGCAGTACCTATTCTTTAGAACTGCTTAAATATTATTATTTTTTTATTAATTTTGTATAATTTTTAAAATAAATTGTTTTTTGTATTTTTGAAGAGATTTTAATAATTATAAAATTTTTATATACTTAGCACAGCTAAGCACAGGACTAAAGCACCACTGGACTCGGCAGGACAGACACTGGCCAAAGCAGCATTGGACTCAGCAGGACAGAGCACAGGACAAAAGCACCACTGGACTCAGCAGGACAGACACTGGCCAAAGCACCACTGGACTCAGCAGGACAGAGCACAGGACAAAAGCACCACTGGACTCAGCAAGGACAGAGCACAGGACAAAAGCACCACTGGACTCAGCAAGGACAAAGCACTGGACACAGGCATAAAGCACCACTGGACTCAGCAAGGACAAAGCGCTGATCACGTAGGAGCACCACTACCCTACACACCCTCCCTCTTCCCTGATGTCAGGCGAAATGAAGATGGCGGCCGCAAGGTGAGTATTTATGACATCCGAGTCTCGCGAGATCCGACGCGAGACTTGGATGTCATAGCCTCAGTTTGGCTTCGTTTGGCGCCCGGAAGTTCCCGAACAGTTCCCGTCAGATCCGCACTGTTCGGGTTCGGATTAGCGGAATCCGAGCCCGCTCATCCTTAGCTAAAACGCAGCCATCTGTGATGCCTCGCATTAATTTTAATGCAGTAGTTTTAACCAATTTTTTTAGGTTTCATTAATTATATGGGCATCACTGTAGCTTACTAGTGCTGCACCACTTCATCCACTTGAACCTCTGTTTTCAACTCTCCCACTGCAGGTCTCAAGTCAGTGACTAAACATCACATCAGCCAAGCATATTTGAAATCAGTAGTTCAAGTGGATGTATCATCATAGGGCTGGTAATCTTGTATGAAAAGAAAAAAATATTTTTAATTGAAATAAATTTGATTTTGATTTTATAAAAACATTTTATATAATTGAAGTTATATATTTTAAATGTTCTGCAACTGTTGAAGAGGTATTTATCCTAAAAATAAAGATAATGGGCCTGATTCATTAAGGAACATAAATGCCGATACGTGCTGTATTTCGTAAGTCGATCTGCGCATGCTCAGGACAGGACGATGCACCAGTGAACGCAGCAATTTATCTTTGACCAATTAGGACTCTTATTACAGCCTATTACAGGACAGAACTGGCCTCTTACTGAATCATTCTCAAGGTGTGCACACTCCTTGAGAAAGATTCAGTGTAAGCAAAACTAGTTGGCAGCTTGTGGGGGCTTTGTGAACAGGCTATCTATCAGTGGAGCAGTTTCTCACTTCATTCCACAGTTTGCCTTCCCAGGTTAACATCTTGATCCTGTGGGATTTGAATGTGTTTTCGGTCTCTTGAATCCAGTAGAAGGCCAGTTCATAAAATTATTTTATGATTAATTTCTAACATGGACTAGTTTTCTTTTTTCTATTTGCTCTCTATTGGATATCATTTGGAGGGGCGATCATTACCAGTTACAGGCAGGAACTGCAAATACTTTATCTGATTACAAACCATTCAAGACAGATACTCTACCTCTTTGGAAAAGTCTGCTGTTAAGGAAGAAAAACGTTCCCTATAGCTTCATTAAACATAATACATGCTGAAAACTGGTGATTTTGGTGAATATTTTGCTGTCTCGATTTAGTACTGAAACAGGATGAAGCTGAAAGGTAAAAATATTACTCATTCCCCATTGGATCTTAAGGGTATTTCTACTGTCTCCAGGATTTCATTAAATAGTGGCGTGGAGGGGAGGGGTATCTGTTTTTTGTGAATTTTATAAAACTCCACACTAAAGTAGGAATTCCTGTTTGATAATTGGCCCATAACCTGCTACAATTGACCTATAAGAAGCATGATTCTTTAAGAAACAATACTTTTGATACAGTAAGAGTGAAGTCTTACTCGTATGTCTGAATCTACTATGATATTTTTTATTATTATTATTTCACACCAGTGTGGACCTCCAACTCATTGAAGAAAGAAGTGATTACAACTAGATATTTACTCATTTATAGGCATATTCTTATCACGTACAAATAGCAGATTCCATTTAAAAAACAAAGCCCCTTTAAATACAATGTTCTTTGCGCACACTAAAAGTTAAATTTGTTACAGATTGGCAACACTGGTACAACGCCTAGAACTAACTAAGCAAATAATATAAATGTAAGATGTAGGACACATTACAGAATGGGAGTATGAGCTTATTGCTGATAGCAACATGGTTGAACTTTTTAGCTCATCATTCATCCTTTTAAACACTCTTGGTTACAACATATAACCTCAACTAGTAACCGTAATCTAATGAGGAAAAAGGGTAACAGACAACAATGGAAAAGGGTTAATGCACTTGGAATTGGGCTTAATTCCTGTACTCTCTGCACAGGACGAAGGGAAGTCCCTGGTTACATATTCATATTGATAACCAGTTTACTAGAAGCAACTTTATCATACAAATGAGTGTCAACAATTTACATTGTTGGTGAAGGTGTACAATAGCTCAACATTATAGGTATACATTTGATGCACACAAAAATAGGATTTTTGTACTCACCGTAAAATCTCTTTCACTTAACCCAGTTGGGGGACACTGATCACCTTGGGGTATAGAGGGCGCTGTGTCAAGTAAGACATTAAAGATCTGTCTAGCCTGCTCCCCTCTATGCCCCCTTCAGTCATCATATTCAGTTTATTTAACTAATAAAGCCACAATAGAGAGCAAAACATAAACTACAGAACAAACAACAGAACTGTCAGAACAAGGGTGGGAGCGCAGTGTCCCCCAACTGGGTTAAGTGAAAGAGATTTTACGGCAAGTACAAAAATCGTATTTTCATTTGCCCTACCAGTTGGGGGGACACTGCTCACCTTGGAAACGTCCCAAAGCTGTCCCTACGGGTGGGAATTGCTCATGATGAGCGGCACGTAAAACCTTACGGACAAATCTGGCGTCCTTGGACGCAAACACGTGGAATCTATAGAATCTGGTAAAAGTATGGACGGAAAACCAGGCACCAGCCTGCACAACTGTTCAACTTAAGCCCCATGCTGCGCCGCCCAAGAAGTCTTAACTGATCTGGTAGAATGGGCCATGAGACCATCTGGAACTGGAAAACTACTCGAAATGTAAGCCCGACAGATAGCTTCCGTTATCCATCTGGCAATCGTCTGTTTTATAGCTGGCCAGCCACGCTTATGAACATCATAAAGCACCAGAAGAGAATCTGACTTATGTACAGAAGAGGTATGGTCCACATAAACCCGCAAGGTCCTAACCACATCCAGAAAGTGTCTAGAACTCTGCAGACCTGAAGACCTGTTAACACGAAAAGCAGGAATGACAATATGATAGTTAATGTGAAACTTAAATACTACTTTAGGTTGAAATTACGGTACATAGTAAAGCCCTATCGTCATGAAACATGAGGAAAGGCGAGCAACAAGAAGGGGGTGCCGAGTCCCTCTGAGCTGAAGAAAGAGCCAACAAAAGGGCTATCTTATGGGCAGCACAGTGGCGTAGTGGTTAGCACTTCTGCCTTACAGCACTGGGGTCATGTGTTCAATTCCGGACCATGGCCTTATCTGTGAGGAGTTTGTATGTTCTCCCCGTGTTTGCGTGGGTTTCCTCCAGGTGCTCCGGTTTCCTCCCACACTCCAAAAACATACTGGCAGGTTAATTAGCTGCTAACAAATTGACCCTAGTCTGTCTGTCTCTGTGTGTGTGTTAGGGGCATACAATCTAAATAAGTCCCAAGGGACTGATGTGAGTGAGTTCTCTGTACAGCGCTGCGGAATTAGTGGCGCTATATAAATAAACGGTGATGACGAAGATGATCATCCAAGCCATGAGTTTTCAGAGAAACCGACTCTAATGACTCAAATGGAGGTTTCAGAGAACTAATTTAAGATCCCACGGAGCTACTGGAGAGGTAAATGGGGGTTGGACATGCAAAACCCCCTGCAAAAAGGTTTGGACATCCAGTCCAATATACGGACAATGCTGAAACCTGTCCTTTAAGGGAAGCAAGGTGTAAACCTTTATCCAAGCCATCCTGCAGGAAAACTAACAACCTTTCCACATGAAAATAAATTTTTGACAACTTATGGTTTTTTCACCAAGTAATGTACAACTTCCAGATAGGATGATGACTTCCGCGCTTGAAATCTGAATGACTTTGTCCGATAAACTTTTTTTTCAAGGATTAGGGTTTTAACATCCATCCCGTTAAAGCCAATTGAACAAGGTTCTGACAAAGGAATGGACCTTGACTTAGAAGATCCACTCTGTGTGGCAGTTGCCAAAGAAGCTCTACGGACATTGCAAGAAGATCCGCATACCAAGACCTTCTCGGCCAATCCGGAGCCAAGAGAATCTTTGGAACTCTTTCGCTTCTGATTTTTTCCAACACTCGTTGCACATTGGTAGTGGGGGAAAGATGTACACCAATCCAAAATTCCAAGGAACTGTCATTGCATCCGGCAGGAAGGCCTGTGGGTCCCTCGTCTGCGCACCGTATTTCGCCACTTTGTTGTTCCATCTGGAGGCCATCAAGTGAATGTCTGGCTGACCCCACTTGTTGACTAGGTAAACACATCGGGTGAAGAGACCATTTTGCTGGATGGATTGCATGCTGACTCAAATAATCCGCTTCCCAATTGTCCACTCCTGGTAGGAAGACAACCGAAATTGCCTGGACCCACTGTTCTGCAGACTTCATGATGTGTGAGACTTCTTTCATAGCCAGGGACCTTCTCGTCCCTCCCTGTTGAATTATATAAGCCACAGTTGTGGCGTTGTCAGACTGGATCTGTATTGAATTGTTCCATAGTTTAGACTGAGCCTGGACTATGGCATTGAACACTGCCGTTAGTTCAAGTACATTGATGGGTAAACCTGTTTCCTCTGGGTTCCAAGTCCCCTGCAACCTCAGATCTAAGAGGACCACACACCAGCCCGATAAGCTGGCATCAGTCATCACTACAGTCCAATGGGGCACCGAAAACGGACTCCCCTTGATGAGATTGTTGGTGGTCAACCACGATACTAAGGACAGCCGAACAGGAGCTGACAAGCGGAATATCTGGGCTTACAACCGAGTGTATGATCTTTTCCAATGAGATAGACCTGCCATTTAAAGAGGTTGGGAATGAAAACGGCTCCACTGCATCGCCTCGAAACAAGACACCAATGCGGCCCAGTAGCTTCATACATTAAAGCACTAATACCTTCTTGAAAGCCTGCATTTTCCTCACCTTGGTCTGCAAAGTGATAATTTTTTATTGAGGTAAATACACCCGCTGACAACTGATGTTGAACCTGAGTCCTAGAAATAACACGTTTTGTGAGGAAGTCAGACTGGACTTTTCGATGTTTAGAATCCAGCCATGGTCCTGTAACGTCTCTGCTGTCAAGCGCAGGTGTTCTCAAAGGAGAACCTCTGAGTCTGCCTTTATACGCAGGTTGTGTCACGGGCACTAGGAGTCTTTACCCAGGGATCACCAGGTGATAAGCTTACCAGAGCAGTATAGATGGTAATATGGTACTCTGGTAGCGGGGTGATCACGGAACAGGAGACAGCAGATGATAGAGTTGCTCGGGAAAGTCTATGACTAGCAGCACTGGTAATATATATGTAGTAATACACGAGGAACTGAATGGACAAAGGACACGTGAGGGTAGTCAGTGGTCTGCGGTAGCAAGTTGTACCACTGCTATAGTGAGGAGGAATGTCCAACAGAAACGAAGAGGTGATGAGAGTCAGCGGTCTGCGTTTAGCAAGTTGTACCGCTGTCTGGGTGAAGGAATGGAATCCAGGTGAAGGTATCCGGGGAGTCAGTGGTCTGCGTTAGCAAGTTGTACCACTGCTATGTGAGAGGACACTGGAACAGGTGACACAGGAAACAGGAATCAGTGGTCTGCCTCTAGCAAGTTGTACCACTGAATATATGAGTGAGGAGGAGCACGGGGAGAGACTGCCATACAGAGGATACACGGGCACCTTGAACTTGATCCACAATGACATGCACAATATAGTAATGACTGAACAGCACTGCAATAATACAAAGTCATAGAAACTATCCGGGCAAAAGATAACACAGTCAATGATGGCAAAAGTCTCAGCGGATAGTAAACTCCTGAGGAGAACAACTCAGTCCAGCAAGATATGCAATACACCAGCACAGTCAATGAGAAGTATGCATACCGTGGTTCAGGAGCAGGCTGTCAGACAGGAGTGCAGAGATACCTGAACGGCTGGAGGCCGGCAGGATGCGAAGTCCCTGGAGGGTGAAGCGGTAATCAAGTAGGTGCAGCGCACAGGTAGGTAGACCAGCAGGGGAACAAATACTCAGGAAGCAGTAGTATGTAGAACTGGACTCCTGGAGGACCCTGAAGAGTAGCGATGGTCTAGACGAGATGAAAGCAGTGAGGCGCAGATCCGATGCAGACTGGCGAGTAGAGACCAGCAGGAACACTGAGAAGCACGGAGAGCGGATCAGCTGCTGCAGACACGAGTAGAACTGAGGAGTAGCAGCCAGCAGGACTCTGCAGGTACACGGAGGTAGCGGATAGCAACCAGCAGGTGCAGCCACGATGAAACACGGGAGAGTAGAGCTGAGCTGGAACTGTTGAGCATGGAGAGCAGCGGATAGGAATCAGTTGTAGCAGTCTCGAGGAAACACGGGAGAGTTGAAGTGGTCTGAAGACTGTAGTGCACGGAGGCAGCGGATAGGAATCAGCTAACAGTCACGATGAAACACAGCAGAGTTGAAGTGGTCTGAAGATTGTAGTGCACGGAGGCAGCGGATAGGAATCAGCTAACAGTCACGATGAAACACAGGAGAGTTGAAGTGGTCTGGAAACCACAGGAGTAGAAGTGGTCTGGAAACCACAGGAATCAGCAGCGCTGAATACACGAGGAAACACAGGAACACCTTCAGAGGCTCATGGGGAATGAGACTCCAAGATCAGGCAACGAGGTATGAACAGCAGGTGCTTTAAATAGGGAGTGTTGCCTGATCAGCCAATTAAGTTAAAGGAACAGGAACTGAAGGTTTTGAAAGGGCTGCGCATGCGCAGACCCTCAGGATGGTGGACGGCCACGGTTCCTAAACACACGGGAAGAAGCACTCACAGTCTGGTGAGTGACAGGTTGTCTAAGTAGGAAATAAACTTTTCCCCCTCTCAGGTGTAAGACTGCCGTGATTACCGCCATTATTTTGGTAAAGACTCTAGGTGCCATGGCTAAACTGAAAGGAAGGGCATGGAACTGAAAGTGATCTTGGGCCACTGCAAACCTGAGGAGCTTGTGGTGACCTGGCCAAATCGTGACATGTAGATACGCAACCTTGATATCTAGGGATGCCAAAAATTTGTCCTTTTTGTATAGAGTTTATGAAGGCACGGATGGACTCCATTTGAAAACTTGGTACTGTCAAGTGTGTATTCAAATCTCTCAGGTTGAGGATCGGACAATATGACAAATCTGTTTTTTGTGCCAGGAATAATGGTGTGAATAATATCCCAAGCCCTTTTCCTTTTCTGGAACTGGGATAACCACACCTGAAGCCACCACATCCCTGACTGCTTCTAAGAGAGCTACTCTCTAGGCCTTGTCTCTGGGAAGAAGTGTTGACATGAATCTCCTGGGACCCGGGCCTTCGAGATCCAAAATGTATCCCCGTGAAATCACCCTTTTTACCTAGGTTTCTGTTGTTGAGCAAAGCCACTGGTCCCAAAAATTCAACAAGCGAGCTCCCACCACTACAGACCCCGGAGGGGGCCGGTAGCGGGTCATGCTGAGGGCTTCTCTGAAGGTTTGTTCATGAGACGGCGTCCTGACCAAACCTGTTTGCCTTTCTGGCTACCACCACCTCGAGGAGTGGAAAACTGACCTTGTGGAAGTATCCCCTTGGTTGTTTCCATCTGTCGAAAGGACTGAAATCGCTTCCATTTTGGTTTGGAAGCAGCCACTAAAAAAAGGAACTCTTCCCTCCCGTGGCCTGAGCAATAAACTTCTCTAGCGGCTGACCAAACAGAGAGAGACCATCAAAAAGAACAGTTTCCAGAGCTCTCTTGGATTCGGTGTCTGCTTCTCAAGATCTCAGCTAAAGTGTATGTCTGGTGGCAATGGCTAAGACAGACATACGCAACAACCTCTGTCCACCATCTATAACTGCATTTCCCAAAAATTCGTCCGCGTCTTTTACATGGTCTGCCAAGGGAAACAGGTAATCTCTGGGAAGCCCCGCCTGGATACCTTCACTCAGAGCAGGAGCCCATTTTTCAATTGCCTTAATTACCCAGGCTGCTGCCATAATGGGGCACAGTGAGACTCCTGATGCCAATTAGGTGGATTTGAGCAGGCTTTCGCTGCTTTTATCAGTGGTGTCTTTTAATGAAGCAGCATTGGCCACCAGGAGAATGGTATTTTTAGTTAGGTGTGTGATGGGAGCATCTACGCAAGGATGATTCTCCCAAGATCCAATTTTCACTTCAGGAAAGATGTAAATAAACTGGTAACGCCTGGGAATGAGGAATTTACCATCAGGCCTATTCCTGACCTCTCTCCATATTTCTAACAATTAGGGAGATGGGGGAAAGAATACCGTTTTTTTCTTGGACCTCTTGAACATAGAAGTTTGGGCCACCTCTTGGTCAGAATCAACAATATTAAGCACCTGCGAGTGAGGACTGCACTCTCCATCATAGCTTCCCTCCGGTAATGTGCCCCTGGTACCTGACCTCCCTTGCTGGGTTCTGCTCTTCGCTGCATCCACAGCTGAACAGCTGAGCAGGGACCTGACCGGTACAAACCGCTGGCAGAGCTGACATCCCCTCTGTCTGGGAGGCCAGAGCAGCCTGCCACGCTCCCTGGACAGCGGGTAGGTCCCCAGGCTCTATTTGTGGTGCTGGGTGACCCTTTTCCTGGGGAACAGCATCTGTGAGGAGAGGAGGCACTAAAATGCCTTAGGCATTTGCCTTCACTGCAAGTCACGGCATACACGCTGCTATCAAAAGAGAATTATTCTAATTAAAAATATTAAAATAATAAAATCTAATCTAAAAATGTGCCGTACTCTGTAGGCACTATTAAAAAAATCTGAATATGATGGCCGAAAGGGGCATGGAGGGGAGGGGAGCAGGCTAGACAGATCTTTAGTCTCTTACTCCACACAGCGCCCTCTATACTCCAAGGTGACACCCAACTGGTAGTGCAAGTGAAAACCATAATGCAAGCTACAATAATTACATATTGATGAAATCCCATAATAATGTTGGCAATTCCTTTTCCCATCCATGCAAACGATTCACACCCTTCCTAAGGGATATTACTAATTTGATGCTAACGTTTAGCAACTGCATCTATGTGACCCTTTATAGTATAAAAACATGTCCCATTTGCACCTCCAGATAGTCAGGAGCAAGCTTTTTTACCACATACAAAATATATGAAGCACCTAATTCCACTGCCTGAGCTGCTTTATACCATTTAAGATATACTTCAGTGTAAGAAGAACTGCATTTGGCATATTGGTATGTCATATCAACATCAAATATGATGAGCCCCTTGATGGATTCATTTTATTTTCAGGGTAACAGACACATTTGCATTAGTACAACCACCAATAGGCTTATTACTTAATGATAAATAAAACGTTTTGTTATTCTCATTTTGGAAGAAAACCTTATGACAATTAGACCTTCGGACAGTAATGCATATATCTGGAAAACTGAAGGTTCTTACCAATTGTAAATATTGATTCTGGGAAATATACTGTAAGTTTCAGTGGTATTTCTTCCACTAGAGCAGCTAGTATAATGCCTTGCATCTTCACGGATTGAAGGGACTACCCTTTTATATCTTAATTGATGACACACACACACACATCAGGTGTTATTGTGTCGTAATGTCTAAAGGGGCAATGCGTTTACTGGGATCCGGATTTTAGCGTGGCTTGTCGTAACCTCCCTTTTATCCTTCGTTTACCTTATATCAATGAAATGCATGAATCCAGACATCTTTATATACTCTCTACCTTCACAGCTCTGTCTCAAGTGTTGTCAGCAGGTCTGACGCTACCATTAGGCAGCTTTATGTAACTGTCTATGGCCCCAGGCTTTTGGGGGTACCACTGAGGGCTGGTGACTCCCAAAAAGAAGAAAGTGCTCTAGGTTAAACACTCTACACAGAGCACATCCTGCTCGGAGCACATGGGGCATGGAGCGCAATAGGAACGAAGCGCACGGCCCCTACCTCCTCCCAGTTGATTGCTCACGCTGAAAGGCAGCTATATAACCTATGGTCTGCAGGGTGCGCTGTGGGAGAGAAATCACACCGAGAGGAACTGTTGTGATCAGTTCCCCTCTGATTAATGATGGAGCAGCAACAGGTTAGTACAGATGGAGGGAGGATTCAACATAAATGGTAGGAAGTTGATGTTGAAGGGATTAGGTATAATGATTGGCAGTTATTTACAAGGGTGAGGGGGTTGATGATCTTAATGGGGTACTTTTGATGAGGTTGAGGGAGGTAATAGTTAATGAATATGAAAGGGATTTTTGAATGATGTTAGGCTTAATTAATTATGGGGATGAGGGAATTTATGATTGTAAAGGGGTTCATGATGTTAAAACGGTTGTTATGATGAGGCTAAAGGATTTAATGATTTTTAGGTTTGGGTACAATATAGCGATGGTCATACTGTCGACAATCCTTCTGTCAGACTGTCAACAGATTCATTCAGGGGACATGTTTAAAATGTTAATAGAATGGTGAAATTCAAAGGGCAATGCAGTCGGCAGGTCCGGCACAAATTATTTAATATAAAAAACAAATAAACACAAACATTAACCACAAACCTCCATCCCTCCCCCACCACATTGACCCTAGGACTGCTGCTGGCACAATACAGTAAATAAACAAAAAAATAGCGTGCCTCCCCTCCCAAAAAAAAAACATATTAACCCTAGTGTTGCCAGCCTAGGCTAGTACTAGCAAGATCCGGGAAACAAACAGGGTGGGGGTCCCCTTCGATTTTACTACTACAGTCTACGCTGACAGCAATAGGGTGGTGGCACTATAGAAGTGGAACCCCTGCTATAATGACCAGGACCGCCAAGAGGAATTTGGGGCCCCAGTACAGCCTGTGGTAGTCAAATTACTGAATACATTAATTCCGACAAAAGTTAGACACTAAAATACCAAACGCAATGATAGCATCATATAGAAAATGCAGACTTACCTAAAGAGTGACATGCATCATTTCTGACATGCCTGGAATAAATAGCGAAAGCACAAAATATGTATGATTTGCGACCCTAAAGACTGTGATACTTACATTCTTGACATTGATGGGGCAATGACAGGAACCCGCCGGCTGTCTAATTTACAAGCCTTAGTAAAAAATATGAAACACCCCCTCTTCCCTCCCGGAGAGCCTCCTTTGCCAGCACTATGGTTAATAGTGTTTAAGTAGGATTAATTAGGATTAGGGTTAACCCTAATCTTAACCCTAATATCCCTAACACCCCTAACCCTAAAATAGTGCTTACCTGTCATAAATGACAGACGGCTCTGGCCATCGCCGCCTTAAAGGGCAGTCTTGCTTGAGGATGGCGTCATTTTCGGGCGCCAGCAAGACAGCGAGTCGTCATCTCAAGACATCTGCATTCCTGTAAGTACTTCATTTGGCAGGTCAACCTCCTCTTCAGTCGGAGTCCTTGTGTCGTCATGTCTTCTGTCGGGGTAGTCAGTACCGTAAATAGGTACTACACCCAAGAGGGGAAGAAGAGAATATAAGGGAGGGAGGACGGACTAACAGTGATGAAGTGTCAGGTGAAAAGAGAGAGTGAGCCTGAAAGAACCATGGGTCCCAAACCTTGGTGAAAGATTTAGATGACTTGTTAAGAACGCTAGTCATGTATTCTAAGCTCTGTACTTGCCACACTTTATTAATAATAGTCTGGAGCGATGGTGGAGACTGCTACCACCAGTCCACTGCAATTTGGCAGGTGGCTGCCGACAGGATATGCCTGTCCAACTTGTTCTGATGTTGAGTCACTGAGAGCGCCCCCAGGGGTAGAAGGAAAAATTTAGGTTCTAAAGGCACATCTATGTGGGGTACGATTGGATCAGCTGTTTAACCTCAGCCCAAAAACGTGTTAGTTTGGGACAAGTATATCATATGTGGAGGAAGGTACCTTCATGGGAGCCGCCCGCCAACAGCGGTCAGAAGAGTCAGGGAGCATCCTGTGGATCCGGGAGGGAACATAGTACCATTGGTACAACACCTTGTAGGCATTCTCTTTTATTTTAACACAGATTGAACTGGAGCCAGCATTTTCATAGATCTCCAACCATTCCTCACTCAGAAGGGTTTCACCAAGGTCATGCTCCCAGGCCAGTTCATGAGGATCTCTAAGGTCTGAAGTAGGTGGGGCGAGTGCATAGTACAACATGGAAATGAGACCTTTCGTAGAAGACTGACGGCAACAGATTTTCAAATGTAGTGAGAGAAAGGAAAGAAGGGCGAGATTTAGCTGTGTATTGAAAGTGACGGAGATGCAGGTATTGATAGAAGAATTTTAAGGGAATGTGCAGTCGGGATTGAATGTCGGAGAATGAGGGTAACGCTGCCCTGGAGGTGAGGTCATTTAAATATCGGACTCCCCGCGAGACCCATGGAGAGAACACCTTGGGGGAGAGACCCGGGGAAAACTCAGATGAGTTAAATATTGGTATCAGTGGAAAAGGGTAAGGGGAATGGCCAAATTTTTGAGAAGATTAGCCCCAAACCGCCAGCGAATGTGAAATGACCGGATGAAGCAGGACACGCTTTGGGCGAAGAGCCCGTGGGAGCCAGAGGAGAGTAGATGGAGAGAGCATACTTCGGCCTCAACATCGACCCAGACTCGAGAGGTTTCTGAACTACACCAGAGAACACATTAAGCAAGTTGGGCAGAGAAGATGTAGCATGGGAAATCAGGGAATCCCAGTCCCCCTTCCTGCAAGGGCCTCTACAGAAGCTTGAAGCGGACTCTGGGGCGCTTACCAGACCAAATGAATTTGGACACGTGAAAGTGGAGGAACTTGAAAACATAAGCCCTCCATAAGTCTGGAAGAGGTAAAGGAGTCTAGGGAGGATATTCATCTTGACCGCATTAATACGATCTATCCAAGAAATGTATAATTGCGACCATGTGGTGAGGTCTAACTTGACTTGAGCAAGAATGCGTGGAAATTTAGCCTGAAAAGCTGGTGGTGATGTTTAGAGAGAAATACTTAATTTTTTGAAGGCGCCAGTTGAATGGGAAGGAACACTCCAGCAACGATTTGTCAGCAGGAGGAACATAAAAGTCCAGGACTTCTGTCTTATCAGTGTTAATCTTATATCTGGAGAAGTGGCCATAAAGGTCTAGTTCATTCAAGAGTGGAGGAATGGAAGAAGTCGGGTTAGCAATAGTCATCAGGACATCGTCTGCATAAAGTGCTATCTTGCGAGAGGAGCTACCCACTGGTATGCTTGCTATCTGCTGATTAGCCCAGATCCTGGCAGCTAGCGGCTTTATAATGAGGGCAAAGATGAGCAGGGAGAGGGGACAGCCCTGCCGTATGACCTTATAAAGAGTAAAGGGAGCCGAGGTCAGGCCATTTCCAGAGATTATGGCCGACGGGGAGTGGTACAGGGCTAAAATGCCAGTCATAAATTTACCAGAGAACCCCTTCGCTCCCAACATCCCAGCCATAAATGACCAGGAAATGCGGTCAAACGCTTTTTCAGTGTCGAGCGACATAAGTAGAGAGGGGAGCTTACCACTATGAATTGTATGAATCAAATCAATTACTCTTCTAGTAATTTTTTTTATAGTATTGAGGAGTAAAACTGTCAGGGCCTGGAGCCGAAGAGGCTTTTAAGGATTTGATGGCCGCTAGGACCTCAGTCAGAGTTCAGGGAGGCTTGGTGCAACGGGGTAATCATCGGGAGAGGGGTAGTGGCTAGATACTCATCGAGTGTAAGTACCGGGTGAACTCTCTGAAGGGCAGGGGGCAGAGATAGATTTTAAGAGAGGAGTAAAAGTCCTGGAACAACTATCGCCGTTGGGTCATATGTGACAGTGCCTGTTTGTGAGCGGTAGATTTTATCAATGGGCCATCTTCTTGCGGAGATTTCTAGCTAAGACAGTATCCGCTTTATCATAGTACCTCTACTAGAATTTTTGCATGGTGATAGTAGCCCTGCAGGAAATAAGGGTATTAAGTTGGCTTTTCAATGAAGTGAGGCAATTTTATGTTCTAGAGATAATACCTCTTCCACAGATTTTCTCTTGGAGGCCGCAGTCAGGCTAATCAGATGAGTCACCACCCATTATCACATGGCCTCGCACCAACCGCTCAATGCATTTAAAGAGTCTAGTAAAAAAAGGCTTCTGCTTTTGGTTGGGTGCATAGACTGGACCAGAGTTACAGGGGCAGATCGGAAGGAGCCTCCCTCAAGTATGAAGCAACCCTCCGGGTCTGCGTAAGTGTTGGAGTGCAAGAAGAGGACCTTGCTGCGGATCAAAATGGCCACTCCCCACTTCTTACAGTCCGCCGAGGCAAAGAAGGTCTGAGAAAACTGCTTACCCTGGAGTTGAAAGTGGACTCCAGTGAAGTGCGTCTCTTGAAGATAAATAATATCCGCTCTTTCTCTCCTACAGGCTCCCAGTAGCATTGTGCATTTACGTGGGGTGCTAAGTCCGTTGACATTGATCGAGAAGATTTTTAGGACCATGGCACTGGGAAGAAAGTAACTCGACAGCCTGACAAGTGATGGAGTAAAAGGAGGTGAGAAATTAGTCCGTCCTTGGGAGAGGGAGGAAGAAAAGAAAAGCAGAGAAAAGGGAGGAAGAGGGAGAGAAGCAGAAAGTCCAATATGGCGTAAACCCTGTGTGAAAGGAACCCAGTAGGGGTTCGGTAACATAGTGAGAATCGAATACAAATAGAAATAAACAATATCATAGGGAGCGTGGGGGTGGTCCTATGTCTAGGAGGAAGTGAAATCAGGACTGTAGACCCACAAGTGAATATTAAAATAAATAGCGTGCGCACGTATCAACATATTAGCACTAAAACTTTAGAATTCTTTACATTTAGGGAGAGGGGAGGGGTGGAAGAAAAAAAAGGGGGGGAGGGAAAGAAAGGAAGGGGGAAGCGAAGGAAGGGATAGGGCGGGGAGAAGGGGAACAGGGATCATCCCTCCACGGGGAGTCAGGAGAGGTCAAAACAGCTACAAGTTAGACGCAATAAAAGACAAATACAACGATAAATATAACAAAGAACTTGTAACATGTAGAAACAACCATAACTATAGGCAGGAACAGGGAACTCAGGGCTCAATCCAGAGTAGGTGGTCCACCTGCGGAGACAAAACACATGCAAAGCAAATACCGAGTGACTATAAAAGAAAGACACGTCAAGGTGGCGTAGCATCTCAGGCTTTGCGGCGGGAGGAACGAGACCAGTCTGGCTGCGGGCGCGCTGATCGTTGGGCCTTCGGATAGCCGTACTGTGAGACAGACGTCACGGGAAGGATGTCCAGTTCAGCCAGTATGTCCTTTCCTTGGTCCAGCATTTTGATGAAATGGAAGGTGTTGGCTGTCTAAATCTGGAACGGGAAGCCCCAGCAATACCGAATACTATGTTGCCGTAAGATCCTAGTAACAGGCTGTTGATCCCGCCATTTTTGAATCGTGGAGGGTGCAAATTGCTGAAACTGCTGGATATCCATATTCCGGAAGGAGAGAACAGATTGATCTCTAATGGCAGTCAGGATGCGGTCCCTAGTGCAGAAACAGTGCAATCTAACAATAATATCTCGCGGAGGAAGACCGTTGGCAGGACGAGCCCGCAGGGCCCTATGGGCACGATCCATAAGACAGTCAGAAAGGTCCAGGAGAATATGTAGAAAAAGGTCTTTAAGAAAGGCTTGAAAGTCTGCTGGAGATTTATTCAGCAACATTACGGATGCGGATATTGTTGCAACAGGACTGGATCTCAGAGTCCTCCTGCTTCTCTTTCAAGGCCTGAAACTCATTATGAAGGTGGGCGAGATCTTTGTCCATCGCAGTTTGAGAGCAGCAAAGATCATCCGTTTTGCCTCCAGTGTGTCCGTTCTATTGCCCAATGTATTTAGTTCAAATTTGAATTTGTTAACGGCTTTAGAAAGTACTTGATGGAATGCTTCTTTAAACTCTTCCAAAAGGTTAGTTATCATTGCTTGGATCTGAGGGTCCAGCTCAACTTCAGAGAGCGGCAGGGAGCCGGGCGTTTCTGTGCAAGTCGAGTGAGGAGAAGCTTTATCCTTTGATCTGAAAAAATCGTCAGAGGACCCTGAGGACACAATGAAGTTACTGAAAACCGTCAGCCAGTTGAGAATGATGAAGAGGGCAGGAGAAGACTGTGGAGAGGGAGGTAGTGGGAGGCCGCATACTTACATCGGCTAGTATGAAAGGGGTCTTCTTCGGTCCATTATGAGTGAGGGAGATCACGTAATCAGTGTTGGGTTAACGGAAAGTAATTGAGAATCAGTGCCAGTGATGAGGGTCCCAATAGCCAGATGAATTAATGAGCAACAGAGCTTGATGGATGCAATATAGATTAGCAATTGGTGTACCCTTAGAAGCTGTCACTAGATGGCCGTGGAGTGGCAGAGAATAGTTCACTGCACAGTTACAGTGAAGCTGCAGATGTCACAAGCAGTAAAGGCAACTGAGTAAAGGCACAACGTGAGCCACCAGGATGGAGCTAATAACAGAAAATCTGAAAAGCAGGATGAGGAGTCTGGCTCCTATCTCCAGGAAGGTCTCAGGAGGAAGGGGGAGACCTAGATAGCCCAGTACAGTGAGTGTGGGATATGAAAGGTGGAATGACCCCTACTCACCAGGCTGCAGGATGTAGTTCCACTGATACTTCTGCAATCGCTCCTAAATTAAATTGTTGGTATCTGCATAGGTGGAGCAGCAAGAGGTGAGAGGCAATCCAGCAGCGTGGAAGCGTGTCAGCCACGCTGTCAGGTGTGGAAGAGGCCGCTTGTCAGTGCTGTCAGGTGGCAAAGGAGGTTAGCAGGTATGATAGGGACTTGCAGCTAGTCTCCAGGAGAGCCGGTTTAGCTCTCTGTAATCCACAGTGCCCTCCACTGTGGCACTGAAAGCCAGCAGCTTCACAGTCCTAGTTCATCACGAACAGAGCTGTATCTCTGAAGATCTTTTATAACAAAACACCACAGTGCACAGCTCATTTTATCACTTTATGTATTACCTCTGAATTATCTATACTATATTTTGACAGTTTGTACACAGATTATATGACATACTATTATTAATGGAGAACTCATTAAGTTCCTTGCCATTTTGCTGCCATCTCCTGGCAGTTTAGTAGATTTCTTTCCTCACTGTTCAACACAAAATTAGTCAAAGCATGCAATCTGGTGGTCATTTAACATATCTCATCATCAGACTTTTAGAATTGTCAGAAACATCTATTATAATACAAAGGTATAATATCTACCTGCAATTGTCGTCTCCTTTGTAAATACTGGCGATAAAGAGAACGATATAACCACATGCATCTGGGTTTTCTTTTTATCTTGAGTGGGTTATTCTAAACCCCACGCAATAGATATGTTTCGCTGTGACAGCTACAAACAAAACCAAACCACTGGAACTCTAATAAACACATTGTTTAGATACCAAAGCGACTACAGCTACAAGCAACACAGAAAAATCTTTACCAGGTTGTTCCAACTTTTGTGAATCAATATACTATCTCTGATAGTTGCTATACCAGGTTATATGGTCACAGCTTACCTGCCCATAATGTGAATAAGTCCACACCTCCAACCCCATGTGGGGCCCCGGTGACATATATTAACCTTAATATTTAGACAAGGATCTCTATTCATATGTTTCTCTAATACTCATGTGTTACGTAAAGTGGAAAAATGCTGATAAAAAAGCGACCAGAATCCAATGCCCTCTCCTCTAACAAGTCTAAAGCAGACAACTTCTCTTTAGACATGGAAACCTCAAGTCTTTCTGCGAACCCTATATCATATGCGGACATTGTGAAAGCTATAAAAGAAACCATGAAACCACTTCTCCAGGAGCAGTTGAACAAATTTTACTCTGCAATTCATGAACTGGAAGAATAAGTCACACAAACTTCCTTAAGATCGCAGGTCTTAAGGAAGTTTGTGTGACTTGGGGAGCTTTTCCAGGAGGTCTCTCTTCTCATGAGACCGGTTTTCTCTGTTACTATATCACGTAAACAACTTTGCAAGTCAATGACTTGGAAAACCGTTTCCGTACGAACAACTTGCTTATTGTGGGCTTACCGGAAACACTGAAAGGTCCAGCACTTCTGCAATTCATATCCAATACTCTGCCAACTCTGGTGAATCTACCAGCCGACTCTGGCTCCATTATTGTAGAAAGGACTCTCAGACTGGGCCCAGCAAGAGAGGATGTTTTTACTCGCCCTAGGGCAGAGATTTTCACATGTCAACTACGCTCAAAAAGCAGCCTACAAGAGAATGGATTATGTTTCTTGGGAGGTCAAACGTCTTTATAATTTTCAAGACTTTTCAGATGAGGTTTCAAAGGCACAAAAAGACTTCTCTTCAATTTGTTCTAATGGAAGTGGAAATTTGCTCTCATTTACCCAGCCATACTGTGTCTGTTCTCGTTCAATACCTTTGAAGACTTTTTATCAGCAGCAGATGCCCAACACTTTTTGAATGAAGAAGTGTTATGATCCAAGAAGGTAAGGACCCAGGTACTAACCCTGATTGACGCTGGCAGGCCTAGAGGTGCGGAGTCTTACAGGTTCCCCGGTATTCACCAAGAACTGCCACAAAGCAGGATGGACTTTGCTGCCGGGAACTTGCAGGTTGCGGTCCTCTAGGATGCCCAAGGCAGTAGTACTGTGGAGAAAGGACAGAAGTTCACCGAACAACAGGTGAGGTCAGAAGAAGGTACACAGGAGGCAATCTGGAGAGAGGTCAGCCGACCATAGTACAGTATACAGGGAGCAATCAGGAGCGTGGTCAGCAAGCAGAGGTTCGGTACACAGAGAGCAATCAGGAGCATGGTTAGCAGGCAGAGGTTCAGTACACAGAGAGCAATCAGGAGCGTGGTCAGTATGCAGAGGATCGTTACATAGAGAGCAATCAGGAGCGTGGTCAGCAGGCAGAGGTTCAGTACACAGAGAGCAATCAGGAGCGTGGTCAGTATGCAGAGGATCGTTACACAGAGAGCAATCAGGAGCTTGGTCAGTATGCAGAGGATCGTTACACAGAGACCAATCAGGAGCGTGGTCGGCAAGCAGAGGTTTGATACACAGAAAGCAATCAGGAGCGTTTCCAAAAGGGAAAAGACTGGCTAGACACAGGGATCCACAACCAGGGGTCAGGAGCTGCCAATAAAGTTTCTCTGACACTGGATGAGTGTCAGAGCGCAGATTAAATACCCAGGCAGGTTTGAAAAGCTCGCCCCAAGCTGCCGTCACGTGAGCCGCCACCCAGAAGTGTTGGGCAGCGGCGCAGGCGAGTTGGCGCCTGTGTGAAGGCTGGTAAGTCATGACAGCAGGTTTGAAAAACCCGCCCCGAGCTGGCGTCACGTGAGCCACCGCCCAGAAGTGCCGGGCAGCGACACGAGCGAGACGGTGCTGGAGATAGGACAGGTAAGTCGTGACAAAAAGAAGCTGAATCGATAGATATCGATGATGCAAGTACTTCCAACAACTAAACTAGATTCACTGAATTTATACCACTGCAACTTAGACATACCACTGGCAACTCCTACTTAGGTCTTCAAACTCTCACCCTCCACTAGATACGTTACAACAGCCTCTGACATTTTTCATCTCCCCCTCCCTTTCAACCCCCCACCAACCCTCTTATTCTTTCCTTAACCAATTCTTTCATTTACCGTCTTGCTCATTCCCGCTTTCTACTAGATTCAATCAACTTCATGGCCTTATAATGTCAGAAGACAATTGATATTATCATGGACAAAAACTTACAAGTCTATCTTTGCCTAACCAAGGTACAGGAATGATATTTCTAATGTTGGAACTTATACTCTTTTGATAGATTGCCGAGAAAACCTAAGTCACAGTTCTGATTTGAAGTGCCCATTTTGTGTTCTAGAGTTGAACATGTTTTGGGGCCATCTCCTTTGGATCCTCTGTTCCTCTGTATTCATTATTACTGACACTTTTACCTCCACTAAATGGTCTTAATGAGGTTACAACAGGTTTACCTGTCTATAGTCAATTATGCTTATGAGAATTTAAGCAAGACCGGGGACCATATCCATTTATCAACCTATTGCTCTGTAACCCCAACAAAGAATATTGTGACAGGATGGAACACCTATGCCACCCTGTCTGTTGAAGGCATGGTGGGAACTGACTGGACTTACTTTGCCACCGTTCCCTTTTGTTATCCCAAATGCGCCCTCTTGCCACAGTAGGAGGGGCTTACAAATGCTGTCACCACTGGACTGCTTACTGGCATCCAGTACCGAGTTTCTTCTGGGTAACTGACTATGCGAGTGTACCCAGTTGCTGGTGTACCTGGGCTGGTACTCCTGATCCCTTCCTATAGATCAGGGTTGCTGTGGATGGATCTCCCCTGGCCCATCGCTCTTGCCAGAGCTGCTGGGTAGCGGGCAGAGCAGGGGTACTGGATGCTGGGTCCAAACCTCAGAAACAGCCAGGAACAGATTAGATTTTGGGTCTAATCTGTAGGTCACAGGAATTTCAGCATGGAAGATGTTCTCAAGCAGGTTTTTAAAGCAAGTGATCGTTATTTGCAGTCACACTGAATGAAGGTATTGGTGCTCAGGTCAGATGGAATCAGAAGGACAAATTTTCAATACAAGACAGGGCTTTTTATACAGATTTGGACACAGCTTCACAGGCTATTTTTAGAATCAGGATGCAATTTGTTTTCCGAAACATGGATTTACATGTAATGCAAAGCTAACAATATTTACACTGCTCTGTGATATCCTAACACTTGCAGTGATTTCCCGTATCTTGTTTCAGACACAGAGAAAATCTAACAGCAGTTATTTTAAATCTTCCCATGTCTTCAGGTGCTAGACCCTCACACATCAAAAGATCTAATTAACATGGGTCCTTTCTTACAATAGTTAAAGAATACACATTTCCCCCAAAGAAAAGAATTCCCCAGGAAAAGTTGCAAAACCCCAAACAAGGCATTTCATTTCAACAAGATTTACAAAAGACTTCCTAAACAAAGGCTTACTGTATCAGATATATACATAAGAAATAATGCATTTCCTCTAGCAAGGTTAAAACAAAAAAAAACAAATTTTCTCCCCTGGTCTCAGAAATAAAGATTTTCCTATACAAAAATATACACAATATCAAAAATAAGTGCATTTGCAATTAAATAAATAAGTCCCTACGCTATTTCCATTATATAAATTTATACCATAAGCTACTTATAAGTAGAGATGGGCAGGCTCAGTTCCCCGAGATCCGAATTCATCCAAATTTAGCCTATCCGAGTACCGAGCCGAGCACGTTCGGTACTCTCCCGCCTGTTCGCATTCGAAATCAAGGCAAAACGTCATCGTGACGTATTCGTATTTCTGAGCTCGGTTCTCGCGAGATTTGAAAAGCATAAATACCAGCCTCCACAGCAATCCATCGCCATTTGACAGAGTGAGAAAGCAGGGTTAGGTCACACTGGCTATATCAGCGCAGGGACAGAGCAGTAATTGGACACATTATTGTTTCTATTCAATACCATTCTAATCTTAATACCAGTTGTTACAGCAGTAAGAGGAGGATAGAGGAGGGGTTTTGTTCAGTTTCTGGCACTCCAAGTGCTTTTGGGGTGTCCCCCATTCTTTTGCATTAATATTTCTGGCTGTCAAAAGTCCTATTTGGCAGCAGTGTCAAAAAAATATATTTAGCACTCCCAAGTGCTTTTGGGGTGTCCCCCATTCTTTTGCATTAATTTTTCTGCCTGTCAAAAGTCCTATTTGGCAGCAGTGTCAAAAAAATATATTTAGCACTCCCAAGTGCTTTTGGGGTGTTCCCCATTCTTTTGCATTAATTTGGCAGCAGTGTCAAAAAAATATATTTAGCACTACAAGTGCTTTTGGGGTGTCCCCCATTATTTTGCATTAATTGTTCTGGCTGTCAAAAGTCCTGTTTGTCAGCAGTCTAAAAAAATAATATTTAGCACTACAAGTGCTTTTGGGGTGTTCCCCATTCTTTTGCATTATTTTTTCTTGCTGTCAAAAGTCCTGTTTTTCAGCAGTCTAAAAAAATAATATTTAGCACTCCAATGCTTTTGGGGTGTCCCCCATTCTTTTGCATTAATTTTTCTGACTGTCAAAAGTCATATTTGTCAGCAGTATCTAAAACAATTTGTAGCACTACAAGTGCTTTGGGCTCATAATGGATTCAAAGCAGTCCACATATGAGCAGAATGAGCAACCAGGTTCTGTCACCAGTCCTGATGGTAGTGTTCCCAGTACGTCATCTGGGAAAGGCGATGTCAAACTACATAGGACTAGATTTACTAAGCTGCGGGTTTCAAAAAGTGGGGATGTTGCCTATAGCAACCAATCAGATTCTAGCTATCATTTTGTAGAAGGTACTAAATAAATGAAAGCTAGAATCTGATTGGTTGCTATAGGCAACATCCCCACTTTTTCAAACCCGCAGCTTAGTAAATCTAGCCCATAGTCTTTTGAAATCAGGCAAAAAAACACACACCCAAAAAAAAATTACCGTGTTGAAGCGAAAAAGTGTAACTGAGGAAAAGTAAACTGCCGATAAAAAAAAAATTGCCAACATGCCATTCTACACACGCCGTGGCAAAGAGAGAATGAGGCCTTCGCCTTTCTCTATTAGTGGCAGATCCAAAAATGTTACCGAGCCTTCTTCTAGTACGGTCACTCGTGACCAAGCAAGACCAAGTAATTTGGAGTCTAAAAGTGGTGCACAACTACTGTTATGCGTCAAAGCCAAGCTGCAAGAAAACAGTAAGGCATTAGAGGATAATGTATGCTCTGAATCAGAAATGACACTAATCCCTGTGAAAAGTCCATCCACCAGTGGTATGTCTAATCGTGAGCATTCTGTTAGTGACAGTGTACTGTCGAAGTCAGCAAATTGGATAAAGTCATATCAATTAAAGTCTAGCAAACTTGGTTGTCTTTGAAAAGATGCGTATGGTACGCATCGACGTACAAGGGCACGCTACGGCGTGAAAGGGCGTACGCATCCTCTACACGTGGCAGCAACAGTAATTGGTCTTTTACCATACATTCGCACAAACACGCATACCAATAAAATAGTACACATTAATGGTAGTTGCAACACATAGTCAGTTATGTCGAGATATAGTAGTATTTATATGTTATATCAGAGTTACATGCATATTAGTGAAATACACGGAACAGGTTGAAGGAATCACATCATGAGTGGTATTATAATGAACCTCGTTACATATCCTACTGTTTGGTTCACTCTGTGAGGGAATCGCAGAGTGCATACGCAAGTTATGAATGATAGGGAATTATGAACTACTTAAGACTAAGGAATCTTGGCGGGAAGAGCAGAGCATACCCCCTGCAGAGATGACCCCCTCCTTTGGATTCCTTAGGATGAACCAGCCAATGATTGACAACCCCTTGGACATTCCTGAGACCTGGACCAATAGATGCAAGCTATACCATCTTCATTGTATTACTGTATTTGATTGTGTATACAAGCAGCAGCTTGTGATCCAGTATGCAGACATCTTGTCCCCAGACTTCAGGATTGAATGACTGCACTGGATCCAGAGCGCCTGCGATAAGTAACGGCTGTATTTACTATTACTTCGCTTCAGCATATTATTCTACTTATTGCGAATAAATCTTTGTGCGTTGGAAACACAAATCGAGGTTCGACAATCGTTATTGGTTAGCGACAATACGCACATAACAGTACCCATAAAGAAGGGTCCTTTCAGCAGTTCTGCTGATGTGTGCCTTAACAGCCTGAGTGTAGCCGGTGATACACCAATTGAGGATGCCACTTTGGAATTAGATGAGGATGAGGGGGAGATTTGTGTAGGCGACGAGGGCACTAATGATTATGTTGATGATTATGATACAGACAGATATCAAATTAGCTTTCTCAATTTCTATTCATATTCTAGAGTCTATAACAGCTGAATAGTTTTCTATTTTACTCCTAGTGGAGAGGGGGTCTGATGCAGACAGATACCAAACTGCCTTTCTCCATTTCTTTTTATATTCTAATTCTACAGTCTATGCAGGCTGCTTTTTTTCTATTAAACTACAAGTGGAGGGCGGGGGGGCCATAGACAGCCAACAAACTACCTTGGTCCATTTATTTTTTATATCGTTCAGTCTATGCAGGCTGCTTTTTTTCTATTCAACTACAAGTGGAGGGCGGGGGGGGGTCTATAGAGACAGAAACCAAACTGCCTTTGTCTATTTCTTTCAGGCGCCGTCCCCGCTGATCCCCTGTCAGACGGGGACAGACGTTTGACTTCCGTTGCGGCTTCCGGCAGGGCTGTGTTGTCGGGCGCATGCGCCCTGCCTCCGTCCCATTGCTAGGCAACGGGACGCTACTTCTCTGCATCGTGCCGTCCCCTGAGCCTTCCTATCAGCTGATCCTCTGCCTCTATTTAAACCTGGCTCTGGCGCCATTAGGGTGCCAGAGTAACAGGTTTCCTGTCTAGTGTTCCTGGTTTCCCTGCTCTGGTTCTCCCTAGTGCCCTTCTACTGTTCCTGCTCTTCGTTGTGACCCGGCTTGGCGACTATCCCGTTATCTGTGTGACCCATATTGTACTGCGACCTCGGCTTGATTGACTATTCCTTCGGATTCTCCTTGGTCCCGTATATTCCCGATTGGCTCAACCCGGACCGTCTGACCCTCCTACACTACACAAGCAACTGGCTAGTAGGACCGCGACCTGCATACCCTGTGCAGCGAAGTCCAAACCTCCTTGCGGGGGTCCCTGGCGAACACCAGGGGTACGTTAGACTCTGCACCTGCTAGTTCAGTAGCGCTAATACCGGTTAGTGTTCTCTCCATTATACTCCTCTGAAGGCATCTCTACTTATAAGTGATCCAGTCACAAATATATATAACTATAGAATATCATATTTCCCTTATTACTACTTATTTGAGCCTTTTTATCTAATAATCTATTATTCGTGTTTCCCTAAAAAAAAATGTTCCTGGGATCCCTAAGGGTTGTTTGTCCTAAATAGACATTTCAGCTCGGCCTTGGTCTACTAAGACTGAGCTTTGATTTAACTACTATGTTTAACTCCTTTGCTGTCTACCTTTTATTTATTGTTTTTGTATTTTTTATGCAGTTCCAGTGTAATTCCTTGAATATCCACTCGACTCAGGTCTTGCATTTGCACTTGGAGGTTGGGGGTGAGGAGATGAGGGTTGGGGATCTATTTCAGTCTTTATGTGGATTGGGGGGAGGACGGGTGATTATGGTTCCTGTGACTCCTTCATACACACCACCACACTATAACCAACAAGCTAGACTATCTTATGAATAAATTAAAGATATGTTCTTGAAAAATGGGAGGTATCCATTCACCAGTCAAAACGAAAAAACTTTTTACTTACCTAAAGAAACACAGAGCAGTTATCACCTTCCTCCAAGAAGCACATCTTGTTGCCGCGGAACATGACAAGTTACATATAGTACAACAAAAAGTGATTACACATACATCCCACACTCCTAAATTCTGTGGGGTAGCTATTTTGCATAGGAAGGGTATTCCATATACAATTCACTCCAAAATTCCAGATCTGAAGGGTCACTATATTATTTTAGATATTATCATAGATGCTGCTAGATTCACTCTATGAGATCTGTATGCGCCTAATCTGTATGATAATCAATTTTTCTTGATGTTTATCCATTTGTAGATTCTAACATAATTCTAGGCAGAGATTTACATCGTAGCCTCTCCTGTGTTGGACAGAGGGGGAGCATCTGCATTGGGTGGCCACCCACCAAAGGTAGGCATCAAATACCTTGCTAATCAATTACATTTACTTGAAATGGCACCTACGTAACCCAACGGCTTGAGAGTACACATGTCTCTCAGCAGAACATGGTACCATTTCTTGGATAGATTACTTATTAGTTGCAAACTCTTTATTAAACACATTGGGAGATACTGGCATCCACACTATAGCTTTGGTGTGGTTAGATGTTGCCAGAGGTAGTCCTAGAGGCTCCCATAAACAGTGGATTTTCCCAACCTATTTGGCTAACTCATTACCTTTTAGGAATATACCCATTGCCGCCTGGAATGAATTTTTATTTAACAATGAATCTCGCCAATCTGCTCATCTTGTTTTGGCAGACAGCCAAGGCAGTTTTCAGAGGGAACATCATCTCATATGTTAGTAAACACTCTAAAACACAATCTCAGCTTTATCGTGATGCACAAAAAGACCTTACAGAAACTTACCAAGCGTGGAAGCGTAACAACACTCCCTCAAATAAACGCTTTTATGATCAAAAGAAATCTCAGTTTGATGGTCTACTCATACAAGTAGCAGACAGGAGCTTCTGATGAGCAAAATACTAATTTTACAGACGTGGCAATAAAAACAGCAATTTGCATGCAAATTTATTACAAGGCAAACATTCCCCACCAATATCCCTGCTCTTAAAAACGAGGCTGGCTCTTTATCTTCTTAGGAGAGAGAAATCCTCTGTATTCTTTACAAATTTTATGAGTTAACTGTATAAACAGGACACCCTGGACATTGATAATAGGCCATTGTTTTGGGACAAAGTAACCCACCCTCATATAACAGAATAGACGGTTGAATGACTCTTAGCCCCTATCGACTTGGAAAATGTTAAAACCCTTTAAATCTCCTGGCCCAGGATATTGGCAAACAGAATTGCTTAACCTCTTACAGAATTTTTCAATCATATTCTTACCAGTCACACTTTACCCCTCCATTTTAATTCTGCTATCCTTAACGTTTTACCTAAACCAGGTAGACCCATGGAAGAGCAAGGATCTTATAGGTCAATATCCCTATTGAATGTAGATTATAAAATTCGAACCAAAATTCTAGTGGATAGACTGAAGATCAACCTACCTACGATAATTCATAAAGACCAAATAGGATTCGTTTGGGGAAGAAACTCAGTCACTAATATCTGAAAAATACTAGCAATCATGTCTCACTTGAACTCCTCTGGGGAACACGACCCACATCTGCTTTTATCATTGGATGCTGAAAAAGCTTTCGATCTGGTGACATGGGACAATTTTTGAATCCCTTTGGTTTGGTTTCCCGAAGGAGTTTATCTTTACATTACAGAACTTATATGCTAACCCACAAACTCAAATAGTTTCTAATGGCCATATATCTAATCCCTTCACTATACAACGTTGCACCCACCAAGGCTGCCCTTTATCCCCTATACTATTTGTACTGGCACTAGAGCCACTGGCCATTGCTCTTAGATCAGACAATGACTATTCTGGCATAGTTGTCCGCAGCCATGAGTGTAAGTTGGCTTTGTTTCGGATGACATGATGCTGATGGGCTCCCAACCTGAGAAATCAATTCCTTCAATAGTCAATTTGATTTTGACTTATGATACTTGTGTGGGATATAAAATCAATTTCCATAATTCCAAAATTTTAGCTATTACTCACTCCCAAACAATAGCTTATATTCTCGCATTTCAAATGTGTATCTCAGAAACTGATATATCTAGGCATCTATATCCCGCTTGGCCAAGTAATCTCTATTAAAACTATCCCCCTATTATTGGGAAAATTGAAACCAGCTTTACAAACTGGAAAAATCTACCCCTTTCACTGTTAGGCAGAAACACTGTGCTCAAATCAATTATCTTTCCCAAATTGGCCTACCAATTGCAGATGCTCCCCGTTTGCCTCACTAAGCTCGACGCACACAAATGTACAACTTTATTTACTACATTTTTGTGGCGAGTTAAAAGGCCATGGATGAGGAGAGGCAAGCTCAGACAGCCTACAACACATGGCAGAATTGGATTTCCTGATATAAATACATTGATGTTTTCTACACTCTTCAGATATGCCTCAGGATGGTTGCTAAAACAGGAATGTTTTTTTAAATCTAACTTTAGAAAATGACTTATTCCATCCATATTCCCCCATGGCTCTCATACATCTTCCAAGATCACAGTTGCCTAGAGGGTTCCTGAGCAATATTATTTTTCATGATAGATATAAAGCATGGTTATCCATCACAAGAAAACTAGGCCACTACCAAATATATAGCTATATGGGAAAACCCTGCATTTACTCCGGGCATTGACAATAAGCATTTATCCTTGTGGAGAAACAAGGGTATTTCCAAGATCCGGGATGTCTTTGGCCCTGGAGGCATCCTACTCTCCTTTCAGTAGCTTAGGGAAAAATTCCAGTTTGGCAATACACATTTTTTCATGTATTTACAATTACATCATTATGTCATGCTCCACACCGAGGGGAGGATGACACTTCATGTCCTCTAAATAATTTATTACATTTTTCAGAGAGCCAGAAATTTAAAAATCGATATCTGTACTTTTGGATCTCACAAGTGTAGCTTGGGCCAAAGATTCTATAATACTTCCTTCTCCAACTGATTTTGTTAAATACCATGATAATTTAATGAAATGGTTACACTCAACTAGATTGCAGGAGGTACATATAAACATATTAAACAGAGCTTAAATATCACAGAATCAAAGAAAACACTATGGGCTAGATTTACTTAGCTGCGGGTTTGAAAAAATGGGGCTGTTGCCTATAGCAACCAATCAGATTCTAGCTTTCATTTATTTAGTACTTTCTACAAAATGACAGCTAGAATCTCATTGGTTGCTATAGGCAACATCCCCACTTTTTCAAACCCGCAGCTTAGTAAATCTTGTCCTATGAGAGACAGGAAACAGGGACATCCCTCAAATGTAAACATGCCCAGGCTTACTTTTTCTTGCCGAAAAATGTTAAAATTGTGGAATAAGATTTTAAGCTTCCTCAATGTCTCTTTGGGCACCTCCTTGCTCCCAACAAAGCTGCCATCCTTTTATGTAATTGTGATCACTGGATCTCACTACTACCCACACGGGAGGTCCAGAATGTTAAACAATTCCTTACTGTGGCACTCACTATTGGTAAATTAGCCATACTTCGTCATTGGACTACTGCTGCCCCTCCTTCTCTTTCTGAAGTAAAACCCGAACTTTTAGACTTGTATTTTGACAGAGCAACTCTTCCTGATATTGAGAAGCGAGTGATAAAACTCTACGCTAAATGGGGCCAATCTATTGACTCAACACCGCATGATTAACGAAAACAATATATTGAAATTATTTGACAATACCACCTAGTTTCTTGTATTGGGCACAGGGGACAACCTAACCTAACTGCTTTACCATAATACACTTATCACTAACTTTGAACCGCATCTGGAAGTATAATGAAATACAAGTCAGGTCTTCTCTCTGCTTCGGGTCTTGCTGAAGCCCAGGTAGAAGCGCACTGATTCACTGGCCAGCCGATTTATAAGGTTTTTCCACTTCCTAAATAACTTTGTTGAGCTCTAGAGATGCTGGAGTGCTGTCAGAAAATGCCTGTTCTCTCTTATTCATCAACCAGAACTGTTTAACTATGTCATCACTTAGAGGACCTACAAAGCCTATTATGATGCAACTGGATTCTAAACAGAATGAACCTGTCAGTGAGTGGTCACATGACGATCTGAGAAAAACAATATAGCTGCAATACATCTAATAAATGGTAGTAGTGCCCCTCCCCCCAACAGGAGCGGCTACACTCCTATATGCAGCCATTTTTCCAAATAAATACATTACGTTAACCAACCTAAAATGCAATGGAAGGTATAAGTGAGTAGGATCACCAATCAGAAGCTACAATGTCTTGATTGTGGCATGTGATTAGTCCTCCCGCTCACATACCATCCCTCCGTGTTTTGGGCAGAGGCTCTTAGAGGAGCAAAGAAGTAATGTGAAATATGGCTACGTGTAGCAGCTCCCAGCTAGGAGAGTCTAGGTGGTAGTTCAGCTCTATAGATACAAACACCAAGTTTTATTTTTCTTGCTACAAAGTTATATTTAATTATAAGTTATAGTAAAATAAAATAAAATAGTTTCACTATTTTACTTAGAACACAGAATACTGCAAACCGTGCATATCCTTGCATTTTAGGCTGCAGCCTAGTCAACCTATTGGATAATCTGGCCGTGCTGTTGGTGGAGGCAATGGCGACATTCTCTTTGGACTAACTTGTCACACATTATCTGTTTAGTAAAGATTATCTCCCTCCCCTAGATATATAGATAAGATAAATAGATACACACATAATTTTTTTTTAAAAGAACATTAGTATGCTTTCAAATGTCCATTTCTTACACCAATTGACCTATCATTGTATGGTTACAGGCAAACAGCACACACAAATCTTTACTCCACCATTGCACATTATATTGCAAACACATCTAAACCACTTGCATATGGACTTGACCTAGGAGGTGTTTTAAAAATGACATGTCTTAATGTAATGTAATTTTCAATTTAACCATTATTCTGACACATCACTATTACGAAGCCTGGTTGGGTACTGGTTATCGGTGTGGAATATTCCACCACCGAGGACTCCTCCAATTAAAATCCGAATCTGTAAAAAAACGATTTAAAGAGAAGCAGACTTACCTGCATCTCGACGTCTGAGATGTCCGATGGGCGCAGGATGCTGACCGCAAGTGACTCTGACTACTGAGGTGTCCGTCAGGAGACTTTAATGTCAGTGCGACTTCTATCCCTTTTAATTTAAAGCTGCAATGTTTGGTTAAGTGTTTAAACTCTTAACCTGCGGGGTTTGACATTGCCGCTTTAAATTCAGAAGACAAGTCTGCTTGTCTTCCTATTCATCAATGACTCTTAGCAATTGAGCACTCATCTTTGGGTGTATATTTGACCCTACACTTAGTAGTGCAAATTAAGAAAAAAAGCCTGCAAGGACTTGAAGACTACTATTTCAGCAATGACAAAATTACCAACACAGCTCTTCGATTTGGGTGTATAACTAACTGTATATTAGACCCTACACTTGGTAGTGCAAATTAAGAAAAAAGCCTGCAAGGACTTGTATATTTATATTTCAGCAATGACAAATTCAGCAATGGAGCTTTCTCTAACATTGCTACTACCCTCCTCTTTCTCTTCTATCACTTTGCCTGCCCAACTGCTCCATACTCTGTCCTACCCCTTCTCTGTCCCTATCTCAAATGGCGCTAGATCGCCGTAGAAGGCGGTATTTATTGATTCCAAAACTCGTGAGATCCGAGAGCTGACGACGTCACAATGACGTTTTGTCTCGTTTTGGAATCTGAAATAGTGCGAAAGTACCAAGCCACTCGGAACCCCTAAGTTCGGGTGGGCTCGGTTTTTGGGAAACCGAGCCCGCCCATCTTTAGTTAATTTGCAGACTCTGTCACATCCTACACTTATTACTCCTTATGATGAGAGAGATGAGCTGTGGGAGGGAAGGAGCGTGCAAGAATAGACCAAGTATAGTAAGGGCATGTTCTCGTAAATGTCAGTCAGACCTGAACACAGACACACATATACCTGTCAAGAGGCGTATACTGGTGCAAAATATGAACTGATGATAATGACGATCAGCAACATTAGCTAGACGCCTCTCATTGGCTGGCTGCTGATTGTGGACTGCCCTCTCCAGCTGATTGTGCTTGTGTTGTGGCTATATGATGTGTCTGTTCACATTTCTGACTTTTAAGCTGTTCAACAATTGTAACAAACACACAGAAGAATATGATTGCACTCATGTGTGTTAAGGCATCACACAAACTACACAAACCTAGGCTACAGCAGAAAGGTGTGATGATTATTTGGTTGATGTGTGTGTTAGGTAATCGTCAGTGCCTCACACAAAGTCCGCAATCCTTGACCTTTGAAATGCAGTACTGTAAGTAACAGAACCCAAATCACTGACCGCATAGCAGTACCTACTGGTACACAACATGGTTTATGGAAACATTAAATATAAAGTAAAAATAATGGACAAACAAAAACCCACAGCATGCCAGGGAAAATTGCAGAGCTCTTCAAAAAGAAGGGTCAACACTGCAAATATTGACTCTTTGCATAAACTTAATGTAATTGTCAATAAAAGCCTTTGACACTTATGAAATGCTTGTAATTTTACTTCAGTATACTATAGCAACATCTGACAAAAAGGTCTAAAGACACTGAAGTAGCAAACTTTGTGAAAACCAATACTTGTGTCATTCTCAACGCTTTTGGCCATGACTGTAGGTTGCACTTGCAAGCTGTATAAGAATGACTTCTCTGTGGTCCAGAAAGCTGCAGTGGGCGACCAGGCACATTCTACAGAGCACCCCTGGTATTATTACGGGACTTTGGGTATGTTTAAGCACCAATGTCAGCAGATTTGAGAAAGCAGAGATGGAGCTCAAGAGAGATGCATCCATCTCAGTACAAAGTCAGGCCAGACACAGTTGTCAACATTTTAAACTCATTTCTAGGGACAATTTGCTGAAGTCTGAACATGAGAAGGAGGTTTCAGTGCAATGAAAGAGAGATATCCATATTCAGTTTATTTATTTTTTTAAATGAATCAGAGAAAGCAAATGCAATGATGGCAAAGTTTCAAAATCCTTCATTAAGACAGCTCACTGCAGACTTTGGCCAACATTGGTGAATATTTGCACCATTGTGAAGGGATCATTAGAAAATAGACTGGAAATTAATGTTAATGCTATAAATAGTAATATAGGAGCAAAAGAGCTCAAAATGACATTATTTTACCTATTTTTCACAATTTTCAATTAAATCCAGATCCAAAACCAAAACCTTTTGCGAAAGTTCAACAAAATAAGTACCAAAGACGAAACATGAAGTTGGGTTACGACCGACGGCGGTTTTTGAAACCGAAACATGAGGATCAGCGCACATCTATTTTAAATAATACTCTTTAATATATATTATTGAATAAAGCCTAGAGAGCATTGCACCTAGTGTGCAGAAAACAAGGAATTGTATCATCAAATATCTAGAAATATATGAAATACAGACACATTTGGCAACTATGCAAAAATGTAATCACAGTGTGTTTTTTTATAGGACTTTCAATGTTCCCACAAAGGAAAATACACTACACAGAGCCCGGTTACTCATGGAAATAGTGATAATGAAGGCGTTACCACAATCCGAGCCTCTGTGGATTGTCGACCATGCCCACCTACGTCACTTTGTACTTTCGCTATTGCCAGCGGTTTGTCCCTCAGCAGCACCCGTAGATCTCAGGGTTGGAATGTACCTGTCTGTCCCACGTGTTGAAGCCGGATGCTGAGCACAAGCTGGAGGTGAGTAGAATTCTCACCCAATGGTTAAAGCTGCGCTGCAGGTCTCTGTCATGTCACATCCCTGCTGTGTATAGACAGGGAATGGCGTGTAATGTACAGATATGCACGTTATATCCCAGTCCTGTGTACAGCCCAGTAAACGGAGGCACGTGTTGTGCTCACTGCATGTCCTCTATGTTACACAAGCTGGTTCTGATCATCCACCTCCATGTTTGGACCCCTCAGTGTTTGCAGAGAACACTAACCTTTAAGAAAGTGACCTATTTCACACTCACACGTAAAGGCTGCGGTTGCATTCGTTCGGATGATGCAAGTAGCTTAAGATGGAGAACTCTTATTTTAAGCCACGTACATAAACGGCGAATTATCTTTTGTGTCATTATCCAGTCACACAAAGGTCAAGACAATAAGATCCCCCAAATAAATTTAATGCACAAGCACCTCTTTGTTTAATTAGCAGAGCATTGTGTGCCATTCTAAAACGTGATTTGTGTCATTTAGTGATGTACCACACTACCCATTGACTGAGCACAATTAAATAGCATTCAAAGATACATGTAAATCCTGATATTTCTGTGAACAACAATGACCTATAATTGTGTGCTATTCTAAAATGTCACTATAGAGGGTATGTTCGCTTGGCACCAAAACATACAAACAAGCAAACCCTTCTATAGCTATTTATCGCCTCTTGCTGCTTTTTTTTTTTTATGTGATGGAGTCTTTCCCCAGCCTTTATAATTTGTCCAATGAGTGACACTATTATGTTTGGTATCTATGGACTATACATACACTTTACTATGCTAGTTAATGACACTTGTATATAAAATTGACATTTGCGAACTACATTTTTTCTTTAATGTTGGCTTTGCATGTATGTTTAAAACTAATGGCTCCTGGCATAACTAATATCCAGGCTTGACATGCGTTCTTGTGTCCTCTATTGCAGTAATCCATCTTTCTTCTGCTCATGGCTGCTCCTGTAAAGGAGGAGCCTCCGCTAAAGGCTAGCAGTGTGGGAGAAATCAGGAAGTTCCAAGAGGAACATGCGATCATAGAGGAAAATGGACATGACGCAAAGAGGTTTAAAGCAGACCAGGAAGAGCAGAACAAGAAACATCCCAAGAGGAAAGTGGTCCTGTTGATGGCATATTCTGGCAAAGGTTACCATGGAATGCAGGTAAATCATTTTAACTATTTACTTAACTATTAGTTTGCTAAGAGGGATGTATTCGGAGGGTCTCTGTCAATGCTCTTTCAGTGATATGTCTCCCTTTTTTGAATCCATAACCTGGGACACCGATGCAACATTAAGTTTTCTAAGATTATTACTGCCAAACACTGCTCCCTTCTGGTTGTCTTATTCCTAACTACTAAATCCTTGTTCACACTAATCCTGTTCATACAGATCTTTCAGGAATCTGACTTATTGTAACATAAGAGCCCTTTCACACATACAGCATGAGTATCTAGCCCAAACTCCGTTTTTGTAAGTGAAGAACCTGTAACAAGAATATTTAAAGCAATATGTGCATTTTTTTTTTCCCCCCAGATCAGCAAGTATTGAAACCCCACGTATACAAGGATGGATGCTGAAAAACACTCTTTACTGATGGCATTGCATTGGCCGATGTGTATTAGTTATAATGTGGGAATGTTTACCGGTTATAACTAATGAATATATTATTTTACAATATATATTTTCTAAAAACACATGTTTATGCACACATGATAGGGATCAAAATCCTATAAGTTAATATTAAGTTACAAAAAAAAGACTGGGTTTAATGAAAATGCATTGGTGAACATGTGTTTTTGTGTATGTGTGTGTATATGTGTATATATATATATATGTGTATGTGTGTGTGTGTATATATATATATATATATATATATATATATATATATATATATATCAGACTGATGTGTGTAATGTCATCTCTAATCTTGCAGAGAAATGTGGGATCTTCACAGTTTAAAACAATTGAGGATGAACTAGTGCAGGCACTCGTCCTTTCTGGTTGTATTCCAGAGAACCATGCAGACGACATGAAAAAGATGTCCTTTCAGCGTTGTGCACGCACAGATAAGGTGAGTGTTTATATCTAGAAGATTATAACTATTATTTTTAGTATCTTTTTATCTGTTTCAATTAAATAGTAAAACATCACAGCCTTGTACACAAGTCACTGTGGAACTGCATAATTCCTCACACAGCACTCAGAGCTTGGTCTTCTGCGTTAAACATTCCCAACAGCAGAGCTGCACGGAGCAATTTTAATTATTTAATCTACTACAACTATTTTTCTCCCTATCACACCCTCTGTATGGGATACATTCGTATATCTATTGCATTGAGTGTAATATATCATGTATTGATATTACATATCATTGAACATATCCTCATCATCACCATTTATTTATATAGCGCCACTGATTCCGCAGCACTGTCCCTGACCCATTGGAGCTTACAGTCTAAATTCCCTAACATACACAGACACAGACACAGAGAGAGAGACAGAGACTAGTGTCAATCTTTTTTATAGCAGCCAATTAACCTACCAGTATGTTTTTGGAGTGTGGGAGGAAACCGGAGCACCCGGAGGAAACCCACGCAAACACGGGGAGAACATACAAACTCCACACAGATAAGACCATGGTCGGGAATCAAACTCATGACCCCAGTGCTGTGAGGCAGAAGTGCTAACCACTAAGCTACCTACTTCTATATTTTGCATGTTACCTTACCATTGTTTTCCCATGCCTTTGGCTTTCCACGTTTGTTTATATCTATTTTCATCTATAGCCCTATACTTTACAGTGTTCTTCTTTGGTGCAATTGTCCTTTTACATTAGGATATACTGGTTAATTAGTGCAGTAACGTATTTGTACTCTTTTTTTTTTTTCTTTCTGTATAATATTCATGCATTAACATTCCAACCATTTAAAATTATTACAATTTGGGTGCATAATGTTTAATTTATTTTTTTCTCTTTTCTCCTTAACTTTTGTGCCTTGCACTCTTGGACAAGCAAAGAAGTCCCAAATGGGTCTGCTTTCTATGTGTTTTCAGTTGTAATGAGGAATGTGTCAGTAATTTTAAATTGTTTTCTTTTTAGGGTGTTTCAGCTGCAGGACAAGTTGTGTCACTAAAACTATGGCTGATGGACAATACAGTAGACAAAATCAATAGTCACCTCCCCTCCAACATCAGAATATTGGGTAAGGTATACTCTACAGCAGACTCCCCAGTGCACTATACTTTTCCTTTTGACGTTTCATTTGTGTTTTGTTTTTGGGGGGTTTTCACTTAAAAAACAAATGCCATCTTGGACTGGCATTTAAATATCCAAATTGCTAGTTTTGTTTAATGATAGTAACCTATGGATTGTACTTTTATGAAACTTTTGGAGGTCCACTGAACATAAAATAAAAGTTAATTCTATATGAATCAGCTAGTAAAATATACTATTGGATGCAGTGTTCTGCATTTGGATTACTGACAGGCAGTTTACTGTGTGTAGGAGAAGATGTCCTTACAATCAGAACTTTATTTCCAATGTATTCAGTTCACAAACAAGAAGCCCCTCCTCCATGCTAACCTTGTCTCATAAACCACTCCCCTTTCTGAGTTTAGACTCAGGACTGTTGACTGGTATGTGTGTACAAATGTTCATATTACAGAAGTCTGTATAACTGCCCAGGATGTTTGCAGTGAACAAGGCAATCTGGGGGGACGGACACAAGAATATATTGTGGTGGTCTGCAGATGACTGGAATGAATAATTGTTTCAGTCGAGGACAGATATAAAAACTGGTGCAGAGGAATATGTATTGCCCATAGCAATCATTCTGGCATATGCTGCCATTCTGTAAACTGCACTGGAAAAATGGGAGAATCTTGTTGCTATGTTTGTAATTGGAATTTATGTATCAGTCATTTCTTCTCTCAGTGGGTGTTGAAATGTCACTTTCCCACAATTCACATAAATTATGAATAAAGGCCGGTGTGGAACTCAGTAGGAAACCTGATTTTTCAATGTGTTCTAGACATACTACTTCCAAGGTCATGGACCTTGAGAGTGGGTAAGTGAAACTGACCAGTCATTTTTTGAAGGAGTATAAAAAGAGGGGAATGGCTGCTTGTTTAATGAAATTTCGAATAGCAACATTCTAGAAAAAAATTGGGTTTATTCAGCGAGAATCTACTCAATACTTTAATGAGCAATAAATTTGACCAGTTTTGGGGAACTCTCTACTTTAAAATCTTTTCCAAGAAAACATTACAAATTTCACTGATGAATAAAGTTTTCTTTTTTACTGTTTATATTTGGCATGTACAAACTACTAGGATCTTGTACATCATGCCAAAAGTACACATTACTTGATTTTAATTACATCCTTAAATTATCTGATTTCCTTAAAGGTTTGAAGAGAGTTACAGGACGCTTTAACTCCAAGAACTCATGTGATGCTCGCACTTACTGTTACACACTACCTACTTTCTCATTCGCACATAAAGATCGTGAAACGCAGGATGAAAGCTTCCGGCTTAGCCAAGAAACATTAGATAGGGTGAATGAACTGCTTGCCCTTTACAAAGGGACCCACAATTTCCATAATTTCACATCACAGAAAGGGCCCTGGGACCCCAGTGCAAAGCGTTATATCATGGAGATGCACTGCGAGCCACCTTTCCAGCAGGGAGGCCTTGAGCTGGCTGTAATTAAGGTGAAGGGCCAGAGTTTCATGATGCATCAGATACGCAAGATGATTGGGCTAGTTATTGCAGTGGTGAAAGGATATGCTCCTCCATCCATCATGGAGCATAGCTGGGCAGAGCAAAAGGTTGACATACCCAAAACACCTGGCCTGGGTTTGGTACTAGAAAGAGTCCACTTTGAGAAGTACAACCGTCGTTTTGGGAATGATGGCCTCCACGAGTCTTTGGATTGGGCAGAAGAAGAGGAAAAAATCGAGGCCTTTAAGAGAGCCCACATCTATCCTACAATTATCCAAACTGAAATTGAAGAAAAGTCCATGGCAAGCTGGCTTGACACTTTACCCATTCATGACTATGAAGCATCCTCAATGCAACAGAATGTGAATAGCCATAAGGTAAACAATTTGATTTTCTTCTACATTGCTGTATATGCCCATTTTAAAATAATTATTTAAGTCTTGTGCAGTTTGGATGGAATACTTTCATAGTTGAGGGAAAAAAACTGAATTGATATTTGTCAAGATCACAAACTAAATTTACTGTTGAAACAATTTTTACTTGTATTTATATTTAAAATAATGTCCACATTCTCTGTTAGAGCTGCTACAATGCATGATATTAATAGCAGTAGCATTATATATTTGCTTAAAACAAATGAATCCAACCTGTATCCAAAAGTTAACTTGCCGTTCATCTACTGACTAACCAAGGAATTATCATGTTTTTCTGTCTAATGAATTTGTGTATAAAAATAGTTTTCTGAAAGGCAACAGAAACTAAGTAAATTTGTTTGACCTACACATAGTGTTCTCTGGCTAATGTACAGTCATTTCATTGTGTAATAAGATGCTTCTGGGTGCTCATACTAAATATCAGAGTAACATAATGGTACAAATAATTATATTAATTCTAGTGTTACAGCACAAGCAGTACATTTCATCATTTATACCCAATGATATTTATTGTTAGAAATCAACTATTAAGATAATTGGAGCACTTTTCAAAGTAGAATTAATAAATAATCCCACTATTTTCTTCTCAAATATCTTAATTGGCTCAACATCATGTGTCAACCATTTTTCTGCCCCTTTCCCTTATATAGTAAGGTCTAGTGAGCAGCGGCCTCTTCCCTCCTGTTCTCATTACCTATAACGTTTGCTCACCACTCTTCCTCCTAGGGTTCTCTGTCCAATGATTTCACTCCTTCATTGTTTTTGCACCTCTTTCAGTTAACTGCACTCACGCTAATGGGCACAGATTTCAGCCTGCACTGAATATACCCCTTGAACCCCAGTAACTATGTTGGGAGTTGTAATGTTAAATGTTTACTGTATTGTACTGTTATACCATGTACTGTCTTGTCATGTGGCACCCTATAAATAGTGGTTAATATTAATACATTTCTTTTTTTTTTTTCTTCTTTATCAACTTTCTAAATGTTAGTGTTTAATCTGTCCTCATTGTATAAAACTCTTACACCATATTAAAATAAGAATTGCTCGCTATAGTAAATTACAGCTCCCAGCTATGCTTGTAACATCCTAATTCTGTCATTCTGACAATGGAATGTATTCTGTTTACAGGTGGAGGGAACAGCACTTGTGCAGAGTGATGAAGGAGGAGACTCTGACTGAGGGCAGATTGGTCCGTTCTCCTGCTACAAGATTCCTGAGTTTACAGCTGTCTGCCAGAAAGTGCATGACTACTCTGCCGATATAAAGCTTGCTATTGTGATTGGGAACATGGCGTTTTTGTTTTTAACCACCTTTCGTGCGAAATAATGTTCAGGTTTTTTTTAAGAATTTGCATTTTTTTCTCCTACTTTAAAAGATGTTGTAATCAGGTGGACAAGTAGAAGGAATCTGCTATAGCTCTTGCATAACTTCCTAGTATCTTAGACAAGAGTCCACACTTATGGATGTGTATGAGAAGATTTGAAAACGGGCATGGTTCAGCAGTGAGCTATGAAGCAGCCGCCTAGGTTACAGGATATTTTTTCTTTTGCTGTGCCTTTGAGAAAAGGTTTCATTTAAAAAACAAAAAACTACCCAAAAACAATATATTTTATAGACTTGTTGAAATGGACATTTTTGAGACAGTCATTTAAGTAACAGGCTTGTGACATCAGACATTTATGGTAAAACTTTATACTATTGGATTGTAAATCTAAGGGACTAGTTCAGCTGCTAACATATTGTATATACATCATCGGCTGTTGGTGATACATGTAGGACTGTAAGCTCTTATAATAACTAAAAATAAAAACTTTTTTTTTTTTAATAAAGACAATTTTAACTTGTTTTAGACTTTTATACAGATGTATCGCTAAGAATTGCTTAATGATTGTTGTTTTTTTTGTGTGGGTCTACTAGTTGTAGAGAGAAACCCAAAGTTTAAACAATGTCTCCAACAAATGAAGGGAGGAACCAAAGGGTGGAAGACTGTATTAAAGAGAGAAGGGGGCTGTTGGAGGGGGTAGTTGACCAATGTCCATTGTCCAAAAAAGTTAGTTTCAGTGAAGGAAAAAAAAAAAAAAAGTTTGTTCCTTCACCTTTTAGCTCATGGAATTTAGTCAACTTACAGTTGGTTTCTCAAACGGATATCCCCTTTTTCAGTGGAATTGAGACCACATTGGAGATTATGAGGTGCTAGACTACTGTGTTGTCACAATACTTTTTATAAATGATTCATATCTACACTTGTTATGCTCTGTAGCACATAGAAAAGGTTTGAGTTTTTCCCTCTTAGCACTTGTTTACACAAGTGGTTTTCATTAAATATTTTTTTTTACTAGAGCAGTAACATCACACTGAATTTGGAACCTTTTATTTTCATAGTTATTGGGTTCTCTCATCTGCAAATGTGTTTACCAAAAGCAGTGCCACCTCCTGCAGACTAATATTAGCCCTGCTAAATAAATGTATGTTGGATGGGGTCAGTGTGGAGAATAACTTGTTTTATAACTACAGCTTAAGTGTGGTGTTCCAAATTACGGGGGAAAAACTCTGGTGATTCAGATAAGTCCTATATCTGTATTTCTTATTATTTGGTATATGTTCTCAGCAGAAGTCATACCATTTCAGGTGAAGGCAATATAACTTTATTTATTTTTTTTAACAGTTGTACAACTGATGATTGTCCAATAGAAAATAAATGAGGCAAAAGCATTTATTACAGCCTGTGTTCAGTGAGCAAACTTTTTATTTGGGGAATATCTGTAGATAAATGTAGGGATGGTAATACTTGGGGGCTTCCAAGAAAAAAATAAATGGTTGCAGAGTTGGGGTTCCTGCACCTATGTATATTGCTTCATTGTATAAAAATGTCTCCCTCCACATGCTATCCCATACCAATAATTGTACCTCTGGCTGTTGAGGGTGCCTTACAGCACTGGGGTCATGAGTTCAATTCCCAACCATTGCCTTATCTGTGAGGAGTTTGTATGTTCTCCTCGTGTTTGCGTGGGTTTCCTCCGGGTGCTCCGGTTTCCTCCCACACTCCAAAAACATACTAGCAGGTTAATTGGCTGCTATCAAATTGACCCTAGTCTGTGTGTAAATGTGTTAGGGAATTTAGACTGTAAGCCCCAATAGGGCAGGGACTGATGTGAGTAAGTTCTCTGTACAGCGCTGCGGGATTGGTGGCGCTATATAAATAAATGGTGACGATGATGTACCAAATCAGGGGTAAGCTCCATATCTTCAAACTTGATTGGTTGTTCTTTGGGTCGAGACCATACCAGATGGAAAAATTTACCCATCTCCAGCAGACATTTTAGAACTTTTATTTGGAATATGATCAATGGTAACAAATTTAAAATGAGGTACAGATATATAAAAAATAACATAAAAAAGTGTTGTCTTGGTGTGTGTACAGGTCATAGATCATAGAGGGGGAGAAATAAAAAGCAAAGCACAGTGGAGTAAAACTTTTGAGAAATCAGTGGCTTGCGAGATCAGCGCAGTTCTCAGGTGGTATGTGTTTATGCTGCCACGAGGGAAAGAAGGGGGGGAGTGAATTCCAGAAAGCCTCTCAAAGATGTCTTGGTAATACTGGTATTTGCAAGGCGCAAAAAATAATAAGTTATGTAAGCAATGTACCTTTATAGTGGATATAGACAAATTTTAAAACCGAACATAAAACATACAAATATAATCAAAATCAAATGAATAGGATCTAGCCAGAACCAACGAACATGTAATGACGTCCTAAAAGTGCACGAAAATAAATAGCTCTATTTCAAATAATAAGCCCATTATCTAACTCGAGCCAAATAGTATATCTCAAAAAATAAATAACCTATATGGTCTTGTAGTCTCTTGTCTGTTCTTACAAATCCACTTTAAATTTCAACTATGATTATTTGAAAAGACACAAGGATACCTGGTGTGAAACGATGTTAGTCTATGCAAAAAATCCTTCAGATGACACCTCAATTAAACCAAGGCAAGGGGGTAAATGTATCAAGCTGAGAGTTTTTCGGCAAGTTTGAAAAGTAGAGATGTTGCCTGTAGCAACCAGTCAGATTCTAGCTATCATTTTGTAGGATGTATTAAATAAATTATAGCTAGAATCCGATTGGTTTTTCAAACCCGCCGAAAAACACTTGGCTTGATACATTTACCCCCTGGTGTCAATATCTAAATGACCTCTAATTCACATGTAAACTTGCAAATATCTCAAAGCCTGATTTCAGGTGTTGCGTTTTCATTTTTAAGAGTCTTTCAAATGCTCCAGATCTAATAGTCAATGTCAATGAGTAGACACACTCCATTTAATATAATCCAGTCAAATGTATGATCGAATTCACAGATTGGTTACAGTGAATTTCATTTGTTTATACTGAAAAGATGAGAAAAATTAAGTATAATAAACTACTTCACATATAAAAATGTATTATAAAGCTTACAAAATACCAGTAAAAAAAGAAACAATGTATTACAAGTTTATATAAGTTATGTAGTCCTATATAATATGCAACGGTCATTAATATATATGGAACAGTCTTTCTATGTACATCATCAGAACAATTACCCCTATGTATAAGGGACACCAGTGTGCTAAAGGTAAGTTTGAAGCCCAGCTGATATTAGAAAATATACCCAATAAAGCTAGCAGTGGTAAATAGTTTAAATCTATTTGAGTTATTTAAAAATCATAAATGATCTATTGTGGTAGATTAAATAAACATTTACGCACATATCATAGATTATGGCCCATATATCAGGATCATTCAGCACAGTAGTCCTTTACCTCGTACTGACTTTCTGCTTTTAGGGTCAAAAAAAGTTGATTTGGTAATGCTACTGGAGAAAGCTAAATTATCTAAAGCACATTAGCGTTAGTCTGGGTACACACTACAGGGTTTTCAGCTGATTATCGCCAATCACAATAAATGACCATTCAGCCTGATCTCATATTAGCGTGTATGCTCCAATGATAAATGATTATCGTTCCAAAGCACAGTGTATCGTTTCATTTGATATTTAAACCCCAAAAAAATATCTTGTTGAACGATGGAATGATGTTGTTACAATTCTTCAGTGTGTATGCACTCGCAACCAGCAGTGTCCATAGATCTCTATGAATTGTGCAGTCACAATCTTTTCAGCCGATGGTTGAAGACAGATGATGAGCACAGATCTGAGGGTAAAGGTTGTAAAACCTGTATAGTGTGTACATATGAATTGACATGATGATCGGGACTTTTTCTTTTTTCCTGTCCTTGGTAAAATTGTTAAAGAAGTCTCATCAGGAGACATTTTCTGTAGTGTGTACACAGCATTCATTTCTTTACAGCTATTGGTTGTTTTGCTGCTGGTGATAAACTATTAGTTACATTATCATTCAGAAATTCATTTTACCTCTCTCTCTAATAGGTTAGTATGATGTTTTGCAAACATTCATTTCTACTTTCATATATCAGGTGTTAACTAATTTGCAGAGTGCAGCAATATGGCTCTGTCGAAATAAAGAACGAATAGTATTTCTGACTGCCTGCAAACTCAAAGTATAGTAGTGAAGAAGGGTAAGATGTCAGCCAGAGAGACATAAAATACATGATTTGTTATACAAACATGCCACTTTATTTTATAAAAATCTGCATATTTGGTGATGCAGGTTTACTCATTCCCCTACAAAGATTTGCAAATGTCATGAGCACAAATTTCTCGGGTGACTAGAAATCCAAATTGAATATTCCCAAAAAAAGCTCATAATAGGTTATATTCCAGACATTACTGCCCTTTAGATCACCTTAATATAACAGCAGAGTGGAAGTCAGTGGGGCATTCCTCATCCAAATGCTGAGGTATCTGTCTTGCAAATGCCCTACTAAAGCAATACTGAGCTGTATTTGTATGTGTAACTTCCTCTCCTGAGGGTCCATCTTCATGTTAACTTTGCCACAAGAGCTTAGCTACGAGCTAGCTAAGCCCCCCATGGACACTTAAACAACATCAGATTGTGAATCTTCCTATGCTAACTTATACCCCATTCATACTGCACCATAATCCCGGGTTTTTGCCGGGGCGAGCTCAAACGACCTGGGTCTTGGTGCAGTATGAATGGTACAAGTCAAAAATCCCGGGTCTAAAAACCCTGGTCTTCAACCCGGGATTTATCGAGGGGTAATTCCCAGGTCGTAATTTCAACCCGGGTTGCACAGAAAACAAGCTGATTGGCTGTCTGCCTGTCTCTGGAGGATTTGGAATTAGGCATTTCTCATTCATTTTATGCTTGCCAAAAAGAGGCCATTAATTTTCCATCTAGAAGTCTAGTCTTTTGGGGTAATCATTGAAATATGCAATGCCTAGCTTTAAAAGCTCCTACAACCTTCCCTTAAATATATGTTTCCCAGTCTCTTTATGCCTTTCAGAAAGCCCTCCTAGACTAGTACGACTAAATATATAAGCCAATTGGAGGTATCCTTTATTCATTATTGTATTATTATATTGTGTATCACCATTTTTCAGCCAATGAAAACTGCTCTGGTGATGACTCCCACAAATTGCCAGGGCACAGACTTGTGCAGTATAAATGGGGTCAACCCGGGAAATTCCTGGGTCCGAGGTGCAGTATGAATGGTGTTTCTGAGCTGGGACGCTCCGAGCCCCGGCAAAAACCCGGCTTGAAAAACCCGGGATATTGCCGGGGCGGCAGTATGAAAGCGGTATTATACCCCATTCATACTGCACCAAAATCCCGGGTTTTTGCCGGGGCGAGCTCAAACGACCTGGGTCTTGGTGCAGTATGAATGGTACAAGTCAAAAATCCCAGGTCTAAAAACCCGGGTCTTCAACCCGGGATTTATCGAGGGGTAATTCCCGGGTCGGACCCGGGTTGCCTGCACTATGAATGGTGCAACCCGGGTTTTTCAACCCGGGTTGCACAGAAAACAAGCTGATTGGCTGTTTGCCTGTCTCTGGAGGATGATGTCATCGGTGGGAGCCCGTGGAAGATTCGAGAAGGAGTTTAGGAGAAATGGTGGATGACATCACCATTTTTCAGCCAATGAAAACTGCTCTGGTGATGACTCCCACAAATTGCCAGGGCACAGACTTGTGCAGTATGAATGGGGTCAACCCGGCAAATTCCCGGGTCCAAGGTGCAGTATGAATGGTGTTTCTGAGCTGGGACGCTCCGAGCCCCGGCAAAAACCCGGCTTGAAAAACCCGGGATATTGCCGGGGCGGCAGTATGAAAGCGGTATAACAGCCTCTTTTGACTGGTCAGTGATCAACGAATCATACATCTCTGTTTGAGTCACAGCTGGAACGTTCTACTTTGATCTATGTCCAGATGCTGATAGTGCCTATACATGCTGCAAATTTACTTGATTCCACTAGACTCCCTAGGCTCCTTCCTGGGACCCAGATTGCACTAAGGGGCCTGGATTACCATAAATATTTTCCCTGTTCGTTTCCTTCACAAATGAATGGAGGAGACCCACACCCGAATCTTAATCAGGCTCTTTGTATTGTATGGCAGTTACTAGAAAGCTCTCTGTATTATATCATCACCACCACCATTTATTTATATAGCGCTACTAATTCCGCAGCACTGTACAGAGAACTCACATCAGTCCACTGGGGTTTACCTAACACACACACAGACTAGGGTCAATGTGATAGCAGCCGATTAACCTACCAATATGATTTTGGAATGTGGGAGGAAACCCACGGGGATAACATACAAACTCCTCACAGATAAGGCCTAGGTCAACAATTGAACTCATTACCCTAGTGCTGTAAGGCAGAAGTGCTAACCACTTAGCCACCATGCTGCCCACTAGGATGCTCTCTGTATTGTATAGCAGTTACTATAATGCATTCTGAATTGTATGTAGGTTGCTAGAATGTTCTGTTTTGTATGGAGGTCAGTAGGATGCTTTTTGCATTGTGTACAAGTCGCCAGTGTGCCCTCAGCATTGTATGGGGATAACATGGATGCCATCTGCATTGTATGCTGGTCAGCAAGATACCCTCTATTTTGTATGGCAGTCACTAGTATGCTCTCTATATCATATGGGGGTGATCAGGGCGAGTCTTTAAAACCAGTAGTACACTGACAGTGCATGAGACTGCAGATAGAATGGTCTGATGGTGGATAGGCTTCCTGCAATAACAAGGACTTCCCAAACCCAACTACTATAACATTGATGCTAACCCTGGGAATTCCCTGCTTCTGGATTAAGCTACACCACTTGTCTGTGTATTCCACCCACTGGAGTGTTAACTCTGCCTACTTGTGTTTGCTCCAGAGCCGTAACAAGGGTGGTGTGGGCGGTGCCGTCGCCCAGGGCGCAAGCCCAAGGGGGCGCAGCAGCTTACCGCTACCTGCCCCAGAGCATTGCACCTTTAACCTTTCCGCTGCTGGACAAACTATCTTGAGACAATCATACAGATTACCTGGATGCAGCAGCCACGCGCAGTAATAAAAGGCTGGATTCTTCAGTCATTTAGTTTCACAGTGGAACGCATGTGCGTTCCACTGACAGGAAGTTCGGCATTTGGAACGCACATGCGTTCCACTGTGAAACTAAATGACTGAAGAATCCAGCCTTTTATTACTGCGCGTGGCTGCTGCATCCAGGTAATCTGTATGATTGTCTCAAGATAGATTTGCTAAATCTACAGCGGTCAGTGTCAGGGCATCAATTCCCACAAACAATAAAATAATATAAAGAAAATAAAATGAAAATAAAATATAAATGATAAATACTTCAGTGTAAGTACTGAGAAATTTGTGATGTGCAATAAAGTTTTGTGAAACTGACGATATTTTCTGGCCTCTTTTTGGGTGTATCACATGACCAGAGCGAACACGCCAGGAAACTACACTGCGAGGCAGGCACAGAGCGGGTGGAACATCAACATCCTTAGGAGAAACAGCTCTCCATTTATTACCTGGGATATAGCCTGACCTCAAGCGCGCCGGAGTACAGTCTCTAGATCTGCAGCATTGGGTGACATTGCAGTGATTTGGTTAAGAACTCCTCCCACGGTACTATCAGTTACTTTTATCGGATAAGATATTGTGCTAGAATCGGACTCTATACCAAGGAACCCAGGAATATAAACATTTATCATTATTCAATACATTTATAATGTATTATCGTTATGGGATATGACAGTTTACCTTCAATTACACTCCAAAATCACTGACATATGATCAGATTTCATGTAAAATCATCTATATACACAACTTGGTGTGAGAGTGTTTATATATCTACATTTTCATAATCAATTCCTTTATCTATTATTTCAAATATTTTTCACTTATTTATTTATCATTTATATTTTATTTTCATTTTATTTTATTTTATATTATTTTATTGTGTGTGGGAATTGATGCCCTGACACTGAGCACTGTAGATTTAGCAAATATGTGGTATTGAGATTTGGGGAGAATCTTACTACATGCTGCTTGTGACAGGGAAGGTAGACTGATTGAATTGGAGCGCTTATTCCTACATCTATTTTTGTATTTAATTTTTTCTCAAGATAGCTTGTCCAGCAGTGGAGAGGTTAAAGGTGCAATGCTCTGGGGCAGTCGGCTTCTGATACCATGCTGCCTCTTCACCTTGAGGAGCATGCCACCGTGTCCTGTGAATGTCACCCTCTTTCATATGTATATGGAATTATACATACTCCTTTTTAGTATTTTTGTATTGAAAAGCGCATTTTGATCTTTTGTTTTGGACTTATATCTAACTAGCTAAGGACCAATGTATTTATCTATATGTATTATATGTATACTCTACAGTTCACACTCAGGTGATAATTGTTTGTTCTATACATGCAAGGCTGTTTATATTATAATATAATTCAGTAACATAAACAGGCTAGGCTGTACACTGTCAACCTGCTTGTATTTCACAACTAAATGTAAACATTGACATACTTTCTTACAGGGAAACAATGAACTTCATTGTATGTGTAACAGAATTCTTTCAGTAAAGTGCTAGCCACACCCCCACATTAGGTTGGCCACACCCACTTGGCAAATGTCACTCCCACTTAGATGGGGGGCACCGGTGCCCTGTCTCGCCCAGGGCACTAAATTGTCTAGTTACGGCACTGGTTTGCTCCACATGCCAGTGCAATATTTTACTTACTTTTATTACTCCACCTGCTGTGACAGTCTGTATCTGCCCTTGCACTGACTTCATGTACCATTGGATTGACTTTGCCTACCACTGATGTAGCTAGGGCTAATGGTGTGCTAACCTAACCTACTTTTGTGTTGGCCCCACATATAGCCGATTTTGTCCTATTTTAGTGAGGCCACTTTCAGAATTTTTCCAGGGCCACTTTAAATTCCCAATGTATCCTTGCTGCTAAGACTCTGTTTTTGTTCATAGACTTACCTGTACCAGCATCCTGTAATTTACCAGTTTACTTAGTCGAGTACTGAAAAAATTTGTATATATGCTTTTGCTTTTGTATAAGAATTCATCCAAAATCCTGAAGCCCTATGCTAAATCAACCTTCATCACAGATAAGAGTATTAGGGAGTGTTGGGGTATCGGGGTTCACCGATACTTCTATCAATCACCTTCAATGTCAGTCAGATATTCATTGATTTTCAGTCGACTGGTGAAAAGAACAACACCCAACACCTGTATGATATAATGCTGAGTAATTTTAATTCAGTTCCAAAAAGAGCTTACTTCAGGGTCTTTATTTATACAAGTTTTAGGGGTATAGATGCTTAACAACCAAATAGACGTTTAAAGGTATAGAACAACCAATTAAAAGACAGTAAATTATGAAAACAACAAGCTAATTATACATTATGCATATTCTGCAACTTGCAAGTTGAAACAAATCTTTCTTATTTATATTTTGTCTTCTCAGGCATTCTGCCACCAGTCTTATCGTTACTTTACATAGAACGTTCAGCTGTGCGTCCTTGGCTTGTTGATGTTCTCTGAGTCCATCTTGTAACATTTCTCAAGGCTTCAATATCTGCTAATTTCAGTTAAAGCCAGGCCCGGCGCTCCCATTAGGCAACGTTAGGCAGTTGCCTAGGGCGCCGGGCTCTGGAGGGCGGCACTGAAGTGGGGGACCCAGTGATAATTAAATAAATGTTCCCGCCCGCCCGCTCGTTTGCCCGCTCGCCCGCCCGCTCCATCGCTATAATGCGGTGCTGCACGACGCACGACGCTGCCAGTGTAGAGGAGACAGAGAAAGAAGACAGAAGCGCGGAAGAAGAGAAAGGAAGGAAAATGAAGAAGTTAAGGTGAGTACAGGAAAGAGGAGGCTACAGATAACAGGAGGGGATGGGGGACGGATGCTATACATAGGGGGGAGAACGGAAGCTACAGAAAGAGGGGAATGGAAGCTACAGTAAGGAGGGAGAATGGAGGCTATACAAAGGGGGGAGAATGGGGGCTATAGAAAGGGGGGAGAATGGAGGCTATAGAAAGGGGGAGAATGGAGGCTATACAAAGGGTGAGAATGGAGGCTATACAAAGGGGGGGAGAATGGAGGCTATACAAAGGGGGGGAGAATGGAGGCTATACAAAGGGGGAGAATGGAGGCTATACAAAGGGGGGAGAATGGAGGCTATACAAAGGGGGAGAATGGAGGCTATACAAAGGGGGGAGAATGGAGGCTATACAATGGGGGTGAGAATGAAGGCTATACAAAGGGGGGGGGGTGGAGGCACTAGAAAGGGGGGAGAATGGATGCTACAGAAAATTGGGGGGGAGGAGGAGGCTGGAGAAAATAGGGAACTTGGGGGATTACAATTAGAAATGTGAGTTAGAGACTATGGGGGTCTTTATACTAAAATAGTGCCGTGACAAAATGCAGCGATGCATAATGAAGCACAGCTTTAATTCACTTTGCTGGGGCTACTCTAGGATAGTTAAAGAACCATTTATGTGTATTAGTATTTGCCCTCTATTTGGCTCTCCTTTGTTGCCCTCTATTAGTATAATTAATTTTACATCTGCAGAATACATTAACAAATGCAAATAAAATAGAACGGTCTAGATTATCTGTCATTTAGATTACCTTTCTGTATTTATTTGCATGTGTTAGTATATTTAATATATCATCTACAGAATACATTAATAGACAGCAACAGAGGAGAGCCAAGTAGTGGCCAAATACTAAAAAAAAAAGCCAAGTAGTGGGCAGGGGGGCATGTGAGTAAAGCTGGTGTCGCCTATGCGGCTGGCATATGTGACAAAAGCTGATGGGCAAGGGGTGACATATGTGAGAACAGCTAGTGGGCAGATGGGCATGTGTGAGTGAAGTTGGTGGGCAGCGGGGTACATGTCAGTGTGTAACAGGTGAGTGATGTCATGTTTTCTTTTCTTTCATTTGTTTTGTTCTGAAGTCTAGCATTTGGAGCCTCCCCTCTAGATATCCTGTGTTTGCTCCTGGGCAGCAGTGATGCCTGGACAGCATTCTGCATCAGACATCAGTGCTGCGTCAGACATCTGGACTGCATTGTAGCCAGCCAAGAGGAGGTAAGAGTTATTATTTTTAAGTGTGTTAGTGGCTGGGAAATTAGAATTTTTTTTTATTTGGGGGGTGGGGGGGGGGCGGCAACCTAGGGCTTTGCCTAGGGTGCCGGGCAACCTTGCACCGGCCCTGGTTAAAGCTAGAACATATTTTCTAAAGCTTAGCACGTGATAGATATTAAATCAATAATCATACAATTTTACCCTTACAAGAGTATATTAAGGAGCATAAATACAGAATGCACCACTCTACAGTGCTGAAAATATGTCATGTGTTTCCTAAAAATCCTGTGTACATTTAACGCCTGATCTAGAGCTGGTTACAAAGTGGGAATAATTTACACTCAAAAAATGTGAACAGTAACATAGTGTATTCACACCCATATACTGAGGCATATTGCAAGATCCACGCAGTTCTGCACAAATATCACAGATGCTTACATCCCACTTGTGACCATGTTTTATCAATTTGTTTTATTTTTAACTTAGAAATCTAATACAGCAGGTAAAAAAATCCCCATCCCATGTAAGAAAAAAAAAGTTTTGTTGAAACAGACACACAAAAGCATAATATATGTCCTTAGGATGAAGAAAGCATCAATCGACATCAGCAGGGCAATTGCAAACAGCCAATCACAAGCAGTTCGCTTGTGCTGAAAACTGTCATCATCATCTATTTGCACCAGTCCCTGGTCACCTACAAGTAATCCAGCTTTCTAAGGCATATATGAGTGTTTTCACCCGGTCAGCATCCGTTCACATTTTCGCTAACACATCCTAACTGTACTTGGTCTACATTCCAACGCTGGCATCCCACCTTTTCAGGTGCAGGCTGGCTTAAGTGGCATAACTGCGCAAATCTGAATGGGTGCATATGCAGGCACAGCGCAAATCCACGTTACATATACATACTAGTGTAATACTCTGCTTCAGCCCGTGTATAAATTTAGCATAGGAAGCAACAGGGCCATCTTAACAACATTATTGGCCCCCGGGCAAAGCAGTGTACTGGGTCCCCGAGATATAGATATTGCTCAGTGACCCTTGTAGGGTTTTTTTTTGCAGGTTTTTTTCTTTTGCAGGATTATTTATTCTCATTAAGAGCCGTGCCTATGGGAGACCCTTTTCCGTGGGGCCCCCGGGCAGCTGCCCATCGTGCCCAATGGAAAAGATGGCCCTGGGAAGCAATGCTTCTTAGGCTTAGGACTGGTAACACATTGGTAGCAGAATAGAGTTTTCAATGTTATCTTGAAGGATGTATTGTCCCAGTAGTGTAACAGCTTGCAGTCGGATTAATATTGCATGTATCTGTCATGAGTATACAAACAGCTTTTGTCAGAGCGATCATTTGTTTGATGTTATACTGCGTTTACCTTTTAGTTTTAAGCCTCATACGAGTACACAGACTAAAACATGTAGTTAGTCCATCTGATAATAAAATCCACCCGATCTATGGGAAATACTTTTGTCTTCTTTGCTTTTCCTATCTCCGGGACGGAAAGAGAAATCTGCGGCACAGCGCCCTCTAACGACAAACTTGTGAACGAATTCTCTTGCGCTGTCCCTTCTCGGCCACCGTGAGCGGGGGATTCTCCCGAACCACTGGCTATCTTTTGTGAGTGTTGCGGGTGGGGAAGCATCGCTGGAGCGGATTCGGGGTGAGTGTGGAGGGGGAGAGCGGGGATGGAGAGGTCCAGGGCGGTGTCGGGAGAGCCGGGCTGGTTGTCGGGGAGATGTGTGTGGCCCGGGGTTTACAGTGAGGAGGAACTTCCAGAACACAAACTAACAACGTGTGTGCGGGGCTTCCTCTTATGTGTTCGCCATAGCCGGGCACCTCTGTGCGTGTGTGTGTATAGTGCGGGCCCGGGCGTGGAGCACCATATGCACATCGTGGCTGGGGGAACACCCATCCCTGCCCTCCGGGCCTGCACTGCATTGCTCCGCAGCTCACAGGCCTACCCAGGCCCAGACGGCAGCGCAGGGGTTAGTGCGCCCCGGGTCAGCGTGTGCCGTGGCCCGAACCCCACTTGTAATTAGTTTCCAAGAGAGGTATCAGCTCGCAGCTAAAAAGTATCGGGCGCAGGAGGGCTCACCCCACCTTTGTCGTGCAAGTGACCGGGGTGCTGGGTGACAACACTCAGTCTCTGCTAAATATACAAGTCCCGAGCATGCTGCATTAAGTGATAGTAACTACACCATAAAATCATTTCCTGGTTGGTGTCTGTGACTTTAATGTGCACTGCAAATTGTTTATTATTTCTCCCACGATCAAGTTTGTTACTGGTAAAGCTGGGTACACACTAATAATCGGCTCAAACAGCCGACATACGACCACCTGTTCTGTTCAAAAGTCGGGTCAGTGTGTGCAGTGACAGGATGGTCGAAAGTCTGCCCAAATGGATGATTGTCGCCTCATTTGGTTGGTCGTACCGTTTAATATTTTCGTTCCAATCTCGTTTCCGCTGTGCAGTGTGTATAAACTTCCGACCGATCCACAACAGTGAGTACGAAATTAGTCATTGCTCACGACAACATGGCTGTAAAAAGTCGCTAAAGGGACGTCCGCTCTTCCCTTTATCGTCCTAAACAAGGCTAGTGTGTATGCAGTCCATGGACCGAGCGATCGGAACATCGATCACATGTAAAATCGCTTGGCATAAAAAGTTGGTCGAAATTTCTGTAGTGTGTACCCAGCTTAACATTAATGGTGCTGCACGTCACCTATGCTTGCTCCGCAAGTGGATACAACTACCATCTGCAGTTGTTTTCATGCATAACATTATATATATAATAAAAACCCAAATGCATAACATGATATTATTTTGCTGCTGCTGCTGTGAGAGGGGTGATGCAATTTCCCCATCAGCTTTTTTTGTTTTAACTCAAGTTTATCATTTGCTTATAAAATAAGAGCAAGTCAACAGTTTCTTTAAAGAGAATTGCTGGTTGCCTCACAGAGACAGTTTTACTGTAACGTTAGAATACACATATTAAATATCTGTATTTCTTGAAGGCTATGTAGCAGAGATATGCATATAGTCAAAGCTAAATATTTACATTTTGAACAGGGTGGCCTCCTAGAGAAAAACTTTTATTTTAGCTACTTGCAATGTATTTAGTACTTTGTTATCATAGACTGCAGTAGACAGGATTTGTTTCAAATTGTTTAGATTTATTCTCCCATGTCTGTGATGCATGTACCCCTTATCTTTTTCATTTTTCTTTTTTTATTGCTATTGAATGGCATGTTTCTTCAATTATGTGGATGATATGTCAATAGGAGCAGATCAATCAAGTAACAGCTGATACAAATAAAGGCAGAGGAATTAGGTTCACTGTTCAGTGCAGGTCTTTGTGATGTTAAATCGTTTTGTGTCAAAAAAGATACCTTTATTGGCTAATTCCAAAAAAATATTGTATTAATAATTTTTTGGGGTTAGCCAATAAAGTTATCGCTCCTATAATACTTTTGTCTTTTTTGACACGAAAATATTTAACATCACGTAGATTTTTCTGGCTAACACGGTACTGCAATAATAATAATAATAAAATATTTTTTTGCTACTCATTTTAACAGTGCAGGTCTTGTTAGTGCTAAGCAAACATCCTTTGTGACTGGACAAAATGTTTTTATTGTCAACATAGTTGATAACTTATCTTTTTAAATGTAGTAAGCAATAGAATTCCCTGACAGGTTTAAAAATGAAATTCACTGGAATTCTTTAATGCAAAAAATCATATCCATAGCTCTAATTACCCAGTGTATTTGGGGTCATTGGTCCAGACAATTCATTTTATTGGGCCAAAAACATTTTTTTTTTCTCCCTGTGAGTATATCCACTTGAATAATAACAGTAATAGTTGTCTAAAATAATTGATGGGTTATGTTGAAACATAATTAAACATTACAATTTTGTTTCTTTAGTTATACTGTTGCATTAATGTTGAAAATGTTTTTTGTTTTTTTTTCACTGATTTCCAAAATTTAGCAACATAGTTTCTACAAGGTAGCAAAATCTGGCTGCTTATTTTTTTGACTAGGAGAAAAGAATTTAAAAGACCAGACTCGCTTGACAGGTCTGCAAATTTCCGGCACAAAAGTAGATATGTTAAAAGTGAACTTAAGGGTCTATTTGACAATAATGGACTTCCAGTTCCAGATTTGTTAAAATAAAAATGCTAAAATGTTTAAATATATAAAATAAGTGAATTGTACCATTCTGATTCAAAGAAAGGCTATATTTAAATAATAATAATAGTAATAGTAGTAATTATAATAATATCCCCTCTGCTATTGCCATCCTGAAAAAAAAGGCAGCACTTGTACTGCTGCTGTCCATGATAAATAGAGGCCCCCGGCGAATGCTATGGCCTGTGGCGGACCAGGGCTTTGGTATTTTGGGAAAATATGGAGAAATAGGGACATCTTTTTTTTTTTTTTTTTTTTTAACGCTGTTCATTTTTAGTAGCATTGTAAAGATTAATGTATAGTTCCAAATGTGTTGCTTCATTTCTTTCACGGTCTGACAGTAATTTTATATTTTTAACTTAATTTTTTTCAGGATTACATACAAAGAACCTTGCTTGGGGGTGGGGTTATAATGCCCCATGGTAACAGTCCCCAAGATACTCATACTCCAACTCAGCCACCTAAGAGCAGTTCAGGGAATGATGGCGACCAACAAAGGACTCAAAAGAATACCTCTCAGTCTCCTGTCCCAACATTTGCACCTGCAATTAGTTCTGCCGGACCTCAGTCATCCAGTTATCAAATACAGCAACTCATAATGAGCCGCAACCCTGTTGCTGGACAGAATGTGAACATTACACTACAAAATGTAGGACAAGTGGTAGCAGGAAATCAACAGATAACTCTGACCTCACTGCCAATAACAAGTCCAGGCTCTCCTGGGTTCCAATTCAGTTCTCAGCCAAGGAGGTTTGAACATGGCTCTCCATCTTATATTCAGGTTTCTTCCCCAATGTCTCAACAAGTCCAGACTCAGAGCCCCACACAACCCAATGCTGTGCCAATCCAATCATTACAGGGTGTCCGAGCAGGAACTGCTGGAGCTAGTTTGGGAATGTGTAGCCAGAGCCCAACTCATGGCTTTGTAGATGCTGGATTGTTGGTGAGACAGCTCAGTCTGGGTCCTTCCAGTACTGGGCACTTTGTTTTTCAGGAAGGATCTGGAATTACTCAGATAACACCGGGCACACAAATGCATCTTCCATCTGGAACGTCCACACCAGTACAAACACGCACTCTGTTGCACTCCAATTCACAGACTGTTGGCTCCGTGCATCAGTTTGGATCACAAAATACTGTGGCGACTGGAGCTGGTATACAGACATTGGCTACTCCAAGCCACATAACAACCACAAATATACCAACACAGATAAGCAGTATTATACAGGGACAGTTCATTCAGCAACAGCAGGTTCTCCATGGACAGCAATTGGGCAGGACCTTCAGCTTTGATAGGACTTCTGGAGGAATGATAGCTGGTGTTACTGGAGCTTCTGCTTTTGGGATAACATCGCAACAAACTCCAACAAGTCCATCACGAGCCACTGCTCCTCAGGGAATCTCTAGCCTTTCTCTTACTCCAATAGTAAGCAGTACCTTAAAAAAGCAAGCTAAAAAGCTTGACGAGATCCCACCTGCAACTGCTGAAGATGCTCGTTTGAGAAAACAATGCTTGGAACATCATTGCAGAAATATAAAGAATCTAAAGGAAAATTTCAAGGAGTATCTGATTGAGTTGTTCTTTCTACAACACTATCAAGGCAACATGATGGATTTCTTGACATTCAGGAAGAAACCTACAATTTTATTGCAAGCATTTCTAAGACAAAATGATTTGGATCTAGAAGAGGAAGAAGTGGAAAAGAGTTCTCTAGTCATCGCTACTCAGGTAAGATTCATTATGTTCTCTATGCAGATGTCAGATAGAGGAAAACATGGTTGGGATCTGCTGTACTTGATTTTCCAAACAAGTAAACAAAAGATGGCCTGTGAGCCACCTGTTCTTGAGCCTCACGTTTGACCACTCTATAGACCCTCTTAGTGATCCTTATTGCAGAGCATCGGTGTACAGCACTTGCTTTGCCTAAGCACAATGATGGTGGGGTAACCACCAAGTTAATGGAATGGCCAGACATTGATGTATTTAATCAGAGTCGTGCTTTGATAATATGCCACTGCTAGTGCAAATGTAATGGCACCTTTGTGTTATAATGCTTATCTGAATTGGTTGTAAATATTAATGCTAGGATTATGTATTGACCACTTTAATAATGCATTTATATGAATTACACTCAGTGGCTAATATGATATGTGGATATCAGTTAGACACCGAACTGTCTTTAAGCATGTGACTTATTGTAGGTGGTAATGGATGCTGAAAATTGACATCTCATTCTGAAAAACCTGTCATCAATAGTACAACTGAAATAAAAGTATAATTTCAATGTAAACTTATTGCTCATATTTATAAACTGTCATAAAACTGTCCTCTACTCTTTGGGACATACTTAATTAGGTAGGTCTGGCGATCGCGAATACAGCACAAAGTGCCAATATGGTACCGCAACATTGCGGATTTTCCTTCACAACCCAATGGGATGCGCACGCAAATATGCAGTTGCAGTAACAGGAAGAGTGCAGTTGCACGTAATAGCGAACGCTAATTAAATATGCCCCTTAGTATTCTATTTCCTGTGATAGTGCCTTAGTATAGTTTAAAGCCGCACTACCACCTAAAGTGAATATTTCTCTACAACACTTTTATGAACGTTGGTTTGAGCGGTATGATAAATGAGAGGCCTTAATGTCTGAGATTGTGGCCTCTCTTTGGTGCTCCTGCTTACACCCCCCATGCAAAACATCACACAGCCCCAGGGGGCAATACTTGGCAGCCTATTACGAACATTTTAAATGAAAAAATGCAGATGACCCAGCCCAAAGTAGCCAACTATAGGACCATCCCGAGGGGCAGATGCCCCACTGACCCTGCACAGCCCGGTGTTCAATTGCAACTGTGTGGGTAACCTCAGATGACAGAGAAAAAGTTGCATTGATCATGGAGGTGTAACTGTAATGTTTTGCGTACTCTGTATGTGATAGCGCAGCTTTAAATAAGCTGTTGGGGTGGGCTGATAATCCTTTGACTCTGGGAGCCTATCTGGCTGTAAAGTAGAGTCATGGCATTTGCATACAGCACATGCTGTCTTTCTATGCTTATTTATGGGTGAAAGCAGCATAGAAAAACACAGTTTTTTTTGTTTTGTATACATTGGGCTAGATTTACTAAGCTGCGGGTTTGAAAAAGTGGGGATGTTGCCTATAGCAACCGATCAGATTCTAGCTGTCATTTTGTAGAAAGCACTAAATAAATGAAAGCTAGAATCCCCACTTTTTCAAACCCGCAGCTTAGTAAATCTAGCCCATTGTGCCAAAAATTGCTTTACTCAAGATGCACTGCTAAAGAACTGGGCCAATTACAGGACGTGGGCAGATCAAACTGTTGTGTGAACTAGTTGTTTCTGAAAAAGATTACTTTTAAATTGATTCAATTGCGAATGTGTGTCTCAATTGTACATTATTATTATTGTACAGAAATAGTTTGTACAAGTTGGAAAAAAAACCCGGTGCTTTCAGTTTGTTCTCTCAAATTTTTATTCCTTGACCTATTTTTTATATAAAAAAAATATTAAGAATGTTTTGATGCTAGATCCATTTTCATAGAAATTGCTCCTTCTGTAACAGTGTCTGCTGGAGAGTGTCTAATACCACACTTTTACAGTAGTAGTACCCTATGCATTAGGGCTTTATTGGTTTAAAACCCATTTTAGCTATAGTGCTATTGTGAAGTCATCACTACACAATACCTCTACCTTGCACTATGTATGAAGTGACTGTTTTGTACTTAAGTTAGCCTCTCTACAATGTAGTATAACTGTACTTTGAGGAATCCTTACCAGTTCATAAGTAGTCCGCATATCTATCCTAGACATTTCAGTAGCCTGATAAAATGTAGCTGCCTTTTTTTTTTTTCTTTCTTCCTTTGCGTGTGTGTGTTATTATCTATGTAAAGTTACTCACATGTTGTAGCTAACAAAAGCTGTCTTGTAGTCTTTTGGTGTCTCCTTTTTAAAACTTACATTGTGGTAGGCATATAAAAAAGTGTTTCCCGTATGTTCAATTCCTTAGATATATTCAGCAAAATACATTCCTGAAATGTACTTGTGTATTATACATTGTGTTAATAGTTATGTTCTTTTAGCTAAAACTGCTTCTCCTTCATTTATATTACAGGGGAAATGTAAGCTATCATTTAGTATGGTTTATTTAGATATAAATGTTCAGACAAAGACATGAACATTATGGGGTATATTTACTGGAGTTTATTTACTGTGGGTTTGAAAAAAGTGGAGACGTTGGCTATAGCAACCAATCATATTCTAGTTATAATTTTATTTAGTGCATTCTACAAAATGAAAGCTAGAATTTTATTGGTTGCTATAGGCAACAACTCCACAGTTTCAAACCCGCATTTTAAATATATCCGTATAAGTCCAACATATACTGACATCCTAACATGAATGATAGGTGCCCACCACTTACAAGGCTCTCTCCAACTCTACTGCCCCTTATATCTCTAACCTCCATTCACACTCCTGCCCGCCCCCTGCGCTCGGCCAACGACCGCTGCCTCTCCTCCACTCTTATCACCTCTTCCCACTCCAGAATCCAAGACTTTTTCCCGTGCAGCCCCCCTTCTCTTGAACGACCTCCCTCGTTCCATCCGTCTAGCAGGGGCTAGCTGCCGACAGCTGCACACTGTGCAGGTCCGTTCGGCAGTGACAGTGTGCTGCCCGGCTGCTCTGATTGTGTTTTAAACACAATCAGAGCAGCGGGGCAGCACACTCACTGCCGAGCGGACCTGCACATACTGTGCAGCCGCCGGCAGCCTTGGGAATCAGAAAGGGGGCGGGGCCTAAATCCTCCCCTGGCTCGTCCTCCATTCTCTCCTCTTGCCTCAACTGGCTCCTCTTGTGCCTGGTCTGTTTACCCTCCCTTAGGATGTAAGCTCGTATGAGCAGGGCCCCCCTCCCCTCCTGTCTCCATACCTGTTCTTCCGCTCCGTCTTTACTGCATATGACTGGCCGGAGTTTCTGAAGTATTGGTACTTTTTGTTCATTGTTCTGTATGGTTTCACCCTGTATAGTCTACTGTTAGTACGGTGTGCGGCGCTGCGGATACCTTGTGGCGCCTAACAAATAAATGATGATGATGATGATAATATTAACTTGGGTAAAAATATTGCTCAGCTATCGACTATACACCAGTAGTCCAATCATAAAAATTATCATTAAAAAGCTGTGAGTACAGTCTGTACAAAACATTAATGGTCACTTATACAACTGCAGAAATGCATTCCTGCAATGCAAATAAAGCTTTGTGCCTATTCTAGTAATATTGTGCCCATCTCGTCTAACATGACAAGATGGGATAGAACACAGAAATGTGCAACATTTGTCTCCTAATGGAATGAAAGTGTAGAGAATTAGGGTATACTTTGCTGAATGGGAGCTAGCCCCAGTACTGCACCTCAATGCAAAAACAACATTTCTCTTTCATCCTATCTAAGGGACACTGCTACCATGGGGTTGTAGTGGAGCGTGATGGAGTTGGCACTTAACTAGTTAACTTGTTACTTGTGACCTGCTGACAGACCCCTCTTCTCTGCAACCCCTTTTAGCCCCTCAGTGTAGAGGAGTTGGGCTTACTTTATTACTGCTGGCATAGTGTAGTAGGGTTTATTTTCTTTTCTTACCCGTCTCTTGTTTTTACATCGTTAAATCACAGTCTGCTTAGTGTGCGATTAGGATCCGCATACTGTGTTAAAAAAAATAAAAATGATTGAGAAGCCGCAGGCTGTGTAGGGGGCGGGAGGCTCTCACTCTCAACGTGGATATCGAGAGTGTGAGACTGCGACAACGGCATTATTGTCACACTTGTTGGTACCTGCGGGTGTAGAGCGCTGCGATTTGGAGCGATGACGCCCGCTATCTTATGGCCGCTACCAAGTTTACCCTTCAGAAAGTGGGGGAGGGGGATTTAGGTAAACAACTACATAAACTATTGATATACGGCAGCAGACCCAATGGTGCACTTAAATTATGGAAGTGTCACACATTAGGGCTAAGAGAGCGACAGCTGAACTAGAGGAATGCAGCTAGATGAGAGAGCTCCCTCTCCCCACACAGAAGGGGGTGCAATGTTATCTCCTAAGATCTGCCCGGGAAAAGTACACGTACACTTCCAGCTTCTGCTTCACTGCTGATCGAGACTCCTCTCCTGCTGTAGAGTTGTACTAGTCTAGGAAGGCTAAGTACAACTATGTGTGTATATTTTTACTAATGCAGTATTGATATTTGATATTCATTGTTGGATAGCAGCATATTCTAGAGAAAATTGGTGCATCTCATAGTTGGCTGGAACACAATACAATATCATACAATATATTTCAAGATACATCTTTTGACTGATGGTCAGAGATTAGATAGTATCTTTCATAATCTTGTTTCTTGTGTTGCATAATTGCTAACAGTCTCTGTATAATCTATTCTGTGACTGTTATTCCTTTTATAATGTCTGATAAACGGAAAGCACCAAAAGCAAAATACTTTGCTTGCTCAAAATGCAAGGTAAAGTTGCCAAATGTTCAGCAGGACCTGGGAACGCTCTGCGTAGATTATGAGGCAGGGTCCCAGGGGGCGCAGGCCCAGGCCCATGGCAGTATTTCGTTGTTAACGGAAGAACCAGGGTGTGCAGTATCGCAGACACAGTTGATGGACACTCTGGTGCAGCTTCTCACCTGTCAGGCGGAGACTACAGTGCTGTCTGCGAGCTCTCCTTTTACCTCGACAGGAGGGGGGGGGGGTTACAGTTTCAGCGGTACTCCAACAACAGGTTAATGATGGGACAGACCTAGCAACCGCTGGCCCTTCATCCTCTATTGTTTCCCAGGGGGCCCCTGTAGGGGAGTAGTAGTAGTTCCTAAAATATTAATGGCATTGTACCCTCTACAGTTGGAGGATGTTGGGAACAAGTACCAAGGGTTGACACTCCGGTAGCACGCCTGGAGCGTCACACCGCTTTGCCAGTCCCGGGCTCAGCTTCCCTTCAGGACACTACTGACAGGAAAGTGAAAGGATTTTTAAAATCCATCTATGTAGCTACAGGAACTTCTTTTAGACCTATGTTATCCTCGGCATGGGTTGCCAGGGCCATGGAGTCCTGGGCTGACCAGCTTCCGGCAGCGCTTCAGGAATCCGACCTTCTCCCCCTGGCGCTGCACCTTAAAGAGGCATCAGGCTATTTATATGAGGCAACTCAAAATGCAGCCTCAATGTCTTCAGCTGTGTCTGGCTCAGCGGTGGCAGCAAGACGAACCCTTTGGCTTAGATCCTGGGAAGCCAATGCAGAGTAAAAGCGTTCCTTTAGGGCCCTTCCTTATTTGTGATCAGTACTGTTTGGCTCAGAGCTGGATAATATAATTTCTCAGGCGAGATTTAGATTGCGTCGCTTCTCTTCTTTCCGCAGGGGTCATTTGTGCAGTTCCGGAAGTACAGAGACACAAGAGATTCTACTCAAACCTATTTTTGGTCTCAAAACCGGATGGTTCCTTCTGCCCAATTCTGAATCTAAAGTCCCTAAATTTACACCTGCGGGTGGAAAGATTTTGCATGGAATCTCTTTGGTCTGTAATAAATGGCCTGGAACCGGAAGAGTTCCTGGCGTCCATAGATATTCGGGATGCCTACTTGCACATTTCAATATGGGAGGGACATCGGTCCCTACTTCGTTGCACGATAGGAGCCTCCCACTACCATTTCAGGGCGCTTCCACTTGGTCTCTTGTCAACGCTAAGAGTTTTTACAAAGGTCATGTCGGTGATTGCCAGTTGTCTTCGTTCCAGGGGGTTCATAATAGTGCCCTATCTGGACGATCTTCTCTTTAAGGCGGCATCCTCTCATCTTTTGAGTCCACATCTGGATCTCACAATCAGGGTGTTAGAGTCTCACGGCTGGATCTTAGAGCTAAACAAGTCCCAGTTAATTCCTTGCCAAAGGATGACATTCTTGGGTCTTATCATGGAGAATAGAAGGTGTTCCTTTCCGAAGACAAAGCCCGATCCATTCAGATCTTGACGACCCGGGCCTTGTCTCAACGCAGTCCCTCCATGCTCCTAGGGAAGATGGTCTCGAAATTCGAGACTATCCCTTAGGGAAGATTCCACTCCAGACTGTTTCAGTTAAATCTTCTAACGAGGTGCTTAGGGTCTCCTCTCAGATTGGACTCCCAACCAGTGCGTCTGTCTCGGGAGACCCGGTCGTCCTTTCACTGGTGGAGAATTCGGGACTATTTGATTGTCGGGAGGATGTTTGCTCCAGTGTCCTGGATAATCGGACCCCAGTCTTCATGCCTGGGGGACGGTGACCCTTCATCTTTGCCTCCAGGGTCTCTGGTCACAAGCAGAAGCTGCGCTTTCAATAAACATTCTGGAGTTGAAGGCTATGTTAATGGCACTGAGAGGGGCTCAGGCTCTTCAGGGATTTCTAGTTTGCCTCCAATCTGACAATGCCACAGCAGTGGCATACGTCCCCAAATAGGGGGGAACCAAAAGTTCCAGGGCAATGCAAGTGGCTTATCAGATTCTGAAATGGGCGGAACTATTGGTTCCCTCGCTCTCAGCAGTATTCATCCCAGGTGTGCTAAACTTAGAAGCAATCTTCCTAAGTCGACACTAAGTTTTGCCAAGAGACTGGTCTCTGCATCCGGATGTCTTCCAAATGCTTGTTCGCAGGTGTTTGCCGGATCTGGACCTAATGGCGTTGAGACACAACCGTCAGGTTCCCAGGCTCTGCTCCAGGGCCAGGGACTCCTGGCGGTGAATGTAGATGTTATGGCAATGCGCTGGGAGTACAGGTTGGGATACTTATTTCTCCCAAGCCCAGTTTTTCCACGCCTTCTCAAGAGGGTCAGGCAGGGAGGTCTGTCAGTAATACTAGTGGCGGCCGGATGGGCGTGCAGGGTCTGGTTCACAGACAATTCTGTCCATGGCGGTCGGTCAGGGGTTTCGGTTGCCTCTACGCGAAGACCTTCTCCTTCAGGGTCCGTTTCGACACCAGGACCTTCCTCGTATGGCTTTAACAGCATGACTGTTAAGGCCGCCCTCTGGAGGTCAAAAATGTTCTCTTCCAAGGTGGTGAACACTCTTTTGCAGGCGAGGAAACCTGTTTCTGCTCGTATCTACCACAGGATTTGGCGAACCTACATTCATTGGTGTGAGAGTAGAGATCGCAATACTGCGACTTTTAATCTTCCTCGTCTAATCTTAACATGGAAGGGGGTTTTTCTGCTGGCAATCGCCTCAGCTCGTAGAGTATCGGAACTTGGGGCTCTTTCATGCAGGGAACCATATGTGGTTTTCCATGATGATAGGGCTGTTCCGTACTGTTCCGTCTTTTCAACCTAAGGTGGTATCGGGGTTTCACTTAAACCAGGAAATTGTACTTCCGGAGATAACTGGACGGAGCTTTTGGATGCCGTCAGGGCATTACGCATATATGTTCATCGAACTGCACGCATTAGACATTCAAATTCTCTGTTTGTACTATATGATCCCCATAAACGTGGATGGCCTGCTTCTAAGCAGAGCATTTCCAGATGGCTTATTTCAACTATTAGGTATGCTTACATCAGTCCAAACCGATCTGTGCCCAGTCGCATTACTGCCCTTTCCACCCAGTCAGTGGTAGCTTCTTGGGCCGCGTGAAATGGGGTCTCGGCGGGCAATCAGTGGCCCCTCCCTTAGGGGCACTGCTTTTGTAAGTCCTCATGGTAGCAGTGTCCCCCAGATAGGATGAAAGAGAAAATGGGATTTTTATACTCACAATAAATCCTTTTCTCTGATTCCATCTGGGGGACACTGCGTTCGCTCCCTCTGCTGTTTGGTCTTTGTTTTTTTTTCTCCCGTGCCTTGGGGCTTTAGAATTACACTGAGGAGCTACAGGGAGGGTTGCAGAGTGGAGGAGTCTGTCAGCAGGTCACAAGTAAGAAGTTAACTAGTTAAGTGCCAACTCCCTCCCTCCCCACTACAACCCCATGGTAGCAGTGTCCCCCAGATGGAATCGGAGAAAAGGATTTATCGTGAGTATAAAAATCCCATTTTTGTGTTGTGGGATGAGGTGTTTAAATGAGCGTCGGCGATTGTGCAGTATGCATTCTGGGTGGGTTGGGGGCACTCCTAGTTCAGTGGATGGTTTCGGAGCTTTTTTGCTTTCACAAAACAACTTCATTTTTACATGTTGTCAAAGGTGCCAAAGATTGGACATTGGTCTATACTTTCATTGGGAACCATGGAGGCATGATTCAGGCAGGACAGATTGACTTGTGTCTTTTTTTTTTTTTTTGCTTATCAAAGAAAGTGTATTGATGTAATAAAATAAGAAAAGAACCAATGTACCATTACAGATTGCCTTGTTTAAGATGTAAATGTGGCTCTGATTTGTATTTTTCGAGTTCAGTTGAAAAGGTGAAATTTAAGGAGGTGGTCCAGACATGGTAGTTGTCAGGGCATTGGTCTCTCTTTTTTTTTGGTATGCGCATTCTCCTCTCGTACGGCAATCCCGTAAAAGGTCATGGTGAGCGTTGGCATTCCCTAAACCAGAAACTGCGAATGAACCTATGAATGTATGAGGCAAATAAATGCACTGTGCATTCCTGCAGCTTCATATCTTTTGGACAAACCATCTGTCAAACATGAGATGTACAAATTCCACTGTTGTTTTTACTTTTGGGAGTCATTTCTGTTGATGTCAGTGCATCCTCTCTCTTCTAATTTATACAATCCTGCTGGCTCCTAGATTGGGTTGGCGGGTTTCTTAATTCTTTATAATTTTTCTCACCTGAAGTGTTCTAGCTTTTCTCTCAAAGAAAACCTTTTTTGAAAATGTTTATATTTTATGCTGAATAATAAAATTATTAGGTTAAGCAGTAATAATTGGAGACCTATACTGTCAATTTATACATATTTATTTTCCAAGACTCATGTGTCTGTATTTTCCTTTTTAGTCTATGGATTCTCCTGCTAGCCCAGTGTTCGAAATCCCAGTTGCCATGGAAACCCAGGATTCCTGTACACAAAGGGAAACTTCAATTGGTAATATATAATATTCTTGTAACAACAATCATGTAGTGTGTGTGTGTGTGTGTGTGTGTGTGTGTGTGTGTATATAAGTCTCCTATGTTTTGTTTTTGTTTTTTTTTTAAACATCTGTGTAATACGGCTGGGGTTTACTTGGAAGAACTGTGTATTTTGGTATTCGATTTTCTTGATGTATTGTTTTCGTTACATACCTAACTTTTTTTTTTTAATATAATTTAGATATAACACAAAAGCAACTTTCAGATTCCACCAATTCTGGATCCCAGTCACCAAATGTGATGCGTGGAGCAGTTCAGCAACCAACACCTGGTAAGATAGGTAAGGTCAGATGTGTAATATAATCGGTGTTGTATGATGGACCATGTTTGTATGCAGCCAGTCAGTTCTCTATGAACCAGTGTGGCATTTTGACTAACATTCATGTGACATTCCTGGTGAATTGATATGCTGCAATTCATGAATATTGGTCCATCCCAGTGAATTTTTGCTTTCACAGTTTGTATATTGGTACCCTTTAAAGAAGATGCCCAACTACATTTATATTCATTTATTTCATTTATATATTCTTTATATATATTTATATTCATTTATATAATATATATATATATATATATATATATATATATATATATATATATATATATATATATATATATATTTTATATTCATTTATTAATCCATTTATTTATTTTAATTTTTATCTATTTTTCCCACTTTTCATTTTAGTATTACCCACTCTCCATTGCTTAGATTGTATTTTCATTCATTTCACTGTGTTTTTTCATTCACTTCACCATACCACCTATCCATTTATTTTATTTATTCCACCTTTATTTTATTGTTCCCCACTGTACATTGTCCTCATTGCTCACCACACCACCAATCTATTTAAGCTAATCCATTTATTTTATTTACTCCACCTTATTTTATTGTTCCCCACAGTACATTGTCTACACCGCTTAGATCGTGACTTCAATCTACTTAAGTTAATCTATTTATTCTATTTATTTTATTTATTTCACCTTTATTCTACTGTTCCCCACTGTACATTGTCGTCACTGCTTAAATCGTGATCATTATTATATCTCATTCATTTCACCCCACCGCCTATCTATTTAAGTTATCTATTTATTTATTTTATTTATTCCACCTTTATTTTTGTTCCCCACTTTACATTGTCTACACCGCTTGATCGTGATTTCATTCTCCTCCACTTCACATTGTTATTGCTCTGCCACTGCTCTTCTCCTTTTACATTGTCCACATTGCTTTCATTGGTTTCACTGCTTTGTCTCCGCTTCTAATTTGATCTGTTCCACTTCGGACTCCCTACCGCTGCCCTCCTCTCTGTACTTCTCCCCCTCTCCTCCCCGCTTCCTCCAGCCGTTCTCTTATTCCCCTGTCTGTCATCATGCCGCCTCGCTCCTTTCCTATACCCATCCTCTCCCCCAGCCCCCGCCAAGGGCCCATATCTCTCTATCCTATCTCTCACCCCCCCCTCGCTCCATCAACCCTGACAATCTCATCCATATCTCCTCTTCTTCGTCCCTCCCTTTTTCGTGTGCCCTCTGGAACTCTAGGTCTGTCTGTAACAAACTGTCCTCCATTCACGACCTCTTCATCTCTAACTCTCTTAATCTTCTTGCCATAACTGAAACCTGGCTCACTTCTTCTGATACTGCCTCTCCTGCCGCTCTCTCCTATGGGGGCCTCTCTTTCACCCACTCCACCAGACCAGACGAGCGTCCAGGAGGGGGAGTGGGCCTCCTCCTATCCCCTAACTGCACTTTTCGGGTCATACCTACTCTACCTTCCCTCTCCTTCTCCTCCTTTGAAGTCCACTCCATTCGGCTCTTCTCCCCCATCCACCTCCGTGTCTCCGTCATCTACCGTCCCCCTGGCCCTACCTCTCTTTTTCTCGACAACTTCGCCGCCTGGCTCCCCCACTATCTTTCCTCTGACCTGCTCTCCATTATACTGGGTGACTTCAACATCCCTGTTGACAACTGTACTGACCCTGCCACCATAAAACTTCTCACTCTTTCCTCCTCCCTTGGCCTCACTCAGTGGACCTCCTCCCCTACCCACTGTCTTGGTCACTCCCTCGACCTTGTCTTCTCTAACCTCTGTGATCTCTCTGACTTCTCCAACTCTCCCTTCCCACTCTCTGACCACCATCTCCTCTCCTTCTCTCTGTCCTCCTCCCCTTCTCCCACCTCGCCTAAAGCCACCCTCACCAGGCGCAACCTTGACGCTATTGACCCCATCTCCTTCTCTGCCTCTCTTGAAACTCTCCTATCACCCCTTCCCTCTCTGGCCTGCCCAGATCAGGCGTCCTCTCTCTACAACCAATCCCTCACTACTGCCCTGGACACCGTCGCCCCGGCCTCTTCTATCCGCCGTCGTCGCCTTACTCCCCAACCCTGGCACTCCAAACTCACCCGCTCCCTCCAAAAGTGCTCTCGTACAGCTGAACGCCTCTGGAGGAAATCTCGTTCCCTGGCTGACTTCCTTCACTTCAAATTCATCCTCTCCTCTTTCTGCTCTGCCCTGTCCCTCGCTAAACAATCCTTCTTCAAGTCGCTCATCTCTTCTCAGTCCTCCAACCCCTGCCGCCTCTTTGCCACATTCAACTCCCTCCTCTCCCCCCCCCTCCCACTGTCCCGCCTTCCCTCTCTGCGTCTGACTTCGCCTCCTTTTTCTCCTCCAAAATTGAAGCCATCAGACGCAACATCTCCTCCTCCCACCACTCTCCCCCCATCACCGCTTCACCTCCCGCCATTAACCAGCTGTGGTCCTCCTTCATCCCCACATCAGGTGAAGAAGTTCGCTCCCTTATTCTTTCCTCTCCACCCTCTACCTGTCCTCTTGATCCCATCCCCTCCCACCTCCTTCGCTCTCTCTCTCCTACTGCCTGCTCCTACCTCGCACACCTCTTCAACCTATCACTCTCCTCTGGCGTTGTCCCATCCTCATTCAAACATGCTCTTATCTCCCCTATCCTTAAGAAACCCAATCTTGACCCCACCTCTCTTGCTAACTACCGCCCTATCTCTCTTCTCCCATATGCCTCCAAATTACTTGAGCGGATTGTCTGCAGCCGCCTCACCAGACACCTCTCTGACAACTCCCTCCTTGACCCTCTCCAATCCGGCTACCGCCCCCTCCACTCCACTGAAACAGCCCTGGCTAAAGTTACCGATGATCTCCTATCAGCCAAATCCAAGGGTCACTACTCCATACTCATCCTCCTTGACCTCTCCGCAGCCTTCGACACCGTGGACCATCCCCTCCTACTGCAAACTCTTCTTTCACTCGGCCTCTCTGGCTCTGTCCATGCCTGGTTCACCTCATACCTTGCTAATCGCTCCTTCTCCGTATCCACGTCTGGTTCTTCCTCCACCCCCTCCCCTCTCCCTGTTGGAGTCCCTCAGGGCTCTGTTCTTGGCCCTTTACTCTTTTCGCTCTATACTTCCTCCCTTGGGGCTCTCATCTCCTCTTTCGGTCTTCAGTATCACCTATATGCTGATGATATTCAACTCTACATCTCTTCTCCTGATCTTTCCTCCTCCCTCCTCTCTCGTGTAACTGACTGCCTCTCAGCCATCTCATCCTGGATGTCCTCTCGCTTTCTTAAAATTAACATCTCCAAAACCGAACTCATTGTCTTTCCCCCACCCAGGCTCCCTTCTCACCATGACCTCTCTATCGTTGTTAACAACTCCACTATCTCCTCTGTCACCCAACTCCGCTGCCTAGGTGTCACTCTCGACTCCTCTCTCTCTTTTGCCCCCCACATTCAATCCCTTGCCCAAGCCTGTCGCTTCCAACTCCGTAACATTGCCCGCATCCGTCCCTTCCTCTCTCAAGATGCCACCAAAACTATCATCCATGCCCTCATCATCTCCCGTCTCGACTACTGCAACCTCCTCCTTACTGGCCTCCCCCACTCCCGTCTCTCCCCCCTCCGCTCTATACTCAATGCGGCTGCAAGACTCATCTTCCTCTCACGCCGCTCCTCCTCTGCCTCCCCTCTCTGTCTTTCCTTACACTGGCTCCCCTTCCCCTACAGAATCCTTTTCAAACTCCTCACCACCACTTACAAGGCTCTCTCTCAGTCTACTGCCCCTTACATCTCTAGCCTCCTCTCCATTCACACTCCCGCCCGCTCCCTGCGCTCGGCCAATGATCGCCGCCTCTCCTCCACTCTGATCACCTCTTCCCACTCTAGAATCCAAGACTTCTCCCGTGCTGCACCCCTTCACTGGAACGACCTCCCTCGCTCCATTCGTCTCTCACCCAATCTGTGCTCCTTCAAGCGGGCACTTAAAACTCACCTGTTCCTTAAGGCCTACCAACCATCCACTTAACCACTCACCCTTCTGTTTCTCCCCTGGCTCCTTTCCTCTCTCCCCGTTGCTTCACTGGCTCCCTTTTGTGCCTGACTTTGTTTACCCTCCCTTAGGATGTAAGCTCGAATGAGCAGGGCCCTCTTCCCTCCTGTCTCCATACCTGTTCTTCTGCTCCGTCTCTACTGTATCTGCCTGCTTGGAGTTTTTGAAGTACTGGTACTTTGTGTTTACTGTCCTGTACTGTTTTACCCTGTATAGTCTACTGTTTGTACCATGTTCGGCGCTGCGGAAACCTTGTGGCGCCTAACAAATAAACGATAATAATAATAATAATAATAATAATCCATTTAAATGAGTGCACTAGTATTTTTGCAATTTGCTGCAAAAAAATTATACCTTTTTTTTTTTTTTTTTGGTCCATTCCGCCAGCAATATCTGCGTGGCTCAACCACAGCTGCCAATAGGTGATGTTTTCAGGATTTCTGTCTGTAGAAACCGGTGAAGTAATTACTGATCCAGATAAATATATTGCCTTCGCCTGTGCGTGATTAAAGAAATCCTGAAGATATGAACTGTTGGTACCGCTTGAGGACTGAGTTAGAGCACCTCTGCCCTATAATGAGCAGCAAAATATTGCTTGAAAACCGTTTAAATGGCCAGCATAATTTATATGCAGCTTACGCTTATAACATAACACACACTGCCAGCTGGTGCCCAGCATATAATCTTTCTATGTAGCAAACATGATTGTACTAGTCTGTTCCCCCACAAAATGTTTACATGCTTCCCTGGACCTCTAGAAAAAAAAACAAACTACTAGATGTCACATCTTCTTGTCATAAAATAATTACACTTCAACCTGTAAACCACACACAAAATGTCACTCCTATAGTGAGCTCTGGTTATGGGGACACTGGACTGTTGTGCATGAGCGTTTTCAGTAACAGGCGTAATAATAGCAGTGTACATCGCTGAGCATTGGGTCTTTGAGGCTACATGCCAGGATCAGACTGCAGTCCCATCTCCAGTGCACATGCATGAACCACTAATGTCCACAGTCTGTCTCTGGTGCAGAAAGGGCAGTGTACTGTCTCCAGGGTGCATTGTTTTTAGTCACCCTGGTTACTGGAATTGGGCAAAAAGGCATTGTTATTAGTAATAAGACACAAACTGTAATTCTGTAGTTTATTTTTAGAAGGGTTTATCATGGGATAGGTAGTTCTGTATTTCCTGGCGAGAACACAGACAATAGGTCATTTTCCAGTCCTAAGAGGCAGGGTCCTCTCTGTCCTATAACCCTCTGCCCCTTCTGTTTTTTATTTATTTTCTGGCCTGGCTACTATATTGGTAAATGATGTGAGAATAATTGTTGTTCTTCCTCTGCTGATATCTTGTTGAACAGAAGTAATATAAGGATGTTCGATACTCTGATGATCTTGTGTTTTGTTATGGTCTTCACACAGGTTCTGTCTGTACTGCTGTGGGGATGCCACCCTTGCAACAGTCTGCTTCTCTTGGTAACCGACAAAGTGACCCAGCAAAGGTTTCTCTGGTGCCAAATACTGCCAGCTTGCAATTGTCAAGCAGAACTCAGGCTCCTAGAATTCCAATCCCTTCTGTGCTCCCTACAATGAATCTTGCTCAGCAGCAGCTACTTGCTGACTCTCCATCCCTGAAAGGGAATCCACAGGCTTTCAGCATTCCCATCCTACAATCTACCCAAAGCCAAATTTCCCAGCAGCCCCAAGACAAGCTGTTAAGCCAATCGTCTTCCTTGATAACTACCTCGCAACTGGTATGTGTAAAATATAATGTAAAGCATATTGATTTCAGTATACAGAGGCAAAATGTATATTTTATTTATAGAAATAACACAGACTTGAGTGACAATAAATTGACAATAACTATAAATGACAAAATGGTGTGGGCAGCACAGTGGCTAAGTGGTTAGCACTGCTGCCTCACAGCACTGGGGTCATGAGTTCAATTCCCGACCATGGGTTAATCTGCGAGGAGTTTGTATGTTCTCCCCGTGTTTGCGTGGGTTTCCTCTGGGTGCTCCAGTTTCCTCCCACACTCCAAAAACATACTGGTAGCTTAATTGGCTGCTAACAAATTGACCCTAGACTGTGTCTGTCTGTCTGTGTGTGTCTCTCTCTGTCTGTGTGTATGTATGTTAGGGAATTTAGACTGTAAGCCCCAATGGGACAGGGACTGATGTGAGTGAGTTCTCTGTACAGCGCTGCGGAATTAGTGGCGCTATATAAATAAATGATGATGATGATGATGAATGGTGTAGCAATTCCTGTATGATTCCTGAAATTCATAACTTTCCTATAAAACTCTTGCTCTCTTTCTTTTGTTTCTTCATAGTTACCTCTGTTTTAATATTATGAAGACCTTTATTTTCTTTCTTTTTAAATGATTATGCCGTCCTCTTTATTTTTGTTTTAAAATGAATAGCTGTCTTGTCTTGTTAAAGAATAGATCATTGCTTGTTGAAGAATCGCTAAATAACATTTCAGTGTGCATTCCAGTGACTGTATATTTATCTGGTATTCTGACAGGCTTCATCATCTAAGTTAGGCTCTGATGCTGGAAAATCCACAGCTCCAGCTCCTTCTTCACCCACCACACCAGTTGGCATTTCAGACTCTGTCCTCTTTCCATCAAGCGTCTCACCCAAGAGGATGTTGTCCCCTGGGGGTAGCAAAGTGCTGTCTCCTTCTACATCAAAGTCACCTTTACATTCAGCAACTCAGGATTCTCCGAGTCTAGCGACAGTTACAGAGGACCTTCCTCAGGAAGTGTCCAAACCGCTAGAACAGGTAAATGCAGTGCTTTACTTTGTAAAAAGACCTATTAAAAATGAAAATGTATAAGACATTTGAGATGTATAATACATATAAGTGTGGGCCTTAAATAAAAAAAAAAAGCAAACAAATAATAACCGAAACACGTGGCTGTTTTTTTTTTTTTTGTTATTAGATAAATAAGTGTTTAGAAATGGCCAATTACTGAAAAAGGGGTTAATGAAGCTTAATGTGGGAATTGTAACATTTTTTGACACACTCCTTAAGTTCCCTTCTCTTTGGGTCCTTCATTTTGAATATTTGCTAAGCACCCATTGGCTGCTTTATGTTAATATGTAATATTGTTCAGTGCGAATACTATTTCACCTATTAGATTGCTTGATCTCGGAGCTGAATGATGGAGATATATATCTGTCCTGAGATAGCCATCTCATTATGATGCAGCCTTGGATACCCACCTGCAGCCTGTTCAGAAATGGAAATAATGGACTCCTCTTTGTCTTGCAGGAAAACCAGATCCATCAGCGAATCACAGAACTTCGAAAAGAAGGCCTTTGGTCCTTGAAGAGGCTACCAAGGCTGATGGAGCCCTCTAGACCAAAGTCACACTGGAATTACCTGTTGGAAGAGATGCAGTGGATAGCTGCTGACTTTGCCCAAGAAAGGCTGTGGAAAATTGCAAGTGCTAAGAAGGTAATGTAAAGTAGATAAAATCTTATTTGTTTACAGATATTTGTTCTTAGCCACCTGCAGGCCCCCACGTGATGATCTACAACCTGCCTAGCTACACTGTAGCCTGACACATTCTTCCTGTCAAAATGGCATGGCCATCTGGAACAGCATCTGGTTCCAGCAAAGTGTTTTGGAACCCTTTCATTTAGCTCACAGGCAGCTGATCAGTTAAGTTAACAATCTATGCTCCATGCAGAACTTTTTTAACTTTGGGGTTGCAAGAGAAACCGGGAAATGCCTGCAATGATGGTAGACTTGGTAATAGGTTATTGGGGAGAGCTGATTCATGGCTCCCTTTCACCTTAGCAGAGGACATATGAGTTTTTCGTGGGTGACACACATGCAGGAAAGCATTAATTACTACACAATGCCACCACAAGCAAAGCATCAGCTCTTCAGTTTTCAAACCCACCTTGAAAATTAAAAGCATTTTTTTGTGGTCTGTATTATTTTGTTTTTATTTTTCAGGGGAACAGCAATGATCCCTCCTTCTTTAACAATTAGGGGTCATGTATTTGTTTAGGTTTTATAATAAAGTAAGATTTGTGTGTATCTGCAGATGGCCAGGACAGCTGCAAGACATTTACTAGAGAAAGAACAGAAAAATGCCAGGGCCAAGAAGGAGGGTGAAGACAGACTGAGGCGCATTGCATGGATAGCGGCTCGAGAGATCCAGCACTTCTGGGCCAATATTCAGCAGGTAAGGCTGGTGGCTACATCTGTTTCTAATTTGTTTCTTTTTCATTCATGGGGAACACTGGATTTGCTGGGGTATGCAGCACAAGTTTAAATTATTTTCTGTGTGTTGAAATCTACTTATACATTTACAACTTTATAGCAGAAACAGCAATAAATAACAATATGACTACAATTTTAAATGTTTTTTTTGACAGTTGTGTATTGCACTATGCAGAAGTTGTTTATTGTGAAGCACTTGTGTTTGTGACGTTTTATCAGTGGCACATTACTATTGTACTAAGTGAAAATGAGTAGTTGCTCACCTCCAGTCATCATCATCATCCCACTGGATGCAGCCATTCACACATTGGATAGTTGTCATCTCCCATGCTTATGTTTGATTCTCTGCAAAACTCTCTCTTCTGCCTCTTCCACCTATCTGGGGTACACTGCTAAATTGGGGTTGGGTGGAGGAGCCTGACACTAAAAGGGTTCACTCTCCCTAGCTTGAACCCAAGTGGCTGTGCAGACGTTTTACCTGGAGCTACTAGGGCAAGGTTACAGCTTGTGACCTGGAAGTACAATCATTGTAGCTTGTGATTGGTCCTCCCGCTTAAACCCTGTATTTGTCGCCATTTAAAGATGGTGATTTTTATTGATTTGTGTAATACATGCAGTCATTTTTCTTGGCCTCTGATTAGGAGGGGGGCATTAGTTAATTATTTTCCTAAGTGGTGCTGCAGCAAAGCAAAAATGTATATTGTAATGTGGTGTTGCTCTTTTGATTGTGTCTAACTGTTGTGGGACTCGAGCCGCAATGGTTATTGATAAGTGTTGTAACCCTGTTTTTATCTTGCTGTGTAATGTAAGGAGCTTCAAGCTGATTCACCTTGTTTGTTTTATTAGGTAGTGGAGATAAAATTTCAGGTTCAGTTGCAAGAGAAGAGAAGGAAAGTCTTCAACGCACCAAGTGACATGCAAAAAGGTACAGTGTAAATATCTATACACTGTATAGATACCATGTAAAGGGTTCAAGCTTCCTAGCATGTATACTATATCTCTCCATGTGGAAACCATTGGACCAGTGATGTTAATGTTTCCATTATATGTGTTTGTTGTCTTCTCTCTCATAGCATTGGGAGCACAGAACCATGGCTGTAGCTCATTCTGTATCATTTTTCTTTTGTGCCCTTTTTCTGCCATTCTACAGTTTGCTAAGTCTTCCTACTATAATGCCCAGTGGAGTAACTGCCGCATACATGATAGGAGCATAATATGTTCAGAGTCTCCAAACAATTAAGCAATTTTTCTCTTTCATCCAGTCTGGGGGACACTGCTTACCATGGGTTGTGGAGGGGAGCACGGGAGTTGGCACCTAGCTAGTTAATCTTTAGCACTGCTGACAGACCCCTCCCCTCTACAATCCCCCTGCCTCTTCCTCTTCCTGTCAGTTTTTTTCTTTAGGTGCCCAAAGGAGTTGGGCAAGTTTTAGGAATGGCTAGTTTTTTCTTTTATTTTATTTTTAATAACGTTAATTTTCTTTATTTTTTAGATTAGTTAGCTTAGGGCAGAGCTGGGAGTGTGTTCTACTATAGAGAGCACACTCCCAGAAAGCATAGTGACAGAGTGACAAGCGGTCTCCCGGACCGCTGTCACTCTTGGAGGCTCCCCCGATAACCAGCGCTGCCAGACTGGCATAGAGCACCGCTTATCGGATTACCTTGCCGGCGGCCATGATGGAGTCATCGGCCCGCGGAGGTGCGCAGGAGGAAGGAGAGAGAGAGCGGGGGCCATACCAAGATCCCCCCTCAGGAATATAGGACGGGGAATATACTGCTGCAGGAGACCTCTTCAAAGGGGTCTCCACAACTCTGCCAGAAAGATAAGTTCTTTTTTTAAAAAAAAAAAAAGAGACAGAAGGCTGCAAGAGGGGGAACTATCATAGAGCTCCCCTGCTCTTCAGCACAAGTGGTACAGTCCGGTCCTCTGGCACCAGAGAAGCCCGGGAAGGAACTTATTTTGTGGTTTGAAGAAGGAGCCTAGTAAGGATTATATTGTGTTTTCTTACTTGCATAAATATTACACTGTCTGTTACACACATACAAGTACAACTTTTATTACAGATTAGTTGGTTACTTGTTGCTGGCTCTGCCTCTCAATATATCTTTATCTAGTGTGTTTGGTGTGCTTTTCCTTATAAAATGTCAGATAAGGGAAAAGGCCCTATAGCTAAATATTTTACATGCTCTAAATGTAAGGTTAAATTAAATAAATAAAAAAAAAAGATAGACAGCATTATCGTAGGGGGAAGGGGGAGCTAAGACATAGAGCTCCCCTGCTCTCCTGCACAATTGGGCTAGCCCGGTCTTCTGGCGCCAAGGAGAAGCCCGGGAAAGGAGACAGATCAGAGGGAGCAGACACCAGTACACTGCTGTTGGACTTCTACCCTGTTTGGCCTGAGGGCTAAGTATCTGATTTATTTAAATCTATTTACTGTATTTGCTCTGATTACAAAGTGGGCTAGTAGGGGTTATATTGTGGTTCACCTACTTGCCAATTCTATCACATTGTTGTTTCACACAAAATACAAGTACAACTTTTATTTTAGAATAGTTGATTACTTGTTTTCTTCACTGTCTCTCTCAATCTCTAAACTCAAGTCTGTGTGTTGGGTGTGCCTTTCCTTTGTGAAAATGACAGATAAAGGAATAGGCCCTACAGCAAAATATTTGACATGTTCTAGATGTAAGGTTAGATTACCATGTGGGCAGAAGGACCCGTCGCTCTGCTCTGACTGTGAAGGAGGGGTCCCCTCTGCGCAAACCCAGCTCATTCCAGCCCCACTGACGAAGGAGCCGGCCTGGGTGGCTTCCCTGACACAGTCAGTTTCCTCTTTAGCACAGATAATATCTCAATCTACTCCGTTGCTAACTAGTGTGGCAGCCTCTGCGGCTAATAATGCTATTACACCTTTGGGGCTCCCTGCTGCCACAGGTTCTACTGGAACGGCTATAGCAGGACCTTCCTCTTTGCTTACGGACCAGCCCCCTGTTCCCACAGAACCGGCATGGTCCTCAGCATTTATAAAGGGTTTGGACAGACTGAACCAGTTACTTGAATCCCCAGACCTGTCCCCTGCTAAAAGAAAACGGCTTAGATCCGCTAATCCTCTTATGGTCCTTTCAGATTCTGAGGGTTTTTCAGAAGAGAAGGGGGGAAACAAATTTTGATCCTGACCAGGTTCAACCTTTCGAACAGGAAGAGAACACTAAAAATCAGTTTATTGACGATTTGGTTTTAGCAGTAAGACAGGCGTTGGACCTCCCAGAACCGGAGGATCCTAATCCCAGAGACAGAAGTCTTTTTAAGAAGGCCAAAAGGAAAGTTATCCGTTTTCCCCCTTCTGTAGAACTCAGAGATATTGCAGAGGGAGCCTGGAAACAGCCTGATAAAAAAGTTCTCTGTTCCAAGGAGGTTCTCTTCCCTGTACCCATTGCAGGAAGAGGACGTGGCTCACTGGGAAGCAATCCCTAAAGTATATATTCCAGTAGCCCGTTTGGCCCGACACACTCTCCTACCAGTCCCGGGCTCAGCAACTCTGCAGGATGCCACTGACCACAGAGTGGAATATCAGCTAAAATCTATATTCGTAGCAGCGGGTTCTTCCTTTAGACCCACATTTGCTTCAGCGTGGGTTGCTAGAGCCATGGAAGCATTGGCAGATCAACTGCCAGAGGCCTTACAGGACTCTGATTTACTTCCCCTAGCTTTACATTTGAAAGAGGCATTGGGGTACCTTTATGAGGTGGCTCAGAGCACAGCATCTGTGTCCTTCTCTATTCAAGCTGCGTCAATTTCAGCAAGAAGAACGTTATGGCTGAAATCCTGGGAGGGGGATTCGGAATCTAAAAGGTCCGTAGAAACCATTCCCTTTTCAGCAGCAGATTTTGTTCGTTCCCGGAATTGAATACTATGATTTCACAGGACAGGGGGCAAAAGCACTTCTTTGCCGGTATTCTCAAGTAGGGGCCGGGCCCCACCGTCTAGCTATTTTCGTTAGCCCTTTTGGGGGACCTCTTTGCCTAGCGGGCAGTCATTTAGAGGTAGACAACCAAATGCTCGAGGCCTCTTGGTCAGAGGCAGGTCCTCGTTTGCAGCTAGGCGCCAGGCCTCCAAGTCTCAGGAGGAGCCTGCATCCTGACTTCCACTCTTTTCCCCAGGGGGTGGCGGCCGTGGGGGACGTCTGTCGCTTTTTCAGGAACAGTGGACAGCGTCATCCCAGGACCCTTGGATTCGGGGCATTATATCAAGGGGGTACAGGATAGACCTGCTGGGTCCGGTACCTCATCGTTTCTTTGTAACTCCGCTTCCCCGAGATCCACAAAGAAGACAGGCAATACAGGCCTGTGTCGCCTCTCTTCTTTTGAAAAAAGTCATTTGCAGGGTCCCAGACAACCAGAAAGGGAAGGGATTTTATTCAAATCTTTTTCTGGTCAAGAGCCGGATGGGTCTTTTCGACCCATTTTAAACTTAAAGAACCTCAGTGTGCACTTACGAGTAGACAAAATTCGGATGGAGTCCCTGAGGTCGGTGATAAACGGCTTAGAGAAAGATCAGTTTATGGCCTCCATAGATATAAAGGACACATACCTCCACGTTCCCATTTGGAGCGATCAGCAGTCTCTCCTAAGATTCACAGAAGGTGTTCCTGCCGGTGGAAAAGATCACTTCTATTCAAAGTATAACATCTCAGGTCTTGTCCTCTCCCAGTCCCTCAATTCATTTGTGCATGCAGCTGCTGGGAAAGATGGTTGCTTCCTTCGAGACGATCCCCTACGGTCGGGCTCATTCTCGATGCTTCCAGTGGGATCTGTTGGCAAAATGGTCAGGATCCCACCTGCGTTTGGATCTCCAGAGGTTCTCGCTGTCTCCGGGGGCGAGAGAATCACTGCAGTGGTGGCTAAATTACGATCATATGTCGATGGGCAGGTCTTTTGCTCCATGATCATGGAGACAGGGAGGAACAAGGAGTGCAGCTGCAATGCCAGTTGCAGCTCAGATTTTTCTTTGGGCAGAACAGTATGTTCCAGTAATCTTTGCAGTGTTCATTTGAGGAATAAAGAATTGGGAGGCCGATTACTTCGGTCGCAATGCGATGATGACGGGGGGGGGGGTCGTCCCTGGGGGGGTCGTCCCTCCATCCGGAAGTATTTCAGTCTCTAGTTCAGAGGTGGGGTCTTCCGGATATAGGTCTCATGGCCTCCAGACACAACAAAAAGGTTCACAGGTTTTCCGCAAAAGCCCCCTTAGCGGTGGACGTGATTATCATGCCATGGGTTTTCAGGTTGGGATATCCCTCATGGCTGCGTCGAGTATGGTACGCGGACATAATTTCCATGGCGGTAGGACAGGGATATCGTCTTCCGTCGCGAGAAGACCTTCTTCTACAAGGTTCCTTTTGTCACCAGAACTTACCTCAGCTCAGTTTAACGGCATGGCTGTTGTAGCCATCCTTTGGAAGGCTAGGGGTTTCTCCCTCAGTGTAGTGAACACTATGCTGCGAGCTCGTAAGCCGGTGTCAGCTCGCATCTATCATCGGATTTGGCGGGCCTATATTAGATGGTGTGAAAATAAGTCTTGTCACACGTCTTCTTTTCGTCTCCCTCGCTTATTAGCGATTCTTCAGGATGGCCTGGAAGCAAGACTCCGTTTAGGGTCCCTAAGAGTTCAGGTATCAGCGCTTTCAGTTTTCTTTCACCTGAAGTTAGCGGAGTTGCCAGACGTCAAGACTTTCTTCAGGGAGTCTTACATATTCAGCCTTCCTACGCTCTGCCCACAGCACCATGGAATCTTTACCTGGTACTAGATATGCTTAAAGGTCCTCCTTTTGAGCCATTACTGGCGGCAGATTTTAGGTGTCTGACCTGGAAGGTCGTCTTTCTTTTGGCGATTGCATCTGCATGTAGAATTTTAAGAATTGGGAGCTCTGTCTTGCCGAGAACCATATCTGTTTTTTTCACGAGAACAGAGCGGTATTAAGAAAACTCCCTTCTTTTGTCCCAATAGTAGTTTTGGCTTCCACTTGAACCAAGAAATTGTGGTTCCGGTTTTTTCATAGACCTCTCATTCTGATCAGCAGTCTATTGAAAAGTCAGATGTGGTTAGGGCTCTCTTCATTTATGTCAAAAGAACTTCTCAGGTTAGATGTACAGATTCTCTGTTCGTTCTTTATGATTCTAACAAAAGAGGCTGGCCAGCCTCAAAACAGTCCATTGCAAGATGGTTTCGGCAACCATTAAGCAGGCATACATAAGGGCTAACCGTCCTGTGCCAGTGTCCCCCAGACGGAATCAGAGAAACGGATTTAACGTAAGTATATAAATCCTCTCTTTTTTTTATTTACTTTGTTCTGAATGTAACTCCGTTTACAAAAAAAAGATGCCCACCATTCTTCTCTTCCTTAATAGAAAACATCCCTGCTCTACCCCATCCCCCCTCCCAAAAAAAGCAAACAAAAAAACCTTTAGAAACGTAAAGTAGTAAACTCTCCAAAGTTTATCTATATTGATGTAAAATGTTTGAATTGTTTTTTAGGCAAAGAAATTACAGTGGATTCGCATGTTAAAATGGAACAACGTTTGGTGAGTAACAATGAGCACACCACATATATATATATATATATATAATGATCTGTGCGACCATTGCCCACACTTTTATTCCAGGCGCTGAAGAATTAAATTGGCTACACACTGTGAAATTTGTACGGCCTGGTTCTTGTCAGCCAAATTGAAATTACATGGACGCATACACCTCTAACCCACTCAATGAAAGTCTGAATAGGAAGGACTGTCTATTTGACTTTGATTTTTCTATTTTTAGGATCCATCTGCGTCTGGGACAGTTTTAAAGGCTACAAGGCATAAAGGTTTGTGTCTTTTGTTCCAGTATGTGTAGTGATATATTCAGGGGTTTCACAAAAACTTCTATACTTGTACAAATGACACATACATAGTGGTCTCAAGCTGATTAAGAATGTTGTCGGTTTTCTTTCACACTAGTCATTGCTTGACAACACTCTCAGTTTTAGCAGAATATGAAATTGACAAGCCCAGTTGCTTATCTGTGTTTTCTTTTTATGACCAAAGGTCTTTTCTCAGACATTTTGTGGTTTTTTAATGTGAAGTCTGTTACATATAGTGAGCAGCGAATGGAATAAACATAAATGTGAAGAGGCATTAGCGGTTCCTGCTTGTGTGAGACAGGCCCCTGAACAAAAATGGTGTATGGAGATTTTAATTTTTTGCTGTGATTTAGGTTAGAATTTAAAAAATAATTAAATTAAACAAAGCTAATACACCAAATAAGTGTAATATTACTTTAGGGTGTGATCTAAAAGGATGCTATGGCTCCCAGTCATGTTTTGCAACTTTTCCAGACCTTGTACAAAGTAATAATTATAAAAAAATTAATTAATAAAATCATCATTTTTAGTTGTGTCCATTTCTGTTCAGGTTGTGACATAGAGTTGGAAGGCGCTCAGAAGCAGATAGTTCTCATCGACTCTTTGTTGAATATGGAAGGAGGCAGCACTGCCCATATGGGTGTAAGGAAGCACAATCGTGACATTGCGGAGGTGGCTGCTGCAGCAGAACTATTACTGCCTCGGGGCAGCTCTCGCATCTCTGCAACAGTGAGTACTTATTTTTACATAATTGGGAAAGAAATCTTTCTGCTATTTTATTTTAATAAGCTTTGTATCTCCTTTAGTTTGTCACGTGCTCCTTCAGCGGTAGTCGGGCACAGGTGGTGGGTTATATTTATCCCTAGGAAGCAGGGCACTGGCAAAAAATGAGAAAGTCGTCACCTATATCTCCACCCCCAGCCCTCCTGTTTCCCTGCTCTCGCCTCAGTTGTTTTCCCAATGTGTCAACTAACTAACTCGCTGTCTGTGTCTGCCCCCCCATGTAAATACATTTTCTATATTGCACAGGTGAAAACTCCTGCGCCACCTCTACTTCATGGCAAACTTAGAGATTATCAGCTGATCGGACTGGACTGGTTGGCAAAACAGTACAAAAAGAGCCTCAATGGGATTCTGGCAGACGAAGCAGGGTTGGGAAAAAATGTTCAAGTGATTGCTCTCTTAGCACATCTGGCTAGCAGTGAAGGTGATAAACTGGTCACATTATTTTTGTTAGGAAGGTGTTGGAGAACTATACTTAATGGTTTGAAATTGTATTTTCGTCAGGAGTATGGGGTCCTCATTTGATTGTTGTGCGAAGTTGCAATGTCCTGAAGTGGGAACTAGAACTCAAGCGCTGGTGTCCAGCGCTCAAACTACTTCTGTATTTTGGGAGCCAACGAGAGTTGAGAAGAAAGAGACAGGTAAAACACTTGCAAATCAATAATTGCTAGACCGCATTAGAGACTTTATTGCTTCAGTTGTTGTCCACTTAGGGTTTAACATGGTAATCTTAGTTATATTGGAATTTTGGTTTGACGTAACCTCAAAACAATGCACTATTCCTTTAGTTTGTATCGTTATCTCTGCCTCTAGTCACCCAAATAAGTCAGAACTGAATTGTAGTAACTGTTTTTTTCGTAAATGTAGTTCAACTTTTTAATTTCTAATTCTGTGCTTATTCTAGAGATGGCAGGAACCCAACAACTTCCATGTCTGCATCACCTCTTACAAGCAGCTGTTTAAGGGACTCCAGGCTTTCATGAAGATGAGATGGAAATACCTTGTCCTGGATGAAGTCCATCAACTTCGAAATATGAACGAGAAGCACTGGGAAGCCATCCTGAATCTCCCAAGGTTTGTTTATCTTTTATTCTCTCTGCATTGGCAATGTATGGGATCGATTTCAGTGGGCCAAGAGTAAGTTTAAGATATCCCATAGATCGTAAGCTTGCGAGCAAGGCCCTCTTACCTTTGTCTGTCTGTATTACACATTATTGTTTTATTACTGTTTGTTCTGAATTATAAAGCGGTACGGAATTTGCTGGTGCTATATAACTAAATGATGTGTAATGAAGTGTGGTGGTCATTTTTAGTGTTCTATAGCGTAATGTAATACGTTATGTTTTCTAGCTTTAGCTGGTGCTATTACATATAAACTAGATTTTCATTTTAATGTTAAGGCAATGTCTTATTTCGTACCAAAGCTTATGGCCGCTTTCGGTGTAAGTAAACCTTGATGTATGTACATATATGTCTGCCTTTTTAGTGTCCTTTTAAACACACCTTTTGGCATTTTAATATTGACATCACATTACGGTCTGTTAAGATTTTGCTCTCTCACCACTTTTTAGACATGCATAACACCAACAGTTGCCTCAATGTCATTAGTTTACCTTTATTCATCCCACATTGCCTACATCACAATAATGCCAAATAATGAAGTCTCCGTCTTACATATAAGAAAAGTATTGGTGCTCTTGGCGATTATATTCTCCTCCTCCCTCAGAGTTGTGGTGGTTGTTGTTGTGGTTGTTCTCTACCTGTGAGTATTTCCAATCTAAAGGGGAAGAAAAAGGAAGAAAAAGCGTCGAGGTCGAGGTGGGTGGTGGTCAGAGAGTCGGAAGTGGAGCAAAAAAGGTTAGAGAAGACAAAGGGGAGTGGCAGAGGCAGTTTGGAGGCTGCTACAACAGAGGGGTTGTCAATGGGATGTTGGTCATCCAAGATGGAGAATAAACGCTAGAGGGCATAAAGTGGGGGAGACAGGCTGCAAAGTTGTCAAGGAAGGGAGGTTAGGGAATAAGAAATAAATGCAGTGGACCTCAAAAGAGGAGAATGGGAGGGGGGGGGAGTAACCTGGAACATGTGGCTGAGAGGGAGAAGCATGCCCATGTCACCATCTGGCCGGCCTCTAGTCCTGGTGAGGTGGGTGAAGAGGCCCCCGTAGGAGAGAGGAATCAGAGGGGACGGAGCCATGTTTCAGTGACTGCAACGAGGTTAAGGGAGTTAGAGATGAAAACATTAAAAATGGAGGCCAGTTTTTTGCACCCGGACCTCATTCCAGAGGGCACAGAATAAAAAGGGGGAGCAGGAAAATTTGGAAAAGGTTGCAAGATTGGTGGAGCACAGAGGGGTGAGTTTTGTAGCAGGGTTGAGGGCAAAGGGTGGGAATAGGGTGCAGCCCAAAGTTAGTGGAGATATCGCTGGCCGACAGGAGAAGGATTTAATTAACCAAAAGAAAATGCTATCTAACCTACTTGTCTAACCTTGTCGCTATTTGTATCGTACATTAGTAGCATGTGAACCATTGAAGCAGGTCATTATTTCAGCAGTGATTATATCAATGTTAACCGTTTAATAAGGATAGTCCAGGATATACACAAAGCAGGTGCATGAGGTGGAGACTAACATGAACTCACAGGACAATGTCGGATTTTGTCCTCTTGTAGCAGTAATTTAATGGAGATTGTTCTCCTGTTTAATTTCTGTATAGCACTGAATCATGTTGTGTAAATCTCAATACACACTAGCTATGCAGCCAATACCATGTTTGTGTTGGTGCTTGTAAATCAAATTGTGTGTGTGTATGGTAATTTATCATCATGTACATTACTACATTTTGTAAGTGTACTTTCATAAAATAGCTAATTTTATGTAGATCTGATTTCCATTACAAACTGTACATTGAAGACCTAACTGCTACAAAATCTTCCTTTTTTTTGTCTCGCAGCCAGCGCAGGCTGCTTCTCAGGGACACTCATTTGCCACATACGTGGAAGGACCTGTGGACCATGGTGCACTTCCTCATTCCAGGCTTGTCCAGACCATACTTGGACTTCCCAGTGAAGGATGGCAGTGACCAAGACCCAGAGTACAGACACACCATTTCGATAAGATTGCACAGGGTAATTAAAGTTGTTTAACCGTAAACTTGGGATACAGTTATCAGTTGTCAACAGACTGCAAAGAATTGTGTAAATTAGATAGTTTTATAGTTTTTCAACACTATAGGTATTTGATGGAACTGTGGACTCCATTTTCAGTATCGGCAGGGTTTTGTTGTCTGGGACATTGGTGTTTGGGAGCTCCTCGCCACTAGACACCAATTTTGAATTTCTCACCTGCTGACACCTCTTGTGTTGAGCAGGTAAAATGAAATTCTTAATCGTGTGTAAAATTCTGAAATAAAAAATTAAACTTCGTTACTGGACATATCTATCTGTATTGATGTCAAGATTAGCAAAAAGTTTGACTGTGTAGAACATAATAACGGTTTTTACGCACACTATTACCGTAATAATGGTAATAGTGCGTGCGCGGCGAGATTTTCGGTGTTTCCGCTGATAATTGAATATGCCCCTTAGTGTTGATACAGTTTGTGAATAGACAACCTTCGGAATACGTTAATATACTGGCTTATACATTCCCTTTTGTAGCTTTTACTAGCTTACATAATCAAAAAGGGTTGGTTGTATGTGTTGGCCTGGCATCTGACACAATGCTTCTCTCCTGGAAGCTCAATTTCGTTTTGGTATAGCCATTGTACCCATTTCTTTCTTTCTTTGTGTCAATATTTTTTGTGTCCCCTTATTACAACATGAACATTGTTATTCTTCTCACAGTCCACCCAGCCATTTATATTGCGTCGGACCAAGAGAGATGTGGAAAGACAGTTAACCAAGAAATCTGAGCATGTACTGAAGTGTCAGCTGTCAAATCGACAAAAAGTCTTGTATGAGGATGTTATGATGCAGCCTGGGTAAGAACAATTTCTGGAGGACATTAGTGTTCTTTAGGTGCATAATTTAAACATTAGAGGATAGTCTTCAAATCCGTTTTCAGGAGATTTAGACATGAATTAAAGAAACATGGAATTGCTTGTCCTTAAAATTGCTTTGTCCAAACTATTTTATGCTTATAGAAATTAAAATATTTCCAGCAATTAACTGTAGTGTGAATATGTACCCTACAATAAAATTTAAAGAATCCTTTTATTTTTGGATAGAACTCAGGATTCTCTAAAGGGAGGACATTTTGTCAGCGTTCTTCATGTCCTGACGCAGCTACAGAGAATTTGCAACCATCCCGATCTGGTTGATCCACGTTCTGGATATTGCTCCTATGCGTGTGATATGCTGCATTATGAGACTGCATCACTAATACTGCGAGCTATGGAATATGATCCATGGAAGGTGAGAGAACTGGTGGACTCTTCCTGACACTTGTGCTACACTCTGTTTGAATAATATTCTATTAGCATATATTCTCTTTTTCTGTTTTTTCAGTTGCTTTTGTTCACTTCAGATGTAGAGAAGGATATAAATTGCAATACTTATTGAATTACAAACGAGCACTTGGTACTATGCTGCTTTATTTGTATTTTGGTGATCTATTCACAAAACACAGCATGTTACCATGGTAGTAACATCTATACTGTAGATGGATGAGTTTTAAACATTTGTATTGGGGTTTCTCTGAATGTCTTTAATCCGCTATTACTGATCACTTCTGTTTGTGTTACATTGCCACTAGATACTCACTGACTAAGTATTAACTGAGCACCACTTTGGTGCCCTTAGTTGTTGAATAGTTGCTGCCAACACCAGACTCCTTGATGCAGTTTGTTTCTGGGTGGGGTGTAGCAGCTACAGTACTGCTTTATTGGTGAGTGTGGCTGGTTTCTCCTGACAAAATATTTTGGTTATTCCTGAGATTGTGATTGATCATCCCACTTACAATCCCACTCTTGCTATTTCAAGATGGTGTGCTTTATTCATTTGCTGGTTCTGTATTACAGAATTGGTAGCACCCCAGCAGAAACACATTTTGCAGCCCCAAAGTCTCTGACTAAAGTGGAGGGGGGGCAGCTTAAGTAAATAATATCCTAGTTGGTTGTGCATCTTCAGAGGTAGTAGATGTACACATTCAATTTACATAAGCCTTTTCTGTCCCTTTTATATACAGTTTTCACATAGGTTGGCATGAGGTAAGCTAACCAGATTGATTCACTTGTCTTGGATGTGTATCATCCTGGACCATGTTTTCACTTCTAACAAAGCACTCGATGGCAGGAGGTGTCTGTGTTTGTTTTTACTACCTACCCATGAGTCCCAGGGTGAGGGGAAACACTGGTCCCCTTACTTTTTTTTTGTGATCTCCAGCAGAATTCATGGGAGTCCTGCATGGTGTTATTGTGAGGCTCTCAAATGCTGTATTCTCCCGTTCCTAGCTCTCGGGTGCAGGGAAGGCATGTCTTGCAGCATGCTCAGAGTGCAGGGGAAAGAGGACCCAACCACACTTTTCATGCTGCCATGTGGGCCCTGGAAAAAGTGGCCTCATGTGAGCGTGTCCAAATCAACTGTAGATGGAGGGGGGGTCAACACAAAAGTAGGCGGGAATTCGGTTGTAGTAACATTTAGGAAAACGTAGATGTGATGACTTAAGACACAGTGGGCCATTTCTAAAGCAAAGCAGGGAAAAAGCTGCCAGTCCTGTGCTATAAAAATACATGAATTATTTTACATGATCTGTGACTGGTTTATTTCTCTGTGCTCAAACTTCATTAGTTGCCTACTAACACATCCCCCCAAAATTTGTTTAATAAGTTTTTAACCATTATGATTCTGTTGGCATAAGCCTATTTGATCAGTCTGCCAGAGCAGCATATGAGCACCTCACTGCAACAGCGCAGTGAGGTGCTCATATGCTGCTCATATTTCCCTGACATCATGAGCTGTAAACTACCAATCAGTATATATAGTATATATAAAAATGTGTGCTGTATGTTTCAAAAAATGCATTAAAAATAATCCTTATAATAAATGGCTATCCAGTGTGATCACCACAAATGTAAAATGCTTCAAGCATCTGCAAGAAAACACTTCTTTTGTAACAATTGTGTATGAGTTCTAAATGTGCCCTGTGATTGTTGGTAGTGGTGGTTTGATTTAATAACAGTGCAGGGAGGGTTGGCAGACAATGGCATAAGTGAAGAAGAGGAGAGCTATTCCAAGGGTTTGCTAGTGGTATAGTAAGTGCAAAGGAGGCAGTATTAATGATCTTGTCAGTGCAATGGAGGCTGGCCATATGTTCAACAAAGTGATCTGAGAATGGGACCAGTGCAAGGTAGAAGGCAGACAATGGAATCAATGCAAGAACCATTAAAGTATTGCTAGAGCTGGAATAAGGCTCCGGGGGGCCCAGGGCACTTAAGACAGGGGGGTTATCATTTATGACAAATACACAGGCAAAACTGTGTGCACTAATTTTATGTGCACGCAGCTCTGCCTTCACGAGCAGTACAGTGTAAAGCGGGACATACCTCCCAACTGTCCTTGCAGTCAGAAAAAATCCTGAATAAACAAGACTGTCGCCCAAATTCTGGGATGTCGCACCTGATTCAGGATGGTTGGCAGACTTCCCTGTTCTCTCTTGCCTATTCTTGTGACTTTCATCACCTATGCCTGCTAGATCAGTTGCTGCTTGTCTGGATCCTGGAATGTTAGAGGCCCTATTTGGGAAAAAAAAATGGGTACATGAAATTCAAAAAACTCCAACCATCCCCGCAGCATTTTATCAATAGCACTTACAGAGGGTTTAATTTACAGGGGGATCCAGCACCTCCTGCCAGGACAGTCTATCTGCATTGCGGTTTGCCTTTTCTCTATCCTCCTTTGAGGGACCCCATGGACATTGGGGTATAGAGTAGGGACAGGGTGAACTGGCACTTTAAACTACTGTTTAACTAAGCCTTAGCTCCTCCCCCTCTATACCCCACTTCCTGCTAGCCTCAGTTTAGTTTAATTGCCTGGTGAAAGGGCTGTGTTTGGCCTGTGTTTGGGCTGAGTAGCAGCCCCATTCTGTTGTTTTTTTTTTTTTTTTTTTTGTTTTTTTAAATGCTATTCGGAGACTTGTGTCTCCCGTTCCTGACAGCCGGCGGCTCACTGAGCTGCATATGCTGCTGTCAGTCACCGCTCGCATGCACTCACCGGCTGCTGTTGTGGTGGCAGCAGGTAATTGTGCCCTCTCCCAGCACAATGCTGGGACAGGGGGAATAGTAAATCGCAGTATGTCCTCTAAGTTAGGCTGCCTCTTACTAGGGGCAGTCATTAAAAGAAAAAAAAAGAATATTTTTAGCTTGGCGGACTGGGTGAGGCTAGGGTCACTAAGATAGTAAGCCATGCTAGGCACTGGATTGGTTGAGGGGGTTGTCCTGTTGGAAGCTTGCCAAACCAGTGCTGGGCCCTGGGGGAGAGGTGTGTTCCTCTATTGCACTTCCTCCTTGGTGGTCTCTTACTCCTTTGTGTGCAGACATCACAACAGGCAGCTATTTTACAGCTCCAGCTTCTCCCCTTTTCTGTCCTGAGTCCTGTGAGGTAAAGGGTTGGGAGTTGTTGTTTTCCAAGGTTTTGTCTTTTATTCTATGAGGCTGTTTGGCTGTATTGCAGGCTCACTTTCTACTTTAGATTTGTGTGCTGCTTGTCATCTATACTGTGTTTTGTTCACTGTTTATTACACTGTTATCTGTGTGTTTTGTCCCATCTGTTAACATGTCAGATAGGGGAAATTCCATGCGGGTTACGGCTGGTGTTACTTCTATGTTGAGTTTCACCTGTGCTGCCTGTAATGTTAAGTTACCGTCTGGACAGTCAGGCGTGCAGGCTCTGTGCGCAGCCTGTCAATCTTCAGATAGCACACCGTTTGAAACAGCAGCTGCTGGTTCAGATTCGGCGGAACCTGACTGGGCTCTGTTTCTTTCCAATACTGTGACTGAACTTGCCCAGTTGGTGCGTGCTCAGGCTACGGCCGCTCCGTCTTCTAATCCCAATTCTACTGTGAAAAATAAGATGGGTTCTGGTTCGCTAAGTCAGGCTTTGGCTACTTCTGCATCGGCGGAGTCTGTAGAACCACCTTGGGTACGGGGACTTGCATCCTCAGTACAAGGTTTGGTTTTGGTCTCTTCCTCTTTAGAGCGGATGTTGCAATCTGCTACACCGTCTTCCTCACGTAAGCGCAAGAGGGTGGCCGTACCCCTGCAGGGAAATGAGTCAGATTCTGACTGTTCTTCCCAGGTGGAGGGTGAATTAGCGGTGGATTCTGACATGGGTGCTCCTTCTGTGGTGGAGGAGGTTCATTCTGATCATCAGAGTGTGGAGGAATTAATACAAGCTGTGCGTCAGGTACTTGATCTTCCTGAGGAGGAGGTTCCTGATGCTACAGAGGCTTCTCTTTTTGCGCGCCGGAGAAAGAAATCTTTATCTTTCTCGCTTCTTGGAGAGGCCGAGTAGGGAAGCGTGCAGTGCGATGTGTATATCTGCACCAGGTCCAGGAAATGGCTGCCGACTGCTGAAGCCCGGCAAAACTGTAGATGAAGGGGGAAGTTCTGCCCCCAGACTTCCTCCATAATAGCCGCCCCCATGCGCCGCCGAACAGCCTATTTATATAGTATGGCTGTCGGTTGGCGCTAAACGCTACAGGTATAATATATTGGTGCCCAGACCTGTATCTGTCTCTGCGGTCGCCTCCTGTGGATTGCGATCGTGACCTGTGCCCCCTACTCCTTGCTTAAGGGGTAGATGCTGGTAATTCAGTCAGGGCGGGAGGAGAGGCTATTAACTGCTTCACTCCCGGCCGTCCTGTGATCCTTTAGTCATGTCCTGCCGATATGGCAGGCTAAATGTAAGGACTCTTTAGCTCATTCTGTCTAGGGACAGCATGTCGGCATCTGTGCAAGGGGTGTGCAAGGAAGGCTGCTGCTCCCCCTCTGCAGGGGCCCAGAGTGGAGGTAGCCGACAGGCTATTCGCTCTCCTGGGTTTTTTGAGGTCCCTGCGCTGCACCTGAAAAAGAAGGGAATAAAATAAAAACAGGAAAACTAAAACTAACTAAAGTATAGGCAGGAGCCTATACCAAAGTGAACCATCTCCTAGACACTTAACAAAAACTGAGGTCTGAGCTGGAGAGGAGGGGCATAGTTGGGGAGAAGTGTGAGGAACAAAGAAGTTGATAAGTAATCCAATCCCTCCTCACTTCTGGAGTGATTATTCCTGTGCCAGATTCTCAAAAAGTTTTGGTTTTTATGCCAACCTTTTTCTTGTGACAAAACCAGGTGGCTCATTCAGGCCCATTCTGAGTGCCCAAGTTCAAGATGGAGTCTTTGCGCTTGGTCATTTACAGCATAGAACAGGGAGAGTTCATGGTGGCTCTAGGCATTCTTGATGTCTAATCTCCATGTTCCTATCTGGGAGAATCATCAGTCCCTCTTGAGGTTTGCGGTTCGATTAGAGCACTTCCAGTTTCAGGCTCTTCCCTTTGTTCTGGCCACGGCCCCGCGTATCTTCACAAAGATCATGGCGGTTATGGCTGTTCTGCTAAGGTCCAAGGGGATTACAATCATCCCTTACCTAGACATCACAACATTTCCAGAATTTCATAGAGAAGTGTAAATATTGTTGGCTTTGCAATGCATGTAAATCCATGTTTGTATAAACACATGACATCCTGATTCTAAAAATAGCTCAGACTTCGAAGCGGGCTGACTTACCCTTTGAGGCTTGTATTGAAAAATTGTTCTTCTGATTTCATCTGAACTGATCACTGGTACCTTTAACCAGTGTAAGAGCAAATAAACATCACTTGCTTCAAAGACCTGCTTGAAAATATCTTCCATGCTGAAAATTCTGTGACCTACAGATTAGACCCAAAATTACTCGCTGCGTCAGTTACCTTGAAGAAACCCGGTACTGGATGCCGGTAAGGAGTCCAGTGGTGGCAGCATTTGTAAGCCCCTACTACTGCGGCAACAGGGCGCATTTGAGATAACGAATGGGAACGGTGGCAAAGTAAGCCCAGCCGGTTCCCAGCAGCAGCAGACAGGTTGGCATAGGCGGTCCATTCAGTCACAGACCCTATTGTTATCTAGGTTTACAACGTCTGGCTTTAACGGCGTGGCTGTTGAAGCCATAATCATGCGAGCTAAGGGTTTTCCCCGATCGTATGGTGCAAACCATACTTTGAGCTCGTAAACCGGGTTCAGCAAAGATCTATCATCAAGTCTGGAAATTGGTGTGAAGAGAAGGGGTATCTTACCTCTTCTTTTCGCTTGTCCAGGTTACTTAGGTTCTTGCAGGACGGATTAGATGCAGGTTTGCACCTTAGTTCTCTTAAAGGTCAGGTGTCAGCCCTTTCGGTCTTCTTTTAAAGAAGACTCGCAGTCATACCTGATATGCACACTTTCATTCAGGGCGGGCTCCATGTACAACCTCCATATGTTCCTCCGGTAGTATGGGATTTAGATTTAGATTTGGTGTTGAATGCTTTACAGCATCTGCCTTTTGAACCCTTGAATACAATGGTATTCAAATTTATGACCTGGAAGATGGTCTTCTTTTTGGCCATATCTATGGCAAGAAGAGTTTCAGAGCTTGCTGCTTTATTTTGTAAGTCTAAACAGAAGTTTAAAGTTCCAGCTCGCCCTGTCTCTACTCTATACCCCTATGTCCCCGGTGTCCCCCAATGGACTAAGAGAAACGGGATTTGCGTAAGTACAAAAATCCCATTTCCTTGTTTGAGGATAATGTAAAAATCATAAATTTGATTTGTGAGGCTTAATTGCCATTTCCCCAAATTGTGATCAATCATCAGTAACCTGTTGACCATATAAATAGGACTGAAGATATTTCACATCCTTCACATTAGCCAAACACTGCTCCTCAGTCATGGCATATCTCGCCACCTAGTTTCCTGTCCATCAGGCCCTTCCCAGCAGCGTATTGCTCAGAGTCTGCACTGTGGTGCCTCAGTCTGCACGATAAACTCCTTAAAATTTGATACCACTAGCACTGGTGCCCTCGCCATGGTCTCTTTCAATGACTGAAAAATTCGCACACTAACTGGTGTCAAGTCCACTACCTTGGGAAGTGTTGTTCTAGGTGAGATCTGTTGGAGGCTTGGCTATGGTACTAAAGTTGGGGACCACCTATCGGTAGTACCCTGCTGTTCTTAAGAATGCTAGCATCTGTCCCTGGGTCTCAGGAGGCATAAGGTCCCTTGGTGCCTTATGCCTCCTGAGCTGCAATGAACTCATTTTGAAATAGAACAAGTCTCGCCTGCAGCTGATTAGTCTGTCAGTCTCGAAGCGTTTGTCAGTCACTCCTTTGGTGGTTGAGGGGTGACAACATCGACATGAGTCTCCCATTTGCCTATTCTCATGGTTGCCCATGAGAGAGGCTGGCTAGCCTCTAAGCAACTCATTACCGGGTGAGTTACGTTCCACCAGCCTTTAAAATTCTTCTTTGTGAGTACCTTTTGGGCGGCACGGGATTCTACATGTTTAAATACTTTTCATCCAGTGATGCTAGCTTTGGGCAAGAGGTGCTGTTCATACCCTCCTTTAGGAACAGCTTTAGGGCATTCCCAGTGTCTCCAGTGTTCCCTTATAAGATGAATGAGAAAATTGGATTTTAGTATTTGCATTACATCCTTTACTTTAAATCCATGGGGGACACTGGACAACCCTCCCTTTACGATCTTATTCTTGTTTCCTTTGTTAGTTTTTCCTGTTTTGCTGTAATGTTCTTTTTATAATTGCAAAATTTTCTTTTCTGCTCCTCTCCCTCCTCTTTTTTTTTTTATACTCCCTATGGGGCTTTTTTTTTTTTTTTTTATATAATTTTTTATTTTCAGTGGTCAATCAAGAAAATACAGACAGCAAAACGATAACATTGTGTAGCATACACAGTAAAATCACTACAGTTATTGTGGTGTATCGCATATTAGGAAACCTTTAGACAAAAATGACCGGTTTTTACATTTTTAAAGAGTAATATAAAATGGGTGTAGGAACAAAAGGGTTGTGGGGGAGGGGTGAGGGGGTAGGACCACAAAGATAAGCACTGTAAGTATTTAGAGGATAACTAGGGTGTGTTGAGCCTATAGCAGAGGGGGAGATATGTGTCGGGAAGAGTTAGGGTCATCGCACATGGGTCAGGTCGGAGGACGCGGAGCGTTGAGGGGGGAAGGTGAGTTCCACGGCTAGCCATGGAGCCCAGACTTGACTGAAGACGTGGCCTCTATCGTGGAGGTAGTACGCAATCTCCTTCATAGCGGCCACGTGCCAAATCTGCTTCTTGAGAGCCAAAAGGGATGGAGATGAGGTCTTTTTCCAATTAAGGGCTATGAGTGATTTGGCTGCTGTCAGGATGTGGGCAGTTAATTTCTTGTAGAGTTTGTCCAGGTCTTGGGGAGGGTAACATAAAAGAAATATCCAGGGATCTTTCGGGATGGGGGCTTCAAAAAGGGTATTTAGAAAACCATGGACTGAATCCCAGAAGGTGGTGATAATCGGGCAAGACCACCAAATATGAAACATCGTACCCCTTTGGCCACAGTCCCGCCAACAGCAGGGTGAGGAAGAGGGAAACATTGTATGGAGTCTTGTGGGAGTGTAATACCAACGGTAATAAATTTTGTAAGAGGTTTCCTTGAGTTTAGTTGATATAGAGCATTTAGCTATCCCCAGTCTCATGTCCTCCCAAGCCTCTTCATCCGGGGGAGGACCAAGGTCCTTTTCCCACTCGTCTTTATGAGGGTTTGTAGAGGGAAGGGCAGAAGTGAGAAGAATGCTATATATTTGAGAAATCATGCCCTTGTCCGAGGGATGTTTTCTACAAAGAGAATCAAACGAAGTAAGGTCCCTAAGAACATAGGTTGGTGGCAGGGATCGCAAGAAATTATTAGTTTGGAAGAATTCAAAGGGGCTGAGGATTTGGGACGGGGATTGGGGTTGGAGATCCGCTAGCGAAAGCCAGCGGCCCTGTTTGGAAAAATCTACTGGAAATTTAAGCCCTGCACGAGACCAGTTATGGTGGATCGTAGAGGCAGATCCGGGAGGGAACACCGGGTTATGCCAGATGGGGGTTAAAGGAGATATTGCAGTTGAAAGTTTTAGTTTGAAGGAGTTGGAGTCCCAGAGCATAGCATCAAATTTGATAGAAGGCAGTCCTCTAACAGCAGGGGGGCGACGGGCGGGAGATACGCCCCAGAGAGAGGAGAGATCGGGCAGGGTTAGATGGGCCGATTCTATATCAAGCCATGCAGTGGAGCCAGAGGGAGTGTAGGAGGCAACGATTTGCGAAAGGTGGGATGCCAAATAGTATAATTTGATGTCGGGAAGGCCTCTTCCTCCTCCAGGGATTGGTCGTTTTAAGATATTGGATGAGACTCTAGGAAGTCTATGGTTCCAAATAAAGCGGGTGAGTGCCTTCTGGATGTTGGCAAGGAAAGAGGCAGGGACAGCTACCGGAAGGGTTTGGAAGAGGTACAGCCATTTTGGGAGTATGTTCATTTTGACAGCTATGATCCTGCCCAGCCATGAAATAATAAGGCGGTTCCAGGAGGTCAGGTCTGATTGCGTCTTGGAGAAAAGGGGTAGGAAATTCTCACGAAAGAGGAGGTCATAGCGAGAAGTGAGGAAAACCCCCAGCTATTTGATCTTCCTGCTCTGCCATTTGAAATTAAAGTTAGCCCGGAGGAGCTCGGTATCCCGAGGAGAAACGTGAAGCAGCATGGCCTCTGACTTGGTGTAGTTTATCTTATAGCCCGAAACATCGCTGTAGTTCTGAAGGATGGCATATAGCTTGGGCAAAGAGATCCCCGGTTGGGTAAGCGATAGGAGGATATCGTCTGCAAAGAGTGAGATTTTGGAGTTTGTATTACCCACCTTGACCCCCTGTATGCTAGGATTAGACCCAATTTGGGAAGCCAGAGGTTCAATTATCAGAGGGGAAAGGGGGCAACCTATGGGGCTTTTTTAATAAAACAAAACAAAAAACAGAAAAAAAATAACACCTGAGGCTATGAGCAGCCAATAGGGGGTATAGAGGGGGTGGAGTGGGAGCATTTTGCCTGTAAATTTTAAGTACCCAATGTCCTATCACCACACTCTATACCCTAGTGTCACCCATGGATTCAGAGAAAAGGATTTGACATTGGTCACATAAACAAATTTTTCATACTTGTATACCTTTTGATTTGCTACTATGTATGCTATGTTTTATTAAAGCAGAACAAGTTAGCTTTACTGATTTTATTGTATTTCCTTTCAAATGTGCAGGTTAACTGCTCTGCATATTTACAACTCTTTGTTTTGTATTTTGTTTTTTCAGAACACAGACTTGTTCCTATTTAATTTACTTGGAATAGAAAATAAAATGACTCGTTATGAAGCTCAATTCCTTCCTAAGCACAAAGTAACTAGAAAACTGGTTCAAGAGATTTATAGCAACCCTGATCCTGCACCTCGGCCCAACCGGGTGAAAATTAAACCCAGCAGGTAATTGACTTTTGATATTTCCAACTGCCAACTGGTTTTCTTGGTTCTACTTCTTGCCAACTAAGTATCTATTTTTATTCCACCTTGTGATCTTGTAGATTGTTTGAGCCAGTTCTCTATGGTCAGAAACCTGAAGGGCGTTTAGTTGCTTTCCCAAGTGCACCAGCAACACGTGTAGTGACAACTACTACAGCCACAGTGACACAGCAGGGACAAGTTAAAAGGTCACCAGTCACCACACCTGCTGTGCCTCAAGGGACTAAAGGTAACCTTTCTTTTAAGCTACTCTTGCTACCTGCACACTATATATTCTGCCAATCTGGTCTTGCAGGTGGAGTACTGTTAAAAGTGTACCTATGCAGTGTTATAAAATTTAACATTAATAAATCAGCAATCAGTATAAAAATTGTGAGCAGAAATTCTTATGATACTGATTTCATATGATCCTTCAGAGCCTGGGTGGGTAATAAAATCTTACTACTGACAATGCCACCATTTCAGTAGTACAGAGCTGGCTTTTGTCAGAATGTTGGCTGCTTGTGTTCTCAATATTCATAGCTGCCCAGAAAATAGTTAATTTTTATGCTGCGCTATTGAAGAAAATATACAGTTGTAGCGCAAAGTAAATGTAACATATTTTTAAAATGTTTTGTCTGTTCAAATAATCTGCTAAATATAATGGGCACTTGTGTATAGGTGATAGGTGCTACATTTATAAGAAAGAGAAAAAAAACAACTTTCATACAGACGGCACCCATAAAACTGTTATTTAAATGGGCACAGTTAATTTTTAAGGCAAGTAGACCAAATTTCATCTCCCATAAAGCTACCAGAAGGTCATGCTTTAAAGTACACTAGAAGTGTAGTTTTACACTAGTTGTGTAAAAGCATTTTGAGCGAGAAAATACTGCAGTGTCAAAAAGCATTGAGTGATTAAACTGCTTCATTAATTCTTTGTTTTATTATTTGTGGCTGAAATTTTTTATTATTGATAATCTGCCCTACTTTTTAGACTTAATTACATATTGACATTTGCAATGGTTTTTTTTTTTTTTTATAATATGTAACATTTTTAACATCCCGCATATACAGCGCATTCATTTTTTTATCCCTTTAAAGTGCATTTGATATGTGCTTGGGTGCATTTACAAATGAGTTCTGTCTACATATTTTAATATACAACTGTGACAAAAAAGGAAGTTTTATGTTTTTAAGCTTATTAACTACATCCCATTGTGTTTACATTGCTCTCCCATTCGGATGAATGTACATTTTCAACTTTCAAAGCCGTTTCAACACATGTAAAAACACAAATATACTTTCTCATTTGGCGCAATGATTTTAATTTCTTATCTATTTACATGTCCTTAACGTGTGTTATAAACGCATATCAGAGCAATGCCAATGTATGCGTAGCCTTAAGCTTTAGAGATTTTCCAGATAGCTCTAACTACATAAACCCTGACAGTTAATCACCAGTGCGATATGAGGCTTTGACAAACTTGAATCTATTTTAATCTGGCATATTATTGGGTGACACTGCAACAATGGGGTATAGTGGGTGGTCCTGCAGTAAGGGGCACTTCAATCTGAAAATGTTGAGAGGACAGCTCCACCCCTATGCCCCTCCCAGAGGGAACCATCCTTGGCCTGTTTAAGTGCCCTTTGGAGTTGGGCATGCTTTTAGGATTTTTTATTGCAACTTTTTTTGGGGGGGCTAAAAGATGGCTCCTCAGGAGTGGATACCCTACGGGCATCCTCTACTCTGGGTCCTTGAGCTGCGATGAGTATCCTACTTGCTTACCTCACCCCCAACATTCTGGAGCAGTCCTGCTCTCAGCATGAAGGTGATGCTGTCGGGTCCCCGCTGTTCTGCTGTGCAGAGAACAACTCGGCCGGTGGAAAGGCAGCCACAGCAGATCTCTGTTGGATCGGAGAGTACAGCTGCGCTCACTCTGGTGGGGCTATACATGCAGCGGGTGACATGGGTGGAACTTCTTGTTCCTTGTGCTGGTGAATAGGAAAGGGGGGGCTCTCTATTCTCTCCCCTTGGTGGGCTTCCTCAACAGAGACGCCATTGTCTCTCCAGCCTGTAGTGTCCCCTGCTGGTCGTGTCCTGTTGGTAACAATTTCTCACTTGTATAGGCCATTTAACTGTTTTTCACGCATCTTTCTATCATGTTACATCTTGTGTAGTTCAAGTATGTGTGAGAACGGCCACTTATATATCTAATTTTATGTTTCCATATAGGTGTCAGGGACCAGTTTGTCTGTATTTCACAACTTCTTTGTTACTGGAAGAATGTTAATTTCTGTTCTTTCTTTGGTAATTTGTGTAATTTAGGTTTACTGTTGTGGCTGAGAAAGGGACTTCCAAGACTAAAGGGTCTGCTGGATAATTTGTGCTGCATTATACCTGTGCAATAAGTAGTGCTTTTTTGCCTTGTCGCCAGTCGGACCCAGATGCCCTGTGTGCAACGTGTGAGGTGGAGTTTCGTTTACAACGGTTGCCTGTGGCTGCACCAGTGGCTATGGAAGAACTGGCTTGGCTTAAGTCTCTGGCGACGTCCATTGCCGAACTCACTTGGATAATGTCTCACCGAGGGGTTGGTTGCCCTTCTCGTTCTTTTACTGCGCTACACATTTCACCTTCGCAGCCAGTACTGTTCACTAGTGGTGTGTCTTAGGCTGAAGCTGGTTTTGCGTTCTCTCTCTGATCCACCCAGGGTCTAGCTTAGAGCCTCTTCCTCCTTAGGTACCCCCCCAAAGGATGACGAGTAAACGCCATGTTCCAGACACAGTTCAGACAATTCTTTCGGATTCTGACCTCCCTCCTTTCTTAGGGAGTCTGATGATGAGGGTTCTTACAGTATTAAAGATTCTTCTGCTGCTCAGCATGAAAGACCTAGCTTTGGGGGTTTGGCAAACTTTAGGGTTTGCGGATCCTGAGGTTTCAGACTCTGCTGGCTTTCTCCCTTTTTAAACTGCAGAAGAAACAGGTGATCTGTTTCCATCCGTCTCCTCAGCTTTTGGAGTTTCTGAGACTTGGCAGAAGCCTGTCCAAAATTTTCATATACTGGAAAAATTGAAATACCTTTACCACATGCTATTAGAGCTGTCTGAAAAATAGGAGAATTCTCCCATGGTGGATCTTGCTTGAGTCAGCGGAACACATTGAGGCTTCGAATTTTTAGGTCAAGCGTCTTTGGATGCAGTATCTGTTAATGCCAAACACTGTGCTCATTATAACGCTCAGGCCAGTCCTTATGGCTCTGCTCTTGGCCAGGAGATGTTGGCTCTAAGTGTACACTAGAGCAGGGTTTCCCAAACCCAGTCCTCAGGCCTCCCCAACAGTGCAGGTTTTCCATATCTCCTTACTGGAGTACAGGTGTATTATTGACTGACACATTGTAACAGATCCACAGGTGGTCCTAATTATCTCACATGTAATCCGGAAAACCTGCACTGTTGGGGAGCCCTGAGGACTGGGTTGGGAAACCCTGCACTAGAGTCTTTACCTTTTGATGGGGTGACTCTTTTTGGATCCCAGCTGGATCAGATCATTCAAGTGGCCACGGGTGGTAAGAGCTCTTTTTTGCCTGACTTGCAACACTAAATCTAAACAACCAAGTTTTCTGTCCTTTCATCCCTTCAATAGGTCAAGGGGGTTACTGCCAGGGGGCAGTCCACTTCCTTTAGGGAGTAGGTTTATGTAAGGGGTGGGAATCTGCCAGTCACAATATTAATATGGTAGGGATTCATCTTGTGCTGTTTCAGAATCAGTGGCAGGCCTCAACCTCCTCATCCGGGTTCGAGGGGGTTATCATTCATTATTATGTTATCGATCTTGTGCATTTCCGTTGTTGCAGATTCTTCACCACGGGTCTGCCATCCTGCAGTCGCTGGTGCAAGTTGCTCTCGGAGTCAATCCAGAGAACTATGGTTTCGGGTGTGATTATTACGGTTCCACCTCTGGAAAGGGGTGTGGGGTTTTGCCCCAACCTCTTTCTGGTTCCGAAGTCATATGGCTTATTCAATCCGATCCTGAACCTTAATACCCTCAAGAAACTGGTTCAGGTTCTGGGCTTCAAGATGGAGTCGCTGCAGTCCATTATAGCGGGCATGGAACAGAGGGAGTTCCTTGCTCTTCAGGACAAGAAAGAAGCTTATTTCCATGTCCCCCCACCTGTGAGGGGTGTCAATGTCTTCTTCGGTTTGTGGTCTGCAAGGCCCACTATCAGTTCTGGGTTTTGCCCTATGGTCTAGCTACCGCCCCACGGGTTTTCACCTGCATTCTCAGCGTGTAACTATTGTTTCTTATCTAGATGGCTTGTTAAAGGCTCAATCACATTATGTTCTTCTACACCATCTTGACCTTTGATGACCTTTCTGGAAGCACACTGTAAGATCCTCCATCTAACCAAGTGTTCCTTAATTCAATGCAAGAATCAGTTCTCTTGGACTCGACAACGACACAAGGTGTCATCGGGTGTTTCTTCTGTTGGACAAGGTTCTCTCGGTTCTATCCATGACCAGTTCCCTTCTGGCCAGGTGGGAGGTGTCCCTTCTCCTCTACATGAAGCTGCTTGGTACCATGGTATCCATGTTTGAAGTGGCATCCATCGCCCAGTTTCATTCTCGGACGCTTGAGTGAGCTTCTCCGGAAGTGGATCAAATCTCCCCTTCATCTGGACAAGCGGTTCATCTGGTCCCTCATGTGGTGGATGACCAGATTGCATCCAAGGGTCGGGTTTTCCAGTTGTAGGAGTGGACCTTGGTTTCTACAGACACGAGTTTGTCCGAGTGGGGCGCGGTTGACAGTGCTCTATGTTTCTAGGGCCTCTGAAACCTCCAGGAGGCGCTGCTGCCCATCAATGTGCTGGCCTTTCGATTGTATCTTAATTGTTGGATCAGTTTGACTATTCTGTTGTGTTATGTTCAGTCGGCTAGGCTAGTTCTGCTGGGCTTGAAAGCTCTGGGCTATCGGTGCTTTGTGAAAATGTGTCGCAGTGTTTCGGTCGAACAGCCGTGTTGGGGTGCTATCTGGTCGTCTGTCCACACTTTTTCCAAATTCTACAAGTTGCAGGGCTTTGCATCACGGGATACTAGATTTGTGTGCAAGGTTTCACATGCAGTCGTTTCAGAGCAATCCCTGCCTTAGGGGCAGCTTTGGAATGTCCCCAATGTCGCAGTGTCCGCTAGTGGTACACTAATGAAAAGATGATTTCTCTTTCCTACCATTGGGGGGACACTGCAAGGCATTGGGGTATAGTAGGTGGAACTAGGAGTTTAGGCACGTTTATTTGTTTTTCCCTCCCATACTATGCTCCTCCTCTCCTATAGCCTCAGTTTTTCTTAGGTGCCTAGGAGATAGGTCACGTTGGCATAGGCAACTGCCTATACTTGTATTAGTGTTAGGATTTTCACTTTTTTATTTTCATTTCCTTTTAGGTACAGCGCGGGGATCTAGACTCAGAGGGGTGAATAGCCTGTCGGCGCCATTCACGCTGGGTCCCTGTGAAGGTAAGCAGAAGCTGGTCTCACTTACCTGTACCCTTTGCTGGCAGTCCTCCCCTTGTAATGAGCAGCGAAGGCTACATTTTTCCTCTCTGTGCCATTAGGACTTTAGGTTCCCTATTTAGGATCGGTCAATAGACCGCAGGCACAGAGCTGTAGTCAGTCCTCCGCCCCCAGGCGAGTGTATAGCAGAGGTAGGGGCTCCACTAGGTGTGGAACCTTGAGACCTGGTGACAAGCCTGCTGCTTGAGTCTTCAAACCCCCCCCCCAAGGAATTCTGTGGTGGGGGCACATGGTCTTCGTTTCCAGAGCCAGTGGTGGACTTCCACCACAGACGTTTGGACACGAGGAATTGTGTCCCGGGGCTATATCATAGACCTGGTCCAGCTCCCTCAATGGAGGTTCTTCACCACGGCAATACCCCTTTGTCCCCTCAGACACATTGTTCCCGTTCCAATGCAGGAGAGAGTTCAGGGGCTTTACTCCAGCTTCTTCCTGATTCCAAAACAGGACGGATCTCTACTTTCAATTTTAAATCTGCAGTTTCTCAACAAGCAGGTAAAACCTCAGACGTTCCGAATGGAGTCCCTTCGGACTGTCATCGCCGGAATGGAACAAGGAGAGTTCCTGGCCTCCATAGACATCTAGGATGCCTACCTACATGTCCCAATATGAATGGGACACCATTGTCTCCTTTGCTTCGCAGTAGGGAACTTCCTACTTTCAGTTCAAGGCCCTTCCTTTCGGCCTAGCGACCGCCCCCCGGGTGTTCACCAAGATCATGGCGATCATGGCAGGGCTGCTGCGTCAGAAGGGAGTCACGATGGTTCCTTACATGGACAACCTTCTTCTGAAGGCGCTGTCAGCGTTGCTTTTAACTCATCACATCCAGATCACAATGCAGTTTCTGGAAGCACACGGGTGGGTCCTAAATTTACCCAAGTCTTCTCTCATTCTGCAACAGCATATGCGATTCCTGGGCCTCTTGTTCGATTTAGTGACTGAGAGTATACCGGAAAACAAAATTCTTACCCTCTTACGCAAGACCAAGACCCTTCTAAGGCAGAAATAAGTCTCTCCTCAGTTGCATGAATCTCCTGGGGACAATGTTGTCAGTGTTCGAAGAGGTGCCGTTCGCACAGTTATCTCGTCCACTTCAACGGGAAATCCTTCAGAAATGGTCAGGTTCTCGTGCATTTAGACAGACCGTTCATCTGCCTATCCAATCTCACTCGCCTTTCCCTCACCTGGTGGCTGTCCAAACAAAATCTGGAAAATGGGCAGTCCTTCCGAGCCTGGACATGGACCTTAGTCACGACAGATGCAAGTCTGTGGAGAGGGTGGGGGGGTAGGGGGGAGAGACCGGGTCTCTGGTCTCCCCCAGGAGACCACTCTCCCAATCGGCGTCCTAGAACTCAGAATGGTGTACAAGACACTGACTCGGGCACAGAAATTCCTGTCAGGGAAGCCTCTTCAAATTCAGTCGGACAATGCCATGGCCGTGGCGTGTCTAAATCACCAGGGGGAAACCCGCAGTGTAGGGGCCATGCGGGAGTCGGCCAGGGTCATGGTATGGGCGGATCGCCATGTTCCCAATATGTGAGCCATTTACATTCCGGGCGTGGTAAACTGGAAAGCAGAATTCCTCAGCAGGCAGAAGGTTCACCCAGGCGAATGGTCTTTCAACAGACAGGTCTTTTGCCTCCTAGTGGAGCGTCGGAGGATGCCGGAGATCGATCTCATGGCATCCAGGCTAAATTATCAGCTTTCCAGATACTGCTCATAGTCTCGGGACCCTCAAGCAGAGTCCATAGATGACATGACCGTCCCATGGCACTTTCAGCTAGTGTACCTGTTCCCGCCGATACCCATGCTCTCGCGGGTGCTAAAAAAAAATAAAAATGAAAAAGAGAATGGGTGCCCGCAATCCTGGTAGGCCTTCATTGGCCACGCAGGGCATGGTTTTCAGACATTCTGAAACTGGCGGCAGCACCCCCCTTCCCTCTGTCAATGCAACCAGATTTTCTCATTCACGGCCCTCTTCTCTGCCACTCTTTATATCGTCTAGCTTTGACGGCGTGGCTGTTGAAACCCTAATTCTCAAGGCTTTGGTTATTACAGGAAGTTATTGGTATCCTAATTAGGGCCAGAAAGGCGGCGTCCTCTACAATATATCATCGAGTCTGGAAGGCATACAATCTTTGGTTTGAGTCCCACAGTCTACACACATCCAGGTTTAGCCTCCCTCGGCTCCTGGCTTTCTTGCAGGTGGGCCTCGATAAGGGGCTCCGTCTGGGGTCCCTCAAGGTTCAGGTCTCAGCACTTTCCATTTATTTTCAGAGCAAACTAGCAAAATTTTGGGACGTTCAGAACCAGTGGAGTCTTGAGATCTCAATTTAGTGCTCAACGCACTTACCCAATACTCCATTTGAACCGCTGGAGTCAGTTGATTCACGCCATCTCACTTGGAAAACAGTGTTCATGTTGGCTATCTCGTCAGCTCGTAGAGTTTCCGAATTGGCAGCACCTTTGTGAAATTCTACAGGCTGCAGGGCTTTGCATCAGCGGATGCGAGTTTTGGACGCAGAGTTCCAGAGCAATCCCTCCCTTAGAGGCAGCTTTTGGTATGTCCCAATGTCTCGCAGTGTCCCCCAATGGTAGGAAAGAGAGAAGAAGATTTTTTACTCGCCGTAAAATCTATTTCTCTTACTCCATTGGGGGACACTGCACACCCTCCCTTGCTCTGTAAATAGTTCTGTTGTGTGAATTATAAAAAAAAATAAAAAATTGGGCCTCACTTTCTTATATGTTTGGTTAGACAAAACTGAGGCTACAGGAGACGAGGGGCATAATAGTAGGGGAGGGAAGAAAAACAAGTCTTAAGTGCCTAAACTCCTAGTCCCACCTAGTATACCCCAATGTCTCACAGTGTTCCCAATCGAGTAAGAGAAATCGATTTTATGGTGAGTAAAAATCCTCTTTTCTTTTTTAAAACGTCACACTCGTGGATATCCGTTCTCTACTGCTATTGAAACTAAAACTACAATTTTAATCTTCTGTACTTTATACTTTTTAGATTTTTTTTTAGGTTTTCTTTTGTATTTATTTATAGAAATGTTCTTATTATAAGGCCTACTTTCTATGAACTTGTTACTGTTGTTCTTGTTTCAGAGCTCACATTTTCGGTATACTGTTTGTTTTTCTTCCAAAACCCTTCTGTCTTATTCATGTGTGATCAACTTATAGTTTAGTAGCTTGGGGACTTGGCCTATTGGAAAGTGTGGGTATGACGTAATTATGATTGCAAGCATGAAGGGGGTACAAGTTTGCTGATATGTATTACAGAAAATATCCTAAAATTATATATTGTATATGCTTCATCTTGTACTTGGTGTAAGGTGTGCATTTAGAGCCTCCTATTGATAAATAGTATTTTAATATAATACACATACTTCCTTATCTAATTAGTAATGTCACTTTCAGTACCCATCTCCCAGGGTCAAACTTCACATGTCTCTGTGGGTGCTCCTAGGCCACAGGCACCAACAGCCTTTGCAGCAGCCACTTCAGTAAGGCAGCTGAGTCAGGCTCATTCTCAAAATTCTCAGCATGCAGTCCAGCAGAGTGTTATGTCTCCAAGGCTGGTGCTCAGTTCTCAGGCCAGGCTTCCAAGTAAGTTTTTTTTTTTTTTGTTTTTTTGTTTTGTTTTGTTTTTTTGTCTTTTCTTTTCTTGCCCATGATGCCTTTTTTTCTTTGTAATGTTTATTGTAAAGACAAACGTATATACTGAAACCTACATGTCTTACTAGAACCCAGTAATTCTTTGATACTTGCTCCAACTGAAATTGAAATTATATCTTACAAGCATGCTGAGAATTATAGTTCAGCCACAGCTGACGAGATAGTTTACTACACTCTTATAAAAACTAAAACTTTCTCTCCTCTAGTAGGGAGACACCGATGTTGGGTTATATTTCATCATTAGTGGACATGACACTGAAAGAAAACTAACTTGACCTTTCCCCTATAGCACTGCTACTCCTCTTGATTGTTATTTCAGTGGACTGCATAGGAGCTAGGCACAGGACTTTTTCCATCGGCCTCCTCTCAAAGTGGGGGCCTCCCAACCCCCACCTCTGTCTCTGCCCTCAATAAATGGAGACCACAACCTTCTAGGGTGAGGAGGGGATCATTTCACTTCCTCAAGGGGGACAGCTTACTCTGCAAGTGAGGCAAAGGTGGATATCATGTGTATGGATGCTACTAGACCTTGCAGTGTGTGAAGGTCCACCATAGAAGTGCAGGACAAATAGACCTCTGCACATGTGACTACTTTGGTCCAATGGAGTCTTGGCACCCAACAGGACTTACAAGTAGTCCCCAACTTCCTTGCAGCACACCAGGAGACCTTATCACGGGTGCTTTGCCTTCAGAAGCATGTCTTGGCCCTGCAACCAGCTATTGCCGCCAGTTACAGATTGCTGTTTGCAGATAACCACAGTCCAGTTTACACATGGAACACAGCGATGCTATTAACACATACTGACTTTTCAATGTCCCTGGAAAGCCTCCAGTTTGTTCACTAGTGGTCATTTCCTTGGAAGAGGGGGATAGAAGATCCATTGACAACAAAAGATGCAGCCTTGGAAATCTTGACCGTCCAGTCAGAGCAGGTCTTTGTGACACAAATGAATATCAACTCATGCTGAATTGTTTCGCCTTCAGGAGCTTTACTATTTGTGTTCATCAGGAACACCTATCTCCAACTTGAACAATCACCAGCGATTCCACATTTCACATTCCAATTTTTGACGCTCCCCTTATGATCGGTGCTCAGCCCTGTGAGTGTTCAACAATGTTATGGCCTCCATGGCAGTGATTTTTGTAGTATCTGGACCATTCTGTATTTAGACCTACTGGTGAATGCTTTGTCCAGAAACCTGGCAGGACAACATCTGGAGCTATGTGGACTACTTTCTAGGGTTTGTGGCTTCTAGTATACTCGGGTCTTGTTTTTTGATGCAGGGCGATGGTGGGCGTTCCTTCTATAGGTTAATCATCAAGTACTGCATCTGGGTTGTGAGTTTTAATGATCTTAACCTGGAGGTGGACTGTTATGTGCAGTTGAACATAGGGCCGTTTTTTAAATCATGCTCCTTGAATAGTTCTCTCACAGGATGGTTGCTTCCCATCCCATTTGTTGTTAGTGAGACCGTTTTCAGCCCTCATCTGTCAGGTGGTCTTGATGTACACCAACCAGCCTATTGGGCATGGGTGGCGATTCTTCCATGAGAGTGTGTTCTCTTTAGCTGTACAGTCTTCGAATCAACATTCTGGAGGTCAGCTCATTTACTGGCCCTCAATACCTTGACATTATTTTATTGGGGTACAGATGGACAGCGCCACTGCAGTCATTTATAGAGCAGCAGTTCCCCTCTCTGATGAAAACATCTTTCATTATGTGATTTGCGAACATATATTCCAGGCAGAACTACCACAGTTGAATAATTGAGGTGGGCTTCCTGTATCATCAAAGGCTAAACTCCAGTGCCTCCCACTGAGGTGACAGCCCAGTCTTTTACATGGCCTATGCAGCTCGCTGCATATCCCATGGATCCATGCAGACCTCCTCCTTCTCCTGCAACACTTCCTGATGAGTCGGCTTGTGCGTAATGCTTGACTAAGTCTGTGCAAGGTCTGGTTCATGTTTTCTCTTCGTTGACAAGGAATCTCCTCCAAGTCTAGACTGTGCAGTAGGCGTTATCATCCAGCGGGAGGAAGGTGAGGTGTCTGAAATTTCTAAAACTGAATTTTCCTTGTGCCTTTATGAGGACCCCAATCAGGAAGCAGGGAGTAGAAAATTTAGTCTGAGTGTCTGACAATGTTCAGAACAGCTTTGACCACCGACAATTTGCTAGTTTTCTTCACGTCCCTTAGAGGACCTTATGTGCGAAGTATGGATCAATCCTGATTGTAGATTTCAGGTCTCTTGCAGTTTGCAGTCCCTTTATCCTCTCCATAGTGGGTACACCAAGATATGGGATTTTGCCTAAGGAAGATGCACCTTTAGCTCACCTTTCGAAGACCAAAACTAGTCCGGTTCCGAACACTGCTATCTTAAGGGATAGCACGGATAAGAACCTTTAGGCCATCCTTAAGTCTATTTTACACGGCATAATAGGCCTCCCTTAGACCCATCTTAGCTTCAACTTGGTCAATAAGGCAGTCGACAAGTGGTTGGCAGAGGGTTTGCACACTGGCAGACCCAGATCAGATTTGATAACTCTCTGGTACTACATATCTGTGAGGCCTCTGAATTTTTGTGTTCTACTGCCAAGGATACAGGGCTCATTGGAGCTTGGATTTCATCAGTACCTTCTCATATTTGCAGTTAAGTACCACCATTTTCAGTTTTGGGCTCTTCCCTTCAGCTTGTTGACAGCTCTGAGTGTTTTCACCAAGGTAGCTGACCTGCTGAGATCCAGGAGGGTGACTGTCATTTCCTACCTGAATAATCTGCTAATCAAGGGAGTCGCCAGGTCTTGCTGCAAGAGCATGTTCGAGCTTTGACCCAAATCTTATAATCTCTCTCGGGATCATAAATTACCAGAAGTCCAACCTGACTCCTTTCCAGTGGATGGTCTTCCCGGCTGCTGTTTGACGCTAACCAGCAGAAAGTGTTTTTGCCACTGGAAAAAGTCCTGTCCAGGGACTCGTGATGTTCCTTTTAACTTAGTCATGTGTCTGCTCACTTTTGCTTGAAAATAATAGGTAACATGGTTGGTGAAATTTGCACGGTTTCACTCGAGGGAGTTCCAGATCAAACTTATTTTGAAATGGAAAAAACCTCACCATAGTCAGACAAGCCGGTTCATCAGACAGTCTCCAGAGGTGCCCCTACTGGTGGATTAAGTGTGAAAACCACAACAGGGGACACCATTACACCTTCTGGGAATGGGCACTGGTGATTATGGATGCCAGCCTTTAGGGTTGGGGAGCTGACGCTCGTATGTGCCATTTCCAGGGTCTTGAATAAATATCCTGGAACTCCAAATGTGTTTTCAGGGACCTTGTCAGAGCATGCACATTCTTGAGATGAAGGCCTAGACAATGCCACCATACTTCAGTCTTCGGGGAGCCATCACAAGTACCCTGGTCATGAGAGAGACTAGCAGGGTCATGCGGTGGGTGGAGGGGAAACTTTCAGCCAACAAGGTGGTGGTCATTCCAGGGATAGAGAACTGGCAAGCAGATTTTCTCAGCAGGCATGCCCTTCACCACAGGGACTGGTCCCTTTTATCCAGAAGTCTTCCAGCAGTTAATGGATAGGTTGGGCTCAGTTAGATGTCAGTATGATGGCATCTCTGTTGAACCTCAAGGTGTATCACTTCTGCTCAAGGTCAAGGTATCCAAAGTTTTTTTTGATAGACTATGATACTACTTTGGGACTTCTGTTTGATTTACTGTTCTTGTTAGCAATGCTTGTGCGAGTGCTAAAGAAGATAAAACGAGAGGCCGTTACGGTGGTTCTAGGCATTCAAATCACGGTGGAAGGTTTGTTGTGATATCTGCATCATCAAAGCTGATTGCTTTTGTGGCTGTTGAAGCCATGTATTGTCTGTTCTACTTTGCTGCTCTTATTATTCTTGCTTCCTTGCTGGGCTAATTGTGAGCTGAGGAGGAGCAGGAGTGGAGCAGTCAGATTTCTTATTTCTTTCTTTGCAATGGAACACAATGTGTGGTTTATATTCCACATCTACAGTCTCAGAGAAAATGATTTAACGTTAAGTATCAAAAAAACTTTTCTATTTATTTACAGTAATAATGTAACTGAGTATAATATTTTTTTTGCAAAATATTCCTCTAAATATTTGTTCATATGTGAGACTTTTGTCAGTTGCAGCAATGAGTGCAAAAGGAGAGTAAAAAATATGCACGGAAATATACATTTCAAATGATCTGCCAAGCTATGTAAAGTGAAATTTTTCTACTAGTTTATTTTAATTACAATTTGCTATTTAGTTTTGCTTTGTACTAGTCCAATCTTGCGTTTGTTTCTGTGTACAAATTTTTAGCTTTTGCTGTTTTCTGACTGGAAGCCCATGTGATGACCTGATTTATTTTGGTTTCTGCAGGTGGTGAAGTAGTAAAAATTGCTCAGCTGGCTACCGCTGGTGCATCTCAGGGTCGAATTGCTCAACCAGAGACCCCAGTTACGCTGCAATTCCAAGGAAACAAATTCACCCTGTCTCAGAGCCAATTGCGCCAGCTCACCGCTGGCCAGCCATTGCAGCTGCAAGGTAACATAGACAATTATAAATGCTACATAATGACCTCTCACATATAGGTGTATGAATACTGCATAATAGGGATACAAAACTGTAATTGTTTTTAGAACATGCAGTTCTGTACTAATATTATTCTTAAAACTTGTACAAATATATTTTCAGACCACTAACTCAAATCTGTTCTTGGCCATAACATGGGTGTAGTCATGTTTTGACAGATTACTTGTTTTGATAATGTGGCCACTCGGCGTACTGTACAGATAGTATATGATTGAAAATGTTTTTTTCACCTCTTCCAAGTAAGCAGTATGGCAGCTTCATGTTAATATATATATATATATATATATAGGTAAAGAAAATCGCTTTCGTACATAACGCATAAAAACTGAGATATTAGGAGTTCTTGTTTATAGTTACTTATACCAATGTATTTTGCTAAATATTTAGAGAGAAACATCTTTATTTATACAAGTTACAGTTATTGATATTAGGTGAAGCCAATATTAGCAGTATTATATATTCAGTCAATTCAGTGGAGGAAACTTATCCATTGGTTTGGTTATATATAGATAATTGGAGTTTCATTATTAATTAAATTGTACAAGACGTCACTGAACCACTTTTTTCTGTTGACATTATTTTATTTCTTCCATTTGTACATTTTTTGTACATTTTTTTTTTTTTTTTTATTGAAACCGTATAATAATGAGAGAGAAATGCTCTATGATCTGTAGACATGATCATGTGACAGTATTTTCACATAGCAAGAACTGGATACTTATTCATACCCTTCCATTTTGTTTGTCACTTTACCTTTGCCCTGGGCACATCCTCCTTTTAAGCAAACTGTTGTGTAGACTATATTTGACGTTTTCTGTGCATGTTCTTTGTCCCAGGTAATGTTCTACAGATTGTTTCTGCACCTGGTCAGTACCTGCGTCCTCAAGGGTCTGTTGTACTTCCAACCATGCCACAAGCTGCAGCTGCTAATGTCATGAGAAGTCAGTCCCAACTGGGAGCACCACAGCCCAGCACTGTCCCATCAGCAGGTGAGGTTATTGCACCAAGTGTGAATGACATGCATAGAGTATGGATCTGTTAATTTCATAGCTAAACCAGTCTTCTGTTGAGTAGTCTAGTAATGTGATGCTTTATGCAAATATAAAATTGCATATGGTTGTGAATTAGCTTTTATTTTGTGGTGCAGAAGGGTATCTGTTCACATTGAATTATTTTAGTTCTATACCCACTAACTATACTCGCTAAAATAGAACATATGATAGTGGCTGGTTCTTACATTGTGTCAGAGCGGCACTTTCGTTTTAGATTTTTCTTAGTTCAATTTATACTTTGGTAATCTTTTTAGCTCCATTTTACTTCCAAACACCAGTATCTTTCTCTTGTCGTCCCTTTAAATTTAAACTTGTCTGTGACGGGATAGGCTTACTCTGCCACCTTGTGTCGCTGCCAACAGTTATTTCCATGAGAGGGTAGGCTTACTTTGCCACCCTGTCTGCAGGGAAGTAGCTTTACGGATTCATTTTTGGGTTGCTTTTACCAACTGTACTGATCACTCCTACTGGTGTCGATAGGCTACCAGAAACTCACTGGTTGTAAGTGGCAACTGCAAACCAGTTGTTGGACAGTAGACTCTGCCACCACCAGCATCCTTCAATGCCACCTAGAACTGCTAGTGATTGTGGATGGTTGCTCCTTACCGCTTACTTAGGATCAATACTGCATGGTAGTAGGCAGAGAGTTGACCTAGGGTATTGGCATCAAAATAGTACAGCCGGGGGTTTATTAGAGGGCTTGTATCCGTATATCACATGTTTTCAGCAGATAAGGAGTTGAGTAGGATATTTAGGAAGAGTAGTTGCCTTCCTGCTTTGCCTCTTGGAACTCCCAGGAAGCAATCCGGCAAAGCTGCCCTGCATAGCCCCCCCCCCCCCCTCCCCCCTCACTAGGCACTGGATGGCTTAGGGTGCTGTCTTTTAGGTCCATAGCTATCTTAGGTGAGATCTCTCCAGCCCCTCCTCTCTGTTGGGGTTTCGTAGCTAGGCCAGTCCACCAGAAGAGATAAAGCAATCATTTTGGGAGTAGTCTTGTGCAGTAGTACTTCTTCTTTCCATCTACCTCCTTAGCTACAAGGATTAGTGAATTAGAGGTATTGTGTTCTTGTTGTCTGGGTGCTTGCTCCATTTTTCATGCAAAATTGACTTGTGCACAGTCTGGATGCCCTGTGCACAGTATGCAGAGGTCTAGCAGCCATGCTCGTCTGTGAGTGTGTGCCCCGCTTAAATGGCAAAGACAGCTAAGGTTAGGTCTCTGGCACAGGCCTTTTCTGAGCTATCGCGGCTTGCTGTACGCTATAGGGAGCAGGGAGGGGATGCCCCTCTGCCCAATATGTGGTGACTATAGGCAGTGCAATTGTCTGCCCCATATAAAACCCGCCTTGCAGCCTTTGGGTTCGGTGCTGTCCTAGTCTGACCAGCCGGATTGGACTTGGGACCTGGCCAGGACTTTGCAGGGGTTAGTTTAGGTATCCTCCTCTTTGGAGAAGATTCTGACGTCCACTACCACTTCTGGCGTCGGCTTCCGGTGCTCTCTCATCCCCTAGAGGGGTCTGACTCAGATTTCTCTTCACACGAGTAAGGGGAGGCTTTATCTCTCTGGAGGAGGATTCCCAAAACAAAAGGGGGGTGGATGACTTGATGCGTGCTGTTAGACAGGCCCGGCCAGCTATGCGTCCAGTGACTAAGCCCGCAACAAACGCTCAGCATGAAAAGCTGGTTCATGGTGTCCATGGACATCAAGGATGCGTATCTCCATATTCCAGTGTAACCAATGGAGTATATAGGGGATGCCCCCTCCTTGCTGAACCTAGCTCCAGATACCAAGGGCATTAGTCTCAATGCTGCCCATTCTGAAGCCTCAGAGCTCCAGCTTGGCGCTTTGCTTCCAGGGACTCCCAGGTGGCAGTGTGTATACTGGATTCATTTAATTCCTGGAGGCGGCTGTGTTTTATAGACCCTTTGATACTGCAGCTCTGTGACTAGCAGCTAACTGGGCCACCAGGAATGGGAAATCCTTCCGCATAACAGAACTAGATTTCCCTCCGATCCCCACGGGATCAACAAGGAATTTGTTAAATCTATTTTTAAGCACTTAAACCATTTAAAACATATTTTTTTCTACCATTCAATGTTAACATATAATGAAATACATTTGCTCATTATTGTATATTCATGGTGCTCTGTGCTTGCCTACAATTCAAGGGCCATATTGCAAAACACACATTCTATAGCATGTGTGGTGGAAGCGGGGACTTCCTTAGAGTGAGTGATATGTTCTCAATGTGCTGGGAGTTTGGGGCCTGAACGTAATTGTTTTATTTTAAAAATATTTGTTTTACCACTTTATTTTTCTATATTGTCTTTAAACACAATAAAAAAATATTTTCATGCTATCTGGGGGACACTGCTACCATAAGTTGTATGAGGGGAGTATGGAGTTGGCACTTAACTAGTTAACTTGTTAAATGTATCAATGCTGACAGAACCCTTCCCACTGCAACCCTCATATAGCGCCTCAGTTTAGTTTAAGTGCCCAAGGGAGTTGGGCTTGCTTTTTTTACTAGCATAGCTTTAACTTTTTTATTATTTTTACAAATAGATTTTTTTCTTTATCTGAGGAGTGTTAGAATGAAAGCACACTCCTTTTACTGGAGCCGCACTACAGCTGTCTTTTGTGAGCTGGAGGGCTCTCACTGACAGCACCTGAGCGTTTCAGTGCTGACAGGCGGCTTAATGAAGTCGCTGTTACACTGACAGCTTCCCGACATACCGGCACTGCCTTGGAGGCATAGAGTGCTAGTAATCGTAGCGATGGTGGTCGCCATCTTGCTGGACTATACCAAGTATCTCCCTCAGAGAAAGAAGTGGGAGAATCTTGTTTAAGCTGCACAAATTCACCAGGATTAAAACGGACAATAGAAAATGGCTGTGGGCTGTCTCGAATAGGAAGAAACAGTCATCGATTCCACAAACGGACAGGAAAGCTTGGGGGCGGAGCTAATGCATATAGAGCTTCCCCACCTCTGCTTGGATTTTTGGACTCTCCCATATGCGCCCCAAGAGATTGCCTGGGAAGACAGCAGTCTCTCCTCAGCCTGATATCGGGGCTATTGCTGACTGACTCCTCTCCTATATATCTGTCTTATCTGGAAGGCTAAGTACAAAGCATTATATACTTTTGTACTCCGTAATGAAAATAGTGGTATATTAATGTGTTGCAAGTGGCATAATATATTATATCCTACTTACACAACCAATCTCTTTTCACATATAGCTTGCTACAAGATACAACTTGTCATAGATTAGTTAGTGTACTTATAATTTTATCGAGCCTATATCTTGTGTGACTGTAATTCTATTGCTTTAGTGTGTTTTCCCTTTCAAAATATGTTGATAAGGGAAAAGCACTATGTGCAAAATATTTCATTTGTTCAAAGTGTAATGTTTAGTTGCCAATTGGACTAAAGGACCAGGCGGTGCTTTGTACTGACTGTGACGCGGGTCACACACTTCGCAGGCCCAGATTAATGGACTACCACTACCAGAGGAACCCGGCATGAGCATCTTCTCTGGCGCAATCTGTTTCTACACTGGTCCAACTGCTTACTAAGCCTGCAGGGCCACCAGCGGTTTCCATAGTTCTCCCCTCCACTTGAGTAGAAACTGTACTCCCTGTGACCGTAAGGGATACCAGTGACCGCTGAGACAGCTGAAGTGACATTTGCAAGTCCATCATCCTCTCTCGCTAACCCAGGTTCTTCCTTTGGAGAACCGGCCTGGTCCTCATCCTTGCTCAGTGGCCTAGATAGATAAACCGTTTTCTAGACTCACCAAGATTTATACGGTCTAGAAATAAGCGGCTTCAGTCTGCAAATCCTCTCGTATCCCATTCTGATTCAGAGAGATCATCAGAAGAGGAGGGTAAGCCTATTCTCGACTCTGATTCTGCGCAGGTCACAGAACTGGAAAAATCCCCTAGATATCAGGGCATTGACTTCCTGGTTTTCGCAGTGAGACAAGCCCTGGACCTTTTGGATTTGGATGAACTTAAATCTTCGGATCAGGGTCTTTTATAAAAAAAAAAAAAAAAAAAAAAATGAAGACTCTCTATTAGTTTCCCACCATCAGTGGAGTTAACAGATTTCTCAGAAGCAGCCGGACCGGAAGTTTTCTATTCCAAGGATATTCCTTGCCCTGTACCCATTACAGGAAGAGGATCTGGCCTGCTGGGAACAGATCCCAAAGGTCGACACTCCGGTAGCTCGCTTAGCTCGTCACACTTCACTTCCGGTGCCAGGAACAGCTGCCCTGCAGGATGCCACTGACCGCAAGGTAGAGGGAAATTTAAAATCAATTTATGTTGCGGCGGTCATCTCTTTCAGACTCCTGTTTTCATCAGCGTGGGTTGCTCAGCTGGCGGAGGGATTGCAGGACTCAGGCTTGCTTCCCCTTGCCCTGCACCTAAGGGAGGCTTCTGAATATTTATAAGAATCGGTCCATAATGCAGCCTCCATTTCATCCTCCATATCTGCATTGGCTGCGGCAGCTGGAAGAACCCTTTGGCTAAGGTCCTGGGACGCAGATACAGAATCTCAGAAATCACTTGAAACATTACCTTATTCAGGCAGACCGACTGGTAACAGGGGACACTCTTACAGAGGTAGGTCCTCCCACTCTACGAGGCGCCTGTCCTCCAAACTTCTGGAGAAACAGGCATCCTGACTGTCATCCACCCTTCTTTGCTTCAGCAGAAGTGGGGGGACCGGTTAAGTCTGTTCAAAGAACAGTGAATAGCGTCCGCCGAAGACCATTGGTTTTGTGGGATCATGACGAAGGGTACATGATAGACCTGTCAGGTCCAGCCCTTCATCTTTTCTTTGCAACCTCTTTGCCCCGCGACCCAGAAAGGAGACAGGCGCTGTGACCTCATCAAAGCCATATCAGCGAATCTGTTACAACAGCAGCTGACTGTTACCATCAAGATCCTGGAGCACCACGGCTGGTTAATAAACCTGCACAAATCACAATTGATCCTATGCCAGTGGGTAACATTCCTGGGGCTGCTCATGGACACCAGAGAACAAAAAGTGTTTCTCCTGAAGGACAAGGCCAGATCATTACAGGATGTAACTACACGGGTCCTGGCCACTCCCAGTCCATCCACCCAATACCATTCCCTCGGTTTCCAGTGGGACCTCTTTAACAAAGTGGTCAGGTTCCCATCTGCAGTTGGAATGCCAGCGGATCCGATTGTCTTCCAAAGCGAGGTTGTCTCTTCAGTGGTGGTTGATTCAGGATCACCTGTCAGTATGCAGGTCCTTTGCACCATGGTCCTGGATCATAGTGACCACAGATGCCAGCTTGAGGGGGTGGGGGGCTGTGGCCCTTCTGTTACGACTTCAAGGACTTTGGTTTACTCAGGAGACTTTTCTGTCTATCAACATTCTGTAATTGAAGGCCATGCTAATGGCACTTCGGGGCGCCCAGACCATGCTTCAGAGTTGCCCGGTCAGGTTGCAATCCAACAATGCTATGGCAGTGGCTTATGTCAACAGACAGGGCGGGACCAGAAGTGCTGGAGCAATGTCGGTGACAACGCAGATCTTGGCCGGGGGCGGAACAGTATGTGTCCTCAATCTCAGCAGTGTTCATCATACGGTGATGCCGGGGGGAGTGGTCACTCTGTCCGGAGGTCTTCCAGTCGCTGGTCCTAAGATGGGGTCTCCCGGACCTGGACCTCATGGCATCGAGGCACAACAGGAAGGTCCCCAGATTCTGCGCAAGGGCAAGGGACCCCCTCGCGGTAGCCATCGACATCATGACAATGCCCTAGGACTTTTGTTTGGGGTATCAGTTCCCCCCCATACCCATGATTCACTGCATTCTCAGATAGGTAAGGCAAGAGGGACTCCTATTGATACTGGTGGCTCCCGCCTGGCCACGTCGAGTATGGTATGCAGACATTATCTTGATGGCAGTAGGTCAAGGGGTTCGTCTACCACTGCGTGACGACCTCCTTCTCCAAAGCCCATTCAGACATCAGGACTTGCCTCGGCTGACTTTAATGTCATGGCTGTTGAAGCCAGTCTTTGGCTGTCTAGAGGATTCTCTCCCAGAATTGTGAACGCGCTCTTGCAAGCTCGTAAGCCAGTTTCAGCTCATATCTACCACCACATCTGGCGCACTTAGATCAGATGGTGTGAAAGTCAACCCTGCCATACATCGTCTTTTCGTCTATATCATTTCCTGACATTCCTCCAGGATGAATAAAGAACTGGAAGTTGCTCAATCAAATTATAGGCTACAGCAGGTGCTTGAAAGGGTGGGGTTTTACTGAAAGGAACAAACACACAGAGAGATCCCCCAGCACACTGCTATAGCCAGCAACAGATCTGCCATTTCTACTGTAGATAAAAATGCAAAAGTCTTAGTTGCACACATTTGCAACCAATTTCCTCCAGGATGGCCTGGATGCAGGTCTCCGTCTGGCCCCTTTCGGTATTATTTTTTTTTTCACCTTCAATTGGTGGACATGCCAGATATTAGGATGTTTTTACAGGTAGTTCTGCATGCCTCCATATGTCCCACCCACAGCACCCTGGGGTCTCAACCTAGTACTTGATAGACTTAAGGGGCCTCCTTTTGAACCATTACATTCGGCAGAATTAAGGTTCTTAAGGTAGCAATCCTTCTAGCGATTGCATTGGCTCGCAGAGTGGCCGAGCTAAGAGTCCTTTCTTGTCGTGAGCCATATTTGGTTTTTCACGACGACAGAGCAGTTCTACGTACAATCCCTTCATTTGTACCGAAGGTGGTTTCTGCTTTTCACATGAACCAAGAAATTGTTGTTCCAGTGTTCAAGGTGGGGGGCATCATCCTTTGGACAAAATTCGATGGAATGCTTGGATGTGGTCAGGGCTCTCCGAATTTATGTGAGGAGGACCTCGCACATTCGGCTCACAGATTCTTTATCCTGTTCGATTCCCATAGACGAGGATGGCCAGCCTTAAAACAGTCAATTGCTAGATGGATTACTGCAACCATTAAGCAAGCTTATGTCAGTGCTAACCAACCTGTGCCAAGTCGACTTACTACCCATTCCACTCGCTTGGGGGGTGGGGGGCGTCTTGGGCATCGAGAAATGGGGCCTCAGTGGACCAGCTTTGTAGAGCAACCACCTGGTCCTCGGTCCATACTTTCACATAATTTTATCAATTTCATGTCTTTGCATCTACAGACACCATTTTGTATAAAAATCCTATTTTAGAATAAGGGTGCAGTCGGATTCTCTCTGTTGCATTGTGTAATCTCTCTAATAGTGATCTATTTTTTGTGGCAGGCCAGCTGCCAATGGATCGCCAATGATCCTTTGTTGCTTGGCACAGTGCGGAACTTACCTTCCTGCATTGCTTATGTTGAGTTTTGTATTTTACAAATTTTTGCAGATTTTGTTCTCGGACATGCTACTGTAACTGTAGGCTGCTGACAGTGACAGCCCGGGCTCAAGTCAAGAATGTGTGAGGTGGGGGATGGGAAGAGAAAAGTTTGTGATCACTGTTCATTTGGAACTTGGGTTTATGTAGACTTACCCCCTGCACAAAAAGATGTGAAACTGATATAGGGCAGACAGGAAGTGATTGATTAATTTTAAGTACTAATAGTCTTTTTTCTTTGTTTTTAGCTCTTATAACTGCTAAAAATGCCCACGTTGGAATAGACACAGCAACGAAACCTGCTCCTGCTGTACTGGGAAATGCCCAGGTATGTTGTTGAAGCAAAGATTAATACAGTAGCTTAAGTTTTTAGAAATGACCTTCTGTGTGTTTAAAAAAAAAAAAAAAAAAAAGTTTTCAGACCCACAGTTGTTGCAAATACACAATGGAGCAATATAAAAAATATTCTTTACTTTTGTTTATCAATGGAAGGTAAAAGAAAATAATAGTTGTGTTTAAGTCTCTAACCACATGACAGTGCTTGTACTTTCCACTTTAATCTTTGATACGGTGTCGGCAGCTTTATCTTGGTCTTTTATGTGGTATATTATGAGTACTGTATACAATCATTTTGCCTCTGTTAATTGTAAATGTTAACATTAATAAGTAAATGAAACAGTTTACAACTAATGTCAATCCAACCTTAACTTCATGTTGACATTTGGTTGTCTCCTCTGGATAGCAGTCTGTTTCACAAGGCTTCTTTTATTTTACAAATTGTTAAAACAAAAATGAAAGATTTGATTCCCTCTGCCAGATCAAGGCTAGTTGGTAGCTATGTTTTTAAAATTCTCCATTTTATTAAACAAGCCATTTTGTTTTTAACTAAAATTAATAGATAACCTTGCTATGTACATAGTTTATATTTATGCACTTGAAGACACCTAATATAAAGATATCCAATTGATTTATTTTTTGTTTGGGAATGGAGGAATCTGCAGAAAATAAGCAACGATTGCTGAAAGAACGCCTGGACCGAATCTTCACCTGTAATGAAAGGCGCTGTGCACGGGCTCCTGTGTATGGGTCAGACTTGTTATCGCTCTTCTCCCTGAATTCTGCTCATACCAACCGTTTCATGTTGGAAACACAATGGAGCTGGACTGGATCTGTGAACTGTGCGGCCTCCTCCCAGTCACCAGAGAATTCCAGTGATCCATTGCAACATCTTATCCTGAGACCGGACCAGCAGAAAACAGCCTTGGAACCACTTGCAAAGAGGTGAATTAAAAAGCTCACTGAGGGGTGTTGGTTTTAGTGTCGTCCTAACTACAGGGGTACAATATTAATCCTGGTTTGCAGTGACTGAGTAGGGAACTTGTTTACTCATAGTCTGTAATGTGTATGGTGTCGTTCATAGGAAGGCAATATCTACCACATATGAGGTTTCTGGGGAAGATATGCACTATTAAAATATAGACTGCTGCGGGCTTCCCATTCTGCAGAACAAAAGTGATTTGGAGGTTACTTGCAGCTTAGTGAACATGGAGGAACATGGATGCTTTAAATATTTCACTACGAGGGCATTACTTATAAGAACCCATTGACTAAATTCTATTATCTGAAATATATATCTCAGGTGAAGGGTGGAAGCCTTGCTTTGTGAATGTAGAGTTCAGTGATTTTAATTCTGTTACCAGAACACTCTGTGTGGTTCCCGCCGTTGTTGCTGCGCCTCCTATTCTGGTAATGCCACATCCTCCTCCTATGTACACTCACAACATGAAGATCCTGAGCCACCGTCTGAGGGAGCAGGCAGCCTCATGTATGCAGATCCTGAGAGAGCGAACATCACCTCATTGTGTGCAGACTCCTGATCTCAGGCTCATCCGCTGCGATTCAGGTAAGTTGAAAAGAAGGAAAAAGGATTTTGTTTTAGTGTTGTTATTCCTGTTCTTTGTTTCAAATCTGTGCAGTAGTAGTGTGCATGTAACAGCAGTTCTCTTGTTTATTTTGGCAATTATATCTTCTGCTCCCCAGAAAAAATGAACTGAAGTTCTGGGTCACTTGCTTGTGCTGCCCCTTCTCATGTAAAGGAAAGTAATAGGAAAGAAGAGCTAGATAAAAACAGTTTTGCCGTGTGTCCTTAAAAGTAGCTGTATGGTTCTCGGACATATGTTTGCTTTTTTTTTTTGTGTGTTCCTCCTTTTTCTTTATATTATTTCATAGCAACCTGGATGCCATCTGTAATTTCTGTTTACCAGGAGCCAAGGACATTAGCTCAGATCTGTCCCTGTTATTTCTAGCTTCACCTGTCTATGGGCTTTTGGATGGTTTCTGGTAGCAGCTTGCCAAAAAGCCAATTGGCCTAAAGATCCATGGTATAATGTTTAGTTACTGCCTGCACACACATCCCTCCACCATCTTCCTAATTCTGTATTCTTTATGCAGGCTGTGACGAGATGGGCTTAATGTTCCACCCTGTTGGGGGAGTTTTGTCTTGGGGTTCTTCTTACCATCAGTAACCCAGTGATACTCAGCCATCAGAAACTCACTAAGTGTCAAATGTAAATCAGCATCAGACTCCTTCACTGGCACCTGAAACCGCTCGCTTGCAAGCTGGTGTGTTTAGTTGTTTTCACACCACTTTGCTGGCGATTCTCTGACCCTAATTACTGTTAAATTTAGAACAGATCTGCTAGGTAGTGGGCAGAGCAGCAACTCAGGGTGCTGGGTTCAACACAAGAATGCAGGGGAGTGGATGAATGTTGGCTCTTATCTGTAGGTGACAATATTTCAATAGTGTTACTGGACCCCACCTTCTACACACACTTGTGCTGGGGCATATGGTTTAATGTAAAGCATCCCAGCACAATGATACCTTTATGTTCAAGTGTTTTAAAAATGTTTTTAAACACTCCCTAGTTGTCCAGTGGAGAACGAGGCTCATTCGCTGGCATATACCAAATACGGTGTTAGAAGTGTGAACAAGATCTGGGCTGATTCACATGCAAGATAAGTGAATCAACCTGGATAGTTAAAGGTAAAGGGGCGGGGCTATCTCCTGTCTGGCTTATGATATCTCCAGTCTTTTTCTTTCATCCTATCTGGGAAACACTGCTACCATGAGTTGTATGAGGGGAGTGTGGAGTTGGCACTTAACTAATTAACTTGTTTAATGTAATAATGCTGGCAGACCGCTCCCCTCTGCAACCCCCTGTAGCGCCTCAGTTTAAATTAAGTTCCCAAGGGAGTTGGGCTTCATTTTTTGTGCTAGATAGTTTTACTTTAATTTACTCTTTTATTCATTTATACTTTTGGGAAGGTTTTTTTTCTGTATCTACATTGTCCAGTGTGTTCTAGAAATAGAGAACACACTCCTTTTACTGACAGTGCTGGTAGTGTTAACAGTGTGACAGGCGGCTTAAAGAAACAACTGTCCCACTGACAGCCTCCTGACATACCGACGCTGCCTTGACAGGCATAGAACACCAGTACCCGGAGCGATGGCGACCGCCATCTTGCTGGGTTATACCAAGTTCCCCTCTAAGAGATAGGAGGGGGGAATCTTGGATAAGCCGCGCAAAATTTTTGGGGAGAAAAACGGAGAAGACGCAAGTGGTGGGATATTTAAAATAATAGTAAAATGACCACCGATTCTATAAGCAGCAGCAGGAAATCTCGGGGGACGGAGCTGAGGTATATAGAGCTCCCCCACCTCAATTGGCACACTTGGATTCTCCCACCTGTGCGCCAAGAGATTGCCTGAGAACAGCAGACTCTCCTCAGCTATCGCATCGGGGACACTGCTGACTGGCTCCTCTCCTGCATGTCTGACTTTGCTGGAAGGCTAAGTACCAATAATATATACCCGTATACTACATATTGGATATAGATATACATTGTTTGTGTTGCAAGTAGTTTTAAAAATATATTGGATTCTACTTTGCGAACTTATATTTGCTGAGATTGGCTTGTTGCAAGATACAACTTTGTCTGTCATAGCTTAGTTAGAATACTTGTATTTATTTCAAACTATATCTTGTGTGACTGATTTATTTTGCTTCAGTATGTTTTCCTTTTAAAAATATGTCTGATAAGGGGAAAGCACCAATTACAAAATATTTCACTTGTTTAAAGTGTAAGGTTAAGTTGCCAATTGGACAAAAGGACCCAGGAGCACTTTGTACTGACTGTAACAGGGGGACACACACACTACGCAGGCACTGTCTAATGTACTACCACTACCGGTCACAGGCATCCCTACTGTGACAGTAGGGATGCCAGTGACCGCCGGGACATCTGAAGTGGCTGTGGCATGTCCGTCATCCTCTCTCACGAACCCAGGTCCTTACTCTGGAGAACCAGCTTGGTCCTCATCCTTGGTCAGAGGCCTAAATAGATTAAACCGCTTTCTAGAGCCTCCAAGATCGGGACTTTCTAGAAATAAGAGGCTTCGTTCTAGAAATCCTCTTCTATCCCTCTCTGATTCTGAGGTCTTCAGAAGAGGAGGGCGAGCCTATTTTTGACTGAGATTCTGCTCAGGTCACGGACCTAGAAGAATCCCCTAGATATCTGGTCTTAGCAATAAGGCAGGCCCTGGACCTTATGGATTTGAATGATCCTAAATCTTCGAATCGGGGTCTTTTAAAAAAAAATAAGACGTGCTATCCGTTTTCCACCGTAAATAGAATTAACAGACATGACAGAAGCAGCTTGGAAACGACCGGAAGTTTTTTTTTTTTTCTATTCCAAGGAGATTCCTTACCCTGTACCCTTTACAGGAGGAGATCCTGGCCCGCTGGGAACAGAGCCCAAAAGTTGATACTCCGGTAGCTTGCTTAGTGCGTCATACTACGCTTCTGGTGCCGGGAACAGCGGCCCTATAGGATGCCACTGACCGCAAGCTTAGAGGGTCATTTAAAATCAATCTATGTAGCGACAGGCACCTCTTTCAGACCCATGCTTTCATCGGTGTGAGTTGCCAGAGCGATGGAAGCATGGGCAGAATAGTTGGCCGACAGATTGCAGGATTCAGAATTGCTTCCTCTTGCCCTGCATCTAAAGGAGGCGTCTGGATACTTATGAGGCGCCCCAGAAAGTAGCCTCTATTTCGTCCTCCATATCAGCTTCAGCAGTGGAAGCTACAAGGACCTTATGGCTGAGGTCCTGGGACACAGATACAGAATCTAAGAAATCGCTTGAAACATTGCCTTATTCAGACAGTGTTGTTTTGGCCTGATTTTAGACAACATCATTTGCTAGGCCACTAGTGGAAAGTAATTTTTTGTCAGTAAATGTTCCCAAGGCAAAACCTCCTCGATTTGGCTGCTTCTGGCAGCCCTTTCGGGGAGGGTCCGTTGCTAGAGGTCCATTGAGTAGAGGCAGGGGTCACTCTTGAAGAGGTAGGTCCTCCTTCTTTACGAGACACTCGTCTGCAAAAGTTCCGGAAAAACCGGCATCCTGACTCATTCACCCCTTCTTGCGACAGCAGCAGTGGGGGGCCAATTGAGTCTGTTCAGGGAACAGTGGATAGCGTCCGCCCAAGACCTTTTTGGATTCGCCGGATCATGACGAGAGGGTACATCATACAGTAATGCCGGTGGAGTGGTCTCTCCATCCGGAGGTCTTCCAGTAGATGAGCCGAAGATGGAGTCTCCCGGATAACAGGAAGCTCCCAAGATTCTGCTCAAGGGCAAAGGACCCCCTGGCAGTAGCTGTCGAAATCATGACAATGCCCTAGGACTTCTGGTTAGGATATCTGTTCCCCCTTATACCCATTATTCACCGCGTTCTTAGACAAGTAAGGCAAGGGGCACTCCCAGTGATACTGGTTTCCCCCGCCTGGCCGCGGAGAGTAGGGTACGCAGACATTCTTATTTGCAGTAGGTCAAGGAGTGCGTCTACCACTGCGAGACAACCTCCTTCTCCAAAGCCCATTTCGACATCAGGACTTGCCTCTGCTGACTTTAATGGCATGGCTGTTGAAGCCAGCCTTTGGCGGTCTAAAGGATTCTCTCCTAGAGTCTTGAACACATTGTTGTGAGCTCGTAAGCCAGTTTCTGCTCGTATCTACCACCGCTTTCTGGCGCACTTATATCAGATGGTGTGATAATTGGCATTGTTATACATCGTCCCTTCTTTCCCGGTTCTTGGCATTCCTCCAGGATGGCCTGGTTGCAGGTTTACTGTTGGGCTCCTGAAAAGTACAAATATCAGCCCTTTCAGTTTTCTTTCATCTTCGATTGGCAGACATACCGGATATTAGGACGTTTCTACAGGGAGTCTTTCATATCTAGCCACCTTATGCCCCACCTATGCCACCATGGGATCTCAACCTGGTGCTCGATATGCTTAAGGGGCCTCCTTTTGAACCGTTACATTCAGCAGATCTAAGGTTCTTAACGTGGAAAGTAACATTCCTTCTGGCGATTGCATTGGCTCGCAGAGTGTCAGAGTTAGGATCCCTTTCTTGTCATGAGCCATATTTGTTTTTTCCACGATGACAGAAGGTGGTTTTGGCATTTCACATGAACCAAGAGATTGTGGTTCCATTGTTTCAGGCGGGCTGCATCGTCTTCCGACCTGAATTCGATGGAGTGTTTAGATGTGGTCAAGACTCTCCGAAGTTATGTGGGAGGAGGACCTCCCACATTTGTCGCACAGATTCTTTAGAAGTCCTTTTTGATTCACGTAAAAGAGGATGGCCAGCCTCGAAGCAATCCATTGCTAGATGGATTACTGCAACCACTAGGCAGGCTTGCATCAGTGCTAACCAGCCTGTGCCAGATGGACTTACTGCCCATTCCACCCGTTCGGTGGGGGCATATTGGACAGCGAGAAATGGGGCCTCAGCGACCAACTTTGCAGAGCAGCCACCTGGTCCTCAGTCCATACTTTTACAGAATTTTATCAATTCCATGTCTTTGCATCTACAGACGCCAATTTGGTCTTCGTGCTCTACGTGCGGGGCTGTCAGAGCAGTCCCACCCTTAGGAGGGCTCTTTTAGAACGTTCCCATGGTAGCAGTGTCCCCCAGATAGGATGAAAGAGAAAAGAGGATTTTTATACTTATGATAAATCTGTTTCTCTGATTACATCTGTTCGACACTGCGTTCCCTCTTTTCTGCTCTTCTGCTGTATGTTCTTTGGGGCTTTATAATTAAACTGAGTAGCTACAGGGGGTTGCAGAGGGAGGGATCTGTCAGTATTGTTACATTAATCAAGTTAACTAGTCAAGTGCCAACTCCACGCCCCCTCATACAAACCATGGTAGCAGTGTCCCACAGATGGAAAAATGGATTTATCGTAAGTATAAAAATTATCTTTTCTCTACCTATTCTGAGGGTACCCTTTTCCACTCTGTCACTCTTATTTTATTAGATTTGAACTCCAATTCTAAGGGTGACTTAAAGCCTTGTGGCTTTATGGCTTAAAACAATCAGACATTGGTCAGTGATCTTCTTTTGTAGTTTTTTTTATTATAATAGGTTTGTGTTTTGCCCTTAGGTGAGGACCACCTAAGGGGTTTCCCTATTTTACGTTATTTTACGTTACTAAGTATGTTGCTTAATTTAATTTTCTCCTAATCTGTCTGATCCTGTAAGCATTGTCAGTTTGGTTACTGTGTTATTCCTCATCCTTACTCCAGGGATATTGTTGTCCATGCATTTCCTGGCATTAATTGAGGATAAAGTAAATGCTCTTCTGCTACCAGTGGGAACTTGTTTTTCACAGGAATGGCTATGTTGAGCATACATGTTGATATTGTGTTTCACTCTGTGTTTTTGTTTTTTTATTATGTTACTATCTGAAGTCTTTTATAAAGGGTACACAATGTAGAGGTGACTTTAGCTATTTTCCAGTGATTAATACTCCAGTGATGGATGGAAAACTGAAATTTATCAAAGTAGTTTCAGTTGTTCAATCGAAGCAAGATGCAGAATATGCAGTGACACGATATCATAACTGAGATCTTGGCAGATCTTATTGACTGTCTTTTCAAATTGACACATTGGCCAAACTTTATGGACCTACTCTTAATCGATCTTATCCTATCTTTGACATGCAGGGAAGCTGGAAGCTCTCTCCATCCTTCTTCGGAAGCTTAGATCTGAGGGCCGGCGTGTTCTGATTTTCTCCCAGATGTTGCTCATGCTGGACATATTAGAGGTCTTCTTGGACTTCCATTCCTTGACCTTCTTGAGGATTGATGAACATGCCAACTATGAGCAATGCCAGGTGTGTACCAGTATTGTAGTTGCTCTATAAATTCACTGCAATTACAAATTTTTATTTACTCCAATACCACTGACTAGAATATATAAATGTATGTTGTAATTTTTTTACATTTTGGGTACAGGTTGGGGCTGATTTTATTCCTCATCCTTACTCCAGGGTTATTGTTATCCATACGTTCCCTGGCATTACTTGAGGATAAAGTAATTGCTCTCATGCTACCTCTGGTTGCTGTTTTCCACAGGACTAGCTATGTTGAGTATACACAGTGACATTGTCATCCACCCTCTTGTTTACACTAGTCGTATCTCTTGTATGGGACTTTTACAGATGTTTGTTTATTGTCTATTAGGATCTGATGAAAAGTTTTAACCGGGACCCTCGCATATTCTGTATGGTTTTGTCTACCCACATCCACTCTTTGGGGGTACACCACGTGGAAGCTGACACAGTGATATTCTATGACAGTGATCTGAACCCTGTGATGGATGGTAAAACTCAATCGTGGTGTGATCTCATTGGCAGAGCAAAGGACATTCATGTGTATAGGTACTGGGTGCTTCTTGTTGCTTTATGCTTGGTCAAAAGATATGGTATATGGGTTATTAATATGTATAAGTATGTTGAGTAGGTTAATGAAGTTAAGTTATTCGCTCTGTGAAATTCGAACCAGCTGTTATTTGACAGATTGCATGTAAGTGAAGGCATGCAGAGCTCATACATGCGTGCTCCCAGAAGAGAACATTTGTAATTTTCAGGAACAGTCAGGTACAGCTAGTAAGTGTGTCTAACAAAATAGGATAGATTTGTATAATTTGTAAAAATTACCAGTTTTTACACCAGTTTAAAAAATCCACAATAGAGGATTTATACTTAACTTTAGTAAATCTCATTTAAAAAGACAAGCCAAACAGCCATATCATAATTGTATGACTTGTTTTCCTTCAATTCTAAATTGTTACACATTGTGAAATTGGTGCAGGATAAGACTTTTACCTAATTTCCTTACCTCAGGCTGGTCAGTGCCAATTCTATAGAGGAGAAGCTGCTGAGGAATGGCACCAAGGATCTAATTCGAGAGGTGGCAGCTCAGGGTAGTGACTATTCTCTGGCATTTTTAACTCAGGTATGTGCCGTGGTGTTTCTGCATCACAGAATTTCACAGACACGTGTTTTATACATGTTTAGCTCCTTTTTAGTCTTTTCCATTTATTACTGACATACTTTTATGACAAAGAAAATCCAAAAACTCTTTCTAATTTAACTCTTTTCCTCTCAGCAAACTATCCAAGAGTTGTTTGAGGTCTGTTCTCCAATGGATGACTCTGGATTCAGGGTGAGAGCTGAAGAGTTTGTATTGCTGTCCCAGGAACCATCCCCTTCTGATATCATCACTCCAAAGGTTGCAAAGCCATTTGTGGAGGTACAAACATTCAGAAAGATCTAGAAAATTGAAGCTTGACTCAAGGTCCAAGCTGTTATTTTTGAGAGTGTTGTTTTTATAATAGCCTATTCCTTTTAACACATTCTTATGCCTGATTACTCCTTAGTTTACTATATGGTAATTGTATGCCAGTATTTTGCAAAACATTTCTTAGCCCTTATTATACTGAACTTATTTCTGCAGAGTATTACCTTGCTATAGTGATCAACTACATGTCTTATGCAAAATGGAATGTTGTCCCCATTTTCCAAAGAATAGTACATTAGTCACATTTAGACAACAAATTGCTAATAAACACTTTATAACCCCATTGTAGTGAAGCAAATGAGCTTTTTTTTTTGCATACATACATCATACTCCTCTCAATGGTGTCTTACAGGCACTGGTTAAAATAGAGTTTGGACAGGAGGAAGACATTACGGAGTATATGGAGCAAGATGTGCCAAAGCCTAATGCTGGGATCTTTCCTTCCAATGATTCTGAAATTCTGGATGTCCAGGACCCTTCCCAATTACAGGAGTTATCTGACATGATGCAGCAAGTATGGTGCTAAAAGTTACATTTATAAAAGTGTTGTTATATCAGTTTATGGTGGTCTTCATTTTGCACCAGATTTGACAACAGTCAGGCAGCATTCTTTCCCCTGATACACCCCATGGAGCAAATGTCAAAATTCTGACACACGTATGCAAGAACGTGGCTGCATAGTCAGCAATTATTTGTCTTTTCACATTCTTCAAACCAGTAATGTCCCATTTCCTTCTCTGACGGTTTTATAAATGCCATTTATTCATATAGATGTTGTGTTTTTAGTTTCCCACTCTGCTCAGTGTGCTTTTCCCTTACACTATGTTTTATTTTCAGCTGACTCCAATAGAGAAATATGCTCTGCATTACCTAGAACTATTCCACGTCCACAGTATAGGTGACCCCCCTGGATTCATTGAGGTACTTGTTTTGTTATCTCATTTTAATTTGTGAGGATAAAGTAAGAGTACACTGCTTCTGCTTGTGCTATATATTAATTTATAAAATAATACAGTTGTCCTTTTTTTTTAAATCAGGTAAGACTTTATTGTATTTTTTATCTTTTCTTAACATTCTAAACACTAAGTTGTCCTTTTAAATGTGTCAATAATGAAAATCTTCTCAGCAATTGCAACTTTTTAGTGCATAACGGTAGCTGGTTCATCTATACCAGGAACTCTTAATAGTGCAATATATTTGCATGTGTATTGTGATACATTATATACTAACTTCAGAAGAAATAATTTAGACCTCTGTCTAAATTTGTGTTTTAAGGGGAAATCTATGAATATCCCAATTTGCATGCTAATGATTTGTCTGAATTGAATCTACATGGATGTATAACCAAAACCTTTTTATTCTAGTAAATGATACACAATATAACTGGGGCCAGTTAGCATGTATATGTTCAGCTAGCAGGTCCTGTCCTGTCTAGTGAGCCGATGGAGGTTACTATATAAATATATACATGCCTATTACTTTTGAAGCTTTCAATGTGAACAAAACATAACCGTTTTTCCCTTATATGTATTCCCTAGTACAGTGTTGACTAATCTGTGACACTCCAGGTGTTGTGAAACTACAAGTCCCAGCATACCCTTCCAGCAATAAGCTGCTATATATTGGTAAAGCATGCTGGGACTTGTAGATTCAAAACACCTGGTGTGTCACAGATTAGCCAACACTGTCCTAGTGTATCATAAGGACATGCTGTAAAGCTAAAACTTGACTAGATATTGGAAGCTCTTCATACCTACATCCCATTCTCTTGTTTTGTTTCTAGGAACAATTGCATATAGCTAGGAAAGAGTGGGACTCTCAGCACCTGAGAGAATTAAAGGACAGGATGCAGTGGGAAGATGAAGAAAATGAGTTGCTGACCTATACACGGGAGGATGCATATAACATGGTAAAGTCAGACAGAGTCTTAGTACAAAAATGATTTTGTCATGAAGCTAGAAGTAAAAACAACTTGCAAGCAAATACACAATAAGGCAAAAAGTTAGTCTGTGAAAATTGGATTGACTACAGTATGACTGTGCTGAAAGTGCCGAGATTCATTAGCACACGACAGAAATGTGTATGTATGAATATAAAAAGGAGCCAACCATAGAAGGCACTTGTTTTAGGGGGGGAAAAAGGCATATGTTGAAAACAACATGGGGATGAGAGTGGAGACTGTATAGTCATGTGATACAACTAATGTTGAAATTACACTGCTTACTGTAGGCAGATAGTTTGGAAAGCAGGTTTGCGAACCTTATCCCCTGAGCTTTACTGTATACCATGCAGTATGCTCAAGATGCCATATTTATATCTATAACGACCGCATCATCATCATCGCCAACATTTATTTATATAGCGCCAGAAAAATCTTTACAGTTGGGGACAAGCACAATAATATAAAATACTGGGTAATACAGACAAAGAGGTAAGAAGGCCCTGCTTGCAATCTAAAGGACATTTGAATTTCTGAATTAGTAATTTATCTATTATCATTAGGACTTCATCTATGATGGACAAGATGGACAGACAGAAATAATGCCGGTAAGTTTGTTTTCTTTTACTAAATAGTTACCAGGTTTATTAATCTGTTTCTGAAATGTCTGTTTTATTTTATACAAAGTAATTGTATTTGGTTGAGTTAAATGACAAGATCTCACTTGTCTAATATTCCATAGATCTGGACACCACCTACTCCCCCACAAGATGAAAATGACATTTATATTGACTCTGTGATGTGTCTGATGTACGATACTAACCCCATCCCAGAGTCTAAACTGCCCCCAGTCTATGTGAGGAAGGAACGTAAAAGACACAAAACAGATCCAGCTGGTGAGATTACATGTATCATAATTTGGATAACTATAAATTGTCCCTTTTTTTTTTTTCTCATTGTCGCCATCAACATTTACATTTTCAATACGTTTTGACTTCCAAGTTACTCTTATGCTTCCTGTGTTTTTTTAGATTATAATGTTACATGTTACATGTTCCTACGTTCTCACCTGTGTGATCTCTTATTTTAGCTGCAGGTAGGAAGAAGAAGATGCGACATGGAGATGCTGCTGTTCCTCCTCGTTCACTTTTTGACAGAGCAGCTCCAAACCCACTTAAAGTACGCAAAGAAGGGAAGGAGCAGAAGAAGAATATCCTCTTAAAACAGCAAACCCAATTTGCAAAACCTCTGCCAACCCTGATAAAGCCAGTCATGGAGACTGGACCTGACAATCCAGAGTGGCTAATTAGTGAGGACTGGGCTCTGCTGCAGGTATGACAATTTAGTTAACAATAGGACATTCTCATTAAATATACATTTATGCACAGGCACTATCGCTTATGTTAGTTAATATGTTGTTGTTAATCTGTATTAGCTGCCATATTGTGCCTTCTTTGCAGATTTAAAATAAATTACCATATGTTGCATCTACTGGAACAATGCCATCTAGTGGCCAAATATCTGAACTGGGCTTTTAAGCAAGAATTTATAGTATACTTTGCAGTGCATGAGCTATCAGTAGAATCATTTAAGGCTGTATTCATGTAAATGCAATTTAAGGCTAATTCACTTGATGCTTGTTGCATATTCTATGAAATTTGAATCTATGTATGTTTTCCTCTATAAAATATGTTATGTATTTTTCCTACAGGCAGTGAAACAGCTTTTGGAGCTCCCTCTTAATCTTTCAGTTGTGTCACCAGCTCATACACCAAATTGGGACCTGGTGAGCGATGTAGTAAACTCCTGCAGTCGTATCTACAGATCATCCAAACAATGCCGCAGCCGCTATGAGAATGTCATAATTCCAAGAGAGGAAGGGAAAGTAAGTATAATACTGCACTTTTACTATAAACTGTTGTATAATATTTGTAGGAGTTCTTTTATAGGAGGCGTAAATTGTAGATGTTGCTGGTTACAGTTTTAAGTGTCCTAGGGTTATTAGTTTAATCCTTGAAGGGCTCACTTACTTTTTTTTTTTTTCAGAGCACAATTTTTTCCTGATGCGCTGGGTTATGTTTCAGATGGCAGGGCACTAGATAAAAAAAACCTCCCTTTCTCTAGCTGCTCCCAGTACAGACCCATAGCGAGTCTTCCTTGATTGACAGCTGCAGAAGCAGCTGTCTTTTAACAGGAGGCAGAAGCTTCTGATTTAAAAAATTTTTTGAAAATGAATAAAAATAAAATAAAACAGAATGGGGTTGCTGTACAGCCCAAACACAGCCTGTTGTGCCAGGCACTTAAACTAAACCTAGGCTAGCAGGAAGTGGTATATAGAGAGGGAGGGGCTAGTTTTTTTAATGTTCACTTGTCTGTGGAGTAGATGATAGCTAATTTGCATGTCACCTACTCTATACCCCAATCTTCCCGCTGTCCCCCAATGGTTTAAGACGGGTGTCCAACCTTTTAGCTTCCCTGGGCCACATTGGAAGACGACGAGTTGGTTTGGGCCGCACATAAAATACACTAACGATTGCTGATCATCCAAAAAAACATAGAAAACATAGTTAACATGTTAAACTTACTTGGAAATGAAGTTAGTAAGAGTTGGGAAACCTGTTGCAGAATCATGATTAAAGCAGTAGTCCCATTACCAGCTGCAATTTAACTTACCTGCATCTGCCCCTTAGTGGGGTTCGGGGAATTAAATGCCAAAAACTTTTTTTTCCTCTCTTTTTGTACCCATGAATCATTTTTTTTTATTGACCAGTTTGAAATGGTCACCGATATAGGTAGCATCAGGAGGTCTAATAGAAATCTACAGAGATTTAAAGATAGGGTGGCGGGAAAAATGGCTCATGGAGCAGCCTCCGATGAGGGTAACAGTGGGTGATAATTTCACCCTACTCCGCACTGCACATTTAAAATGGTTTAAAATATTAAAAATACAATCATCTCTTAATATTTATATTAGATACATACAGAGAACACAGCTAGTTCATAATTGCATGGTGCAGAAAGTCCAAATTCAGAGTAACAACAATAAGATACTGGATAATCTTTCACTGCTGCTGATAGTTCGCGCGGGTGACTCCTCTGTGCTGCGCTACGCAATGGATGTTGGGTGTGATGACGTCACCCCCGACATTCACTGTGAGCGCCGCACGGAGGAGGAGACCAGGGAGGGAGCCGGAGCGCCAGCTGACGTGACCGCAAGGTAAGTATTTTCTTTTTTTTTTTTGCAGGATATTTTTTTCATTAACAGCGCTGCCCCCTTGCCACAACCGCTGGGCCACATTTACAGGCGGGCTGGGCAACCCTGGTCTAAGAGAAATGGATTATACACAAGTATAAAAAAACTCCTATATTTCATTAATTTATTTTTAATTTATTTGTTTTGCTCCTTTGTTACTCTTAGGGGTAACATTTATGAAAACTTCTGCACAGGACAGATGTTCTGTTACTTTTCAGATTGTTTTTTTCAGTTCAGGAATTGAATTCAGATACAGCAAAACGTCTTACAAACCTATTCATCTTTATTGCAGTTGCTTTATGATGTCAGTCCAAAGAAGAAGACAGAAAACATTTTTAAGGTATGTTGAGGCGTGATGCTGAAAAGAGATTAAGATTTTCAGACAATCTGGTGACTGTAGGTCAAGTAATTTTCTCATTGGCCTACAGTGCTATATTGTAGCAATCGAGATGTGTACATTAGGCAGTTGTAACTCTATACTATGAAGTAGGTTATCATCACTGCAACCATCTTGTTATGCTTTTCTCTCATTGATTTCTGTAGAATAAACCCTTGAGGACCAACCAGATATATGCACAAGACGAGGGGTTAACGCACAGCCAGTTGTACACCACCCGTTTTGACCTGATGAAGATGACTGCTGGAAAGAGAAGTCCACCCATCAAACCGTTGTGAGTGATGTAGGGATGGAAATATATAAGAGGCTGTGTGCTAAGTAGTCTTTCTCTTTACTGCTCCATAGAAAGGCTGTGTCATATTTACTATAATTTGTAATCCCAGCAGAAAGCTCTATGTACATTAGACTAGCTGTATTTCTCACTTGAAGCTTTGTCTTTTGCAGGAGGTCAGAGTTCTCAAATTTAAAGATCTACTTATTTAAACAGAGGCTGGTTGTTAAATGCTTTGTGGCAGTTTAATGAAGGTGCATGCTCTATTTTAGAAATAAGGTGGCTTTATTATCTTGGATTGTGGTTGTCTGTTTCAGACTGGGCATGAATCCCTTCCAGAAGAATCCTAAGCACGCATCTGTTCTGGCAGAAAGGTAACGGGGAGAAGCTACTTTATTTTTTTTTTTTCTTTCTTTGTACTAAATATTAATGAACTCGTTCTGTGTAATACTCAAACTCTCACAAACTCTGCAGAAATTGTTTTAATTTAGTTTGTTTTTTTTCTAGTGGCATCAACTATGATAAGCCCTTGCCACCAATTCAGGTGGCCTCATTGCGTGCAGATCGTATAGCCAAAGAAAAGAAGGTGTGTTTCCTCATTCCACAACATTTTTGTTTTTAGCAGTACTAACGTTGCACACACATCCTCGACATATATTTAAGTATAAAAAGTTTTGTCTTGTTGTTTTCAAAGGCTTTGGAACAAGTTCGAGCCCAGCAGCAATCTGGTCCATTATCACAGCAGCCACAGCAAAACGGACAGCAGCCAGCCCAGCCAGCCACTGTGCAAACAGCACAGGCTCAGACCCCAAATCCTGTGGTCACTCAGGCTCAAGTTGTGGTTCAACAGCAACCTGCAACCAAGGGTCCCAATGCTGGCACGACGTCCATAACCACTCCAGCACTTCTTGTAAGCCGTATGATTGTGTATAAAATTAGGACGTTAGAATTTATAGCACTTTCTTTAGATCCCTTGTATTTATACCGTAGACATTGGTGTCATTTTTAATATAGATCCTTTAAGTTTTTTGTTTTTTTTTAATACTGTTTCTCTTTCATCCTTCTGAGGGACACAGCTACCATGGGGTTGTAGTTGGGGAGTGAGGGAGTTGACACTTAACTAGTTAACTTGTTACTTGTGACCTGCTGACAGACCCCTCCCCTCTGCAACCCCCTGTAGCTCCTCAGTGTAGATTAAATGCCCAAGAAGTTGGGCTTACTTCTTACTGCTAGTGTAGTATAACAAGGTTTTTTCCTTTCTTTATTTTTATTGTTTTAAGATAGAATTATATCACAGCCTGCTTAGTGTGCAATTAGAATTGGCACACTATATATATTAAAAAATAAATAAGAAGCAGGCTGTGTACGATAGTGAAAGCCGACAGGCTCTCACTTCCAGCGTGGATATTGGAAGTGTGACAGGCGGCTTCGTTAGCCGTTGTCGCACTTGGTGGTACCTGATGACCGGAGCTACTTTCGGATATAGAGTGCCGCGATTCAGATTGGCCACCATCTTATTTACATTGAGTTATTCAATGTACGGCAGCAAGACCCGATGGCGCACTTATGTTATAGAAGTGGCGCGCATTTGGGGGCTAAGAGAGAGGCGGCTGAAGTACAGAGGAGTGCAGCTGGATGTTAGAGCTCTCCTCCCACAGAAGAGGGTGCAATGGTATCTCCTAAGGCGCCAAAATCTGCCGGGAAAAGTGCACAGTACACTCCCCAGCTTCTGCTTCACTGCTGTCCGAGACTCCTCTCCTGCTGCAGATTTGTACTAGTCTAGGAAAGCCAAGTACCACTATATATTCTTATAATATACATTCTGTTATACAGTATTGATATATGATATTGCCTTGTTTGGATAGCAACATATTAAAGGGGAATCGCTGCATCTCAGAGTTTGGCTGGGGCACAATATGATAGCATACAACATATAGTAAGAAACATCTTTTGACTGATAGTCAGAGATTAGATACTATCTTCTATAACCTTCTTTTTTTTCTTGTATAATTGCTAAACTGTCTCTGTATGTTCTATTCTGTGATTGTTATTCCCTATATAATGTCTGATAAAGGGAAAGCACCAAAAGCAAAATAATTTGCTTGCTGAAAATGCAAGGTAAAATTGCCAAATGTCCACAGGCCCCGAGGGCGCTCTGCGTAGATTGTGAGGCAGGTCCCAGGTGGCGCAGGCTCAGGGTAGTATTTTGCTTTAATGGAAGAACCGGTGTGGGTTGTATTTTTGGATTTTCATCGCAATGAAGGTGCGGACTTAGAAACCACTGGCCCTTCATCTTCTATTGCTTCTCAAAGGACCCCAGTAGGGGAGCCTGCTTGGTCCACTTCCTTGGTTAAGGGAATTGGTAGATTGAACTGGTTTTTTGACTCTCCGAAATCTTCTCAGTCCAGATCCAAACGTAAGAGGAACAATCATCCTCTTCTTTCGGTATCAGATTCAGAGAGATCATGTGAAGAAGATGGAGAAATCTCTTACGAGACAAACATCCTCAGTTGACGGATCTTGATGATTCTCGCAGAAATCAGGGCATTGAGGATCTGGTCCTAGCAGTTAGAAGGACCTTAGACCAAGATGCGCCTACCGCTGCGGATCATGGTCTTTTAAAAAAAAAAATGAAAAGGCGCACAGTCTGTGTTCCCCCCTTCTTGTGAGTTAAGAGAAGTTGCGGAAGCAGTTTGGTCTCAGCCGGACCGCAAAGTAGTAGTTCCTAAAAGATTCATGGCATTGTACCCACTACAGTTAGAAGACGTTAACCACTGGGAACTAGTACCGTGGGTAGATGGAGGGCGATGGAGTCACGGACTGACCAGCTCGCAGCAGGACTTTAGGATTCTGACCTTCTTCTCCTTGCTCTGCACCTTATAGAGACATAAGGCTATTTTTATGAGGCGGCTCAGAATGAAGACTCAATGTCTTCCGCTGCATCTGGCTCAGCGGTGGCAACAAGACGGACCCTCTGGCTTAGATCCTGGGAAGCTGATGCAGAGTCTAAAAGTTCCCTTGAGGCTTTCCGATATTCACGATCTGTATTCTTTGGGCCTGAGCTGGATAATATCATTTCACAGGTGACTGGGGGGAAAAGCATGTTCCTTTCAGTAAATGTACCAAAATCTCGGGTACCCAGGTTCAGTTCATTTCGCCAGTCCTTTCGTGGAGCTCATCCAATAGAGGTCAGGCGATCCTTCGGCTCCAGAAGACATTCTCAAAAAGGAATGTCTTCTTCCTCTTCCTCAGCAAGGCGTGCCTCTCCCAAGAAGCAGGATAAACTTGCAGCTTGACTCGCATTCCTCCTTTCCTTGCGGGAGTGGGGGGGCGTCTGCAGTTTTTCAGTGAACAGTGGTTGGCATCCTCCCCAGATCGATTGATTCAGGGAAGTATGACAAGGGGCTACATGATTAGTCTAGGTGGTCAGGCCCTGCGTCTGTTCTTTCCCACATCCTTATCATTAGATCCCTTAAGAAGAAAAGCGATGTTGAATTGTGTCGCTTCTCTTCTTTCCGCAGGGGTCATTTTGTGCAATTCTGGAAGCGCCGAGACACCAGGGATTCTACTCAAACCTGGTTGCTTCTGCCCGATTCTAAATTTAAAGTCTCTAAATTTACGTCTACGGGTGGAAAGATTTCGCATGGAATCTCTTCGGTCAGTAATGAATGGCCTGGAACCGTAAGAATTCCTGGCATTCATAGATATTCGGGTTGCCTACTTGCACATCCCAATATGGGAGGGACATAAATCCCTACTTCGCTTCATGGTAGGAAATATAAAAAATAATGGCGCTGGGGGAATAGTGATCATCCAGACATGCATAAAACAAGAGGTATAAGAGAGATTAGTTGAGTCCCAAATACAGAATTTAATATATAACACAAAACATATAAAATACAAATATAAAACAGAATTACATGTTAAAAAGTCATTAACCCTGTCCACTGGATATGGCTCTTATTGAGTATCAGATGTCAAATGTTTAATTTAATCTAATAATTCCATATGATCTCCTTTAAAGATTTCCCAGAGGTAATTAGAGGATCACGTGAATCCTCAAATAATACTGATAATAAATAAGCAAGAAAAACATATTCCACGTACATAAAAAGTAAAACTCCAATGGGGAAAGATTGGTAGTCAAGTAAAGCTCACACAAGCAGCAAATTATATCCAAAGGATAGTTCTCGGTAGAAATATTATACAACTTCTTACCGGATTAGATAATGTTCTGAACACTCTCCGGAGAGAGTTAGAATTGGGATCCACGGTAGTGTGAGTTTTTGCGGACCTCACTGCCGAGTCGTGGTCTAGTTACTCACTGTTCTTGGCCGTGTGTTCTCCTGGCAAGTCATGCCTTCCAGCAGGTGCCCCTGCTTTTACTGCCGTCCGTAAACTGTATAGTAAATCTGAGTTCCTGCTGCAAAAAGGGTTCCTGGCTTCACAAAAGGAAGATGTGGACACTTGTGTCAGGAAAGATGATTATTGCTGACGCGTTTCGCCCCATCAACGGAACTCTCTCAAAGCTTTGGGATTTTTTTATACTCACAATAAATCCTTTTCTCTGATTCCATCTGGGGGACACTGCGTTCCCTCCCTTTTGCTCTTCTGCTGTTTGTTCTTTGGTTGTTTTCCTCCCCTTCCTTAGAGCTTTAGAATTACACTGAGGAGCTACAGGGGGTTGCAGAGGGGAGGGGTCTGTCAGCAGGTCACAAGTAAGACGGTAACTAGTTAAGTGCCAACCCCCTCACTCCCCACTATAACCCCATGGTATCAGTGTCCCCCAGATGGAATCAGAGTAAAGGATTTATCGTGAGTATAAAAAATCCCATTATTTTGGACAGATATTGCTGTAATAGTTGAGCTATTTTATATAAATGATTTAGTAACTATTTAAGCATTAACACCTCAGGACACCTAATGGGAATTGCATGAAGATGCTTAGTGTTTTTAGCCTTTACAGATGATAATTGATGATAGAACGCATTGTAAGTAGGAGAACCAGAAAGCTGTATGACTTAATAAAAAGCAAAACATCATAGCATGTTCTACTAGCCCTTGGAATAACAAGACTGTATGACACATTGGTCTAACAGGATATAACTTTAATGTTCACCTAATTCTGTTTTTTCTGAAGTGTAATATCTGTAAAAGGCCTGAGGTCCACATACTGTTATATTATTTTGTTATTTAGGACTCTTTGCTTCCTTGTAATATATATCTATATATATATATATCTCTATCTTTAAATTATTCTTCTCGTCACCGTGTCTTGGGGCAATTTTGTATCTTGGTTAGATTTTAATTATCTCAGCTTATGACCTTATTCAGTAAAATGACATAACTAGGATACTTTGTTTTGTTTAATAGACTGGAACCATCAAGGCTGCAGTACCTGGGACCAGCATAACCACTGGTGAGCGTATACTCATGAATAATTCATTCTTATCATGTGTGAGCTAGAAATAGGTTTTCTTTATTGTTTCTTTATGTACTATTCAATTTCAATATGTGAATATGACTTATGTGCTCACAAATAAACTTTTATTCCATACAGTAATGTTTAGTGCAAGTCCTAAATATTTGTATTATCGCAATATTTGCATAGTATTTGTGACTTCTAATATCATTATTAGTCTATAGTAGTGGGATTCTTTATAATACACATGTTCTTCTAATGGACACAGAGTGGTGACTTCAGAGCTCAAGTTTTATGTTCTTTACATTAGTTTATGCCTATATTTTGTGTTTTATAAAAGATATACAAAATGTAAACCTAATGTAAATAGATATTTTACAGATTCTGTATGTGTTAAAATATATGTACATGAACTCTTCACATTTGTGGGTGTTACAGAGACTTAATAATTTTTCCCTCTCCAGGAACAGTCACTGCAAATGTGCTTGTAAACACGGTGGCTGGGGTGTCTCCTGCCACCTTCCAGCCTCTTAACAAGCGCCTGGTATCTCCAGTGGTAACTGGTACAGTTTCAGTAAGTAAGCTTTATCACATTCCAAAACACACAATACATTTCTGCTGTAAATGATGGGAAAAGGCTTCTTCTTTTTTTTTTTTTTCTTTCTTTTTTTTTTAAATTATAGAAATAAATTATTGTGTGAACTTCCTACGATTACAAATTCTACCACTACAGTCAAATGGTGCGTCCAACCCTTCACAAATAACCTTTCATAATGGTCACATATGTATACTGTTCATTGTTACATTGATGAAACCAATAGATGTGTATGATGGGTGTCCTTCTATGTGACTTATTTTGAATAAAAAAAAACTTTATTCTTTTTCCCACTTGTGTTAATAATAAAATGTGTTTCTCTTTCCTACCAATGGGGGACACTGCGAGACATTGGGTATAGTAGGTGGGACTAGGAGTTTAGGCAGTTAACAACTTCTTTGTTCTCTACGCTCCTCCCCTACTCTGCCCCTCCAATCCAGCTCCCCAGTGTCCCCCAAAGGAAGACAGATAAAAATAGCTTTATAAAGGTGGTGTGTTTTGCTCTTTCCTTATTTCATATTTAATGAGTAAGTCTTTGTTAGCAAAGGTATGTTGCTATTTTTTGTCTTTGGATATTTGCCCATTCTGTGTAGGTCATAACTATATTTTCTAGGTATTTTAACACAAAACTTGGCTGTTCTCCTCAGACTACTGGCACAGCTACTGGTCAAATGGTTCAACAGAGGTCTGTAGCAACACCAACAGCTTCCACAGAGATGGTGACCATAGCAACCAGTCCAGGGGTACGAGCTGTTACCGGGGGAACAGTGGTTTCTGCTAACCTTACTCCTATTCAAACCCAGGCCAGGACCATTGTAACCCAGGTGACAACAGGTACTTATAAAGTTGATTTCAATTAATGTCTGACACTGTATGGCATGCAGAATTTTGTGGCACTTTTTAAATAAACTACAATATCTCGCTTAAAGTTTAAAACAGTTGGCGGTACTAAATGATAAAGCGTTTTATGGTGTAACCTCTTAAAAATATAAATTTCATAACTTGCATATGCTGTATTTTAATAACCATTTGTCAATTTTACCAATCTCTTTTCTTAGCCACCACTACTGGGGTTCAACTAGCTGGTAAAACCATCACCCCTGCACAGTTCCAGCTTCTCCGGCAACAACAGGCCACACAGGTGCAGGTTCCTCAGATACAGGCCCAGGCACAGTCTCCGGGGCAATTAAAGGCTGTTACAAAAATCTCTCAAGTAAGTTTGAACAAGTATTTGAGGATCCAAATTGTTATTAGTATTAGCTCTGGAACCTGCTGGCAGGTTAATCATGAAGGAAAGGCAGAGTTCCCAGCGGCCATGACGCAGGCTATTTTTCGCTGGGTCCCCTCCCTGCACTTGCTGCATGAAATGTTTTCATTATATGTAATTGCTACATGAAGTGTATATATAAAGTAAATAACAGAAAAATTAAGTGCAGCTCAACTGGCCAAAACTTAGCACACCACACATCCTATTTTGTTACAAATATTTATTAATTAATATCCAATCTTAAAACAATACACTTAATAAACAAATAGATACAGAAATAAAAAGAAAAAGAAGAACCCAACACCAATAATGAATTAGATGCATATCCCGGAATTCCACACTCTTCTATAAATTTCCACGGAATTCTAGAGGTTTAGATATAGACATAGATGCAATTATACACAGTTCTCAGACCTATCCTCAACATGCCAATAACTTCCCTTTTGATACTATTGCAGAGATCAAAGTCTGACACATACTGAGTCAGGTGGTCTTGATTGGGAATGCAATAACTTCACAAGTGGGCTGAGCCATAGGTCTGTTGCACTAACTTGGCCCATGTAATCTTGTCCCTGCCTTGAACCAAAGTGGACACAGCTGCAGTCTCCAAATGAACATATCTATCCATGAATGGACTGTGTTAGTCTTTACTTTGTTAACTATTTGTATTTCTTATTTACCTTCCCTGCTCAGGGAATGTTTCTATTAGTTTTTTACTACTCTTAACTTTCCTCTACAGTAAAGTATAGCTGTCTTTTGAAATGTTATAGAAATAACTATGTATCTTTTAACTTCCCCCTGTTGCTTCTCTGCTATAGGAGCAGTTACTGAAGTTACAGAAGCAGAAACTTCAGCTTTCCCAGCAGGTAGCTCAGACGGGAACACTAACTGGCACCACAGCACAAGTGCAGGTTCAGTCACAACAAGCACAGCAGTTAGCAACTGTAACTGCTTCGCGTGCTGGAGCTGTCCTCACTGGAGCTACTGTGGCAAATCTACAGGTGACTCGCCTGGTAAGATAAAAAATGGACAGATATAGCACAAGAGCACTACGTTACTCAAGATTAAGTGACTTTAATTAATGCATTTCTCTCTCTCTCTGAAGCTTCAGGCTCAAGGACAGATTCAAGCTCAGCCAGGACAGACAGCACAGGTTGCTTTGGCAAAACCACCTGTGGTATCTGCTGTTGTTTCATCTGGAGGCGTCACCACCCTTCCGGTTACAGTAGCAGGGATCAGTGTTTCTATCAATCAACCTCATAAAGCAGCAGGTAAAATGTATTATTGGACATAATATATTGGTGAAGTTTAAATGTCAATGAGTACTGTATGTGTTGAGATGTATGTAAAAATAATAAAATTTTATTTTGTATTTGTGCACTATATGGTTATCTTTTCCAGGCTTGCCATTGACAGTAGGTCTTCTGTTTTAGTGTGCCCAACAGGGAATAGAGTTGATTGCATTAAGTCCTCATATCTAGAGAGGGGGTCTAAAAACTTGATGCACCTATTTTCAAGTCCCATCATCCTTCAGCTTTTTAGTGACATGTTTAGGAGGTTGTTTAGAGACTTTTTCCGGGGACTAACAAAAAAAACCAATTTCCCGCTGCAATTTTAAATGAAATTACTGCTGTGGCGGTCACCTGGAGCAGACAGTCTTGCACATCAGAGTTGGTGTGTTAAGGTACCGATCCCAGTCCTCCTCTCACCACCACTCTGTTTACACCCTTCTGGAGGGATCTCTGGAAATAGCGCCACATCTAGTGTTTGAGGACCTTGAGCTGACATTACATCGGCGACTGTGCTGCAGCTCCAGATTGAGTACCAGAGGAGTGATAACGAGGTAAATGGCTCCTCTCTTCAGGTGCCAGGAAGGGGGAGATGGTTGAGCCGCGGTCAGTCTAATGAGACAGAGATCAGATGGGGGCAGCCAGAGAAGGCAGCCACACACTAGATACTTGTTAGCTGTAGGGGACCTTCCTCCAGGGTGCTTGCTGACAGTGCTGGGGCATGAGTGAGTTTGCAGCATGGCACCTCCTTCATGGTAGGCTTCAGTCAGGGTACTGCAGCAGCTCTTGCTCCCTCTATGTGAAGGGAACAGGCAGGGAAGTACCGTTTTGTGTCGGTCTTCACAGGTTCAATTTCTACCTGATTGTGTACCCTCTATCTGCCTGTCTTCTCTGTCATGTCTGACGTGGGGAGAAGTTCTGTGGTTCAGATTGGAGGGCCTTCTTTGGTGACTTTTTACACTTGTTTAAATGTCATGGTAGGTTGCCCAGTGGACAGAAAAGCTTTTGCTTAGCCTGTGAGGCTGACGGCTGTCTGTTACACGTGTCCGTGTTTTTTTACCCTGATCTGGCAGAGCAGGCCTGGGCTAAATCCCTGACTCTGTTTTGCTGAGCTACCCATAGCTTGATGCGCTTCCCCATGTGGTAGGTGAAGGGAACTATTTCTCTCTCTCCTATGGTCATTCTGCAATGGACGGAACCAGACACCCGAGGGTGATCCGCCAGGGTTCATCAGCTTCCTTAGTTGTGCCACTAAATGAGCCTGGCTGAATGCGGGTTCTTGGTAACAGGGTTTCTTGTTCCTCTCTATATATATTTTGGGGAACTTGTCCGGTAACATCCAAGTTCTGCGTTGGTCCTGTCCTGGGAAAGGTCTGATTCCAAGGGCCCCTCACTCGTAGGGTGTGATATAGCAGAGGAATTAGATTTTGGAAATGCCTCATGTGTTGATGTGAATTCACCAAAAATTGTAGGTGGTGGAATAAGTTTGACAATATGGTGTTTGAGGTAAAAGCCCTCTATGGATTTCCTAGTCTCTGTGGACATGTTGCTCGCTCCTCTAGTGGTGGAAGGTTGAAGTTTCCGATCTATACCCAAGAGGACCAGGCATTCACACTCCTTTATTGTAGATATTATCCTGGTTCCATGTGGTTTTTATGTGATTTATTTATTTCATCAATGGCAATGCTACTGGGTGTTTATGCTAAAGAGGGGTCCAGGTGGTGTTTTTGGCACCTGATTGGCCAAAATGGTTATGGTACATGGACATTGTGAGGATGTGTATGTAGTTCTATCATGATGTTAGGAAGGATCTGCTTACTCTCGGACTGTTTTATCATTTTGAATTGACATGGCTGGTTTTAACTGGTTGACATCTAAACAGGTTATTTCTAAATGGATCACATCAGTGATTTTAATTTTTTTTGTCAAGCTTACAGCAGGGAAACCTGTTCCCTTTTTGTTTTTGCATTGCTATTTGCTGTCATCATCAAGCCCCTTACCCTCTTCCAAGAATGGATGACAGAGTTGTGTTCATCTTCAGCCTTTATTTCCAGGAACAAGGAGGTATCCGATTCTTATATTTGAAGGGTAATTTTATTATATTGCTAAGCGATTTGTGGGTGGTGTGACATGTTGCTTCGGTTGAGCAACTGTGTCGGGTAAGCACATGGTATTTTGGTTTATACATTTGCAGAATGTTTCAGGTCAATGTTATTACAAAGGATACCAGTTTTACTTGGATGATGCTGAGCACAGCTACTCAGAGTGTGCCCAACCAGAGGGGCAGCATTTGGAAGTCTCCGTGTCCCCCAATTTTGTGAGTTAGTAAACAGGATTTCTTTCATCCTATCTGGGGGATAGTGCAGCTGCCATGGGGTTGTATGAGGGGAGCTAGGAGTTGGCACTCAAAAAGTTAATTATTTGTTTAACCTACAGACTCCTCCCCTCTGCAACCCCCTGCATCCTCAGTGTGATTTGAGTGCCCAAGGAGCTGGGCTTACTGTGTGGTGCACTGCAGCATGTTCTTACAGACATTTCTTTTATTTTCACTTATTTTCTTTCTTTACTTAAGATTAGATGCAGGTGCAGTGCTGCTACTTACTGGGGCTGTGTTGGAAACACATTTCCTTACAGGACCCCGGCTGCTGCATTGCCAGAGCACAGACGACTCTGGTACTACAGATCAGCAGAGAGTGCTGTGATTCCGATGCAGGCCACCATCTTTAGGAAGGTACCAAGTTCCCTGGTAATGAGAGCGGGAGACTTGGACTACACACTGTCATGGATGGGATAAAGGGCGCTGCAGGCTTATATGTAGAAGCCAGCGTATCTGCCAGAGAGATAAGCGGTACCGTTAGGCTACTTGATAATGAGACAGGCATGCCATAGTGGATATTGGAGGGTCAAAGAGCAGCATAAAGAAAGGACACCCCTGCAGAAAGTGGCTACTTGGTGTGTCCCTGAAACGTGCGGGAAAACGGCAGCTGCACTGTTAGTTACTGAGACAATCTGTACATTCTCCATGCTGCCCACAGACCTCTGCCATCCAGGCAGGCTAACTACTTTTCTCATCCTAAAAGATTCTTCCAGACACCAAAGTGTGCTCTCTTCAGAGTTCTGGCCCTGCTTCGGGCTTCCATGCTAGTATGCATTAAGCTTCTGGGCCAGATGGTCTCCACATTCAAGACACTTCCCTTTGGGAGATTCCATTCATGCCCCCCTTTTTTTTGGACAAACTTCCCAGCTTCCCATCTGTAGAAAAGGTCTATATCCTTGTCCCAGATGCGGAATCTCCTCTAACACGGTAGCTGCATGCAGAGCTTCATGGCTTTTGAGCTAGGTGGTTGATGTTATTTCCTCGAAGTCTGTTGTCAACATTCTCTTTTCTGGAAAGTTTTTTTTTTTTAGTATGGAGCTGGGAAAATCTACTAGGGATACTGCTTTTAATCTCTTTACATTTCTTCACCAAAATAGATCCAAACAGCAGCTTTTATATTGTGCTAGACTTATTCTTGACAAGGCGAAATGCCCAGCTTGGCAAAGCCAGTGAAGGGTCAGTCACTTGGTCTCTTAAAGCTATTTCTGGGCCAATAAGAGATAAGAGTGCAGTAATTAAAAATGAGCACTACTATCATGGAGTGGGTCCCTCCTGTGGGGCCTGGCATCTGCTCTTAATGCACGGGAAGCCTTGTTACGATTTCCTAGTGCCTCATTGTGACATGCTGAGGTTACTGGACCTCCTTTAAAACTCTGAAGGGAAAATCTGGTGCACAGGCATGCCTTTCGCTGAATGGTCCGGGTATTACTGGGAATCTTTATTGCAACATTTTCCTTGTCCAAAAAAGGGACCGCCTTTATCGCCCTCTACTCAACCTGAAGGCTCTGGACACCTTCCCTGCCTACAAAACTTTTTCAGATGGAATCTATGAGGTTGCTGGTTTAGACCAGGAAACTTTGGGTTGTCATCTGCTCTTTGCATGACCCAAAAGTGTTGTTGGCACTCTCGCTACCTCAGGAGATAATGATCATCCCCCAGAGTAGTCCGTTTTCTAGCTCTGCTCCTAGTGATGGGAACATGACCCCATTGTTTCTGTCTCCCTATAAGCTTTGAAAAAATGGATTATACAATAAGTACAAATTCCCTGTTTACTGGCAAAGCAAACCATATAACCAACCAGTGCATATGAACTAATATGAACAATGTCTTCTCTATCTAGATTTATAATTTAAGAAATCTATAAATTGTGTGTGTGTGTGTGTATAGATTGTACTGGGTAACAAAATTATACCCATGGTTGGACAAGTGCTCTTCCATAATTGGTTAAAGGGAATCATTGGCTCATATTTGTGAACCATTGTCTAATAAATACATTTATGTTTATGTTTAGGGGGACAGACCGTTATGGCCCAGCCACTGCATATGCAGCCGTTGTTGAAATTGAAACACCATACTACCCAGCAACAGCAAAAAGCTCTCCAGACACAGACTACATTAGGGCAGCAGAAGGTAAGTAACCTAACCATTATCCTTCACAGTTAGGTCCAAAGATGTTCTACTGGATAATTATTTAGTGTGAAATATAAAAAAAGGAAGTGTGTGTGTGTGTATATCTATATGGTAGACTGAATATTACTAATATTTTATAAATTTAATGCAATTTGGTTGAATTCAAGTAATCAGAATATATGTGCTTATGCTTTAAATAGTTAATACCAGTTAATATCCTGCAGGGAAGAATATTCTGTTCGATTGAGGCCTTTAAACAGAAAGAGATAAGGCACAGTCATCGTGTTTGTCTGTACCAAGGTACCAGAAAACTTGATGTGTAGTGGGCCCCCTCCAAAGGCAAATTCTGTATAGGGGGGAGTGCCAATAACAGGGTGTATTACTAAAATCTGCCCAGTAACAGGAGATGTATATAAGACTGTGATGGTCATTATTTGATAATCAGACTCTTGTTAAATGCTGCATCCATGCTTACATGAAGCTAATATTTGGATATTTTGGCTTATGACAATGTATGTATATTTATGTGCTTGACTGGCAGCTATGTTTATCTCTTCCTGTCTGCTTTTCCCCTGGGCTTTTAATGCTCAGTCTTACCTTTCCCTCCAGATAACCACACCTCAAGTGTCCACTGCATCTCAGCAGCAAAAAGTCACCTACGCCAGCCAGCAAGCAATTAAAACTCAGTTCCTAACAACCTCATTAACTCAGGCACAGAAGGCACCTGGGACCCAGCAAATGCAAGCTCAAATACAGGTAATTGTATCAGATTAAATGGAAAGGAACTTGTAGGTGCAAGAATAGAGATTGCATTCAAGTTAATAAATTAATCAAGTGAATCATGAATAATCAATTTTTAGCACAAGACAAATCAGCACAAATATCTGTGTACTTTAAAGATCACTCCCAATTAAAAAAAAAAAAAAAAAAAAAAAGGGAGTGCCAACCGCCCAAAATTCTTTTTGCATTCTGGGTAAATAAAATGCAGGCACCCTTTGGTTATAGAAATATAATAGTCTAGCCGCATAAAAAAAATACCTTTATGCAGGAGATTCCTCCTAAAGGATCCTGGGGAATTAGAGATTCAACACTTCACTGCTTCTACATTGACATCTAGATGACGTGAATTTTCTTTAATTCCAAAGCTCTTCCAAATAAACAAGTAGAAATAGCCACAAATATATGGGGAAAATTTAAAAAGGCATTGTTTAGTATTTTAAAATATATATATATTTTCAATCCAATAAAATTGTGTATGTCGGTATTAAAATATGCAAGCTTATTTATAACCATGGTGCAGGTCACCACGGTTATAAATAAGAGAAGATACTATTTTGAAATGGCATCTTCCAAAATCGACCACCCAAAGAGCATCTTGCATCCTCTACAAGATGGCACTGTTACCAGCTGTTAAAGCAGATATAAAGACAGAAGCAGTATTTCATCAAAATAATTCAGGAGGATCTGTTGCTGTTATAACTGAAGAGTTTATGTAGTATAATGTGTATAAACATATCAACGAATGATAAATGTGTAAACCATAACACCTGTGTGAAACAGGAAATAAACTCAATTGGGGACATTATCATTTTTGACCCATAGCAATGTATTAGAAATGCCTTAGTAATTATAACATCATGCCAGCGGATTATTGTATTGATTAACTACTACTACGTTCTTCTTTAAGAAGGAGCAAGCATGATGTAATTTCTCAGTAATACCTTCTATGGTAACTTTGTTGCTGCAAGATTGTTAGTTGAATAATATTTATTTACTGGCAAGTAATATTAAATAAAAGAAACCACTTCACATGTATTTGTTAAAAAAGATGTCTGTGTACCTAGTGCATCACTGAAATGTGGAAATAATATTTGGGGCATTTTACACATCAGTAACCAGATTAAGTTTTAAAGATTCTAACATGTCTCATGTATCCTTATGGGACAGAGACAGTGTGTGTCTGTGTGTGTGTGTATAGGACTTACCTCAAGGAAATTTCACACTATACCAATGAATTATACAATTTAACAAGTTATAGTTGGCTCCTACTCTGAAGATAATACCCCCAAGCTTGATGCACTGAGTTACTCTGTTTTAGATTAGTGTCCTTAGTAGGTTGACGTAGGCCCGTTTTTCTGACCCCTCTGTAAGCTTTCTTCTTTTATTTCCACATTTTTTTTACTCATTTTGCATTGTTGTACCGTGTTCTCAGGAAGAGTGAAATGCTGTATGAGTAAGAAAGCATTTTTGGTAAAGAGTAGTTAAGCACAGTACATGCACAACATTGATCAGTGTCAGTCATTGTTTTTTTTACACTGGGCCTTTTTCCCAGTTTGGCTCATGGCTATTCTTCTAAGGCTACTTCTCCTTACTGAAGGAGGTTATTGTGCATCTCAAGAAGTTTAACTCCTCTATTTAATCTATCCAACATTCATTCAGATGGGCTTAGTTTTCGATCTTTTGATCTAGGGTTGTTTGTGGACTCTCCTATCATGGCACTGAGGAAAAGATAGGCTAAGTACACATTACAGGGTTTTCAGCTGATTATCGAGCCAATCACCAGATAAATAGCTGTTTGGCCTGATATTGTCTATTTCTCTTTCATCCGGTCTGGGGGACACTGCTTACCATGGGTTGTGGAGGGGAGCTTGGGAGTTGGCACATAACTAGTTAAACTTTAGTACTGCTGACAGACCCCTCCCCTCTACAATCCCCCTGCCTCTTCCTGTTCAGTTTTTTTTAGGTGCCCAGGAGTTGGGCAGTGTTATTTAGTGCTAGCGTTATTTTAATAACTTTTATTTTATTTCTTTATGTATTTAATTTCTTTTTAGGTGGCAACGCTGGAGTGTGTTCTACTATAGAGAACACACTCACAGCTGGGCAGCGCAGGCATTCCCCTGTCAGAGGAGAGCCAGCGGCTCTCACTGACAGGGACAGGGAAGAATGGATGCCAGATTAAGGAGTGAACAAGCGGTCTCACGGACCGCTGTCACTCCTCCAGCCTCCCCGATAACCGGCGCTGCCATGACAGGCATAGAGCGCCGGTTATCGGATATTCAGGATGTCGGCGGCCATTTTATTTTTTCTTAATCTCCGGGCTCCGTCGACAGTGGAGGAGGAAGGGGGCTATACCAAGATTCCCCACTCATACATAGGGGGGGGGGGGGCGTTGGGTATCTCGCTGCGGAGACCTCTATCTTAGAGGTCTCCATTAATCTGCCACAAGCTATCCGTTTTTCTATTTTTTACAAAGAGGAAATGCTGCAGGGACATTACAGAAGGGGGGAGCTAAAGCATAGAGTTCCCCCCCCTCCCTTCAGAGAGAGAGTTGGTCTTTCCCAGCCTTCTGGCGCCAAGAGAAGCCTGGGAAGAGTGGACTGAGCTGAGGGAGCAAGCACAGGATACTGCTGTTGGACTTCTCCCCTTTGTGGCCCTTGGGCTAAGTATCTGTTTATTTAAGCACATTATCTGTTTTGTCGTGCACAACTGGGCTAGTAAGGGTTTACATTATAGTCTCCCTACTTGCCTATATATATATATATATATATATATATATATATATATATATATATATATATATATATATATATATATATATATATATTGTGTTTAATTTTTTTTTATAAGTACAACTTTTATTAACAAGATTAGTTGATTACTTGTTATTCACTCTGTTCTCTTCCTGCATTACTCTCTCTCTATCTCTCCACTACAGTTAATTAACTATTTAATCTGTGTGTTTGGTGTGCTTTCCTTTATTAATATGTCAGATAAGGGAAAGGGCCCTATGGCAAAATATTTCACATGTTCAAAATGTCATGTAAAATTACCTTGTGGGCAAAAGGACCCTTTGGCGCTCTGCTCTGCATGCGAAGCAGGGGTTCCCACTGCGCATACCCAGCAGGTTTCAGCCCCACCGGCGGAGGAACCGGCCTGGGTGACCTCCCTGACACAGTCTAACTACTGTAGCAACTTCGGTGGCTAGTAACGCTAACCCACAGTCAGACCTCCCAGCTTCCTCAGGTTCGAGTGGATCGGGTTTGCCGGGACCTTCCTCACTACAGCCTGACCCAGCCCATGTTCTTACAGAACCGGCATGGTCTACAGCTTTTCTACAGGGTTTGAACAAGCTTAACCAGTTGCTTGATTCCTCTAATACCCCGCCTGCTAAAAGAAAGAGACCTAGATCAGTAAATCCCCTTATGGTCCTATCAGACTCTGATGAAGGCTCTGAGGAAGAGGGGGAAATTTATTCGGATCCTGACCAATTACACCTATTGGAACAGGAAGACAATCCCAAAAGCCAATTTGTTAATGATTTGGTTTTAGCGGTCAGACAGGCGTTGGACCTCCCAGAGCCGGAGGATCTTACCCCCAGAGAAGAAGTGGGGGGACGTCTGTCTCTGTTTGGGAACAGTGGGCAGCGTCTTCCCAAGATCCTTGGATCCGGGGAATTATTTCAGAGGGGTACAGGATAGACCTGTTGTGCCCGGCTCCACAGCGTTACTTCCAGACCCCGCTACCCCGGGATCCATTAAGAAGACAGACTATACAGGATTGTGTCTCTTCTCTTCTGCTTCAGAAGGTCATCTGCAGAGTTCCAGATTGGCAGAAAGGTCGGGGTTTCTATTCTAACCTGTTCCTAGTCAGGAAGCCGGACGGCTCCTTTCGTCCCATCCTAAACTTAAAGGGCCTCAATGTTCACTTAAGGGTCGACAGATTTCGGATGGAATCTCTGAGGTCAGTGATAAACGGCCTAGAGAAGGATCAGTATATGGCGTCCATAGATATAAAGGACGCATACCTCCACGTTCCCATTTGGATCCACCATCAGTCCCTTCTCAGATTCTCGGTGGGATCATTCCACTACCAGTTTCGGGCCCTCCCCTTTGGCCTCTCAACAGCGCCAAGGGTCTTCACGAAGATTATGTCAATAATGGCAGCATGTCTTCACCTGCAGGGAGTTCAGGTCGTTCCTTATTTGGACGACCTACTCATCAAGGCTTCATCAGAGAATTGCCTACTTCATCACTTATCCCTCACCCGGGCGGTTCTCGAGGGCCACGGTTGGCTGATAAATTCAAAGAAATCCCACATGGTTCCGTGTCAGCGCATGGTTTTCCTGGGACCCATCATGGACACCAGCAAACAGAGAGTGTTTCTCCCAGTAGAGAAGATCAGCTCTATTCAGACTGTAACTACTCAGGTTTTGTCTTCCCCAAGCCCCTCAATGCATTTATGCATGAGGCTTCTCGGAAAGATGGTGGCCTCCTTCGAGACCATTCCCTTCGGCCGAGCCCATTCTCGATGTTTCCAGTGGGATCTATTGTCAAAGTGGTCAGGATCACACCTACACCTGGAACTTCAGAAGATCTCCCTATCTCCGAGGGCGAGAGGATCTCTTCAGTGGTGGCTGTTTCAGGATCACCTGAAAGTGGGCAGATCCTTCGCTCCATGGTCATGGATCATAGCCACGACGGACGCCAGCCTGAAAGGTTGGGGGGCGGTAATCCTGCACCTCCGACTCCAAGGACGTTGGTCGGTTCAGGAATCAACCCTATCAATAAATGTATTAGAATTGAAGGCCATTCTCTTGGCCCTCAGGGGAGCACAGTCCCTTCTTCAGGGCCACCCGGTCAGAATTCAGTCCGACAATGCCACGGCCGTGGCATATGTCAACAGGCAAGGAGGAACCAGGAGTGCAGCTGCCATGGATATAGCTGCCCAAATATTGGTTTGGGCAGAGCTATATGTTCCGGCAGTATCAGCAGTTTACATTCCAGGAATAGAAAACTGGGAAGCGGACTATCTAAGTCGAATCCAGATGACGCCGGGGGAGTGGTCACTCCACCCGGAAGTCTTCCAGTCTCTGGTTCAGAAGTGGGGTCTTCCGGACATAGATCTCATGGCCTCCAGGCACAACAGAAAAGTTCTAAGGTTTTGCGCAAGGGCAAGAGATCCCCTAGCGGCGGCAGTGGATGTCATGACTATGTCATGGGAGTTCAGGTTGGGATACCTGTTTCCTCCAATTCCCATGCTTCCTCGCGTCCTCAAACGAGTAAGGCAGGGTGGTCTGCCAGTAATTCTAGTAGCTCCCTCTTGGCCGCGCCGAGTGTGGTACGCAGACATATTGTCCATGGCGGAAGGACCAGGGGTCCACCTTCCGCATCGAGACGACCTTCTCCTGCAGGGTCCATTCCAGCACCAGAGTTTACCTCAGCTCAGTTTAACGGCATGGCTGTTGAAGCCAGCCTCTGGAGGTCTAGAGGTTTTTCTTCCAGTGTAGTTAACACTATGATGTTACCTAGGAAACCTGTTTCATCTCGCATCTATCACAGGATTTGGAAGGCCTACATTAGGTGGTGCGAAAACAGGACATGCAATTCGTCTGCTTTTCGTATTCCTCGCCTGTTAGCTTTTCTTCAGGAGGGCCTGGAAGCAGGTCTCAGATTAGGTTCCCTAAAGGTACAGGTTTCGGCACTTTCAGTATTTTTTCATATGAAATTAGCTGATTTGCCAGATATTAGAACCTTTCTCCAGGGAGTCTTGCACATACAGCCTCCTTATGTACCTCCTACAGCTCCATGGGATCTCAACATGGTACTGGATATGCTCAAGGGGCCTCCATTTGAGCCTTTGTGCGAGGCAGATTTAAAGTGGTTGACCTGGAAGGTCCTCTTTCTTTTGGCTATCGCATCAGCTCGTAGGGTTTCTGAATTAGGAGCCTTGTCCTGTCGAGAACCTTATTTGGTTTTCCACGAGGACAGAGCGGTGTTAAGGACCCTTCCTTCTTTTGTCCCTAAAGTAGTGTCAGCTTTCCATCTTAACCAGGAAATTGTAGTTCCAGTTTTCTCATCTTCTTCTCATTCAGATAAACAATCTATGGATAAGTTAGATGATGTTAGGGCTCTCCGCATATATGTCAAAAGAACTTCCCAAATTAGACGTACTGACTCTCTGTCCTTTATGACGCTAATAAGAGAGGCTGGCCAGCCTCAAAACAATCCATCGCAAGATGGATTACGTCTACCATCAGACAAGCATATATTATAAAGGCTAACCGTCCTGTGCCGGAGAGATTTACAGCCCATTCCACCAGATCGGTAGGGGCTTCGTGGGCAGCAAGGAATGAAGCTTCTGCAGACCAGCTTTGCAGGGCAGCCACCTGGTCCTCTGTCCACACCTTTACAAAATTTTATCAGTTTAATGTTTTTGCATCAGCTGATGCAGATTTCGCTCGTAGTGCTTTACGAGTGGGATTTTCAGAGTAGTCCCACCCTTAGGGGGCTGCTTTAGAACGTCCCCATGGTAAGCAGTGTCCCCCAGACCGGATGAAAGAGAAAAGAGGATTTATGTACTTACGTTAAATCCGTTTCTCTGATTCCGTCTGGGGGACACTGCGATCCCTCCCTTCTGTTTTTCTTCTGTGTGCTCTTGTTTGACTGCCCTTTTTATCCTTGGGCTTTTTAAAACTAACTGAACAGGAAGAGGCAGGGGGATTGTAGAGGGGAGGGGGTCTGTCAGCAGTACTAAAGTTTAACTAGTTAGGTGCCAACTCCCAAGTTCCCCTCCACAACCCATGGTAAACAGTGTCCCCCAGACAGAATCAGAGAAACGGATTTAACGTAAGTACATAAATCCTTTTATTGCAACGATGAAAGATTATTGTTCCAAAGCAAACATTGTATTGTTTTATTTGATTTTTAAACCGGACTAAAAATCTTGTTCAGCGATTGAATGATGATGTTCCGATTTTGCAGTGTGTATACACTCAGCATCTCCATAGAGTTTACAGAGTCATGATCTTTTCAGCCGATGGTTATGGCAGATGAAGAAAACAGATCTGAATGTAAATCTTGTAAAACATGTATAGTGTGTACATATGAATCGGCATGCTGGTTGTGACTTTTTCTTTTAATCAGTTGTTGGTAAAATCGTTCTCGATAACACAACGGGGAATATTTCTGTAGTGTGTACCCAGCCTTAGCTATTGTTGTGAGCTCCTGCAGCATCACTGTTAATCCTGTCTTTGTCACTGTAGTGTCCTGGGCAAGCAGGACTGAATGGTCAAATGCTTTACTTGTAGTCCTGGGATATCCCAGAGGCATGTGCTCACTGGAAGGAGGTGTGTATTTTAATACTAGATAGCACTACAGTGCATTTCTACTTTGGGGGACAGCCAGAATCTTATTTCTGCATTTGAATATTGTGGCTGCCAGGGACGGAGTCATCTTCTTTTTAGTACTACAGGGTCCTGTTCTTGTTGCATTCTGCTTCCAAAGTGCTTTCAGCCCCCATTCTTGACTCAGCATACCATAGCAGCCTTTTACAGAGACCACTCTTTATCCCAGCCTTCCCAGATAATACAGAAGTGTCGGCTGATGAGGACTGACTTTTGCTTCCCAAGGATCACTTTAGTTTGTGTCAGGATATTATATTTTCTCAATCGTGGTGTAAAAGCTCTTTCTTGAGTTTGGGCGCTTTAAATTTAAGATGTTCTACCCCTCTATACTTCCATAGACTGCTAGGAAATTTAGCTTTTTCTATAAGGTTCTGAAATTGCAGATTCGGCCTTGGTTTAGACCCTTAGCGCAGTCCATTGATGAGCTTATGCAGCTCACCACAATTTCCCAGGGGGTGAGCAGAAATCAGCCGTCCTCTGCAGGAGCCTTGGTATGTGACCCCTTTTGTATCTGGTGTGATTGGCCAAGAGAAAGTGGGCTGCGCAGTTGCCTCACCAGACGAGCTGGCTTGGGCCCAATGCCTACTGAAGTCTGTGCAGATCTGTTTTAAAATGTCCTCTTCCTTGTAAAAGATAATGTAATCTGTTTCTGTGACTAAACCAAAGAAACGTCAGAATCCTGTTGCACTTCATGCTTGGGAGTGTTCAGACTCTGAATATTTCTCTCAGGAGGACTTCTCCACTTTTTCAAACCCATAATTTAGTAAATATATCCCTTAGTGTTCCTTGCTGAGAATAGGAAGCTGTAAGTAGAGAAGTTAGTGCAAGCTGACAGACGAGCACTAAATTTTCAGGACCGTAGATAGTCAGATGTGCCTGACGTTTCTCTGTTTAAGAGTAAGAAGTAAGTTTGGAATTCTACTCAGATTTCTTCTTGGTCCAGAAAGCCAGACTAATTCTTTTGGCCCATTTTGAACCTGAAGACGCTAAACACCCAGCTTTGTATGGGCAGGTTCAAGATGGAGTCTTTGAGGTCAATCATAAACCACATGGAACAGAATAAATTCATGGTGTCCATGGACCTCAAGGATGAGTACATGTTCCAAACTGTGAAGAACAGCAGTGTCTTCAGTTTTGCTATTGAGACCCATCAATTTCAATTCTGGGCGTTACCTTTCGGCCTTGTGACTGCTCCGGGGGGTTCATCATCGGTTATGATTACTCTACTGAGGTCCAGGGGGGATCCCTACCTGGACAATTTGCTGATCAAGAAGCACTCGCTGACATGCTTGAGGCTAAAAAGCCAAGTCGGTTTGAAAAAGTGATGTTGCCTATAGCAACCAATCAGATTCTAGCTGTCATTTTGTAGAATGCACTAAATGAAAGCTAAAATCTGGTTGCTATAGGCAACATCTCCAAGTTTTCAAACCCGCTGTTTAGTGAATATACCTCCTGGATTCTTCCTCTGGCTATCTCTATGGCTCGGAGAGTTTCGTAGTTCACCATATCTCATCTTTTATGAAGACCAGGCTGTTGTAAACTTTTTTTTTTTTTTTTTTTTTAAAGCTCAAAGTGGTCTTCAAATTTTATATTATTCAGGATATTGTTATTCGGGCCCTAGATCATGATAGGTTTTCATAAGCAATTGGACCTCTTCACTCTTTGGATACTGTTAGGGCTTTCAGGAGCAATATTCATAGGACTCGTCAGGTGCACATGTGATCCGGGACACCAAAAATGCCTTGTTAATGAGAGTTGTCAAAGAAGAAAAATGGCAAGACTGATTCAAGCTGACAGGAAAGCAACAGTAACTCAAATATATGTTACACAGTGGTACGCAGAAAAGCATGTCCAAACAAATAGCATGTCAAACCTTGAAGTGGATGGGCTGCAGGAGACCACACCAGGCTCCACTCCTGTCAGCTAAGAACAGGAAACTGAGGCTACAGGCTCACCAAAACAGGGCAATGAAGTTTGGAATAAGGTTACCTGGTCTGACAAATTTTTATTTTCTGCTGCGATATGCAGATGGTAGGGTCAGACTTTGGCATGAAGAACATGAATCCATGGAGCCATACTGCCTTGTGTCACCTGTGCAGACTGGTGGTGTAATCGTGTGGGGAATATATTTTTGGCACACAGTAGGCCCCTTAATACTAATTGAGCACCACTTAAATGCCACAACCTACATGAGTATTGTTACTGACCATGTGCATTCTTTTATGGCCAGTGTACCCATCTTCTAATAGCTACTTTCAGCAGGGTAACGTGCTATGTCACAAAACACATGTTCTCTCAAGCTCCACAAACATGACAATTAGTTCACTGTACTCCAGTGGCCTCCACAGTCACCATGTCTCAAACCATTAGAGCAGCTTTGGTATATGGTGAAATGAGACATTTGCAGCATAAATGTGTAGCCAACAAATCTCTAGTAACTGTATGATGCTATCTTGTCAAGATGGACCAGAATCTATAAAGTTTGCCATATTGGGGGAGGTGCTTCTGTAACTGAGCAGGCTTGGCAAATTAGCTTTGCAGAAATGTACTATGTGGATTGATTGATACATACACAGAGGTAAGGTTATGTCACAGCAACTTGAATGACCGCAGACTCCTCTTTTTAACCATCCAAATGAAAGTGTACTTCATTTAAATTTTTATTTATAAACATGATATTTTGTTGTCCTTGTATATTGACAATTTTCTTTCCCATTACTTTTTAAGGTTGCCAAACTCCCTCAGGTGGTTCAGCAGCAAGCTGCACTTGCTACACTCCAGCAGGTTGTATCTGCATCCCAGCAGGTAAGTAATACCAGTATGAACTTGTCAATATAGACATAAGTCTTGAAGATCTTGTAAGCTCACTATTAGTTATAGCCCTCCACAGGGTGAGAAGGGTGGGGAAGCAAAGGAAATAAGACAATATTTGTGTTTGTTGCAGTATAATGACAGCCTGTCCTTCTACCAGACAAATTATATAATTAGGGGTTGTCCTGATAAATTTTTCAAAATATGGAGTATATGAACAGAGAATCTAGTTATTGCCCACCTCTAAAGGCAATTAAATGTTGTCCAATACAATTCTGCTGTGGCCATACTATAGTTACTTATTATGTAGAAAAAGTTTGCTTTTTTTGTACTGCTACAGTCTAATCTAATACCAGAGGGATTGGTATTTTTTGTATAACTTGGACAATACTAATTTCAGCACATCGACAACATGTATTTATATAGCGCCAGCAGATTCTGTAGCGCTTTACAATTGTGAACAAACAGTAATAAAACAATACTGGGTAATACATACAGAGAGGTAAGAGGATCCTGCTCGCAAGCTTACAATCTATAGGACAATGGTTTTATACACAAGGGTAAGTACTACAACATATTGAATATTTCTCCAGCTAGAATGCAAGGGTTACAAAGTATTTAGTGGGTTGTATGCTCAATCACACAACTAGGTTGTCAGAGGGTTGTTGTCTTGTTAGCTGTGTAGAGGGTGGTAGTAGGGTAACCTAGGGAGATTAAGAGGGTGGTAGAGGAATATTATAAGCTTGTCTGAAGAGGTGGGTTTTCAATGAACACTTGAAGGTTTGAAGAATTTTATATTTGATTTGTTGAAAAACAGGCAACCAATGTAGGGACTGACAGAGTGACTCAGCAGACGTAAAACGATTTGCAAGGAAAATCAATCTAGCCGCTGCGTGCAAAATAGATTGTAGGGGCTCGAGCCTGATTTTGGAAAGAACAGTAAGGAGCGAATTACAGTAGTCAATATGAGAGATAATGAGTGCATGAGTTAAAGTTTTTGCAGTGTCTTGTGTAAGATATGTACGTATTCTGGGATTTTTTTTCTTATATGGAACAAGGTTGTTTTCTCTTTTCTACTGTGGTAGCGAATACCAATGTTGTTACTTTATGCAATTCTTAATAAACCTTTTTTTCTTTGTTTTTTTAAGTAATCTATCATTATTGTTTATTAATGGTTTTACTTTGCAATAGAGTCTCCCTAATACAAAGTTGTAAACTTTACAGAGCTGCACAAGATGAGTGTATTGTATTATGGCTGGTTTTGCTATTATGATGACAGTCTATATTCGGGGGAAAAAAAAAGGATTTGGTCTCAAATGCTGAAGGTTTTTTTCAACGTTTGTAAATTTTCAGTCTCCTGTTCTGGGAATGTATTTTTGTGCATTTTTGCAGGTAGATGTGCTTGCCATTAGTGTCATACCATTCTATACTGTTACAGATCACTTGTATTTCAATGTTTTAGCAAAAATTTGTTGTGGGCTTTTTTTTCTTTCTTTTTTTTTTTTATGTCTGTCATATTCCATTTCTCTGGTTAACCACATATTTTTACCACAGGTTCAATCACAGACTGTGACATTGACCCAGGCAACAGCTGCAGGACCGCAGCAGGTACAGGTGATACCAGCTGGTTCAGCTGCCGCCCATGTGGTTCAGCAAAAACTCCTTCAGCAGCAAGTGATGGCAGCTGCTGCTGCTTCTTCGCAACTCCAGGGTCCTGTCACTCAGGGCACAGCGCCTGTACCTGGGACAGCAGATGTCCAAAACCAGCAGGCAAAGTTACAAGTCCGAACCCAGACAGTGAGAATCAAAGCTCCTACAAAACCAAGTTGAAAGCCATGCAGGACAGGTTGATTGAAGCAGACGAGCCACTTTTCTTATCTGTAATGCCTTCTTCTGATTTGATTCAAGTCCTAGACGGACGCTTAAAACATCTTTACAGGATCCTTCATTTTTGAAGTGCCTAAGATCATACCAGGCAAAATACATTCACTTCAGAGAACTCTTGTTTCATCACAATGACTACAGGAATAAGTGCATGGATTTCAGAGGCTCATGAAAGATTTTGAGTACTTCAGTTCTAAAATATTTGCAGGTTTGAGTTGTTCAAGTACAATTCTTGAGCCTAAGCTCACTTTTAGCGTCAGAAAAAGATCAGCTATGTTTAGGTCCTCCTACCTCCTGCTATTGGTTAAAACTTATGAACATTCGGTTGGTTGCAGAAGGTGTTGGCACTGATAGCAGAATTACACACAACTATTTCATGTATGCACAAATCAGATTCACTATCCACAATAGCACAAATCAGTGTAAGTTTTTGGAAGGTATGGTTATGCATGGTGTATATACATGTTCATATAGCCACAAAGGGGATACATTGCCATCTACTGGTGAATGCAGAGGGAAAAACAAGCCATAACTGGAATAACAGGTTTCACATGTGTGGCCTTTGTGGGTGTGACTGAAAAAAAACAAACAAACAAAAAAAACTGTCTTAGCTAGATGTCACCTACAGCCTCTTGATTTTATAGAGGACTTTGGAAATCAGGTTGAACAAAACAATAGAAATTGGGCCTCTTAGCTATTTTTATACAAACATTAATTATTCTGCAATGGAACTTTTTTTTTTTTTTTTTTTAAGACCTAACCAGATGTCCACAGATATAAAGCATTTTACTGCTGGAAGAGGAAACAACCCATTGCTCTTTACAGATGGAATATGTAACCAGCGCTGTTTCTTTATTATTGACTAACTATTATAATACATTGACTTTCATTGCACAGTTTCATGAGTAATAATATGTTAAAATATAATTTATACCATTATGTTCAAAAATGTGTAGAAATCTAAGGCTGTGTATTTTTTCTTGTACAGATGAAATTCCGTTTTAGCAATAGAAAGCTAAATCATTACTAGGTAAACTACATCTCATATCATTAATCATCAGACTGATATGATTTTAGGAGCTGTAGTACAAAGTTAGCTTGAGCAAAATGTGTTGGTTTTTTTCCCCTTTGATGGAACTGTAGCAATGAGCGGTGTCCAGCATTACAGGCAGTAATACATTTGCAGGTGCCCAGTTGCAACCTAGGGCTCACTTCTTGCACAGTAACTTCTTTTTGAAGTAACCATCAGGTATAAAACAGGACTTTATACAGAACATTATGATGGGGTCCAAGGCTTTGTCGGGCTTTTCTTGCACCCTTCCAAAGAAACAAAATGCAAAACTTAAATGTGAACATTACTGTTTGAAATTGTATAACGTTTGATTCTCCCATTTTTTTTTTTTTGTTATTTTATAAGAATTTTTTTCTAAAGAAATACTGTGTCTGTGTGAATTATTTTTGTTCATCACTTCCTAAATACTGTTTAAAATGTTGTAAGAAGATCACTGAGCCTAAAAGTCAAGTTGCCTTTTATTAAAAATCCATTGATCACATTTATAAATATAAATTCAGAAGGTTTAGAAAATGGTTACGACAGGAAATACAACGCACACCAGCTGATCCAGCCCCTCAGCCTATGATCCAAGTTATAGGTCTGCTTTCCAGTTTGATTACGCATGATCACAAAATGGGCACATTATATGGATGTCTGTAAGGGCAGGTAGGCATAGGTTGGTGCGCAGTTCAACTGGGGTCATCAACCAATTGGTTCCAATGGCAACCCCAAAAATTATCACATCAGAATAGAATCTCTGCAATTTGGAGGAGACTTTACAGGCATCCCACTGTTCAGATATACTATTATATGTAATTTTAAAACACATTCTAACACTATGTACAGCTATTTTGTTTTAAAAGTTACATTTTAAGCATGTACTTTATTTACTATATGATTATTCCCATGTGGATTATAGTTCCCCCAATATCTTGTTGTTTGCAGTTGCTATTAGTGATTATGGGTAAATAAAACTACAACGAGTTACCTTCAAACTACTTACTGCTTTTAAAAAAATGTTCTATATAATTATATGCTCAGATGTGTTTGTAAAAGTGTTTTACTTCAGTCACTTTTTGCACTAACTTTCGTTTATATAACAACCCATGTACGAATGAGTTGATGTGAGCAGTAGTAACAAAACTGGTAATTACTGCAGGCTACAAGAAATACTGTATCTTTAGATCATCTGAACATTTTAATACATTTAGGAAAGCCTGCGAATCCTAGTTTAATCATCAGACGGCAGACAATTATCAGGGTGTTGATGAGACACTGTCTCCTTAGGTTCAGGTGCAGCTTCTTCCAACTGAAGTTACAGGGAGTTATTTCCCGATCACTGTTGTGAGATCGCCCCAGGCCGGTTCCATGATTTCTGCACAGAAGGAGTCTCCCTGTCTGATGTATATATTATCCTCTGGCAGCAACGTCCTGCCAGCCTCGCCTGGTATGAGGTGTGTAGCGGGCTCGCCCTGCATTGCCCACTGGCAGCCAGCGCGACTTGCCCGAGCAGAGCTGATGCCTTTGTCTGGTGGGGTCCTTCTGCGCATGTGCGCACGCTCCGGGTTTTCTGTCCTATCCAGGCTTCCGTACAGACTTCTGTTGTCAGAGAACGGCTCCCGGTCCGGGTACTGATGGGGGAGATAGGTGAGTGTTTATCGGAGAGGGAAACGGGCCTCTAGCCTGTATCAGCGACATGTTATTTCTGTGCTTGGCCGCTGTCTGTGGTGCTGGGCCTGTCACTGACATTAGGCCTGTCCTCTCACGTAGCCCTGGGCCTGCACCGCCCCCTCCCGGCCCGACTCCCGTGCTGTCAGTTCCCGAGCTCAGCTGTCACCTGAGAGAAGAGGATGCTCCTCCGCCTGCTGTGTTCCGCTACACAGCATCCTGCTGCTCTGTCCATCACCCCTAGCGCTGACTTGTCTCTAGATCCGTGACTAACATCTCCCCTGTCCCGTTACTCTCATTCACTATAATACAAATGGTCCTCATTGTAGTCTGACATCCCCTCATCATCTATTATACCTGTCACTGATTTCACACTCTTGTCACCCGCCTGCCATAACACTCATTTTAAAATGTTTGTCTCTCTCGCTCCTTTCCCATTTACAATATTGGTCCTAATTTCAGGATCCCCCTGTCTGCTTCTATCACTCCTGCTATCAGCTTTTGATGTCCCCCATTTTTATGTTACTTTGTATCAGCCTTTTTTGTCCCACTTTCTTATGGTCACTAAAATTAATTTACTGTCCCAGATATCAGGGGGCTCTACTGCTGCTACTTTCCTTGCTGCTCCTGATTGCCTGTCATGTTTTCCTCTCCTATGCCATTGGGATCGGCCTGTAATGTCCCCCTATGAATGCCATAGATATCAGCCTGACGCCCCACTATATTACTGCCCCTCACATGTCCCCTTATATTATTGCCCTTGATGTCAGCCTGTCATGTCCCTCTTTCCTACTGCCCTTGATACCAGACTGTCATGTCAGCCTATATTATTGACATTGATACCAGCCTGTGGTCCCCCTGTATCATTTCCATTGATATCAATCTGACATATCCCTCTATATTACTACCATTGATATCAACCTGACATGTCCCTCTTTCCTATTGCCCCTGATACCAGACTGTCATGTCACCACTACCCCCAACATAACTGAACCCATTCTCAAAATGCACAATATGTAGAAGATCTGGTGATAGAAACTGCTTAGTGATTGTGATGTTTGTATAAATAAAAAGATTATCGGTGACAACAACTGACGAGGATTAGACTTTAGCAACTGTCATTACCTTTGCAGTTTGGAAATGGTTGACGGTAATGTTTGAACTGTTTATTCATGTAGTATATTGGGTAATAATTGAGGTGAAATGACAGACTAAAGATTAAAATAAATAGTTAAATATGTCTGCCTTAAGCTTATTAACAATTGTGCACATTTTCATGAGATTGTATTCACAGACCGGTCCTTTTGTTTTGCTGAACATTTATTTAAGATATGTAGTAATGTAAATTCGCTTTTTGTTTACAAGTTATTGGTAGTTTATGCATCTTGGAAAATAACGGCCGGCCAACATTGAATCTGCATTTTTGTAATTGGAAATTGATTAGAATTTGGCTGTTTTTAGTAGTGGCTAAACAATCCAATCTCTGAAAAAAAGAGATCATTCAAGTTTGCAAGTTTGTGTGAACTAAAATTCTGTGATCATTTTATTGTTCTGTAAACAAATTATCTATCCAGTAGTTGTAAAATCATATGTGGTTAGCTTTTCTCCAGGAATAAAAGTAATATCTGTAATCCACTGGTGCTGCATTTGTGTAGGAAAAAAAAAAAAAAAAAGAGTGAAAACCACATGTGAAAGGGCATATAAATATTATGCCTTTGAGCATGAAATTTGTATGCAGTATACCCACGGTTGATAGTCGTGAAACACATTTTGTATGTGTTTGTGACTGCACTCAGAGGCAAGAGGCACAAATATTTTCCCATTTATTTCAGTTGATTGATTTAATTGGGCGCTTTTCAGTGTGTAGCAAAGAAATAATGCCCAAAACAGTGTTCCCACTAAAAGGGGGATAACTAGCATGGGGTCCCTCTGCTAAAGTGGAAACCAGCATAAGTCTAGATTGGCTGGGTTGATCACATTTTAACAGAAAAATCAGCAAAGGGGAGTCCCACTGTCATAGTGGGAACCAACACCAGCTTGGTCAGTGTGGGGCTTGAGCAACAATCGGGGCACTCACTATAAAAGCTCTGCCATAAAGTGGGCACATGGAACGCTGCTCATATATCGTGTAATTGGATCCCCAAATGAAAATAAGCAAGAATAAGGAGGGCTTTGTGTGTCTCGCCTACATGTAAAATATTCAATAGTGAATACATAATAAAGGTAGATATAAAACAATTATGTTTATTCAACATTTTCAACACCTCAATAGCTTTTGTTTTCTTATTTAATCTGATTCACATTTTATTTTAATTGCTATTATTGATCACTCGAAGTTCATTAGTTTTTTTGGCGTTTTTTTTCAAAATATTGCTAAATTGGACTTCATTCCAAAAATTGGGTTTATATTCTTTTTAATAAAAATTATTTTTTTAAGCAAAAATTGTTTTAAAGCATATTTCATTTTGATGTTAAAATGTCTGACTTAATAGATCACATCAATTTAATTTATCACCCTTCACTCTGTCCTACATGTGTTAAATAAATGAAATTAGCTACCAGTGATAGCTCTGTGTAGCTCTTTTTAAAAAAATAAATAAAAAAAAATAGCTTAGTTTCATATTATAGTGTTGCTTCTTCTGTTGCATTGCTTAGCATAGCACGTCATGCAATTATATAGGGGGCAGAGCAGGACAGAATGTTCAGCTATGATAATTATGACTTCATATTTTTATTAATAAACATTGAGTGGTTGAATTTCCTTCATTTGGTTAGATCGTTTCATAAATGTTCACCTTGCCTGTAAACTCTTTGTATATGCTATCCTGTAGAACCGCTGGTTTTGCACACACTTTTTATTATATAAAAAGAAAAAAAAGCATCTTAGACCTCAAGTGTTCAATGTCTTACCATGCCCAATGCATACTTTCAAGCTATATTTATACTTTTCAATTACAAGTGTAACACTTATTTAGGGGAATCCAGTGGTTTTGATGAACAACATAGTTTGTGTCCTTAAATGACAATAGTTTGGAGTTGGATATATACACGGTTTCATTGAAAATGATAACTGGTTGTCCTTTGAAGACTGAAATGCTTTAAATATAATCTAACAGAAGATGTGGAGACATTTATGATATAGCTGTATATCAGTAACTCCCAAACACTAACTTTAATAAACTTTTAAAAACAATTGACAAAATCACAGGCAGCGGTAATATTCGTTCTCTACAACACCTTTTATACAAGTACAACACCATTGATGTCATTGATTCCTGCAAACACTGGAATTCAGTTCTATTGTAGGTGAAATGTCTTTTCAGTATTCCTCACATATGGTCAATACATTAGGCAAAAAACAAGTTCTAATATTGCATTCAATGAATAGACCTATTATGATGTGAACGAGTTCTCTGTACAGCGCTGCAGAATTAGTGGCGCTATATAAATTATTATTATCGTAGATTTGTAAGGTGCTACAATGCGCCGCACACTAGGGAAAACAGGATATACATAAAACAGGGACTTACACGATAGACAAAATAAAGGCACATGTGAAAAGAAAAGGTATGTAGGACCCTGCACATTAGAGAGCTTACATTCCAAGTGGAAGAGGACACAGCTGAAACAAGAGGAGCAAGTGTGTCTCAGAGTGGAGATTGGTACAGTTGTGAGGGTGTGTAAGTGAGAATAGTGTAATCTGGGATAAGATAAGCTCTAAAAAAAAAGAGATGGGTTTTCAGAGAGCTTCTGAATATTGTACAGCTGTGGAAATGCCTGGTTGGATGTGGTAATGAATTCCATAAGTGGGTAGCTACACAAGAGAAGTCTTTTAGGCAGCAGTGAAAGGTGGTTACCAGAGATGAGACAAGGCGCAGAGGGACCGAGAGTATTTTGATATGAGATTTGAGATGTACATAGGGGTGATGGTGTTAAGGGCTTTTTAGGTAAGGGTGAGTAATTTGAGTTGGATTCTGGAGGACACTGGAAGCCAGTTTAGGAATTTATAAATTGGTGCAGCCAATGTAGAGCAGTGAGAACGGAAGATCAGTCTTGCAGCAGCATTTAGGATGGATTGAATTGTGGCCATATGGGTGTCAGGAATGCCAGACAGCAGGAGGTTGCAGAAGTCAATACAGGAGATGATGAGAGTATGGATAAGAGTTTTGGTAGCATGTTGAGTAAGAAAAGGGAGTATTTTGGTAATTTTTTTAAGGTGGTGTCGAAAAGATTGGGAGAGAGACTGTGTGAGGAATAAAGCAGGAGGTGGAGTCAGGTATGACAACAAGGCTGTGGGCTTTGGAGACTGGCAGGAGAGAAGGTGATCAATTCTGTTTAGAACATTTTGAGCTTTAGGTTGCATTGGGATATTCATTTCAAGATAGCAGAAAGACTGTTTGTTACATCATCATCAACATTTATTTATATTACACCAGCAGATCCTGTAGCGCTTTTCAATTGGCTGTTGTTACTTTATAGATGGTGCTGGAGGCCGAATGAGCAAATTAGTTCCCTGGAAGAAGAGGTGTACAGTGATAAAAAGTAAAGGGCCAATAACATTTTCTTGTCTGACTCCAATCAATAGTAGAAGGGGAGATGAGGATGTGCCAGAGGTAGGAACACTAAAGGAACGGTTCAATAAGTAGAAAATGTACCAGGAAAGAACTGCTTCATGAAGGCCAATGAAGTGAATGGTGTGTGGGAGAAGAGGGTGATCAACAGTGGCAAAAACAGCAGAGAGGTCCAGGAGAATGAGTATGGAAAAATGACCCTTAGACTTTGCAGTAAGTAGATCATTGATCACTTCTGTGAGAGCAGTTTAAGTGGAATGTTGGGAGCAGAAGCCTGATTGTACAGCCGAGAAGGGAGTGAGAGGAGAGGAAGCGAGATGAAGAGGTGAGCATGCAGTGGGGGAGAGGGTTTAGGGCACATGTTGTAGGGTGAGATGACAAGATGAGTACAGAGAATTCGTCTTCAGTTACTGTAGATAATGAATTTAGGGTGGAACGGGGAGTGTGTGAAATTTGACATGAGGAAATATCTTATCGAATGGTGTTGATTTTGTCTTTGAAGTAGGTGGCAAAATCATGGGCTGTGAAGGAGGAAGGATAAGGAGGTGCAGGGGGGCAGAGAAGTGAGTTGTCTGTGTCCAAGAGGCGCCGTGGGTTAGAAGACTGGGTGGATATTAGAGTTTTGAAATATGTTTGTTTGGTACTTGAAAGAGCAGTTCATTAAAATGAAAAGATGAATTTGTAGTGGAGGAAATCGTGATAGGAACGGGATTTCCTCCAGTGATGCTCTGCGGGAGCACTTTTGCAGGTAGTGGGTCTGTTTGATGGGCCGTGATTGGGTTTGGATAGTCGGACTGTATATGGTTTCTGGCTCTGCATTGTTTAGGGCTGAAGTGACTGTTTTGTTATAGAAATAGGCAGCCTGATTAGAGCAGGACAATGCAGTTATAGGAGAAAATAGTTGTTTTAGTGAAAATTAGCGGATTGGGTTAAGAGTACTTAGGTGTCACTGTGTATGTGTGGATTTGGGTGCAGGTGGGAGGACATGAGATAAGTTGAGGCTGAAGGAAAGGAGGTTAGGGTCGGAGAGTGGGAAGACTAAGGGGTAAATTTATCCAGTTGTGAGTTTCCGGGGAGTTTGAAAAGTGGAGTTGTTGTCTATTATTATTATTATCATTTATTTATATAGCGCCACTGACTATAGCAACCATTCACATTTTAGCTATCATTTTGTAGAATGTACTAAATAAATAACTAGAATCTGATTGGTTGCTATAGACAACAATCTGCCGGAAACTCCAAGCTTGATACATTTACCTCCACATTGGAGAAACCAAAGATGGAGCAGGAGCAGGAGAAGATTAGGTCAGGGGAGTATCCATCACAGTGGGTGGGAGATAAGATCCACAGGGAGAGACCAAAGGAGGAAGTAGGTGAAAGAAGTTTAGTGGCAGGAGAAACAGTGGGGTTATCAATGGTAATGTTGAAATTGACTCGTTTGAGAGTAGGCAGGTGAAAGGATAGATAATAAGTGATCCAGGCTGCAAAGTAGTCAAGGAATTGGAAAACTGGACCTGGGGAGTGATAAATGACAGCAGTATGAAGGTGGAGAATATAAAATAAACGGATGGTGTAGACTTCAAAGGAGACGAATGGGAAGGAGGGTTCAAAGGGTATGACTTGGAAGGTGCAATTTGGAGAAAGTAGAATGTCTACTCCACCACCTTGTCTGTTTCTGGGTGTGGGAGTGTGGTGAGGGTGAGTTTCCTGTAAGAGAGAACAGCAGTGAATGTTGTGCCAGAGGAGGTGAGCCAGGTTTCTGTAATGGCAAGGAGGTTGAGGGATTTATAAATGAATAGATCATCGATGGATGTAAGTTTGTTACAAACAGATCTGGTGTTCCATAGTGCACAGGAGAAGGGCAGAGAGGGTAGTGAAGATATGTGGATAAGGTTGGTGGGATTGCAAGTATGGGGTGGATGGAAAGATTTGGGGTGGGGGAGGGGGCATTAACCGATAGTGGGTATTGTACGGAGACCAGGGTTAGATGAGATGTTCCTAGAAGCCATGAGAAGGAGCAGAAGACAAAACAGTTCATGTGTGCAGACTAGTGAGGAGGTGAGTAGTGAGGGACAAATAGGATGATAGAAAGAGAAGAGAAGTTTGGTGATAGTGAATAGAAGAAAGAGTGTAAATTGAGTAGGTGTATGATGGAGAGATGTGAATAAAAACAGAAACAAAATAAAGCTCATATGATTCATGAACAAACTAATATTAATCAACATAAACAAGCACAAAGAGAATAAAGACACTTCGGGGTATATTTACTAAACGGTGGGTTTGGAAAAAGTGGAGATGTTGCCTATAGCAACCAATCATATTCTAGCTATCATTTATTTCGTGTATTCTACAAAATGAAAGCTAGAATCTGATTGGTTGCTATAGGCAACATCTCCACTTCTTCAAACCTGCAGTTTAGTCAATCTAGCCCCTGGTCACCTTGTCAGAACTGCCACTATAGCTGGGAGGTCCACAAACATTACCTCTGCTCCGAAAAATCAAAACAACATTACTTGGTAATAATTTGAAAATTGACGGTTTCCATACTTTACTATTAATACATTTTTTAATTTATACTCTCTTCCTACTATTGATAAGCTGTATTAATAATATGAAATAATATTATCCTATTACATATCATTAATAATATTGCTCTGTTTATAGGACATTCTGTATAATCTCTATGTGATTTATATGCAGTAAGATATTAATAAACATTTATGAAAAAAAGGAAGAATTTTTTTATTTATTTATTTGTTTTTCTGTTTCATTTTTCAGGCAGGCTTTGTTATCTAGGGAATTAAACAGAAAAGTATTGCAATGCATCATGGAAATGGGCCTCCAAACACTCCAAGGCAGCTTCAAAGGTCCAGATCCTTCACTGGCAATGAGGGAGAGGAAGCATCCATGCAGACAAGTTTGCCCCAGTCTCCTGCTCCATCATTTGCACCAGCAGTCAGTTCACCTGGACCGCAATCCCCTAGTTATCAAATTCAGCAATTAATAATGAGCCGGAATCCGGTTGCCGGTCAGAATGTGAATATTACCCTACAAAATGTGGGACAAGTGGTAGCAGGAAATCAGCAGATAACTTTGACCCCTTTGCCTATCCCTAACCCAGCTTCTCCTGGGTTCCAGTTCAGTTCCCAGCCAAGGAGGTTTGAACATGGATCTCCATCATATATTCAGGTTACTTCTCCAATGTCTCAACAGGTCCAAACACAAAGTCCCACACAACCCAATGCTGTGCCAATCCAAGCATTACAGGGTGTCAGAGCGGCAACTTCTGGAGCTAGCTTAGGAATGTGTAGCCAGAGCCCCACACGTGGATTTGTAGATGCCAGTGTGCTTGTGAGACAAATCAGTTTGAGCCCTTCAAATGCTGGGCACTTTGTTTTTCAAGAGGGATCTGGTCTTGCCCAAATTACACAGGGAGCCACAGCACAGGTACAACTTCCATCAGGTGCTGCACAAGCTAGCATGAGAGAACGCAGACTTTCACAGCCTCATTCTCAAACTGGAGGCACTATCCATCACCTTGGACCTCAAAGTCCTGTGGCAAGTGGAGCAAACATGCAGACTTTAACTACACCGAGCCACATAACAACAACTAACCTACCACCACAGATAAGTAGTATTATACAAGGTCAGCTCATCCAACAACAGCAGGTGCTTCATGGCCAGCAATTGGGGAGGACCATCAGCTTTGATAGGACATCTGGAGGAATGATAGCTGGTGTAACTGGAGCGTCATCTTTTGGCATAACTTCTCCACCCACACCAACAAGTCCATCACGAGTCTCTGGTCCTCAGGGACTCTCTAGTCTTTCTCTTACTCCAACATTAAGCACCGTCAGAAAACAAAGTAAGAAACTAGAAGATATACCTCCTGCAACCGCTGAAGATGCTCAGATGAGAAAACAGTGCTTGGAGCATCACCATAAAAATATGAAAATGTTAAAGGAAAACTTTAAAGAATACCTGATTGAATTGTTCTTCCTACAACACTTTCAAGGAAACATGATGGATTTCTTGACCTTCAAAAAGAAACCTTCAATGGGCCTCCATGGTTACCTTAGACAAAATGACTTGGATCTAGAAGAGGAAGAAGAAGAAGAGCAATCAGAAGTTATTAACGATGAGGTAAGATCAAATTTTGTCCATTAAGTTATTATTTTCTGACCAATGTGTAATATACATTTAGCTTCTTTGATATAGGGTCTTACATGGTCCTGACTGCCTCAATGCTTTATTGTATTATTTTGACCTGGGTAACAGATTGGGCTAAAACAGCTGTAATAATGTATAGTATATATATTTAATACCTCACCTTGTGCAAAGGAAATTTAAAAGAGTTTGTGAAGGATACAAATGAAGGCTTTTGACATAAGTGAAATTGATGTGTAGTGAGCCTTAGAGTTAGGAGTAAATCCAGAAAGAAGGTGAAGCTTTGCCATAGCAAAACCACATTGTGTTGCAAGGGGGTCTACATATTTAATATGTGCATACAAAATTGAGTTGGGAGGGTCGCGTAACCTAGCTCAATGCTAAATTGTGTTAAAATAAAGTTGCCCGGTATTTGTGTGCAACATGCAAAAGCAGGCAATACATATTTATTTCCCCTACAGGCAACAGCAAAAAAATAATATTTGCAACCCCTTGCATTGTAACATGGTTTGTCCAAGTGCAAATTTGCATCTTTTAGCTGCTTTGGATTCTAACTCTAAATGTAGCCCAGTATAAGTGACTCTAAAAATACTGATTGTTTAAGATGATGTTAGCCATTTTCATTGCCATGTGGAAAAACAGTGTCATGTGTCAAAGTGACATAAATATTTACATCTTAGGACACCTTGAATATGATGTGTTTTAGAAAGGATATGTCTCTCCATTAGTGCTGATTACTCTTATCTCTGCTGAAATATTTGTTACTGGAAGCATTTCTCTTTTGGAAACACAATGGGGTATATTTACTAAACTGCGGGTTTGAAAAAGTGGAGATGTTGCCTATGGCAACCAATCAGATTCTAGCTTTCATTTATTTAGTGCATTCTACAAAATGACAGCTAGAATTTGATTGGTTGCTATAGGCAACATCTCCACTTTTTCAAACCAGCAGTTTAGTAAATATAGCCCAATGTGTTAATTCTTGAGTTTTTTTGTTTCTTTATTTTTGTGTTTTGTTTAGTTGTGTTGCTTTTGTGGTTTTTAGCAAATCCTATATTTATTTTCAGCTATTAGAGGTAGATTACTGAGTTACTGAGTGTTTTGAAACTACAGTGAATAGTTAGGATGTATTGTGTAGTTAGGATGTATTGTGTATGGCCTAAATTCATTCCCAGATACAAACAAATAACCATTATTTTCTGTCCATGTATTCCTCCTGCACAATGAACATGTTTTGCTGAAAATTGTATATGTAGGAAAGATGATTAACAGATGTATAAAATCAAGGCAACTTAATGATTTCTGTTATTTTTTTAGGTCATTCTTGTTATTACAACGTGTACACTTCTACGAGCTATGGAGACTAGTTTTATTTAAGTAGTTAGGGATATATTTGGCTTCATCACAATCTAAGCAAGCCACTCATATATTTAAGGATGATTTAAGCAGACTAATCTGTGCAGTGTAGTCAACAATATAAACATAACATTTCTGCTTTACTTGTATATTTCTTTCTTGTCTTTCTTTCCTTCCTTCTTTCTTTCTTTTTCTTGTTTACCCACTTCTTGCTATTGCAGTGCTCTTCAACCCACCCCTGGAAGTATTCCCTTTTCCAAGGGTTGTGTGGTCAACTATTTGCTCCGGCTTCCATTGCTTACTAAGTGTTGGGGGCTCCTTTGAGTGACACCTGTCTGTCATGCCACTTTGCCTTCCTTTAGAGGTGGAGCAGTGTGTAACCAGTGACTCTTGATGCCAGCTTAAACAGAACAACCTGGTAACAATTATTGCTCCATGTGGCAATCTAGTGCCGAGCCATCATAGAATGGAAAAATATTTGACAACTCACTTTGAGCATTTGAAATGCTTTCAGCCTCAAAAGCACAACAGTATCATTTGGGCATGGCAACAAAAGGCTATAATGTTTGTATGATTATTTAAATCCATTTTAATATGGGCGAGAAACAAAAATCCAAACGAAAATGATTTTCCCTCTTCTTGAAATATTTCCTCTCAGGTAAAGATTGTGACAGGAAAAGATGGGCAGACTGGTACTCCTGTTGCTATAGCAACCCAGCTTCCTCCCAATGTTTCTGCTGCTTTTTCATCTCAGCAGCAGCCATTTCAGGTACCTTTTTGATGGTTCTACAATGTGGCCTCATCTCAGATTTACTTTTTTTTCCCATCCATTCCAATTTTTTTTGTAAGCAGATATTTTTATCTGTATCTCCATATATTAAAGGCCATTATTTTGTCATACAACTCCTTCACCCCGAGCAAAACATTTACAAGAGTTTTGGAGTTTAGAGTTGCTGAAAGAATTATTTGGTGGGGTGACAATTGCAGATCCATTCTGACACTAAATGATGTGCTAACACTTGAAATCATGCATCCCACTGCTGCCACCAAACTCAGGGGTGAAAGGGGCCAATTGAAGGTCTTCAAACCATCGAAATGCATGAGCTACATTTTTGTGATGATTTCACACGTAGAAGCTTGTGTGATATTTGTTTTTGTCTTCCTTTTAGTTTTAATTTTTCCATTTTTCTCGTGAAGTCTTTATTTTTATTTATATCCATTTTAAAAAGTACAGTGTACAGCAGACTGTAAGACACAAGACACTCATCTGCTCTTAGATTTGCTTGTGCTCATTTTGCAGACATGAACCATTTTGTAAGCTAAACAATATTTATGCGAATGCAGCCTCTCAATTCATTAGGAACCATTGACATGACAAATAACACTTCATGACCAAAATACATGAGTCATGACTCAAATTAATAAATACGTCACTGGTTTTAGTGCCTAAAAAAAAGCTTAATTATTCACAAATATTTCTTAAGTGCAAATATTGGCTGCCTTAATTGTGTCTAGGTAATAGGGGCCTTTTAATGGCCAATGGAGTGTGCTTCAGTGTGCTCATCATATGATGTATCACCTTACTCTATAGGTTTTAAAAACTATATTTTTTTATAATTTGGGAGGTGGAGGGGGTTAATGCGTTTAAGCAGTAATAAATTCATTTTTTCACACTACAAAAATCAGATAGCAAAGTATATAAATCAGGCACTCTTTTTTAAAACGTGTTTGTGTATACAATATATTGTTTTTTTTATTAACAGTAAATAATAAGTGATTTTTCCTTTATATCCATCAGCGGGTTCAATAACACATTCTCAAAAAAAATGTCCCTTGGTGAAAAAAGGGAATTGTATATTGAAAAAATATTTATGATCCCTCACCCAACTGTAGACTTTTGTTATGAGGCTCCCACCAATGCGGTCTGTCAGGTAGAGACAGATGCTTAGTCTTCCATGTCTTCAGGATACTTTCCATATACAATTTGTAACTGACAGTGCTGCCATGCCTTTGGCTTTCCAATGCTTAAAGGTCCATCAAACCTAACAATCAAGTTGATACAATATGAAAATGCATCTTGTAACATTCACAACTGAATATGTTAAAGCAGCATCTCATGCTATGGTTTCACTTTTTAAATTAGCAACACACAAACTAATCCTGTCACTTGGCCTGAATGACAGGATCTCAGTTTTTGTAGACAAATTTGAGATATTCAGCAGATTGGCATTCAGGTCAAGGAAATAAATAATATTTACTTTCACATTTATCGTGTAACATGTTGGACTGAATGACAGGATGTCTTATCCAACTTTGCTGGCGTGTTTATGGCTAAATTGGACATATCAGGCGAAGCAACTGGATCACATTGGGCACTTTCAGTACTGACAGCAGATGAGTGTGCACCAAGGCAAATAGTGGTAACCTGCTGCCTAAATTTACAGGTATGCTTGCAAATGATCCATTCAATTTTGACAGGCTTTTTTCACTCATGTTAATCATTTTCTGCACATACACGTTAACATTGGGCCAGTATGCAGATATTGCTGGCCATATTGCTGTGGGTATGACCTTGATAGCATACTAAGTACAAGCTATTGTCTTTAGTTCTTTTTCATCTTAGAGCCCTGAAAGTTTGTGAATGTGACCAGTAGCAATTTTATATAGATCAACTTGAACGTTTAGTTTAATGGAACTTTAAATACATGTGCTATTGTGTATTAGTGTAAAAGCTTACTAGCTGCAATGCTTTGACTTAGAGCTAATTCTGTTTATTTTTCTACTTACCCCTGCTCAACGGTATCATTGGCTTGTGTTATTTTTTGGCTCTGTCACATCAAATGTCTTTGTTGGCTTCTTCCTATTGTGTCACCTGCCACTCCCCTCTCTCTGCTTTCTTTGGCTATTCTAAGCCTCTACCTTTTTTTATCTAAATATGTAACTATTTGAAGTACTTTGAAACACCATTTTTATATGCTAAGACCATCATTTTCAGAGGTAATAAAATGTTTTAGTACTAACTACCTAAGAAACAATTTGTTTTGCAAAAAAAATAAAAAATATATGCAGTCGGACACAATAAATAAATGAATTATATGAATGATTGATATCTTTTTAGAAGGCTTGCAAACCATCAGTAATGAAAAAAGGTTGAAACAATTCAAAACCCTTTTATTTACTACACTTGTCTTGCCACTTCTTTCACTTATAGAAATGTAATAACAGAGGACCTCTGGGACAAGTCTGAAATTAATCACATTGCTGCATTTTAAGAGAAGCATATATGTGTGTGTATGTATACATGTATGTATATATATATATATATATATATATATATATATACATACATACATATATATATACAAGTTAACCCGTGCATAATACTCATGCATTCTAGTCAAATCAAGCTACTTAAGGTGTTAAAAAGGTTCTTGTCATGCATTTGGGCCATAGCCCAGGCCTCAACCACCAACCACTCCCCACTGTCACCCCCGGCAACCACCAACCACTCCCAACTGTCACTTCTCCTTCAAGAAATATATATATATATTTTTTTAAAATCTTTATAAACACTTTTAACAATTAACAAATTAAATTAACAAATTAAAATCATCTTAGTATACCAAATTTCAGCCCTTTCTGAATTTTTTTTCCCACACACACTAAGAATTTAGTAGGTCAGTGTATAACTCCACCCAGCAGGTGGCGCTGCAGCTTGGTTTTATATTTTCCACACACAGACAGACGAACACACGCCACTAGACATTTATATTATATATATATATATATATATATATATATATATATATCTATACACATTTTGATAACTAAAATGGGGCATATGACTGACTAACTTGGATTTATATATACAATGTCCCTATTCTGACTGTCAGTGAGTAGCCTAGTACTTTTGATTTCCTTTAGCTTGTAAAAAGTGTTCAACCTACCTATTTGATTTTCCTAAAATATGAAAGTAAGTGCTTTTGGTGAAAGACATGTAAAAATTTTAGTTTTTAAACAAGGACATCTATACCTTCTTGCCAGAACTTTAAACTTTGTCTCTCAAACCGGGACACTAGTAGAGCTGAAGTGAGTGCTTAGAGATTTTTTGGGGCAAAAATTTGGCCCTCTTTTGTTGTCTAATTATCTTCCCCACATAGTGAACAACATAGTGAGAGATTTGTGTAGAAAGAGGTATTTTCTAAATAAAATTCTGAGAAAAACATATATTAATGCTATCCCCATTATACTTGATGAGACAGATCAATTAGGGATAGATATTTTGGATTTTCTCCTAAGCGAAAATGGAGATGTTGATAATATAGGTTGCCAAGAGAAGTTGCTCTTTGACATAAATATGGGAAGCGAAAAGGAAAAAGTGTTAAAGAAAAGATGAGAATTGTATCCGTTACAACATAAAGATGCTTTTATTGAAGCTTTCTATACCACCACGCTGAATGATTTTGAAAGAATATGTAAAAAAGCTGATAAACAACAAGTGAGGGACAATTTGTGACCCCAGGAAAGGAAAGGAAAGCAAAGCATTGAAAGTATTAATGAAGGACCCTGGCATTATTATCAAACCGGCGGATAAAGGGGGAGGGGGGGGGTATTGTGGTTCTTAATAGAGAGGATTATCTTACAGAATCCCTTAGACAATTGGAAAATATGGTTTTCTATAGAAAATTAAGTTTTAACCCCACTCGAGAGTATGTAATGAAATTAAAGAGTTTATTGCAGACATCCAAGACTGAAATGCATTTTCTTTTTACTGCACATCCTATTATATCCACGTTTTATTATTTGCCAAAGATCCACAAATCCCTCACATCACCCCTTGGTCGTCCTATTATTTTGGGTGTGGAGTCACTAACTTTGAATCTATCTTGCTTTTGTAGACACTATACTACAGACCCACGTCCTGTACAACTCATTTTTTGAACTTTATTTCCACAGCTAAGTGGAAAAGTGATTAACTGTTTGTTACCTGCGATGTAGAATCGCTTTATACAAATATGCCACATAAAGGTGGAATAGAAGTGGTAAAGAGCTATCTAGAGTGTGACCCAACACTCAGCATGACACGGTGTGGATTTGTTTTTAGTCAATTTGGTTTATCCAAAAATGTATCAAAAAGAACTTGACAGTAGTAATTTTTTGAACTACAAGAGCTGTTATCATAGAGCCTGGAAAAATTATATACCAAAGGGCCAACTCCTGAGATTATGTAGAAACATTTCAGATTCAAACAAGGGACTTATTAATGACATTGAAAACTCAAGGTTATCCTGAAGGCCTCCTTAAGAAGGCCTACAGAGATGCTTTAGCAGCAGATAGATATCCTCTACTGTGTAGAAAGGAAAAGGAGAGGACATCTTTTTGTAAAGATCAAGATAACGAGTGTAAGGAGGCTGCAATTTTTGTAAGTCAATATAACTCCTGGCCAGGTGAAATAACAAGAGTGATTCAAAAAAACTATACTCTATTACACCACGATACAATATTGAGCAGAGGTGTGGATGAAAAACCTAAGATAGTCTTTAGAAGAGGAGTCACACTTAAAAACAAGTTGGTGCCAAGTCTGTATAAGAGGGTTCATTTAGTCTACAGATAATTTAACTAAAGATGCTGATCCCTTGAACTGGCTTCCATATAAACCCATGGGTTTTTTCAAATGTAACAAAAACAAATGTATTACCTGTCCTTTTGTATGTAATAAGAAAAAGGTTTTTGAGTCCTTTGTATCGAAGGAACAATATCATATTAAAAGCTTTATGAATTGTCAGTCAACCTTCGTAATTTATATCATACAATGTATGTGTGGCCTCTAATATGTGGGCCGCACAACAAGGTACCTGAATGTGAGATTTTTAGAACATTTACGGAACACCTGTAAAATGGTGAAATCACACAGTCTCTCAAGACATGTGAGTCAAGCTCATGGAGGAGAGATTGACAGTGTTAAAATATTCTGAATTGAACAGATTAAACCTACCACCAGAAGTGGTGACAGATTCGAAAGACTACAGAAAAGAGAGGATTTTTGGATCTTCTCACTCAGTACGTTATTTCCAGGTGGTCTAAATGAGTCTATTGAGTTCAATGGAATTTGGTAAATTGTTTGGAATTGTGTCAGTTAGTAACTATACATCTTGGTAGGGCTTGAATAAATTTGATGTAGATAGGAGGATTGTGATATAGACCTCAGCCTGATAGCTATGTATGTTAGGATGACAGAACAGACTCTGGATTGAGTAGAGGATAAAAAGGCCTGTATATTTCTGACAAGGGAAGATATTGAGTTAAGGGGCTAATTAGTATTAATTTTTATGTATAAATACCCAGGCTTGTTATGTATGGAGAATTGACCGATGTATTTGTACAATTCTCTGCTTTGGAGAAAGCAGTCTCATAGTTTTCTTTTTTCCATATTAGTCATATGGATCTTGAGGTATTCCCTTACATGTGATATTTGATATCCTGAGTAGAATTATTTGTGATAATTGTAAGTGAAGTCAAAAGCAAGATAACTCAAGGATTAATACCTCAAGAGATGAACAGAGGTTTCTGATGTGAAAAGTTCTAAGTTCGTGTCTCAAAGAAATACTGTTTGATGATAATAGATGTCTTTATTTGTAATATATGGTCATTATCGGTACTTTTGTGTTATCTATATATAAATTTTACTGTTATTTTAAATTTGCAATTTGTAATTTGTTCTCTTTATTTCATTTGGGTCTAAGTGGACCATTATGCCTTGCTGATCGTATAATTTAAAAGAAGGTGGTTGGATTATTAGCATCTCACAATGGCTCATGAGTAAAATAACTGCCTTTGATGGGAAAGGTCTACAGGTCTAGTCCTAAAGAGCATTATTTTGGAATAATGATCCAATGTGGTTTTAATATTGTGTAATTTTTTTGTTTTTTTAAATTGACATAATGCGTTATCTATGTTTTGTTTTAAACCATTTAACACCCAAATATATGTGATCTTATCCTTACACCAACATTTTTGTAATTGAAAACTAGTGATCTCCTATGTGTTTTTATGTTTTCTCTGATTCCACCTGATATTAATTGTGTCCAGAATCCCATAGGCTAGAGGGCCTTTTTAAGGAAGTAGACTATTACTATTTTGCTACTCTCTGAGGAAACCACATTTTTGCAGTGGAGAAACGCGTGTTTTATGCTTTATTTGCGGTTTTTAAAGTTTGATTTCTGGTTGGACTTATTACCACCTCACTACCCCCACAGCTGTAATTAAAAGAGTTTAATACACAACACCAAGAGGTCCTTATTTACAAAGGTGAGCGGATACCGCTGCAAGAGTCTGCAAGCATTGAATGTTAGAGAAAATCTCTGACTAGAGTATTGCTACCTGCAGGTAAGAATATCCTGCTCACTTCTGGGGAACTGATTAAAAAGGAGCCAGCAGAAGAAGTGATTTTCATTTCACATTAAAGGAGGAATTGGGAGGTTGGCTATCAGCGGTTGCCAATTAGCTGGAATATTGCTTTGTATCCAAGAAAGGTCTGTTTTAAACTTATTTGCACTTTAAACTACATCAGTGGATTGTGGGCATCAAGAGCCTAGAATTTATTGAAGTATAAATGGGTAAGGAATTGAAAGTTTTTATCATTACTTTTTTAATCTGATTTCACACTGTCTGAATCACTATCAGACTGCATTTAACACCCATGCTGGTTTCAACTGACTTTTTCTCTGTGGAGAGTGTGTAATTTTGACTTTCCGGGAAGTGCCCACCAGGATTGAATAAATAGTCATCCTAGAAATAATTTACAAGTGCTTTAAGAGGTGGATTTTTGTCATTATGTTTTATTCATGTTAATTGATAAATTGCAGTGGATGAGTATTTTATATGTTGTGGAAATGCAATGGCTATGTGTTATTGATGTTTACTTACATTAAATTAACATTTTAATTACAAGTTGGTTGGTGTTTTGCAAATAGTCAGAGAGCAGCGCCTTTTCTTTGCCCCCCCCCCCCTTTTTATTTAATTTGTAAAGAGCGCCACCTTTCTGCTCCTTAAAGCGCACGTTTTTCTTTAAGTTGTGAGAATGAGCAAATACTTATCGGCCCCATCAGCTGTCTGGTCCGAGGGCCCCCTTTGGAGACCACTAGAAGCTAGAGAGCAAATCACGAGAGGGAAACTTAGATAGAGAACCAGTAATGTTAGGGGGAAAGTCTGGGATGTGATAAATGTTAACTAAGGTGCCCCCCGCACTTAAGGATGGGGCCTACAGTAGGCTGGAATAACTTTGTCCTTGATTACTTGTGTCCTCTCTAGAATCAACATGATTGCATGATACTAGTTATTGAAATGAGGGAGTGTGCTTCAGAATAGAATGTCTTTGCTAATTCTCTCCTAGCCCCATCAAAGTCCCTTACCTCTCTCTGCAAGTCTAAGAATTTCTGAGGAAAATAAATTGGCAAGGTCTGTAATAGATAAAAAACCTTAGGCAACATATTCATTTTAATAATGTTTTTTCTCCAACATACAAGAGGAAATTTTACATCTATGGAATGTTTAATAGTGTGGTGAATTGAGAATTAAAAACTATAGAGATACCCTTCAGCCTCCTCAAGCACCACACCCAAATATTTGATTTGGAAAGGATGCCTGTTGAATTCACCCAAACCGAAGTGTGCGCAATGATTCTGTTAATACTGGTAGTTCCCATGCCCATATGATCAAATAACCAAGATATAAATTGTTAGTCCGCCTTGTTAAAGTCTTTCTCATCATCAGTCTACAAGAGCAGGAGTTTGTGATATGATGGATCATATCAGTGATTTTAGTGATATAGTTCCTGGCCAACCGGCTAGATATAACATCCACTTGGTCACTGTGATTCAGATGGTGTAGTAAAAGCCAATTTGCTATCAATTTGACAAATAGCTTCATGTCTATGTTCCGAAAATATAGTGATTTTTATTTGGCGTACTGAGACACTTTCTTTTGTATGGAAGGGATTGGGGTGCAAAGGATCTGAGTACAATCTCTTCAAACTAATTTGATACATGTTAGCAGAAATCTCCAGTTAAAGTGTAGATAGTATAATAACAAATTAGATTTTTTTTCTACAAAGAGGAAGCAGACAAATGAATAACAATGCTAATCATCTTATCAATCGAACAATACTTTGATCAAACAATATAAATAAAAGTTTGTTTCTCTTTTACTATATATCAACGCCTGTGATTATTGTGCTGGGTGGTGTACCTACACTAGCTGCATATACTAAGCTAAGTATGTCCATCATGCTCTCTGCTACCTTCCTACTTACATGTACCTTCCATACAGACAGCTGATTTTTTAAAAGATGCCTGTGAGAATGGTGCATATTGCTCATAACTAAACACTACATGTATTCACAACAAGGTATTTTTTCTAATTAAATAAATTATTGGATTAAATTGCATATAATATTGTACAATAGAGTAATAGGTTTGTTTTAATAATCATAAATAGTTTGTTACAAAGAGCAAAATGACAGTCAGATTCTAGCTATCATTTATCTAGTACAGCAGTGTTTCTTCCGCTTTACGTGACCTCCTCTGCGCAGTGCAGGGAGGTCACGCAGCATATCTGGAGGAGGACGGAGTGCACTGTCCGCTCCCTCCTTTGTGCAGTCACTTTGAAGGCTGGAGGTCACCTACTTCATGTTGCCTATTATTGATCTACTCCATTCTAGAAAAGGATTTTGAGTGAAGGCAATGTTGGCAGCTCTAGATTTAACTAAATTTATCTGCCTTAATTCTGCAAGGTGTATTTTTCCAAAGGCAACAACCATTGTTCTTGGTCACTTGATCTGTTTATCTGTATAAACAAACAGGCCCTGCCCGCATGTGTTAAAGTGCTTAACTATGGAATGCAGATCATGTCATTAAAAGCAAACTACTCTTACATAAGAGTATACCCATAGCATAGTCCTGGATTTGAGCAGACTGACCTGCCATTGTGTGGAACAGGACGTTTGCTACGAATCCAGGATAATAGGGAGATATTTGACTAATGGATGTTCCTTCAATGCTGCGTATACCAGTGTAAGGTGCACACAGCATTGAAGAAGGGTTTTTACGGAAGACCTCCGCCTACCATAAAAAAAAAACCTTCAGTTACTGAACATGCCACCTGGAAGTGTGACATTGTCCCTTCTCAAGCACTTTCTAAAATGTAAAACTTTGGAGGTATGTATGAAGATCACTTCATATAACCAGCATTTTGTTAGTATGTAAAAGAAAATGCTCAAAAGTCAAATATGATACATTTTATTAAAATATATTTAGATGTAAGGAATATTCAAGCTAATTTACAATAATTTACTGCAATGTACAGTCATGGCCAAAAGTTTTGAGAATGGCTATTGATCTTCACAAAGTTTGCTGCTTCAGTGTTTTTAGACCTTTTTGTCACTTGTTGGTATGGTATACTGAAGTAAAATTACAAGCTTTTCTTAAGTGTCAAAGGATTTGATTGACAATTACATTAAATGTATGCAAAGAGTCAATATTTGCAGTGTTGACCCTTCTTTTTGAAGACCTTTGCAATTCGCCTGGAATGCTGTCAATCAATTTCTGGGCCACATACTGACTGATGGCCGCCTATTCTTGCCTAATCAATGCTTGGAGTTTGTCAGAATTTGTGGGTTTTTGTTTGTCCACTCGCCTCTTGAGGATTGACCACAAGTTCTCAATGGGATAAAGGTTTGGGGAGTTTCCTGGCCATGGACCCAAAATTTTGATGCTTTGATCCTCGAGCCACTTAGTTATCACTTTTGTCTTATGGCAAGATGCTCCATCATGCTGGGAATGGCATTGTTCGTCACCAAACTGCTCTTGGGTGGTTAGGAAAAGGTGCTCTTGGAGGATGTTTTGGTACCATGCTTTATTCATGGCTGTCTTCTTAGGCAAAGATGTGAGTGAGCCCACTCCTTTGGCTGAGAAGCAGCCCCACACATGAGTGGTCTAAGGATGCTTTACTGGCATGACACAAGATTGATTGTAGCGCTCACCTTTCCTTCTCCGGACAAGTGTTTTTCCAGGTGCCCCAAACAATCTTAAAGAGGATTCATCAGAGAAAATGACTTTACCCCAGTCCTCAGTAGTCCAGTCCCTGTACCTTTTGCAGAATATCAGTCTGTCCCTGATGTTTTCCCTGGAGAGAAGTGGCTTCTTTGCTTGCCTTCTTGACACCAGTCCATCCTCCAAAAGTGTTCGCCTCACTGTGCATGCAGATGTACTCACATCTGCCTGCTGCCATTCCTGAGCAAGCTCTGCACTGGTGGTGCCCTGATCACGCAGCTGAATGAACTTTAGGAGACGGTCCTGGCACTTTCTGGACGTTCTTGGCCGCACTGAAGCCTTCTTCACAACTATTGAAACTCTCTCCTTGAAGTTCTTGATAAATGGTTGATTTTGGTGCAATCTTTCTAGCAGCAATATCCTTGCCTGTCAAGCCCTTTTTGTGCAAAGCAATAATGACTGCACGTGTTTCCTTGCAGGTAACCACAGTTAACAGAGGAAGAGCAATGATTTCAACACCACCATCCTTTTAAAGCTTCCAGTCTGTTAATCTAACTCAAGCAGCATGACAGAGTGATCTCCAGCCTTGTCCTCATCAACACTCTCACTTGTGTTAACGAGAAAATCACTGACCTGATGTCAGCTGGTCCTTTTGTGGCAGTGAATGCAGTAGAAATGTTGTTTTTGGGACAAAGTTAATTGTCATGGCAAAGAGGGACTTTGAAATTAATTGCAATTCATCTGATCACTCTTCATAACATTCAGACTTTATGAAAAATAATATTTGTGTCATCTCAAAATTTTTGGGCATGACTGTATAAGAACATTTTTCAAAAGAAATACATGGGAAAAACCCAAAAGAGATGGTGATCCATGAATATGCACATATTGTAAGTAGACAGTCTCAATGTCTGGTGACCAAGGGGTGTGGCAATTGTGAATTGGAGTGTGTGATTCAACACATCAGTGGTGTGGCATAATTTGTCCCAATTTTACAATTAGTAAAGCGAAAAAATAAATAAAATATATATATATATATATATATATATATAATATATATATATATGTATTTCCCTCCTCACCAACTTCACAGTGCGCATATTGTAGTCAGGCAGGTAACGTTCTCCCGGCATCCGACAAGCCCATCTGACTGCCAAACAGAGAAGTGTGATTTGTCACTCCACGAACACATTTCCACTGCTCCACAGTCCAGTGTCGGTGTGCTTTACATCACTCCATCCAACGCTTGCCATTGGTCTTGGTGATGTGAGGCTTGCAAGCAGCTGCTTGGCCATGGAAACCCATTGCATTAAGCTCCATTCGCACAGTTTTGGTGCTTACATTAATGCCACTGAAGTTCACAACTCTTCAGCTATGGAATCAGCAGAACGTTGGCGACTTTTACGCACCATGCGCCTTAGCAATTGTTGACTCCCGTCTGTGATGTTACGTGGTCATCCGCTTCGTGGGTGAGTTGCCGTAGTTTCTAAACGCTTTGACTTTCTAATAACATCACTTACAGTTGACCGTCAAAATATTCAGCAGGAATGACATTTCACGAACTGTCTTATTGCAAATTTCATCACAGTACCACGCTTGAAGTCACTGAACACAAATGTTTGCAAATGGAGACTGCATGGCTAGGTGCTTGATTTTATACACCTCTGGCAACGGGTCTGATTGAACCACTTCAGTTCAATAATTAACACCAAACTGTGACCAAATACTTTTGTCTTTTGTCCATATAGTATGTATATATGTGTGTGTGTGTGTGTGTGTGTGTATATATATATATATATATATATATATATATATATATATAAAAATAACAGAGGTAGTAACTGGCGCCTTAGGATATCACTCCTTTATGTTATGGTGGTTGCAGTCTTTATTAACTACTGTTTGTACACTCAGGATAATATAAAATCTGTAGAAAAATACAGAGGCACAAAAGGCGCAATACCTCTGACTTGTAACCCTATAAAAAAAAAACTGAAGCATCACGGCCAGAGGGGGCATAGAGGGAAGGGAGCAGGCTTAAAAAGTTTGTTAGTGGCTTTTACTCCACAATGCCCTCTATACCCCAAGGTGAGCGGTGTCCACCAACTATGTTTAGAGAAATAGATTTTACAGTACAAGTACAAAAGTCTTGTTTTACAGAAAAAAATTGCGTATCACATTTAAGATCATCTACAGTCCATCTGTAAACTATGGAAATCAGCTTTGTGTATCTAGGTACATTGATGTATCAAAAGAATGGAAGGAGGAAACAAACAACAATAGCGCAATATTGTTTTTCTAGAAGCACCCGTGAACAGACCACACACAAATAGGGCCTGATTCATTAAGAGAAGCAAATGCCTTGTTATGAGTAATCTTGCTCTGCGCATGCCCAGAAATTAACCATACGCCATAGAACGCAGTAACGTTCAATTAATCTTCGAGCCTTACTATAGCATACGATTTAATGGGCAGAACGGTGAGTGGACTGGGATACCCCATCACTCATTAAAATTGCAAAATATATAATTGCAACATAGTGTATCTTTTGAAAAATATTTATTAATCAAACAAAACAATACTGCACGTTCATCAAACAGATGAAAAAAAACAGTGTACAGAAATTCCTGTCACCATAGAGTTCTCAGCTTCAGGATAACTTTGGAGGATAGGGTACCAGTGGTGACCCCCAATGCGTTTCATTCCTAAATTTAGATCAAACAGACATATAAATTTTTTTTTATCGGTTTCTGAGAACCAAGGCTTCATTCTCTTGCAAGCATGTGGGAAATGATTGTGCATCTTAACTGCAGGAGCCATAGGCGATCATCTTAGTTCATAATGTGGATGACATGCATCATGTATAACCAAGCCACACAAATGTACATTATGTAAATATGGGGTTTATATGCTGGTTATTGCTAGTGTTTGCTGTTGCTTTTGTTATAATGTTTTTAGAATTATTGAAAGGATTAATCTGTCAGTATGGGTTTATGTTGGTCAATATACCAATGTTTGTAATGTGCATTTATAGGTGAGTTTAAGGGTTATTTATATATTGAAAGCTTTTTTGAATATATGGTATGATCTTTAGGTAAAAGAATTATAATGATGTAGTATATCATAATTATACAATATAAATATAGTTAAAAGGTTTATCCTTTTAATGTATACTTTCTACTGTTAGGAAAATATTTAACTTTTGTACAAATGTTAAATACATTGAAAGTATTATAGAAATAGAGGTATCGTTTGGGGGTTGGGTGCGATTTGTCAGAATTTTTATGTTGACAGTCAGACTGTCGACTCTAAAATTTTCATTATATCGACATGGTTAGAAAGTTGCAATGTCGACAGTCATAATGTCGACATTCAAAGGGCAACACAGCCAGTGAACCAGCTGGCACAAAACAGTAATTAAATAAAGAAAAAACAAAAATACAGCATGTCCCCCCCCACCCCACACCACACCTAAAAGACATTAAAACGTTGTGCCCCATGATGTTGCCAGATGGTGGACCCAGTGGCAATACAGAGCCGGACCCACCGCCACAATACAATAAATAAATAATGAGGAAAAAAACTGCATGGCTCCAACACCCACCCTTTCAAAGAGAATAACCTTAGTGCTGTGGTTTATTTAAATTTTGGCTTGGCACAATACAGATTCCCCAAATGCCAGTCTGCCATGGATATGCTGGTGCTTGTAGTGCCAAACTGTTAATCCATACAGAATCCTTTTCAAGCTCCTCACTCTGACTTACACGGCCCTCGCCAACTCCACTGCTCCCTACATCTCCAACCTCATCTCTATTCACACTCCATCCCGCCCTTCGCGATCGACCAATGATCGTTGCTTCTCTTCCCCTCTGATTACCGCTTCTCATGCACGTATCCAATACTTCTCCCGCTCCACCCCTCTTCATTAGAACAAACTCCCTCGCTCCATCAGAACATCCCCTAAACTGTCCAGTTTCAAACGGACATTAAAAACCCACCTTTTCTTAAAAGCCTTCCAGTCATCTGCTTAACCACCCACCTGTCGGCTACCTCTCCCTCTCTTTCGTTCTTCCCCCCTCCTTGACTCTCTCTCCGTTTCACCTGTTTCTTCGTTTCACCCTTGTGTCTCTGTTTGTCTACCCCTCCCTTTAGATTGAACGCTCCTTTGAGCAGGGCTTTCTCTCCTCCACCACTTTTAACTTTGCTCTCCAGCTACTCAGCCCACTTCCTCTTGGACCCTCTGCCCTCCGACTCCTCTCGCTTCTCTCTGTCCCTCTCAGTGGCTCTTAACCTATCACCCGAGCCCATCCTTTTGGGCTCAGGTTACCAGCTTGTGCTGATTATCCTCACCCTCACCCTTTCTCTCTAGCTGTGTTTTGAGCTCCCAGAGTTATAGTGCTTACTGTTAATTGTACTGAGCTGTTTCACCTTGTACTGTGCTATTGTTTATCCTTGTACGGCGCTATGGACACTTTGTGGTGCCCTATAAATCAAAATAAATTATAATTATTAATGGCAGCCTGGACTTGCTGGGACCTATAGCGCTCTAAGTCAGAATGGTCTGTTTACTGTAAAATATATTTTAATACCCCACATCCACCGCACAGGGGTGTGGGAAGAGCCCTAGTGCTTTCAGCACACGGTAATGGGGATGCTTTGCAGACCCCATCTCCCTAGGGAATCTAGCCCACTGCTGACCAGCCTGGGGTTGGTTGTCTCATTATGCCAAGAGGACCCCACGCTACGAATTAATGGAAATAAGACTGTTTATGAAAACCATTATTTCCATTGACCTCACTCCCACTTGAAGTGTTTGGGAGTGTTGTGGTTTTCCAAATGCTGGTTGATCCATTCAGTGCATTAAATGATGAGGTCAGTGGACGCAATTCAAACACCAGTGGGTACCAAGCCTAAAGTACATTGCATTCAATACCAGCACAAAAAGAACTGTGTTCTCCACATTTCTCTCCCCCACCCCTTCCCTTTTACACATTTCCCTCTTCACTCTCACCTGTCACTCATTCCAGCACCTGTCTGTGGTGTTGTGCTCGGCTCTCGATGCCATCACATGATCGGGTCTCCGGGGCAGGAGTTTCGAACTGCTTCCTATTTAAACCTGCACTGACACTTGCTCGGTGTCAGTGCAACTCGTTTGCTGTGCTTCTGACTTCCAGTTCTCCTCAGCCGCTACCTACTCCTTCGGATCATCATGTACCAGTATCGCCTGTCTGACTAAGTTTGTGGAACATCCTTGTGTACTTCGCTGCCTGAACCGTGTACCAATAATCCTCAGTCTGACCAAGTCTGTGGAACATCCTTATGTACTTCGCTGCCTGAACCGTGTACCAGTAATCGCCAGTCTGACCAAGTCTGTGGAACATCCTTGTGTACTTCGCTGCCTGAACCATGTACCAGTAATCGCTTATCTGACCAAATCTGTGGAACGTCCTTGCGTACCTCGCTACCTGATTCCAGTGTACCAGTTCCTGGTGTGTCTGAGTACTCTAGGCCTGATTCCAGTGTCCCAGTTCCCGGCATGTCCGACAACTGACTACCCGATCTCCATGTACCAGTTCCCCGTGTGTGTGTCTACTCTTGGCTTGATTCCAGTGTAGCAGTTCCTGGCATGTCTGACTACTCACTACCTGATCTCCGTGTACCAGTAACCAGCGTGTCTGACTACTCTGATACCTTCACTGCATCCTTCTGAATCTGCTGTTCTCTAGTGATTTCTCAAGTATTCAGATCCAGTGTTACATTCTGAGGCAATCCTAAAGGGCCGTGACCTTTGGATTCCTGGCAGCTAAGCCCATCCCACCATGCGGCGATTCTTGGTGAACAACGGGAAATCCGTTAGACCCAGCGCCTGTGCTAATCAGGATTAATGCTGGTATCTGAATCGTAACAGTTTGCACTGACTTTTAATTATGGATCTTGAAGAAAATCCTTCTCCGAAAAGATCTACTACAGCATCTACTAGGGAGAGTAGAGAAACAAGAGGTCCAATCAAGAATGCCTCATGCAGTTTCTTCAGGGTCTCTCTGTCCGGCTGGATTCCTTACAAGGCACCCTGGCACCATCACACCAAACGGCTCCAGTGGTTTAGTCTGCTCCGGTTCCTTTTTCCACCTCTACTTCACAGTTACGTATTCCTAACCCTCCAATGTTTGACAGGAACCCTAAGTTATGTTGAGGATTTTTAAATCAATGTGCTATACAATTTGAATTACTCCCAGCTAATTTTCCTACCGAGAGGGCCAAGGTGGCCTATATTATATCTCTCCTGTTGTGCCATGCTCTCGCCTGGGCCTTTCCCCTGTGGTAGAGAAATTATTCTCTTTTGTTGGAGTATGTTGAATTTCCGAAAGCCTTTAGAAAAGTTTTAGATGAGCCTGGACGGCTTTCTAGTGCGGCCGCAGGAATCCTTTGCTTATGGCAGCGGTTCCCAAAGTGTGTGCCACGGCTCCCAGGGGTGCCGCGGGAAAGTTAGAAAAAAACAAAACAAACCATAAACTCACCAATCCGCGCGGCGCCGGGACCCAGCATCCTCCTCTCTCACGCAGCTTGTCACTATAGTGAGAGAGGGAGAATGCTGGGACAGAAGGCAGAGGAGAGGGGACAGCGTGACAAAGGGCAGAGGAGAGGGGACAACGTGACAGAGGAGAGGGGGCAGTGTGACAGGGCAGAGAAGTGGGACAGTGTGACAAAGACCAGAGGAGGGGGACAGAGGGCAGAGGAGGGGGACAGTTTGACAGAGGGCAGAGGAGGGGAACAGAGACCAGAGGACGGGGACAGTGTGACAGAGGGCAGAGGAGGGGGACAGAGTGACAGAGGGCAGAGAGGGGGACAGAGGGCAGAGGAGGGGGGCAGCGTGACAGAGGGCAGAGGAGGGGGACAGCGTGACAGAGGGCAGAGTGAGAGGGAGCGTGACAGAGGGCAGAGGAGGGGGACAGCGTGACAGAGGGCAGAGGAGGGGGGCAGCGTGAGAGGGGGCAGAGTGACTGGATGCAGAGGGGGCATTTTTGCATACAAATAAATAAGTATTTCTGTCCTGACCTAAATACTTATTACCTTTTTTTGACCCAACTGCTTCTAAAACAGGACTGCTCAGTAATTATTTTGGAGGGGTGCCTTGAAAAAATTATGGAGACTCTGAGGGTGCAGCGAACTGCAAAAGTTTGGGAACCACTGGCTTACGGCAAGGATCTCCATCTGTCGAACAATATGATATTCAATTCAGAACTATGTCATCAGAATTGCGTTGGAATAATGACGCCCTTGTAGCAACTTTTTGGCAATGCTTATCAGAAAAGATAAAGGATGAGCTGGCATCTAGGGAGCTCCCTTTGTCTCTGGATGATCTTATCTCTATGTGTGTAAAGGTGGACTTACGTTTTCAGGAGAGATCACAAGAGAGAGAACGGGGATGAAGATCAAATATTGGCTTTTCTACACAGTTTCAGACTTGTACCTCTACTGTGGAACCCATGCAATTGGGTAGAGCCCGGCTGACTCCCAAGGAGAGGGAGAGAATATTTAAAAACAAGTTATGTCTATATTGTGGAAGAAATGGCCATCTTATTGGTACTTGTCATGTTTGTCCAGGAAACGACAAAGCCTAGCGAGTCAGGAAAAGGTCTTGTTAGATTCATCTGGTCTCTTTCTCCTAAACACTTTCCAAAAAGAGAATATCCTTGTTCCAGCTCTACTCTCCTCTGAGAAACATTCAATTTCACTCTCTGCCCTTTTGGACTCTGGAGCAGGAAACTTCATTTCAGCTTCTATAGTTTCAGATTATGACATTCCCATGATACCCCTAGAACGCCTAGTACGTCTCATGGCTATTGATCGCGGTAAAATAGCTGGGGTCCTGATTTTGTCCCAGACAGTTCCACTTACACTCCAGATTGGAGCTCTACATAAGGAGAAGATTTCGTTGTTAATAATTCCCAAACCAATAAATTCTTTAGTCCTTGGCCTTCCATGGCTTTGCATCCACTCACCCTCCCTGGACTGGCAAACCACCCAAATCCTTTCCTGGGGACCACAGTGCTACTCCTGTTGTCTATCCAAAGTAGTACCTCTCCAATTCTCTTGTGTTTCGGCATTGCCACCTTAGTACCAGGAGTTTGCGGATGTCTTTTTCGAAAAAGAAGGCAACCAAACTTCTACCTCATCGTGACTGGGATTGCGATATTGAACTTCTTTCTGGGAAATCTATTCCCCAAGGTCGTATCTATCCCTTTTCTATTCCAGAGACACAGGCCTTGTCGGAATATGTGCAAGAAAATCTAAAGAGGGGCTTCATCAGGAAATCCACCTCTCCTGCTGGTGCTGGATTTTTTTTTGTAAAGAAAAAAGATGGTGGTCTCCGTCCATGCATTGATTTCCGTAACCTCACTGAGATTACTGTCAAGAACAGCTATCCACTGCCGTTAATCTCAGAACTTTTTAATTGAATTAAGGGAGCCACTGTCTTTTCCAAGTTGAATCTAAGAGGAGCGTACAACCTTATCCGCATTAAAGAGGGAGATGAATGGAAGACTGCCTTTAATACTCATGATTTTGAATATTTGGTGATGCCTTTCGGGTTATGTAACACCTCTGCTGTTTTTCAGAATTTCTTGAATGAAATATTCCAGGATCACCTTCTTCAGTTTGTTGTCATATATCTGGATGATATTCTCATTTTTTCTAAGGATCTTCCCTCCCATAGGAGACACGTTCAGATGGTCCTTACCAGCCTCAGGAGACATCATCTCTTCTGTAAGCTAGAAAAATGTTTTAACAAAAACAATTAACCTTCTTGGGATATTTTCTTTCAGGAAAAGTCCTGCAGATGGTTCCCGCCAAGTTGAAAGCCATTTTGGAATGCCCGCTTCTGAAAGGTTTAAAAGCAATTCAGCGATTTCTTGGATTCTCTAATTATTACAGACAATTTATCCAGGGTTATTCTACTGTCATTGCTCCCATTACTGCTTTAACTAAGAAGACTGATAATCCTAAATTCTGGTCATCTGAGGCTATTAATGCTTTTAATCAACTGAAGATGGCATTCTCCTCAGCACCCATACTGTGGCAACCAGACTCTCAACACCCTTTTTTCTTGGAAGTGGATGCACCTTACTATGGCACAGGTGCGGTGTTATGGTGCTATCTCAAAGAGGTCCTTCTGTGGCAACCAGACTCTCAACACCCTTTTTTCTTGGAAGTGGATGCACCTTCCTATGGCACAGGTGCGGTGTTATGGTGCTATCTCAAAGAGGTCCTTCTGGGAAACTGCACCCATGCGGTTACTTCTCCCGTAAATTTCTTCCAGCAGAGAGAAATTATGGGATTGGGGATCAAGAATTATTAGCCATCAGCTCTTTCTGAATGGCGACAACTTTTGGAGGGAGCATTATTTCCGGTAACCATTTATACGGACCATAAGAACCTTCTTTATCTCAGTGTTTAAATTCCCGTCAAGCCAGATGGGCTCTATTCTCTTGAAGATTTATCATTAAACTGACCTTCCGGCCTGGATCAAAGAAAAAAAAAAGGCTGATGCTCTTTCCAGATCTTTTTATTCTGATTATCAGAATTCTTCTGGAGAACCCAAATCTATTTTGAATCCTAACTGCATTCTAGCTTCTACTTCTTTGGGAAGCCCTACCTGTCCTTCTGGTAAGACTTTCATTTTGCCTCAGTTTCAACTCAAGCTATTACGCTGGGCTCATGTCCCCCATTTTGCAGGCCATGCCGGAGTAAAAAAGACGGGGGAACTTCTTGCTCGTTATTATTGTTGGCCTTCAATGTTGAAGCAGGTGAAGAACTTTGTGGAAGCCTGTCTGGCTTGCGCCAAATATAAGTTACCTCGGGTCAGACCGTTTGGTCCATCGGTTCCTTTACCCATTCCTGATGTTCCTTGGTTTAGCTTTCCATGGATTTCATCACCAATTTGCCGGTCTCCAAGCCGCATACAGTCATTTGGATTATCATGGATGGATTCTCCAGAGCAGCCCATTTCGTACCTCTCAAGGGACTTCCATCCTCTTCTCTACTAGCAGATCTTTTTATTAAAGAGGTATTTTGTTTACATGGGTGTCCACTTCACATCGTTTCTGACTGTGGTTCACAGTTCATTTCAAGATTTTGGAGAGCATTCTGCACCAAATTGGGTATTAAACTGGATTTTTCCTCGGCTTATCACCCGCAGTCTAGTGGACTCACCGAACGGACCAATTCTGAGCAATTCTGAAGGCCGCAACCTGTGGATTCCTGACAGCTAAGCCCATCCCGCCTTGTGGCGGTTCTTGGTGAACACCGGGGAATCTGTTAGACTCCGCGCCTCTGGTCTGCCTGTGCTAATCAGGATTAATGCAAGTATCTGAATCGTAACAATACCACTCCTCACCTCTGTAGTAAGATATTTCTTCTACATTCCTCTCCCATACCTGTCCTCACTTCTGTAATAACATTTCTTCTACATCCCTCTCCCTCACTTCTCCTCACCTCTGTAGTAACACTTCTTCTACATCCCGCTCCCATAATTCTTCTCACCTCTGTAATAACACATTTCTTCTACATCCCTCTCCCATACGTCTCCACACCTCTGTAGTAACACATTTCTTCTACAGCCCTCTCCTATACCTCACTTCACCTCTGTAATAACACATTTATTCTACGTTGTTCTCCCATACTTCTCCTCACCTCTGTAATAACAGATTTTTTTTCTACATCCCTCTCCCTTAAATCTTCTCACCTCTGTAGTAACACATTTCTTCCACATCACTCTCCCATCCTCTCCTCACCTCTGTAATAACACATTTCTTCTACATCCTCCTCCCATACTTCTCCTCACCTCTGTAATAACACATTATTTCTTCATCCCTCTCTCATTCTTCTCATTATCTCTCTAATAACACATGTCTTCTATATCCCTCTCCCATTCTTCTTCACACCTCTTTAGAAACACTTTTCTTCAACATCCCTCTCCCATACTTCTCCTCACTGCTGTAGTAACACACTTCTTCTACATCCCTCTACCATACTTCTCCTCACCTCTGTAATAACACATTTCTTCTACATCCCTCTCCCATACTTCTCATCACCTCTGTAATAACACATTTCTTCTACATCCCTCTCCCATACTTCTCCTCACCTCTGTAGTAACACTTCTTCGACATCCCGCTCCCATAATTCTTCTCACCTCTGTAATAACACATTTCTTCTACATCCCTCTCCCATACTTCTCCACACCTCTGTAGTAACACATTTCTTCTACATCCCTCTCCCATCCTCTCATCACCTCTGTAATAACACATTTCTTCTACATCCCTCTCCCATACTTCTCCTCACCTCTGTAATAACACATTATTTCTTCATCCCTCTCTCATTCTTCTCATTATCTCTCTAGTAACACATGTCTTCTATATCCCTCTCCCATTCTTCTTCACACCTCTTTAGAAACACTTTTCTTCAACATCCCTCTCCCATACTTCTCCTCACTGCTGTAGTAACACACTTCTTCTACATCCCTCTCCCATACTTCTCCTTACCTCTGTAATAACACATTTCTTCTACATCCCTCTCCCATACTTCTCCTCACCTCTGTAATAACACATTTCTTCTACATCCCTCTCCCATACTTCTCCTTACCTCTGTAATAACACATTTCTTCTACATCCCTCTCCCATACTTCTCCTCACCTCTGTAATAACACATTTCTTCTACATCCCTCTCCCATACTTCTCCTCACCTCTGTAATAACACATTTCTTCTAAATCCCTCTCCCATACTTCTCCTCACCTCTGTAGTAACACATTTCTTCTACATCCCTCTCCCATACTTCTCCTCACTGCTGTAGTAACACACTTCTTCTACATCCCTCTCCCATACTTCTCCTCACCTCTGTAATAACACATTTCTTCTACATCCCTCTCCCATACTTCTCCTTACCTCTGTAATAACACATTTCTTCTACATCCCTCTCCCATACTTCTCCTCACCTCTGTAATAACACATTTCTTCTACATCCCTCTCCCATACTTCTCATCACCTCTGTAATAACACATTTCTTCTACATCCCTCTCCCATACTTCTCCTCACCTCTGTAATAACACATTTCTTCTAAATCCCTCTCCCATACTTCTCCACACCTCTGTAGTATCACATTTCTTCTACATCCCTCTCCCATACTTCTCCTTACCTCTGTAGTATCACATTTCTTCTACATCCCTCTCCCATACTTCTCCTTACCTCTGTAGTATCACATTTCTTCTACATCCCTCTCCCATACTTCTCCTCACCTCTGTAATAACACATTTCTTCTACATCCCTCTCCCATACTTCTCCTTACCTCTGTAATAACACATTTCTTCTACATCCCTCTCCCATACTTCTCCTCACCTCTGTAATAACACATTTCTTCTACATCCCTCTCCCATACTTCTCATCACCTCTGTAATAACACATTTCTTCTACATCCCTCTCCCATACTTCTCCTCACCTCTGTAATAACACATTTCTTCTAAATCCCTCTCCCATACTTCTCCACACCTCTGTAGTAACACATTTCTTCTACATCCCTCTCCCATACTTCTCCTCACCTCTGTAATAACACATTTCTTCTACATCCCTCTCCCATACTTCTCCTCACCTCTGTAATAACACATTTCTTCTACATCCCTCTCCCATACTTCTCCTCACCTCTGTAGTATCACATTTCTTCTACATCCCTCTCCCATACTTCTCCACACCTCTGTAGTATCACATTTCTTCTACATCCCTCTCCCATACTTCTCCTCACCTCTGTAATAACACATTTCTTCTACATCCCTCTCCCATACTTCTCCACACCTCTGTAGTATCACATTTCTTCTACATCCCTCTCCCATACTTCTCCACACCTCTGTAATAACACATTTCTTCTACATCCCTCTCCCATACTTCTCCACACCTCTGTAGTATCACATTTCTTCTACATCCCTCTCCCATACTTCTCCTTACCTCTGTAATAACACATTTCTTCTAAATCCCTCTCCCATACTTCTCCACACCTCTGTAGTATCACATTTCTTCTACATCCCTCTCCCATACTTCTCCACACCTCTGTAGTATCACATTTCTTCTACATCCCTCTCCCATACTTCTCCACACCTCTGTAGTATCACATTTCTTCTACATCCCTCTCCCATACTTCTCCTCACCTCTGTAATAACACATTTCTTCTAAATCCCTCTCCCATACTTCTCCACACCTCTGTAGTATCACATTTCTTCTACATCCCTCTCCCATACTTCTCCACACCTCTGTAGTATCACATTTCTTCTACATCCCTCTCCCATACTTCTCATCACCTCTGTAATAACACATTTCTTCTACATCCCTCTCCCATACTTCTCCTCACCTCTGTAATAACACATTTCTTCTAAATCCCTCTCCCATACTTCTCCACACCTCTGTAGTAACACATTTCTTCTACATCCCTCTCCCATACTTCTCCTCACCTCTGTAATAACACATTTCTTCTACATCCCTCTCCCATACTTCTCCACACCTCTGTAGTATCACATTTCTTCTACATCCCTCTCCCATACTTCTCCTCACCTCTGTAATAACACATTTCTTCTAAATCCCTCTCCCATACTTCTCCACACCTCTGTAGTATCACATTTCTTCTACATCCCTCTCCCATACTTCTCCTCACCTCTGTAATAACACATTTCTTCTACATCCCTCTCCCATACTTCTCCACACCTCTGTAGTATCACATTTCTTCTACATCCCTCTCCCATACTTCTCCACACCTCTGTAATAACACATTTCTTCTACATCCCTCTCCCATACTTCTCCACACCTCTGTAGTATCACATTTCTTCTACATCCCTCTCCCATACTTCTCCTTACCTCTGTAATAACACATTTCTTCTAAATCCCTCTCCCATACTTCTCCACACCTCTGTAGTATCACATTTCTTCTACATCCCTCTCCCATACTTCTCCACACCTCTGTAGTATCACATTTCTTCTACATCCCTCTCCCATACTTCTCCACACCTCTGTAGTATCACATTTCTTCTACATCCCTCTCCCATACTTCTCCTCACCTCTGTAATAACACATTTCTTCTAAATCCCTCTCCCATACTTCTCCACACCTCTGTAGTATCACATTTCTTCTACATCCCTCTCCCATACTTCTCCACACCTCTGTAGTATCACATTTCTTCTACATCCCTCTCCCATACTTCTCCACACCTCTGTAGTATCACATTTCTTCTACATCCCTCTCCCATACTTCTCCACACCTCTGTAATAACACATTTCTTCTACATCCCTCTCCCATACTTCTCCACACCTCTGTAGTATCACATTTCTTCTACATCCCTCTCCCATACTTCTCCACACCTCTGTAGTATCACATTTCTTCTACATCCCTCTCCCATACTTCTCCACACCTCTGTAGTATCACATTTCTTCTACATCCCTCTCCCATACTTCTCCTCACCTCTGTAATAACACATTTCTTCTAAATCCCTCTCCCATACTTCTCCACACCTCTGTAGTATCACATTTCTTCTACATCCCTCTCCCATACTTCTCCACACCTCTGTAGTATCACATTTCTTCTACATCCCTCTCCCATACTTCTCCTCACCTCTGTAATAACACATTTCTTCTACATCCCTCTCCCATACTTCTCCACACCTCTGTAATAACACATTTCTTCTAAATCCCTCTCCCATACTTCTCCACACCTCTGTAGTATCACATTTCTTCTACATCCCTCTCCCATACTTCTCCACACCTCTGTAGTATCACATTTCTTCTACATCCCTCTCCCATACTTCTCCACACCTCTGTAGTATCACATTTCTTCTACATCCCTCTCCCATACTTCTCCACACCTCTGTAATAACACATTTCTTCTACATCCCTCTCCCATACTTCTCCACACCTCTGTAGTATCACATTTCTTCTACATCCCTCTCCCATACTTCTCCACACCTCTGTAGTATCACATTTCTTCTACATCCCTCTCCCATACTTCTCCTCACCTCTGTAATAACACATTTCTTCTACATCCCTCTCCCATACTTCTCCACACCTCTGTAATAACACATTTCTTCTACATCCCTCTCCCATACTTCTCCTCACCTCTGTAGTATCACATTTCTTCTACATCCCTCTCCCATACTTCTCCACACCTCTGTAGTATCACATTTCTTCTACATCCCTCTCCCATACTTCTCCTCACCTCTGTAATAACACATTTCTTCTAAATCCCTCTCCCATACTTCTCCACACCTCTGTAGTATCACATTTCTTCTACATCCCTCTCCCATACTTCTCCTCACCTCTGTAGTAACACTTTGCGGCGTAGCAAGTAGATACACATTTTAAGATGGTGTGGCCATGTTACAATGGGCTGCATGACCATATCATGATGGGGGTAAGGCCACACCTCTGGGAACATGTCTAGTATTTCAAAAGCTCTAGGCAACCGCTTAACCCCCTCCTCTCAAAGATCTATTCATTGCTGCGCACAAGACGCAGGTGAGTGCGGCATCCTTTCACCTCTACTGTGCAGAGCAGTAGTGAATAGGAACATACCTCCAAACATTTCTATCTGCAGAACAATGCAGATAGCAACACATTTCTTCTCTCCCACCCTTTGATGTGTATCACATATCCCGTGCATATTACTTTCTTGTTCTATGGTGAGGGGGCTCATCACAAGATGAGACTTTGATAATGTCTAACTCAAGTGACTGAGCTCTGCAGCAGTACAGTAGCAGTCTGGCAGCTACTCAGAGTGCAGCTCATTCATGCCGATTTGCTGCCTGTTTTCACTGATAAATGGGCAGGTCTCACTGCGGAGACGGGGACTGGGAGAAACCATGTCTCCGTATGACAGATTCAAGGTGTCCCGGGATGCTAGAACACAAATCCAAATGTAGTATTTCTGTCCAGGACCACAAAACATGGCTTCCACAGGCTATCAGATGTGCACCAGTCCTATATAGGGACCGTGGGAAAATGAATTCCCCATTTACTCAAATATGAAAAAATGCAAATCCCCCCCCCCCAACTTCTTCACTGTAAGGATAGGAAATGTTATATCCTATGTTTATTTTGATGGGAACCAAACTGACAAGTCATTTGTTTTCTTAATAACTACTTCATGATCATTGCTTGTTAGTTTGCTCAGTAGTAGCAAGAAAGAGGATTATTGTGTGATTGCTTGCTGAAAACATTTGACTGATGTTAACTGTACACCTCCTGTTCTTTTGATTGACCAACCAGTAGTGTAGATATCTACCCTGGATGTGTATTGACTCTGTTACTTTAGTAAGACCTGCTCTTGGTTATCTCAGTCCACTTTTAACAAATAAATAGAACTGGTTATATTTTGTCTATGGCTTACTTCAACACAGTATACTGGACAAAGTCCTATTTGTATATTTGCTGCTGTCTCTGAGAATAATATAGCCAAGCTTTCTTAAACTTAATTCAGGTTTATGTTGTTCTTGCATTTGGCACCTTAGTTTTGCCTCATGGTTCCTGGCATTGATTCTGTGCATTGTGCTAAAATGTCTAACCCTATTACAATGCATTAAACAAGAGTGGAAATGAAAACACCATTATTTAGGATATATATATATATATATATATATATAATTATATATATATATATATATATATATATATATTATATATATATATATATATATATATACTACCATGTAAACACTGGTGTCCATTACTACAGTCAAGTTCAAATAAAAAATCCTGTAATTCTGTGTATGTGCTATTGTTTTGGGATACAGGTTTATGATATAACAGAATAGCTCCAGGATTTCCATTGTTGCTATATGGTCTTCAACAATTATGAAATCTGATGTTATTGAGTTCAAATACCTGGTGTGCACTGTAGAATATGATTGTACAGTCTCCAAGCATGCAAAACAAGTAAGAATGAAATACATAAAAATGTAAAGCGAACAATTTCACATAACCTGTAAGTCAGTACTGAAGCATATAAATATTTAATCTGATTCTGAACATTTTAAAGGTCTGTATATCTTGAGCAAATATACTATAAATGCAATCTTCATAGCAATACAATAAAAAATGATCTACTGTTTTTCAGTTATTTTCTGCATCCCCTTATTTACATACCTAATTATTGGTTGTAAGATTCTGAGCTGGTTTATCTGGTATTGTCCCAGTACTGAGTCATTGTGATTGACATTCCTGATGTTAAGGTTAATTGGCTGCTGACAAAATTAACCCTAGTCTGTGTGTGTCTGTCTGTGTGCGTGTTAGGAAATTTAGACTGTACGCTCTAATGGGGCAGGGACTGACGTGAATGACAAATATTCTCTGTACAGTGCTGCAGATTTGGTGGTGCTACATAAATAAATGAATGGTATGATGATAATGATGATGTATAGGTGTTTGTGTTCAGATGTTTGAATTCTGGGTAGTTTTGTTTCATTCAATTAATGCTTCACAAGAGTTTAAAGACAGTGATTGTTCTTTTGCTGGGTACCAAGCAGATCAAAATAGATATTAATGTTAAAATATAATTCCACCTTTTGGGTGGAAATTTTAAAACGTGTTCCCTACATTGGAAGTCTGGGGATCACTCTTCTGGGTCTGCCATCCTCTGCACTATTGGGGTCCCTGAAGACATTGGGGTCTAGTTTTTTCAGGGATCGAGAACAACGCAGAAACCCCCTTACTTCCGGTAAGTGTACAAAGAGGGGAGGAAGTTACTTTTTTAACTGTTCCACCCAAAAGGTGGAATTCTAAAAACAACAGTAATAAAGGGTTCAAATTCTTTCTTTTGATTTTTCATAACATGGAACTTCAATTTAACATTCACTTGCTTTACTTAAACATACTTTACTAAAGGTGTCCGTCCTAAATGACAGTTTTACACATATGCTATTTATGTGCGCTTGTAATAAGCAAACTATACTTCCTATTGTACAACAGTGTAAATCTATATTGTATACTGCACTTAGTTTTAGGAAGGATAAATGTACTGCACAGGATACACACTTTGACAGACTTTGGACTTTACTTTGACATTTTTCTGTAAATACTGGATTTGTTTAACAAGTATTTTATTTAACTTGTATTGTATGTGTTGTGTTTTATCACAAATAGCAATCTATGGCAGGCAGCGGAGCAGTAGGAGCAGCAAACGCAATAGATATTGAAGCCTTTAAAAGACAGCAGGCCCTAACACAAGCAGGTATGTCTACAGCGATCTGTTCTTTGATCACCTGATAATGCTACTTGTATTGAAATCTGAAAATGTCCTACCTCTCATATACATTTACCACTAAATTACTAGCAAGAATCAATGACCAAAAAAAAGCTAAATTTGTGATCCCAAAGTTAGAGTTCCTCTATGGTTTTTAATCTTTTTACCTTGGTATATTCAGCCCACAGATTTGTAGTGAATCATAGTAAATTAGTCCACATATCAAATGCCTACACATTGATCTAGTAACTTTAACTCTAGTAAAGTGTTATAGTAACAGAGAACATCTGGGTAGGAAATAGTTTTGATTTGTTTTTCTCTAACCAAGTAGAGTTTGTTCCTAAATAATTAGTACCTGCTATGACAATACAATTAGATGGACCAGATGAAACGATTGTCGCTTATTATAAGAGAAGTGTTTTTAATCACTGCAGATCCCAGCAAGAGACCACGCCTTGATGTAACACGACATGGTATGGTTTTCCAACATCCAGGGGTGGCATCCGGGGTACCCCTACAGCAACTTATGCCCACTGCACAAGGTATTGCCATCTTTATAAGCCAACAAATCTTCCATGAGACATGATAATATAATTAATCACCATGCATTATACTGGTGGGATATTTTGCTTCTCCATTTCCATACAGAAATGTGATTATTTATTTATATCCTCTGTCTAGGGGGAATGCCTCCTACTCCTCAGACTGTACAGTTAACAGGACAGAAGCAAAGCCAACAACAATATGATCCATCCAAGGGACCCCCTGTGCAGAATGCTGCCAGCCTGCATACCCCTCCTCCTCAATTACCTGGTAGGGTGCAGGCCCCCAATATTCCCATCTCTTCCCTTCCTACTGCCTTGCACCTGGCACAGCAGCAGCAGCAACAAATCACAGAGGGACAAATCCAGCTGCAGGTTAAAACACAGCCCTCCGGTGTCCCAATCCAGGCCTCTTCACAGAATCAGCTGCCTTCTCAGATCTCACAGTCGCTGCAGCCAGCATTTCATGCACAGATGCCCATAACTGTTTCTCAACCACAAAGTACAGTTCAGCAACAGGTATGAAAGATACTATTGTCATCAGAGTAATACCTTATAAGAGGCTTCTTCACCGCAGTCACATTGGTCGGTCAATTTGACCAATAGTGTACCATTCGTACACTCCAAAGTAATTATTATACATAATCACAATCCTATCCTATGGAATTACACTCCAAAACATACTGGTAGGTTAATTAGCTGCTAACAAATTGACCCTAGTATATGTGTGTGTTATGGAATTTAGACTGTAAGCTACAGTGGAGTAGGGACTTATGTGAGGGACAAAATATTCTCTGTACAGCGCTGCATGATTGTTGGCGCTAAATAAATAAACGGTGATGATGATGATGATGATATTGGGCATGACAGAAAAACAGGTGAAATGATGTCCTCTTTGAACCCTCCATTGCCACATATGGGTCATCTTTTTAGTCAAAAAGATGAGATCCGGTTGTTTGGCCCAGTACAGTGGTCATGCTAAAATGGTCAAGTTGCAACATGAGTGGGCACCACTGCTGCTATTTCTTGTTACTATTCCTTTATCTATCCTCATTGTCCTTTTTATCCTACCTCCAATGCTTAATCTGTTTTACTACGTGCCAGCTAGATATATCAAGAGAGATGCTTTTCCATGGACGACATTTGGTAAAAGCAATATGTTCTTTCTCATTAGACGGTCACCTTGATGAGGCCAGCTTCAGAGTCTCCACAACAACGGCTCACCAGCAACTCTCAGCACAGCTCTTTTGTTGCTCCAGCTGCTATCTCTACCAGTAACCCAATCGCATCCTTCTCTCTGCCAACCAACAGAACCAACTCAACCACAAACAAAGTTCTATCTTCCCCAGTTTCCAAAGCCTTAGGAACTGCAGGAACAGTGGGTATTAAAGTGCAGACGTCTGTACAGAATACAACTGGATCCACACCAGAGAACTCACAGGACAAGTTGGCCGAACAGGTAAAACTGGTACTGTCAGCAATATGGACGTTTTTTTCATAATCATGTAAACTGTAATACTTTATTTTATCAGACCTCACACTTCATTAACATCACAGCGAAAATGATATTATCTCTGCCACTGGAACCTCTGAGGGTTCATTGTGTCTTGTGATGGAGTTTACTGTAAGAAATTAAATTCTCCTTTTTTAGTTGGTATAGATATCCTTAAATATATCACATAGCATTTCTAGACACCATGGAATAAAGCTCTTTTTGCCAAGAGTAAGTCACAAAAGAGTATAAATGGGGACCCAAAATCTTCAAACTTTTAGATAAAGACATACTTGTTCTCCCTCATAATAGACTTTACAATATGTTATGGACTACTTGTAGGAAAACGTTGTCCATCAGCGCATTGCAGAACTTCGCAAGGAAGGTTTATGGTCTTTGAGAAGGCTTCCCAAGCTGCAAGAACCATCCAGGCCCAAATCTCAATGGGACTACCTGCTAGAAGAGATGCAGTGGATGGCTGCAGACTTTGCTCAGGAGAATATGTGGAAAGTGGCTAGTGCAAAGAGGGTAAGCTGGAAATGAAAAGATAACACATAGTTTGCTACTCAAACGCATATAGCAGATATATATATATATATATATATATATATATATATATATATATATATGTATATATAGATAGATAGATAGATTATTTGGTCTTGTTTGGTTTGGTTGTTTACAAAATTATATATTTTTTTCCCTGTATAGTTGGTTAGAACAGTTGCACGTTATCATGAAGAAAAGAGAGTAAACAACGAGCGTGCAAGGAAGGAAGAGGAGAAAAAACTGAAGCGCATTGCTGCATCAATTGCTAGAGAGATTGAGTATTTCTGGTCCAATATTGAACAAGTAGGTTTTTGAATTACACCCTTAACAAAGTGTTGCTCAGTATGAGTCGGCCCAGGCAAGGGAGGCAGCTGTCACTGTGTTTGCATATCATGAGGGATCACTGTTCCAAAAATTTGTGGTGTCACATCTGATATAATGTGAGAGCTACTGCTGGCCCTAGCGCTTGGAGGCACAATTGGTAAACATGTAAATAAAGGAGTAAACTAAATTGTGCTGACTTGGAGGGGGATGGCACATTTGGACATCTTTGGCTTTGGTGACAGAATAGCTTGTCACACCACTAGTGTTAATACTGTTATGATCGGCTAAGTGAAGGGAATTGCACTGTAAGTGTTTTAGTCACATTTTAGATACATCCCACATTCAGGGGTATATTTACTAAACTGCGGGTTTGAAAAAGTGGAGATGTTGCCTATAGCAACCAATCAGATTCTAGCTGTCATTTTGTAGAGTGTCCTAAATAAATGATAACTAGAATCTGATTGGGTGCTAAAGGCAACATCTCCACTTTTCCAAACCCGCAGTTAAGTAAATATACCCCTCGGTGTTGTGAACAGAGGTTTGGTCAATGGTTATACATTATGTGCATTGTAACCCTATAAAACAATTGGATGGGACAAAAATGTTAATTTTTTTTTGTACATTGCTTATTATAGGTTGTGGAAATTAAATTACAAATGGAGTTTCAAGAAAAAAGGAGGAAAGCGCTGAATTTAAATATGGACGCTATGAAAGGTAAGTGGGACCTCAGGGTATTTGCAATGGCTAAAAACATGTAAAACATGTAACTGAGCTCAATATTGCCTAATGTATTGTTTGAAAAAGATGGCTAACAAATACAGCTTAAATAAAGGAAACACTTGAGTAAATGAGGGATGCTAAATATATTGATGCAGATGCTTTCTTATGAAGAAGCAGGTAGTGTCCCATCATGCTTTAGGATCATGTCTAAAAAATGCTGTGCAGCCTCAGTTGTGCAATATTTTGTCCACCAAGGCCATAGAAAGAGACCTCAGTGAGTGTGAGAGATTGTTGGGCCATCTTTCACTGGAGCTACAGCGATGAAGATTACTTAGTTTCTTGATGTTTCACATTTGGTGTCAAAACGTTAGGGGTGACGAGTGGACGAGAAGTCTTTAACCAAAGTGCCAGCATAATAATTCCCCTTCCTTCACACACCTTTCCATTGCAGGCTGTTTTCACTCTCATAGTACACTGAGTACTGGTGTAAGGGCATGTATATTGGTCAGTTTATGATGCAATCACAGTGCACTTGCTACAGCACAAAGAGCGCTGTGACAAGGGCAGCAGAGGTGCTGGGAACTTGCTCAGTCCTGGAAGGTAATGAAGAGGAAAGCGAGTGCTGGGACTGTGTCACAAATACATACCACCTGGACTTGTCAGCTTCCAGCATGTAGGAGCAACGAGTGTATGCTCATCAGCAGTGCCAACGAGTACAGTCATTTGGGAACGTCTCAGAGACATACAATATCTGTATTAATCCTTTATTACATCTAAAATGCACCATTAATAGTAAAGTGGTGCAAAAAATAGAGGTTGCATTTTAGCAGTGGAAAACAGTGATATGGTCACGTGCATCATATTTCACACTGTTCTCAACAAGTGCATGACTACATGTGTGGAACTTGCCAAAAGAATTCCATAGGCTTGTTTTACATGGTCTTGGTGGCTCTGTTATGGTGCATTTACTTGTCCTGGTTTAGGTCCAGTTCAGCCCTAACAGGGCAATAAATACAGAGGCTCTATAAGTCATCACCTTCATTCTGTGATGAAACATTTGTATCCTAATGGGAGTGGAATGTTTCAGGATGACACTTCCTTAATGTAGTAGTCATTAAATGCTATGATGATCCTGGCAGTCATGACATAATGTAAACCACTCACTAAATTTTAGTCAAGTTGGGATATCTTGATCAACATCTATGGGAGATTTTGGAGCAGTATTTGAGATAGCAATTTCCACCACCAGCAACATCAGATAGGCTTCCTCATGGAAGAATGGTATCACATCCCTCCAATAGAGTTCCAGAGTCGTGTGAAATCCTTGCCAAGAAGCATTGAACTGTACTGGTGGCTTGTACTTGACCAATGCCCTTAGGCCTTTTCCTGTGCACGCAAGGATTTCTGTCTTTATGTCTACTGAAGCCCGCTGGAGAGACTTGCCTACTCTTACAAGATAGCAGCAGTAACTGGTCTGCCACCCTTGGAAGGAATGATTTATAATGTTAGCTGTGGAAGGTTCACTGAAAAATATTTGTCTTTGTTCTGGAACTGTGTATTTTTATTTTACAAAGTCTCCGGAATATCCATTAAGTTCAGAATATCCTTGTTTAAAGCATATACAGGTAAACTAGGTATTACTTAGTCAGGAGAGTTATCAGATTTGCATTCTTCCTCCTTTATGCTTGACCACAATTACTCTTGAAGTGACATCTTCAGTACCATGATTTTGCTGATGTGTTTTGTAAAACCATGCTGAAGCCCTCTGTCCTCATAGGACCTATGACTGTTCCATAGATCTTTTTCCCAGAGTTATGCCTGCTAATATGTGTGAAAAATTGCATAAAAGAAAACATATACATGGCGTTACTTGTACATAAAAATTTGCAGTGACCCTATAATGTCACCGTAAAAACAAATACCTCTTACCATTAATTTCTGAATATTTTAGTCAAAGTGAAAGGATCAAGTTATTCATTAAGTTAGACCTTCATGGGATTTATAACTCAATCCTGGAAAGGAGATCAATGGAAGATGACATTCAACATTCCGAATATCTGGGGATGTTTTTGTTGGTTTATGTAAGAACATTTGTCTTCAAAAATATTGTCATTGTTATATTCAGATATTATTTAGGTAGATCTGTCATAATTTATTTGGATGATATTTTAATTTTCTCTTCTATAACTCAGTGCAGACATTATGTTTGTTTGAGCCTACAAACTTGTATTAGAAATCCTTTATATGCTAAGTTAGAGAAGTGTATATTTTAGGTTTGCAAAATTAGTTTGGGAGAGGGATTCTTTTTGGATCCAACAAAGGTATCGTTTAGTTTGGCCAGACCTGTTAATCTTAAAGTAATTCAATGCTTTTCGGGATTCTCCAATTAATATGGGGAATTTATTAAAAACGTTAAGAATAATTCCCAGAAATTAAATCCATCCTTAAATCTTTCTTATGGTTCATAAGAACTTAGAATTAATTCATAGAACAGGAAGCCAAGATGGGCTGTTTTCTTTTCCTGATCAGTTTTATTATCATTTATTGTCCCAATATGAAGAATTTAAAAGCCAATGCGACTTTTCACAAGACCACAGTGATTCTCCTGAAAAGATTTAGGTAATTCCCAGAAAACAAATCCTATCCGTTTTTAAACCCATGTTTTTCTGGAAAATGTGTTGCTGAAGAGCCAACTCCACTTATTGCTTTTACCAAATTTCTATCTGTTCCCACTAATCTCATTTCCATTCCCACAATTCAAGATTGAAAGAGCTTGCAGGTATTAATAAGACCATCCATCTACTTTGTAGGTGGCCTGCTCTTCAAACAGATATCGAGACCTTTCTTAACTCTTGTGCCATCAACATTTTTAAGCAAACTCCTCGCAGAGGAATTGCTTCCCTTTCCTATTGCAATTTGTACCTAAGTCTATCAGTGTCACAAGTTAATTTAGTGATTCTGGTGACTTTTGATCAGTTCAGTAAACTTTTGTTCTTTTTCACATATACGTTTGGCGCAACATTCAGCCAATTTGTTTATTATTCATGTCATGAATATACATAGGTTTCCTGAAAGCATAGTCTGAACGAGGTGTATAGTGCAGATTTTGAAAAGTATTCACTTATAGGCTATGTCAATGATGTCATTATTGTCAGCTTATTAACCTTCTGTAATATAGTAGGTACAAACATTTCCTTCTAATCAGCATATCATGCCCAAACTAATGAGAAAACACAAAGATTGAACCAAGATTTAGAACAGTAGATATGTGTCTTTGCACAGCAGTCAAATTAGTCAAATTCCATGCCTTGGGCAGAGTTTGCCATATAATATTTCACATTCATCATTCTTTTGTATTTATGATGGGTGTTCAAAGTCTTTCTTATTATCATCTACATTATGTTTACCTGAAGCAAACTCTATGACAATTTGATTGATTAAAATCTAGTAAGAGGTTTTAGAAAATAGGAAAAAGTACTATCCTCTGAGAAAATAGTGGCCAATAATCCAGATCTATAGCTCCTAAATAACAAAATGAGGATAAAGTGTGACTTTTTATCAGGAATATAACAAGTTTTTAATCCCTACCGCTAAATTGGACCTTATATAGACCTTGAAGCATTAATCAAGTCACAGTCTGATTGAAGGGATATGGTATGGATAAATACTTAGAATCTTCATACTAATCATCTTGTGAAAAAAATCCATTTGCTAATCCTAGCAAACTTTGTGGCTTGGTTTTGAGGCACCACCTCATGGTGGGGGGCATATGTTAGGCCGGGCCGCTGCAGGCGCAGCCAAAACACTCTCTTGTATTTGGCGCACCTGCTGGGTACTGTACTGTACTGGGATGTGTTGATGTGTGTGCCCCCTTGAGTAATGGATAGATGTTAGGTTCATGCTGTCCTGTGCCCATGATAGATTTTGTCAGAGTCATGTGTGTACTGTGACTTGTGTTTCTCTGGTGTTTGGATCCTATCTGTCTCCTGATCTTTCCTGTTATCTGCCTGCCCCGATTGTGGTTTTGGCGTTGGACTTTTCTCTTGGATGTTAATTTGGTGCTCCATCTGCCTGACTGTTGCTGAATCTGATCTGACATTGACCATGGTTAACTTGTGTCTCTGAATTTGGATCCAGTGTTATCCTCATGGTTTCTTATGCCTGTGCCAAAAGTGTACTCCTCCATTAAAAACTCCAGTTTGTGTTAACTTAAACTTGTTTATTAAATTTTCACATTTAGTTTTTTTTAGTTTTACTCGTTTTAGTTTTTATTTGTTGATTAGGCATTCTTCAGTTGTAAGCTAACTTGATAATATGTGCTAATTTGTAGGCCCACTTAAAGCAATTGAAGAGGCGTGTGTGAAACACAAGCATGGAAACAAAAAAGTAAGTAGTCAAATTCTATCATTTATCAGTATCAGGTTTTTTTTACTTCCTGCTATACATACAACCCCTATATATTTTGTTTATAGTGCGCTCTTACATTACATGTTCGCAATTTATAAAGGCTATTAAATGACCGCTTGAAATATTGCAACAATAATGAAACTGTGCACTGAGTCTTTCTTTTAGAAATAGAACAGCACTTCATTCTTTTAAATAACAAAAATAGCCATGCTACAAAGATATAACCTGAAACGGAAGATGACCATGTTTTGCTGCTTCCTGTCAGATTTCACCGTCTTGGAGAAAAAGAAAAGCAAGTTCCTCCTGGAGTGACGGAGAAGGTTTGTTGATACTGACACTTGAGTACTGGCATAGAGTATGAGTCCAGAGAAAGTATTATTAGCATGACAGATTGCATGACAGGATAGCAAGAATGTAAATATGTAATTGACTAAACAAAGACCATATAAATGACTGATAATGTTATGATAGATTACCAGTTTCAACTCTTTCTAGCGTAATATTATCAGCCATAAAATATAGGTGCATTGGTATAAACACAAGCGGCCTGATTCATTAAGGAAAATAAGGCAAAAAAAGGAGTATGTTTTCTCTTGGACAAACCATGTTACAATGCAAAGGGTGCAACTTAGTTTATTATTTTAAACATAAGTTAAATACTGGCTGTTTTTCCATGTAGCACACAAATACTTGATGCCTTTATTTGTACACTGACATTTAAAGTTGTTCTAGGGCATTCCATACCCCAAATTTAAATCTGCCATCACATTTTAAATTTACACCCCCCCCCCCCACTTCCAGTGCAACATGGTTTTGCCAAGGCGCAAAGTTACTCATTTTTTTTGCTTTACTTAATGAATGAGGCCCAAGGTGTTTTCTGGAAAATTTGCCTCATAATATCGTAGCAGATTTTTCCCTATATAAAAAAATGTTTCATTTCTAACAACTTTTTCACGTTGTCTGATATCCAGTTATAAAATGTGTACACAATTATAAAATACATTTGAGAACTTATCACAAGATAGCCATCCTTTATTTTTAAATTGATTGGCAACACTGAGTTTTTGGACAGGTCAGTAATTGTGAAATTGTTTTTTTTTTTTGTTTTTTTTTAAACAATGCCTTTAACCAGCTTCAGAGTCCCTTTTTCTTAATAGTCGTCACTTCCTACTCCTCATGTTGTTCCCAGATTCAGGAGGGGAGGTAGAAAATCCTGCAGTAAATCAGATCAAATGTTCACAGCAGCATAGAGCATTCCAGGAGATGAGTGTGTTGATCTTGTGGGAATCAGTGTCCATTCATGTGTTAGTGAGGGCTGCATGTGACAGGCATCTTCATGATTTGATGTGCGGAATAGGATCAAACAGGAAGCAATAGAGAGATTGTGGAATGAGCATGGTATGTTAACAACATAGAGTAGTGACATGAGACACAAGATTTTATTGCGAAATGTGCCTCTATAGATTACGACGTTCACGCCTCCAACTGCTTGAGAGATGAGATGTGTGTGTATTGCACAAAGTGAAAAATAAAATCAGAAAGTGAATCAATTAATTAACAGAAAACTTATTATTCCTTGGCAGATTGTGTATTGTAGTGGCTACAAAATAATTCACCCCCTTGGTGATTTTTCACATTTTAGGACTCATTTAGAGTTGGACACAAGGTGCAATGTGGAATTTTTGGTTTTGCGTAAATTGTACTTGTGGGCTGGTGTTCAAGTGCAACTGATTTACAGTAAGAGCATGTGCATGCTCTTACCATGTATGTGTGGTGGGACACACATTGTGGGTTCCATCAGCAAAAGCTGCAACCAGCACTAGGTTATGCCAGGCTGGGTTGGGCAGGGTTTCCTTGTCCTAATGTAAGCCTGTCCCTTCCTGGTTAGTACAGGGCTGAATTCCCTAGGAGAATAATGCTTGCCACCACCAGTAAAAACCTGCCTTGTGAATAGCACTAGATCTCTGCCCAACCCCATGGACAATGGGGGTCAGGGTAAATTGTAAATGGCAGAATATAATCTCACATTTACACATTATCCCAGCACCACTGCCCGGGGGAGTGGGGAAAAGTTTCAGTGCTGTTCTGCACTTGCTCTGATTCTCTTTGGAAAGCGGTGTGGTCGAATTTTGTTTTGTGCCCATGATATCCCTAGGGAATTCAGCTGTGGGTCTCTCTTATAGTATACACAAGGGTTACTCAGGCGCTAAGAATCATAAAAAATGGCATATAATGATGGATCGCAGCTCCCTAAAACAGATATCCAAACTGTCAATATAACATATAAAAAAAGAAAAAAAAGGGGCGCAGTTTCCAACAATATTATTTATTATTCCATTGGAATGAAATATATAAAACAAATAAAATATGAGTTAATACTCTATAGATCCAACTGCACTTCAGGCGCAGTTGGATCTATAGAGTATTAACTCATATTTTATTTGTTTTATATATTTCATTCCAATGGAATAATAAATAATATTGTTGGAAACTGCGCCCCTTTTTTTTTCTCTCTTATAGTATCCTGTTCTTTAGCTGTATCCATCCCAGGCTATAATCACTGGTGCTGCTTACAGACTTTATTTTGTTTTTTTTGGGGGGGGTGGGGAGTTGTGTATGTTTATTTATTTTTTTAAATCTTTTTATTTTCATCAATAACATATAAGGCAAAGTTGCAAAAATGAATTGGGAAGCAGGTAAAGTGCTATTCTTAAATAACATAAAGCTTCACACAGAGCCTTAGACCTTAACAAGAATGGGTAATCCAGGGCTGCCTCGAAAGTCCGTGTTGAAAAGGTATGTGCACCCCAGCTATCATCTGGTGTAGTGGATTCAGTCACTGTGGAGATTGCAGGGGCGGAGCTATATTTATTTTTAATATCAAGTTATTGATAGTGATTTAATAAACAAATATCTGCTGTGGATTTAATGTAACTGCTTCAATCGTGTCTTCATTTGGCTGGATACTTAGAGTACTTTCAGCTGCACATAACTTAATATACGTACAACTGACTATACACACAGTAGAACACGATTCTAGCTGTATTTTTATATTTATGTTTACACAGAATTTGTGCAACTCTAAATGAGGCTCTTTCATTTTTTACATTATAGAATTGAGTATATTTACTCTGGAGTTGTTACCACTGATTAACACAAACTACTTTGTAATTTTAATTAAAAAACAACAGTAAAGTTTTTTCTTATAAAAAAATAAATAAAATATAAATAAAATTCAGACAATAATACATAGCATAAATGTTCATCGTTGTTGCTAAAATACAGTAAACAGTGGTGCAATCAGAGGTCATATAGCCACTGTTTATGAACCATATAGCAATCATAGGCTGGACTAGTCACACTATAAGAAGGAGAACAGCAGCACATAGGTCCCCCAGTTATAGTGGACCACTGCCCTGGCATGCTCCTTCTCTACGAAAAAATAGCCCTGATAGCACTGTAAAAAGACAAACAAAAAAAAAACACTGAAGCTGTAGAAAATAATCCTTTAATTAAATAAGTATTCCCCCAACCCCTCATTCTCCACTTTATTACACAGAGATTATTTGTTCTCCTTTTCCCAGTAAATCCAAAGGATAAAAAAAAATTAAGGGTGCTGAACTGCTCCGTGCGGAGCCCCGACGCGATTGAAAGGCCAGGACAGCTGTTTGCTCTAATTGGTTAGAGTGTAACAAAGCTGCTCTGATTGGTTAGATCCCTTGTGTGGTCTCAATGAACTTCATTGTATAAGGTTCATTGATACACTTTATTACTGTTGTTAATATGGCTTTTTTTCTTTCCTTTGGATTTATTGGGAAAAAGAAAAAGAAACAGGGCTTCCCTGTTAGAGTGTGACCAGCCCAGAATGTCATAGATGCTGCATGTGGCTTTTGTGGGGGATCCAATGCATTCCATCCCCCTGCATTAACAGTAATCTAATGCAGAGGGAGACTGCTAGTTCTTAATATACGTGCAACTCAGCATAACCACGTAAATGCACCATATTTTGTGATCTTAACCCGGTCTAAGCTCTGAAATTACTTCCTAAACATTGAGAATCGGGTTTGTTTAAATTCATGCGCTCTACTTTCTGGTTTTGCCTTATGATTTTTGACTCCATGCTTGGCTGGACATATTTTTGGGGGGCTTTATATCTGGAATATAATAAAACAAAAATGAAATTGTTTTTGAAATTTACTTTCTTTGCTGCTTTCATAAGGAGATGATGAAGAGGAAACTATTGCAGAGCAAGAGACCAAAGAAGGGAATGTTGACCACCAGGCCGAACTAACTGAATTGATCCGGGAAGGTACTTGGACTTGTTGGCCTTGTTTATAATGCTTTAATCAAACAAATTAAAAATTGGTTGTATCTTAAGTTTTGTTGTAGCACAAAAGGCAAAATAAAATGCGAAGGAAAACACTGACAACACTAGTAATGCTACTGACATTGCACAGTAAACTCTGCAGCTGCACTATACAGTATTTAATTACTCAGAAGCAATTTGCAGTGTTACATTTACTTTCACCACTACCATGCTCACCATGCTAATTTATTGGGGAGTGGTATTTGTTTTTTGTTTTATAATGGAACTGTTCTTTTAATTGTGTACATTATACATAGCTTTCCAATCTCTGCTCATCGTACTCATTACATGTTACATTTGTCTATATTTATAGCCGATCTGCCTCTAGATGATTTAGTAAAGGAATATGAAGGAGCTTATAATGAGAATTTCCACTGGCCCCACGGTTTTACCAAAAATGAAGAAGGGAGACAAACTAGCCAAGGTATGTGTAATTTAGTTATTTTGTGATTTTCTTTTTCCATGTGCAATAAAACATACCCTCTGTCCGTGTATAGTAAGTGGGTGGTGGTGGAGTTCTCCACTGTTACCTGAAGTAGGATCTCACTGCAGCCTGCTCATTTTCACAGGGAACGGGAGAAGCAATATCTGATCTTCAATAGAGCCTCTTATTATTGTTACTTTATATATAAAGCTCAGACATAGTACTCAGGGCTGTGCTTTGAGGGGATTGTGATACAAATAAATGACATGAAACAGAAGGTAAAGATGACCCTGTCCAAACGAGCTTCCATTTTAAGGGATGATGGAAACGTAAGTCAGCGTAATAACAATTGAAGCTATTGGTAGATATATATATTCATATATGTAGGCACTGTGCTAATTCTTGGCAGACAGAGAAGCAGTTCCTGGCAGTTGGTAATTACAGGTATAGAACACTATTAAAGAGCTATGTATGGATTAAAGCCTTCAGAGCTATAAGCGGATTCAGGTAACCTGGAGTGAGGATGCATCCGTTTCTGTTTGGATTTTTTTTTTATTATTATTATTATTATTATTATTATTATTATTATTATTTATTTTTGTTTTATTGATTATCTCCAAACCTTTAACACAAGACTCCCCAAGGGGGAAATTCTGTGTTTCTAACTGTTTGGGGTAGAAGGGGTCAGATTAAAAATGGTTTAGGATACTGAAATTCTCCTTTAATGTTTTATTAACCTTTTACTGTTTATTCTTGCAGATATGAAAGAGCTAACAGGAGATCCAGACATGTCCCAGAAACATACTGTTCTCATTGACTCTTTGCTTGGTAGTGACCAGTTTAGAACAGCTGACAGGGCAAGTCCCGCACTTTTGAGCTCCAGGAAACACACCAGAGACATTGGAGATGTTGCCAGGGCAGCAGAACTACTTCTCCCGAGTGGAAGCGGACGTATTACATGTGCAGTAAGAATTTTAAGAATTCTTTTTCTGCTAAAGCTGCAAAAAGAATTATGTTTCTACAAAAGGGTTATGATTGTAAAATGCCTGTTCATGATATTATGCTACCTAGCAAAATAGAAAGTAGGAGACAGTGGGGTGAACAGTAATTATTCTTATAATGTGATAGTCTAATATCAATACCTTATTTGATCATTTATATTGTGGGATTATGGGCATGATGCTGAGTTAGAATCAGAGCAAAAACAGGAGCAAATTTGCACCTTGCAACATCATGTTAGACTGCGAGGGGGGATCTTTAAAATATGCAGACAGTCTTAGAGTTGGGTCTGTCCTACATGAACTATAGTGTAAATATAAAGCTAAAGTACACAGAAAGAGAGAGTATACCTCCTAGGTGCAGATGGAATAAGTTATTGCTGTTATTGTGAAGAACTATCTCATATCAAAAGAATTCTTTTAACTGTACTGTGTAGCAATGTAAGATTAAAACTACAGATACAAGCAGACCGCACAGACTTATCACACAAACTTTTCAGAACTATTGTAATCATTGGACCTGATTCATGTTGGGGCGTACGTCTGTTTCCGTAGTGTATGTTGTGTAATTCCGTAGACCGAGCATCTTTCCACCCAGATTTCAATCGAAGTGTTTCTTGAGATACTCTTGGATTTTAACAGGGGCAGAACTATGCCCAAGTTGCATGCTCTCTATAGACACGGGCCTTATGTTTAAGTTGCGTTCAGACATGAATTAGGCCCTTTGTGTCTATTCTAACGTGCATTTAGTGATGTTTTGAGATACTCGTTTGCACTATCTAGTATTTTTACTATAGACACAGATACACAGTGACCCTACTGATTGCACCACTATAAGCAACTTATTCCATTTGCACAAAGGAGGAGTCAGTTTTCCTGTACTTTAGCATTACTATTAAGGGTATAGGATTCCCCTTAAGAAACCTCCAAACTTTTAACATCTGCCAGACACGCAAGGGCAGCAAAAACTGTCTTTTCCTTTTCCACATAAAAATTAAGTTGTCCAGAATTTATGTGCTATATATAAAAGCAGCCAGTATTTCCCTGCACATTGAAAAATGTATTAATTTGCAACCCCTGCATTGCAGCATGGTTTATCCAAAATTAAATGTACTCCTTTTGCTTTGCCCCTAGCTCAGCATCCTATATATGTGTTACTTCGTTTATGGGAATTATTTGCTGGCAAAAGTGGGGTAACTCATATCAACCAATCAGACATTTCCTTTTATGGGCAAACTTGAACCTGGTTGGTGAAAGCTAAGCGTTGACTGACTGGTGAGAGATATGGAGGAAGGAGCTGTACATTTCACATTTGTCTCCGTATTTGCCTTCGGAGAGGCGCTTTATGCATCCATCCTGGCATGGCCAGTGGAGGATTCTGGACGGAGCACAGTCGCACAATTTAGATAATGATATTAATCATTACTATGTGGCCTATTGTGTCGCTCTTTCCCTGCCCTGATCTTTTCCATCACCATTGAAGTATTGGAGGTCAACTCTTCTCCATTATTGAGCGGAGCTATGTTACATATAATTCCTAAATGTTATATTTGGAGTCGCCATGCACAAAAACTGAGCCGTTCTTTGTTAGTAGAAAAAAAAAACCCCTCCTGTGTTCCTTAAAATCAATACTATAACCATTTTCATCCAGTATTGAACTGAAAAGTATGAGATTGACAAAAGTAAAGACATTTATTCACTATCGAGACTCCATGGGGTAAATGTATTAAGCTGAGAGTTAGCCGGCGGGTTTGAAAAGTGGAGATGTTGCCTATAGCAACCAATCAGATTCTAGCTGTCATTCTGTAAAATGTACTAAATAAATGATAGCTAGAATCTGATTGGTTTTTCAAACCCGCCGAAAAACTCTCAGCTTGATACATTTACCCCCATGTCTGTTTTTCTTCAGGTGAAGCCACGGTCCTCACATCTGCTTCATGGTACTCTTCGGGAATACCAGCAGGTGGGGCTAGACTGGCTTGCAAAACAGTACAAGAAAAATCTTAATGGTATTCTCGCTGATGAGACTGGACTGGGCAAGAATGTACAGGCAATTGCTCTTATGGCGCACCTGGCCAGCAATGAAGGTGAGGAAATCGAAATTGAATTTTTTATTTTTTTAAAGACTTTATTTTGTTTTTCAAATTTCAAAATACAACAATACACAAAATACCAGACAATGGGGTTTACACAAAGGAAGAACCTAATCGTAATAGGATGTAGAAATTGAATTTTATTGTTTATCATCAATATTTGTTTAACATTTTGAATGTTCTCATTATTTTTGTAAATGGAAGGAAATGTGATTTGCTATGCGCACCGGTTACTGCTTGTTAACTTTCTGTATGTTGTAACTAGTTATTAATAGTTGTGTTCTATCATGTAATCATCTTGCATAACCTCAATCATTATCCAGCTCACACTCCAGACATACAGGGCTGAATATGGCTATTATGGTGGTGGTAAGTCTCCCTGCTCAGACTAAACACATCTGACTGAGAAACGCACAGATTCACTATCACTTACTTCAGTCAAACTAGCCTGTGAAGTCAGGATCCTAGACGATCTATTAAACTGCGTGTCGCATGTCGGGTTATCTATGTCTTGGTAACTAGAGAATCCGTGTTAACCAAAGTATTTCTGTTCCCTTTTATAGGTAACTGGGGCCCACATCTCATTGTGGTTAGAAGCTGTAAAATTCTGAAGTGGGAGCTGGAATTTAAAAGATGGTGCCCAGGCTTAAAATTGCTGTTATATTTTGGCAAACAGAGAGAGCTAAGAAAAAAGAGACAGGTAAAGCATAGATTGCTTGTAAGCTTCACTATAGTATGACAAACTGGGAATATGCTAATGACAGGATGGGCTTACTTTACCACCATGTCAGAAGGTTGGTTTTACAGATATGTCTTGGATTACTGGTGATACTTGGCCACCAGACATTCACCAGAACATTGTAGGAGAATAGTTACTGCCAAAATCACACTCTTGGACTGGCATCTGGAACTGATTATTTTTGGGTGGCATGTGTAGCTGCTGCTGCAGCACCTCTTTGCTGGTAACTGTGGCTGGTTCTTCCTGACTGCTTACTTTTAATCAGAACTGTTGTGTAGCTGGCAGAGTGTGCTAACTCAGGACTCTGGGATTCAATTCTGCCACGAATAACGCAGCGTTAGCAGTATTACTGTTATTACGGTAACACTGCGCATAATTACCCTTAATATGGTAATTTCAACGCTGGATTGAAATCCAGGTTAAAATTACCGTATTAACGGTAATATTGTTAGTGCCGTGTTATTTGTGGCAGAATTGAATCGGCCCCTAGGTCTGAGACTTTGGCCTTATATTTTCCCGAGCTTTCCTTGTTTTGTTTTATTTTTAGTTTGTTTCTTTCTGTAACTGATATGTATTTTTTGTTGAATTTTAAAAAGTTTAAAAATAAGGCTAGTCCTGTACTGTACTGATACTGCAAACTTTCAAAAGATGTATAGGAAAAGTAGTGTAGTTTATCCCCTTTTGGTGATTTCTCTCCTCCACGCTCAGTTTGCAGTATCTGGGAAATACCCCAAGTGAATGAGGAGAGAAGCAGGTGAGGTTCACTTCTTATACCAGACAGTATGTACAGTATAGGACTACCCTACGGTGAATTGGTGTGGGCAGGCTGTCTTGTGAATTTTTTTGCTTAAAAGACATAGACAAGGCATTTCAATTTTTATTGAATGTCTTAGGTATGGTTTTGCTATTGAGAGGTACAAAAAATGTATTATGTTTATACTTATATATTGTTGTGTGTGGTAGGAATTCGTTTAATTTTATAATCTCTTTTAACTGACTTTTGCATCTCTGTATTGTATATATTTTAGAGGTGGGAGGAACCCAACAACTTCCACGTCTGCATCACCTCTTACAAGCAGCTGTTCAAGGGACTCCAGGCCTTCATGAAGATGAGATGGAAATACCTTGTCCTGGATGAAGTTCATCAACTGCGAAACATGACTGAGAAGCACTGGGAAGCCATCTTCAATCTCCCTAGGTGCTGTGATAAATGTGATTGTGGGGAAACCTAGATTGCAATATTTGAACATCAAGGGCACTCTTCATGAAATATAATGTGTATCTCTGTTCTTCCAGGAAAACAAATGTATTGTTAATTCTTTAGCTGAAATAGAGAGGGCAAAAAGATAAAACATTGACAGATAACACATGTCCTTTGCAGAACACAATCCAGTATATTAGGGGCTACTATGTTTTATTTGAAATTAAATATTGTTGGATAAACTGAGTTCTATTATTGCTGCCACCGATAAGTTATGCAAACATTTTGATATTTGTTTCTGGGAGTACATATAGGTCTTGTTATTGTTCATGGATAGCAATAGCAACAGTTACATCTGTAATTTAATTACTTACTGTTAGAGAGAAGATAGTGGTTTGCCCTCTTTAGCTGTATCAATGAAGTATTCAGTAATAGATATCTTATGTGTTTTGAAAACAACAATCCTAATATAAAATAATGATAACATTTAATGGAGAATTGCCGACAACCAAGAAAAAGAAAAAGGTTTATTTAGGTTTTCATATCGGTGGTATTCATCCCCATCATGTAGTTGTACTACAACATGAAAGCTGCATAAGCAATTTGGAAAATCCTGACTGAATTTCTGCATGTGCTACATAACATAATGAAACTGAAGACCCATAATTATCTAATTTATATCCCTCTCTCCTATATATTAACCACATCCTTTTTCACAGCCAGAACCGACTGCTTCTGAGGGACAGTCCTCTGCAAAACACGTGGAGAGATCACTGGACCATGGTGCATTTTTTAATCCCTGGAATATCCAAACCTTATCTGGACTTCCCTCTGAAAACCAGCGGGGAAGAAAGCCAGGAGAATTGCCACAAACTTTTTATAATGCTGCACAGGGTTAGTGATCTTTACGACTACTGCTAGTGCTGGTGCTGGTGTCATCCAACACAATATTATCTCATTAAGCTTTGTGTTCTAATTGAAGTATTGTTCTATAGTTGAATCTGAAGTGCAGAGTTTCTTTGTGTTGTTTCCTCTTATCAGTTTACTATTAAGTAAAGAGCTTATTATTAGCTCTATACAGAACTTATGTATATCATATTCCACAGCCATGAGTGCTGTAATGGTATGGTTACAGTTTTGCCCTCTCGCTTCTCTTTTATATAATGTTAATACATTGTGACCATCCCCAAAACCACCATTGTGTAGTATATATTTATGTGCAGTATTACCTTTAGCACACACTGTGGGACCATCCTACATGCAAGCAGAGTGCAAACATGCACAATCAGGGTATTAGCTCAAATATTCATTTGGTTATATTTAGTAAATTACCTATGTTTGGTATATTCTAGTTGACTTTTAATACAGCCATATGTTTATCCGTAACATTTAACCACATAAAATTTCCTACATACCGTAGGCACCTATCTTTAAATTTATGAAAGATCAGTTGAAGTCTAAGTTGTGATATATATATAAAAAAAAATCTACAATTTGTTTTTTAAAATTCACTTGTATTTAATAGTTGTACATTGATTTTCTTTTTTTTCTTTTTTCTTTTAAAGACTGTTCGTCCTTTTATATTACGAAGATCAAAGAAAGATGTTGAGAAGCAGCTAACAAAAAAATATGAACATGTCTTAAAATGTCGTCTTTCCAACCGTCAGCGAGCTTTGTATGAGGATGTTATTCTACAGCCTGGGTATGCTAATCACAAGTCCACGTGTTTTTTATTTTAATGTTTTTAAATGCAATTATATCTCCAACGGAATGTTCATGGAATTCTCTAAGCTAATTATTTATATGTCATGGGACCTTTGTATCATACTTTATGTTGTACTATCAGTTACCAGAACATTTAATGTGGCTGTGACACATCTGTGATGGCAAGATCACTATAATTTTTTGGACACTAATTTGTTGTCAAGAATTTTGCCATATGTATATCTATTAAATTACAGCTGAACCTGCTACTGTATGTAAAGTTTCCTCAATAACATAATTTTCTGATCAATAACCAATTCCTTCCTTTGAGCAGTACTCAGGATTCCCTAAAAGGAGGACATTTTGTCAGCGTTCTTCATGTGCTGATGCAGCTGCAGAGGATTTGTAACCATCCAGATCTGGTTGATCCACGACCTGGACAATCTTCTTATGCATTTGAAGCACTGAAATACAAGACTGCATCACTAGTACTACAAGCTTTGGAATATGATCCATGGAAGGTAAGAACCACGTAACCCTCATACAAGTTAATCATCTGTTTACAAGGTAATTAACCCCTTCGCTGCCACTTTCTGGTCACATTCCAGCATGAGTATCAGTAATTTGTTTGTGCACACCCACAAAGGGACCTAAAACATGTTTTTAATTAACATATCAAGAAAGTGAAGTAAAAGGAAATGTGTGTATTTTTTTTATTATTATTATTTAAACTCCACCAAGAAATACTTTGTGTTTCTTGCTTAGGCATCGATCCACCTTCCTAAAAAAAAGTAAAAGGAAGGATTCTACACAGTTTTTCGTAATAAATTATGTCCTTGAAATAATAGTGCATTTTTTATTTCGTTTTTTGTTTTACTAGTTTGCACAGTCTTAAATGAAATTCATAAAATGTATAGAAAAAACCCCCACAATCTTATGGCGCACTGTAGGTTTAAATAGTTTAATACATGTTGAATATTGAAAGTAAGGAGGAAAACCACTTTTTTACATGGACAATGCCTGCTTACGAACCTAATAATAATTAATACAAAGGTTGGATCAGAAACGCAGCTCTATATCTTTTTCACTAAAGAAAAAACAGAAAACAGCGCTGTAGTTGACGCACATCAATATTAAGATACCAACACAGTGAAATCTGAATAAAATTATTTTATTAATATAAACACATAATCATTTTCTTTTATAAAAAGTAATATTAAATAGTGAAACACAGTTTGCTGTAATTTTCATATAATCCAACATATAATGATGCCACACATAAACTGACCAAACTCAGATGGTAATTTCTGTGTGCTAAAATCATTTAGTGGAAACAGTCAATGAAACCTCAATGTTTCACCCCAAAATTATATCCTTGTGCAAACATTTGGCACAAGAATATTACTTTCATATGTTGTTATGTTGGTGTACCGAACTGACAGAGTGGCTTGATTGGGGCAGACATTATGTTGCACTGAGCAAGCTTTGTAGACAGACAATTTCCTTATGCCAAGGAAGGTACAGAGGGTAAAGCTAGGTACACACTACACAGTTTTCATCCACTAGTTGGCTATATACGACCGCTCGTTCAAAAGTCGGGTCAGTGTGTGCAGTGACACGATGGTCGAAAGTCTGCCCAAATGGACGATTGTCGCCTCATTTGGTTGGTCGTACCGTTTAATATTTTTGTTCCAATCTCGTTTCCATTGTGTAGTGTGTATAAACTTCCGACCGATCCACAACAGTGAGTACGAAATTACATTGCTCACGACAACAGGGCTGTAAAAAGTCGCTAAAGGGACGTCCGCTCTTCCCTTTATCGTCCTAAACAAGGCTAGTGTGTATGCAGTCCATGGACCGAGCGATCGCATGTAAAATCGCTCGGCATAAAAAGTTGGTGGAAAATTCTGTAGTGTGTACCTAGCTTAAGTAATTAAATCTTAAAGTAACTTTGTGTACAATGGAATTGTCCTTGACTTTTAATTGTAGTTGTATTTTGTTTTAATACCGATAATGCTTGTTGTATTGGACACCTTTCATGTCTATCTGTACAGTCTAGAAGGCCTTTTGCTGTTTTTAGTCTATATTTTATTCATACATTACTCCGTGCTATTATTTGCATCCAACACTACGCTACATATGACTGGTTATCATTTTTTTCTTATACAGAACCCAGATTTGTCCCTGTTTGATCTGCTGGGACTGGAGAATAAAATGACACGTTACGAAGCCAATGTGCTGCCTGGTCAAAAAGTGACTAGAAGGCTAATGGAAGAAATTTACAGCTCTCCTGACATTGCTTCTCGTCCCAACCCAGTTAAAATTAAACCTAGCAGGTATTTGGTTTTCAGATATATGATATATTTTGCCCAACTGTTTTTTTTATGCTGCTTGGGAATTTAAGATTATTTTGGGTTTTCAAGATTGTTGACGTACAACGTACTGTTAGCCGAGCTGCATTGAATAGTCATTGTAAAGCTGAATAGTGCATTTTACATTTACTTTTAATGTCAAATATTTTTTTGCCCAGTAAATGTATTATAAAAATTTTCCACTTTTAAATAAATTTGATTTTAAAGTTTGTACAAGGTCTGCTTCTACATTTATCAAGCTTATCTTTTATAGTTTCCTTCTGTGCCTTTCAGCCATAAGTTATAATTTTTCATGTTTATTTTTGGTACTCTAGTATCATCCATCCATCCCCTCCCCCCACTTCTTTCTTCCCTCTTTGTGTGTTGTTTGGCGGCACTTATGCATTGTTACGGAGTCATGATTGTTTTCTATCTGAACAATCCAGAGAACAGTAGTTTAGCAACTCCAGCTTAATATCCTTTTCCTGGAGTCACATGGTTGGATCATCAACAGGACCAAAGTGTTACTTCATTGACCTTCATTGTGTTGCTTGGCCTTCTTTTTGATACAGCCCTTCAGAAAGTATCCCTCCCTCAGGACAAAATTTGCTCCCTACAGGAGCAAATATCACCCCAACAACCTGCATACTACACTGCAATACTGTATGTGGGTGGTGGGAACCATGTTCTCAACCCTGGAAGCAGTGCCTTATGCATCATTTTACAAGCGCTCCATTTCTCAGTTTTCTGATCATGGAACATCATCATCAGCTATTTATATAGCGCCACTAATTCCGCAGCGCTGTACAGAGAACTCACTCACATCAGTCCCTGCCCCATTGGAGCTTACAGTCTAAATTCCCTAACATATACACACACAGACAGACCGAGAAAGACTAAGGTCAATTTTAATATCAGCCAATTAAACTACTAGTTTGTTTTTGGAGTGTGGGAGGAAACATATATAGAAAGATACATATAATTCTACTGCAGCTATTTTTCTTATAGTTTATTTACCACTGTGGCCATCTTTGTTTTGGGCAAGCGATAAATAGTCAAGCATCTCTATTAAGTTAAGCAACCATATTGGAAATGGGTATATAAATATGTATGCTCATTGTTAATATAAACACACATATGCTAGTAAATATACAATCTAATCATACATAATATCATATAAATTCCATTATTACAGGTACTATAATTAAATACAAATATAAATACATAAATGGTCAGATCACAACAGAGATATTGCTTAAAAACGAGCACTACAGAGGCAATCCTTATAAAAATGCTCATAAGATCATAGTAAAATCCCAAATGTACAAACTTGATAAAAATATGAGTACAAATGCTAGAAATATTAAAATTGCATCAGAAATCCAAAAAGAATGCTTTATAGTCAGGTTGTTTTTGTTTTTTTTTAAAAAAGAGGCCGACAGTCCCTTTTTGCACTGGTTGCTTTTGTTTGTTTCCTTGGGGTTAGATTGCTTTTTATTTGCAAGACAAATCTGTAAAAACATCCCCCCAACACAGTAGCAAAGTAAGCCCATTCTTTTATCTTGCAGTTTTCAAGATGTAATGTTCTAGGCCAGTGGTTTTTAACCTTGGGTGTGACAGTAGTTATACTAGATTTTTAACAGTAAGTCATCTTTAACATTTAGATTTGTAGATCATATAACTAATTAGTTAAACAGGTGTCCAAAATGTTTGGTGCGAGATGGCAGTGGTAACAGTGAGTATTAATAAACATGTATGTAAAAGTATTCTTTTATGTTTTCCATCAAATCTGGATTTTTCAAAGCGATGCAATAATTATTTTTTTTTGAGAATCAAAGGGTTGCCAGCCGCCAATGAATTTAATAAACACTGTTCTAGAGTAACACTGTAATAAAAAAAATAGCTATACCATGTTAAATGAGCAGTATTTTATATCATTAACACAGAATAACTGACTTTATGGATATACATCCTACAGGTTATTTCAACCAGTTCTGTACGGTCAGAAGCCAGAAGGGCGAACTGTGGCCTTCTCCAATACACCTGCCTCTCGCTTGGTGACCACAACTACAGCCACAGTCACTCAGCAGGGCCAGGCTCGGGGACGCTCCCCTGTCACAACTGCCTCTACAAATCAGGGTAAGAAAGGTGGATTTATTGCCTTTTGGGGGGTGGTTATTCAAATGCTTTTATATGCTGTCCTTTTTTGTTGTTGTTTTGTTTGCCTGATACTGTGTACTAAGCTTAGTTGCATGTTACAGCCACTTCTATGTTCTGTAGCTGATTGCTGGGCTATTTCTCATGTGCAGTGGCTGCTTTCTTTGTGAATCTAACAACTCAGGCTCTTTGTTCCAAGAAGCAATCCCACAGAGTATCTAATATACTCATGCATTCTAGTCTATGCAAGCTACTTAAGGTGTTAAAAAGGTTCTTGTCATGCATTTGGGGCTAGGCCAGGCATCCTCAGGGGAAGAGCGTTACTTCCCGATGCAAGCGCCCTTTTTTAACATGGTTTTGTCCACATGTCACCACCTCATCATTTTTCTCCATCACCTCATCCTTCATCTTCATCGCCACATCCTTCATCAAGCTACTTAAGGTGTTAAAAACTCCCCACTGTCACCCCCAGCAACCACCAACCACTCCCAACTGTCACTTCTCCTTCAAGAAATATATAGGCCAGTGTATAACTCTGCCCAGCAGGTGGCGCTGCAGCTTGTTTTTTTTTCACACACGCCACTAGGCATTTATATAGTAGACAAGTTAACCCGTGCATGATACTCATGCATTCTAGTCAAATCTAGCTACCTAAGGTGTTAAAAAGGTTCTTGTCATGCATTTGGGCCTAGCCCAGGCCTCCTCAGGGGAAGAGCGTTACTTCCCGACGCAAGCGCCCTTTTTTAACGTGGTTTTGTCCACATGTCACCACCTCATCATTTTTCTCCATCACCTCATCCTTCATCTTCATCGCCACATCCTTCATCAAGCTACTTAAGGTGTTAAAAACTCCCCACTGTCACCCCCGGCAACCACCAACCACTCCCAACTGTCACTTCTCCTTCAAGAAATATATAGGTCAGTGTATAACTCTGCCCAGCAGGTGGCGCTGCAGCTTGTTTTTTTGTTTTTTTTTCACACACGCCACTAGGCATTTATATAGTAGATGTCATAGAATTATCTCTCTATTCAGTGTTGGCCACGATGTGGAAAAGCTGAGAAGAGCGCTGACCTTCCAGCTCTCCTATAACTACAAGCAATGGACAGATCTTGACACTCAAGTCTCCAAGGTGCGGTCTGATCTCCATGCCTCAATATTATGTGTTATATGTGATAACACACTAAAGTATAGAACAGTAATATAGTGTGATATCTCATATAATACTGCAGCAGGGATAACCAGGCCGCAAGCTTGGAGATACAAGTATTCAGATCCAGGATATCCTTGTTATGCCGAGGAGAGCTTAAATCTTGTAATCTCACCTGCTATTACTCATTGCGCTGAATATGGCTTGTAGGTAAGGATGGGTTCACAGTTAATTCTATACTTAAAAATTGTAAAAACTATAGCAGAGAGAAATTTTTAATATCAGTTACTCTTTACAGCTAAGAATCAACTAGACATTATACTATGTTCACATCCAGAATCTACCACAATGCAGACTATCAACATTCATATGCTAGGATACTAGGGTTTGGATTCTGTTTTTGACAATAAGCAAATCCACTCTACCTTACATCTAGGCCTGACTTAGTAGCAGAAGGTAAGAGAACTCCCTGGGGCCTGCCTGGAGCTCATGAAAAGACAGGTCTCTAGCCCCATAGGGGAGTCAGGTGCAACATTGTGGATGGTACTTTTTTCAGTGGAACCACGTTAATAGGCATAGAGAACGGACAGTATACCACTGACCATAATGCTACCTCCATCATATGTGTCACAAGACACCAAGGGACACAAAATAAGCTCACACTGTTTAGCGTAACAACAGAGTAAATTTGTAGCTTCAATTGAGGACTGGGCAACTCAGAAGCAGAGACTGCAAAGAACTGTTAAGTTTGTGATGGATATTGGTTAATCTCGGTTAAGGAGAGAAAACGGCAGTTACACTGATCTGCAAGTATGTGGCTATGTACTCCAACCCTGCAAGCCATAGAGTATAAGCAAAGAGGGCAGCAGGTCTGTGTCCACATTGAAAGTAAGGTGTCACCTTATGGGGTAGTTAATGTCACCTGTCTAGGCAAATGGCACACTTAAAAGAGCACAGTTATATGTTCTCTTGACATAAGACTGCAGCAGGCCTGTTATGTATAACATTGCATGCTAAAACCTGCTCCTTTAAACACCATGCAATTTATGGTTCAGAGAAGGCTATTACTGAAGTTGTTTAGGCCATGCCCCATGACTTGTATATTGTCCTTAAACTGTGATTGCTGGACACGCACAGACCCATGTGCCTCAATAATGCCTATAATTTGTTGAGTATGAACATGGATATTAAAGAGAGGGACGAAGCATACTAAGGGGGAAAGCCCTGTGCCTTCTTTACCAGTAACACGCACCGTGTATTCACATCTGACGGTGGATACAGAGTCCCACTGCCAGAACTGGTGAAAAGTAAGGTGCCACTGTATGAACAGGTCAGCATCAGAAAGCCTACAACAGCGGATGTAGAACAAATACAGCACACAATAAAATATTTAAGTTGCCTGGCATGTAGCTAAAGCAATAATCTCTATAGGGATGTCAGCAATATACCACCATGTTTCCACTGAAAGATCATCATCATCATCACCAGTTTTATATATATATATATATATATATATATATATATATATATATATATATAAAAGAGGATTTTTGTACTTACGTTAAATCTCTTTTTCCATCATCAATTCTGGGGGACACTGCTACAGTGGGGTTGTCTGAGGACGCTTGGTGTTGGCACTTAAATAGTTAAGAACTAAACTTGCTGCTGACTCCTCCCCTCAGCAAGCCCACAAACTTCAGTAATACTAAAGTCCCAAGAAAATGGGCACAAAAATGTAACTAAACAAACCAAGAGCTAAAGGGAGGGAACGCAATGTCCCCTAGATGGACTTAGAGAGAGAGATTTAACGTAAGTACAAAAATCCTCTTTTCTCCATCATCCATTCTGGGGGACACTGCTACAATGGGGACCTTCTAAAGTATCCCCTTAAGGGTGGGAATGACCTGGTCTACTGGCTTGCAAAACATTCCTGCCAAAATTGGTAGGAATTGATCCGAAGAAACTCCATGACGAGCAGCCCAGGACGCTCCCACCGCACGTGTAGAATGTGCCATGAGAACTCTAGGCACAGGACTATTCATACTCATATAGGCATGCCTAATCACAGATTTAATCCAACGAGCAATAGTTTGTTTGGAAGCTGGCCATCCTCTTTTCGAAGAATCGTAAAGTACGAAGAGAGAATCAGTTCTCCGACAAATGGAAGTCCTTTCCACATATATCTTTAAAGCTTTAACTACATCCAGACCATAAGATGAAGTAGTAGAAGAAGAATGTCCCGAAGAGGACATTTCTTCACGAAAGGCCTTAACCACTATGTCCTGGTTAATATGGAAACTTGAAACCACTTTAGGCAAAAAGGAAGGAACGGTTCTGAGGACCGCTTTGTCCTCATGAAAAACTAAGTAAGGATCCCTACAGGACAAGGCTCCTAATTCAGATACTCTTTTAGCAGAAGCAATGGCTAAAAGGAAGACTACCTTCCATGTCATAAATCTGATGTCAGCCGATTGTAGAGGTTCAAATGGTGGATGCTGAAGAACATCAAGGACTAGATTTAAGTCCCACGGAGCCAACGGAGGAATGTGGAGTGGCTGAATATGCATCACTCCCTGGAGAAAAGTACGAACATCAGGTAAAGAGGCCAAACGTCGTTGGAAGCAAATAGAGAGGGTGCCGACACTTGTACCTTTAAGGAATTTAACCTAAGACCCGTTTCTAGCCCATCCTGGAGAAAAGCCAGAAACCGACCCAGGCTGAAAAGTGCCGGTTCACAACACCTCTTTTCACACCATTGTACGTAAATTTTCCACACTCTATGACATATTTTAGCAGACACCGGCTTACGAGCTTTCATTAGGATATCCACTACTCTTGATGAAAAACCTCTTGATTCCCAGAGACTAGCCTCAATAGCCATGCCATTAAAGCCAACCAAGTTAAGTCCTGATAATGAAAAGGTCCTTGAATGAGGAGATCGGATCTGAGTGGAAGAGCCCAACCTCTTCCTACTGCCATACGCAATATGTCCACAAACCAAACTCGCCTTGGCCAATTTAGTGCCACTAGAATTACTGGATGACATCCTATTCTGACCCTTCAAAGTACTCGGGGGCTCATTGGAATGGGGGGGAAATAGTTACCCCAGCCTGAAGGCCCACTTCATTGACATCACATCCACCGCTGCCGCCAGAGGATCCCTGGTTCTCGCACAAAATCTCGGTACCTGATGGTTGTATCTGGATGCCATTAAATCCAGATTTGGAAGGCCCCATCTTTGAACCAGTTGCTGAAAAATCTGCGGATGCAAAGACCATTCTCCTGGAAAAATTGCATGTCTGCTTAGATAATCCGCCTCCCAGTTTTCCACTCCTGGAATGAAGACCGCGGATATCGCTGAAACCCAGGTCTCTGCCCAAGACAGGATCTGTTCCGCTACCTGCATTGCTCCTGCACTTTTTGTTCCTCCCTGACGATTTACATACACCACTGCCATGGCGTTGTCTGACTGCAGAGGAACCGGCTTTCCTTGAAGGAAGGATTGCGCTCCCTGAAGGCCTAGCAACATGGCTCATAATTCCAGAATATTGATCGGCAAAAGAGTCTCCCTGATGGACCAGAGACCCTGCAGCCGAAGATGGAGGACCACTGCTCCCCAACCTTGCAAGCTTGCATCTGTAGTCACAACAATCCATTTGAGTAGAGCAAAGGACATGCCTACTCGCTCATGGTCCTGAATGAGCCACCAACCCAGAGAATTGCGAGACTTCCTGGAGAGGCGAATCATTTGAGACTCCAAATATTTGGGAGATCCCGACCACTGATTCAAAAGATCCCACTGAAAGGCTCGAGAATGGAATTGACCGTAGGGAAGAGTCTCAAATGCCGATACCATCAATCCCAGAACCCGCATCCCCAACTTCATTGAAGCACGTGGATGAATCCGAAGCAGGCAGACTGAGCTTTGAATTGAGCAAATCTTTTGCTCTGGAAGGAAGACTTTCTGAAGGGTCGAGTCCATCAAAAGTCCTAAAAACACCATCCTTTGTGAAGGCTGTAGAAAAGACTTTGGATAATTGATTATCCAGCCGTGCCGTTCGAGAAAACTCAGGGTGAGGACCAGATGTTGAGATAGGATCACCTCTGAGGGAGCTTTGATGAGTAAATCGTCCAGGTATAGAATTACATTTACTCCCTGGCATGCAAACCTGCCGCCATCACAGCCATAATCTTCGTGAACACTCTGGGAGCGGTGGAAAGGCCGAAAGGAAGCAATACCAAACACAGCCCAACTCCTTGGGCCATTAAACATAACTGGAGTTTGTGGGCTTGCTGAGGGGAGGAGTCAGCAGCAAGTTTAGTTCTTAACTATTTAAGTGCCAACTCCAAGCACCCTCAGACAACCCCATTGTAGCAGTGTCCCCCAGAATGGATGATGGAGAAAAATAAATAAATATATATATATATATATATATATATATATATATATATATATAATATATTTAAAAGTCATCGCTTTAATGATTAATATGTGTAAAAGAAGTGATCTCGGGAATATCTAAGAGGGTTCCCTAGGTGTGGTCAGTATGTTTGTACATATTGGATGTAAAAGAAGTGCTACTTAAACAGTTCATCACTCACATCTATAAATACCAATGGAGACTTTCTCCATTGGTATTTATAGAAGGCAAACTTCTTGAGCCATACACAGCTACCTGTAAGAAATGTACTTCCTGTCTAACAGTTTCCTGACTACAACATTAGACAAATTTACTATAATGTTAGATATATTTTCAATTTTATCTCTGTCTTTTGCAGGTGGCGAAGTGGTAAAAATCGCCCAGCTGGCTGCATCAGGTGCAGCTCAAGGCAGGATAGCACAGCCCAAGACCCCAGTTACCCTGCAGTTCCAAGGAAACACATTTACTCTGTCCCAGAGCCAGCTGCGCCAACTCACTGCAGGGCAACCACTGCAATTGCAAGGTAAGTGTAGAACGCAAGGTGTACATATACATCATTGATTGCACAGCCCAAGTAATGTTACATTGTGGCAGCTGTTGCCTCATATATAGATGTTTGTTTGTAAACCCACAGGGAGCGTTCTTCAGATCGTGTCGGCACCTGGACAACAGTACCTCCGACCCCCTGGCCCTGTGGTAATGCAGACAGTGTCACAGGGGAGCTCCATTCAAAATGCAATCAATGCCTTAGGAAACCAGCATCCTTCCAGTATACCAAATTCTTCTGTGACTCCTCAGACAGGTTAGATGATCTTCCTTAAAATCTAAAAGCAAACCACAATCCACATTAAGGTTCACAGGTCACATCATGTCATATACATGTATGCTAACAAAGTCAGTCCATAATAAGGGTTTGACAGGAGCCTGAATGAAAAGTGAGTTTGAATATTGAATATTGAATATTCTTGCCAATTATCCTTGCCCTGAACTTGAAAGGACAAGGATAATTGGCAAGAAGACTCATCTGCATATTTAATGAAGGTTTTACATCTTTAGAATAATAATTCTAATAATAATTATAGAATTTGTATGCCAATCCTAAAGTATATTACACAGTGAAAACCATGTTGCTGCTAAGTGCAGCTAAGCCCTGCAGAGACAAACAGGAGGGATATATGTTTGTTTAACTAGTGTTGACTATTACATGACTAGTTTGCTACAATGCATTGGTTACACATCTTACAGGAATGCAAGGAAGAAGCATAATGCCTTATCCTGGTGGTGGAGATCCTGCATCTGCCCTCAAGACTTCACAGAGCTCACTGACCCCAGCACAAGTATGTCATATACAGTTACTAGTTTGAAAATGGTCAATTGCAAAAGAAATCACGTAATGATGTGTCTGGTCTTCCTTTCCCCTCCACGCACACAGGACTATTGTATTAAATAATGTGGCCATTGATTTGCAGTGTGCGGCACAGTACGCATAAGTAATATGCAATTACAAATGTTTTGCAAATGAACTGTTTAATAATAGATAATTCCTGGTGATCCATTGTGAAATGGGCCAGTCCGAGTGGTTGGGCAGCCTTCCCTACTCCTTAGTTCTGAGAACGCAGAAGACAGCATTGGGAGCCCCACATAAGATCTATGCAGGGTGTAAGTGAGTGAAAGAGAACTGCTGGTATTCAGACTGTTGAAGTGCTGGACCTCTTTACTGTAGCACCAGAGGGATTCTAATAAAATATCACTGTGCGTTGCCACCTGGAGATTCCATCATCATCATCATCATCATCATTTATTTATATAGCGCCACTAATTACGCAGCGCTGTACAGAGAACTCGTTCACATCAGTCCCTGCCCCATTGGAGCTTACAGTCTAAATTCCCTAGGATTGACACACTCACACACAGACAGACAGACAAAGGAAGAGACTAGGGTCAATTTTGATAGCAGCCAATTAACATACTAGTATGTTTTTGGAGTGTGGGAGGAAACCGGAGCACCTGGAGAAAACCCACGCAAACACAGGGAGAACATACAAACTCCACACAGATAAGGCCATGGTCGGGAATCGAACTCATGACCCCAGTGCTGTGAGGCAGAAGTGCTAACCACTAGGCCACTGTGCTGTCCAGGGAGCAAAGCACCACAGTCAAGCTAAAAGAACTGTCCTCCTGGGGGTAAGGTAAACTTGCCTTGAATCACACTGCCACTTTAAATTTAGCTGGCAATGTTGCAGAATATCATCGATTTGTGAAAATCGCACTTTAATACATTTACCCCCTTATATTAAGCTTGGAGAAGCAAGTACTGGAAGTTTAAATCTTCCAGCCCAGACTTAGTGGAGCCAGAGTGGAGAAGGGACTGAGCACCCGTCATCCAAGCAGTGTGTGAACACACCTCGCCAATGAGTTCAATGTGAAAGTGAAAACATGTTCCAAGCAAATTCATATAAGTGAATAAACCAGGACTGGTTAAAAAGACAAGGTGATGGATTAGCCCCTGCCAACCTGTGTTTGTTAAACTATATATAATGGGCAGAAAGGCACTATGTAATGTGTGTACCATCTACAACCTTAAAGTAGGTGTGTGCAACAACTCTACTATTCTCATATAAATGGGGGCACCAAACTGGTGTACAGTCAGTGCTTACAATAAGTCCACTGCAGCGGATTACTGACAGTGAGATGAACAACAAGTCAAACTAACATTTTAGAACATGATATTAGGAATTGCAGCTTGACTCTTACATATTGGTTAAGCATATTGCATGCTTATATTAGCATACTAAGGGTATATTTACTAAATTGTGGGTTTGAAAAAGTGCAGATGTTGCTTATAGCAACCAATCAGATTCTAGCTGTCATTTTGTAGAATGTATTTAATAAATGATAACTAGAATCTGATTGGTTGCTATAGGCAACATCTCCACTTTTTCATACCCGCAGTTTAGTTAATCTAGCCCTAAGAGTTTAAAAAATGTAATGGGTGTGAATGAGCCCTAAATGGCACTATTCAATTTTATGTTGCTGACATCTGTATGCTCTAAACATGTTTTCAAATGCTGTAAACACAATATGGGCAAAATGCTTTCACATCGGAGTGGTAGAAATAAAAAATTACATGCTTTGTAGTTATTCCATTATCTCAATTGTTTTAGGAAATACAATTTTCATAACATTAAGTTTAGAGTAATAAACCAATAATAATTTGCTTGCAATATTATTTGTATTAATTTTAAAATGGTTACAGTGAAAAAGAATGTATGCTTTGTAAATAAATGTTATTTCCGTCATACAGGATTTAGCAGAAGAAAAGTTGCGCTTAATGAGGGAGCGCCTGGAGCGGCTCTTTTTTTGTAATGAACGGCGCTGTGGACAGGCTCCAGTGTATGGGACTGACTTGTTATCGCTATGTTCTGTGAGGTCTTCTGCAGTTCAGACACCTATAGCAGGCACAAAGTGGAGATGGGTGGGGTCAGTGAACTGTCTGTTATCATCCCTCTCCTCCAAAGACTTCAGTGATCCATTGGGACATCTAATTCTATCCACAGGGCAGCAGAAAGGGCTGCTGGAACCCCTTGATAAGAGGTGAATGTCATGAGTTGGAGAAGACAATACTGTCTTGCTCTTAGAATGTTTAGATATGCATTGCTTGTTAAAATGATATACAATGAGATATGTGAAACCTGTTCTTTTAATTTTTTACTTTACTTAACATCTACTTCTTTATAGTGCATTGTGTGTTGTCCCCGCCATTGTTGCTGCTCCTCCACTTTTGGTAGTGCCGCACCCTTCTCCCATATACACTCACAACATGAAGATCTTGAGCCACAACCTGAAGGAACAGGCAGCTCCATATATGAAATACCTGCAGGAGCGAACATCTCCTCGTTGTATGCAAGCTCCTGACCTGCGGCTCATCCAATGTGATTCAGGTAGCTTTTATAATTACTAATTAGAAAAGAGCCATGAATGTGTTAATATTTCTTTTACAATGGTATTTTTGTTAGCGGGATGTCCTCTTTCAGAAATCTACTCATCTTTAGTTAAAGTGAAGTTTTGTTTGTTGCTGGTTCCCACTCCAATGTGGCGTTTGGAAGACTCCAGTTGCAGGACAGCATTCAAATAGTAGTGGTGAAGTGTTCAGCGATGGTGGCACTTGATTGGACAGATACGCTGGCTATCCAGTTAAGAGCTGCCCTCATTACACATCTCCCGTCACTAATTATTTAAATGTTTCCCAGCTGTTTGATTCTTCCAGGCTCCAGCTATTGAGTCCTCTGGCATTCTGAATGCAGCAGGCATTCTACATACAGCATTGTAGGTCACAACATACACCTGGAGAAGACACCAGGGAGGATAATGGTGAACCTTGAATTTCAAAATATCTAAATGTATCTCAACAGATATAAAATTTGATGTATTCCTCTATGTTACACATAGGCAAGCTTGAGGCTTTGTCCATTCTTCTCCGGAAACTGAAGTCTGAGGGCCGGCGTGTTTTGATGTTCTCCCAGATGCTGCTTATGCTGGACATATTGGAGATCTTCCTGGACAGCAACTCTTTTACGTTCCTGAGGATTGATGAGTTTGCTAACTATGATCAGTGCCATGTATGTAGTAGCTTATCCTTCTTTACATTGCAGAATAATAACTTAGATGATTGTGAATATTGTACAGTAAAAGTCACTTGTGGTTTAATTTCTGCTAGATAAAGTACTATTATCTTCTCCACATAGGATCTGATGAGGAGCTTTAACCAAGACCCTAGAATTTTCTGCATCCTAATATCAACCCAGAGCCGGTCACTGGGTGTTCCCTATGTGGAAGCTGACACAGCAATCTTTTATGACAGTGATTTAAATCCAGTAATGGACTCTAGAGCTCAGGCATGGTGTGATCGCATTGGTAGAACTAAGGACATCCACATATATAGGTAAGAACATGGGTTTTACATGATCATTATAAAAAAAAAAAAGGCAAATGCAGAATGTAAAAGAGAAAAAGTCTATATTCATTATAATCGACTTTGGACATTATACACCTAGACTTGTTAGTGGAAACTCGGTTGAAGAGAAGCTACTGAAGAATGGTACCAAGGATCTAATTCGAGAAGTTGCAGCTCAGGGGAATGACTTTTCAATGGCCTTTCTAACGCAGGTACATTTTGTTCAGAATCATAATGTGTAGCAAAAAAAAATTGTAATTATTATTTTTGTAGTACTGTGTTAGCCAGAAAATTCTATGTGATGTTAAATACTGTTGTGTCAAGAAAAGACAAAACTATTATAGGAGTGATACCTTTATTAGCTAACCCCCAAAAAATGATTATATTTGCTAGCTTTTTGAGCACAGAGGCCCCTTCATCAGGCAGGTTTACAAATGAATGACTGAGGAAAAGGCACAACATTTAAGAGCTGTTACATCAAGAAATTCTACAAATTTGTACTAATCATTCACAACATATTGGGGGAGTGGTCTAGCGCCAAGGGGCATGTGTGACATCATTGGGAATGGCATATGACATCATTGATGACCAGATCTGGAAATCATCCAAAATTATAACAGTTAGCAGGAAAGAAGTAGCAGACACATACCCCTAGTTTGCCCATAACATGTATAGAGAAAAACTTCTAATCAAATTAAGCAAAGCATATTTTTGATGTTACAGTGCATTTAATGTTTAAAGTTGTTCTATCACCTACACATTACATTTTACTAACCTCCTCAAGGGGCTGCTCCATGCAAATCAGCTCTGTTCACCAGTATAAAATGACAGCTATAATGGTGTGTGAGCAGACGGAACAGCAACAAACTGTCATTCATTAATCATCTAAACAGCACTAAAGAGTTTTTTCTTGTCTCAATAATCCTGAAACTTTACAGTATGTTGCCAGTGAGCAACTTATTACCAGTCATATTAACGCCTCAGTAATCACCTACTATATATCTATACATGTGATAAAACACAAAACAATAGTTTAAAGAACCTAGTTATTGAGGTTATTCCATGTAATGCCTGTTGTGGCTTAACATTTATTAATATAGTTAGTCTGGGTCTTGCTTTGTTTGCAGCCAGTTTACAAGTGTCCTTCTAGTTGCAAAGGGAAACGTGATTTCTGAAAGTTTAAAAATAATGCAGGCAAAAGACTTACCCTTAAGGAATTAATTTGTATTATTATTACAATTCTCTATTTTTTATTGTTAAATTCCACAAAACGTTTAAAAATTTGGACAAAAATCAGTTCCAAACATTTCCCGACCTGCCCATTTACTTACCTAATTTACTGTGACCATGCGTGTATGTTTCTTATAATTTTTCCCACTATAAGTATAAAATGAGAAAATATTAGTAATTTTCATAATTCCTATTAGTAATTTATTGAAGAAATTAAGGAGATCTTTTCTATGTCTTGTTAATACTCATCAAAAGGGGAGTTTTACTTCATGTTTTTATCTAACCAACTAATATGCAATTTTAAAGCGCTACGGAATTTGCTGGCGCTATATAAATAAATGTTGATGATGATGATGATTCAGGGGGAAAAAATAAGGGATTATTATTATCATCTTTTATTTATATGGGACCACCAAATGTCCGTAGAGCCACAGTAACACACAAAACAGAGACAGCAACGATCCATAATATATTACATAATACATTATTAAACTAAACATAATTATACAAAGACCAGACATCTACTATTTAACAAATTACACACAGATGACTTGGTAAAGCAGACAAAGTTATTTATAGGACAGTAGGTAAAAGGGATGTAATGTCCAACGTAAGTAGACCTGGTCTCAAGAAAACGGGGCAGGGGAAGCAGGCCTAGAGGTACAGAGGGTGATGCCATAGTAGAAGGAGAACATTAGGAAAGAGGGCTCTATTCATCAGAGCTTATATCCTAAAGCGAAGGGGAAGACACAAATAAGGTGGCACCAACTGGGGGAGTGCAGGTGATAGCAGAGGCAAATGAGATAGGAGGGCTGAAAGGTTTGAATAAAGTAATTAGGTTTAAGGGCACACATGAAGCCTTTGAGAGTAGAGACTTATTTAATAGAACGTGGCAGATCGTTCCACAGATGAGGAGCAGCCCGGACAAAGTCATGGATGAGGGAGTGAGAAGAGGTAACCATAACCGAGTTAGAGTTATAACATGGCTGCATCAGCAATACTACAGTATAGGGTGATAACCATTACAAGGTGCTTACATCAATACTGACCAAGAAGCTTGAAAGCCTCAACAAATATTTATATCGAGCTAAATGATGCACCAATACAGGTTCCCTGAAATTCTGACCTCTACAGTCTATCCTTTCTGTCCAGTAATATGTTGCTGTATTTCATAATAACGAGATACAAGGTAAAACAACATTTTTGTTCCCCAGCAAACAATACACGAGCTATTTGAGCTTTATTCGCCCCTGGAAGATTCGGGATTTGGAGTTAAAGCAGAAGAGTTTGTAATGCTTTCTCAAGAACCACCTCCAGCAGAGACAATAGCTACAAAATTTGCCAAACCATTCATAGAGGTAAGAAGGAAATGAACTACTGTTGGGATCACTTACATTAAATTGTGTTGGAGAAAGTCTTCGAACTTGTGAAACGTAGACAATGCACCGCCAGTGGACAGATACAATCCACTAACATTGAGTGCACAGAGGTTTTTATAACCAGTGACCACTTTAATATAGTTCATCCTTTGTTATATTCATAACTGATTTTAAATCCCAACATAAGGTGAAATGAACTACTGTTGGGATCACTTACATTAAATTGTGTTGGAGAAAGAAAACAATGTCTTACAATTTTCATGTATTTAAAATGTAAAGGCTCTGAAGAGCATCGAACATGGGGCTGAAATGGACATGGAAGTATCTGAGCTGGAGACAAAGGGAGAACAAGACAAAAAGGTGACGGTATCAGGCGGTTGCTGCTACAATGGTGAGACCTTGGAACTGAAAGAGTTGGCTGCAGTGGTAGAGCAGGTAAATGTGGATGTTTATAATTAAATATTGCAATTGCCTTGATAGAAAATTGCAGATGGAAAAATAAATACTAAAGAGAAATCTTCGAACTTGTGAAACGTAGACAATGCACCGCCAGTGGACAGATACAATCCACTAACATTGAATGCACAGAGGTTTTTATAACCAGTGACCACTTTAATATAGTTCATCCTTTGTTATATTCATAACTGATTTTAAATCCCAACATAAGGTGTGCCTAAATGTTTGAACCATAGAAATATGGCAGTTTTGTATTTTGTGTGCCTGTAAAATGTTTATACATGCTACATGTATTGTTTCTGTGGCTAATCTCCCATGCCTTCAGTTATGTAATTGGATCATGTAGCTGTATTGCTATAATAGAAGTGAATTGTAAAGTGGTAAACTGTCAGATACAGCTACAAAACCAATTAAGTGTAATTAAATAACATAAATTGACATTCATTACCTACAATACTTACTTTAGTCTTTAACATAATAATATGCTGTAATTGTTGTTTCATAATGAAGGTTTTTGAAAATTTGTCACTCAGGATTTGTATTTATGTTTCTTGATGAAATGTTCCAAGTATCTGAGAATTTGTACTGTAAACTTGTCTTTTTTACAGTGCAGGTATCATTAACCACAACTGCGACTGTATTTTCAGCTTACCCCCATTGAGAAGTATGCTTTGAACTACCTGGAAGAATTCTACACATCGGGGTCTGTGGGGAAGCTGAAGAGTACAGAGGTTAGAATCTGTTTTCTTACACTGTAGAAAAAAGGATGGTGAAATGTTAACAAGATCTACACTGGTTTTTATTTGCTTATTATACAGTGACTTGTACATTATGCAATAAGAAGAAAAATCAGGATTCCTCTCTCAATCTGTTCACAGGGGAACTGTAAGGGAATAGAGGAAGGTAACCGTAGAGATAACACAGGATATGCTGATATTCTGACTTTGCTTCCAAGTCCAGCTATCAGCTTGAAAACATGCTAATTATGTGCACTTTCTGTCTTTCTCTGAGGAACAGGGGCATGGACCTACCCTCCAATTACATACATACAGGTTCACACTGAGCTTGGTGTAAAATAGGCAAATTTGTACTGTGCATGCCCACATAAAAGGTACGCGCAAATGCAGATTTGTTCACATTTGACACTTCATCATCAATCACCATCATCAACATTTATTTACATAGCACCAGCAAATTCCGTAGCGCTTTACAATTGGGAACACTCTTGCTTGCAACTGGAGAGATGATATGGGGGAGGGGAAGGTCGGTCTACCGTAGGACGAGTACATTAATGGCATGTTTATATAATTGTGAACAGACCTGCACAGAGATGCATATGCACCTGTCTATAACCGCATCAATTGTGAGTGCCCGAGGCCTGAGAGTGGTGCAAATACAAGATAATGATGGTTGCCAGCATTAGTTAGCTGCTGCTGTTTGCAAGTGTATATATATATATATATATATATATATATATATATATATGTATGTGTATATATATACAGAGAGAGAGAGAGAGAAATAAATGTGTGAGAGGAGATATATATATCCTCTCAGACATTTATTTCTCTGTCAGATTCAGAGGGGTCTTCTGAAGAAGAGCGGGAAGTGATTGAGGATTCAGATTCTACCCAGTTGGGTGATTGGTACGAGTCAGTAAGGAACCAGGGTATTCAGGATCTGGTTATGGCAGTACGTCAGACCTTGGATCTGGTAGAACCAGAGGAGCCGGGTCCTTCGAACCAGGACCTGTTCACTCGTAAGAGACCTAAGGCGGTATGTTTTCCTTCCTCGGTGGAACTCAAGGAGATAACTGAGGCTGCTTGGAAACAGCCGGACAGAAAATTTTCTGTTCCGCGTAGATTTGCAAATCTATACCCCTTACAGGAACAGGAAGCGGAGCGCTGGGAGCAGGTTCCCAGAGTAGACGCGCCAGTAGCTCGGTTGGCTCGCCATACCACCTTACAGGTGCCGAGTTCAGCTATCCTTCAAGACCCTACGGACAGGAATATAGAGAGTTGTCTTAAGTCTATATTTTCTGCTGCGGATTCATCTTTCAGACCCATGTTTTCTTCGGATGGGTTGCTAGAGCCATGGAATCCTTGCGGTTGGGTTACAGGATTCAGAGTTTCTTCTGTTGGCCATGCATTTAAAGGAGGCATCAGGTTAGGGCCTGGGATACGGATGTGGAGTCTAAAAGGTCTTTGGAAGCCCTGCCTTATTCGGATTCTGTCCTTTTTAGACCTGAGTTGGATACTATGATCAGTCAGGCTACGGGGGGAAGGAGTAAGTCTCTGCCTCTTAATGCACCTAGAGGGCGAGTCCCTAGATTTAGTTCTTTCCGGCAGTCCTTTCGGAGTAACCCGGTTCACAGGGGTCAGTCTGTCAATAGAGGTAGGACCCAGGGTTCCCGGGTACAGGCTGTCAGGGGCAGGGGGTCTTACTCTAAGAGGCGCCCAGTCCACAAAAATTCGGACAAACCCTCTGCATGACAGGGTCCCCCCTCTCCTCGCGCCAATGGGGGTAGGGGGTCGCCTGCATTTGTTCCTAGATCCTGGGCCGAAGCTTTTGTTCCAGCTATCTCGGCGGTGTTCATTCCGGGGGTCGAGAATTGGGAGGCGTATTTCCTGAGCAGACATTCGTTCCTTCCAGGGGAGTGGTCCCTCCATCCTCAGGTTTTTCAGATGTTGGTTCAGAGATGGGGTCTGCCGGATCTGGATTTAATGGCATCCAGACACAATTGTCGGGTTCCCAGGTTTTGTTCCAGAACCAGGAACCCCTAGGCGGTAGCAGTAGATGTTTTGACAATGGACTGGGAATTCCAACTTGGATATCTCTTTCCGCCAATTCCCATGATTCAACGGGCTCTCAGACGGGTTCGTCTGGGAGGTATTCCGGTAATCCTGGTGGCTCTGAATTGGATCAGACGTGTTTGATACGCCAACATTCTACAAATGGCGGACGGACCGGGTTGGGCCCTTCCTCGTCGTCCCGACCTGCTAAGTCAGGGGTCGTTTTAACATCAAGATTCTAATCGTCTGGCTTTAATGGCATGGCTGTTGAGGCCGGCATCTGGAGATCCAAGGGTTTTTCACTAAAGGTTGTGCAAACATTGATGCGAGCGCGTAAACCCTCCTCAGCTCGTATATATCACAGGGTATGGCGAGCTTACATTAGATGGTGTGAACGGCATTCTTCCAGAGCAGACTTTTTCAAATTATCCCGTCTGTTGGCTTTCATACAAACAGATTTGGAAGCAGGACTTCAACTGGCTTCTCTGAAAGTTCAAGTATCTGCTCTATCACATTTTTTTCAGAGAAGATTGTCAATTATTTCGGACGTTCGTACTTTTTTCCAGGGAGTGTTACGGGTTCAACCGCCTTATGTTCCGCCCATGGCTCCCTGGGATTTTTATTTTGTGCTGTAAGTTCTTCAGAAGGCTCATTATGAGCCTTTACGTTTGATTGATTTGAGACTTTTAACATGGAAAGTTGTCTTTTTGCTGGCCATAGTGTCTGCGTGCAGGGTGTCAGAGTTGGGTGCATTGTCATGCAGGGCCCCATACCTAGTTTTTCATGAAGACAGGGCTGTACTAAGGACGGTTCCTTCATTCTTGCCTAAGGGTGTGTCAGGGTTCCACATTAATAAAGATATTGTGGTTCCGGCTTTTAAGGGTGGTTCATCTCCATCTGAGTCTTCTTTTCCTGCATCCTTCGATGTCGTTAGGGCATTGCAAATTTATTTAGATAGAACATGGTCTTCTAGGAAAACGGATTCTCTCTTTGTTTTATGTGATTTCCAAAAGAGGGGTTGGCCAACCTCCATACAAACCATTGCTCGGTGGATCAAGTCTATGATCAAGCAGGCTTATGTGAGCTTGAACAGGCCTGTGCCGGCAAGGATCACTGCTCATTCCACTCGTTCTGTGGGGGCATCTTGGGCCGCGCACCATGGGGCTTCTGCGGATCAACTGTGTCGGGCAGCCACCTGGTCCTCTGTGCATACCTTCACGAAGTTCTATCAGTTTAATGTGTTTGCATCGGCCGACGCTGGGTTCGGCCGCAGTGTTTTGCGGGCAGGGCTATCAGAGGTTTCCCTCCCTTAGGGGGTTGCTTTGGTATGTCCCCATAGTAGCAGTGTCCCCCAGAGTGGATGAATGAGAAAAGAGGATTTATGTAGTTACATTAAATCTCTTTCTCTGAATTCATCTGGGTAACACTGCGTTCCCTCCCTTTTGCTCTTCTGATTTATGGTCTTGGTTGATTGCTTCCCTGGAGCTTTTGTATTACACTGAGGCTGGTAGGGGTTGCAGAGGGGAGGAGTCAGCAGCAAGTTTAGTTAACTGTTTAATTGCCAACTCCTGCGCCCTCATACAACCCCCATTGTAGCAGTGTCCCCCAGATGGATTCAGAGAAAGAGATTAAATGTATGTACATAAATCCCCTTTTATATATATATATATATATGTATATATATATATATATATATATATATATATATATATATATAGTAGGATTCTGTGGGCGTACTTTTTTAAATAATTTTGTTAGCTATTTTAATTAGTACACAATAAGAAATATTAGATTTGCTGTATTATAGTGAGTTTTTGTTTATATCAAACCTAATAGCAAATACTTGTTTCGGTATCAAAACAAATGTTAAAAGACTTTTCTTGTGCTTATGATCCGGTTGGGAGTAAGGATGTATGGGTGTATGTGTAAACCTAGCGCATATGCTAGTAATGCAGGGCTGGATTCATCTCAGCATATGGGCATAAATACACTATTTTTCCGTGCGACTTTTTTTAGCATAATTTTTGGATACATAAGTGTCCAACTCAGCTTCAGCCTTATAATGCGCAAGACATTATGTATTAATCAAATAATGAGCCATTGTATAACCTAGTGACAGGTTTTCCTTTAAACACCCACTAGCACTACACTGGCACAGCCACGTCCAACGCACAGAAACATTGTATTCTTTCCTTTTTATGTGACCTCTTTATTATCTACAGGAGCTTAAAATGGCAAAGAAAACATGGGAGGTTCAACAGCTAAAAGAGAAAAAGGAGTGGGAAGAGAAAATTGCTTGGGAAGAAGCTGAAGAAGAACTTTTGACATACACAAGAGAAGATGTGTATAATAAGGTAGCCTCAAGCTCTCTGATCACTTTGTGCCATAGTGTCGGGCCATCACATACAAGCACTAGAACTGACTTTACTACCACATTTCCACAGTGTTGCCAAACTACCAGGAAATTAATATCAGACACTGGATATAACTGAGAAAAGATTTCATAATGACCAATCCAGTCATGCTATGTAATGTCAAGTCTATAGCTAACATATATTAATGTTTAATGTTGTGTGCATTTGTTAATACTACTTCTTGTATGATATGAAACCTTTTGTTGATCATTGCGGTAATATAAAGAGAACATGGAAATCATCGTGCAATGTAGCTTTAGGTGTTTATAGAGCATAAATAACATTTTTGTTTCTTATAGGAATTTGTCTACGAGAGTCCAGATGGGCAGACAGAAGTGATGCCAGTAAGTGTCAGAGAGTGGAGTAATATCACACAGAGACCTAGATGCTCATATTTGATACATTGGTGCTATGCGGTGACCAATTTCATTTATTATACACCATTATTCTCTACTCAGATCTGGACACCACCCACTCCTCCTCAAGATGAGAATGACATTTATATAGATTCTGTGATGTGTCTAATGTACGATACCAACCCCATCCCAGAGTCTAAACTGCCCCCAGTGTATGTAAGGAAGGAGCAGAAGAGACACAAGGCAGATCCTGCAGGTGGGCCGTGTGATAACTGTTTTTAGGAACTGCTATTGAGGAAACGTATGCTGTATGTCATTATTACTATTGTCTTGTAAATATATACCATCAACTTATTCGTTAGTGATGTACAAGAGTGGCACATAAATTGTGTCACATCTATATACAGACCTATATTAATGGTAGAAAGCACAAGCCTACATCCTAGAGGGACAATAAGAGATGAAACACAAAGTGAGGATTGGAGCATTGACATTTAGCCTTGTACAGCTGGCCTGGGTGATAGTTGGATGTTCACAAAAAGGAAGAAGGTAAACCAAGCTGGATGATACTCAAACTGGAGAAATACTTCACTCTTTCTCCAAGAGACAAGAGTTTCGAGGCTACAGTTGAAGGATGAAAAATTAGGGAGAGAGGAGCTTGTTAAGTATGACAGTGAATTCCAGAGATGGATCCCTAGATAAGGAGTGTACAAATAAAGGTCACGAGAGAAGAGCAAAACTGTATAGTTGAGGGGTCAATTTGTAGTTTGAGTTGCATCTATAGCATCACTATTGTCACTGTTCAAGCTAATGGAATAGAACTCATTTTAGCTTTGGTTTTTAAAATAGTTTTTAATTTATATGTTAATGGATCCTTGTATTTGTTATATATTGTAGGGTGAACTGCTATGACCAGTTGACATATGTGTCATGTTTACATTCTCACTCATCAACTGAACTTTAGTTTTGTCATCTTCTTGCTCTCGTATCTATGTTGAACAGTTAAAGAAATAGATGTTATATTTATTTAGCTACAGGTCGAAAGAAGAAACAAAGACATGGGGAATCGGTGGTTCCTCCTCGCTCACTGTTTGATAGAGCCGCTCCTGGCATGCTGAAAGTGAAGAGAGAAGGCAAAGAGCAGAAGAAAAACATCCTTTTGAAACAGCAAACCCAATTTGCCAAACCACTTCCAACCCTGGTCAAACCAGCAAACGAATCCGGCCCTGACAACCCAGAGTGGTTGATCAGCGAAGACTGGGCTCTGCTTCAGGTGAAGACATGTCTTTTAGTGTAACTAAATATGATTAGTGAACTGTGTTCACTCTGTAAGTGTTGATATGATGTGCTCATTTCAGTATGCATTCTAATGTGAAACCCTTTAAACAGTCATTCTAGAATAATGGGAGTTTCTGAAAGAAAGCAGGAGATGCACATGACACTAGGCGCTCACTGCATAGAGTGCTCGGAGTCCACTCTAGCACTCTACACTCACATCAAGTATCAAGCCTTATATTGCATGCCTACACATGTTCTCCATGCGTTTGTGTTCTTTGTTGGGCCATTTGTCTATAGCAGTGTTGGCTAACCTGTGACACTCCAGGTGTTGTGAAACTACAAATCCCAGCATGCTTTGCCAATATATAGCAGCTTATTGCTGGAAGGGTATGCTGGGACTTGTAGTTTCACAACACCTGGAGTGTCACAGGTTAGCCACCACTGGTCTATAGCAAACTAACTCAACACTAAAATTTTCCTACAGTTGGTTTATCTGTTTTTTTAGCTGCTTGTCATTTCTTTTGACTTGACCAGGGCTGCAATGATACTGAAATAGAGAATTTTCTAGTTGGCACCAGATGTAAAATGATGAATGTATTATAGTTAAATATTTGTGTTTATGCCTAAACCCCCATAAAGACAGCCCACTAAGAATGCCTGTTCCCTCTTAAGTAGCCCACTGTTGTAGTGCCCATGTCACCTACATTAAATGGCACAAAGCAAACATGCCCAAAGAGAAGATACAGAATAGTTTTGCTGTCAACCAGATAAGGAAACTACACATATGCAGATAAATGTGTATTAAGCTACTATATATAACTTTCCTTATATAGGCTGTTAAGCATCTCTTGGAGCTACCCCTAAATCTAACAGTGGTGTCACCGGCTCACACCCCCAACTGGGACCTCGTCAGTGATGTTGTGAATTCCTGCAGCAGAATCTATCGCTCCTCAAAACAGTGCCGCACTCGGTATGAAAATGTCATTATTCCAAGAGAGGAAGGAAAGGTGAGAAGTTGACATGTCTTTTGTTTAATGCTGCTATTACTTTAAGTGGTTCTTACCTTGGAGTGTGAGATGTGGCAGATTATTTTATAAGTTAAACAAAGTCAAATGTATTTGTTTCAACAAACTCATTAATTATCCATAGACAAGTTTTTATTACATTATTTCATGAGGGAATGCAATGTATAATATGCTGATACAAGTGATAATTTGGTAACCCTGCATACATTGTGTTATGAGCTAGATTCTGTATGATTCAGGGTGGATTTGGATTCAGAATGCATTTTGGACATTTTGAATCAACTTTTGAACTGAATCATAGGGATTATTTAATGAGTGAAATGTTTGCTATAAATGCTCTTGGGTCTATTAAGGGTTTGTTTTATTAATGAGGGGTTATGCAAAAGTGAACTATGATTTGTTTTTACTTGATGAATATGACAGAACAGCACATCCTTCCGGGGTATAACCTTTCATCAGGTACCCATTGCTGAGTATAATTAGACGATTAACAGTATACTGGTAAATGTAAACTGCAATATGCTGATCATTGTGTGGGACAGTTATGCAGTCTTTGCTTGGTATAAATTGATGGTCAGTAATTTGCTGGTCTTTTCTGGGTATCATTTCCATAAGGCAGGCATGTCAAACTCAACTCCAATTGTAAAAAAACAACTGCAGGGCGCTGCAATCACCTTTGATGGAACTTGGGCTGCTGCTCTTCTAGGAACTCCAATTGGGCCAAATAATCAAAGACTAAGATAATTGAGCCGCAAGAAAAAGATAAAGTCTCATATGCAATTTTGTTAGGTTTATTATTAAGAAAAAAACAAAAATAAAGTTTAATGTTTTCTTCCCGAAGCTTGACACTGGGCCCACCATACTGCTTTTGCTCCCTTTCACCTGTCTCCCATTTCACTGTTCCCTCCACTATGCTGCTTTTGCTCCCTTTCATCTGTCTCTTCTGTTTCAACCTGTGCCCTCCATCATGCAGCTTTTGCTCCCTCTGTCTCCCCTCCCCTGTTTTACACTGCACCCACAATGCTGCTTTTACTCTCCTTCACCTTTCTCCCGTTTCACACTGCGCCCTCCATTATACTGCTTTTGCTCCCCTTCCCCTGTTTCCCATTTCACACTGTGCCCTCCATGCTGGTTTTGCTCTCCTTCATCAGTCTTCCCTGTTTCACACTGTGCCCTCCAACATGCAGCTTTTGCTCTCCTTCACCTTTCTCCCCTATTTCACACTGCGCCATCCATCATGCTGCTTTTGCTCCCCTTACCTTCCTATTGCCTTCTTTCTTCTCTTCTGTTTTCTTTTCTTCTCAACTTCTCGTGGCTCCTATCTGTGCGTTCCTCACTGCTAATGAAGGGTGTCACGCCAAACATTCAGTGTGAAGGAAGGAGGGCTCCAGATGCCATCAGTATTTTTTATAGTTTATTTTTTGATCCGTTTGGGCCACGAGTTTGACACGTCTGCTATAAGGTGTCTATTTTAGGTGTTCCCTCTTGAAAGCCACAGACCCAGGACTATTGCAGATAGGTACTCACAGCACTGGGGTCCTGAGTTTGATTCCCGACCAGGGCCTTATCTGTGTGACATTTGTATGTTCAACCTGTGTTTGTCTGGGTTTTCTCCTGGTAGGTTAATTGACTGCTGACAAATTAACCCTAGTCTGTGTGTGTCACTGTCTATCTGCCTTAGGGAACTTAGACTGTTAGCTCCAATGGGGCAGGGATTGTTGTGAATGATACATATTCTCTACGGAATTAGTGGCACAATATAAATAAATGACGATGATAGGTAAAAAAATAACTTTTATTGTGAACACAGAGTAAAACAATACAACATGGTCATCAGGCATTCTGATGGTCATTGCTGTGTATGAGATTCTATGTTGGTATTCTATGAGGTGAATATATGCATCCTTGGAACAGGTATTCATGCAAGAACAAATACAGACTCTCTCTTTAATAAAGCCACATCAACTAACCTGCATACATTGGCCACATATGTTTCCTTGTCGTCGTTCTCAGCTCCTAAAAACTTTGTACATTTGTTATTGTATTCCTTGTTTATCCATTTTGTACGATGTCTTATTGCACCTATGTTATCAGTTTTGATATGGAATGTGAAAATATATCTGAGAGCTGCAGTAACTGGCGAGAACCACTATTCCAAATAATATTGTGCATCCTAAGATTTCACTTTAAGTTTTATTCCTTCTTTTCAAAGCTCATGTTTGAAGCTAATCCTAAGAAGAAAACTAAGAGTCTATATAAGGTTAGTGTTTTTTTTCTTTTTTTATATGTATTTTTAGGACATTTTTACTTTATCCTTGTGTTAATGAATTTTAATAATTGTAATACAAAGGATTTTTAATCTATTTAAGACGTGTTTAAAACACTGTGTATATCACCACAACATGATAATTCTGACTGATCCAGTTTACCTACATATACCCTGCAATCCCTACAGAATTAAACTATGATAAATTGCAATCATTTTTCAATTATGGCTTGCCCACAATTGTCAAGGATTAAATTATAAACATCACTATGTAAACCAAAATTTAATTTGTGGAGAAAAATAATATTGTCTGTTATTATTTGAAATATATTTTTGTGCAATTATATTGGTATTAAAAATGTATTATTAATGCAAAATCTTCCAGAACATTTTGTTGCGTTTTAACACTATTATGTTGGGTAACGGTATAAGATTACAAAAATAAGTGGTCGACAATAGCGGTGGTAGTACCTATTAATGGTACTGACTACCCCGACACAGACCAAGACAACATGAGGATTCTGAAGAAGGTTCTACCCCGACCTGAAAAAAAGACTACTTACCAAGATCCAGATGACTTCATGTGACGACCCGATCTCTTGGCGACTGTAGAAAATGACGTTATGTGAAACCGCAACTCCTCTTAAAGTGGCGATGGATAGACCCGGGTGTCATTCATGTAATGTAAGTATTATTTTAGGGGTTAGGGGTATTAGGGTTAGGGTTACCCTTACCTTTACAAGCCATACCTGGCTTGTAAAGGTAAGGTTAACCCTAACTCATAACCCTAACCCTAATACCCCTAACCCTAACCCCTAAAATACCCCGCTTAAAGAGGAGTCGCGGTTTCACATGACACAATTTTTCACAGTCACCAAGAGATCGGGTCGTCACATGAAGTCATCTGGATCTTGGTAAGTAGTCTTTTTTTTCAGGTCGTGATAGTCCTTCTTCGGAATCCTCATGTTGTCTTAGTCCATGTTAGTGTAGTCAGTACCGTTAATAGGTACTACATCTGACAATAGCTGCTGCTGCTGCAGCCATTATAGTGTATATGAAAGGTACAGCTTTGAGATACATATAATAGATACAACTATTGTGCAGTGCTCATTAGGTGTAGCAACTGAGCCATACAGCATGATGTATATGCAGACACTGCTTTTTATTTTGCTTTTACTCTGTTTTAAATATTTGCATATAGATGGAGCAGACATGCATTAAACATATTCAAGTAACATGTTTGCACATATTCAGTGGAAATACAAGCTAGGCATGCAGTGTCCACATATTTACTATTTACCATGGCATGCTATAGCTACAATAAAGCCTACCTTATGTATAAATCTATTGCTGACAACCTCTGGAGCAATCACCACCAGTCAGCTCTACCGACACATAAGTGTCAGAGCGGCTGAAATTCAAAATTCTCCATTGACCAGCAGCAAGACAGTGAACCATTAGCCAGGCAGTGTCTTCTAGAAATCAGCCCCTCCCCCCATTCTTTAAAGCAATTGCAGCTAGGTCTAGAATAATCATTTAAACAATTCAAGACCACTTACACTCTTCATCCAGAACCTGTTTACGAGTATCAACCTCCCTATTCACTGGGCTTTGTCATTTATCTTACATGACATTATCATAGTAACCAAAGCAGAAACTAAGTTAATGTTCGCAAGTGAAATAGTTGGTAATATGTATTTCTTACATCCTATGGAGGATACTGACAATGGGTATAGAAGGTCCAGTCTGAAACTCCTTCCCTCAGTATCAGTTGGCAACAGCAGAAAAGTATTCAATTAATTTGTGCATTGTGACCATTGTTCCATTAGAGTCTATGGCTCTGGTAAAAAAAAGGCATCATGGTACCAAAATACATGTTAATAAAGACAACATTCTCCTTCAGCCCTCTAGCTTTATAGATTTCTTATGCATATTTGTTTCCCAATGCCAATGAAAACTTTCATCATATTAATGGAATAATAAAGCAGCAACTTTTTGACATATAATACATACCTACATTACATTATATACACCTAGTGTAGTGAATATATGGCTTTGGGGGGTACTTTGTGTACTAGTTTCTGTTCCTTCTACACTACTTTATATTTGTTTCTTCTTCTTCAGACAAAGAACAGTCGACCTCTCCGCACCAGTCAGATCTATGCTCAGGATGAAGGAGTGACGCACACCCAGCTGTATACAAATCGTTTTGAGCTGATGAAGATGACAGCAGGCAAGAGGAGCCCACCTATAAAGCCACTGTAAGGACTCATTTTATGACTGTACAAGCACAGCCCAACATTTCCTCTATACCACTTTATTTTTTAGGATTGGTGTAAACCGCACAAAGCAGCCATATAAACTAATAAATCACATTAGCTAGGCATATTTATTTATTTATTTAATTGTATCTTAAGTTTATTACAGTATTAGAATAGGGCCTCATAATAACATTGCTTCACGTGTTACCATATCAAAAGTGCCAAACAAGCCTCAGCTATCCAATAGTCAGAGCTAAGAAAGATGGTCATATGAATATGGCTAGTGTTGCACTTTTACTGAAGTAATGCTGGGTGCTACAGTGGTAAGAGTATTCACAAACATAAAGGACACAGTGCACACCACAGTCTTTATTTAGCTGATTAGTAAACAAATCACTTTCGTCAGGAGTGATGATGTTTGCCAACCGAAATATTCAGAATAAAGAACAAGCATATAAAGAATAGTCTAGTGCGTGTGTTGTCCTTTCTACTAGTTAGTGCAGATGTGCAACGTATAACAGGGAATGGGAGTGAAGGGGTAAATAAAGAGAGGAAAAATGACCTCAGGAAGGGGACAGTCAAAGGTATTAAGGACAGATCTTGTGTCACTTCAGGAGCTTAAGGTCAAGAACTGCGTCCATGAAAGCCACACTTATTCAAACTCATAGGATAGTTCAGGCAAAGCTGTTTTCCAGGTTGAGCGTTAGCTTCAGAAGGCACTTGACACTAGTTAAAAAATAACAAAAAAACCCTTTCTCTGATAAACAGCCAGCTGCACTGGGGCAGGACAAGTACACATAAAGGAGAAAGACATATTATTAAAGTGTTAACTAGGGAATATGGGCTGTATTAGTTTGTCTACATGAACAAATCACAGTGACACCTAGGGGGGAATTAAATTCAGTGCGAGTTCTCATACCGTACACTTCCGGGTATAACGGTACCTAAAATATAAAGTACGAACAAAACAGCAATGTTTTAGGTACCAGGCATCCCACAGAGACATATCAAGCGAGACTGCTATGGGTCTTGAGCTGAATACAACCCTCTCCCTGTGTGGTATTTGCATAAATGCTGTATTGAACATTTATGTGTAATTAAATATTGTGTGTTTCAGCTTGGGAATGAACCCTTTTCAGAAGAATCCAAAACATGCCTCTGTGCTTGCAGAAAGGTAATCACCACAAATGAAAACTCCACATTTTGTTGTCAGTCTGATTCAACTTACCTGTGACTCCAGTTGTATCTAGGACCTTTTCATGATAATCCACCCCGCCTCTTTACTGGGCTATGGTTTACCTATCCTATATGCATTATAAAAGTCATGGAGGTATATTTACTAAACTGCGGGTTTGAAAAAGTGAAGATGTTGCCTATAGCCCCCAATCAGATTCTAGCTTTCATTTTGTAAACTGTAATAATTAAATGACAACTAGAATCTGATTGGTTGCTGTAGGCAACATCTCCACTTTTTTAAATACGCAGTTTAGTAAATATACCCCATAGAGTCATAGTTGATACATATGGCAATGAGCTGTAATTGGGATAAATTAAAGGGATATTATAATAAAGCCTTGTTAGCCCTTAAAATTTATTGTCTGTCAAAGACTGGCAAGTGTTATTATATTTCAGTGGCACCTGAGGGCACCATTCTCTGCACCAGTCTCTGCTTATTGTTAAAGAAGCATTTTGTACCTCATTTACAAAAGAAACTGGATACACAGTGTAGACTGCCTTTGTTTTGCAGCAGTGCACTCAGATAGTCAGTCCAGCACATATGAAGGAGTACACTTACTCTCCACTCTCGGTAGACATTTTGGCAAACTAGAACTGCGTCTAGGTGCACCTTGTCTCATCTCTGGTAACCGCCTCTCACTCCCACCAAGACTTCTCCCGTGCTGCTACCCACTTATAGAATTCCATATCACATCCAATCAGGCTTTCCCACAGCCTTCATATCTTTAGACAATCTCTGAAAACCCATCTTTTTTAGAGCTTACATTATCCCTGATAATACTGCTTACACCAATATACCCTTACTACTGCCCCAATCTCCACTCTAAGCCACAGTCACTCATCTTATTTCAGCTGTGCCCTCTTCCACTTAGAATGTAAGCTAATGAGCAGGGCCCTCCCTACACTTTGTTTTCATGTCTGCATTTATTTCACATTGGGGTAAGCAGCTGTGCTGGTTATTTTCACTACCTTGTATGTCCCTGTTTTATATTTGTTCTGTTTTCCCTACTGTACAGCGCTGCTATGCATTGTGACGCCCAGGGCCGGACTGGCCATCTGGCAATACCATGGCGGTACCCTGCAATCATGTATTTGTATACTCAAATGATCGCGGCGCCGCAGCACCCCTCCCTCACTCAATTTTTTTTATTTTTTTAAGCCTTTTATTTTTTGGATTTGCAAAGCGGGAGGCGGGCGGCTCCGGCGCCGTGATCATGTGAGTATACAAATAGTCACATGATCGCGGTGCCGGCGTCCAACCCCCCCCCCCCCTTTGTTTGCAGTGAATGTCGGGCTTGACCTCATCACGTCACGCCCGTCATTCAGTGAGGAGTGGCGCCCTGAAGAAAGAAGAAAAGAGAAGAAATACAGAGATAAGTAAAAGAGAGTATAAGCTAAGAGAGGCACAGGGGGATGAAAAAGGGGGAATAAAAGGCACAGGGGAATGAAAAAGGTGGAAAAAAAGGCACAGGGGAATGAAAAAGTGGTAATAAGAGGCACAGGGGAATGAAAAAGGTGCAATAAAAGGCACAATGGAATAAAAAGTGGGAATAAAAGGCACAGGGGAATGAAAAAGGTGGAATAAAAGGCACAAGGGAATGAAAAAAGGGAATAAAAGGCACAGGGGAATGAAAAAGGAAGAATAAAAAGCACAGAGGAATGAAAAAGGGGGGAGAAAAGGCACAGGGGAATGAAAAAGGTGGAAAAAAAGGCACAGGGGAATGAAAAAGTGGTAATAAGAGGCACAGGGGAATGAAAAAGGTGCAATAAAAGGCACAATGGAATGAAAAAGTGGGAATAAAAGGCACAGGGGAATGAAAAAGGTGGAATAACAGGCACAGGGGAATGAAAAAGGAAGAATAAAAAGCACAGAGAAATGAAAAAGGGGGAGAAAAGGCACAGGGGAATGAAAAAGGGGGGAGAAAGGCACAGTGGACTGAAAAAGGGGGAATAAAAGGCACAGGGGAATGAAAAAGGGGGAATAACAGGCACAGGGGAATGAAAAAGGGGGGAGAAAAGGCACAGGGGAATGAAAAAGGGGGGATAAAAGGCACGGGAATGAAGAAGAGGGGACATAAAAGGCACAGTGGACTGAAAAAGGGGGAATAAAAGGCACAGGGGAATGAAAAAGGTGGAAAAAAAGGCACAGGGGAATGAAAAAGTGGTAATAAGAGGCACAGGGGAATGAAAAAGGTGCAATAAAAGGCACAATGGAATAAAAAGTGGGAATAAAAGGCACAGGAGAATGAAAAAGGTGGAATAAAAGGCACAAGGGAATGAAAAAGGTGGAATAACAGGCACAGGGGAATGAAAAAAGGGGAATAAAAGGCACAGGGGAATGAAAAAGGAAGAATAAAAAGCACAGAGGAATGAAAAAGGGGGGAGAAAAGGCACAGGGGAATGAAAAAGGTGGAAAAAAAAGGCACAGGGGAATGAAAAAGTGGTAATAAGAGGCACAGGGGAATGAAAAAGGTGCAATAAAAGGCACAATGGAATGAAAAAGTGGGAATAAAAGGCACAGGGGAATGAAAAAGGTGGAATAACAGGCACAGGGGAATGAAAAAGGAAGAATAAAAAGCACAGAGAAATGAAAAAGGGGGGAGAAAAGGCACAGGGGAATGAAAAAGGGGGGAGAAAGGCACAGTGGACTGAAAAAGGGGGAATAAAAGGCACAGGGGAATGAAAAAGGGGGAATAACAGGCACAGGGGAATGAAAAAGGGGGGAGAAAAGGCACAGGGGAATGAAAAAGGGGGGATAAAAGGCACGGGAATGAAGAAGAGGGGGCATAAAAGGCACAGTGGACTGAAAAAGGGGGAATAAAAGGCACAGGGGAGTGAAAAAGGGGGAGAAAAGGCACAGGGGTATGAAAAAGGGGGGATAAAAGGCACAGGAATGAAGAAGAGGGGGCATAAAAGGCACAAGGGGATGAAAAAGTGAGAATAAAAGGCACAGGGGAATGAAAAAGGGGAGAAAAGGCACAGGGGGATGAAGAAGGGGGGTATAAAAGGCACAGGGGGATGAAGAAAGGGGGGGAGATAAAAGGCACAGGGGGGTGAAGAAAAGGGGGGTGAAAGGCACAGGGGGATGAAGAAAGGGGGGAGATAAAAGCCACAGGGGGATGAAGAAAAGGGAGGTGAAAGGGACAGGGTGATGAAGAAAGGGGGGAGATAAAAAACACAGGAAGATGAAGAGGGGCAAAAGCAGCATGGCAGAATGTGATGGAGGGTGCAGTGCGATCATAAGGGGGCACAGTGTGGTGGTGATAAAGGGGCACAGTAATGTGGCAATGTAGTGTGTGTGAGGTAGATGGTGGCTAATGAATGAGTGCTATTTTGTTTTCAGGGTAATGGTGGGGCAATGTAATAGTGGGGACTATTAATTTAAGATGGGGTGGTTTGGGGGCTATTGAATGTGGTGGTGAGTTTGGGGAGAATGAGGTCTATTTATTAAATGTGACTATGAATTTAATGGCAGTGATGGTTGCAGGAAATGGGTATATTTAAGAGATGTAAATACTATTAATTTCTTGCTGGGGCTGTTTGCAGGGAGGTGGGCCTGTATGCTTCAAATGCAGGGCTGATTTTTAGTTCCAGTCCGGCCCTGGTGATGCCTAACAAATCTACGATAAAAATAGTAGGTCCCAGGAGAGTTGGAAAAATCTGAAGAGGTGCACTGTGCAAAAGTGTAACCATCAAAAAGTCCAACCTCCTACCACTTTAGAACAACCCCTTTCATTAAATAAAATGTTTATATTTCTCTGCTAAAATACTGCTTGGAGTAGACTCATTTCTGGGATTAAATAAGTGAGGGGACATTGAGACTGCTATTACATGTGTCACTTTTATATGTTTGAAGCATTGTTTTACATTGGTCAACTTGCTCCTAGAAATTTGGTTGTCCCTCGAAGTGCACCTGGAAGGCACAAAATGGCTCCCATTAAAAGCATAGGATGAGACCCAATCTTGACTAGTTCAAGGCTGGTGCAAGTCCTTTTCTGAGTGGTAATGGCTGTGTGTCTTTCTGCACAGCAAGGAACGCCAATACAATTTTGCCCTTTATACTTTTGTCTTATTTCCAGAATTTCTTTTCACAAAAGGAAATTTTGTTTCGTAGTCCTCCCATCGGCAAAATAAACTTCTGCTCGTCTGCAAATTCCGCCAAACCTATGTGCTCGGTGCTGGGTGCACTTGCCCATATTGAGGTGCACAGTACCACCAAAGAAGACTTTGCAGGGTGCTTCATTTGGTTTGTGCTTTAGAAATGAAGCTCCTTGCTGTAAACTTGCATACAAAATAGAAAAATTCCCTTCCCTCTTAAGGGTACAAACTCAACTAACGGAGTTAATAGCAGAAGAAGGACACTTCCCCAAAAAATTATTCAGGTCTTTTGTGAGACCAAGGCTGTTCTCTAGGTACTAACTCCCCTAGAATTCTACTTGAACTATTTCTTTGTTTAGATTGAGTGGGTCAGGAAGCTGATTGGACAAGCCACATGTCTTTCTATTCAAGCAAAATTACCTTCTATGGTCTGTTTAGCTGCAAGAAGTACATACTTGTGCTGGGCCACAGCTTGCACATAATCGCTTAAAACAGCTTTGTTAACTGTATCTAGGGGCATTTGTTTTGCTGTGTACATGGCATTCTTAACAGTGCAGGTAGAGGTATTTTTCTACGTATTTCTTCATTTGCTTACAACCATGATTAGCATTCGTTGTATTTCTGAATTTAAAGGACCACTCCTTCTTTAATTGTGCTGTAACTAATTAAGTCCTTCCATAGCTCTACAGTTGAGCTCTATAGAAGTTGTTTCATATAGCTTTCTTGAGAACTCTTGCTGGGTTTGCAGTTTGCTTGTTTTACCTGAGATTCTCTGTTTTAGGTTAAGGAAGGATCCCAGTATGTATGTGGAGGGTATATTACTTAACATTAAGTCAGATTGTTTTAAGATTGAGTCTTTGAGATTGGTCATTTAATCCAAGTGTTCACATTTGATTTAAAATATGACTGTTTGAAAAATGTTTATATATGATTTGCTATCAAAATGGATCACGTTTAGCTCTGAGCACTGCCCTCATGCTCCAGTTGGGATTTTGGGTGGTGGCCCATTTTTGTTGTAGGACTGTGAGAATATTACCAGACCTGACAACCTCTTGGTGAAATCCATATGAGTGCTGGGGCATCACTGTGTGCTCTCTATAGTCCGGTATCTTTAGGTTTATGGCTGAGTGTTTAAATCTTCCATAACATATTTAATACCTTCCACAAGAATATCCATTCTTGCTTTAAAATTATATTAGACATGGATATTTCACCCTCAGAATAGGATCAAGAGCCTTACAGAGTTTTACAGCGCTTGATCCATCTGCCTACACTAACCCTAATTACAATCTGCACTGCATGCAGGTGATCATGACAATTATGTTCACCTTGGAGGCATTTTATGTCTGCCCTGTTTCATTTAAGGTAGGTTGGCATCTCTTGTGCTCATTTAAATGTTAACGCCACCTTTTGTCATGGGCAACTAGGATGGACTTCATTCTCATTTTCTCCCAGCAACCTCCAGGTTGCTTGCTTCAGTGTGTGGACTTATGTTTTTTATTATTTTTTGGTCCTTAGACATATCTCTTTAGCCCATTCATGTTATCTTGCATTCTTTGTTTAGTTGCCCCTTTTGTGCCAGTCTTTCTGTTAATTTTTTCTAACTACTCTCTCCGTTCTTAACTGCTGGACTTGTTTTACTATCCTCTCTAGCTGTCTAACCATGACTCTTGAAATTATCTCTTCTGGTTAACCCTTTTCTTAGTGCTCACCACACTAGTTAACTCTTTGTCTACCTCTGATATTCCTGCATTTTACTCCTGCCTTTCTCTTGCACATACAGTTGGGGGACACTGCTCACCTTGGGGGTATAGAGGGTGCTGTGGGAGTAATGGCAATAAAAACGTGTCTAGTCTGCTCCCCTCCCCTCTATGCCCCCTCCAGCAGGAAGCTCTCAGTTTTTTTTAATAGTGCCTAACGAGTAAGGCACATTTTTAGTCTAGTCTTAATTTTACTTAATTTTTGCCGCCCCCCTGAGGTAGTGTGGGCTCCCGGTAAAAGGATTACCTGACACTATAACAGTGTCCAGGGACCCAGCTCCTGTCCAGGGCAGTGTGAGTTCGGGCCACGCCGGGAGCCGCAGCTGCAGCACCAGTCTCCCCTTGCGCAGCGGAGGCGGTGCTGCCGGTGGTCTAAGCCCGCACCTGTTCCAGTGACACTGCTGAGGACACAGTCAGTGACTGGACATGCAGGTAGCAGGGGCATGTTTACTGGTAGGGAACTGTTTTTATCACAGCTCCCACCAGTATTTCTGTATATAGGCACCATTTTGTGAAGCTAAGGGGAAGGAGGAGCTTCATTGTAGGTGTATTCCTCACTGTTTCCTGGGCTTTTGTAATGTTTTTTCTAACTGACATTACAGCTCTCTGTCAGTCTTAAAAAAAAGTGCCTGCACAGATTACCCTGGGGAGGAACCATTAGATATATTTATGTATATTTAGTTTATATGCATACACATTTCTTAGACATTACTTTCTGATAGTGTGACTGTTACTGTCTCTGTATATTTTATTCTTCTGTACTACTCTCTGTTGTCATAAGTGGGGTACAGTGGGTTCCTGCACAGGTCACTACACACTAGTATATTCATATAATTAGTGGTATTACCTCACATAGCATACATAGATTATGTTTACTGTAGATCACTCTCTGTGTTAGACTGTTTTCAGAGGTGTGGGTGCTCTGCTGTTTTCTCTTTCTGTATCTATTCATTGTGTAAGAAAGAGGGACAAGTTCCAGGTCCAAAACTGCCGGAACCGGTTCACTAACGTATTCCACCTGTTCCAGGTGCCAATCCAAAATTCCTGGTGACCCGGATGGTCTCTGCACAGCCTATGAGTCTGAGGACCTGAGTCAGCGTTTGTCTGGGGACGCCGCTGATGTGATGGTATCAGCCTCGGCTAGAGAACTGGCCCGGTCCATTGCAGATCTCAAAAGAGACGCTGCATGTTATGAAACGGTAGGTGCAGATGTTTTTCCTACCCTTTCTCAGGACACACAGTCCACAGATGCCCTTCTTTTGGGACAGGCATCGCAGTGACCTTTAGACATCTCAGGGGAATCCCGAGGACCTGCCTAGGTGCAAAATCTAGAAAGATCTGTCCAGGGTTTGGTCAGAGTATCTTCCTCTCTTGAGAAAATGTTGCAGCCATCTGTTGGTAGACAGCGTAAATGTCTGGCCCAGTGCCAGATTCAGGATGTGGGGGACTCTGATACAGATCCGTCCTTTCAGGTGGACAGTGACATTCTGAGGATTTGTCTGCCTGGGATGAGGATCCCTCCAGTAGGCAGGGGATGGAAGATCTGATCGTGGCGGTTAGAGAGGCCCTTAATATCACTGACAAACAGGCAGCACAACAGGGTTCCCTGTTTAAATGGGTAAAGAAAAGAACAGTGTCTTTTCAGTCCTGTACTTAATTGTCAGAAATCTGTCAGGAGGCCAGGCTCAAACCAGATAGCCGGTTTCAGATACCAATAAAGTATCGCCTGTATTACCCATTTCCAGAACAGGAGGTTTCGTCATGGGAGACAAATGTGGATGCTCCCATCATGCATTTGGCTAAGGCAACCATTATTCCTCTTTCCAGTGCTGCAAATTTGAAAGACAGCACGGACAGGAGATGTGAGGGGTTGTTAAAATCCATTTATTTAGAGTCTGCTGCTTCCTTCCTTCCTAATATGACGGCGGCATTGGTTGTTAAAGCCATGGAAAAATGGGCACTCACACTGTGTGATGGGCTCCAATCTAGTATGGCCAGGTCCCACTAGCAGCTCACATTATGGATGCTGCTGTTTTGCTGAGGGATGCGGTTCTGGACGCAGGTTAGGGTTTATCCAGGACTCCCTCATTAGTAGTCGCGACCAGACGCACCATCCAGCTTCGGGATCAGTGCTTCAGGTCTACCACAGACAACTGGGTAAGGGGGGTGGTGGAGAGAGGGTACAGGATAGACCTCTTAGGGACGCCTCCACAGTGTTTTTTGTCCACTCCCTTACCAAGAGACAAGGCCAGGAGAGTGGAATTTCTTGGAGCCATTCATTCCTTGGTAGCAACAGCAGTCATTGTTCCAGTTCCAGAGGTTGGGTTATTACTTCCACCTCTTTCTGATACAGAAATCAGATCTGTCTTTTTGTCTCATTCTGAATCTAAAATCCCTCAACACGCACTTGAGGGTACCCAGTTTTCGGATGGAATCCATCCGGTCGGTTATCAATTCAATGGGAAGGAATGAGTTTCTAGCATCATTGGATATCAAGGATGCTTATCTTCATATTCCAATATGGGCCGGTTACCATTGCCTCCTCCATTTTCCAGTGAACCAGTCCACTTCCAATTCAGAGCGCTCTCGTTTGGGCTGGCCATAGCACCAAAGGTATTCACAAAGGTGATGGCAGTCATGGCGGCAAGGTTACGTCAACAAGGGGTGACTATCTTGCCTTATCTGGACGATCTTTTGATCAAAGCAGATTCAGCCGCTCGCCTTCGGGATCATCTGGAACTCACGGCAAAGATGTTTCATTCCCATGGCTGGGTAATCCATGTCAAGAAGTCCAATCTGGTTCCTACTCAGCACTTGGTCTTCTTAAGTCTTTTGTTCGACACTTGATGCCAGAGAGTCTTTCTACCTCCAGGCAAGATACAGACTACCAAACTCCAAGTAAAGGTCTTACTGTCCCTCAAGCGCGTATCCATCCTTCAGTGTATGAAGCTGATGGGACGTTTGATGTCCTGTTGCAAGGCAGTACAGTTTGCATGGTTTCATTCACGACCCTTCCAACGCAAAATCCTTGTCAAATGGAAGAGGTCAGAGCCTTGCCTGGAAATACAATTTTTTTTGTCTCTCACCAGCAACTTGTTAGTCCTTGGTGTGGCGGTTACGGGCAGGTAATCTTAACCTTAGATGGACAATTGTGACGACAGACGCCAGCCTATTAGGCTGGGGGGCAGTGACCTTGGATCTGAGATTACAGTGATTTCCCATCAATGTTCTCGCGTTAAGGGTAGTATACAATGCTCTGATCCAGGCGCAGCTTATTACAGACCTATTCAGATCCAATCAGTCAACGTTACATCGGTGGTGTACATCAATCACCAGGGGGTACAAAGAGTTCCCTGGCCATGAGAGAAATTGGCACAGCAGGTTCCTGTCATTTCAGCAGTTTTCATACCACTCGGCTGAATGACAAGGTGGACAGCTATTGTGCCAGAACAAGAAACGCTCAGGTGTTTTTGGTGGATGCCATGACTGTGCCCTGGAGGTTCAGTCTAGTGTATCTATCTCCTCCAATTCCAATTTTGCCTCTGATCTTGAAAAAGATCAGATTAAAAAGGGGTGCAGTAATTCTTTTGGCACCAGACTGGCCGAGAAGATCTTGGTGCGCAGACCATAAGCATTTCTCCTCCTTGGTGTCTTCCTCTCAGGGAAGATCTTCTTAGTCTGGGTCCATTTTTCCATCAGGACCTAGCATGGCAACCTTTGGTGGCTTGGCGGTTCAATCCTTGATTCTTAGACAGAGGGGTCTGTCGGAAAGGGTCATCCAGGCGATCATCAAAGCTCAGAAATCCACATATTCTAGGAATTACCATCGTATATGAAAAGCAGGTATCGTTGGTCTGAGACGAAACAAGTAACGACTGCTTCCTTCCGGTTGGCTAGGGTGCTAGAATTCCTGCAGGAAGGTTTAGACAAAGGTTCAGGTTTCGGATTTCTCTATTTATTTCCAAAGGAGGCTGGCCTTGATGCCAGATGTTCAGAAGTTTCTTCAGTGGGTTCTTCATGTTCAACCACCTTTTTTTCTAGTGGCTCCATGGGACCTCAACTTGGTGTTAATGGCTTTACAGAAGTCGCCGTTCGAACCACTTACATGAAAGGATTTGTTCTTATTGGCTATTTTCTCAGACAGGCGTGTGTCTGAGTTGGCGTCTCTGTTTTGCCGTTCTCCTTTTCCAATTTTCAATAACGACAGGCTTTTTTTGCATACCAGGCCATCTTTTCAGCCAAAAGTGGTCTCTAGATTTCATATTAATCAGGACATTGCTATTCCTGAATTGTCTCCGGATTCTCCATCCAGTAGTCAGAGTTCGGTTATACCTCTGGACGTAGTTAGAGGCTTGCGGATCTATGTGGACTGTACAGCTTCCGTTAGGAAGACTGGTGCTCTAATAGTGTTGTATGATGCTCGTAATTGTGGCTGGCCAGCCACTAAACAATCAATAGCTTGATGGATTGCTGTAATTATTCATCAGGCTTATCTGTCGGAGGGTTCTCCGGTTGCTGATGGCCTCACAGCTCATTCTACCAGGTCAGTTAGCGCCTGTTGGGCAGCATAGCATTGGACCTCGGTTGAGCAGTTGTGTAGAGCAGCTACCTGGTCCTCCTTTTGTTTACCAAAAGTTACCGCTTCCTCGTCTATGCATCCAAAGACGCAGGTTTTGCACGTAAAGTATTACGTGCAGCTCAGTCTGAGCGTACCCACCCCTAGGAGCGGCTTTGGAACATCCCCACAGTGAGCAGTGTTCCCCAACTGTATGTGCAAGAGAAAACAAAATTTTGTACTTACCATAAAATCTCTTTCTCTTAACACAGTTGGGGGACACTGTGCTCTCACCCTTTTGTTGTCTGTTGAGTGTTCTGATGGTTGTGGCCCTCTCTTGCGGCTTTGTTAGTTAAAAAAACTGAGAGCTTCCTGCTTTCGGAGACATAGAGGAGAGGGGAGCAGGCTAAATAGGTTTTTAGTGCCATTACTCCCACAGCGCCCTCTGTACCCCCAAGGTGAGCAGTGTCCCCCAACTGTGTTAAGAGAAAGAGATTTTACGGTAAGTACAAAAAATCTTGTTTTTTCTCTTCCTTGTTTCTATTCTACTGTAGTTGCATTACGCCTTTATTATGCCTTACACATTTTATGCTTCCTTAAGTATTGGTCATCAACCAACATGTGCTTCTCTTAGACCCCCTGATTATCCTTTGGACCTACTCTTTCAGTTCCATCTATTTCATTAGTTGCTGTTTCTGTACAATTCTAATTTTTCCAAGATCATATATGGGGGACACTGCTACATTGGGGTTGTTGGGAGGGTGCAGGAGCCTGACATTCAAGAGTTAATTCTCTGAAGACTGAAACTTCTCCCCTCTTCCAGCCGCAGTGTGCCTGAGTTATTCCTTGCGTGCCCAAGGAGTTGGGCAAGTGTTGTGGGGCTGCCTATGGCAGCCTAAGTAATAGGACCCTTTGGCTCCATTCCTGGGACGCGGATATTGAGTCCAAGAGGTCTTTGGAGGCCCTGCCATTTGACGGCTCGGTTCTTTTCAGTCCGGAACTGGACAGAATGAACTCTCAGGCTATGGGAGGAAAGAGTCCCTTTTTCCCGGTCAACCCTTCGAAGTCAAAGTCTAAAACCCTATTCTTCAAGGGTTCACCCCTTTCCGGCATGTGGAGGTCAGGACAGAGAAAAACAGAACTGGGCGGCCAAACGCCCAGCTCCTAAGCCATCTGATAAGCAGACAGCATAACATGCTTTTCTCCCACCCAGTTCAAACTGGGGTAGAAGCCCGTCTTTTGTTGTTCTGGGATGTATAGAAAGCTTCCTCCTTAGACCACTGTGTAACTGGTATCATAGAGAGAGGCTACATCCTTTATCATCAGGGGTATCCACCTTCCAAAGGAAAAGCAGTTAGCTCTCAGGACGTCCATCAGATTTCCATCAATTCTGTTATGCATGAAGTTGATGGGGAAAATTTTCTCCACCTTCGAGGCAGTAGAGTGTACCACTCTCGGTTGTTTCTGCTAAATGTCTTGAAAACGTAATCAAGATTCAACCTCCACTTGAACTCCCAGCTTATTTCCCTATCACGGAAACGTGCCTATCTCTCAGATGGTGGTTGAGAACAGACAATTTGATAAGAGGTCACTCATTCACCACCCTGGACACCATGGGATGGGGTGCGGTAACATTCCATCTTCACTTGCAGTCAGGCTACCCATCAATGTTCGGGAGCTCAGAGCAGTGATGATTGCACTATTGAAAGAACAGTCAGTTTTACAGGGCAAGCCTGTCTATACAATCGGAAAACGCCATTGCAGTGGCTTACATAAATCATCAGGGAGGAACCAAGAGCTCCCTTGCGATGAAAGAGTATTTCCAAATCCTGTCTTGGGCAGAATGGTTTCTGCCAGCGATATCTGCAGTGTGCTTTCCAGGAGTGGGGAATTGGGAGGTAGACTTTGGAAGCAGACGCTCCATTCTCCCGGGAGAGTAGTCTCTACATCCAGAAGTATTCAGTCTGCTAACGAGAAGGTGGGAACAGCAAGAGGTGTACATGATGGCCTCCGACAGAACAGCAAAGTGCACAGGTTTTGTGCCAGAACCAGAGACCCATTGCCATCTCTAGTGGACGCCATGGAACTTCAGACTAATCTTTCTCTTTCCTCTGCATCCTCAAGAAGGCCAGGAGGGAGGGAGTTCCTTTCATCCTTGTGGCTCCAGAGTGGCCACATGGAGCCTGGTGCGCCTACATCCTAAAGATGGCTGGAGGTCCAGGGTAGTGACTTCCTCTGCAGCAAGATCATCTGTTGCAAGGTCCATTCCACCACCAAGACCTTTATTGTCTAGTTTTAACGGCATGGCTGTTGAAGCCAGGATCTTGAGAGTAAAGGGATTGTCTGAAACTGTTATTCAAACTATGCGCAAAGCCAAAAAAACAGTGTCATCATGTAATTATCATGGGGTTTGAAAGAATTATGTGATGTGTGCGAAAGCAATGGTTTCCACACTTCTTCTTTGACGCTTTTGTCACTTTTTTTTCTTTTCTCCAGGACGGACGAGAGGGTGGACTAAAAGTTTCACTGTTTGAGCCTTTGGAGACAATTAAATTTAAAGCACTTTACTTGGAAGGTGAATTTTCTTTTAGCTATATCTTCAGCTGAGGCTGGGGAGCTGTGGTCTGACTGTTTCGGAATCCCTTCTTCCCATTGATTTCTTGGATCATCAGGTGTTACTTTTAGCCATCCAGGACTAAGTGGTGCATGTACTGTCTGAACACTTGGCAGACTTCTTAATATTCTGAATCCATGCACCATCCCCAATAAAAAAACATGCTCATTTCTACATCTTGTCCCAACTGGTCATCTGGTGGGGGCCTCCAAATGATAATCGTAATTTCCCCAAGGTTGAACTAAGCTTAAATGATATGTTGTCAACTTCAACAAACCAAGTATTGATGTCATAGAATGACTATTGTCCATTATTTTCTCCTACTTAGGAGATTCTGGTTTGACAGGTTCTAATTATGCTTGTGACTTTGGACTAGCCTTGTTATTTTTGTTAATATTGCTGTTATAATTATCATTGGATTATATGCAGTGGCTTCTTTACTGAGATTAACCCTTTCTTTCATCAGGTTCTCCAAAGTCTGATTTTTACAGCTTAACTCTTGCAGACACGTTAGCCTGTTTTTTCACCACATGTAACATTGGCTTTTTAATGTCTATATTGAATGCTATCTGGTCATAATTCCTTAGAGAAAATCTGCATAAGGATTTGGCATCAATTTATTTAATTGTATTTTATTGTATTTTTTTTCAGAAAGCTTTTGCCTCTATGCCAGGTCTCATCAATTTTTCTACAATGGGTAGGCTCTTAGTTTGGTATTACAGTAATTTCATTCGGCTTCTTGAGAGACAATAGATCAAGTACCTGTGTCTCTCTTGTACCTGAGAGGGATTTTTTTGAACATTACTGCCTGAACTTTCACACTTTTCCCCATGTTTAGTGTTACAAGGTAAATGTTCTGATCTTTCTGCCTACATGGTTCCTTTCTTTCACAAATAGTTGTTTAAGGTGGCCACCTGTTCGTCCTTTCACACTTTCATCAAGTTCTACCCTGCCTCTATAGATTTGGTGTTTGGTAGGAAGATGCTTCTGGCTGTCATCACCCGTTGGTCATTCTTATCTGTCCCCATATTTTTGGTTTTCAAATGTCCCCATTTGATATGACTATTTTTCTTTAGAAGAAGAAAATAATTATTTCACTTACCACTGAATCCTTTCCTCTGAAACCAGTAGGGGGGGGTTGAGCTGCTTACCTTGACATGTCCTCTGTTGACACACTGATTATTCGTTAAGATCAGTTTCCGGGTTTGCCTTCTGTAGGGCTTTTTAAGTTCTGCTCTTGAACTGTGGATTTATTTGTTCTTGTTGGTTTGTGGTTTTTTTGTGGGCCTTCCTTCATCTAGTTTTATTGCAATAGATGTAATGGTACGTGAAAACATCTAAATTTACAAAATAGTGGTTTCAAAATAAAAACATGTGCACTTGTTTTACTGAACAATAAAGTAAACATTATCTCCACTTACAAATATGGTATATTTTGTGTATATCGTAGATTCAGGTGACTGAGCAAACCGGTTACAACATATTCCTCATTTTGTCTTATTGCATGCGCTCAGTTTAGAGGAGGATTAGCACTCTTACTGTAATTATTATATCATTGTTAAAGATTTGTTATCTTGCAGCCCAGACTGATTTTATTCAAATGAATGTTTATGGATCAACAGTTTTCTGATATATTAAGCAATTGCTACAATAGTGCATACCAACTGTGAGTCACCATAGCTATATTCATTTTCAAATTTGTGCATGTAATGTCTAGCGATAAGGTTTTTATTTTGGCTTACCATTAAATCCCTTCCTCCATGTCTGTCGGGGGACTGAATAAGGATATAGTTAGGCTAATTAACTATAAAAATTATAATTAATATAATCCTAATTAGTTACTGGGAAGTAATGCTAATTCCACATTTCTGTTATTTTACTTTGCATTTCTGTGACTGTACTATAAAGATTTGCCTAGAGGCATCTTTCTATGCAACCTTCCTATCATTGCCTTGTACCACGTCAGTTCATAGACAGGTAGCCCTCACTGAAATGTGTCCCAACAAGAAATCTGCAATAGCTACTCATATGGCTAAATTGTCCCAACAAGAAGCCTGCAATAGTTACTCGCATGGCTAAATGCGTCCCAACAAGTAGCCTGCAATAGCTACTCGTATGGCTAAATTGTCCCAACAAGTAGCCTGCAATAGCTACTCGTATGGCTAAATTGTCCCAACAAGAAGCCTGCAATAGTTACTCGCATGGCTAAATGCGTCCCAACAAGTAGCCTGCAATAGCTACTCGTATGGCTAAATTGTCCCAACAAGAAGCCTGCAATAGTTACTCGCATGGCTAAATGCGTCCTAACAAGTAGCCTGCAATAGCTACTCGTATGGCTAAATTGTCCCAACAAGAAGCCTGCAATAGCTACTCGCATGGCTAAATGCGTCCCAACAAGAAACCTGTAATAGCTACTCATATAGCTAAATGCGACTCAACAAGAAGCCTGCAATAGCTACTCGTATGGCTAAATTGTCCCAACAAGAAGCCTGCAATAGTTACTCACATGGCTAAATGCGTCCCAACAAGTAGCCTGCAATAGCTACTCGTATGGCTAAATTGTCCCAACAAGAAGCCTGCAATAGTTACTCGCATGGCTAAATGCGTCCCAACAAGAAGCCTGCAATAGCTACTCGCATGGCTAAATGCGTCCCAACAAGAAACCTGCAATAGCTACTCGTATGGCTAAATTGTCCCAACAAGAAGCCTGCAATAGTTACTCGTATGGCTAAATGCGTCCCAACAAGAAGCCTGCAATAGCTACTCGCATGGCTAAATGCGTCCCAACAAGAAACCTGCAATAGCTACTCATATGGCTAAATGCGACTCAACAAGAAGCCTGCAATAGCTACTCGTATGGCTAAATTGTCCCAACAAGAAGCCTGCAATAGTTACTCACATGGCTAAATGCGTCCCAACAAGTAGCCTGCAATAGCTACTCGTATGGTTAAATTGTCCCAACAAGAAGCCTGCAATAGTTACTCGCATGGTTAAATGCGTCCCAACAAGAAGCCTGCAATAGCTACTCGCATGGCTAAATGCGTCCCAATAAGAAACCTGCAATAGCTACTCGTATGGCTAAATTGTTCCAACAAGAAGCCTGCAATAGTTACTCGTATGGCTAAATGCGTCCCAACAAGAAGCCTGCAATAGCTACTCGCATGGCTAAATGCGTCCCAACAAGAAACCTGCAATAGCTACTCATATGGTTAAATGTGACTCAACAATAAGCCTGCAATAGCTACTCGTATGGCTAAATTGTCCCAACAAGAAGCCTGCAATAGCTACTCGTATGGCTAAATTGTCCCAACAAGAAACCTGCAATAGCTACTCATATGGCTAAATTGTCCCAACAAGAAGCCTGCAATAGCTACTCGTATGGCTAAATTGTCCCAACAAGAAACCTGCAATAGCTACTCGTATGGCTAAAGTTTCCCAACAAGAAACCTGCAATAGCTACCTGCATGGCTAAATGCATCCCAACAAGAAGCCTGCAATGGCTACTCGTATGGCTAAATTGTCCCAACAAGAAGCCTGCAATAGCTACGCGCATGGCTAAATGCGTCCCAACAAGAAGTCTGCAATAGCTACTCGTATGGCTAAATTGTCCCAACAAGAAGCCTGCAATAGCTACTCGCATGGCTAAATGCGTCCCAACAAGAAACCTGCAATAGCTACTCGTATGGCTAAAGTTTCCCAACAAGAAACCTGCAATAGCTACCTGCATGGCTAAATGCATCCCAACAAGAAGCCTGCAATAGCTACTCACATGGATAAATTGTCCCAACAAGAAGTCTGCAATAGTTACTCGCATGTCTTCCTTCTTGAACAGGCTTTTAAACTACATAGGCAACACATATCTGTTAAAAAAGCACTAAGTAATCCACAAATCAGTGTCAGTGGCTTATTATGAATACAATTCATGTTATTCCGCTGCTTGATGTATCACTTGTTGCCTAAACCTCTTAATTTGTAAGCTCTTTTGGTAAGTGCCATCTTTACTTTCTGTTTCATTGCATGGTATACAATTTGTTTTTATTATGATCCCCTCAATGTACAGCTCTATGTAATATGTCAGCAATTTATAAATAAACAATAATAATAGGTAATACTGTTTAGAAGCTTTCATTAATGATGGGCCTCTAGAAATGTGTTTCTAAGTGGATCTGCTATGCTATGTGAAATAATACCCACATTTTTCTTTAGCCCACACCTGAAAGTATGACATGTTGTTTTGGAATGTTTTTGATTTATTTAAATGTTTCATTCATCAGTTTTAATTTTGTACATTTTCTTTCTCAGTGGCATTAACTACGAGAAACCACTGCCGCCCATTCAAGTGGCTTCTCTGCGTGCTGAGCGCATTGCCAAAGAGAAGAAGGTATTTTGCTTCCCAATATATTTTTTTTATAGACTAAACTTTTGTTGCTGAAAACGTTATTTCACAGTCTTGTAAATCAGTAAAGAAATGTGACATGTTAATGTCATATGTAATGTACCTATGTAATGTATATGTAATGTATCCTACTCCTGTGAGGTGGGTTTTGTTTTCATACGGACATTTGTTTTTAAAGTTGTTACACTGATAGCTTGAAGAATTTTTAGCATTCCTAAATGGTCATTTTAAATGATTGAAGTGGAAATTTAGAAGTGGCAGGTATGGAAAATATAATGGGAATGTAAGTGAATGGTATTTGACAGTTTTAATATCAAAGCAGTAGGCTAAGTGGCGGTGTGACATACCATCGTATAAGCCCCTCACTTCCACCACTGATCATTTTTAAATAATTGGCACCTAGGTAAATGATAACTAGCATCCTTTCATATATATGCTGCAATGCATAACTGCAACATGTGTAGCATTTCCCTGTATGTTCACATTGTAGTAATATTGTATAAATATATTTTAGGCATTAGTAGAGCAACATCACAGAGCCCAGCAACAAGCTGGTCCGCAGGCTCCACAACAGCCACTGCAAAATGGCCAGCAACCATCAACCCCAGTTGTTCAACCTGCTCAGACACAGTCTCAACAGCAAGTGGTTCAGCAACAGGTTGTGCAGCAGCCGCAGGCAGTAGTCTCCAGTCCAGCTGGAACCAATGTACCCACCACTGCAGTCCTGGTAAGCACAGACACCCATATTCATCTTGCATTTTCCAAATATATATAATTGCTTTTTATGATGCCAGGTCCCCTCTTCTGCTTGGAGACTTGAGGTAGTTCTAGCCAATAGAATGCTACAGGATCACCTACCTTTCTCCACTGTAAAGCTACAGATACATATGTAAATGTTATGGCTGGCTCAGCTAGGCAGCAGTTACAGCTCCCAAGATGTAGCTGTAACTTTGTATAAGAAGGAAGTAGATGATGCTGGAGCCAATAATCATGCAGATAGAAGGACGTGATCTCAAATTTCTTTTTTGACTGCTCCTAAAAGAAGCTAATCACCAAAATTTACATTTTCATAGATGAGCCCTGAAAGTAAGTAGGTTGTTCAGTCCTATTCCTGATATTAAAGTAGTTCTGTTAAAAAGTAAAGCAGGACTGCTCATTTCCATTACAGAAAGCCGAAACCACATGCCATATCTTTGGTGTTTTAATTGTAGCTGAAATAGGATAAAGCCCAGACATCACTGGCCATGATTATGAATCCACCAATCTGCAGTCTGTACAGATCATTGCTGTTACCTTGGAAACTAGCCAGCCATTACCGCAAGCTCTCTCCCTTTTCCCCTTTCCAAACTGATGTGAGGCGAGAAGATCCACCATCCTAATACAGTGTCTGTTTTCTCTGACGGCTCAAACAGGCAGTATACAGGACATATGTCATTGAGTATAAATAGATTCATTACTTCAAGTATATTATTTAGCTTGGTAATAAAAGCATGGGCTTTCATATATATTAATATACATATCCTCAAAAAGACACTTAAATAAAGGCCTGTTGGTTGTTTCTTGCTGTAAAGTTAAAATATTAAAATATACAACTATAGTTTATCCTAAGGATGGAATGTTAGATTTTAGGGGCCTCACATGTCGCCCTGACTCCCCCAAACATTATTATTATTTGTTGTTGTTCGACTTGATTAAAAATGATCATATTAATTAACATGCCACTGTCACACTAAAACCAACCTGAGCATTTGTGACATGTGGGTGTGGACTAAAAATGACTAAAATCCCAAACATCTATCTCACACTCACTATTAAAAACAAAACTCTGCCACCACTAAGATTTTATTTATGTGCTGACACTATTAAGAAGTGTCAGCGTAGGTGTTGATGAAGGGAGGAAAATAAACTTAAAAATAAGATATGCTTTTTCTGCTGATAATCCTAAGCCATAAGCTCTTATGCCTCAAACAGTATCATTGATCAAGGATAAAATTAAGAATTATTTTTGAAAATTACTATATTGAAGGACAATGATTTCTGTTTTGTAAAATAAACTGACATTCATGTAACAACAAAACTCACATATTTCGGGTAACTAATACAAATAATCACTTGTTAATGAATATCGCCAAAACCCTTCAACTTTCTCTGGTTCTTAACAAGTATTTAATTGTCTAATTTCTTTTTTTTTTTAAATTTCTTCCATATAAATTGTGTATTCCTTACCTTTCACAAGTAACATTACATGCTGTGTGTTTATACAGGCTGGAACCATCAAGACAGCAGTAACGGGAGCAAGTATACAAGCTGGTAAGTGACTTCAGTGTGTGACAATGTGCCAATAAGATATTTACTTTATTGCATTTAGTCTGTTTATACCTATGTGGATTTTAGGGAACTCACCAACTCTTAAAATAATCCTATTTATGTCAAACTCAATACAGAAGTGTAGACTTCTTCATATTGGTGGAAATTTGCATAAATTCTATGGATGTATTGTTGTCTGTATGTTTTATAGATGTATGCTTTGTGTGCTGTATAGATGTATGCTTTGTGTATGCTCTTCTATGCAGGAACACTCAGAAAGTTTTAAAATGAATCTGTCTTTGCTTGCTCACTATTCATCTTCTTTAGCAATCCTACATACAGTATACAGTATATAATTCTTTTTTACAAAAAATATATTTCTGTTTTCAGTGATTCTAGATTAAAAGCACAATTATTTTATATAACATAGTTTTGCCATATACTTTAGAAGCATGACACATTCCCTTCATAGACAGTAAGTACATTTCTTTTTTTCTTTTATTTAAACCGCAATTACAAAATGACTGTTAAGTGCTTGTTCACCCTAGGTTTTACCATCCACTTTATAAGTGATGCAGGGAGGATGTGAAGACCGTGTGACTGCTGCTTATAAAGTACATGGTAACCTATGGATCATTGAGTCTTATTATCACATATCCTTCCCCACTTAAGTTATAGCAAAAGTCAACAGCTCCAGGAAACATTCGAGACGAATTTCTGGTGTAGGGTGTAGTGCTCCACAGTGTGAACGAGTGAGGTTGGAAAGCCTAGGGGTGATTGATCCATTGGTCATCAATGCATTTTACAAGAAACAGATATGTGTTACGCTCATCCTTACCACACTGTTTGTCAAGCGGATGCTAAGTCCTGCTGTCAGTAAGCCTGTTCCCTCAGTGTGAATTGATGATGATCCCTCCCTCCTTCATTTATTAATATGCAGTATCATGTTTACAGCTGCTGTCAGTGGAAATGTCATCGTAAACACTGTTGCTGGTGTCCCTTCTGCCACCTTCCAGCCTATCAATAAGAGGCTGGCATCTCCTGTCATACCAGGGACACTTACTGTAAGTAAATAAAGATATTCTCTGGTCTGCAGGCTGCACCGTGTAATGTTGGTAGATAAGTAATTAATATTCATAAATCACACATTGTCTGAAATTGGGTCTTGAAGTTGCCTCTGATCTTCAATATGAAGCTTCCTTTTGAAGCTTAGAAGGAAAACCATGACAACAGACTTGTATATTGTGAACTGAGAATTGAATGTCCGTCTAGCAGTGGCGCAATGTGTGATTTAAATTGGATCATAGGTTAATTACCATTAATCTTCCTGTTAGGCTCCTGGTGGAGCTCCACAAGTTGCCCATGCACAGCAGAGAGCAGTAGCAACTTCAGCCGCACCTGCAGAGATGGTCACTATAGCAACAAATCAGGGGGTACGAGCAGTGACGCCAGTGACTGGTGGAACTGTGGTGTGCAGCAGTATTACCCCTGTACAGACACAGACCAGGTCAATAGTGACACAGGTGACAACAGGTATTGAATTGTTTTACTTTCTCTTTTATCTTCTATTATATCATTTACCTTCTTCTCATCTGATTCTGTATCTCAATGAGGTCACCACTGCTTTCTAATTTTTTAACTGAATCCTTTTTCTTTTGTTTATTTTCTTGCTATACCCCGCTCATCCATTTCTGCTCGCCTGCTATATCTTGTTTGTATCTGTTATTTTCTTTGCAGCTACAACTGCTGGGGTTCAACTTGCCAATAAAGCCATTACCCCAGCCCAGTTCCAACTTCTTCGGCAACAGCAGGCTGCCCAAGTGCAGGTTCCTCAGATCCAATCCCAATCACAGTCCCCAGGCCAAATAAAAGCTGTTGGCAAACTATCCCAGGTAATTTAGACAGAATTGTTCCACGAGTTTCCAAAAGAACATCAATGTTTACTCATTAACAGCAAAATTTTTGTGCTTCGCCCAGGAACAGCTACTCAAATTGCAGAAGCAGAAAATGCAGCTCTCGCAACAGACAACCCAGACAGTGGCTCAACAACAGCAGCAACCTCAACAGGGAGGACCACAGCCTGCACCGGTGCAGGGTCAGCAACAACCACAGCAAGCACAACCCCAGCAACAGACTCAGCAGCTTACTGCAGTCACTGCACCAAGAGCTGGTGCTGTCCTCACAGGTGCAACTGTTGCTAATCTACAGGTGGCTCGTCTGGTAGGTGTTAACATTAAATAATGCTTTGTTTAAATGTAAGCATTGAAAATTCATTAATGTTCCACACCTGGGGGTAAATTTAATAAGCTGCAGGTTTGAAAAAGTGGAGATGTTGCCTATAGCAACCAATCAGATTCTAGTTATCATTTATTTAGTAGATTCTACAAAAATACAGCTAGATTCTGATTGGTTGCTATAGGCAACATCTCCACTTTTTCAAACCCGCAGCTTGATAAATGTACCCCCTGATGTTATATTTTGAGTTATAAATATATAACTATTATAGCACTATTATTATTATTATTATTATTATTATTATTATTATTATTATTATTATCAATAATAAGCAGTATGATATTATAGTATTATTTCATTTCTGTGTACTAAGTACTTATGTTCATTCTAAGCTGTGCAGCAGTGAGTGCACACATGGACTTATGCAGAATTTGATCTCATCACACAGCACTAGTCCTGACCGTATAGCTGTTCACAGAGTACAGAACACTTGCATGAGTCTCCTGACTCAGAACAGATTTATCACAGCAACTGGCCAGGGCATTGGTGTGTACAGCTATATTAGTGCTATGCAATTGTACATATCAGGGCCCTGGCCAACTGTGGTGGTTGATTGGGTCTGACTTAGGGAGATTTATTTCTGTACACTGTTACCATGTTACATTTGTGCCATTTTGGTAAGAGCACCCTGAGCTGTGCTGGTGAAGGGGGCTGCAAACTAGTTGTATATTGAGCCCTAAACAGAAGGTTTCCTAGTGTTTGTAATCCTTGCATACACTGAGCAAGTCTTACTGTGAAGAAGAAACAATCCATTATATTTGATTTCCAGCTTCAGGCTCAGGGGCAAATCCAGGCCCAGCCAGGACAAACTGCACAGGTGGCACTAGCAAAGCCTCCAGTGGTCTCTGCTGTTGTGTCTTCCACTGGTGTGACCACCCTCCCTGTCACAGTGGCCGGAATCAGTGTTGCTATTGGCCAGCCTCAGAAAGCTGCAGGTATACTATGTAATCATCATGTGTCTCGTGCCTATGTTTCCTCATGTATCAGATTCTTAGTTGTCATACTGTATAAGCCGAAATTAATATATACAGCTCATTCTCAGTGTAACTATTCTTGCTTAGAAGGCAAAAACAAAGACCTAAAGAGAGCTAAGTTTATTAAACTATTTTGAAAGAGAATTGGGAAGTGTGGGTGCCCCAAAACACTGCTACCATGGGGACATTCAAAAATAGCCCCTTGAAGGAGGTAACGCTCTTTCAATCCAGCCCGTAAAATTTTGCAGCCAAAACTTGCATCAAGAGACGCAAAAACATGAAAACAGTAAAACCGTGTAAAGGTGTGGATAGAGAACCAGGTGGGTGTCAGGCAGAGCTGATCTACCGGTGTAACCTTGCATGCAGCCCAGGAGGCCCCCACAGAACGGGTTTAATGCGCAGCAACAAGATCAGGTGCAGGTCTAATGCCATGAGGTCCACATCCGGAAGTCTCCACTTCTGGACCAAACACGGAAACACTTTTGGGTGTAGAGACCACTCCTCTGGAAACACTATGTGTCTGCTTAGGTAGTCAGCTCTCAATTTTCTACACCCGGAATGAATATCGCAAAAATTGCCCGGACATACATTTCCGCCCAGAACAATATCCGGACCGTCTCCTTCATCGCTCCTGCACTCCTGGTTCTGCCTTGTCAATTGATGTACACCACAGCCGCTGTGTTTTCAGAATGGAGGTGGACTTGAGCACCCTGAAGGAGTGACCAAGCTCCTGGTAGTGCCTGCAGCATGGCTCAGAGCCCCACAATGTTTATAGGAAGTGACACTTCCCAAGCTGCGGAGACCAGGAGGGGGGCGGTCAAGAACTACTGATTCCCAACCTTGCAGACTGGCATCTGTGGTGACTATTGTCCATGACAATGGTCCATGGCAGGTCCATGGCAATGGACCTGCCCTCTGTCAAGTGATCCGCCACCAACAGAGAGAGAAGCAAATCATGGGAGACAACCGGAGCATCTGAGAGGCCAGCTGAAGATGGGATTCCAACCAATTGGACAAGAGGTCCCACTGAAATGTCCGAGGGTGGAACCGTCCGTACAGAAGGCTTTCAAATGTGGAAACCATCTTACCCACTAGTTTCATACATAGTAGGATAGAAGGCCGACTTTTAAATCTTTTTTCACCTTGACGTGACGAGAGCGCACCTAATTGATTGTTAGAAAAACCTTCAGCCCTCTGGTGTCAGGATAAGGCTGAGGAAAACAATTCTCTGACATGGAAACAACTGGGATTTTTGTAAATTTAGGTTCCAGCTCTTGTTTGGTCAGTGAAAGATGGAGCCGGAAGGTCTGATCTGAGTCAGCCTTTATTAGCAAATCGTCCAGGTATGGGACAATGCAGACCCAGGTTACACAAATGTGCTGCCATGACCACTATGATCTTTGTAAAGACTTGTGGTGCCGTGGAAAGGTCGAATGGAAGCACCTCTAATTGAAAGTGAGAGTCCCCCGCTGCAACTCTGCGAAGTGACTCCCAGATAGGCACATGAGATAAGAATCTTGGATGTTGATGGATGCCTGGAACTCATTTGGTTCCAACCCATTGTTCACTGATCTCAGGGACTCCATACGAAACCTTTACCAGAGATGAACATCTAGGGCCTTTAGGTTGAGAATGGGGCAAAAGGAGCTGTCTGGCTTGGGAACCAGGAAGAGGTTTGAATAGAAACCTCTGCCTCTTTGCCCCTTCGGGACCTGGCAGGTAATTCCCGCAGAAACAAGCAGTGATCGACTGTCTCATAGCCAATCTCTTTACTTTAACTCATGGAGTGGTGGAAAAGAAGCGGTGATGTGGCTGACTTTGGAGGTCTATCATGTAGCCACATTGCATGATCCCTGTAATCCACTAATACTGAAAGGAAGCCATCCATTGGTCCCGGAACAACAAGAGGCATGCTCCCAAACCGGCCACGAGGTGTAAAGGAATCCCTTCAGGTTGTAGGCTTGTCAGGGTTTTTAGGCTGTGGATGACTGCTGGAATAGGACAGCCTGCTGCTCTGTGACAGACCCCTGGACGTGATAGACTTATCTCTGTAAGACTGCACACAGTTTGAAGAGCCACCCTGAAAGGTTTAGCAAAATTAACCAAAATGAGGTACTCATGGCTTGTGGACATTAATAGGGAGAAAGGAACTTTTTCCTCCTGTAGCCTGAAATATGATGTTGTCCAGCTCTGCACCACAATGAACAGAGTCAGCATAAGGAAGAGAATCCAAAGACTTTTTAGGTTTATCTGCATTCTATGAATGCGAACACAAAGTCCTCTGAGCTGCAACTGCTGATGCAGAGATGGAAGAAGACACTGAGGCTGCATTCTGAGCTGCCTCATTTAGATATCCTGAGGCTTCTTTCAGAAGCAAATCAGAATCCTGTAGACTGTCAACAAGCTGATCTGCCGAGGTCTCGATCTCTCTAGCCACTGAAGCGGAAGAGTGATATGGCGCGGGAACTGCACTACAGTTATATTCATCTTAGGTACCTGTTCCCACTGGGCCATCTTATAAAAGCATGGAAACCTACGTGGTACAATGAATTTTCTGTGTGGCTGTTTCCATGTGAGATTTGCTAGCTCTTTAGAAGGAGGGAAGCAGACTACACACCTCTTCTGCCTCTTGAACAATTTGAGGGGGGTCAGGCTCTTCAAATACTTCAACGTCTTCCTCCGAAGACCCCTCTGAATCAGAGACCAGTATGCCTTTTACAGGAAGTCAAAGTTATCGTGAACTCAAGAAATGTATTTAATTTTTCAAGGTGCTGTACCAATGAAGTGGACCAAGAAGGTTCAACCTTGAAATGACCTTGAGAACCAAAAGGAGCTGGGAGGACAGAAGAACCTTCCCCTGCAACCTGTGAAGATTTTGTAAGGGCAACAGCTGTAGAAGGCTGCACTGATGCATTTTGAGCCAGAGTGATAATTGTATCCACTGCAGGTATCTCTGCAGAACGGTCAAGCAACTAAATTAGCGCCGCCACCGACTGTCCCAATGCAGTCGCCCACGCTGGTTCCTCCATCTGAAGGAGGGCCCCTGTGATGCACACCCCCCCAGCCATCTGCATCACAGTCCACACAAACCGACCATACTGGGCAGTTTGGCTTTACATATTGCACAGGTAAAATATTTCACCTTGGGTGTTTTACCTTTGTCAGACGGTTTTGAAATATTTAGGTTGCAACAGAAATAGGTAACCTGCAACTCCATATTAATAATCGCAGTCACACAACACTTAGTAATTTTCTTTATTATTATTAATTTATTTATTTTTATTATATTGATGTAAATGTGTATGCGTGTGTGTGTGTGTGTCTACACACACACACACACACACACACACACACACACACACACACATCCTAACTCTACAGGGATAAGCCCAGAGTTGTACTCCCCAACAGAATAATCCTGACAGTAGGAAGAATCTCAACAGTAAAACTAACTATGTGACGGAATTAGCAAAAGTATGTAAATATAATTCTACAGATATCCATTTGTACAGATATGTATTAGAAAAAACTGATTTAAAGTACTTATACCTGCAGAATCATGTCAAGGGCAGAGTACCCGCAGATAGAGAGCAGCCTGTCAGTCAGACACAGTGTACCGTTGATCAGTAGCAGCAGATAGAGGGCAGCCTGTCAGTCAGACACAGTGTACCGTTGATCAGTAGCAGCAGATAGAGGGCAGCCTGTCAGTCAGACACAGTGTACCGTTGATCAGTAGCAGCAGATAGAGAGCAGCCTGTCAGTCAGACACAGTGTACCGTTGATCAGTAGCAGCAGATAGAGAGCAGCCTGTCAGTCAGACACAGTGTACTGTTGATCAGTAACAGCAGATAGAGGGCAGCCTGTCAGTCAGACACAGTGTACAATTGATCAGTAGCAGCAGATAGAGAGCAGCCTGTCAGTCAGACACAGTGTACTGTTGATCAGTAGCAGCAGATAGAGAGCAGCCTGTCTGTCAGCCACAGTGTACTGTTGATCAGTAGCAGCAGATAGAGAGCAGCCTGTCAGTCAGACACAGTGTACTGTTGATCAGTAGCAGCAGATAGAGAGCAGCCTGTCAGTCAGACACAGTGTACTGTTGATCAGTAGCAGCAGATAGAGAGCAGCCTGTCAGTCAGACACAGTGTACCGTTGATCAGTAGCAGCAGATAGAGAGCAGCCTGTCAGTCAGACACAGTGTACTGTTGATCAGTAGCAGCAGATAGAGAGCAGCCTGTCAGTCAGACACAGTGTACCGTTGATCAGTAGCAGCAGATAGAGAGCAGCCTGTCAGTCAGACACAGTGAAACCGCTCAGGTGATTCTTCAACTGTCACTTCTCCTGAGTTGGCTCCAAAGGAACATACTAAATTGCGAAGGGGGTGCAGTCCTATATGAAGATGGCATAACTCCTCCTCAGTCTCTCTCACCACTATTCCTTGCCTACTGTGTGATCGAGGCTGAGTTACTTTTTATCATCGCAGGTAATTGAAAGGCTTCTATGTGTAATCCTGCCATAAGCGCTATCCATTTCAGCTCCTTTAACGGTGCTGTACCACAAACCAAGCCATCTTGACATTGCGGTGCCCTATGCAAACCAACGGCAGCACCGGTTAGTCAGCTTAATCATTTTTAGTTTACAGCAGTGATAGCCACTATAACTACAGGAAACAAGTACAGCAAACCAGGTCCCCCCCTATGAGGGAAGGACATGGTATGTCCCGCCATCTTGACATTGCGGTGCTCTATGGCACCAATGGCAGCGCCGGTTAGTCAGCTTAATAATAATAATAGTTTACAGCGGTGATAGCCACTGTAACTATCGGAAATAGGCACAGGAAAATTACTTTCTGTGAGATCCACTGGCTCCCATCGGTACATCTACTAAGTCTGTATGTTGGGATTAGTTTCCCCTCAGCAGACTATGCCTGTCAGCATTGTGTTCTAAAACACAGCACACATTACATATCACTAATAAATGAATAAAACAAAAGAAAATAAAACCTAACCTACAGAAATTTCTAAAGAGCAGCTAAAATTAAGCCCAACTCCTATGGACACTTAAAGTACACTGAGGAACTAAAGGGGTTGCAGAGGAGATGAGCTTCTGTCAACAGTTACATTAACAGTTTAACTATTTAAATGCCAACTTATGTGGCCCCTCATACATCCCCATGGTAGCAGAGTCCCCTAGATTGGATGAAAGAGAAATTACATTTATAACCATTAACCAAGCTCAAAAAGATTTTATTGAGTCTGAACCTACTCCATTGACTGAACTGAGCTACGGCTATTAAGTGTCTGAACTTACTTCATTGAATGAACTGAGCTACGGCTATTATTAATTGTATGAACTTACTCCATTGAGTTAACTTTACTACGGCCATTATTAAGTGTCTGAACTAACTCCATTGACTGAACTGAGCTACGGCTATTATTAAGAGTCACCTGTGGTAAATAGAACACGGAAGGACTGAAGACTAGTCTATACCTGCAAGCCTTGTAGACTAGTTTCTTAATGAAATAATTGTAAATGTGCAGCACTATATTTTAACATTTGAATTAATTTATATACACATCTATAATGATCTGGGCCTTTTATATTTCACACTAAGTACATTGGTCAGTTTTACTAAATGGCTGAAGTCTATCCAACATTCTCTCATACAGCTGAATAGGATGCTTCTATTGCACACTGTTAGACAGTATTGGACATACTGTAAAGAGTCCCTCAATGTTGCAATCTGAATACATGGTACAGCTTCAGGTAAAGGGGGTATACTTCATGAGAAAATGTCCCGTCCACCCCCAAAACTGGGTTTCGCCTTCCCCTTTAAGGACTCACTAAGCTAAACTGAATTCTCCTGTTGGTGCTGTTTACACTATTGGTAAGATCCCAAATGAGCTAAACATTTTGATAATGTTATGACCTTTCCACATTTCCACCTGTAGGTGGGCAGACTGTGGTCGCTCAGCCCTTGAATGTACAACAGCTTCTGAAACTGAAACAGCAACAACAGCAAAAAGCTTTGCAGTCTGGTGCAGCTCCAGGACAGGCCACTGTACAGCAGCAGAAGGTAATAAGAAGATACAGTTTTGAATCTAAAACTTATTGTCCTTGATTACCTTATAAGAATAGCGGTTTGTGAAATCAGTAAAAGTCACATTTGAAATGTTCAGATATTACCTATGAAATATATTACATTGTTCAGTGTTAACTTGACATTCTACTGCTGTTCTGTTAAGATGTAAAATATAGCCTCCCCATTCCATTGCATACAGCTGTGGGACCCTCCACCACAAACCTGTTTAGGACAGTGTCCTAATAAGATCTTATAAAGGTCAAAGACTCATCAAACTACATTTGAACTGTAGTGACATTACTGGCCCTGGCAATTTGTATGAATTAACCAATACACACAGTGCATTTCTGCATAGAAAGTTTACAAATCTGTCAATCACTCATTGTCTACTCATTTAGAAAAGCATCTCCCTTCTAACATGGAAAGCTGCTGCAGAGGGTTGAAAGTGAACTCTCCTTTAATGTATTGTATTCTGCTCGGTGATACGCAGTCTCTTTTGTTTATGAAGAGGGAATGATGTAATATAACTTTTTTTTTATGCTTCGTAGCAAATAACAGCTCAGCAAGTTACCGTCCAGACCCAACAGCAACAAGCTCAGCAGCAAAAGTTGACGTACACCACTCAGCCAGCCATTAAAACCCAGTTCCTAACCACTCCTATTACTCAGGCTCAAAAGTCGACTGGAGCCCAGCAAGTGCAGGCACAGATTCAGGTACAGGTAACTGCTGCCTTCCTGATCATCGTGTTTTTTAGTTCAGACTGTTAGTGACACATGTTCATTTTTTTTAACAGTGTTAACTCACCCATTTCAATATTAATTATAATGGAAATTGGTTGGATAAGTGGTAAAATAACTACCCCGAAAAATTATGTTATTGTTTTCTATCAAATACAATTTAATTTATAACTACACAATTAAGGTAAAATGTTCACTTGTGGACATGTCCTCCTCCAGTTGTGGTGCACCTCTCCTTTATACCTGTGAGGTTGGGTCAACTCATCAGGTTCCTCTAGGTTTCTGTGCTGGAGCCTCAATATTTTTGAGTCCTGGAGGATCAGAGACTGAGACCAGTGATCATTGCATCAGTTGCCAAGAATACAGATGAGCCCGTCCCTCACTTCATCATTTCGCGGTCATCGCAAAATTTGAATGTCCTAGTGCAGTAAACTATTTGTGCTTTGACTTATAACTTTTTGAAAGTACTCCCAGAAGCTGGGTGCCAGCTCTAAATGTTTAGGTGCTAAGACAATCAAGCTCTTGGGGTTTGTGGAGCCCTTGTAATTAAAAGACTTTATTTAATACTTTGCATACCAAACAACTGTTCTATTTTTCACTAGACTGCTGATTTCCTACTTACAAAAGAGCTTGGCCCTCATACTTAGACATGGCAAAATCGCTTTGTGGCTGGTTGAGTAAAATAAAATTTCATTTCCTTCAAGGTTGCTAAGCTTCCTCAGGTGGTCCAACAACAGGCAGCAGTAACAAATATCCAACAGATGGTACCAGCCTCTCAACAGGTTAGTTTTATGTTAAACATATGTTTAGATCATGCCTCCTGTTATGTAAAAAAAATTGTTTGTGACCTTTTCTGTTACACACACAACATAAAGTGCTACATAGCAAGGAATAGTTCCAGTTTTTAATCTAATCATATAATCACACAGGTCCAGTCCCAGACTGTTACACTGACCCAGGCAACGACAGCAGGACAACAGGTCCAAGTATTACCAGCTGGTTCAACAGCGGCCCAAGTGGTGCAGCAGAAACTTCTCCAGCAGCAACAGCAGGTGGTGGCAGCTGCTTCACCACAGCTCCAAGTCCCATCCAATCAAAACCTAGCACCAACATCGGGCACTGCAGAAGCCCCAAACCAACAGGCAAAGCTTCAAGTGAGAGCATCTACTGTCCGGATCAAAGCTCCCACGAAACCTAGCTGAGGATAAGGTGAACAAATAGAAAACTCAAGAATGTGCATCTCCAAAAAGAGCTCATACCAAGCACCTCTAAATGGCTTCTATATGTATTGTGTTGTTCACGTCTGAGAAACTGTTTCATTCATTTGCAAAAAAACGTTAGTGACATTTTGTAAATGTGAAAAAAGGGATATGAAGGAATATGACGGTCCTGCTACACCCACAGAAGACATCACAAGCTACAATATAGTCAGAGCAAGATGTTTCTTAATTGAAAAGTAATGTGGGGAAACCTAATGTGTCATTTTTACCTTTGCTCTATTAATGTCTTTCCTTCTCGCTTGTACATTTTGCACAAAGCCAAATCAGCCAATTTGGGAAGGATCCTAATGCATAGATTTTAAGAGTTGCCCAACTCTGACATTTTGCAGATTGTTTTTATTTATCTGGATTTTAAATAGTTTTAGTATACATATCTCTGGATTTCAATTTTATTTACAAAGGGAAGGTACACAAAGTGAAGCAGCGTATTAAATGAAATGGTCTGAAACATCTCCTTTAAATTTTTCAATGTCAGAGTGTATGTTTACAATGCATCATAAAGTATTTCCTCTGTACTCAGCTGGGTGGCAAGTAAAGGCTTTAAGCAGCTGATTGTATTGTGCTCTCATGTAGAAGTATCGCTGTTGCTTCAGTGCTTCTAGGGTGATGCTCCTAAATGGTAATTACATTTCAGCAAAGCACTAACCCTTTGTGAAGCTTCAGTATAGTCAGCTAAAACAGGTGGCCTAAAGCCAAGTGCGTTACCAGTTTTGGTAAAGAACAAGCTTGTAGTACAGTACGCAGAGAATTAGCTGCTCCTAAAGGATGATGAAGTTGTTTTTGACTCCCTTACTCTTTTTCTTTGTTTGCACTTTTTACTCCCCGATGCCCATTTAGTCGGATTATTTAGTTTGTTTTGTCTGCATAGATGTGTTTTACTTTTATCATAAACTTGTGCACTTTTGGGGATATCTGATTCTACCAATAGATCCTTGTGGTTTACTAAGAAGCTGCTTCCTTGTGCTCTACAAACTGAAGTGTGGTGGTACCTGACATTATCCACAGTCCAGTAAAATCATAACAATGTAGAGTCCGCCCATGTGTCTGTTGTAATTACCCCGTATAAACCTGCGTAACTGGGAATGTCACAGTCCTTGTCCTTGTACAGTTCAGAAACATCCATAAGGCCTTTAAATGCAATGTGTTTTTACACCAAAACGCAGTTTTGAGCACTTTGCCGAATAGAAAGATAAAAATGTTTAGCAGCAAAATGCATTTTCCTAACTGCGCAATTTACAAACCCACAGAAATTCCCTGTCCATGGTTTACATTAGAAACCTGAATATCCAAGTCTTATATTGCACATATTTAACTTGTCATGTAGAAAGTAGACTCCTGTATTTGTTAGGTTAGATTATTTAAGTATAGTGTTTGTGTTATTTGTTATAATTGTGTAGTTGTGCTACCACAATGTCTCTTTACTATTGCATTCACTTTTGCAGGGGCTGCTGGTGGATGTGTTCATTTTACCACATCCTAAGCACCCGTATTTCCCAAGTTTACTGTGCCACCTTATAGTCCAATGACATTTTTATTACATGAGAGATTGGTACGAAAGCAGTTTTATTAATAGAACTGAGAAGAAACTTGAATGAAATATATTGTGTATCCTGAAAGAGAAATTCTCGTAATGTCCTGTTCTAAACATTTTATATGTATGTGCATGAATGTCTGTAATCTATTGACGCTTGTATGCATTTTTGTTTGCTAAGATGAAGTGTTTTTCCTTTGTTTTATATATCTATATATATATGTGTATAATTTAAAACAATATGACCACTCTTACACTGCTGGATCTGTCTGCATTAAATTTGAAGTCCCCTGGCAGAAAAAGGGATAAAACTAGGTCTCCTTGAACCATACTGTGTTCAAAATGTACATATACTATGAAAACACATTTGTACGTGCTGTAGAACCATAGTGAGTGATGCATAGCACATTGCCAGTGTAATAAACTACATTTTTTAAAAACGTTTTCACTTTGTCATTGTTTTCACTTTCCTGCAGTCAGGCATCACATAATTAAATTACGCAACTGCAAGCATCCTAATTAACTTCCTACAGTCTGGATGTGGAGATGAGCTGTCTAGACAGCTTTAAAAACGCAAAACAATCCACAAATAGCAATACACTGTTATCCCACTTAAAATAATCGATTAAAGTGCATGATGAGTTTTTTTGTTTTGGTTATTTTTCAGACATAAAAATCACAGCTCAAAAAGGCAACAACATTTATCAATGCATGTATAGATCTGTGATTATTGTTTCTTGTTTAGTCACTCTTAATTTTACATATTGCATTATACAAAATTCCTAAATATAAAAAAATACAAAACAAATCAGGATGTGTAATAACTCAAAAGAAATACTAGTCTCAGTCACTATTGTGCTTTTTGTGGAAATATATTTTGGAAGAGATGTACTTTAAAGCTTGAACAATGGTAAAACAGGTCACTTTTAATGATGATGATGAACCACACTGTCACAGTTGGCTTACTGGAAATAGATCCCTAGGCTCTGCTGAACAGGGCTAGGCCCACCCATGGGCGCGGAGTCTAACAGGCAGGTGGTTTTACCATGAACCCCCACAAGGAGGTATGGTCTTAGCGGCACCAAAACTGCAGGTCGCGGTCCCGTGAGTGAGTGAACAGCAGAACGATGTGGAGGAGCCAGGTGAAGCGGGTAGAGATGAGGGAACCCATAGGTAAGTGGTATAGATATTGGAACAACAGTAATACATGCTGATGGTCAGCAGCCAATGAGTCACTAGGAGATTAGGTGCTCCGTGGTATAACAAGGAGAGAACAGGAGCTGTCACAATGGTGTACTCAGGAGTAGGTAGTGGAGATACTGGAACAGCGGAAGTTCAACACTAGACATAAGCTGGGCACACTGGAGAAGCGGAGGTAACTCAGGACAACAGCTGATGAGTCATAGATGTAGTTGCGGCTCTGGGAGGCAGCAGTGAGAACAGAGGCTGTCACAATGAAGTACACTGGAGATGGTAATAGAGGTACTGGAACAGCGATAGTTCAGCACAGCCACAGACTGAGAGCAGACTGAAATAGTGGAGGTAACTCGTAGTAATAGCTGATGAGTCACAGAGGGAATAGCGGCTCTGAGTGGTAGTGATGAGAGAACTGAAGCTGTCACGATGAAGTACACTGGAGGTGGTAATAGAGGTACTGGAGCAGCGATAGTTCAACACGGCCAGAGACTGAGAGCAAACTGAAGTAGCGGCGGTAACTCGGAATAACAGCTGATGAGTCACAGGTGTAGTAGCGGCTCTGAGTAGTAGCGATGAGAGAACCGGAGCTGTCATAATGAAGTACACTGGAGGTGGTAAGAGAGGTACTGGAACAGCAATGGTTCAGCACAGGCCACGAACTGAGAGCAAGCTGGAGTACACGCAAACCACAAGGAGAACAGGAACCAGAACCACAGACTGCAGGAAGTGAGCTTGAAGAACAGGCATCAGACAGGTGAATCCATGAGGTTTAAATAGTGCTCCAGAAATGCTTAGCCAATGAAAAGAGAGAGGTGGTCCTGGAGTGCAATAGACTTGCACCTGCGCAGATCTGAATATAGCTGAATGAAATGAAGAGTGACACTGGGACATGGCAGTTTCCAGATGAATGGAATGCAGGTAACGAGACAGGTACTATTTGCGGGACCGGAGGGTTATACACACAACTTTCTACACCCTTCATAGTGGAAAGACTACAAAGCGAGGTTAATATATTGAACAGCATCAGTCAATTATATGTAATATCACAGAGCATAATGTAACACATTCATTAAGATTAGGAATGGAGTATATCAAGGGGTTCTAGAACAACCAACAATGTATTAACCATATCTGTTATAAGAGCATTTAAAAACCTAATTTATTGGATATGGATTTGTAAACCTGTGTAGCTGGCAAAGTGACATGTCCATTTGCTTACTTACTTTGTATACTGCCCCAACTACAGGGCATAGATCATATTGCACAGATAATAGCTCAGGAGGATGCCATGGTCATACTGTACTATAAACTGCTCTGGAATACTATAACAATGGGATTTTGTACTGCACATTAAGTCCATTTATCCTAATCCAATGGTGGACAAAACCAGCCTAATAATCCAGGCCTCTATAAGAGATCAGATGCACTTGTGAAAGACCTGAGACCTAGGAGTGTCCCTGAGGGGTAGTGAAAGAACAGAATAAATGGTGGTGCCTCTGTAAAGTCAACTAAATATCCCTGTGGGAGACCTATCCAGGACCATAAAGTCACTCACTTTCACTAGAAGAATATTCTTAGGATATTTTCATTTGAGCAAGACCAATTCTGATAGCCCTTATCCTGTGAAAAGACGAAGAGCTAAGTGGACCTGTGAGCAAAACATGTTGGGGTTCAGTAGATGGATCTGTGGTGTCCAGAGTGTTGAGAAACACCTTAATTAACATGTTCACTGACCCTGGTCAGAAAAAGATCCCCTAGATACTCTGGTGATAGGTGGTATTAATCATCTTGATTTTGATGGTCGCCTTACCATCCTCTGCAGAGAAACATCCACACAGAGGAAGTCCCATCCCTGACCTGAATCTGCCCCTGTTGTCCTGAGCTTAGGGTAGTGCAGTCACATCCAACCATTTCACCAGGTGCTGATAGCCTTTGATTGTTTTCGTCACACTACCTCCCAAAGTAGAAATAATGGCATACCGCGTTTCAACATCTAGACAATGTATATTTGTGAATCACCACCACATTTTGGAGGTTTTACCAGTTAATCAGGTGCTAATTTAAACTATGTATTTTTCTAATTTATTACTAAAGAATGACAGGATTAGAGTGTTTTTGCTATTCTGGCAATGAATAGCAATGACCTATTATTAGGATCATAGGGTAATAGATTGCCCTTCTGATGGATTATACATTTATGTGCATAATATACAGAGATTCTAAATGGAGCTTGTTAAGTTTGTTTATTCATAAATTGAAAATGCAAATTAGTGGCTGTATCAGTGAATGTGAATTCATGTATCAAATTTGCTAATTCGTGTTTTTTAGAAAAAGATTCTTCCACTCCAATGTTGTTATGAAAATGTCACTAAGAAAATGTGATTCATGATTGTAAGAGAGAAATTAAGATTTTAATAGTTTGATGATGACATCAACAAACTTGACTTGCTGGTTTGCACAAAGTGCTTGAGGACTATTGACTTAATCAAGTTTGTGAGCGCCAACCTTATTATTCATTTTACGCATACCAAATGTTAGTACACTATTTTAATATTTTTTGTGATAAAGTTGGACGTTTGGGATTTTGTTTGGATGATTATACACAATATAAAGGAATACACTATGGGGGAATTCAATTCCTCACAAATTAGCACAGCGTTAAAATTATTACTGTTATTACAGTAAATTTAACCCGGCTTTCTGCTCGCAGATCCCTGAGCTGCGAATAAAAACCGGTGTTGAATCTACTGTAATAATGGTATTTAAGCGCACTATTACCATAATAACGGTAAGTGCGCAGACCGCGTTACTTTTTACAATAACATGGCCAATTGAATTCCCCCGTTTTCTCTCTCCCATTATCTATGACGCTATATATACAAGTGAAAGAGGAGGGTCAATTGGTGTTTCCTAGACTTACTAAGTGGATATCTGAAGAGCATACAAAAAGTATATTTAAAGGTGAGCAAGATTTGATCACATTGAGCTCCCAAAGTTGGTACACACTATTGTAACATTTTTCCACTTTTTCTCTTTTCCACTATTTGTGATAGTGATGTTCCTTATTTTCTAGACTGTATGGTAGAGTGATTCTGGGGATCCTCCTTATCCCTTATTGACAGCATACAAGAATTTTATTTTAAAAAGATGCAAATTGTCTGGGTGGCGTTGGTCTGGGATACCATTCATTGGATCTGTGACAATACCAGCAAGCCTGTGAAATGTTCTGTGTAAAATACGAAAGCTAGTGGATGGGGGTTCAGTTTAGGTCACAAAAGTTTGCTTGCCTACAGGCTTCAATTATGTAAACCCACCACTGCTTGCTGTAATGAATACTACTCTACTTATACACAGTTCAGCCACATTAAAACCCACTAACAAGTGAAGTGAATAACATTGATTATCTCGTTACACCGGCACATGTCAAGCAGTGGGATATATTAGGCAGCAAGTGAATAGTCAATTCTTGAAGTTGATGTGTTGGAAGTAGGAAAAATGGGCAAGTGTAAGGATCTGAGTGACTTTAACAACAGGCAAATTGTGATGGCTCAATGACTCCAAAATGTCAGGTTTTGTGAGGTGCTCCTGGTATGCAGTGGATAATACCTACCAAAAGTGGTCCAAGGAAGGACAACCAGTGAAACGACGACAGGGTCATGGGTGTCCAAGGCTCATAGATGTGCATGGGGAGCGAAGGCTAGCCCGTCTGGTCCAATCCGACAGAAGAGCTACTGTAGCACAAATTGTTGAAAAGGTTAATGCAGGCTATGAGAAGTGTCAGGACAGTGCACTGCGGCTTTCTGCGTAGCCACAGACCGGTCAGAATGCCCATGCTGACCCCTGTTCTCCGCCGAAAGTGCCTACAATGCCACATGAGCACCAGAACTGGACCATGGACCAAAGTGGCCTAAAAGATCTGCTTTTAACGTTTTGGTCCCAAATACCACAGGATACCTTCAGAGTTCTTGCGAAGCCCATGCCGCGATAGGTCAGAGGTGTTTTGGCGGCACGAGTTGTACCTATACAATATTAGGCAGGTGGTTTTAATGCATACTTGCATCACTGATCTAGAGAGACAGTAGTGACTTTATTAAAATGGATTTTATAATTCTGCCCAAATGTAAATACTCTTAACATGCCTCTTTACGGTCCCCATTTTTGCAACATTGAACCGATTTTCGGGGCAGGAAGTGACTTTCCTTTCCGGAATGTTGGAATTTATGATTTGATGGTTACAATATGTTTGTGTTTAATCTATAAAAAAAAATAGTGAATTAATGGAATAACTTAACAATCTTCGTACAGGCGCACGGAGAAACACAAATGGTAATTCCATTACCGGTACATAATACAGACAGACGACCATGCATGTTGCATTACTGAAAGTGAAATGAATGAAACCCCGCAGGATTAGGAACACACACTCCCTCTATTACACCTACTGCAGGACGTACAGAGGAAGCGGCTGCGCATGCGCGCTGGCTGTGTGTGCTACACGTGAGCAAAGGGCAAGATGGCTGCGCGCAGTGGGAAACGTGTAAACCGGGTCCGGTGCGAGGACGGCGACACAGTGAGACAACAGCTGAACGCGAAGCTCGAGGCTGTGTTGCAGAGCAGAGCAAATGCTAACTCTGTGTTTGATATCCTTGAATATTTGCAGGTGATGTAGATAACATTTACATGAGACCCGGTTAAAGCCATGCAGTTAGCAGTGTTTTTGGTGATAACAGGCCAGCCACTATGGCTCATAATCATAGTATGGTAATATTTTTATTCTTTTATTATCTGCATTTTGACCAAATGCAACTGATTACCCCCATGTACGGCGCTGTGGACCCTTTGTGGCGCCTTATAATTACGAGATAATCAAATAATAATTTGCACCACCCTACAGTAGCCCGCTCACTAGCTTTAGAAACCCGAGGGTTACTCCGCTGGTTTGGAACTATTAATCCTATCCTACCCAATACTTCAAGGGAGAACACTCCCCTGTTGGATCCATATCTGAAGACATGCTGTGTATGTTCATAAGAGCCTATACACAACAATGGTATTATGTACACATTGTGCATGCATAGGATCAGTGGCAGAACTACCACTGCTGCAGGTGGGCCTGTGCCCACTGCACCCTATGCAGTGCTGGTCCTGTGCATGCTCAGATGAGCAAAGTGGGGCTGCAGCAGAGTGGACTGCATTACTGTACCCCTCCAAATTTTGCTAACAATGATGATCACCACCATGTTGGTTATCACTGTACAGAAAATATTTAATTGTTCAGTCCCTGCCTCCGTTCACACACCATAGGGGCCATTTTTGTCAGCAGCTGTTTAACCTCTACCTCTATGTTTCTAGGCTGTTGTTGGAAATTGGAACACCCACTCAATCACAGGGAGAGCATACTAATTCCATACAGATAATGCCCTGGTCAGAGTTGAACCCATGGCCCCAGCACTGTGAGGCAGCAGTTAAAGAATAAGTCTGCTTTTAGCTGACTTATTATAGTTTACATATGTGGACCTTTGCGGGAAACCTTTCATAAACGTCGTAACTGGCATCATCACCATTATCCTGATCACCTGCTTTCATAAATTCCAGTGCATGTAAGAAATTAAAACAGGGTATTTGTGTACAATGATCCATTGGGTAGGTAAACACAGGCAGTAGTTTGTGTTAGTTGGATGTTTGTTTCAAGCTGCTCTTGGGAAGTTGTCACTGTGTAGTAAGTTCCTGTACCCTATAGAAGTCAATAATCTGTGTTTACTCAATATTTAAACTACTGTGACTGCAGCTTGAACTGAACATACCACAGTCGCAAAACAACTGGCCATATTTCCCAGTGTTTTTATAAAATATATAACATACTTTAAGATGGACTACTACTTTAATGTTTTCAGTCAATGGGGAGGGTGTATCAGCACAGTGTTACATGTGTAACCCATCAATGGAAAGTAAGTAGTTATACTTGTATAATTATCCCCGTCGTTGTATATGTAAAGCGGGCCAATCCAATTAAGTGCAAGGTTTTAATTCTCGCTGTATCAGCAATTAATATACAGAAATGTTATTTTATATTTGCTCGGATCTCTTTCTCGTACTCTTAAGACTCCTGCAGCTGTGCTTGTATTATGACAACTCCTTTGAGAGGTTCTAATTTTTTTTTGTAGACATGGTGATTTTTTTCTACTGTGTTGTTGAATATTATGTGCTTTTATGTCTTTGCTTTGGATAGTCTGAAAATGAAGACGATGTTCAAGTTGCAATTCGAACGTGCTCAAAACTTTTTAAGTCTCTGCTGGAAAAGGGAGAGCTTTATGTTGGGGACCTTCCATCCGAAGATGAAAGCCTTCCAGGTAGACATAACCTGCAAAAAACGTCATGAAGCACTTTTGTTAACCATACTGGCCCTATTCAGATATCTATTGACTGTATTTACCTACATGCACAGCATATTTGTCCATCTTTAACCTGGGGACATCTCAGATAGCCAAATGTTTCAGGACACTTCCTTTAAGTCCCAACTAGTAAACCTTTTTCCTAGATGTCAAGCTTTCTAATTGTTTAGATGCCCCTGGTTTATAATGTGACCGAGGCAGTATTTACACACACTCTAAATAAGTGTTGGCTAACCTGTGACACTCCAGGTATTTGTGAAACTACAAGTCCCAGCATGCTTTGCAAATATATAGCAGCTTATTGCTGGAAGGGTATGCTGGGACTTGTAGTTTCACAACACCTGGAGTGTCACAGGTTAGCCAACACTGCTCTAAATTATACTGTTCTATTTACCTGTTACAATATATAAGGACTGAACATCCCTTTTTAGTATTGTGCAATGGATACCACAGATTCCTCTTCTCTTTTCCCATTGTCATCTTGAGTGCCCTTTGGGCCTGATTAAATTAGCCGCAAAGTTACTACTGTGTTGCTGCACGTATTTCAGGCAATTACTGTAATGAGAACTTTACTCTTTCTTGCTCTGTATGAAGATCATTAAAAAAGCATCATGGGTATACATACTGTGCGATTCTACTGCTGCACTAATTTGTTTTAAAATGATCCTGCTTGTTTCTGATTTCTGTTTATAATGCACACAAAATAATTTAGTGTGTTCCTTAATCATTTTTGTATGACCAGATTCACTGGGTGCAGAAGAGATGTACAAAATATGGATGAGGCACCGTTACAACAGCTGTGTGTCCTGTCTGTTGGAACTTCTGTCTCATACTTCTTTCCAAGTTCAGGTCAGTTTGGATTTCCAGTTATGTGAATTAATCCGCAGTAGAGCAGCTCTGCAAACAAATGTATAACGATAACTTGGCTCTATGCACTGCAGACATAATATAAACGTCCATGTGAGATATGGTTGTCGTCTTATATTTTTCTTTTTCTTCTCCTGAAGGAACTGGCATTGTGCATACTTTTGAAGTTTATCCAGCTAGAAGGAGAGTTCCCTCTGGAAAATGCCAAGTGGAAAGATAATTACCGGTTTCCACGTCCCCTGTTAAAAGTGAGCATGTTCTAGGATGGTTATTTCTTCCAATCCTATTATCACTTGTAAACTTATGCCTGTGTTTCATTTTAGTTAGTTGTAGATGGCTTACTACGGGAGGATAAAGATTCTTCCCTCTTAATTCACCGATTCCAAGAGTATCTGGAATATGATGACATCCGGTATTACACCATGACGGCAATCAATGAATGCACTGCAAGAGTGCACCAGAACAACAAAGAGGTACGATTGATGTGATTTGGTTGGTCTGTCCTATTTGTAAGCTGGAAGCATTGACATTATCAATCTAAATCAATTTCCTATGTTGGTGTATGTATATTTCCTATCTACATCATATCACAGACAATATAAAGAAATGTACATAATGTCATGTTCCATGTTTGCATTATAAAGGAATTTCTTTCATCTTGCTAAAGAAAACGGGTGGTTATGAAATATTGGGGTACATTCATGAAAACTGGTGCCAACCACAAAATGTATTGTTACCCATAGCAACCAATAAAATGTTTTTTTTAGCTTTCATTTTCTAAAGCGCACTTGAAAAATGAGTTAGGAGAATGTTGGACGACTTAAAATAGCTGTGGAGAGCTGCATGCACAGCTCACCAACCTTCCAAGGGGCCGTACAGAGGAAAGGAGAGCTTAGTGCACTTCCTCATCCTCTGGGTATGTCACGTGACCACGCTGCAGAGGAGGTCACGTGACTAGGAAGTCGGCTGCCCCATTCGCCCCTTATTCTCTGCTTAATAATCGGAGAATGAGATTGGGAGCGGCTGGCTGGAGGGGCTGTAGATGAAAGCTTGGTGATAGCAGCCTGTTGCCCATTGCAGAGTTAGAATCTAGATACTATTGGAACATCATCCTTCTTCTTTGCACCATTTTTATAAATAATATAAGACTGGGATATTCTGTGCCTGTTTCATTGTTTAACCATCGTGTGTAAATAGAAAGTGGGTGGTTTGTTTATCTTTATTTATGTGTTCATTTATTTTCTAATTCTGTACATGAACATATTTGAGACATCAAAACACTTTTTAAATTTTGCTCATCTGTTAACAGTCATAATTGTCAGCCTATGCTACATTTATTCTTATCTTGATTCTTTTTTTTTTCTTGTAGTCTTTACCCTTCATTTTCCAGAACAATGTTTTTAGCCTCATTGCATCTATTAATATGCCCGTTGAGAACGAATTGTCAAATTTCCTAATAGCACAGAAAGGTAAGGAAACTTTGTACACTGAACTTGTGTGTGATGTTGCCTTTGGTGCAGTGATCTCACTCCTTTACCCCCTGCACTTTGACTTTCTGCCACAGCTCACAGTGACCTCCAGACATTTAATTTTGTTTGTTGTGAGACTGCAGCGACCTACAATATGTCTGCAGAAAATAATGGTGCAGACATGTGGAAAACTTGCACTGCGGGCTCACCTCCTAATCTATAGGGTACTTCAGCTAATTTTAATGGGTATGCGTATACTATTTATCACAGTATGATTAGCAGTAAACAAACACTCTTTCTCCTTTATAACAAAATGCTCTTCCGATCTGAAAGTAATTTCCCTCCCTCTTATGTAGCAGCTCCTCTCCAAATTATTTCCAGTTAAACATCATCTTGTAAAAGTGTGAATGGTTTAATCTAATTTGGATTAATTTCAATTAGTTTATCTTGATCATTCCCATTTATTTTGTCTAATGATATTTCTTCCAGATGGAATTCTGATACAGACACTTCAGGGGCTGGCTGGCAAATTGTAATCCGGGGAGCGAGACCCAGCTCAGATGTGTTTTTAGGAATATTTTAAAGAAAAAAAATGCAGATAGCTCAGTAGCCTAAGCCCAAGGTAGCCCACTATGGGGCCGGCCTAGGGGGCAGATTCCGTCCAACCAGCCCCTGAGAAACTTTCATATGTTGTGGTCCTGTCCCATTTTTGCCCAGTTTTGGTCTAAGTTGATGAGATTTTAAACTGACCTCCTTCCCATTTATTTCTTCATCTTGGGTGTGTCTGCTAGGCCTTATAGCTGAGCTTTTCCTCTTGAATAATTTAGCAACTTGTCATCATGCCTGGGGTTAGATCTGGTCCTGTCACTGTTGTCTTGGTCTAGCACAGGTTAACATCTTGTTATTGGTGAACTCGTTGAGAAGGTCAAATGCAAATCTATTATGTCTTATGGGTGAGGACTCCTGAAATAATAGTATAATTCTGTGAAGGTTTGCTGTAGTCATTGACTGAAATTGACACAATTTTCAGGGAGGGAGGAGGAATGAAAATCTAAAATTTTCCAGCAGTAGGCAAATACAAAGTGACTCTATATGATTAGTAATGTTTGCATTTTTGGCTTTAATTCCTCTTTGAGATATAGGATCAAATACCTTTTGTACTTTATAATTGGTAAATATGTTGCCATTTCTTAGACTGTCTGTCCTTTTAGTCTGATTTTTTTTTTTTTTCATATTACCAATCTTGTCAAAGGATGATCAAAATGTGGCATATTTGAAATAGGCATTTAAAATCTTTGGGCATCCAAGGCATATAGAGTGTCTTTTTTGGGTTTATTTATTATTTTTTTCTTGTCTCTAAATCAGAAAGGCATGATGACTGGAAGCCATCAAAATTAAAGGTAAATCCAGTAGTATTTTTAAGTATAACATTCTTATTTATTTTACTATTTTTACTTAAATTAATAGATGACTTCTTTTCAGGAACACAAAAGGTCATTTGAGAGAGTCTGGATGAGCTTCCTAAAGCACAAAGTAAGTGTACATTGCTCCACTTGAACATGCGCTTTCAGTAGGATTCTGAACACAATGTCTGTCCCACACTTATATTTATATCATTTTTAAAGATAAAAATGATTTCTCAAATTAAAAGCTAGAACTGACAAACGTTTCAACTCTCCAGCTCCAGGTGAGTCTGTACAAGAAAGTGCTTTTGATCCTGCATGAGTCCATATTGCCTCACATGAGCAAGCCCACTCTAATGATAGACTTCCTTACAGCAGCCTATGACGTTGGTAAGCAGAAATAAGATGTAAACATTTGTGTATCTACATTGTCACCTTGGCAACCTCTTGCCATTTCTTATATTTTGTACTTTTCTCCTGTGTGCTTAGGTGGAGCCATAAGCCTTCTAGCGCTAAATGGGCTGTTTCTTCTGATTCACCACCACAATCTGTAAGTAATAGTCTGAATACTTTTGGCTTTCATGTGTATCATAGGGATGAATGTGTCTGCGCACATGATCTGAATTGACAGCTGCACTCAAAGCACATGTGGTTTATTTAGGTGTATCCCTACTACAGTCCACCTATGAAAATTACAGTATCCACTTAATGAATGAATGCGTGGTGTGTGTGTGTGTGTGTGTTATATATAATTACACAAGTGCGCACACAGACACACAAGACATTATCACACAGGTTCTCACAGGATGTTCTTCTGGGAAATGCATTAAAGTACTACATAAAGATCCACTATAGGGAAAGCTGTAACATTTTAGAACACTGACTGCAAATTCGTTTTGGCCCAATATACAGTAAATTATATTTTACTGATTTGCTAATCTTGGTCGAAGTACAAGCAAGGACATTGGTTTCATGGAAAGTACTGCAAAATGCATACAAATTTGCTATTTAGAAATGCAATAATTTAGTCCTCTTTAACTGATATTGAACTGTGTCTGATAGTGAAGTCAGTGTCTGATAGTGAAGTCTGTGTCTGACTTCCTGAAGACTTACTTATGTCTTTGTACAGTAAAATTGTTGTTAATAAAATGATATGCTTTTACACTTCTATTTTCAGTCGCTATGTTTGTGTGCTTATAGTGTGTGCTTGTTCCCTCAGTGAGTACCCAGATTTCTACAAGAAGCTTTATTCTCTACTGGATCCTTCTGTGTTTCATGTGAAATATCGAGCCCGCTTCTTTCATTTGGCAAACTTGTTCTTGTCATCCACGTAAGTTATACGAATTTATACACTTATAGGTACAGACTGGAGTCTCCTATATGTTGGTTGCACTTTAATTTCTGTTACAGTATTTTACAGTTTTTCTAATTGTGTATTGTTTTGTGTGCTCTTCCAGCCATTTACCAGTGTATCTAGTTGCTGCATTTGCCAAGCGTCTGTCACGACTCTCTCTCACGGCACCCCCTCAAGTCCTGCTGATGATTATTCCATTTATATGTAACCTGATCCGCAGGCATCCAGCTTGTCGACCTCTCCTTCACAGGCCCATGGCATCAGGAGGTGAATCCATGTTTTACCTATGTTCATAATGTTCTGCTACAAGTATGGAGTCTTTGAGCTTTGAGGAGGTTATAGGGCTAAATTGAGACTGGTCACTTACCCTCAGTAATGCCCAGCTCTCCTGGCATCAGTATGCATACCTTCTGGTTCTAGAGAATTTAAAACAACTATTTAGTTGTTTTATTATAAATTACTACTGTTATGAAGCTGCTGGGGTGCTGTATGCATGTGTAAGAGATGTGTATAGCAGTGATAATGGAAAATGTTTGTGTCTCCTAAATGTTATGACTGTGATGTTGCTATTTCCTTTCTCTGCTCTTGCTTTGAAAATGTCTGATATTTCTCCTAAAGCGTAAAGGTTGGTTAAACCCAAACATTTATATTGTCATACAAGAGTGCAATGTCTTACCCTGATTTACGGTTGCAGCTTTCTTTAAATACAAAATGACCTTTTTGCTGTCATTTCAAACAACAAGACACATCCCTTAGGCCAGGGGCTCCTCAATAGTGCATGTTTCCAGCTCTCTGAGGCACATTGCAGTCACTGCAGGTTAAATAGCATTGCAGTACCAGTGCAGATGCTGAAAACATACACACACCGTGCTGCCGCCAATCTGTCCATTTCATAGAATTCACCAGAGCTCCGTTATTTGCTCAGCATAGTTATGACAGCAACTTTATCATCCTGTATAAAGTCATTAAATGCATAACGACATGTTCAGGACTTCAGTCTCTCTTTGTCAGCAATACATTCAAAATAGTAAAATGCTTTATATATAACATTACAATCGCCAGGGTCAGAAATCATAGGTGATAGGGTGAGCTGGCCATGATGCAGACGGTATTATAACTTTTCTGATGGACCAAAGTATATGCCAGTTATTTTTAAATTTGCTGATGTGTAAAGAATAAGCCTTAAGAAAGATGGAACCACACCTGACAGGTGTCAGTCTCCTGGAATCTGTGCTACATTCTGGGGGAGGGGGCAGGGTGACATCTGCCCTCCAGGCTGGACCCATAGTGGACTTCATTGGTCTGGATCACTGGGCCACCTGCAATTTTTTCCCTTTAAAATGTCCCTATTAGGCTGCTGAGTCCAGTCTTGCCCCCCCCCCCCTTGGCCAAAATTTGCACTCCCCTGAGTACACGAGTGTAGCTGAGTACAGTCACTTCATTATATACGACAGCTAGTCTATCTTTTAGATGAATCCCTACACTTAAGTAACACATTTGGACCAATTTTTTATTAACTTTTTTTTTTTCTTCCCTTTAATTCATGTGATTTTTCCCTTTAAATATGCATGGCACACTATACAACATACTGAATTGGGCTCTCTGGAACTTCTCCCCAAATATGTTGGCGAATCTGTGTCCTTCATGTCTTACACTGTTGTTGACAGGCTAAATATTTATGAGGGTAATTTAAGATTGAAGCAGTCAAATGCAACTGTTTGAAGAGAGATCTTGCACTGTTGGGGGTTGAGGGCGACATGATCAAGAATCCCTCCTTTTAACTGCATAAGTTAAAAAGGCAAAGTATATAGTGTCAATTTTACTTGGTGACATAACTGGCCATTCCCTAAGTGTGAGTTCACTAGTCTTGACAGGACATTTTTGTTAACTATCAGACCGCAGACCATTCATGCAGGCACCATGTTGGTGATTCCAAAGAGTGGCTCTTCTTTCGTAAGATGGCAACTTTCAGCAAAGGCATGTGATAGATAGGTCCAGCATGATTTCTAATTGCAAACAGTTCTTGTGGGAAGATATTCCAACATTTATTAAGCTCCGTAAAAGATAGGCTTTGATATATTGTAATGTTCAGTAGAGGATTTATATACGTTTATGAATTGTCTTACCTGCTTTTCGCATTGAGCAAGCCATATTCACTTCTTTTACAGGCTCACTAAGCAGATCCAACAGTTTCATATTGCAATTTTATAAAATCTATTAATGTTCCTACAGCAAGATGATTCTGTTGCATACCACATGCATTTGTAAACATGTTAAACTAAAGTGTGAAAATTGGAAGCAGTCGCTGCAGATCAGTCTTTGTTTTCTGTTTTTAGATCTGGCATCAGATCCATACATCATGGAGGAGCAAGATCCAGCAAAGAGTCGAGCTTTGGAGAGCTCTCTCTGGGAGCTGGAGGTAACACTAGTCCATTTCTGGTCTCACTAGAACTATTACAGCTATGTCTTATTCCCCAGTACACTAATGGTTAAGTACTAAAATTGTTGGTAGGATCATGCAGTTGGAAGAAGTAAAATATGGTATTTTGTACCCTATAACTTTTGACCATGCAAATCATTTCTTTTGTGAGTTGTTACTTTTGTTTTCCCTCAAGAGTGTCATTTTGTCAGTCATCTGTGTTATCAACTATATCTGTGATCAGCAACAGTAGGCCAGGTGACCCCTTCCGACCAGTGTCTTGTTGGTCCTCTTAGTGATTCTGATGTCAGTGTGTGAAATACATTTACATGGTGTGTGTAGCAAGATATTTGGTGAATGGAAGGTTGAATGATGTTTTGTCGCCAACTATGGGTTATCCTGCTTGGACAGTGTAACACGTCATCCTTATGCTTTGGTTTTCTCATGGAATCTTCTCTGCTTATGTAATATGCAGTCCCCTTGTGGCACCAAAGGCCCCTGACTGTGTTTGTAGATTATATTTTCCTGACTAGATGCCCCATAGCGCTTGTAGTCCAAATTAAGAAAAACCCACCCGTTCCACTGTGTGCAGTCACCACCATTTGAAGAAGCAGATGCCACTTCACCTGCACTGCTGAATCTCTCTCTCTCTCGGCTTCACTTTACCTTAATCCGCTGTATGAAGTTTAATATCCACGGTGGGATCCATCCATATATGATGTAGAACGATACTTTAGTGCATGTAGACATGGCCATGGATTGCATGGAGCAGTTTCAGGGAAAGTGCAGTGTGGACAAGGCAGCGACCTGTCCAATGCTTCTTTGCTTGTTAGTTGTGATGGCACCAGAAGTTTAGAGTTATATTTGGACCAATTTATTTTTTATTTATTCTGACAAAAAGAAAAATGGATCTTTGCATAAATTGGCACTTTTGTACTTTGGCATTTTCAGCAATAAACAGGGCACAAAGATAATTCCTTTCTGATATACATTTACTTCATTCGTGACCAGATCTTGTACTGTTATTGAAGTTTGAAATCTTGTCTAAAATGTGATCATTTTACACAATGTATTACTGATAACTTCCTTAAATACCTGACATGCATAGGTCAAATGAGCATAAATTAACTGTTCCTGGTTCCTTTCTTTCCATTCCCATTACATACACCTGATTGTCTTCTTTTATTTTCTGTTAACTGCAGGCTCTGCAGAATCATTACTTCCCAGATGTTGTGAGAGCTGCCAATGTAATTAGCCGGGCACTGTCCACACAGGAGAGTGATGTCTCTGAGTTCCTGGAGATGTCATCCTATGAGGTAGGGACTATCTGCCTGTATATCTATGGAATCTGACCAGGCCTTATCTGTCTGGTGTTTGTATATTCTTTCTGTCAGTATAATTGCCTGCTGACAATAATGGACCCTGTCATTCATTTCTTTGGCATCTTTAGTTCTGCAGGTTTGTCACTTGTACCACTGAAATTGTGGGCCCCATCCATCTCTTGATTACAGGTCTCCCAAAATATCAGTTTGCTGCACTTTGACAATCCTGTTGTCTCTACCCTGGATTATATAAGACCTGTGTGTATGGATGGTCACATGCTTAAACTATTGTGCATCTCTTACTGGTATATTTAACAAATACCATAACGAATCCATTCCTCAACAAGCTCAGCTAATTTCCTATCACAAAGGGGGAAAGTAGTCTTTGAGCTATCATGAACAAAGGGGATTGCTGTGTGTTGAATAATCTCATAGTACATAAATAAATAAACCCATATACTATGGTACATTTTTACGATGTTTTTGATCATTTTGTAATATTTATTTTCCTTTTATTAAAGCTTTTTGAGAAGCAGATGAAGAAAAAGTTTAAGTCTGTACCTTTGGAATTTGAACCTGTGCGAGGACTTCTTGGCAAGAAGCATGATATCACTGCTGAACATTTTTGCCTGTAAACTGTATTATTCTGTACATTAAAAATGTTATTCTTACCCTCTGCGAGCGTCTTGTGTAATCCATCTTTATTTGTATTTGCAATCTCATACCATATTCCTATATTTGTAATAAATTTGTGTTGATCCAAGATAAACTGTATACTACTTGTAGTTTGTGTTTTTCACTCTGATTTTCTGATAGCTTGTTGGTACAACCACCCCTGGGCCTCTGGTAAGCCACAAACTTCACTTTCCTCAAGTTTTTCTTGTGTGTGTTTTTTTTTTTTTTTATTTGTTTTTCTTTTTGTCAAGACCATCTGAACTATTGACTTCAGCAGTTACATAGTCACATAATGAGGTTCAACAGTCTATCAAGTTCAACTCTTTGTGACGCTTCCTGTTTTGTGAGTGAGTCTGTCACAGCCATTGTGATATGTGACACCTTAAGAGGCATAGCAATAGAGTCTTTGCCAGAACTGAGTTTAAAGTGGCTGTGGGTAGTACCAAGGGAAGCTTTTGGATTTAGCTTCTAGACATGCCAGTATGAGTCTGTTTATACCCCTTCAACAGTATCTGTCGATTTTATACCAGGTGACGTGGACTGCTGCTTGAGTTCTGAGAGGGAGGTTCTGGTATGCCGGGATCGCTCAGTGATGACATGTCATCACTGTTAGGATTGAGGGCACCTTGGAATGCTGCTGTCCTGTCCTGTGTGTATGAGTGGTGTGAGCTTGGGTGCACCCAGGGTGTTTGAGACTGCATTTGCCCTAAATGTAGCCATGAATTGATCAAGGTGAACTGAGATCCCAGCTGTCTAAAGGCAGAGGATTGAGATTACGTTTCTGTCCCAGTATATGTGTATGAGAAATGAAACTGCTGCCGTTATAACGGTGAACTGCGTTAGTAAAGTTGGAAGATGTAAATAAAGATCTACCCAATTTATTCATTAAAATATGGCCTGAGGATTGTTTTTTTTCAACACTGGTAACTATCCTCCATATATCTGCTGTGTCTGCACTTCACACATGATCTATTAAACCATTTGCAGTGGATGCCCCCTATACAGTACAGTCCTGGGTGTAAAATGCTTGTATATTTTTTTATTTTATTTTCTGCCTCAAAGGTTGAACAATCAAAAATGCAGGTGTAAGACAGTAAACAAATAAAATTGTTCAAGAGACAATCAAATATGAACTGGAGTAAAAAAAAAGGATAAGCAAGTATGACCCAATTACACAATACACCCCTGTTCCATCCAGACAGGGATGACAATGTCAACCAAGTGTTTTTTATGGCAGTCAGAGAAAGGGGTAAGAGGGTGGTGTTAAGCCCTAAGCCTGGGATAGCGGTCTCTTACTAAATAAACTAAGCTAAGTGAAAAATGGTTAGTGCATATTATTATATATGGCCCATAATGATTTAACAGAATTGTTTAACAATAGCCATCATCTTTCCGTGAAGTATACATACCATATTCCGATCAGCACTGCTGCAGAAGAGGGAGGAGAAAGCGATTTTCAAACTGGCAGGTGGCAGCAGAGACAAAGTGGTGTATAAGCTTAAGTTGGTGTTCTGTAATGTCTGGAGGGGCCAGAGGAAGCATGAAATATTTAGGTAGGAGTAAGATTGAGCCGATTAAATATTGTAATGAATACCAGTAACCTAGATAATTTAAGGCACAACCTCCAAATGTGTAAAAAGGTGCCACGGGTTGGTCATCCCCTCCATTATCCGAAGCATCGGGTACAATTTTACATTGAGTGGGAGCAATGATACCACCAATATAATAGTTTGTATGCATTTTCCTTGATCTTCACTCATACTGAGATGGAAGCAGTGTGTTCCCAAATATCTGAATAATCCTCTGTGTAAGGATTTACGGATGTCAGACTCCAATGTGATTGCATGGAGATCTTCCATCAGGGGGCCAGTTAGCGATAGTTCAGAGTGTAATGCGAAGACCAAGCCTATAGTTGAAGCCTGCCTCCTACAAAAACACCTTGAAGGTGGAGAAAGGTCTAGTTTGGAGGAAGGAGCTGTGAGACAAGTGAAAGTTCCAAATTTGTAAGAATTGGAAAAAGTGCTTGTGCTATTCGTATTGAAGATCTGAAAAACTGGGGAAACAAGGGCATGTATGTCACTGTGAAATCTAATGACACCTGCAAGCCACAGAGAAGAGAAAGAAGTGTCAAAACCCGGTGTAAAAGCTGTATTGCCACATATGAGAACAAGTGTGGTGGGGTCTGGAGCCAATTTATAAACCATGCTAACGCTAACCCATACAGAAAGGGGAAGTGACACTACTGGGTGAGACTGCCGATGGGGGGTAGCCAGAGGGAAGTCAAAGTAGGCATCTATAAATTTATCTATATAATCTATAAAGTAGCTTTTACGCCTCCCTCTCCTACTTTTCCAACCTTGTAAAGAAATACTACCCTATTCGCTCACTCCCTTCTGTCAAAGACCTTTGCCTCCCCTGTCGCCACCTCACACTCCCACCTACTGGACTTTGCGCTCACTGTTCCTTTCCCCTTCTGACTAGACTGGTCTCCAACCTCCAAACTTTGAAGTGCTACCTCAAAACTCATCTTTTTGCACTTGCCTACACTGCCCCATTCTAAGACAATTCCCTCCTCATACTCCACCTGTTCCTTCTAATTTTCTTCATCAAGTCTGAAACTCTGAGTATTTGCATTTTCAGATGTTCTGAATCTTTGATCAGCCTGTCCTAGCCTGGTACTGTTAAGCACTGTAATAGCAGGACCACATAGTGGCTGTCCCCATTTACATGGGATCCAGCTCAGGCTGACTAATGCTGGATCTGGTTAAGGGATTTGCAGGGGGACACATGTTTGTTTTTTTGTCTCCCATTCATTTCAGTTGCCCATGCATTCCTATGGGCTTTCTGCTTGTAGCACTCCTGCTGGGAAGACCATTGAACAAAGGGGAAGTCTCACTGGTTTTCACACAATCTAAAATGTCTAAAAACAGTGAGATTACTATTGGAGATTTGCAAAATTGCTATTTTATAGATTTCTCTAGTTTTATATCTGACATTGCAGAAATCCATGAATTGATGCGATTATTGAGGTTTTAAAACAATGATTTACATGGCAATTTTCTAGATTTGGTAAATTGCAATCAAACCATGTAAATCATTACATTATATAGTCCCACACAGACACTGAAGTATAGGGGATATTGATTCTCAAAAAAATGGTGCAACGGGAAAAAGTGGTGTTGCCTGTAGCAGTTAATCGGATACTAACTGTGGAGCATCTGATTGTTTGCTATGGGCAACACTACCTTTTTCGTTTGCACCAGTTTTCCTAAATGTCCTCCATTGATTGCCTATATTTACTACTAGAGTTATGATAAAAGGTCCTGACGCGTTTGAAACGTATGAAATCCCTAGCAGTGTAAAGATTCCATCATATGGCATGAGTGAGTGTGAATTGCTAGAACATTTATATCACATTTAATGAAAATAGTGCTTACAAATTAATATATTAAACTTTTGCAGGCTGGCTCAGTTTGCAGCCTATCAATTTGCTAGGAACGAGTGACATCACTGAAGTGCCTTCTCTAATATTCCTTAGACCTGACTTTCATACATGGGGTACTTTGCATGGTTCCTAGTAAATTAATAGGGTATATTCTCATGAATACTAGCTCAGTCTACAAAATGCGGCCTCCATTGTGTGTGGATGACAAATTCAAGGCTTGAATACCGCTTAATATTACACAGTTTAATCATCAACTACCATTGATTTTTCTCCTTAATGCACATTACATTCTCACACAAATTAACCAACTTCAATATGCTGAACTATTAACTTTTTCATTTGAAATTAAATAATTACCAATGTACTTAATATAATTTACTACTATAATGTCAATTTTGCCTGTTTATTGACTGACATTGTAGAATTTCATAGGGATTTCAAAGGGAATGCCACACATTTTGTAATTCATACTCTCCAAGTGCTTGATTAATTGAAGGATAATAATAATAATACAGTTGCTGCATATCCTTTGCCTGTATAGAATTATATGATACACTTTTAACATAACTTCCTCCACCATACGTATTTTCTGTTATATGCATTATATCTATCTTAAGAGATTCTTTTCAGACGCATTTTACATCTACTTTTTTTTTACGTAAAATGCGTCAAACTCTACATCAGGCCCATAGAGAGAAGAAACGTTAGTGAGGGTTGAGGGGTCAGGCTGTATGTTGTATAGTTTATGTCTATGTAAATCAGATCCTAAGCTGCAGAGCATGCAAACCTAACAAACACTTACTATTTTTGTGGGCAAGTCTTGGTTTTAAGGGAAAAGGAGCATTTCTAAAAATGTGACATGGTCTGTGATTTGGTTAGATGATGGGTATAGACTAATTATCTACATCTACGTATGGGCAGCACAGTGTGTGGAGTGTATGTTATCCCTGTGTTTGAGTGGGATTCCTGCAGGTGCTCCAGTTTCTTCCATCAGTCTAAAAACAAGCTGTAAGGTATAAGTGGATTCTGACAAAGTAGACCCTAGTGTGTGTGTGACAGGCAATTTAAATTGTAAGCTCCAACTGATGTGAATGATTACATATTCTCTGTACAGTGCTGCGTAATATGATTGACACTATATAAATAAATGATAATTATAATTCTTTCAGTGCTTATGTAATAAACGTGTGAGGACAACTAGAGCCAGTTATAAAATGTATCAGGTGGATATACTTTGAAAATGTATTGTGGTTTTGGCATGTTTATCTTTGTATTATGTGTAGATTATCAATATATGGAGTATAGAGAACCTATGAAATCCTACATTTTATTTTAATTCTACTTTAAGGGTTGTGCAAAAAAAGAACTACTAACAATATAGATATATCTAAATCTATATTAATCCATGTTATTACTAGGTCATTCTTTTTCTTGCACTTCTGTCTTTAAAGTATAACTAAAGTAAAAAAAAAAATCATATGCTGAAAATAAAAGTAGAGGCTTTTACGAAAACAGATGATGAAAACATAGCTTTTCCATTGTTATATAACTTTCTTTACTAATATATAAGGAACAGCCACACCCTGTGTCGGAAGAAACTGAATTATATCAGTACAGTTATATTAGTAAATTAATTTCATGTCCAAAGAATGAATTGCTTGACATTTTTTTTAGCATTTCTATGTGATGATTTTTATGACTCTTATTATCTGTCTGGTGAAACATGTCACATATTATGCACTATTTTTTTGTCTCATTTGAATTTTATAATATTTGTTGATTTTCTAAACAATGGTTGAATTATTAATAATTTGATGACTCAAAATGGAGCGTAAATTCCCTGCCGACCTAAGTGGAAAAAGTGGGAAAAAAAATGCCCGGCCAGGAGTCCCTTGCCTTGTCCACTAGCGTTGCCACAAGATTCCCACGACATGGTAAAATAAATTGACACTCGTTACAGGATATCATTTGCAGCTCATAGGACAGCTATAGCAGGCCCTGTTAAACCAGCTGCGATCCACACCCTCCATTGAGAGTCAAGTACATATAACATTGTCTCTGCTTGACCAGCAGAGGGAAGTAAGCTGAGGTGCTGAGGATGGAGCTCAAACTGTGTGGGACCCACCTAGCTCCTGCCATGTCAAGGTCTACCCCTGAATGTACATCTATTTTAAAGATTAGTGTCTTGTGTGTGTCCTAAAAAATGTTCCCAGATGCCCCCCCCTGCCCAGTAACGAGTATGACATATCTCTAAGCACTGTATGCAAATACCGAGGACCTCTAGTCAGACGCAAAGTCCATTTTAGGCGCATTGAATAAAAAAACACTACCACGCATGTGCAGCAAGCACCATATCCGCCTGCATCTTGGACGCAATTTACACTTGCGACAGCTTGCGGATCACTACGAGAGAAAGGGCGGAACGCGGAATTGTGAAGGCGTGACCATGTAAGTAAATCCTAGTCGCAGTGAGACGCAGACGCAACACACGTCAAAAAAGGGCTAAAACTGTGCGTCAGGAATTAGGTGGGGCAAGCAGTTCGCTAGCTGCAGGAACTGCTCGCAGCTCGGTAGGGTATTATGAGTGGGACGAGACTGGGGTTACTTGCCACTCGTAATACCCTACCAAGCTGCGGCACACTCCCACTCCTACACTTCTTAGATGGACTTTGCGTCCGACTCTAAATGAGGTCCTGAATGTCAGCTGTGGAGATGCACTCATTTTTGCTCCCATGTAGTTTCCAACTACAAAGACCAGCACCACCCACCTTCAGATGCCACTGAATTATGTCAGTATAATTATATTAGCATATGAATTTCAAGTCATGGGGTATATTTACTAAACTGCGAGTTTGGAAAAGTGGAGATTTTGCCTATAGTAACCAATCAGATTCTGGCTGTCATTTTGTTGAATGTACTAAATAAATGATAACTAGGGGCCTGATTCAATAAGGATCTTAACTTGAGAAACTTCTTATTTCAGTCTTCTGGACAAAACCATGTTACAATGCAAGGGGTGCAAATTAGTATTCTGTTTTGCACATAAATTAAATACTGACTGTTTTTTCATGTAGCACACAAATATCAACTTTGAATTTCAGTGTACAAATAAGCTATCAAGTATTTGTGTGCTACATGAAAAAACAGTCAGTATTTAACTGATGTGCACAACAGAATACTAATTTGTAACCTTTGCATTGTAACATGGTTTTGTCCAGGAGACTGAAATAAGAAGTTTCTCAAGTTAAGATCCTTAATAAGTCAGGCCCTAGAATCTGATTGGTTGCTATAGGCAACATCTCCACTTTTCCAAACACGCAGTTTGATAAATTTACCCCAGGTGTGGAACATTAATGCATTTTTAATGCTTACATTTCAACAAAGCATTATTTAATGTTAACACCTAACTATATCCCAAAGTGATGACTTCCTTGTCCTTCCCAGGTCAAGCAAGCACAGAAGAGCTGTAGGAAGAAACTACCCTGGAATGAGCTGGGGTCCTCTCCGCAGCCGACATTTGACACGTCCGTTCTCTTTACCTTTTTTGCTGCTTATTATAATTTGTAATACATTCTGAAGGACACAATCTATCATCTTCCATTTTTGCTAAAATCCATCACAGTTTTTGGATCTAATTTATTTTTATATTTTAATCCTTTAAACTGCATAAGAATATTGCATCGTGGATAGCAAATGTGCTGAGTGTCTCACAGTCCATTTTAAAATGACTTCTGTTTAGCCCCTTAATTAACCCCTTTTTGTGATCCTTACAGGGACTTCACTTTATGCAAGATGTTGGTTAGCTGCATCAGTGAAGGCTTTTAATGAACAAACAGCCTGTCCTCTTATCAAAACCAGCAGCCTGCTTCTCGCAGTGTCTGACGCCTCCACAGATAATTGATGCTTTAATAACCCTGAATATTAATGAGGAGGTTGTGATGGAAAGTCTGGTGCTAACAGCAGCATAAATCACTCTGTTTTATTTCATTTTATCAGATTTTCACCCTGAATGCAAGGATAAAGGAGGTGTCAGTGGAGCCCTGAGCAAATAATTAGATACAAGGACACATTGGCGCTTTACAGTGGAGATGCTTGTTAAAGAAACCATTAGCAATTTAATATACTCTATCACGTGTACAATTAAGTAGACAATGTTGAACTTTACGTTGCTGTACTGAAGTTACATATACCTGAAAAAAATCCAATAAAACTGTAATATTTGCAACTTCTGAATAATTTTCACGCATGATTGCTCTGAAATGGTCTAAGTAAAAGGAGGTAAATGTATCTTAATGACATTGCTTATTTAAAAGGTGACTTGAGAATTGTTATTTATTGTTACATTTTGTAGCACTAAATATTCTGCACAGAGTAATAATTGGAACCCGAGACATGCAGAATTTTTGAAACTGTACCATGAAAAATTTGTTTTGTTGTGTTTTGCACTTGGCGTTGAATTTTTGCTAGTTTCACTTGAGAATTTTAGCCATAAGCAACCCCAGTCCTCAAAGCAGAATTAATTAGTTGTTGTAATTTGAAATCTATTCATAGATTATAAATTTAGTGAAAATGAAATTGATATAAATATAGTAAGGGAATGGCAAAGCAAAATAATAATGAAGACTATTTTACTGGAACTTCACACCTCTGTGGAATGGTCTATTCTGCTGTGAAACCTGATACGCATGACATTTAGCTGCAACATTGCAGGCATGCAGCTGCGTTCTTCAGGAGGGGTCATGCATGGTCGACAATCCAGCAATTTTAGAACTATATAACAATATCTTTCAAATTCATGTTTTATATGTAATTATCCGTGCAGAGACCTTTCATATCACAAATGGAAACAGTATGCACTGAGGAACCTCCACTCGAAAGATCTATTATCTAAAGAAAGTAAATCCACCAAGAAATGCATTGAAACAGGTTATGTTTCATGCAACATAGATGGCAAAAATTATACGGTATGTTCATAAAATACTAAACTTCAAGATGGGACCAATAGTAATATATTGCAAAACTATTAACATTTGCAATTTTTTGTTTAGTGGGCAGAAAGCACACATGAACAAGCTTAATCCCAACAAAAGCATAAAGAGGATTGGATGTCTCTGATCTAGTAAAGAATTATATGTCCGCTCAGCAAAACTTCTAATTAAATACTTTACCCACGTAAGCTAACATACACAATGCGTTAAAAATGTCACATAGATATCCATGAGTTTACACATGCTTTGATTATCAGTAGAACATCTTCTGGTACTTAAAAATTGAATTAAGCATGCTAGAATATAGAAGACTGCTTAAATAACCATGTCATTATAGAAATTATGAGCAAAAAAAATAGTACCTTAAAGAGAAAATTTGCATAATTAATTAATCCAAAATGTCATCACAATGGATCAAAGAAATTTAAGGAGCTATTAACTGGGTTTTACTAATGCATGTAGAGAGACAGCCAAACAAGGAGGAACACGAGACACCAATACTCTTGTTTTATATAAAATTGTGATGGTGGAGGGAGACATTTTCCTACATACAACAAACTTCCTGTCAGTAAATCCATGTGCGTCTAACCACATTTGCCCGGCTTTGTTTTTAGAAAATAGCTTCCAACTTGACAAATGTAGAATTCTAACATGACATAAGTAGAATGTCAGAAAACTTGTGTTCTGTTAAGACTTGACTTCATCATCATCATCATCATCAATTTATATAGCGCCACTAATTCCGCAGCGCTGTACAGAGAACTCACTCACATCAGTCCCTGCCCCATTGGAGCTTACAGTCTAAATTCCCTAACACAGACACACACAGACAGACTAGGGTCAATTTGATAGCAGCCAATTAACCTACCAGTATGTTTTTGGAGTGTGGGAGGAAACCCACGCAAACACGGATCATGCAAACTCCACACAGGTAAGGCCATGGTTGGGAATCGAACTCAAGACCCCAGTGCTGTAAGACAGAAGTGCTAACCACTTAGCCACCTTGCTGTCCAGACTTGCATCTTCTTACGCCTGGAGGAGCTGACTGGGGAAGTGAAAGGGCAGACAAACATGGGCCGAGTTCAGTAATGGGGTGTCCATGTAAATGCAGTTCAATTAGAGGTGGCCGCATAAGCAGATACGTTTGTCAGGAGGAGTATCTCTTGTGGGTGCTGAAGGACTGGTGCAATGATACGCAATAATCATAATGACTATGAGAAGCATTATTTAGCCACTTCTGATTGGCTAAATGGATATTAGACCCACCAGATGATAGTACTTACTTCATCAGTGTTGCGGCCATTGTCAGGCGCTGTCCCTCTTCTTTGTCGGGAGGGTCGCCTTCTACCTGTTCTGCTGCATCTGGTTGCCTAGCAAACAGATGCGGCTCTTCCGGCTCTCGCGCCGCAACAAGACGCTATTGGAAGCTCCGGCGGACGATTTATTGGTTCACCTTCCCTATATAATACTGCCCCTTGCACCATGCAGGTGCCAGAGTATTGGGTCCCCCAGCTCCAGCATTTCTGTTGTTTCTAATGTCTCCAGACTTCCCGGGTATGACCTCGGCTAGCTTCTGACTACCTCCTGGAGAAGACCTTCAGCCTACACTGACTTTTTATCTTCACTCTCTAAACCTTTATTTTGGTGATGGACACCTTGGTTAAACTTGCATTTCTCCACAAACATTAGCTAGCAACAGTGACTTGCAGTCACAAGCAAGTAACTGTCATTAATGTAACTAACCGTAGCTTTACTTCAGTGTTACGAGCCTTGGCGATGCTCAGCCGCCGCGACTCTCTCACCTGCGTCCCGGCCGTCGCTATGACAACTGGGACGTCACTTCCAAGTCTCATCCCGGATGTTGCCTAGGCAACAGTCGGGACGCTGTAATAGGTAGCGCCGCGTCTGGGCATTAGATGCAGCCGGGCGCACGCGCAATTTAGCAGGTGCCATCTATTAACAGCCCCTGTGGCTGATTTCACTCCCCTGTTCCCATTGGCTAGCATCTCTATTTAAGGCAAGTAGGGCTTAGCCTCCCTTCCGGTTATAGCGTCAGTTCTGCTGTTAGCTATCCTGCTGCTGTTCTGTGTCTGGTGATAAGCCTTTGGATTGACTTCTGTGATTGACCCCTGCCTGTACCTCGGACTCTGCTTGCTTGCCTGTGACCCTGACCCTTTTGGCTTGTACCTTGGACCCCGCTGTGTTGCCTGTGACCCTGACCCTTGGCGTGTTTTCTGACCATACTGCTTGCTTGTGACCCTTGACCTTGGCTACCATCTGACTATCCTCTGCCTTCTATTCAGCCTCCTGGCCTGCACTACAGGCCTGTATTACCAACTCACACTACGCCTGGAGTTAAGTCCTGGGGGCATCTGAGTACCGGTGAGCGTATAAAGCTCTAAGGGAAAGGCGGCTGCTATAGGTGAAGACCTCCGCCATCTTGTTCTGTGAGTTGGTGATCAGAACGTTAGCCTAACATACAGAAGCAATAAGCAGTTGAGTTTACTAACCACTTGCACTGTTTTGTTTCATTTTTTTCTTAACTCAAAATCAACAAACAATGTGCATATAACATTTTAGACAATAGGTCTAAAGCAAGTCCAGAAAAAATGCAGTCTAAACAAAGCACAATTTGTCCAAAAAAAATAATATTATAGCCGAACTAGCTGTTTCTGGTTAAACGCAAAGCTAAATGAATGTTAAGGTTTCTTCATGTAAAAAAAAATAAATACACAGGTTAAAACATTTTTTTACATTACCTAAGGAGGCAGATGAAAGTTAGCTTGTGCGCAAAATAATCTAAAATAGGCAAATTGATTATACACAAAAGCACAAGACTATTAAATTTGCATGAAAAGTTTTGAAATATATATCAATGCAAACTTTAGTTATTTGTTTGATAGAAATAAAATGTTATTTTTTCTGACTTTCTTTGTGTTTATTGCTGAAGCAGCCATTATTCCCCACAGTTTTGAAGTGAAATTACCATCATTTAGAAACAATTTCAGCCATGCTTTAAAATGACACAAACATTTTGCAAGAGAGAGTTTCCCACTTTAGAGGAAAATGGCTTTAATAATGAATCCTAAGTGACTTGCTGTTAGCAGGGCTCCTGCCTTGTTATTGGTCGTGGTGGCAAAGTTGTTGGAACACAATGTATCACGAGGCAGTGTGTGTTATTGCAAAGCTCAGCACATGCATGTGGTTCTAGGTAACTGTCTCAACATGGGAGCTTCTGGGAAAAAAACAGTGGGGTATTTTCTTTTTTCCATTGTAGTTGATGAAGACTCCTCTAATGTACCATACCAGTGAAAGTAAACTGCAGATTGATAGAAACAAGCAAACAAAACATCATTGTTTGATCAGCGTGAAATGTTCTACCAGTGTTCTACTTCTGAGTTATTATAATTATTATTATTAATAACCATTATTTATAACAACAGCCAACATATCACACAGGGCTTGTTTTAATGGGTGCAGTGTTTAAAAACAGTATAAGGTACTCAGTGTTAGACTGGGGCTTGAAGGGCCCACTGTAGGAAATACAATGCCCATGAAATAGTATGTGCGCTGCCTATTTGAGTTGTGGCCAGCCACCAGATATAGTGTGGCCGGGTGCCGGAGAGGTGTGACCAACCATTAGAGTGGTTATGTTCAGCATACAGAGGACATGGTTAGCGACTATGGTATGATATATAGGGGGGTATTCAATTGTTAGCGATGACGGGTGAAAATCCCGCGCTCGAAAAAAAACAAAAAACTCGCGCTCGTTTTTTCCTGTTCGAGCGCTCGTTTAAAAAACCCCCCCCCGCTCAATTCAATTGTTAACATTGCATCCACCCCCTCATGCTCTATTATTGGTCCTAGCGAGTTTGAAATGAGGAGTGGTTAAGGCAGTCATTTTAGTATAAAGAAATAAAATAAAATTAATGCAATCAAGAAGGGCCCCAGCACTGCAAAGGAGATTGGGCCCCTACACTGCAATCAAGAAGGGCCCCAGCACTGCAAAGGAGATTGGGCCCCTACACTGCAATCAAGAAGGGCCCCAGCACTGCAAAGGAGAATGGGCCCCCACACTGCAATCAAGAAGGACCCCCCCCCCCCCCTGGACAGCAGATAGATTTTACAAGCAGGTAAATGTTTTGCCATATACAAACATTTCGTGAACACTGGCCAAGCATGGACATTTATAAGGTACAAATATTTGTTGGGACTTTGCGTAAATGAGTGTGTGTAGGTAAAGCATCAGAAAACTGAGGATTTCGTCCATGGTGAGTATTTTGTTTTTTTTGTTTTTAATAAAAATCTATGGTGTACATAAGGGTGTTTACTGCATTTCTTGGGGTTTTATTATTTTTAATAAAGATTTGTGGTTGGAATGAGGGTGTTATGCTTTTATTTAACATTTTGCTTTGTGGAACTACAGATCACAGCCAGCCGTGGGTGTAAGAGCATGTTGGCACTTGTGGTTCTACAAGTGCAAACATGCCCTGGGTGCCATGGGTACGCTGGTGCTTGTAGTTAGACAAGTAGCAGCATGCCCCCCCCCCCAAAATAAAAATAAAGTTTAAATACATGCACCACTAATGGATTTTTTTAAAGGGGGAACTTTGAATTTTTTTTTTAATTATTACACTGTTATTTTTTTTAAAAAATAGCACTTTTCAGGTTATTTTAATGAACTTTTACACCTATTTTTTCAGTTTAATTTAGATTTTTCTTAACTTAAATTTTTTTTTTTCTTTGAGCAGACCAAGGAGGTGCGAGATGAAACAGCAGATTTTCCTGTTTCACCCACAGCGTTAAAAAACAATTGAATAGCTTTTTCTGCTGAGGGTTCGCATCCAGCCTATACTTTAACATTGACAAACGGTTGGAGCGCGATAAGACCGTTTCGGTAAAAAAAAAAAAAAAGATTAGAATTGCGGGAGAAGTTTCCACGCTCGAAAATAAGAAAAATAGACTTAACTCGCTCGAAATTACAAACTCGCTAACAATTGAATACCCCCCCATAAAGACAATGTTGTAATACAGACATTACAGTTGTGTGTTATGACAGCCCTGAACAATAGTCTTTATATACACCTTGCTGACCCCTATACCTCACCACTCAGTACCTCCTTTCACTCCCGCCTCCATGACCTCTCTCACGATGCTCGCCACCTATGAAACTCCCTGCTTCACCTGACCAGACTCTCTCCCAACCTAGGGCTAGATTTACTAAGCTGCGGGTTTGAAAAAGTGGAGATGTTGCCTATAGCAACCAATCAGATTCTAGCTTTCATTTATTTAGTACCTTCTACAAAATGACAGCTAGAATCTGATTGGTTGCTATAGGCAACATCCCCACTTTTTCAAACCCGCAGCTTAGTAAATCTAGCCCCTACTCTTCAAAGCACTCCCACAAAACCTACCTCTTCAATCTTGCCGACCCTACACCTGTCATGTTCACCTGTGTCCCATTGTTCTCACTGTCTGTACATTGCCTTTCCCTTTAGATTGTAAGCTCTAATGAGCAGGGCACTCACTACCTTACTTCTTATGTCTGCTCTTGTCTGCCCCTCTTGTAACTATTCTTTTATGCTGCAATTTTATTTAAGCGTGTGTTGTTCCGTTATGTCCACGATATAATTACCGAATCCGTATTTGCTTTATTAATATTAGTTGTTGTACCTGTTCAACTCATTCTTTTATTTATACCACGCATCTTGTTGTTATGCTTAATTTGTACTCATGTATTTGTTTCCAGGACCGCAGAATTTCTGGCACCATAAAAATAAACGATGATAATGATGATGATGATGATGATGATGAAACTTCATTAGAAATACTGGGGACTCTTCCAACTATATAAAATACAGTGCTGGGCGAGGGAGCACACTTCTGTATTAGGGATTACAGAATGAAAGGAATGTAAAGGCATTGCAAATTTGCTGAATCATTTTATATTTGAAAAAACTGGAACTGGGGTTTATAGGATCATAGTTTGATGTTATGTCAAATCACCTGTCACATCACAGTGAACTTTATTTTTTATAGATTCCTAAGATAACTTCCTGGATATTACAAGCACAATTAATTTAACTTTAATAGCTTTAGGTTGCAGAACCACACCACAGTATCTTCCCCTATTCCCCCGGATGTCTCCAACTTTTTCATTAATTTGCTCACTCATAGGGCTCCTCTCAGCTCCCTCTGAGGCTGGCTTCTTCTGGCTCCTCCCCTCTGACAGTGTTGTAACATCATCAGTTCACATCCACAATGTTTATGATGGGAGGTGGGTGCAATGTCTCTGCAGTGCATGGTCTAGGCCACGCCCTCTAAAGAACAGGACGGGGCTCTCAAGCAGTGGGGTCCACCAGGTATTTTTCTGGTACTCTGATAGCCCAGTCAGGATTTTAAAATGGTATATATGTAAATTATTTAAAATGGAATACCCAGAGATTAAATTGCAGGGACAATGACATCAAAATGTTAATTTTTTTTTAGCAAAGAGTTTTTATTGAATTTTTCAGAGATAACAAAAACAAGTATACAGACATTCACAGTTTAGGTGACAGATAAAAACATCAGGTATCAAAAAAATGATACTTTTTTAAGTGTATTGTGTACAGAAAAAATAAATCTGGAACTAATGTCTATTTTTTATGCTCTATTGTTTGGAAAATACATTTACCAAATGCAGCATGGTAGCTAAGTGGTTAGCACTTCTGCCTTACAACACTGGGGTCATGAGTTCGATTCCCGACCATGGCCTTATCTGTGAGGAGTTTGTATGTTCTTCCTGTGTTTGCGTGGGTTTCCTCCGGGCGCTCTGTTTTCCTCCCACACTCCAGAGAACATACCGGTAGGTTAATTGGCTGCTAACAAATTGACCCGTGTCTGTCTGTGTGTTAGGGAATTTAGACTGTAAGCCCCAATGTGAGTGAGTTCTCTGTACAGCGATGTGTAATTAGTGGCGCTATATAAATAAATGTTACTAATAAAATAATAATAATTTCTCAGGGATACAGTGATTTTTTTTTACACATCGCAAGGAGCATTGAGTAGTCCTCTTAAGTCCCTTATGATTCCGCATCCTCTTTCTTCCACACTCACCCCCAAGTGTCTGTTAAGAACACTAGGGAGTGAGGCAGGGGCACAAGCAGGGGGGGGTTTCTGGGTCTCCAGAAACCCTTCCCCTCCGCTAACGAAGTGCCCCACATAGCGGCACTGTACTATATAGCAGCCGCGGCGCTGTCAAAGAAGCGTCCGAAACGGAGCTGCTGCGCATGCGCGGGCGAGGGAGGGAGATATATATTTCAATCAGATTATTATTGGGTTTGGTTTGGGCCACACGCACTGCAATATCAGTTCAAGTACCTGAAATCACTGCCAATATTACAGCACATATGGCCAGCCACTTATTATTTCATAGCATTATCTGGAAATGTGACGACAATTAATAGCTTTACATATGAGAACAAAACACAAAACCTCAGCCTTGATGGACCCTTTTGTAGTCTCATATTTTATTACTTCAGTGTATTGTAGTTTCAGGAGAATGCATCATTCCCAGTGTAACTTACTATTTTATTTATCTCACATATCTAACAACAAATGTTACATGGTTAGAACCATACTGGGATAAGGTGTACGCAGAATATTACTTACATGCGGTTCAGCATTTATCCCAGTACGTCAGTTCCAGAAATGTCTGTTAGAGTCCATTGAAGTTTTCTCTGTGCTCCTGCTAAAGGGGTGAGGTGCACTTCTCATGGTAATTACTTCAAATGTTGGATGGATTAAAATACAGGAAATTGTGAGTACACACCTAATTGCATGGCATTATAATACCTAGACATAGCCCTCTCTCAAAATGAGATTGAATCAAATGTGCACAATGGAGTACTTTGCAGTTGTATCTCAGGGGTTCATCTGATATATGTGGAGAAGGCACATTACTAGGAAGAGTACTGCATAGATTATTATTAATATTATTATCATTTATTTGTTAGGCGCCGCAAGGTTTCCGCAGCGCCGCACATAGTACAAACAGTAGACTATACAGGGTATAACAGTACAGAACAATAAACAAAAAGTACCAATACTTCAGAAACTCCAGGCAGGCAGATGCAATAGACACGGAGCAGAAGAACGGGTAAGGAGACAGGAGGGAAGAGGTCCCTGCTCATTCGAGCTTACATCCATAACTGCATCACATGACCTTATCTGTATACATTACCGTATAGGTCTGTCATCCTCTGCTATGCCAGTCTACCTCTACTATATATATATATATATATATATATATATATATATATATTTTTTTTTTGTGAAGGTGACTGTAATACCTCACCATCTTAACAGGAGAGTTCTGTTAGAGGTTTCTGAATCTACTGGGACACAGTGACCTCATTTGGTATCTACACTAACAAATCATTCCTATAAACGGGGGTGTAGGTGCACGTCTGAATGTGGCCACCTTATAGCGGTAAATGGGCATTCACAATTTGATCCAAGCCTTGCGTCTATTTCAAATATTATATAGTAATATTACAGTCTAATACATAAATGTTATTATTGTGTCTTTAGTGTCTAATGTGTGTTCCTGCATTATTGTCCAGTATCTTGGCAGTCACAGTGGTGATTCGCCTTTCCATACATTTGACAAATTTGCGTATGCGGACTGAATCCCAATTAAACTTTTCCGTTTAAAAATATAATTTATTTAACATTATTGGTGTTGGTTAACTCAATTAACTTTTTATTCAGCCGTGAAAGGAACATTTCTCATGATTTCCCTGAACGATAGGCTAGCTATACATTGCAAAGCAAGGAAAGAATTAAGGCAGAATCACATACATAAACCTGCACTGCTGGATGCAGCTCCCTTGGCCTCAGGAAATACACCGATTGTATTTCCACTGCGAAATCTGCATAAATCTAATCTGTACAGATCAGCCACATCCTGCAGGCTGGATAGACACCCCGGAGTGGCATTAATAATTCAAGGAGCAGACTGCTCACCTGAAGGGAAGCATGGTGTGTGAACTCCTGTTTATGTTATTTCACACCATGATTAGAGCATAAATAAGATGGTATTTAAAGCCATCCTTCCCCTGCTGGGCTGAACCTGCTACTATTATCTGGAGACAAATAGCAGCTTTTATAAGTGAAGTGCAAGGTGATTTGTCACAATAATTTAGGTAGGATCTTATGAGTCCCATTGCGTTCTGTCTCTGTTTAATAATATGTCTTAACACCTCCACTTTCCTCTATTTAAATATGATTCATTCTGTCAGCTATGCTGGAAACTCTAACATAAAACGGAACACTTCCTTTCCTGTGATGTGCAATCATTGGTATATTCAAAAACTAGTCATATGCCAATGTCACTGGCCATTAATGAGAGTGGGATGAGTGTCAAGACGTCATCCTCCTATGTGTTTTATAGTCTCACTGTAGCAGAATAGTAAGGATCACTACTGAATGTGAAGCGTAGCTGAGTAAAGACTAATCACTTTGATTTTTTAGCAGCAATATAAAATAGCTTTGGCCTGTAAATCCCTTATTCCATGTCTAATGAAAGATAAATGCCACGGAAAATGTTCCATGATATGTTAAAAGCTAACTAAAGTTTTCAGTGACTTATGTCAGAGGACTTGGAATATGTCATATGCTATGGTTATTATATGCTTTTCTGACTAGCTTTTCATTACAATCCCTTAGATCACGATAGGACAACCCAATTCTACATTACCTGTTATTTCCTTTCTTTGCATGTATCCAGTAATTAGATGATAGGTATGTCTATAGTCTGGGTGCCCTCATCCAGGTAGTGTAAGTGAAAGCAGCAAGAGATGCCATAAAGTGAGACTTAACAATACAAAAACAGTAACGTAAAATATTATTTATGTGGTTTTGAAAACAAGATGCGACCTATATTTAAAACCACAAAACATACAAACGTCATGGTGTCCCTTTAAAAGTACCAAGAAGCATTAAAATGGATTGCTTAGTCAGGCAAGCTGGAAAGTTTGACCAGGGCCGTAACTAGGGCTGTGCGATAGGGGCTACCGCCCAGGGCGCAATTTAGTAATGTTTTAGGTTCATTTGGTTAAAATTGAGGGCTACTGGGGCGGCATTTGTCTTTCTCGCTCCAGGCGCTAGAATTCTAAGTTACGGCTCTGAGTTTGACGATACTTGGTGTTACAGTAATCATCTCAGGGAAATACTCAAACCATTGAGGGACACTTGATGAGCACCACAAAACTTGGTTTTACACAGGTGTACCGTACTGACACAATCCAAGGTGCACTTTTAGAAAATGCTTCATCATACTAGAAGTGCACTTTGAAGTGAGGGGAATTAGCAACATCACAACCTCCTATCACTACAGTACTAGCTCTTTCAATCAAAGAATGTTTTCCTTCTTTAATACTGCTTAGTATAGCGTCACTTATAGATTATATTAATCATGCGGGTTTGAAAAAGTGGAGGTGTGGCCTATAGCAACCAATCAGATTCTAGTTATCATTTATCTATTGCTTTCTACAAAATAACAGCTAGAATCTGATTGGTTGCTATAGGCCACATCTCCACTTTTTCAAACCCGCAGTTTAGTAAATATACCCACTGAACTCTACCAACTCTGAGCTGGTGCAAAACTAAAGTCCATTTGCAGAAGAGAATCTCCGTCGTCAAACGGAAATATTTGTCTGCACTACCATTCAAAACGAGGCACACTGGTGCACCTGCTTCAATCTGCCCAACTCCTCCCCTCTGCCAACGTAAATTGCAGTTTCTACGCCAACATGGCCATCTGGGTCCATAAATTCATGAGTCCCAGTGGAAATATGAGTCAACCAGCACAAATTGAGGTGCACGGCATGTCCATGTTACTCACTGAGTTATGGACATTTTGTGCTTTAAAGAATACCTCTATATTCACACTTTAATCATTATTTCATTTAACGGCAATGTAGAAACCATTAATTGGTGTTGATTTCTGCAGATTTTTTTTTTTAATTAATACTCTACTTATTGCTGTCCCCAAAAAGCTGCTGCATTTGATTCAATTGGTCTCACTATAGTCCCTTTCACATTACTTGTGCTTTAGTTGTATAGAACTTGCTTTCGATTTTCTTTTATACAGTCATGGCCAAAAGTTTTAAGAATGACACAAGTATTGGTTTTCACAAAGTTTGCTGCTTCTGTGTTTTTAGACCTTTTCGTCAGATGTTGCTATGGTATACTGAAGTAAAATTGCAAGCATTTCATAAGTTATGCAAAGAGTCAATATTTGCAGTGTTGACCCTTCTTTTTGAAGACCTCTGTAATTCGCCCTGGCATGCTGTCAGTCAACTTCTGGGCCACATACTGAATGATGGCCGCCCATTCTTGCCTAAGCAATGCTTGGAGTTTGTCAGAATTTGTGGGATTTTTGTTTGTCCACTCGCCTCCTGAGGATTGACCACAAGTTCTCAATGGGATCAAGGTCTGGGAAGTTTCCTGGCCATGGACCCAAAATTTCGATGTTTTGATCCCCGAGTCACTTAGTTATCACTTTTGCCTTATGGAAAAGTGCTCCATCATGCTAGAAAAGTCATTGTTCATCACCAAATTGTTCTTGGATGGTTGGGAGAAGTTGCTCTTGGAGGATGTTTTGGTACCATTCTTTATTCATGGCTGTGTCCTTAGGCAAAATTGGGAGTGAACCCACTCCCTTGGCTGAGAAGCAACCCCACACATGAATGGTCTCAGGAAGCTTTACTGTTGGCATGACACAGGACTGATGGTAGCGCTCACCTTTCCTTCTTCGGACAAGCGTTTTTCCAGATGCCCCAAACAATCTGAAAGGGAATTTATCAAGGAAAATGACTTTACCCCAGTCCTCAGCCGTCCAATCCCTGTACCTTTTGCAGAATATCAGTCTGTCCCTATCTTTTTCCTAGAGAGAAGTGGCTTCTTTGCTGGCCTTCTTGTCACCAGGCCATCCTCCAAAAGTCTTCACCTCACTCTGCGTGCAGATGCACTCACACCTGCCTGCTGCCATTACTGAGCAAGATCTGCACTGGTGGTGCCCCGATCCCGCAGCTGAGCAACTTTAGGAGACAGTACTGGCGCTTGTTGGACGTCCTTGAGCGCCCTGAAGCCTTTTCCTTGAAGTTCTTGATGATCCTATAAATGGTTGATTTTGGTGCAATCTTACTAATAGCAATATACTTGCCTTTGATGCCCTTTTTGTGCAAAGCAATGATGACTGCACATGTTTCCTTGCAGGTAACCATGGTTAACAGAGGAAGAACAATAATTTCAAGCACCACCCTCCTTTTAAAGCTTCCAAGTCTGTTATTCTAACTCAATCAGCATGACAGAGAGATCTCCAACCTTGTCCTCATCAACACTCTCACCTGTGTTAATGAGAGAATCACTGACCTGATGTCAGCTGGTCCTTTTGTGGCAGGCTGAAATGCAGTGGAAATGTTGTTCTTGGGATAAAGTTCATTGTCATGGCAAAGAGGGACTTCGAAATTAATTGCAATTCATCTGATCACTCTTCATCACATTCTGGAGTATATGCAAATTGCCATCATAAAAACTGAGGCAGCAGACTTTGAGTAAAATAATATTTGTGTCATTCTTAAAACTATTGGCCATGACTGTAGAACCAGAACATATAATACAAGCATGTGAGTAACCTGAAACACAGTATGCTATGCAAGTAGGTCAATTTACATTTTGATAAGCCTGTATTCATAGATTTGAAGTATAAAGTACAAAGTACAAAGGAGTTGGCATCTAGAGAGGTTAATATAATATAATTTGTGAATATTTAATTTTATACTTAAATAAAAGTTGTGCTGGTCTTGTAGAAAATAAACCGGGGTTCTGGATATTACAGATTTATTTGTTGATATGTTCAACTGCTATTTAAAAATGATTTTAATTGCAACCTTGAGGCTACTTAATTCAGTAGGGTTATAATAGTTTTGCCTATTATAGGGGTTATGGAACTATTATTAAATACTGGGGTGGTTTGGGGGGCTAATATTTCGATGTGGGGGAGTTTGGGAAGAAGGAGGGGTATTTTTTAAATGATGGAGCTATTTGGGGGGAAATTGTTCTATTTATTAAATGTGAAAGCTTTTAATTGTTTGAGCTGGTTGCAAGGAGGGCCATTTATTAAGCGTGGGTGCTACTGATTTAACATTGGGTCTGGTTTGGGAGAGGGATGCTTAAAGGGTTCACTCATTCCTAGTCTAGCATTATATACCGTATATCTTAAATGAATCTTAAGTGTGACTGGGACTGTATTTATTACCTGTACAATGTTGTGTGTATCTTTAGGTTTGTAATAAATTGATTGAAGTGCACCTAAAGAATATGATATCTGGTTCAACTTATATACAGTATTTATTAATGTAATTTCCTTTATATAGCTAGAATATATGTAGCATTCCTGTGATAATTCTGGGTATTTTTTTTTTTACATCAAAACTTTGCAAATTATTTGGGGTACAGAAAAAGAAAAGGGGAAAGGGTACAAACCATAGGGGGACTTGGGAGGGTGCCCATCGCGGGGGAGGGGGGGGGGTTGCTCAATAAGTCTTACCATATATAACTAACAAATGTAATAACAGGGAGTAAAAGATTGTGAAATAATGACTACAGTTGGCATAGCTGAACCAGTTGCAATGAAGATTGCCAGGATTGCATTCCTTAGGTCTCTTGGGAGGATTCAAGTAGAACTGATAGTGATGGGACCGGGGAGAAGGCGGTTGGACCCCCAGTTGCTCCCGCACCTTCAGTAGTATATTCGTGCAACATAAACCATTTCATATTGGGAGCTGATGCTGAGGTTGAATACAGCACATCAATCATCTGCATCTCAAAGCTGTGCTGAACTTTGGATATGATCCTAGATAGAGCAGGGGGGTCAGGAGCTTTCCAGTTTTGGGCTATGGCAGCCCTAGTTGCTATTAGAATGTGACCCAGGATGTATCGATCTGCTTAGGAATTGATGTAGGAAAGAGATGAAGCAAAGCCACCATTGGGTCTGGATCTAACGGCAGCCTCGATACCACATATATAAAATCAAACACTTCCTGCCAGAGAGGTTGGATGTGTGGGCATGCCCAGAAGATATGGAAAATGGCAGCACTGACGCCAGCAGAATTTGAATTGAGAAGTCCAAATAACATGGAGCTTGGCTGGGGTGAGATAAAGTCTGTTGATTAGTATAGCGTGCATCTCAGTGTGATTGACGCACTTAGACATAGGATGGGAAGTGGTATATATGGTTTCCCATTGCTGCGGGGAGAGAGAAAGATTACGATCTGACTTCCAGCGTGTCTGAGAGGATGCCTTGGTAACAATAAGTAAGGATTGGAGGTGCTGGCAGAAAGTTATCCCGCCTCTATTGAGGCTTTTTGTCAATCTATCTAACAACGGGGCTGGGGGCAAAAACAAAGTGTGTGTTCTGGAGACCGTTCCCACCCAATGGCGAATTTGAGCATATTTGAACATGTCTTTAGAGGATATGTCAAAGCGTTTCTGGAGTAGGGTGAAAGGAAGAAAAAGATCTTGGGGCGTACAGGTCTTTTAGAGCAAACAATCCTTTAGAGCGCCAGGAAGCTGGATTAAGGTCCGGGATAAGTTTAGAGAGGGCTTGTAGGGACACATTGTGAGTAGGAAGTGAAAAGTCCTTATGACAGGCCGTAAGTCGGCCCCAAGTCAGCAGAGCATCCAAGATGGAGAGGAGTTGGCGAGTAGGTACTGGGCGAGCTCTCTTAGTGGTCCACAACAGATCTACTAGAGGGTAGGCCGAGGAGGAGGCCCGTTCCAGGTCCACCCATGGTTTAGCATTGGAAGGGAGGGACCAGTCCCTAAGGTGTGACAATAGACCTGCCTCCCGATAGAGGGTCAGATAGGGAAGTTTTAGACCTTCCTGACGTTTTTGAAGGGTCATACGGTGGCAAGCCATAAGTGGGCCTTTCTGCTTCCAAGCATATGTTATCATTAGTTTGTATAATAGATCCATGTATTCTTTAGGAACAACATAGGATATGGTGTGAAAAAGATACATCAGTTTGGTCCAACTCTTAGTTAATGCAGTGAGATGCGCAATTAGCAGGTTAATTAGCAAGTTAGTTTCAAATATTTCAGCAATGGTGGCCAGAATACGGATGCCCAAGTAAGATAGAGATTTTTGGACCTATACAAAAGAGAATTTCCTCTGTAGAAGTGTATGAGTGGATAGGTAGATATTAATGGGCAGAGCCTCCGATTTGGCGATTTTGAGTTTACAAAAGAAAGCAGCACTGTAGCGATCTAATATGAGCTGGAGGGCGGCCAACGAGGCCTTCGGGCTGGTGACAAACAAGAACACATCATCATCAAACAGATATAATTTATAAGGGGATGAGTAAAGAGTGATCCCCGGGAAGTCGGGTGCTGGTCTAATTGTTTGGGCTAGTGGTTCAATAGCCAGTGCAAACATCAGAGGAGATAGAGAACAGCCCTGTCTAGTGCCATTTGAGATGAAAAAGTGGAGAGATAGGAAGCCATTACTAAAAATTCTAGCTGTTGGTCCTTGATAGAGAGCTAAGATGGAATGAACAATATCTACCTGGAAGCCGAACCGTAATATATAGCCAGTGAAGCCTATCAAATGCTTTTTCTGCTTCTAAAGATAATAAAACTAATTCTGTTGTGGAATCTTGTACTAAGTCTATCACATTTAAAATACGTCTAGTTGTATCTGATGCCTGGCGATCAGGTATATATCCCACTTGGTCCAGATGGGTAAGAAATGGGATCAGCCTGGTGGAAATTAGTTTGGCGAAGATCTTTAAGTTTGTGTTGAGTAAGGCAATGGGTCTATAGTTTTTACAATCTGAGTGATCTTTGCCTGGCTTTGGGATCATAATGATCTGAGCGTCTAGCATTACTGCTGGAAAACTATCACTGTTCATCACCTTATTATACAAAACAGTGAGAAATGGAGCCAGGGTCTTTCTGAATGTGGTAAATTAAGGAGTTAATGTATCCATCCGGGCCAGGGGCCTTATCCTTCGGCAGTCTCTTAATGATTGCTTCCATTTTCTGTTGGGAGAAAGGGAGGTTAAGGGATGCCAGGCTGTCAGCATCAAGAGTTGGGAGGTGCAAGTTTTGCAGAAAAGCGGCTATTGAAGTTGGTGTTGGTTGTGGCAGACTGGAGTCATCTTGCAGATTATAAAGGTTGGTATAATATTTAGCAAACAGGTTCGCTATATCAGAAGGATTGTACGATTTATTCCCACGGGAATCATGGAGAATTTTAATTCTATTAGGAGCCTACTTGGCTCTAATCTTCCGCGCTAGCAGTCTGTTGGCCCTATTGCCTAAAGCATAGAATTTCTGGCGTAGTTTAGTTAGGGCAGATGTTATGCAAACAAGGTGTTAACTTGCTTCCTGATATGAATATTTTTGAAGTGATTGGGATGGGTTTTTCTGATTTTGGTGCTTAAGGTGAGCCAGCTGGGATTCAAGTTCTTTTTGGCAATGGAGGTATTGTTTTTTCAGATGGGCACCTGTTTGAATGGCTTTACCCCTAACAACCACCTTCAAAGCACACCAATGTGTAGAGTGGGATGCATCATCTGGGCTGTTAGTTTGTAGGTAGAGCTCTAGGGCTTCTGAGAGGGTTCCAGTGACGAGAGAAGGTAGGATGGCATTCTCCAGGGTCTAGGGGGAACCCTAGTTTGTTGAAGGTTCCACTATACTGATGCGTGATCTGACCATGTAATAGGTGAAATTTTCACCGTACTTTTATGTTGCAGGGTCCATTTGTCGGTCAAGATCAAGTCAATCTTTGAATAGGAATTTTGGACTGCTGAATGAAATGTATGTTTCCTAGCACCTGGAGAATTGACCCGCCATAGATCATAGAGATCATATTCTGATAGTAGCTTACGAAAGGCAAGGGATGGGCTGACAAAAGCGCTTGCACTAGATGAACTGGGGGTTCGAGATTTATCTATTTTAGGATCTAGCGTTAAGTTGAAGACTCCCAGTATAATCAGATGGCCCTTTCTTACTCTGGACACTTCCTCAAGCACTGTTTTAATAAAGGGTACCTGGCGAGTGTTAGAAGCATATATAGAAACAATTGGTCACCTGACTATCATCTAGGAGTCCTACTAGTATAAGGTAGCGACCCAATTTATCTTCAACTTTTATGTGGAGAGTAAATTCCACTCGAGCACTGAATAGGATAGAGACCCCATTCCGTTTAAATGGACCGTTGGAGGAATAGGAGATTGGAAATTGGGGGTCTCGCAACATGGGGGGGAGTGGGAGGAAAAGTGGGTCTCCTGTAGGGCCAGAACATCTGTTCTACGTTTATGAAAAATAGTAAGAGCTTGTCTGTGTTTATTAGTAGAGTTGAGACCCCTAACATTCAAAGAAATAAATTTAACCATTGTCTATATATATAAAAGGAAAGTTTTTACAAAGGTAACCAGTCGAGGGAAGGCATCCCTTGAGCAAAGGATGGGGAGGGGAGGGATGAAGGGGAAGGGGGGAATAAAAAACCGACAAGAGGAAAAAAACAAAACTAGCCCGGAGATGGGGCTAGAGTATTTGCCACAGAGGAGAGGTAGTGGCAAAGTAGGTAACATGTGGGGGTGGTGGGGAAGCTGGTGGCCACCTATGTGACAACCCAGTGTAAGGGGAAGATATAGTAAATAATCTTCTCAAATATTACTTGATAAGTCATAGTGGGGTTGAGAACTGGTGAAACACAGTGAATACAGTCATGGAGAATCAAACATTAATATGACCATAAGATTGTATAACATTTAATCGAGACAAAAACATAGTAAAGAAGAAATTTACGCATACAGTAAACAATGAACAACTAGAGAATATAGTATATGTCCTGCCTTCATCGGAAAGTGAGGTCTGGGCACCAGAGCCCCTGCGTTCCAACCAAGGGAACTGCAGGGGTCAGCGCCCAGAAATGGTCCACACTGAGGATCATTGTTTGAGAGCAACTAACAATTGGAGAGTGTGTTATACTAGCATGTACAGAGAGAAAATGTGGCAACATGGCCCATATTGTAGGGATAACACAAAAGAGGTAAGAATACTCATCCAGTCAGAGATGCGGGCATGGACAGTCTTAAAGAGATATTTTCTAGTTCTTCTGGACTTGAGACCATTCCGTACGAAGTGGAGATTTCCGTGGAGCTGGGCCTGATGAAGGAGAGATTTGCCATTCCGCCAACAACTTAGAACCAGCTTCTAATGATGAAATGACATATATATATCCGTCGCGATGAATCAACAGTTTAACCGGGAAGCCCCAATGATAGGAGATAGCATTGGACCATAAAGCTATTATAATTGCTTATAAGGAGCGCCTTTTGTTGATAGTCATCAAAGAAAGGTCCTGGAATAATTGTAGAACTCCACGTATGATCGAGTTGTCGTCACTCCATACAGATCAGAGGATAGCCTCCTTGGTGGTAAAGAAGTGAACGCGAAGGAGAGTGTCCCTTGGTTGGTTGCCTACCGCTGAACGAGGGTGGGGCAAATGGTGGATGCTATCAATCAGGAGGTCTTTATCTTCTGCTAAAGGCAGTATTTTCAGAAAACAAAGACATAATGTAGTCCTGAAGGTCAGGGTTCGAAACAGATTCTGGGATACCTCTTATTTTAATATATTCCTACGTGAGTGGTCCTCAAGGTCTGTCGCCTTGTCTTTCCAAAAGGATACTTCATTTTGTAGTTGGTCATGAGAAGTGCATAGTTCATTATGTGAAGCAATCAATTTCTCCATTTTAGACTCAAGGTGGTCTGTGCGGCCTCCCAGCTCCGCGATGTCAGATCTCACGCCACCCAACACCACCCATAGTTCATTAAACAGGTCTGTTCTCAATGCCGACAGCATTTGATGCAAAGTAAGACGGAGAGTGGTGCGTCCAGCCCAACCTCTGAGTCTGCAGCAGAAAGATGCATGGGAGATGGGAGGGCAACAGCATCTGGGGTAACTGCCGTTTGGGGCCGAACCTTACTGGATGGGGAAGATCCCGTCTTAGAGGGAACTTTTGGTTGAAAATGGATCGGAGGGGCCAGAATGTTAGGCTTATTCTTCTTAGTAGACATGATGACAGTTCAGCTTTAACAAATGGGCAGAACAGAGGACTGCTCAAGCGAAATGTATTGAGAACTGATTATGTAGGTATTTTATTTTGCTAGTTTGTCAGCAATTTCACATTTTAACTCCTATATATGAAAATAATAACTGACGTATAATTTTGGTTTATTTATAAGGTGCATTCGTTTTTTCTGTTTTTAATTTTTGTGCATCTCTCTGGGACTGGCGGTAGAATTCGGGCCCTTAGCAGGCCTCAACAGTTGTCTATAAACCAGGCTGCTGAAAGACTGTTTTAGAAAATCTGAAATATATCATTTTAGAAATAATTTACTTCAACAATATTTAAGCATTTTTTTATTGCTGTGTCCTGACCATCATCATGTTTATCAGACTACAGCCCAATGGAGCTGAAAATGTATGTGTATTATTAAAAGGAAATTACACCAATAGCTGGCAGATGGAATTGTCAAGGCGAATAATTTTATTGTTCACTAGATGGGTGCACAGAAGATGCAGTAACGTAGTATACCCGAAGGAAGGCAAAGGAAACTATTTTTGCCTATATTATCTATGCCAATTGCTGTGTTTCTGCTTCTTAGAATACCAGGAATAAATGTGGATATTTTCATAGCAACTTTAAAAGTCCTTCTGGGGAAATATGCTTTGTAGAGTCTATTCGCTCGGGGGTGCTTACAGCTTCACTTCTGTTTACCACCATACAGTAGATTTGTAATAAATTGAAACATTCAGGCATTTTTAGGACTGTTCAGCACATTTTAGCCTTTTCAGTCATTTGATTCTTTGTAAAAGATATTTGACCAAAATGGTTGAGGGAATAAAGTAACTAACAAAAAGATTTCTAATTCAAAAGTGCTGTAGATATTCGCGTCACTAAGCCCCGTCCCCACCCGTTAACTTAATGGACTGGCCAGGAACCTGGGAGGTTGCCCTGCTTTCCCCAGGAGTCCGGGAGGACTCCCAGAAATTTGTGAGTCTCCCGGAATAGGCAACTGTGGGTAACAAACAATCACTGTAGTATTGCAGCATATATGTGACTTTGTGCATGTTAAACCTTGGAAAGTTATTAGGTTGAGACACAGTAACCAGGCTAGTTGGGGTTCATATTGGGTATTTAAATAAAGCAGGAATGCTAATTATTCTTTTTAATCACCATGAGCCTGATTCATTAAGGCACCCAAACGAACGTAAATTGTATTTTTTTTAAACGCACGTAATTTGGGCACACACGTATCCATGTGTAACAAGGAGCAGATCTGAATAAACGTCTTTTGTTGACTACAGTCTGAGTATGCACTGGTCTAACAGTCAATACTCTGCAGGATACATCCCATACATATCTGGAATTGAAAGTCCCAAAAGAGTGCACAGAATTAAAAAAAAAATCAATTATTATTAATAATTTAGGGGTCTATGCATCATTATAATGCGCTGTTGTGATTTGCAGTGATCATATTTAAGCACCGTTGGAATACATCATGGCGGGGCTACTCTGGGAGCCCTGGCGAAATGACCCCTCTGCTGTAATGTAATTTTCCCATTTACCGGCAGCCTAGCGCTGATGGTAAAAGTAGGAAGTGCTGTGTGCATGCAGCTGGGATTATACACATAAAGACTTGTGGATTCCTCCCCAATACTCACAATATCAACGTGGGGGAAATCTTTCTATAAGCGTCAAAACATCTGTTGGGGGTAAGAGTCCACCCTCATATGTGATGTAGAATTTTTATCTGTGTTTTGAATAAATGGTCAAAAGATTAGTGTTTTTTCCCCCATATATTGGACGGATGAATGGAATTTGGAAGTTAATACAGCGTGATCTATGAAGATATTACACAGTGATTATACAACGCGGTTCCTTCATCTACCTCTTGTAAGTGCATTCACAAAGGGATAAGGAGTAGTTCACGAGGTTTGCATAAGTTGCTACCTTAATAGCATTCACTCTCCACATCTAATAGGAAGTGATTGGATGGAATGTATTTAAAAGTGTTTGGAATAATACCATACTGCACTATGAAGTGTTTTTTTATGGTTATCTTTTTATATACACATTTCTGGGGATGAATTCTTGAGAAAATTTGAATCTACACATCTTACAAGCTCTGACTACAACACATAAATTTATTGGACTGCACAGAACACAGGACATTTTTTTCTTAATTATTTGTTGCTGTATTTTACTGTGATTGTGACATCCATTTTGATTCATTTGTTAAAAATACTGTATAGAGTATTTGGATATGAGCACCGTCTCTGTTTTCAACTCTTTGTTTTAAATTGTGTATTGTGGCTCATAGTTGGCTCAGGACTGGAGAACAGAGGGCTGTCTCTGATTTGTTGCGCTGATTCACGAGTACTTTTTTTTACGTATTCTGCAGTGTTCTGTCTATTAGAGCAGAGCGGACCTAGACCCGCATTCACCACCAGACATATTTTCACATCCACTCCTTTCTGAATATGGCATATCCGCTGCCAGTGTGTTTTTAAAAATAATGCACATTATGTTAGTTTTTTACTTGGTAATGAATCAGGCCCTGAATGTCTAATTGATTGCATTTGAGATGTATTATGTTTATTTTCCATTTCCATATCAATTGACATGCATACACTAATGTTAAAAAACACCAGTAAAAGCATGTATTTTGACCCCAGTGGGTAAGGGGTTTTAAGCAATAAAATACTAATCCGACATATATTTTTTACTAGTAAAAAAAGGAAAGGAAATATGTAAAAATAGACTGAAATGAATGAACAATCAGATAAATCCCAATTGCTTTGTAGGTAGTGATATTTGTGACCTAAGTAGTTATTAACATGCTTTATTTAGGTGTGTCACTGGATGACTGCACTCAGATGCACTTGTTGTGGTATGGGCAGTCATTGTGTTGGAGTCATTAGGTCAGATCATTATACTGCCTGTCAGTGTCACAGTCAAGGATGATGAACTATTTATAGCTTGTAGTGCCTTGTACTTTAGATTGAATTAATTGTACATTAATTGATTAATGATTCATAGAGGTGTAAAAAGCAGTAGGACGAAGTATGAGTTAAGAAATTTGTATAAGATATACTTAATATTTATTTATATGGCGATGGAGAGCAGCACAGACAAGGTTGAAACTATTTCAATAGAAGCAAGCGGTGAATCAATCAAGAAGATATCAGTAAGGCAGTCTTTAAATTCATGGGGCCTGAGTCATTAAGGAGAGCAAAGCATAAAAAAGGAGTAACTTTGCACTTGGGCAAAACCATGTTGCATTGGAGGAGGAGATAAATTTAAAATGTGGGGACAGATTTATATTTAGGATAGGGCATGTCCTAGATCAACTTTAAATTTCAGTGTACTAATGAAGCTATGAAGTATTTGTGTGCTAGGTGAAAAAAACAGCCAGTATTTAACTTATGTGCAAAATAATAAACTAATTTCCACCCCTTGCATTGTAACATGGTTTGTCCCGGAGAACATTTATTCCTTTTTTTGCCTTGATGTTATTTAGTCAGAATTTTAGCATTAAATTATTCAGCCAATATAGGAAAAATTGACTTCACCTGTATGGAGCTTTTTTAAAGCCCTCACTTTGTTCAGCTTTTCCCCTGACAATTCTACCTTCTGTAACCCAGCAAATAAAATGTTGTCCCTCACAGCGCTTCTCTAGCTACTAAGCGGCTTGATTGTACGTGGTGTATCTCAGATAGATTTCCAGCCTAGTCAAGTTCTTTCCTGGCAGTAACTGTGCCATAACAACCAGCGTGGAGGATGACAATTCCCTAAACCCAGAATTTCTGAACAGATAAGTGGCGCTTCCAACTAACATAACTATTCCATACTTGCCAACTTTTGAAAATTCATTTCAGAGAGAAAATAAAAACCAAGGTGGGCGTGACCAGCTCCGCCCACTGGGCGCGGCCATCTACGCCCACTGGGCATGGCCAGCTCGGGCCACGTACCCCCACATACCATATAGTTGTGCCTCATGTTCATATTATTCCACAGTAATGCCCCCAGTTCCTATACAACACAAAATGTGCAGCAGTTCAGTGTTGTGGAGATGTGCTGCATTGAGAGCCGCTCAATGTGCCACAGTGCAGGGCGCTGCAGGCCGAGGCAAATGCAGAATGTCTAAAGGAGTGGCACAAATATTAGATTTAGGAACAGAGCAATAAATGATACATCACTCACCTGTTACACACTGACATGGGGTGCAGCGGTAATCTCACAGGGGTGCCACAGTCAGGGTAAGTGGTATGCAAGGCAGAGGACTACTTAGTAATTATTTAGGCTTAGGGATGTTTTGAAAAAATAGATATGAGTGGGGAAGGGGGTTATACATCCAAAAAGGTTGTGTCTCCATATCACCCACGGCTCTACATATATATATTAAATTTAATTATCCCTAGTGAGGTTTGATTAAATAAAAAAAAATCTGCAGCCTGTTCTACTGCATCCTGCCCACGGAATCGCGTCATATTGTGCCCACTAACCCAAAACTAAATGAGGCAACTGCGCTATTTCACAACGGGGGCCATAATAGAAATATAAAGATGGCAAGTATGCACTTCCTGTTGAAACATTAACATACACAAACTTTGTAATACTGAATGAGTATTTACTTTCTCTCCAGGTTTTCATTGACTCCACACTTTACTAACAGCCTCAAAAATGAAAATATTTGTGACCACATACTGCGAAGTTGATGCAAAAATTATTTACATACTATATATTACACAATGCTTTCACATCAGGCCCAGTTTACAGTCTATATTCCCTATTATATGGATAGAATCAACCAATGTTCAAAAGAAATAAAACATATCACCATTCCTGCCCCATTAAAAAGTAACTTTCATTAATTCAGTTAAAATAAAATGTATTTAATAAATCATCCAACCAGGCAGCTTTTTATTAATATTAATGTTTTATACTTATAGTGCTTGAAACTTACAGCTGAGTTACTTGCCACCTCCGTATAGCACAATTAGATGCTAATTGCCTCTTTGTATTGTTATATAATATAGTATGGGCGAACTCACACATACAAGATGCCTCCTCACTTACTGGTCTAGGACTCCAGGCTGAATATATCCAGAGGGCAGCGTGGGCGTGGGAGCTCAGTGCTCCGCAATGGCCAAGGGGCTTCTGGGAGAATAGCAGCGCCACGTCATCACGCCGATGACGTCACCGGCGCATGCGCACTTTGGCCACAATGAAATCGGCAGCAAAAATTCGGGATTTTCGTTTCCTCTCGCGGGAGTCCGGGAGATTTCCCAGCGTTCCGGGAGTCTCCCGGACGATCCGGGAGAGTTGGCAACCATGAACTATTCCACAAAATTTTCTGCCTGCACACATAACTTCTGAACAGTTAAAATGTAGATCTGGGAAACTCTGAGACATTAGGCCTAAATATCTAGATTAGGAGACTAAGGCACATGAGAAACTATTTCATTAATTTAATATCAACTGCAACTGCTATACACTGATATAAATTGACTTGTGACTTACAGTACCACTCTATTCCCCAATACCTGTCCTGAAACCCTTAAAAAATATTTCCACTCTCTTAGATCTCTAGACCAATAATGACACTGATAACAGTGATGTGCAGGAAAGGAGGCGGTGATAGACAGATGCAGCTAGACCAATAATGACACTGATAACAGTGATGTGCAGGAAAGGAGGTGGTGATAGATGCAGCTAGACCAATAAGGACACTGACAACAGTGATGTGCAGGAAAGGAGGCAGTGATAGATGCAGCTAGACCAATAAGGACACTGACAACAGTGATGTGCAGGAAAGGAGGCAGTGATAGATGCAGCTAGACCAATAAGGACACTGACAACAGTGATGTGCAGGAAAGGAGGCGGTGATAGATGCAGCTAGACCAATAAGGACACTGACAACAGTGATGTGCAGGAAAGGAGGCGGTAACAGACAGATGCAGCTAGACCAATAAGGTCGCTGATAACAGTGATGTGCAGGAAAGGAGGTGGTGATAGATGCAGCTCAGCACAGTATAACTAAAGAGTGGTTGACAGAAGTGAAAACTCAAACAGAAGAGCACAGAGTGGGTCTCTAGACTGGATCTCTGGCCTCCCAACTTTTGCTTATAGGGGAACTACCATGAAAACTGTACTATAATAATAGTTGTATTGCAAAACAATTGTTGAATTCATTATTTATTATTTAAAAAAATAAAAATCAAACTTTTCTATAATCTCTTCTATTGTTATATACAGCATACCTGGCTTTATAAATCTGAGGAGGCAGTTCCAGGTGTCATAGTTTCTAATATCAGACAATAGCATATTGTCTAGTCACTAAAGTTAAGTACCCGCTGAGCTTATACAGTCCTTTTTATATTTTTTTCCCATTTGAGACATTGAGGTATAACCCCAGCTACTGTACATCCCTCCAACTAACAAAACAAAAGGGGGTGTCCCCCCCACACTGAACTCACCCCCGCTAATGATGCAACACTTCTTGTCCTGATATTCAGAACCGTTGAAATAGTTTCTAACACAGTCTTTGTTGCTTTAATATCATAAATTGGTTTTAAAATGCTATTTTTTTCTAAGGATTGTTCCTTTTCAGCATAATCTTTTTTTTTTTTTGTAATGGAAGTTACCTTTAACATAAGCAAATACATGTATGCAATTTGCAAACTGATTTTAGTCAGCGTTTTAATTGTACTACTTTGCAAATCTTATAGGTGATTTTGCTGTGCATCGTAGAGGGTTATAAACTACGTTGTCATTTATAAATAATGAATAATAATTGTAATATGAAAATGTTATTTTGATTAATTTTGCTGTCAGGAGTGAATGTAGTGGCTCTATTGTGATGAATGAAACCTTAGTTTGTTTATAGCTATTAACCTATTACCTTAGCTGTGATGTTAGTCCATTTTATTTCCTTTTCTTATTTGACTGTGTGGATGGTATTTATGAAGTGTCTGAAAGATAAATCTTCCTATTTAGTCTTGCTGTGATAGGAACGCTTTTCACAAAACAAAGTATTAGAAGTCTAAGTAGAAATCAGCCAGAATCAATGAGAATGTAAGTAATGCTTTCTGTGGTCCTAATTTAACCCTTGCTTCCAGATTATCTGACTGTACTGCCAGTCTGCGAACTTGGTATGTAAAAGTGTTTTAGGGGAAACTGCTATTGGTGTCTATTTGCCAGCTATGTACGTACGTACGGAGCTCACAGCAGTTGCCATCTCAGGTCATCGATGGTGCCAACAGACATTGAACTTGACTCAAAATAATTACCAACGAATGACATAAATCCCTATAACGTACAATCAGTACCAACACCCCCCAATACCCTCTAGAGAGCTTTTACACCATTCCCATGAAGAATATAGCTATTAAGTCTATCTCTAATGTAGCATACAAATTATATGGATTTTCCAACTTTTGTAACACTATATATTATATATTTACATAAGAGACACACTTATGCAACAAAAAGGATAGGACCAGATTCAAATATTTAGAAAAAGGCTCCATTATAGAATTCACTTCTGATGCAATTGGACATTTTGGGGAGATTTTTATCAGACTTTGGAATTGGACATCAGATGGGTTTTCCTGGATGGACCATTTTTGAATGGATATGCCTGAGATGCCCTTGAGTGATGTGGTATGAAGGGAACCACCTCTGGGGTAGGCCAGTGTGCATGTCTGCAGCTTTGAGATATATCAGCCTTAGATTCTAACTTGAAGAGTACCTCCTATCTCATCTTCGAGTCTAACACCTAACACCTTACCTTCAGTCTTAATGCTAACCTCTGTATTAGAGCCCTTCTATCCCCAAGCCAGCTGACAAATATCTGGGCTAGGGATTATGAAAACTGCAAAGTAACAAGTGTAAGCCAGCAAGAGTTTCAAGAGGGAGATTCCGGGACTTGGTTAGGATGCCAATGTGAGTAAGCCCTGAATTCCAAGAGAGAGGTTCCAGAACCCAGCAAGTGGCAGAGAGAAAGAGAGAAGCTGGTTAAACTGCTGAGAGTACCAATGAGACATCAGAGGCAGAGCTGAGAGTGCATGAGCATGAATGTCCACTTTAAGAGTAGTTATGGACTGGGGCAAAATGCAGTTAATGGAGAAGAGATATCCTGCCATATATTGTAGTCAGGTTGAGGTGAGAGATCCCACTTTCACAGTCATTAACTCCCTTTCTCAGTAAAGTCCATCACTTACTCTACTATGAAACTGTAAGGTTTGTAGCACATAAACTTCTTATTCTGTAACATTTTCCCTAAATTCACGAAATGAAACTGCCAGAACCTAAACTGTAGGTATTTTGAAGTGGAACTGTCAAAACGGAAGTGAAACTGTCAAAATTAGTTCATTAAACTGTTCAATTGCTTGGATATAAAAGGGACAATGTAAGATGATCTATTACCTAGACAACTTGTTTTGTTTCAATCTTATTTGTTATAATAATATTTGGATTTAAGAAGTCACTAGTTAGTTTTAAACAATCATTAAGAGCTGCTACTTCACACCATGATATAACATGTCAATTTAACTAAAGTAGTATTACCCTTAACAGGGCCATATACAGTCAGTTAATTGGATGCTTAGGATAATAATTAAGTAAGGGTGAACCAGAAAGAGGGATGGTATTTATAGCAGAGGCACTGAGTAATATATTTTCCACAGAGGGATAGTTGAGCAGTATACTAGTTAAGATACAAAGTATACCAGAGAACAAACTGAAGAATAATATCTAAATAAATAAAATGACAGATTTAAAAGAATGGGAATTTTCCTCCTCTTCTACTTTTCCTGTAACCATCTGCAAATAACTCAAATAAAGATTAACGGAAAATGACTACAAACGATGAGCACTGAAGTTCTGGATAACTCAATAATAGGCCAATATGTTCAGTTCATTTATGGCAGCACCAATGTATAGATTATTTTAAAGCATAGCCTCCCTCTGATACTGCACATGTAGTTAAATGGAGCGAAACCTGGTCACAATAAGTATATTATTCCAATAGAACTTCCCCTAAGACAATGCCAGCAACATGTGCATGTTGTGTTGCTTTAAAAAATGTCTGCCTTCCGTAGATTCATTTTTCTTGCCTGCTTGTGTTTCTGAGATGCGGAAAACTACATTTCTAATGACTAAAAGAAAAGAAAAGAAACAACTCCGTGAACTGTGCCAGGAAAGAGTGGATGGGAGGGAAAAACAACCACATCATGAACTTTTTCCAACCACAGCAGTCAATTTAGTTTAATTTAAAATTCAATATGTGGCAGAGGTAACAAATGGACAGGACAGGGAAATGACTTTCAAACAAAACTCTGCTGTAAACACAGTCAAATTACTGAAGCATTAATAAGATGGTTTATGTAATTTGCTCTCATTCCTGAGTTTTATTTATATATTTACTATTATTAACCCACCTTCCCTGCCAGAACAACACAGTAATTTGTTGCTGCCACTTATTTTAGTAATATCATTGACAATGATTATGACAGTATAGGGGAGAATCAATTAGTGCCTCCAGGATGCCCTGTTCAGGCACACCATGGAGATCTCCACTCTTTTTTTTTTGCAGACTATAAGGGGTGCGCAGGAAGGTCAGTAATGTTCTGGGTACTGTAGTAGTTAGCGGTGAGAACATCAGAACTGAATAGGCCCTTGTATGTAAATGTGTGCCCTGGTGTCTAGAGCTCCCCTTCACCACCAGCACCTATGGCAAGAGAGGCCATAAGCCAAATGCACTTAAATCATGCATGTGTGTGAACTTCAGGCACTTACCCAGTTTGGATTAAGGCTCCTACATAACCAGCCAATAAGATCCACAGGGAGGGTCCTATATCCCCCCCCCAGTGGATGCTGGGTCTCTTTGTTTCCTGTACCAAATACCTCCCTCCCAGAGCCAGATTTAGACCTCATGGGGCCCTAGGCAAGATACTGGTTTGGGGCCCCCTCCTTGAAAAAATCCATAGAACTATAGTTTTTAGCATAACATATACCCCTTCAGGGGCTGGCTGGCAGACTTTAGCCCATGGGGCAAGCACATAGCACTGGCCCATATGTAGCGGCCCATTTTTCTCAACGCCGGCACTGGGAGGGCCCTAGGCAATTGCCTAGGTTGCCTAGTGGTAAATCCGGCCCTGCCTCCCACCCTGCTATTGTCATGATTGTCTTACGTTAAAGTCTTGCTAACCATTTTTCTTTCCCTTTCGCAGAGGATGCACAGTAGACGTGAAAGCATTGCAGTCAGCGACTAGTGCATACAATGCTAGCACTGATTAGCCATGGGCCACTGCCCCTTTTGAAGCAACATGACAACCTGACTCTTGGTCCTTTTGTATGGAGGACCCCTTGACCTGCTTTGTGTGGGCATGTCACGGTCAAGTCCAGAAGGGGTATAGTCACTCTTACACCAGAATTTAGCACCAGCCAATCTTAAAGGATTATATCCTGGGGCCAATGGTGTAATGTGTGTGTTTGTGTATATATATATATATATATATATATATATATAAATATATATATATATATATATATATATATATATATATATATATATATACAATCTTTATGTTTAAATAAAACTGTAACCTTTTTCCAAATTTCAACTTGTGTCCATGTCGTTAATTATGCTCAGCACAATAATATAGATATGATCATTAGATGGAGGTTTTGGGTATATGGAAGGAGGGACATCAACACTATGCAATTTATTATTTTTGTCATCTGCTGCCACACTCATCTCACCAACTTAGAGACACTAGGTGGTTCATGTAGTAAAATGTGCTTTTCCGTGCCATGTTGCGCATACAAAGTATGTACACTTACGTCTGTATGCAGATTTGATCACATCTTACATTTACAACTCCTTACACTTAGAGAGGCAGACTGGGTGAGGGAAGAGGCGGATGAGCATATTCCGAGTACAGTAAGGGCATGGTCTCGCATCAGATGAGGACACAGACACATATACGCGTGTCAGGAGTCATATCTGTTGCAGGATTTGGTGAGCTGGTGCAAAATACACACTGATGTAAAGGACTAGAAGCAGCATGTGCTAGCTGCTTCTCATTGGTAGGATGATTGCAGATTTCCCTCCCCCTTAATCCATTGCCTTGCGACTAAATTTGTGTGTTTGTATTTCTTCATGTTAAGCTTTACAATAATAGTACCAAAAAGCAAATGATTCCAATTGCACTCATGTGGTTGATTATCATAATGACTATTTTATTGCTTAAGTGCAATTGGTTCTTTTTAATATAAACACTGCAAGCACTCACTAAAGAAAATATTTTTTCTTAAAGCTATACTCAAGAAATATTGGCTCCCACAAGGGAAACAACAATCCTACATTGCAGTGGAAAGATCCACATTATTGACTGTTGAATGTCATGTGTTAGGTCATTAATTAATTGTAAGGCCATCCCACAATCCTTGACCTGTGAAAAGCGGTGCTGTAAGAAATAGTACCCAAATCATACACACTGCTGACGTAGTGGTATCCTACTAGTACTTACCATCTTGTTTGGGAATGATGATTACATAAGGGAGTATAATGCCTCAACTCTGAGCTAGATTCTATGAGTTATCTTCCTTGAGAAATATAGTCTATGGTCTGAGGCCTACGACCTGCTATGATACTCACACAGCCTTATCCTGGGCTGAACAGATATGCTGTCCTCTTGAGTTATTATGTATTTGAGGGCAAGAGGATGGGCATGATCTATGGACATGAGGAACGGGGGATGGAGACACATAAGAAGACACAGATTGCAGTCTAAATTTTGGAGGAAAGATCCCCAGTGGCACAGAATGGTGATATTAAGGTCCGTTTACACAGACACAGCAGTAAGATTGTGATGTTATATAAAGGTCATAAATCCAGCTTGATTTACCCAAAATCACATGTAATATAGGCAGTTTTGATGCCCTCTTATTCTCGTAATTACTTTCAGGCATAAATGAGGTTGAATCAAACAGTATGTTAGGAGAAAATGTAAAAGTTAAATTTAATGAAGGGGGCGATCCTAAAGAGGTAGCAATCCAGCTAAACAGTAATCCCATAGGAATAAGCATAGAGTGGCGGTTCCCAAAGGCAGAATAAAGGCATGTCCCTATTTATACATGAGACTGATAAATAGGAGTTTAGAAATATAGGAATCGGAATCCCATAAAGAAATGAATTGCATGTCTCAATTTTTGTACTCACGTAAATTGCCTCTTCTTTATGAATCATACAGAAGCAAGTCAAACCAATATGGAAACCTACTCTGCTAAATCAGATAATGGCTAACCTTGGACATGAACTACAGTGTACTGACAACATCAATCACACAGACCAATCAGTATTGCTCACTTGAAATAAAGGCTGCCTGTTATGGCCTTTATTCCAGGAGTCATGGAAAATAAATGAAAAGTGTATTGGAAGAAAATTGAAGGCGTTAGTAGGGTCTATAATGTAAAAAATTGAAGGAGCTGTCTCACTGCAGAATTTTGGTACATCGAATAATAGTAATTACATTTTAGTATTTTACAATTACATTACTTACATAGAAATGGTTGTGGTTTGTATCTATGCATTCCTGCTGCCACATAGAGACCCATTTACATGAACCGTATTTCAATCCATGTGAAAACACAGCGCAAACTCAGCACACCAAAGGGATCATAAAGGAAAAACGCTGTGCATGGTGCACTATTGATCAAAAGGGAATGGATTTAGGTGTATAATGCTAACTAAGCCACATTTCCAGGGGGTCAGCTACAATTAAGCACGCCTATTGTACTCAACTTGAATGTGCACTCACCCAATACACCTCTCCAGGCGCAGGGGTATGGGCAGCGCGGTGGCTCAGTGGTTAGCACTTCTGCCTCACAGCACTGGGGTCATGAGTTCAATTCTCAACCATGGCCTTATCTGTGTGAAGTTTGTATGTTCTTCCCGTGTTTGCGTGGGTTTCCTCCAGGTGTTCCGGTTTCCTCCCACACTCCAAAAACATACAGCTTAATTGGCTGCTATCAAATTGACCCTAGTCTGTGTGTGTGTGTGTGTGTGTGTTAGGGAATTTAGACTGTAAGCTCCAATGGGGCAGGGACTGATGTGAGTGAGTTCTCTGTACAGCGCTACGGAATTAGTAGCGCTATATAAATAAATGGTGATGATGAAGTGCAATTACTGGAAATTATAAATACAGACAGATTTTTCTGCACATAATCAGTGCATCAAAGCTGACTTTTTGGTGCTGCTGTTGTACCTCTCTCCAACTCTAGATCTTTGATGTTACTATTGCATAAGTTTATGTTAGATCATGCTATGCTATTCAACCAACTATGAAAATTCTAATCTGTATGTACAATTTATCTAGTTTTGTTATGTTTCATTTAGTAGTATAGGAGACAGTGTGCAGAGACCTATGCTCTATTAGAACATAGGTTCTGCCATGTCATTCCTATATGAGTAAAAACAGAATATCTGTGTATTGCCTGTGATTTCCCGTTATGGTTGCATACTGCAGTTAGCTACTGTTGTTGCAAGAGCATTCATTAGACAAGAGCAATACATTAATTTTATAGATCTCTTATATTGCTATTTTATTTCTCATATCGTAAGTAAGCACTGTGCACGTTTGCATTAATATTGAAGCGCAACATAATAGACGCAGTGTGTCTAGGAAATATTTCCCTCTCGTGTATGTTTTCTACTCAAATAATCACTGCAGGAGGAACTGATTGTTAAACATTAACATTAAAAACCTGTCCATTAATCAGTTAATCTATATAACTATAAACTGTATTCATTTTTAAGAATATCTTTGGAGTATCTTGATGTAGCGCAGTGCAAGGAAAATATCAAAATCACTGATGACATTTATGCACAACAATGTAATTCACAATGACACATTGCATAGAGGACGCTCTAACTCAAAAAGCTTATATTCTAGCAGATGTTAACTTTAATAAAATGTTTTTCTACTTTGCGCCACTGATTTCACAGTCCACATATGCAGGCAGTAGCGGTAATCTTGGGCATCAAAGCTGGCTGAGTGGCACAACTAAATTTTACAATTTTTGCGGTTTCATTTATTTTAAGAAAGAATGATTCGGACATAAACTACCCAATAAGCATAGTTGCCAACATTTCAAATTGATTTCCAAGGACACTTTACCGCTGAGCTGGTGCCTCTAACATGGCGCTGTCTAAGTGGACATCTGTGTACATCATGATGAACTATGCTATACAACATTTATTTGTATTTCAAATACTCCACTTTATTAAGTGTAAACCTATAAAATGTAATCTATAAAGCCCAGAGACTGATGTTAGTGAGATTTAAATGTATTGTGCAGAAGAGTATAATAGAATTATAAGAGAGATTGTACTGTGTATTTGGTAACATTGAAAATATGGTCATTTTCTGGGAAAAAAATGTTTTGGTAGTATCCCAAGAAATTAGGAAAAGTGGGCAACAATGAACCTGGAATTTTTTATGGGCAGTCTGGATTTGCAAAAGTGGTAAAACCTGAAATCTTGTTAGACTGGGTTGTGGCCCCAATGTATATCGAAGTTTGATTTAGCAAAGGTGAGTATCTTCCATCTCCTCATAGTTTTCTATTGATCAATATAATCCATTTCCCTTTAAAAGTAAAAAGCTCATGTGACTTGCTATTTTATATCTCTTTTTTGAGCTATAGAACAGCTTAAAAATTTTTTTTTATTTTATTTTAAATGTTGCATGGGCCTAAAGCTGCACATAAATGCAATGACAAAACAGGCACTTTCAAATATTTCTTTTACATAGATGGAGATATTTATAGAGGTGGAGAAATTGTAGAGTTTTTAAGATCTATTTTAAAATGTATTATGTTGTGCGCTTTGTCTAATTCAACACCAGGTGTCACCATAGTACCTTGTCCATAAACCTATGCAGACCTATATGAAATGATGAGGCAATTATGTTTCCCTCACAGTTAGGGAAAAGATATGTCTATTATCCTATTATGGGCTAAAATATAACTATTTTGATACATGAAGTTTGTTTCATGCCATGCAGAAAATTCCCATAATGTTACATTAGAGAGTGAAACAAACAGCTAGCCAACAGAAAGCTAGTGGTGTAACAAGAAATGTTATACGGATTTAACTTAAATACAATTATTATATTTGCCATGCCTTTTGTGAAGAAGCTGATATTCCTCAGCTGCTTTAAAAAATACTAGCATCAAAAAGGTTAATTAATCTATACTTTTAATCAAGATATTAGACAGTTATAGAGGAATAAGGGATATGATTTCTCTTTGTTTTTTTAAGCTTTGTTTTTTTTTTTCAAACTGTAACCAGAAGGATCTTTTAGGAGTTATTAGATCTATTTTTATTAACAGATCCAATGCAAACTGTATTTTTACATCACTCTTTTGGACTACATTGGCTCAAGACAAAAAAGTGACAATGAGGGCTTCGCTGGGAGGAAAAAACATAGTGCAATATTATGGTATTATGGTCAGGTCTTGGCCATGAACCAGCGTTGGCAAAGTTGCCACCTACACAGGATGGATCTACAAGGGAGTGAAATCATGTCTGGGGAGCTCCGGGTTCCTGCTTCCAACAGGAGACGTACCCCATTATCCATCTGCCCTCATCTTTCTTGGACTTACTGTAAACTACTGAAAAATCCTGTATTCCACCATACTTGAACAGTTGTGAAGGTAGTCGTGATCATTTACCACTCTCCCTAGTGAACTTCTATAGGCATAGGGCCTTTCGGCAGCTATATCCTGCACAGTGGTCATGGTACCTGATCATAGGTGGGCCCAGCTATCCTCCTTTCACTGGGGAAGGGTTTAGAGTCTCTCTTACTACAGAATCTCTCTATTAATGAGTATTACGCATCTCACCGGTTTAATTCCATTTTGAGCCTTGTATACATGGGTTTCCCGCGGTTACTCCTATCTGTTGTACAGTCTGGCGTTCCTCTATCCATCTTGCTAAGCATTCTGCACATGCGCAACCCCTGGAACCTTTTAAAACTTCTGCTCCATGGTGATAGGAGGATCACCAGCCAGCTCCCTTTATAAGGGTCCTCCTCCTTTCTATGGGTGTCAGTTCATCAGGTCTCCTACCTGATAGAAAGCATCTCCTCTGACTCCCGTCCATGATCATACTTACCTTTGTTCCTGTCTTCGCGAGTTAGGCCGTTCATTCATCGGCTGCAGATTCAGTCCTATTCCAGAGTTATACACCTGTGTGGATCTCAGTGCTTTCGCTCTCTGTAGTTCATCGCTTCACAGCATTACCTTTCCAGCTTATTCCACAGTCAAGACCTGTGACCTCACTGCAGAGTATCACTCATCATCAGTCCTGGTCCAGAGTTATACACCTGTGTGGATCTCAGTGCTTTCGCTCTCCGCAGTTCATCACTTCACAGCATTATCTGTTCAGCTTATTCCACAGTCAAGACTGTGACCTCACTGCAGAGTATCGCTCATCATCGGTCCTGTTCCAGAGTTATATCACCTGTGTGGACCTCAGTACTTCTGCTCACTGCAGTGCATCGCTTCACAGCTAAATTTGTTCAGCTTATTTTGTGTTTAGACCTGTGACTGTACTTCCTGCTCAGCCTATCCAATTACAGTGATTCGGGGCTATACTGCTGATCATCGCACAGCACCCGTCCTGTTCCGGAATCCCATACACCTGAGGCTATATTCCATTCTGCCTTACAGTTACTTTGTGGTTCTCTGTATTATTTGCTCTGCGCCCCCTAGAGGACCATGACCTGCGGTTGAGAGCAGCTAAGACCATATTCCCTTGCGGGAATCCCTGGTGAATACCTCTCCTCCTTTAGACTCCGCACCTCTCTGGGGTAGCTGTCACTCAAGCAGAGATCAAGACCATTCCCACTATCTGGCTTTCATGACAATGAGTTGTGGGGCCATACATAATCCCTTCAGTTGAGTTGAGCCCACAGAATCCAAAGTAAACAGTTTAAGGCCGATGCCTTGTGCCAATGCTATATTGATGGGTTGGGCTGCCCCGTATGGAATGAACAACAGGGTTGACTTGGGGACGTGGATTTCTACTACATGTTGAACAATTACTTTTACTACAAACACATGACCCTTAGACTGTCATGAATACTATCGCATGATTATATACTCTGTCATGTTATTGTCCTTATTATTGTACACTGCTCCACCTTATTTTATTCTGTGATATTCTGTATAACTGTTTACACTCACTGTAATTGCTGTTTCAGCTATCTTCATGTTTACAACCACTACTGTCCACTAACGGGTACAACCTGAATCAGCTACCTTTTCCATTCCGTAATCTTTAACTCCTCTGAATCCACATACATCTCATCCCTCACACCACCCCTCTATGATCATTATACCGTCTTGTCGAAATTGATAGTGCGCATGCGTTGACCGAAAAAATCGGGCATGCGCACTGAGAACCTCTTACCTTTTGCTGCTGCAGTGCAAACACCATTGGCAGTTGACGAAAATCATGTGACAGGGAGGGATCACATGATCCCTCCACACATGCGTTGTGCAGCTCTGCTTTTTGGAGCAGAGCTGTCACCAGTGAAAGTTTTCAATTATGTTAATGTATGCCAGGTCAGCTTGTTCAAAAGAGAGCATGTAATACAGTGTGCTACCATTGCACTATTTCTCTCCTGGATCTGTTTCTCCTGCACAGCCGTGATATAAAAGGAAAGTTATCCTTATCCTGAGGGAACAACCCAACTCATAAGCAAACCCAGGGGGGAGTGTTTCCTAGTGCCTGGAAACCCCCTCCCAGCCTGTGGCACTGTATGCTTGAGGTGGCTAGACCCTGCCCATGGGACCAGCCACTTTGCAGCAGGGCCATCTTAGCAATATTATGGGCCCCCGGGCAAAGCAGTGCACCGGGGCCCATATATACATATATATATATATATATATATATATATATATATATATATATATATATATACCTGCCCATCGTGCCCACTCGGAAAGACGGCCCTGGTGTACAGTTCGTTGTAGTGTGAAATATTAATTTCCCAGTGAGTTGAGAGTGGGTGCTTTTAATTGAATTAAGGGTGTTATAATGGCACTATTCATTTAATGCTGGGGTGGTTTAGGTGCTATTAATTGAATGTGTGGCTGAGTTTGGGGAGAAGGGGGGCTTTTTCTTAAAAATGAATGCTAATTATTTAATTTTTGGGAGGAAATAGTATTTACATTTAATAAATAAACTATTTAATGTTGGGGTTGTTTGGGGGGGTAATGGATCTTTTTATTAAAGGTGAATGACATTAGTTTACTGTCCTGGTTGGTTGCTGGGAGGCCTAATTATTAAACGTGGGTGCTTTTGATTTAATATCGGGCTGCTTTGAGGGAGGGAGGCCTAATGTGTACACTCATTGCCAGGATTGCTATTTCATGTACCTGTCCTTTTTCCAAACAGGGTCCCAACATTCCAGGATCCAGACAAGCAGCAACTGAGCTTAGGACACGAGCACCAGTAACAAGTATTGAAAGCAGCAGAAACAGGTAGGAGAGAGCAGTACAGTCTGCCAAATGTTCTAACACTCGGTCAGGACTTTGTCATGACTGTAGGGACAGTTGGGAGGTATGTCCTGCTTCATACGGATCTGCTCGAAAAGGGAGATATGTGTGCACCCAACAGTAGTGCATGCAGCATTGCTTGTGTATATGATAGGGATAGGAAGAGTTGGAGAGCAGCCAAGCACTGTCTAAAACTACAGCCACACCCCATGCATGCTGGTCACGCCCACTGGCGACGTGGCATGGAAACCCTTCTCTACAAATCCCGTGTTTGCCCCCTACAACTTGAGCTTGGAATCAAGCTACCTGCTTGAGAGAGCTCTAAATTAGTTTTATTTTCCAGGCAAGATGGGGCACAGAAGAACCCAATTTCTTTCTTCTTATTTTGTACACAAGGTACTATTAAATAAACTAATAAAAATGTAATGTAAAACTTAGTGAGAGGTTCTCTCAAATCATACAATATTATATATATTTTGTTTCCATTATTGGTACTTTGCCTTTAGCCATTCTTTAGTATGCAGGAGATAGTTCTCCTTCTGTCAGTACAATGAATGACTCTGGAAATGTCTGTGACAGACTCTGGAGAAAATCCCATATGAGTGAACAAAGGTATAATCACTTATGTACATTGGAAATAGCACTGATACCAAAGTACTGCCATGGGAAAATACATCAATATGGGTTATTTGGAGGTTCACTCAATTATGAGCTTCTGAGCAAATAAGATTATCCTAATTAGGATCATACCAGTTCTGTTCAATATTCCCTCTGAAGAAGAAAGGTTATTCAAAGTGGAGAGAAGGACACCCGCGCCAAGTAAATATGTAGTAATGACAAAGGCAGTCCCACTCAGAATGATGCCTGCCAAAATTACAAGTGCTTAAGTTTCCTCTATCTCACACTACAAACCATGGTTCACCAACAGCAAATGGGCTCTATCACCCATGTACCACTCAATGACCCTGTTGGGATTAAACTGACCTATAAATCTCACCTGCAGGATTTATTCAACTGTGGCTATATATAAAGCATATTATGTTTTTACATTTGTTTTTATAGAAAAGTCATTTTTACCCATTCAGTTTTACCTTTGCATTTTAACAGTAAAAAAACAGATATGTGTAAATGTTGCCCTCCTTCCATAGCTGCATATATATTTCCAAAGGCTTGTCTACAAATCCATCACACTGTAATATTGCCAGTCTCAAGCTTCAGATTGTGATGCCTGGTGTGCGGGTTATCTTCATTTTAAATTGCCCTCGATTTGCATACGTAATGCCTCATTTAGAGTCGGTACATATATCAATTTTGTGGGCTAAACCTCCAACCTCCAACTGACAGTACTTCATTCATTGACATATATCAAGATGCAGCAGTTTATTCGGATTACTTATTTGTCACTTCCATTAGATTATATTGTGTACAAATAAGGTAATGAGACGCATGCAGCTCCATATGGGTTAGGTACGGGTTATCGGTGTGAAGAATGATTTAAAGAGAAGCAGACTTACCTGCATCTCGACGTTGGAGATGTCTGATGGGCGCAGGATGCTGACCGCAAGTGACTCCGACTACTGGTGTGTCCGTCAGGAGACTCTAACGACACTGCGACTTCTATCCCTTTTAATTTAAAGCGGCAATGTCAAACCCAGAAGGTTAAGTGTTTAAACACTTATCCAAACATTGCCGCATCTGAGTATAGTATCAAGTAGGGATGAGCGGGCTCGGATTCTCACAATTCTGAACACCCCCGAACAGTGCGGATCCGAGCCCGATCCGAGCACTTTTCGGGTATTCCCGCCGATCGCAAAACTGAAAACGAGGCTTAACGCCATAATCCCGCCGTCGGATCTCGCGAGATCCAGATTCTTTATATTCCCCGCTTGCCTCCACCATCTTCACTTGGGCATTGATCAGGGAAGAGGGAGGGTGTGCTAGGTGTCCTCTGTCCTGCTCTTTCTCGTGGTGCTGTCCTGTGCTGTGTCCTGCTCAGTCCAGTGGTGCTGTGTCCTGTGCTCTGTCCTGCTGAGTTCAGTGGTGCTGTGTCCTGTGCTCTGTCCTGCTGAGTCCAGTGGTGCTGTGTCCAGTGGAGCTGTGTCCTGTGCTCTGTCCTGCTGAGTCCAGTGGTGCTGTGTCCTGTGCTCTGTCCTGCTGAGTCCAGTGGTGCTGTGTCCTGTGCTCTGTCCTGCTGAGTCCAGTGGTGCTCTGTCCTGCTCAGTCCATTGGTGTTGTGTCCTGTGCTCTGTCCTGCTAAGTCCAGTGGTACTGCAATATAACTACGTTCACTGTTCCTGCAGTATATAAGTCCATTGGTACTGCAAAATAACTACGTTCACTGTTCCTGCAGTATATAAGTCCATTGGTACTGCAATAAAACTACGTTCACTGTTCCTGCAGTATATAAGTTCATTGCTACTGCAATATAACCAGGTTCACTGTTCCTGCAGTATATAAGTCCATTGGTACTGCAATATAACTACGTTCACTGTTCCTGCAGTATATAAGTCCATTGGTACTGCAATATAACTACGTTCACTGTTCCTGCAGTATATAAGTCCATTGGTACTGCAATATAACCAGGTTCACTGTTCCTGCAGTATATAAGTCCATTGGTACTGCAATATAACTACGTTCACTGTTCCTGCAGTATATAAGTCCATTGGTACTGCAATATAACTACGTTCACTGTTCCTTCAGTATATAAGTCCATTGGTACTGCTGTATAACTCCAGTCCAGTGGTACTCTCATGTGCGGCATATCATTTTTAAAGGCTTTGCCGAGTGTGTGTGGTTTAGGGGTACGCTCTCTTGTGCTGCATATAATGGAGAACCAAAATTTGTAGGATAAAGTAGGGAAAGATCAAGAACCACTTCCTCCTAACAATATTGTGAGGTGTGAGGTGTTCAGAATAGACTGGAAAGGAGTGAAAATGAATGTTATTGAGGTTAATAATAGCGTAGGAGTGAAAACAAACAAAAAAACAGGATTTTAGTAGTTTTTATGCTTTTTTTAAAAAAAAAATCAGAACCCAAAACCCAAAACCCAAAACCTTAAGGTAATCAGAACCCAAAACCCAAAACCCCAAAAGTGGCCGGTGCACATCCCTAGTATCAAGCGGCGGTGGACATAGAAATTGCTGGGCCCCATATAAAAATTGTGAATGAACCCCATAGAACACATGAAGATCTGATCCATCCCATATCAATTTCAATGCGCTAATTGTATATTTATAAATCTGAAACCATCGCCTAAATTGCATAAACTTTCCTTCCATTATTATGAGCTGAAATGTCCTATTGTCTAATATGCAAAATCAGCATGCATATAGTCTGACGTTCACAGTGGAACATTTTTTCATTCAGGTCCTGGGCCCTTTTGCAGTTGGGCTTTATAGCAGACACGTGAGATGGTCATAGTTAGCTTTATGCACAACTTCTTTCTCTTCTATACCGATGATTTTTTATTTTCAACTGTCGATCCTGTGGGCTGGAGCTAAATTACTGCCCAGAATTATTTATAGGACTATTTAGATTCTCTTAGTTAAGACACACAGAAAACTGACATAGCCTCTCCACATAACACAGGAATGCATATGAATATTCATAAATCTTCCAAGAAATGACAGGTATGGCTGGATTCTCTATAACCTAAGGTTATGCAGTTCCAGAAGCTAATTTATTTCCTGTACTGATTACAGTTACCATAGACACAAGAGAAAATCCCAGGAAACCCTGCAAGCCTAGTATCAAGGAATATCAAGAAGGACAGGAACCTCTTGATCTTTTGTATTGGTCTATATTAGAAGAAAATTAGACGCCTATCCAGATGGAAATACTGTGTCTAGGATTAACCTTACTAGCCGTTCAGTTTTAACATTTCAAACTGATAAACCACACTATTGCTTCACAGTATTCTTACTATGTTAGATGCCGTTGTGTTATACCAGTGATCTGGAAACCTTCACAAGTTACACGCTGAATAAAATAACATGACTGACATGATTTATACCCCCACTGCTGATGTCATTTGACATAGATGTAAATGTTTGCCATTTGTCTTTGAAAAGATGCCAGCAGTTTGATGCATATTCCTGAGAGAGTGGACTGTTCAGTCAACGGACATCATCAGCACAGCCTAATGTGGAATATACAGTGTACACAGGCTGTATTGATTCCCTGTCCACTGTCTGCTCTACAATGTGAGCATTGCCTCTCTGAAAAGGATGTTTACATTCTATTAAATTATGCCTGTATGGGCTTCTCTCCATTTCTTTCTTAACCCTTATATCTTGAAGATGAAAAAGTAAAAATTTCATTGCGTTCTAGATTTTTGTTCTTTCAGAATGGATGGAGTCATAGCACTTTTTATATGCATTAAAAAGTATTGTAACTTGAAATAATCCCTTTGCTTTATTATGCCTACTATGGTGGAAATTGTATGCTAGACATTGTTTTATGTTATGCCTTCTATTTGGCTATTAGTAAGTTTAGATTGTTGTGCGCCACCTCTGGACCCTGGATATGCACCTAAATGCCATAGATATCCCTTGCCATTAAATTACACTCACAAACTATTGTATTGTGAATTATCTCAGAAAAAAATATCTAATTAATGGTGAATTGTGGAAGCCGACATTTTATTGAAAATAGCTAGAAGCCTTTATTATTCATATTATAGTGAATCACTCTAAATATTTCCATTAGATAACTATCTAGAGAAAACAAAAATAAAAAATAGGTTTAGACTGCTATGAAAATAGCGATGGGTGTAAAAATTAACAACTTTTTTAATAATATACTTATTCTTGCTTTGCAGTTACAAGATGCAATCTGCCAATCTATTAATTGTTGGTAACCCGTTTACAGTCTGGCAGTATGTAAATTGAACAACAGGGAAATGCACACTGTATGTGTGAGATCAGGCAGTGTTCCATCATGTACCTTTGTTGCTAATAGTGTCCCTGTTCATTCCCATCATGATGTTTCCTGGCACCAGTTAGCGTCATGGTTTCCCTGCCATATTTTCCTATGCCTATATGTGATTGATTTATCTACCTGATTAATATCCACAGCTGGGTGCTGCATACCTATTGAAGCATTCGTCGCAGCTCATATGCTTATTCCCCCTCCCCCATTTATATTACAGTTGGGCTGCGGTGGAAACATCAAGAGATTGTCAAGAAACGGACAGGGGGAAAATAAACCCATGTCATAGTGTTTATTAATTCAATTTTATAATCCACAGCACCTCCTGTTTACTACACATCTGTCACACTGACTGCTTATAGTATACAATGATATGCTATACTGTAATTTATAAGCAATGGATGACTACATTGTATGCACTCACAAACATGGCCTTCTCATTACTTTCCATGGTTCTGTGTTTGTATGTGAGACCACATGTCACCTACTATTGGGCAGTGCTGAAGAATTTATTTGAACTTTATAAATAAATGTTGCACTGATTGGCCAGTTTAACCTGCCCCTTCTAAGTATTCATATCACAATTAATAACTGCATCAAATGTGCTGCTAATGTTGTTTATAGTAGATAGGCAGGTACCACAATATAATGTTTTACATGTTTTAGAGTGATAATGAGCAAGACAGGAACATTTAAGTGACTTTGATAATGCCATTTTAGTGGGCACCACACACCACTGTGTTTCAGAGTCATAAATTTTGCCAGGGCTTGATTAAGGGTTCAGGCTGGAGCAGGCTAATAGGCTTGTATTGCAAGCCTATTACAAGACTAGGCTAATAAAATGATATGCAATAACAAACCCGCCCTTAAGTTAAAATCCTGCTTCCTTCACCCCACACGAATGTTTTTCGTTTGCACATTTTTTAAATTCTGCTCCACCGCTATTTAATGAAGTCACGGCAATCTTCAGCCGTTGCCATGTGAATACATCAAGATTTAAACCTTATTACATTTTTCTTTCATTTTATATTTTTGACTTTGGTAACAACTATTCCTTTATGTTTTAAAATAATTTATGCCTCTACCCATCACAATTTTGCGCCCCAAAAAATATTGTGCTCCACAAAACCTCACCTGGTCAGCCTATTGGCCTGGAATGCTGCCAAAGGTATGATTCCTTTTACAGCTGACAATGTCAACTGTGTATTCAGACCAGGCCAACACCAAAACAACATCCAGTCAACAGCAGTTAAGAAATTAGAAATAGATAATTGGAGGAAGGTGCTGATGGAAGCCGACACTTGAGTTACAGAGAGGCTGCAGGCAGTCAACTAACAGCCCAATACAACAGTCATCATGAAGGATGCACATATGAATTCACAACATATCACACTTTGTTAAACCAACAGGGTTCCTTTCATGTCAGTGCTAAAAAAAATAAACGTTTTTTATCATGGAAAAGAAATTCAATCAAACATTCAATAGGAAACTGTTCTAGGAGTTTCGATAAACTAATACATAATTGAAATATTATGTGGCAAGAAATCACTGAATGTATAAGGTGGAACATAACACACAATTTGTATAATGATGGTGCTCTTTATACATCTCCGAAACAATGAGATCTGAATATTCCATTTATCTGTTATTCTAAGATGTTCTATGTGTTCCTGACACAATCAGAATATTATCTTATTTGTGCTAACAGAAAATATATGCAAATAGAATGTATGATTGTCATGGGATAAATCAAGCAAACACTGGACAACTGAAGATTGGTAAAACATTTTCTGATCTGATAAATCCCAGATTCTGCTCTTTCACACATATGGGAGGTCCAGGATATAATAAAAACCCTAAATCCCTCCAGATAGGTTTTAATTCATGACACTCATTTGGTTTCTTCATGTGAGTATAGCAAAATATAAAATGACTCGGGATGTTTTAAGCTTCTTACTGATCAAATGTATCCCCATCCATTCAAGGCAGGTAAACTTATTCCATACTACAAACCTATAAATGTCTTGGAATAGCTCCATGATAATAAATTTAGCTTAATGTGGTGGACTCTCCTGTAACCACATATAAATCCAATTGATCATCTAAGGTATTGGTTTTAAAATGTTTGTGTCTGAGGGCTCTAGTGAACTGTAATATGTAATATGTAGTCAGGCTCCCTAACCGTAATCCTGAAATTCATTCAATGGGGCCTGGATTTAGGACTAGCTCTTGTTGATTGGTGCTTGCTCCTCAGTCATTGGCTCTTTCTGTCAAATTGATCAAATCCAGCAGTTTCAGATCTTTGGTACATGTGATCAATAGAAAAAGTTTCTGATACTTACTGTACCAGACAAACAAAACTGCCCTGAAATAATGGAGGAGCTATACTGCCAGTCTAGGCACTTGTATGATGAATGATCTTCTCTGTCTACCCTCTATTTCTTCATCTCTTTCTTGCCTTTGCTCTCTTCTCTCTTCCCACGTCACTGTCCTTGCTCATGTATATGCCTCTCTCTTGCTTTCTTTTCTACCTATCCCTAAGTTCCTTTATCATTCGAACCATGTTTCTATCTTTCTCCATCTCCTCCTTCTCTATACCTGTGTTTTTGAACCCTGTTTATCACTCTCTATTTTCATAACCCTGGTAATTCACCCCTCCCCATAAGCTCTTCTCTGTTTACCTGGTCATCCATTTAGCTCTCCTGAAGTACATCTCTTTCTCCCTCACCCCACTGCTCATGTTCTCCATGCCATCCACTGAAGTATTCTCCTGTACATTTCGGAGAAACACTGTGTATCAGACACGTTCTTCACTTCATTGCTCCTCCACAACACAGGCACCTGCTTTACCTGCTACTGCTTTTAATTAGGCAGGTGCCTAGCTTACACAGTGTTTCTCCTGCATGAGGTGCAGTCATGATCTAATTCAGTGTTGGCTAACCTGTGACACTCCAGGTGTTGTGAAACTACAAGTCCCAGCATGCTTTTCCAATATATAGCAGCTTATTGCTGGAAGGGTATGCTGGGACTTGTAGTTTCACAACACCTGGAGTGCCACAGGTTAGCCAACACTGATCTAATCAGATGAATGTAGTGGATGGTGAAATGGGAACCTCCTTACTATTAAAGGACATCACTGTCCGACATCTGCATTACACACCTCCACACGTTGCTTTCAAATTATGTATGTGCTCCACACCCCATCTATGAGTCCGTGGTTGCCTTGGCGAGACTGTCCCACCTTGTGATGACCACTGATCAAAGGGAAAACAGTTAAGATAGGCTAGCAGCTCATTTGTAATAACTCTGGGACACTTTGGTGTTGGTATCTCCTAATACATAGATGAACATAATGTAGTGGCCATTCAGATTCTAAATAATAACAATGGTTAGATAGGCTCTAATTTTTAAAAAAAACTAAAAGCTAGTATAATCTTGTGACATGAAGTTGATCAGTTATCCTCCATCATTTAACTAATGCCACTGGAATTTTCAGAGCAAGTAGTATTCCAAGCCAAGAATTATATTGATGTCAGATTAATAACTGGATGCAGTGGGTTTAGATAATGCAAGTTATGTAAAAGTCAAGATGTCAAATGCAGTAGCATATCTATATGGGCTTGTTTTCATATAATCATGTTTCTCTGGATTCTGGACAAGAGTGTCAATATGAGCTAATTATTCCAATAACAGATTCCAGCTCTATCCCAAAAAACATAGACATATAAGGGGAAAATGTATCAAGCTGCGAGTTTCCTGCAGGTTTGAAAAGTAGAGATGGTGCTTATAGCAACCAGATTCTAGCTGTCATTTTGTAGAATGTACTAAATAAATGATAACTAAAAGCTGATTAGTTGCTATAAGCAGCATCTCCACTATTTAAACCCGCCGGAAACTGGTAGTTTGACACATTTAGCCCATGGTAGAGATTTATACAAGCAGTATATGAGACCTAACAAGTTCTGCATATACATAACAAAAACACTCTTTTGTTAAGATGAAAGCTTGTTATGAAACAAATATATATTGTTTATTTAATTTCACAGTGTTTGTAAGAGTTGGGCAGCGAAGCCCTAATTTAAAATCCATAAAGCCAATCTCCGTTTTTATAAAGCAAGCATTGATGAGAGCCAGCCGTAGAAGAGGTGATAAATGTAGGTGAGGCAGACTGGTTGTTCCTATAATCATGGCTTTGTATTATTGCACTTTGCAATTTAGATTATGGTAATCAAATGCCAGAAATGGCTCTTTGTTGCATTAAACAGATCGTCATCTGTCAGGGAAAATTAGTTTCTGATTGCCAATAAGCCAACAAGCCCATGAAAACCAGGCCTAAGGATAATACAATCACAATTGATCTTGCCATAATACTGACGCAGGGGCTGTTCTGTGAAGCAAATGGAAAGAGACAGCTTAAAAAATGAGTGTGGATTTATGCCAGAAATATAGGGATTGAAGGAAAGGAAGAGTGAGAGGGAAATGTGTCACACGAAGTCAGCAGTTTAACCTCTTCAATGCAGACAAGCCTCATGCTTGTAGTGGAAAGAAGCCTTATTATGGTAACCAGAGCCGGATTTAGACCTCATGGGACCTTAGGCAAGATACTGCCTTGGGGCCCCCCTCCCTGAAACAATTCAGAGCACTATATTATTAGCATAGCATATATTATCTTTTAGCATCTACAAGAAAAGATAGTGCAAACAATTTTATACCAAAATATATTAACTTTTTAACTCTTTACCTAAAACAGAGTAATGCAAATAATATTGTACAAAATTATTTCTTACCATTAAATGTCTTATATCAGACAAAGTGCAAACAATGTTAAGCTTACACTTTGTCTGATATAAGGCATTTAAGGCTAAAGAATTGTTAACCCAAACTTTTTTGTAACTTAACGCTTGACATAAAACACACTGTAAACAATCTCCGACAAAGTAAGGCTGGGTATATACTGGAGCATTTTCGTCCAATAAGTGGGCAAATCAGCCGACATATGACAGAAGGTCAGAAGTTGGGTTAGTGTGTATAGTGACACGATGGTCAAAAGTCGTTCCAAAGTGTCGATTGTCGGCTCATTTGATTGTAAGCTTGCAAGCAGGGTTCTCTTACCTCTCTGTCTGTATGTATTACCCAGTATTGTCTTATTAATCTTTGTTCCCAATTGTAAAGCGCTACGGAATTTGCTGGCGCTATATAAATAAATGTTGATGATGTTGATGATGATGATTTGGTTGGTCGTACTGTTTAATATTTTCCGACCAATCACCTAACGATCATGTAGTGTGTATGCACTCATGCTCATGAACTCCATAGACGTTACAGAGTCGGGCTCTTTTCAGCCGATGATAGCAATGAAAGTCCCGGTGTATAGATGTCGAGAATGCTGTAGAAAGAATAATTATTTTGTTTGTTCTGAGACAGAATGTTTTGCTTCAGAGTCACAGAAGCTAACGAAGTTCGTTAGGACATGTGGATAGCTATAACAAGGCAGTTTTAATCTGTGTGACAATGTGACAAGAATGAATGAATATTGTGCTGTCATTCTCTGAAGACTAGAGGACCAGATGAAGGACCAGATGAAGAGCACAGATCTGAAGGTAAATCGTGTCAGTATGTATGGATGAATCGCCAGACTGATCAGACCTTCAGTCATTGGTACAATTGTTTGAGATAACACAGACAATAATCAAATGCATTGTGGTGTGTCCTATTAAAACTTATTATGAATTTTTTCCCAATTTAGTAGAACAATACATCCTGTAACTAAGTGTCAAATGACAAGATCCATTTCTAATTTGGCCACACACTTTGGTGTCCAATTTGAGCAGTTTCAGCAGTTTGTAGTTTGGTCTGAGTGACTAGGTCACACGAGGACCTTCAGTGCGGTTGGTAGATGACCAGACACAGGTAGATAGCAGTCACCTGCTGGATCTTTAGATATACCCAAACATATTGGGTCCAAATTGGCCCTATATTGCCTGCAATACATTTATGTGTTTGGCCAATGTAAACCACCCAAAAAATGAGTGAGTAGTGTACTGGGATATAGTGCCACAGTGCAGCCACTATGTAGAGTAAAATGGCCCGTCAAGAGCAACATTTACTGCATAAATTATTATTTTTTGTCTAATATGTTCTATTGTCTATAAGTCCCTGTAATCTTCCTTAGGGCCAACCACTATTCTTTGTCCTGCCACTGTAGCTATGAGTTACAGTGATGGGTCGAAGAGGAAGTTTAGAAGTGGTGATATGGAAATTTTAGAACTAGGAGTATGAAAAATTGTAATGGGAATGAAAGTGAATGGAACTGACTAGTTTTGCAATGAAGGCAGTAGGAGAAGTGGCGATATGGCATACCACTTTATACACCCTTTTTTCCACCACTGGTTACAATAAAAAGGGCATTAAACATGTTGCTTTAATCAGAAATGTATATAAATGGCTGTATAATTTAGTACGCAACTTCTCAACCTGTAGCAGAGAGAATTGTCATTCACCTTCCTCCATTTCTAAGCAAAATATGTCACAATTGCCATAAAGAAGTGGAAAGTGCAACAAATAGCTTCCCTTTGCGACTGAACATAGAAAATGCTGTATTAACTTTTTTGAAAACATCCCAGTATTTATTAAACACCACTGACGCCAAAGTAATATATGAGAGATTTAAAGCGCTACCATTCCCTCATATGTCTATATTGAAGTGTGTGGGCAGAAAATATGTATAAAAATATACTTACATTTAATAAATGGATCAGGTGCTCTCCAATGTTTTCCAAGCAATATGATCCAAACAAAAAAACAAAATTACATGTAATAGTGTAATATGGTATAAACCAGTGAACATTCAATTGGTTCTACAAATGTATAAAAAGACCCAAATTGTCAATTCCAGTTGTGAGTCCCCTCTCGTGAATGAACATACAAAACATCAACTTGTGTATCACACATCATAACGTGTGTAGATTAATGAATCGCATTTCACAGTGAATTTTCCCCTTCAGATAACACACTTACTATATGCAGTCTTGTTTTTTTTCTTATAGGTTCCCAAAGTATGATTAGAGCAGTCAGGACAGAGTCATAGAGGAAATGGTCTAATATGGGCCATCACCATGTAAATTTAAAAAATGAATAAAATGAGTGTAATACAAACTTTATTGTACACTAGAAAAATTCATAAAAACATAAAATCCAAATAAAAGTAATGTGCAGGTATTCCTACCAGATGGATGTAAAATGTGAGGATGTCATGTAGATGTAACGCAAATCCCGGGGCAATGACAGCTCAGCGGTTTCCATCCATATAATCAGTCCTGGTAGTAGTTCCTATCGCACTTAGCAAATACTATCCACTGACACCATTATAACATCTTACATGCAGTACATTAAATGAAGAGGAGAAGAGCTGACCCTTCCTGTCAACGTGTTCTCAATATTTCCATCTTGCATTGACCTTCAGTGCTGATGCTGCCACCATACATTTTTTAAAACTGACAGGTGAACTCGTGCTGCATCTCCCTTTGTGAGCAATAAAACATCTGATGACCGGTACAGCACATCTATGTGCGAGCTGAAGGTGATTCATTAAAATGTGCATTCCATTGGGGCAGCCAAGAACATGGGCTTGTGATTTGGTGAGGAAATGTTTATAAAGATAGATAAATATATAGATCTTGATGCTGAGTTGGATTCATGTTGGGGATAATTTACACGTACAAGAAAGTCTACTTACACCCATATGCTGAGTTGGAGGCATCTCAAAATATATCCGTCTCTGTGCCTGTTGCGTATGTGTCAGATTCATGTCAGACATACATACACCCACGTACGCATACAACCAGCTCATAAACACACAAAATTTGTTAACATTTGTTTTGATATCTGTCGAAACTGTGACCAAATCCCGAGTTTATAAAAGAGATATGATTGCCAGGGATACAAAGGCCTGTGTTTATTCTGTGACACATTGGGCCAGTATACAGCAGGGTATTTGCAAGCACAGAAACTATGAGATCACTCTTCCCCCCTAGAGGTGATGAAGTTAAGCTTCAAAGAAACTCTGATGTGGGCTATGTCCTGTCACTAGAGTAACTTTTGACATCTAAGAAAACATCAGGGCTCTGGCTCAGAGGAGGACCTGCAGACCCCACACAAAAGAAATGTGCTCTGGGAACACATGGATGTTTCCTATAACTTATACAAGAAAAACTTAATTCCTCCTCAATACACCTCTTATGATCGATATTTGTAGTGACCAAACACACATTTATTAATACAAATATGAACGGCAACCCATACATCAAATAAAGTCTGTCACACGAAGAATGGGAAGTAATGACTGTTGGCTTAATTGGGCAACTATACATAGCTCCATTTACATTGGTAAATGAATACTGGATTGATTAATGAGGACATTAGGTTTGTATGACACTCACCTGAAAAAATCTGCTACTTCTAAGCATCGGGGGTTATAATGTAAGTTGGGACCCCGGGTCTTATAATTCTGTATTCAGTCTAGCTTTCACAGACATCCACACCAATAGCAGGGAAGAAAGTGAGAAGTCATCTTTAAAAGACCAGGGGGTAAATGTATCAAGGTCCAATTTTGCAAATCCAGCAATTTTCTCGGGAGAGTTGAAACTCGCAGATGTATGAAGTTGAGATTTCATGTAAAATCGCCAGAGTTATGTTTCTGTCAAAATCGCTATTTCCAAAATCGATAGAGATCAAACTCCCGAATGTTTTCCACTCTGGCTATACAAGTCTCAAATGTATTAAGCTGCGATTAAGCAAACTCAGGAGAGTTTAACACCCGTGATTTGCCGCGATTTTAAAACGCTGAAAAAAATCAGACCTTGATACATTTACCCCCAGATCACCTAAAAGCTATTGTCAGTCTTTGGGAAAACAATTGAAGTGTAAGCTGTCCATCTTTCCTTCCAGTCCCAGGAGAAGCATATATAACTCATCTATAAGTTTATATTCTGAATTTTCTACTTTTAATACTTGTTTTCCCATATGCTATATGTCATCCTTATGTATTGTTTTATATTCTGTAAGCATTGTACTTATTTTTACTTATATTAAATTTCAATTTATTACTTGTCCTTATTGCTCTAAACAAATCCATAGTCTGCTTAGAAGAAATAGATTGCTTGGCTGTGTTAACCCTTTAACTGTAAGTGTGGAAGTGTTAACTCTTTTAGCTATCAGAAAGCAGAACAGCAACTGGGTTATTTACAGACTTCTATTGGCCTTTTACAGTACATAGTGACAGCTACAGATGTGATTGGGAAGTCATTGCCTGTGTTGGGGAGGAATCCAATTAGATCTGTAGCCTATGGGATAGGTGATTGTAAGATTAAGTGCTGAAATCGTGTGTGTGTGTGTGCGTGTGTGTGTGTGCGTGTGCATGTGTGTGCGTGTGTGTGCGTGTGTGCTTACTGTAAGGCTGGGTACACACTACAGAATTTTCCGACCAATGTGTTGTCTATAACAATTTTACTAACGACTGAAAAAAAAAGTCCGAATCAGCATGCGTACACACTATACATGTTTTAAAACATTTATCCTCAGATCTGTGCTCTTCAACTGTCATAACCATCTGCTGAATAGATCACAAACTCTATGGAGATCCTGAGCACATGCACCCTGCAGAACTGGAAGGACGTTGTTCCATAGCTGAATGAGATTTATATTTCTGCTGAACAATCAAAGCAAACTATGGTCAGTGCTTTGGAATGACTATCGTTCATCGTCTAAGTCAGTGGTTCCCAAACTTTTACAGTTTGCGGCACCCTTAGAGTCTCCATAATTTTTTCAAGGCACCCTTCCAAAATAATTACTGATCAGTCCCGTTTAATAAGTAGTCAAAAAAAACGCAATAAGTATTTAGGTCAGGACAGAAATACTTATTTAGTTGTATGCAAAAATAATACACATAAATCCAAGGGAAAAGAATATTTTTCTATATATTTTTTTCAATTATATTTCTGTCAAAGAATAATTTACAGCTAACTCACACTGTGCCCCTGCATCCACACACTCTGTGCCCCCTGCATGCACACACACACTATGTGCCTCCTTGGCATCTGCGCTCTGCCCCCTCGCTGTGCCCCCTCTGCATCCGCACTGTGCCCCCTCTGCATCCGTGCTCTGCCCCCTCGCTGTGCCCTCTCTGCATCCACGCTATGCTCTCTCTGCATCCGTGCTCTGCCCCCTCGCTGTGCCCCCTCTGCATCTGCACTGTGCCCCCTCTGCATCCGTGCTCTGCCCCCTCGCTGTGCCCTCTCTGCATCCACGCTATGCTCTCTCTGCATCCGTGCTCTGCCCCCTCACTGTGCCCCCTCTGCATCCGCACTGTGCCCCCTCTGCATCCGTGCTCTGCCCCCTCGCTGTGCCCTCTCTGCATTCACGCTATGCTCTCTCTGCATCCGTGCTCTGCCCCCTCGCTGTGCCCCCTCTGCATCCGCACTGTGCCCCATCTGCATCTGTGCCCTGCCCCCTCGCTGTGCCCCCTCTGCATCTACGCTGTGCCCCCTCGGCATCTGCACTCTGCCCCCTCGCTGTGCCCCCTCTGCATTCATGCTCTGCCCCCTCGCTGTGCCTTGTGTCCCGCTGTGGACAGGAAGAAGAAAAAAAAACACAAAAAAAAGAGAAACTTACCAATCCTGCAGCGCCCGGGACCCAGCATCCTCTCTCCTGCCGCTTCTCAGTGAATATGATGTCATCACGTCTGGCATTCAGTGAGACGCGAGGTGGGAGGAGAATGCTGGGTCCCGGGCGCCGCCAGATTGGTAACTAGTTTGGTTTTTTATCCTTCTTCTTCCTGTCCACGGCACCCCTGTGACAGCGCCGCAGCACCCCTGGGAGCCGCGGCACACAGTTTGGGAACCTAGGGTCACTAATGCGAATGATCGTTTATTGGGTGACTGGTCCGATAGCTGTCTGAAAACACTGTAGTGTGTACCCAGCCTAACTTCCAAGTCAGGAGTGCATTGAGTGCAAGATATGACAGTTATAGTTAGTGAGGAGTGTTTCTTAATTAATTAGAGAGAATAATTTGTTAGTTTAGGACTCAGTAGAGTCTGAGTCTGGACAATATATCAAAAAACACATTTGCTATTAGGCTTGATATAATACAGCAGATAAAATGTTCTTTCTCACGCTCGAATGAAAGTAGCAACATGTTTTTAAAATATATGCACAAATATAAAAGCCACAATTAAATATGACCCCAGCACTTTCTTACCACAAATGCAGCTACACTGTCTCACTTCACCCTCTAGCCATAGGCTTGCTACACAATGTGCTGTAGCTACAAAGTCTGTCTTTGTATTTGAAAGAGAAGTGAAAACATTCCACCAGCAAAACCACAGATACCAATCCGATCTACTGAACTTGAATCTCTTGTCTCTAGACCAGTGAGGGGAAATGTGAACTAACTGGTGGGCCACATGCGCAGCCCTACAAATTACAAAGTTGCTGCACAGAGGAAGGAGGGAAAGCACAGTGCACTCCCTCCTCCTCTGGGTATGCTGCTCAACCTCCCCACACTGTGCAGAAGAGGTCATGTGATGTGTAAGTCGGCTGCCCCATTCTGATAAGATCGGGAGCAGCCAGCTGGGGGGCCCCAGGCCCATGGCTTCCCTAGACCGATGCTTTATTATTCCTACAGGTCCATCCCCCCACCCCTCGCTTAGCTACTTCACTCCTCCTTCATGTTTTATCCAGGCTGTCTTTTTGATTTGTCGAATGTCGAAATGTTTTAATATTGATGTATATTTTTGCTGATACACTATCGTTACCTTTCCATACTCAGGGCTGCACTTACCATGTAGCCAAAGGGCGCATATACCAGTGACAGTATAGTACATTAGACATAGATATGACGCTATATTGATTTTATGTCCTTTTTTATCCTAACACCCATTATTCCCAGTAAATATAATGATTAAGTAGGGAACAAGCATGGGTGTATAGTCAATACATTATGACATATTCAACCACAATGCCTATGGAAGTATTAAGCAAAAATACAGTCCTGTCTATGCTGATAATATGTAAACTTTAAATAAAAAAACGCAGTTAACATAACAAAGATATGTCCCCTTGACACTTTGTATTATGTCGCTTTTAGCAAGCAATCACACCAAAGTTGACGACAAAGAAATGTTGATTGCTTTGCCTGAGAGAAGAACATTTTTAATTTATTCCTTCCCTGGAACAAGTGTAACAGATGCATTGCATTAAAATGCTCGGAGCTCTGCAGGGGACTAAGGAGGCAACACGACGATTCAGATGTATTGTGAGATAATGATTCAATTCATCACATCCCTCCTAAATATGTACATAAAAAATGAACAGGACTAGGTTGATTTACAGCAAACACCTCAAGATTAGAGATATTTCCTCTACATGAAGTCAATTCCCAAGATAATAAAACTTTGATTGTTTGAATATGGATAAAAGGAAAAGAGGGAAAACCTTAGTAAATGATACGGAATTGCCCTTGTCTGTTCCTGAAGTAAGTTGTGTCTAGTAGTGTTGGGGAAGGATAGTTGGAGGAAGGTTGTGGGTAGTAGAAATCTAGAAGACAAAATGTGATGGTTAATCATCATCATCATCATCATCACCATTTATTTATATAGCGCCACTGATTCCGCAGCGCTGTACAGAGAATAATAGCAACGGATCTCAAAACTGCTGACAAAAAACAGTAATCATCCAGGATTGGCTCTATCTGTGCCTAATGCTCCCAGTCACAATGCACAACTTAAAAGGAGACAGATCTAAGTACTCAGAGTTAAGTAAAAAAATGGTCACCTGCTGTGTTTACATGTATGTAATGTATCTGTAGCAATACAATACCAGAACGCAGAATATAAAGCAAAGATTTAGTTATATATTCTGGAGTAGAGAATCCAGGTTACGTACATGAAACAGATGCAGGGTGTGGCTGCACTGGAATTAGTTAAGTTTATGTATGTTTATTTTAACATGCGCACACATACACCATGTAGTATGTGTATGTATGTGTATGTTGACCTAATAGCCATAACTAGCCTTTTTAAAAAAATTGGCAAATGATGATCTGAATCTGAAGTGCACTTTGTATATTAAAACTGAAGATATAACATGATTATCTGTCATTTTAATCCTTACTGGCATTGGGCTAGGTGACTGAGCAATAGCCTTGTTATTTTGGGTTTTTCCACATACCACAAATTAGTATTTATAGTTTTACCTACAGATTAATAGTAGATCATATGTGCTGAAAAGATGCAGGTACAGATATTCTTGGAGGATAGGATGTGTCTGTATACCTCTTCCTCATGTGTTAAGCAACAGGTAAATCAATTACTGTCATTAGCTGGAGGTCGATAATTACCCCTTACTCTGTAAAACATAGGTACGGTGGTGGTATTCCTTCCCACCTTACTCTCACTTCTGAATCCATGGTTAATCCGCTTGTAATGCACATTGATTTCTTATAATCACCCTTTCATGCAATATGGCTGGAGCTTCAACCAAAGTGTAGACTTGAACCATATTCAACAGGGACTAACTCAAAACAAACAGGCTGTCAATACTACAGCCAACAAGCCATCCCATTAATGGAGCAGAGCTTACTGGTAGGACAACTCCCAACTTTTATACTTTATACACAGGGCCATCTTAACAACATTATGGGCCCCCGGGCAAAGCAGTGCACCGGGGCCCCTACATATATAGATATATATATAGATATAGATGTATAGAGATACAGATATAGATATAGATATATAGAGATAGAGATAGATAGATGTACTTGCTCAGTGACCCTTGAAGGTCTTTTTGCAGGTTTTTTCTTTTGCAGGATTATTTATTCTAATTATGAGCCCTGCCTATGGGGCCCCCTTGCCCGTGGGGCCCCCGTGCACCTGCCCATCGTGCCCAATGGAAAAGATGGCCCTGTTTATACATGCAAATAGAACATTGTAACTTTTCTAGCTTTGTGATTTAAGCTATAATAGAATGCGGTCTGTATACCGTGAATTATTGGGTAACTTCCACAGACTAGCCATTATTTATATGACTTACAGTATCTGACTAAGAATAGATAAGCCGACAGGTAATAGAGCATCCTATGCTGGACCACAATAACTACGCTTATTGTCATAGATTTAGCAGTATTCCTCAATCTTCTACTGAAGAATATCAGAGAGATCACAGTTTAAGGTCTTATTAATATGGATTTTACATTTGTTTTAGACAGATCGAAGTGAAGGAAAGTGAAATGAGGCAAGTTAGGATGGCATTACACTTTCTTTGAACCTTTTTGAAGCCACTTAAAAAAATATTGTAATAAGTGCACTTTTTACAGATATTTTCCCATTGTCAATAGAGATGTTGTGTTATGCTATAAATATTTATACAACTTTGATACACCTTTTATATGTGCTCTTATGGTATATGTTCCACAGTATACAATGCTTAAAGTTGTCATGAAATAATCATATTGGTATATTCATCATTATCATCATGATGATCATTTATTTATATAGCGCCAACATATTCCATAGTCCTTTACAATTGGGGACAAACATAGTAAACTAATAAACAAACTGGGTAAAACAGACAAAGAGGTGAGAAGGCCCTGCTCGCAAGCTTACAATCTAGATTCTGTTACAAATATTGCCAGATGCATATTCATAAATTTTCCTGTGAGGGGAAACAGACAATAATTGGAACATGAAGTGAAGTGTTATATAGAAAATTACATTATAGGATTACCATAATGATTAATGTTGTATGCTTTGTGTTCATTCAATAGATCTCAGCAATGGGGCCAATATACTGATAATATGTTCAAAGATTGCAGTAGATTGCAGTAGATTGAAATAATCTTAAGAAGCCCATTGAAACCCATACACCTATGAGCCTAAAGCTGCTGCCAAACATTATCGTCTTCTGATCAGAATCTATCAATTGTCAATCTCACCTGACAGAAAATGCAGATGTACATGACTGCGTCTTTGTGGGAAAACAAGAGACGTGTTAGAGGTGTCAGAGGAGTGAATTACTTAGGAAGAGGGCAAATATAGGATGGTAGAAGGAGGTGCAAGGGCTAGTATTGATAAATGGTTAAAATTATATTTCTTATAACTAGCATGCATGGTAATGAGTTTGAGTATGTTGGAGCTGAGCATGAGACAGCACATGTACTAACAGTTCTGCATCTCTAGTGCTTGGCCTATAGATCAAAACCCACAAGAGAGAGTCTTTGAGTGCAGTAGGAAGGCAAGGGATAGAGGAAGCCTTATATGGTAATGCAGTTAATGAGAGTGCCCAAAATGTGGAATTGGTGGGTGAAGGGTCTAAGCCATGTTAGGTCAGCATAGAGCTGGCAATGACGGGCCTGAGTCATTAAGGAAAGTAAGGCAAAAAAAGGAATAAATGTTCTCCAGGAGAAGATACAAGGGGTGCAAATGAGTTCATTATTTTGCACATAAGATAAATACTGGCTGTTTTTTCATCTAGCACACATATACTTGATAGCTTTATTTTTTCATGGAAATTTAAAGTTGATCTAGGACATGCCCTACCCAAACTATAAATCTGTCTCCACATTTTAAATGTAGCTCCCCTCCAATGCAATATGGTTTTGACCAGGTGCAAAGTTACTGCTTTTTTATGCTTTGCTCTCCTTAATGACTCAGGCCCTATGTGTGTAACATTGGATGCAGAGGCATAGTGGCTGATGGTATGAAAGATTTCTGGACGGAGGATTTTAAGACTGATTGGATAGTAACTGAGACATAGGCATTTAAAGACTTACATATGGTAGATATGTGTAGATCAAAACCGAAAGATTCATCAAGAGTAGCACCTTGATATTTAAAGGATCTAACATTGTCTAGATGGGAGCCAACAGCAAAAATGATTTATCATCATAACCCTAGCAGGAAGCTAAAGGATATTGTTTTTTAATATTTATTTAACACTTATATATATAACACCAAGGGGCATATTCAATTCTCGGTGGAAACGCCGAAAATCTTGCGTTATTACGGTACTTTTCTAGCTGGATTTCAACGGTAATAGTTTTTGCGTGCCGCGGGAACCGGAGAATTGAATATGCCCCCAAGTATATTCCTTAGTGCTTTACAATTGGGTGAGCTTTGAGAAAGTCTTTTTAGTGTAGAGAACAAGCTTGTTAACCAGGACTTAATATAATTAACACCTAACCCACATTAAGCAGGTTGATAGCAATAGTTATTTGAATTATTTGTGTTGCCGTTATAGAAAATTACACAGTATTATCCTCAATTTACAATGTATGAGAATTAGGAGAAACTGTGAGGGTATAGAGATCTCTGACGGACCTCTTGCAAGGATTGAGGAGGCTTGCATTTACACCCATAAAGAAATGAAAACATGTTCAGATTCAATGAATAAAGAATTAAGATAAATTAATTAATTGAAGAACTGCAACACTACGTTTATATTTGCTAGAAGGTGGATATGGCAGGAAATATGTGGGAAGGCTAAAAGAGCATTACAGTTTCACATATTTGAACATATAATGAATATTAATCACTGGGTCCCTGGGCATTTTGCTAAATACCATAAGTCTGACCCACAACTTTGAGATTTAAAGCAATTGAACATAATGGCATAGACATATGAGGGGGAGATAGGTTGCTACAATTATCACAACGGGATACTTTTTGGATCTTTCATTGAACACCATTTCTCCTTTGAGCTTTGATGAGGGATGTGAGATTACTTTGTTAATTTAGAGATTATTTTATCCTGAATATTTATATATGTGTGAAATGTTGCTCTAGTTTTCGCACATTTAGTTTTCTGGATATATAACTCTTCAAGTAAAGGAGCTGGTGTATTTTATACTGGAATCCCCCTCAAGATATTTGATTTATTTGAATGTTAGGAGGGTTTTTGAAGTGTTTCTTATTTGACCTTCTTTCTTAGCTCAGTCATGAATTGTCTTTCTTGATAAATAATTGGTAGTGTCATTCTCTGTCTTGATACATTTATCTGAGGGTTACTGTTGCAATATTAAATGTAACGGTTATAACTACTTCAGAATAACTAGATCCTGCTATCCACACAACAAACCAGATGCAGTGGTTGTGAGTGAAATATGTTCAAAAGCACTATCAAGTACCAGACTGTTATAAAGTGGTGAGTGAGGAAAAAATGCTGTGTTGCAAAGAAAGCAAAACATTATTATCAGTGGAGAAGTAGAGAAAAAGTGAACTGTGGGACAGCTGTCTGTTTTGCACAGAAAACATAAGTTCTAGAAACTGCTGCTTATTGTAGTGCCCCACCTGCTGATTCACTACGTTGTGAGTTGGGTATGGTCCAAAAAATAAAATATGTGCAAAGGAGTTTTGTTATTTGCCTGTGTGGATGCTAAGGGAAGCAAGATTACGCTTTCCAGCCCAAACATCTGTGGGAATGGAAGATGTAATAACAGCCTTAATGAATGTGGCAGCAGAACATGAGGAGAACACTTGTCTTCTTTGTGAGGTGATTACTCAGGGAAGACAAGACAGGGAGTCTGCAGTAGCACCCGCGCTGCCAATTAAAGTCTGACGATGATGTTCAAGCATATCTGGTAGTATTTGAACCTACTGCCACCTGAGGCAAATGGCCATCTGATAGTTGGGCTAAACATTATTTTATTAAGGCTAAACTCCTTATCTTTCGGGGGAAGCTCAGCGTACCCAGTGTCGGACTGGGGCATGAAGGGCCCACAGGGAGAATGCAATAGTAGAGGCCCACCAGAGGAGGTGTGGCCAGCCACTAGAGAGGCATAACCAAACTACTAGAGGGGGTGTGGTAATCCCACAAAGGACAGCTAGCACCATAGTGTATTATATTAAGAATGCAGTGTGTACACAGTCTTGCACAGTCTTGACCTGCCCCTAAGATTGGGCAAAACACTCACCAAAAATCAGGATTGTCCCACTAGAATCAGAACATTTGGCAGACTATTCTGCTTTCTCTTACTTGTACTTGTCACTTTCACCACATGTGGCTGCTGATTTCTTTAGTTGCGGCTTGTCTGGATCCTGGAATGTTGGGGGCCCTATTTGGAAAATAAAGGGTAATTTAGAAAATTCCAAATATCTCCGATGTTAAATCAATAGGACCCACAATTTATATGTAGGCCTTCCTCCAGCCCCAACATTAAAATAATAGTATTACCATTTAAACCTATTTCCCTCCCTCCAAACAGTTCCAGCAATAAATTAATAGCATTTACGTATAATAAATATACGCATGAGCATCACAGACTACATAAAAAGGAAACCCTATATTGATTGACACACCCAACATTGAGAACACTTACAATGCTGCATTTCTGTATGAAGTACCCATTTCATCTAGCTTCCTAATGCCAGTAGGGTATGTTTTTTTCCAGCATATGGAAGAGAAGCTATGTAGCTGTTGGTGTTTGGTGGGGCATGGATTGAACACAAGGCTGTTCCTATTGATCACATATCCAGGGTACCAGAGTACTCTACATTATTTTTACCTATTATCCTCATATACACAGCACATAGATGTCGGGAGGAGAATTAGCTCTTTTTTCAGCTGAAAACCTATTGGGGGTGGGGATAGGTTGTTTCTTTTGGCAGCTCCCCAAATGGAGGCTGTAGCACCAGGAGGAATGGTGCTCATTATGGATTATAAGGTGCTGCTATGCTGACATTTTTTATTTATGTATTCACATATTTATGTGCAAGTACTTATTTTGCGTTACTGAATGGGGTTCTATGTGCATGCCAAGACCAGTTGCTTCAATATGACATAGAGTTGCTGCATGTTACATAATGTAATTGCGATTCTGGACGCAACCTAAACATTATGCAATAACGCATCTTTTAAATTTCATCCTTCTTTCGCCAGAATGGACAATTTTGGGTATCTTGAATCTTGAGGAAAAACTTACGAAAGGTAGTAGAAAACTATTTTTCATTTTATTGACAACATCCAAAAAATATATTCTCCAACAGTGGATTTAAGCTACCCCACCCTCGCTAGTCTAGGGAAAATTGTTCTTTGTTTTTAAGATGGATTGGTTGGAGGCATCTCTCCATAAGGAAACTAAGGTGAAGACCTTTCTGACTCACCTGTTATTTATTTGTTCCATACATGTGAATAAAAAGAGTATTTTTGAACAAGGCTTTTCTTCTATCATACTCCAAATAGCATGTATACAGATCAAACTATTGTCAGTTTTAATGTCATTTAGTTAAATACCGTATAGAATTGCAATTGAAATTTAAATGGAGGTCTTTTCCAATACTCCCAATACTTCTCTATGTTCTGCACAAGAAAGTTACTTTGCATAAAAAAAGCAAGTTTAAAAAATAAAGAAATAAAATATATAATTGAAACATAACGCGCTGTGAATCCTCAGCAATGTAATACAATGTATTTCCATAAAATGCCATGGTGCATTACAGTAATGGCATTGTGATGGTCTGGGTGTAAATTTAAGGATTACTACATCTGTGGATTTGATGGACACTAGATTTTCCAGGAATTTGTTGAGCATGGAGAGTATTGCTATGGGACAGTAGTCCTCTTTTCTTTAGGGTCTTCATTTTTGGAAAATGGGTGGACTTTAGCAACTTTACAGATATCAGAAACTGAGCCATGAAATATTTAAAGATTGAACATTTTGGTTAAGGGAGTAGAGAAGTAGCAGCATTTAGGAGCCTAGACTATAATATATATATATATATATATATATATATATATATATATATATATATATATATACATATATATATATATATATATATATATATATATATATATAATATTTGTATGATATATGTACATAATATATGTATAATATATATATATATATATATATACATACATCGTGATGACAACTATGATATAATACAAAACCAACTGCATTGCCAAATGAATTGTCAGACATACTGCCCAGACCCCATTTCAGTTATTTAATTGAAGCACGACAAGGTTTTCACTGCACTTTCTCACCAATCCTGCTCACAGAGGAGTTGTAGAGCACAAGGCATGCTGAGTGGGCAAAACGCACCTATTTGATACCTCTCATGACATTCCTTGCCTGCCACCAGTTGCTTTTAATTACTTCAGTGTTAATACAGAAAATCCCACCTCTGACCCCAGTGTGCTGTATTAAAATATTGCATTAAGCGCATGTCTTGGAGAGCAGAAACTTTGTCATACATTTGTAACTTTTGAGCTGGACCATCTGGTATAGAATGTGTTAAGAACACTCTTTCTTTTTGCGACATTGAGCAAGTACACTTGATACGCTGCTATTACACAGGCCCTCCCGTTGAGCAAGGAATCCAATTACCCACTTTCTGTTCTAAAAAGAGGAGAAACCCAGGCATAGAGGAAGCTTTGTGCTTGACTGCAGGCATTTGCAGTATTTTAGTGCGGTTACATAATAAAGATCTGTAAATTATCCTCACCGCCCCCCCCTTACCACAGTGTTTCTGGCAGCAGAATTGTTTGGCAGCCTTCTCCTATCCCAGCCATTCTCCAGCATACAAGGAGTTAGAAGGCCACAAGACAGATATTTTGCATATTGATGCTCAAACCCAGCATCCTAATTTACTGCAGACTGTTCCAAGCTGCACTAATTTTAACAACTCCACTTCAATTTATCTTGCAACAAAATCAATACACCAAACTCTCCCCTGCGCTTGTCTTAAAAATTGCACTTGCCCGTGATCAGAATGAACCGAGTGGTTGTTAAATTACTTGCTATTTAACACTTTACTTACCAGATGGCTCACCAATTCATCCCATCCAATAAATATTAACATACATATAATAGTCTCCCGCTTACTCTACATGTAAATAATGGACATTTTGCTGTGAATATTTTCATGCAGTGATGGCAGCAGTTCAATGTGCTAAGGCTCTCTAAGTCACACAGATGACTCCAGACATGGCAGGGAACAGGTCCTCATTCATCCAGTGCTTGTGCTCAAATTTTTCAAATATCAAATAAACTCAATTGAAAATGAGTTGGAAACATGATATTTGTTCTCAGCATTTCTCCCCTCCTCTCTGCTTATTGAACAGGAGCCTGAGATTTGTCCTGTTTCCCATCGCAGTTAAGGAAACATTAACTGCAATGTATTCTCTGCATAAAATAACAAAGCTTATCATTGTAGAATATAAATAAGGGTTTTATCTCTGAATCAATGTAGTCTGAATATGTGGAAAGGCAAGACACTTGATTTTATGCAAATATGCCCAATAGGTGCACACCCAGTTTGCGCTTTTGGAAATTCCTTACGTATGAATAGATTCTGCGACCATTTGAATGATTGTGGTCTCTGATTGGAATGCAGCCACTATCATTTTGAATCATCCCTTAAATAATTAAAACGTTAAGATATTTCACCTATTATACTGCTCATTGGAGCCACATTTATGCCACCTAAAAAAAGTCATGACAGTCAAGGTATTAATGTGTCACATTTTTATTTCTTACTGTTTTCGGTACATTGGTAGCTTTAAACTTAAAAAAATGTGTTCCCTTAAAAATTGCACCTGTCAGGATGCACAAATCCATAACTGAATATGTAATTATATTAGTGGTAGGTTCATAATAAAATATAGCATAGCATAGACATACAGAAATAAACCTCCTACCTACTACAACAAACACAAGGCAATGTGTGGTCATTGCTAAGAGTACCTCAGTCCTATGAAGTCTAGTAGTAATGCAAATCCTCACATTTTAGAAAGAGTTTGCAGCTACCCTTTGAGTAGTACTACCATTAACAGGTCTGGTTTAGTTCATTTGATATGTTTTAGATCAGAAGGGGTGGCACGTTTTTGTGCAAATCAAGTTTCACAGCAGAATAGGATGTTTTGAGGAGGTGCAAAGTTTCAGAGATACAATAACAAAGTTTGTCTTTTACTTTGCAGTTGTCCTACTGCATTATATTAGTAAATTTACATTCACGCTCAATTCACTCTACTGTGTGGTGTGATTGGGGTAGTACTGGCAACACTACTGACCAATATTTGACATTTTGAGCCCAAATGTGGAAATAGGTGAACATTACATGGGGTCTATTTTGCTTGCTAGATTACTGAAATTCAAATGGCTGATAATTACATCAAGGTTAAAGAATGAACATGCACACCCTACCCTACTAGGCTCATGCAACTAAAGTTGTTACCTAGCCACAAATTGTGGACCAGAAATCCGAATCCGGGTCTATTGACAACTGTACCATGAACATGGTCCTGGTCATCGAACAAGTGAAATTATATTGATTTTCGAACTGGTTCAAAATGTTGGTGCATCCTCAGCTGAAGGTCTGAAGTCTGAGGCTTATCTACTAGATGGTGTAACAGCAAGCTCTGCTGATGTTTTCTCTAGTCATCGGATGAACTAGCGAGCTGTGGGTGCAGGTAGGTGGAAGTTGGGGCCCCCTACCCTCTGCATCTGCCATGCAGCAGACCCATTATATCCATGTGCCCCCAATGCAGGTAGGCGGGGAGTCAGGAGCCGGGACCCCCTACCCTCGCATCCGCCATGCAGCAGACCCCATTATCTGCATGGCACCTGCTGCACCAATGGTAATTCCGCCGATGTCTCCAGTGTTGCTTCCAAGACAAAAAACACAGCATGCGAGAATCCATTTTCCACAGGATAATTTAAAGTCTCCCCACAACAATTGCCGTGCATGATGCCTGTGTTACAAGCGTGCCAAACAACCAACAAACTGGCTCTCAAACATAAATAAAGGGGATAAAATAAACTCTCCAGGGTTGCAGGCAGTAAGTGCTTTACCTACATGGATATTATTGCATCGTTTGAGTATAAAATGTTATTCATTTATACTCAGCAGTGAGCTCTTATAACTGGACTGTTAGATGGGTCTTCAGACTGACACTACATAAAAAGTATTTCTAAATATCTTGATACACAAATTGAAATGAGCATATTTCTTGCCCAAATATTCACAAAATGATTGTTTTTTATGCAAAGGATATTCATGTAATATATGAGAAAAGCCCTTGTTTTTGCACTCCCTAGGTTTCTGCTGTACTTATGGAGATTCAAACATCCTCATTTAAAATCGGATTTGTTAGCTGACTGCTCAGCTCCTCTTAGAGTAATGAGTAGTTTGGTGGGAAGGTCTGCTTTCTACAAAAGGTCACCTGGCATTAGTTATCCATCAATGCCACAGATTAAAGATGTGATAGTTCCTAGTGCAATGTTTCATGCAGCTTTTTAAAATTAAGACACGTGTAGGCTTACTGTAGTTATTTATGAAACTCATGTGCTTGTGCGAGTGTCATGCACTTACCCATTCGGGGGTAAAGTCTCCTGCATCACCAGTCAATAAGATCCCCAGGGAGGGTTCTAAGCTTGTCTATATAATTTCCCCCAGTGGATACTGGGTCCCTTTGTTTCCTGCACCAAATACCTCCCTCCTACCCTGCTAATGTAATGCTTGTCTTGCATTGATGTCTTGCTAACCCATTTTCTTTTGCTACCACAGAGGAGGCACGGTAGGTGGGAGAGCAATGCAGTCAGCGACTAATACATACGGAGCTATCGCTGATTGGCCACTGTCAATTTCAAAGTAACATGACTCTTGGTCCTTTTGTGTGGAGGACTCCTTGACCTGCTTTGTGTGGGCACGTCATTGTGAGTCCAGAAGGGGTGTAACCACTCTGGCGCCAGATTTAGCACCGACCAATTGTAAAGGATTATAGCCTAGGACCAGTGGTGTAAAGGCAATCTGACCTTTCACTGTTTGGTTTTGCTAGTTGTTAGCTGACTTGTATTGCTGTCACCGCCACCATTTTTCTGTTTAAATAAAACTGTGACCTTTTGCCAAATTTAAAGTTTGTCCATGTGTTTATTTTATGCTCTCAATTACAGTACTATAAATCTGAAATTATGAATAAAGTTTGGGTACCTAAAAGGGAGATAAGCAATATGGGCCTGTGTCATTAAGGAGAGCACAGCAAAGAAAAAGGAGTAAGTTTGCTCCTGGACAAACCATGTTACAATACAAGGGGTGCAAATTAGTTTATTATTTTGCACATAAAGCAAATACTGGCTGTTTTTTCATGTAGCACACAAATACTTGATAGCTTTATTTTTACATTGAAATTTAAAGTTGATCTAGGACATGCCCTACCCCAACTATAAATCTGTTCTTATATTTTAAATTTACCTCCCCCTCCAATGTAACATGATTTTGCTCAGGTACAAAGTTACTCTATTTTATGCTTTGCTCTCCTTAATGACTCAGGCCCTATGTAGTTTATGCTTCGTATTGATATACAAATTGTCCGCTATTTTTCATGACTAGCTGGACAACTGAGGGACTGATCCATATTAGTCTGTTATTAATATTTCAATTAATCTTAACAGATGAACCATTTGCCAGATGAGTGAAACATCCAATGGTCCCACGTTGGTCTCGTGTATACTAGTCCCACTCACCTGATGAAGTGTTGTCAATGCCCATTAACTTACAATTGTGCCTGTTTCAATAAGGTGAGCGGGATAAGTATAATGGATTCTGCTATGGGACTGCTGTAGGGTCCATTAATGTGTAAATAACACATCACCGGCAAATAACATGCCGGATTCAATCTTAACATCGTAAATTCCTCCAAATGCTGGATTTTAAGTTTTGAGTAACATTCTTCTTTCACTTATCTGAGTTTTCTACTAAGTTACATATACATAGAACATTTGTGAAAATAAACCAAAGGATAGTTTATATAAATGACTTCCCATTTATTGATGTGTTCGTTAAAATTCTTTTTTATATGATATAAAACTGCTCCTGAAACAAGCCTAATATTAATGTTAGTGTAGCTATAACATGTTCTCTTCACTGTGAATGGTTTAGGATGTCGTGAGATACTTAAAGCCAAAAAAGGGATGTATAATGCAACCAAATAGTTATTTCATTGCTTTACTTTTTTCCACTGCTTTACAAAATACATATTTTATCTGTTATTTTTATATATTCCCCAAATTCTCATTCCGGTCTGGTCATGTCAAATATCTGTTTAATTTTACAGGTTATCTTTCTCATAAAAGGCAAACAGCTTGGGCTCATTTTTATTCTCTTTATGCTTTTACTGCCAGAATAACTTGCAACACACCAGCAGGTTTAGTAATGGAAAAACTGTTTGGCCTAAAACTCTGATATGTTTTCATCTTTCAAAAGAATTGCATAAAAATGTACTGTTATCTTTAACAAGCCTAGCTTAAAATGATTTTTATATGAACACTGAAACCAATATCTTCAAAGCACCTATCAATAGGTTTCTGCCCCTTGCCATCAACTTGGCAAAATGTACAAACACAAGTCAAGAGCTGTGATGATCAGACAGAGCAGTGCCATAGAAGCTTGAGCTAATGCTGCGCCGTCTACAAATACAGGATGTCGCTCATACATTCGCTGTCCCTAGCAGGAGAAAATACCAGCGTGTCTCCGAGTACAGAGCTTTGATGAACTCCAACCAAGTTTTAGACACCCCAGATAGAGAAGTCGAAACATCAAAAGACATTATTGTGTACTTTTTATCAATGACATCCCATGCTGAATACCACCGACGTTGAAATCAGGGCTGGTGCTGAGCTTTACAGATGGATATAAAAATACACCGAAAGATAGACAGATTGCTTAAGGCTTTTTACGTCCATCTACATTGTGTCAAATTGAGCTGTTTTTTTTCTGCAGAATGAAACCAAAAAAATAATTGAAACTCCAATTAGTAGAAGTGTAAAGGTTCCTGCCATAGACTGACAAAGGGACTGAATCAGCTCTCTAACATACAACAATGTAGGTGTTGTACAACCATTTCCATCCTTGCACAAGTCCACGTTTCAATTATTAAAAGGTGCCAACTTTTTGGACATCTACACAGAAACAACACTCACGAACTGTCCTCTGTATTTAATACATTTTCAGGTCTAATGATTTTATTAGGCGTTATTTGGAAATAATGCTAATTAAATCGGATGTGTAACAGAGCTTATAGTAATTGCTTTTTTGAAACAGTATATTCAAGTGATAAACAATTTTTAGGATGCCTAACTGCATTAGAAGGTATCAGGTAACAGTTACCTGATAGGTATAGTCTTCTTCTGTGTATATTCTGGTTTGAACATTTGACAACCTGCTAAGGTTTCTCCTTGAACAAGGTTGGCATTGTGCGTTTCATCCACCTTGCGGGTCTCCCATTGGCTGTTAATGTGCAACCCATTGTGGCTGGCAACAGGGCTTTTCTGCCAACTATTTTTACCCATCTACAGTTTAAATACTTGTTAATAAACATATCATGACATTCAAAGCTTACCCTGGTAATGGGGTGGGTGGTAGTAAATATGTTTTTTAAATGGTAATCCCTTTTAAATGCCTTTCAGGAGGTTAGAGCTGTGGTCAGCATGCCCATGTTTGTGCCTCCTTCGGAGCTAGACCATTTGATACAGCAAGGGGTGGCGGAAGCTGATTGTTTATTTGACAAAAGTGACACATCCTCCCCCCCCCCCTCCCCAGTTCAATTCTAGTGCTCGGTGGCACAGCCTGGGCACCATACATGCCCTAATCGTCCCTCAGTATTCTTTATCTGGCTTCCTATACTGAGTTTAATTCTCATTGCCTATTTACATGAACAGTGTCTCTTGTAGTATATTGTATTTTATTATGTGTATCTATTTTTATCCTATTTTTATTCTAAACATATAGAATATTGTACAACACCATGCCTTATTATTCTGTATTGATCTCTTTTGCAGGTCTTGTCTAAAACAAGCCCTGATTGTTACTTAAATCAAAGAAAATCTATATGAAAAGGTCAACAAGAATAGAAGTCTAAATTGGATTATATTATGATGATGGTACCTTAAGATGGACAGTGATTTTTTTTTTTAAGTGATTGTTAACATACAAGTCATGTTTTGTAAGACATGATTTAACTGGCTCTGAAATGTTAGGTTCAGCAATCAATCAACTAATTGAAAAACAAACACAGATGCAAAAATAATGAATAAAGTCCTGGGTGGATAGTGAAAGACTAACAAAGTCTGCGTTTTGTCTACGTGTAATGGGTTTGTTTGTCCATCCTTAAAAGGTAGTTTTAAGTATAAAACTCAGGGGCTGATTTATCAAAGGGAGAAGAATGGGAGTCATTGCCTGCCAAAGTACTTATTTTCACTTTGCACTGCCTATTAATAGAGCTGCCATTGGCCATAATCCATGTTGAGGGAGCCGATTTATCAATCATTGAGCGTGTACACCCACAGATGGTGTTACCAGAACATTAGAATTAAAAATTTTCTTTAGTCTTCGAATACCACGTTATTGTTATTGCAGTACTGTTTAAAATGTATTAATATTTTTCTAAAAAGGAAAGTTACTTGTTAACTATATGGGCACCACTGTAGCTCACCATCTCTGCACAGCTCCTTCCACTGCTACCTCTGTTTTCAAATCCCTCCCTGCTGGACTCACGTTGGTGAATAAGTAATCCCGTCAGCCAGGCAGTGGAAGATCTGAAAACAGCAGTTCAAGTGGAGGTAGTGGTTCAGTGCTGGCAGCTAAAGTGGTGTCCACATAATTAAAAAGTATCAAAAGATAAAATAAACTTTCTGCACATGAAAGGGTATCTTCAGAGGCAGGATACTAAATTGTTAGGCTCCATAGCAAAATTTGGAAGGATACGGTTATGTGGATGCAGTCTGTCCTCCCTCAACCCCAACTCTGCTCTTCTGAACATGTGCCGGGGACTGCACATTAGCAGTGATTACCTATTTTGGCTTAACCGCACTTACTCCATGATTTTAATAGATCACAGTCAGTAGATAAACTACTGCAGTTGCTATGAGTGCTGCTATCGTTACCCCTCATCTTCTGGCTCCACAGCCGCTGCACCCTCTGTTATGCTCTATCCTATGGAACTCCGATTGGGCTAGTGCTGTAATAGTGACTGATGCAGCTGCGTCCTAATGAGAAGTTCATGATAGATACTCACGCAACACTTTGCAGGTACTGTGCCTGCAGTATCTGCGCATGCTCCGCTCAGCACAATCCTATATGTCTTCTTCACAAAACATATGTCACACTCCGCTCCCTGTGTACCTCTACCCGAGCCTCTAAACACTGACTGTCACTTTAATTTTTGTGCAGACTATTAGTCATGGTCTGCACCTGTGATTGCTACACCTGTGTGCTGTTCAGTTTTACCATTGGTCAGTTTCCCTTTATAAGGTCTCTACTTTCATTCTCGCATTGCTGGTTCTTCAAGTCATATCTGTTACTCTGATGTCTCTGTTGGGATGCATACCTCTGGAAACTGTGCTTATTTGCTGCTGCATGGCTGGACTTCATTAACCTCTGCACACTTGTTCTACTGCTTGTGGTAAACGTTGTGATCTATACCTGTAACCTACTCGGCCTGCATTGATGACTACTGTGACCTGTTCCACAATCCGTGGTAAGCTGCTATTCATCGCTGCTGTGTGTTCATCGCTGCTGTATGTTGGAGTTCCTCGATTTCTGCATACCTGTTCCACTGCTTGTGGTAAACGCTATGATCTACGCTGTTATTTACTTGGCCTGTATTGCTGACTACTGTCATTGGTTCCACAATCTGTGGTAAGCTGCTATTCATCGCTGCTGTGTATTCATCGTTGCTGTATGTTGGACTGTCACGATCTCTGCATACCTGTTCCACTGTCTGAGGTGAACGCTATGATCCGCATTTGTTATTTACTTGGCCGACATTGTTTATTACCATTATCAGCTCCCCAATCCGTGACAAGCTGTGTCTATAGTGGCTGAATATATCTGGACTCTGTTGATTCCTGTGCTTTAATTCTACTACTAATGGAGACTCTGGTTATTGCATGTGCAGCTTGTATTAATGAATGTTGCTGACCGTTATTATTTTTGCATGTCTTCATGATCATCAGTTGCGAATTACTCAAGTCTTCATAGAACTCTTGTATTAATGTTTTATAATAAAATGGTAATCTTTGTTACCACCATTTGATGTCCGAATTGGATCATTCTCCTGCTATGTACTTGTTCTCTACCTGTCACATTGGGAGCTTTCCTGGAGGGCCGCGACCTGCAAGCTGGGAGCCGCAGAAGCCCATATTCCCTAATGGGGATCCCTGGTGAACATCTCACATTTCGTTAGACTCCGCGCCTCCAGGGAAGTTTAGTCAATACTCATTGAGACAGCAGGATCTCACTCAATTATTTGTGAGCTAACCTGACAACAAAGCAACAATATATTATAAGTAAAGACAAACTATTCAATGATCCTTTCTCTGAGTTCTCATGAAGACACAAACACTGAGGGGTCAAGCATCAATAAGATGCGGTACAGCTAAATATGCATTGCTGCACATCGCAGTGATGCATATTTAGGGACCACTAAGATGCACCATGCCGGGGCTACTCTGGGAGCCCCGGCGAAGTGACCCCTATACTGCAAACTTTTTTTTCCTGCTTAACGGCAGTTTAGCGCTACCGGTAAAAGGAGGAAGTACTGCGACTGTACCGGATTCTGCGAAGCCAGAGAGGCTTTAGCAGAATCCCATAGGAAATTAGATGGAGTTACCTATCAGTGCAATGCAAAGCTTATCAAAGCTTCATGTATTGCAGAACATTGCAGTCCCCATAGAAATCTATGGGACTGCGATGCTGCACAGTATCAGCTTAAACAGAGGAGATTTCTATGAAATCTCCTCCGTTTGGCAGTTAATACATAGCAAACAGCCGTTTGCGCATCTTTTAAGTAAGTTTTTGCTTGATGCATAGACCCCTAAGCCACTCTCAGAAGTGAGTTTCCAGTTTATATCCAGAACTGTTATACTCTATTCTCTATTACTAAGCTTTGTGTTTCAATTATTCTTTCCTGTATATAACGTATTTATCAGGGTTTCTTCTGTGTCTATATATGTGGCTGCACAGTGCTCAACATTGCTATCTCAAAGCCTCACCTATCAATGTGGAGTTTGTATGTTTTTCACAGGTTCTACTGTTTCCTCCAAAAAACATACTGGTAGGTACTTGGCTTCTGACAATTTGGACCCTAGAGCAGTAGTCGAAGTGGAAATTTAGAAGTGCTGCTATGGAACTTTCACTTTGAAATGAACGTCCGGAGTTTATGGATTTTTATACAGTGAAATTCATTTTAAATGTATTTTAGCACCATATACTGTAATATAAAACATATTAAATGATGCAAGGCTAAGCTCACTTTGTGCCGCACCTCTCCTGTGTTCAATTACCTTTCCTCTGTGTCCCTCCACCTCTACCTCATGTCTCCTTTGTGTACTTACATTTTCCTCTCATATCTCAATAATAAAACTTTCCAAAATATCTCCCTTATATCTTCTCTGTTCCCATGTCCCCCTCTCTTCATTGCAGGTATCCCCCTCTCTCCCTGCTTTCCCCCAAGCCTCACATCCTGCTTCTCACACCTTTCTTACTCCTTGATCCTCTCTCTCTATCCCCGCTCCTGCTCCTCAAATCTACCCACATGCCCATCAGACATCCACAAATGCCCCATACATGGCAAACAGCCGTATCACATGCCCCATACACGCCAATCAGCACCACTTCATGCCAATCAGCCTCATCACATGCCCCATACATGCCAATCAGCCCCACAACATGCCCCATAAATGCCAATCGGACCCACAATATGTCCCATACATGCCAAACAGCCTCACCATAGGCCCCATACATGCCAATCAGCCTCACCACATGCCCCATATATGCCAATCATCCCCACCACATGCCCCATACATACCAATCAGCCCCACAACATGCCCAATATATGCCAAACAGCCACACAACATGCCCCATACAAGTCAATCAGCCTCACAACATACCCCATACATGGTAATCATACCTCTTAGCCGCAGGATCCGTGCAGAGGAAGGAGGGAGAGTACTCTACATGTTCTCCTCTTCCTTCTGTGATTGGCTGTGACACTCTGACCTCACTGCCTTGTACAGTGGAGCTCATGTGATGCGGCTGTCATTCGAACAGCTGAATCTTCTCTGATCTGCCAGCGAAGCAATATGCTTCGTGATGATCATGATGAGGAGCCACATTTCAGAGATCAAAAAGCCACATGCCGGTCGAGAGCCGCGGGTTGGCCACCCCTGCATCAGTAGAACAAAGCGTTCCTAAAATATGGTACTTTCTATTTTTGCCCTTTTCTTCATAAGGCACACAATTCAAATCTGAATTGTAGCAAAACAAAAGATCATTCACAAAAGTCCCAATACTAAATAACAATAAACTGGACAAGACAAAGAAGCATCATGAAGAACTGGTTGTTATCATAAACACCATTGATGTAAATAGGTGTGACTGTACAAAAAGCATAATTTTCCTAGTTCATCACTTTCTTAACTTTAGGTATAGAGAATGAGATTACAGCTAGGAGACTGGTAACTGTGATGGCTTTTGTGCATATTTGCATGAGAGGCATGCAAATACTCACCATCTGCAAACTGCTGGAAGTTAATCTATGTGTAATCATGTCCCTGCAGACTCCTTCTGGGCTAAACTTTTCATATAGCATGGCCTCAGTGACATCAGGATGGAGGTCATCCACATCAAGCCCCTCACAGAATAGTACACTGTGGCCAACACCACTCTCAGCAGCTAGTACAAGAGAAGCACAGCTTTTCCAGTTCACAGTGACCTCTGCTGTCTGCTAAATATATTGCAAACTGGGAGAATGTATCAGCATATAACAAGGTGCAGGAGGCTGCAGTGTGATGTAAGGGAATGGGGCGTAGAAGTGCCGATATGTCATACCTGCACATACCGCCCCACGATTTTTAGCGGAAAAGTGTATCCAGGGATACGACCGTTAATTAAAATGAAGGCTAGTAGTGGATATATGTTAAAAATAGGACTGCAATATATGGGGTCTGGGGGGATTTTCACAATTGAAACAGATTGGCGGTTGTTTACTCTGGATCAATTTCAAATATAAGTGCAGGATCGCTGGAGATCCAAAATAGGTTGAACTTGATGGACTGGTGTCTTTTTTCAACCTCATCAACTACGTTACTATGTTACTATGTTACTTTGAGCACTGCCCTAGAGTGAGTGTGTGATAGGGAGTGAGTATAATACCAGTTTTTCCTGTGTGTGTTTGTGTATCTACATTTTTATACAGAGATTGCAGTGCTATATAGTAAGTAAAGTAAATATAGATTACAGAGTTCTACAAATAGTAAGTATACATTATGAAATTGCATATTTAAATTAAGCAAATATATAGTTATAGAAACAATAAGTAAAATTACTATATAGAGATTGCAGAGTTAGTTATTAGCTTTAAAATTGAATATATAATATATTGCAGAGCTGATACTTTGAGAAAAATATTGCAGAAAGTGCAGGGAAGGGTGCTTGAAAATATACCTGGAAGCAGAGTGTACTGAGAAACAAGCTGGAGATGTCCTTCTAATGTAGGTAGTGGGTAGAGAGAGAGTGGAGTGCTAAGTTTGGGTTTATAAAGCCCAGGATTGCACTCCCAGCACTCTTTGTGCCCACGTGTGCACAATGAAGTCATACCGCACACTTGTAAACTCTGCACTTCATTGGGTGCAATGACTCATCACACCTGGCAATGTAAACCATTGTGTATAAACTGGCTGGAGTCTGCCTACACAATGCCACTGTGCATGTACTGAGACAGGGCATGTACTGAGCACATGCGGCACTACGCATGCCCCAAAATGAAACACCACTTGGAGGGTGCAAATGCAGCTAATGACATGATCACGCCCCCCCTCGAAAATGTCATCATCGGCATATGCATTGGAGCGAGCACTCCTCCACCAACTCCTCTCTTCAGCTGGTGCGCATCCCCTCCCTCAACTGTCACCAGAAAATCCATGTGTTTTTGTACAAAGATTCTGCTCTTTTGCAGTTTATAAATGACTCTCGAGTGCTGTCAAGTGATTTAAAATGCCAGAGCAGTTTAGATTACAGCAATTAATGTCCCCTGGACTTGCATTTATAAAAGGAGAGGTTTGGGAACTGCTAAAGTAAGATGTATTTGTTTAATTGTTAACACTATTTTGTAATTTGCTTTGAATCCCATTAGGAAGTTATTACTATTTATTATACATAGTTAAAGGAAAGCACACTTCATTGCATATTGATTTGGAGATAATGACTGTTCACTTACAGCAACATCTTGGAGTCTGCAGAATAATGATATAAAGCAATCTATCAAATTTACAGAGATCTCAATATCATAACTCCTGATTATACATGAAAAGAAGCCAACGACTGGATGGAACATGTCAATCTCCTGAACTTTAGCATAAAATTATATTTTTCTTGCTTCTCACTCTACTGCAGCAAGCAATTGTAGCTCAGTTTGTATTTATGTACAGTATGTCATTGTTTCAGAGTCAAAGCACAGGTGAGATATGATTTGCATCAAAGAGTTTAAATAAGGAATAAAGAGCTAAAAATGAATTTGGTTTTGCAAGTTTTCCTGGTTTCCAAGATAGTGATGCTCTGTAAAATGTATGTATCTTTAGTTTAGTACAAATGTTAAAAAAAGCACATCTTACAATACAAAACTAAATACATCAAATCCATTAGGACAGATGATACAGATACTATTGGAGGGCAACCAGATAGAGGCGTGGTGAGACTGGGGTTAGTAAACTCCTCAAAAGGCCAGGGAACAACTGTTAGTGTACTGTATATTTGTATACATGGTGACACCTGGCTAAGGGGAATATTGGGACCTCTTTTGCTTCATCTGTTGTTTGGTCCCTGTCTTGATGCATGATTCTACAATAGGGAAAGATTTTACCCATTTTTGGATGAGGATGTGGTAGAACAGCTGGTAGTTCCCCAGTCATATAGGAGAACTGTATTAGACTTAGCTCATGTTTACATCCCAGCAGGACACTTAGGGGCAGAAAAGACCACTGAAAGAATTTTACAGCATTTATTTTGGCCAGGGGTGCATAAGGAGCTGTCGGAATATTGTTCTTCCAGTTCTGAGTGCCAGTATTATGCACCTAGACCTCATTTCAGGAACCCACTAGTACCCATGCCTATTATAGAGGTCCCGTTTGACAGGGTAGCCATGGATCTTGTGGGACCCTTGTTAAAGTCTGGGGCATCAGTATACAGACTGGTTAATGGATGCACTTGTGAAAGGTGTTTAAAAGGATGTCAGTCTCAGTCTGTGTTTATAACGAGGTTATCAGGAAGGGAGCCCTGAGATAATGGCTACACGTGTTAGCCTGGTTTAGCGCTTGCCAAGCAGAGGCGCGGAGTCCAACGGATTTCCCAGTCTTCACCAAGAACTGCCACAAGGCGGGATGGGCTTAGCAGTGGGGAACCCAAAGGTTGTGGCCCTCTGCAAGGCCACTAGGAAGAAACACTGCGGAGATAGAGGAAGGGTATCTCTGGTGGTATCGAGGTACAAAATCAGTATGCTGAAGGGAAGTCAAATAACAAGCCAGGCACTTGTACACAGGCAGTAGTGCAGTACAAAATCAGGATCCGAGAGAGAGAGTGGTCAAAAACAAGCAAGGACTGGTACACGAGGAGTTAAAAGACAGAGAAGCAATCCAAAGAAGCACAGGAAAGCTCAGCTTCTGCAGCATATCAGACAGTCAGACCAGTGTGGAAACCTGTTGCTCTGACACTACTGCAGGAGGGGGTACCAGAGGTAGAAACAGAGAAGGAGCAGTTGGCGGGATAGAAGGTGAACCACGAAAGGACAGTGTCAGAAATACTAATTGTGTGAAGGGTGGGGAGTAGGTGAGGGTGATCCATGGTGTCAAAGGCGCAGAGAGGTCAAGGAGGAGAGATCATTGGCGACTTTGGTCAAGGCAGTTTCTGTGGAGGTGGCAGAAATCAGATTGGAGATGATCAAGCAGGGCGTTGTCAGAGAGGTAGTTCCTGAGATAGACAAGACACACACGTTTTTTTTGGAGGCAAAAGGGAGAAGATAAATGGGGTCGTAGATAGAGAGTGAGGTGAGGTAAAGATTGGGGTTTTTTAAGAATGAATGAAACAAGAGCATGTTTAAAGGATGAGGGAAAGATTCCAGTGGAGAGGGACAGATTGAAGGAGTGTACAAGGTAGGAGAAGACAGTGGGGGAGAGGGAGCGAAGGAGGTGGGAGGGGTTAGGACTGAGGGGTTAGGATTGAGGGTGGAGAGGATAATATGAGAGAATGGACTTCATCTCTCAAACGGAAACATTTTTCTACAAAAATACTGCTCATTTTCATTTATAGCTTAAATTCATTGTGAGAGTGAGGGGACATCGGGTATGTCTTTATTACATGTGGCAACTGTGTATGTTTGAAGCTTTAGTTTTATATGATTCCACCCAAGTGCAAATGGAAAGTGCAAGAAAAATCCATTAATGCATAGGATGAGAACTAATGTCTACTGGTGCAAAAATCAATTCCTTTTGCTGTGTGAAAATTGGTGTGAACAAAACCCGTAAATCACATGGCTCCTCCAAAGAGGATTTTGCGCTGCACCAAGTCAGTTTTACATTTTGAAAACTAGACTCAGGGATAAATTTACTAAAGGGAAGTTTGCATAAACCACCAGTTTTTGGTTACTAAGAGATTTAATAAGCTGCGGTTTTCCAAACTGTCCAGCAAAACAGTCAGAAGCAGGTATAAATGCAACCTGTCTTTTTTCTGGTGATTTCGCTGATGGTGTTGACGAAACCACCGGTAGTTTTGAGTAAACCACACAATACCTGTCATTTAACACTGCAGCCTCAAAACAAATGATAGTAAATGTCTGGTTTGGAGCACCATAACAGCGATGTGTGGTGGTTTAAAACCGCTGCCAAACACAATTTTTTATAAATACCTCAATTGACCTCATCTATAAAAACAAGAACTGCCTGGGGGATATGTCCCCCTAGTTCTCCTTGACAGCTCTCCCCTAGTGATTTAATTCTAAAAGGGGTCCTAATAATGGACACCAAGGAGACATTTAGCATTCATCATAGGGTGAATAGAAAAAGGCAATGTTCAAAAGAATTTTAGGTATAAAAATCAATATACAAATTTTTATTTCTGACTAAATGTGAAACTTCAAAGCAGAAACAATTACATTATGGATTTTAAAAAGGTCAATATATTCAATAGCTACAAAGAAGAAAATCTGCCTGTGCCGTTGATTCATATAAACACTGTGCTGTCTACATGCATAAACCCATTTTATTCTACAGATGCCAAACCTGATAAGACTACTTTCCTTATTTTCTGATTAAGGGATTTGGCATTATACTGGAACCTTGTGGTGATCTGCTAGTGATAAGCCATAGTCTATTTCCTATACTGTCAGCTCAGAGTAAATGGATGAGCTCCATGACTTCCTCTAGTACTGATGGAGTACACTGTAATGACAGCAACTTCTAGTCTCCATTACTGTAGGAAAACACATTTTTTGATATTGCTATGTATCAGAATGTTGCATCAGCAACCTAAAGTACCTTTTAATCTTACAAAAAGTCATCTGCAGTTGAAACAAATAGTGAATCACTGTTTGTCTTAGTGATTTTACTGGTTTACTCTTTCTTACATATAAGAGAATTTTGACATTTTGAAAAAGTTATGTAGCATTATCAGGTTTCAACATCTGCAGAATAAAATAAGTCTATACCTAGTTAACACCCCCTTTCCCAGCCAATAGAAGGGAACGGTGCGTGTGTGTGTAATGAGATATATCTCTCACCTTCTGGATCGCTTAGCGCCCCCACCCAGATCAGATCATGTCCAGGATCATGAGCAGAAAGAAGAGATTTTGGAGACCCTCCGCCTTTGCACCAAACAACTTAAATGACATAGAACTAAAGTTGATGCAGAAACATTGGCATGTTTATAATAATTAGGTTTTGCAATTAAAATGGCTAACTGATAATTCACTAATTTCAATAATAACTCTGCTGTGTTTCTGGAGAGGAAAGTCCCCCCCTCAACCTTCAAGTACATTTGCAGTATTAACCTAACATTGCCTCTATTTTGAGGTACCTCAGATAACTATGCTGAACTAAACTCGGGTAGTTTGTGGCTTAAGGAAGGCCACCTACAACCATGCATATAATTATCCTTTTTTTCCCCCTTGTGCTGGGAAGTAGCTATACTCACTCAGTCACACACTTCTCACAGCAGATTCATACAAATCTGAACGGTTTAACTCTAATGCAAGGTGATAAAACAGGTCTGTCTTGCGTTGGAGCTCTTATTTAAACAGTAATTTTCATTGGCCCAATAGAAGAGATTTTCCACACATTATATGAATTGAACTTGACTTGGTTAACACACTTGGCTGAACAAAATGGCTGCTTTCCACTGAAAGCTGCTGAACTGCTAAATGTCCGACCCTGTAACATGCGTACACACCGTTGTGTGATACTCACTGGGATTTGTAATATCATTGGCCAACCTCTCTCTCCCTCAAAATCTCAGTCACTTTTTTTTGACAGGTTCTCAGCATCAGTTTCCAATTAAAATGCTAATCTCAGTGGCATTCTTTTCTATTATAAGCCAGTGTACATTTACTGTTTCTCCACAAATAATATCACTTACTGTTGGTAGCCTCACTGCAATCTGTCTCCAGTCCTTGTTAGTCCTCACTTGGTTTCTAGGTGTTTTTCTATGTACTCATTTACTTGCTGGCTCCCTCTCAGTACAGTTTTCTTCAATTATTAATAAACAGTAACTCACTGACTTCTCCAATAACTCTCTGTTCACTTCTAGCTGACCGGTTCTCACACACTCTGTCTCTGTTTTGCCTCACAGATCTCCTGTCTTCCCCCTGTCAGCGCTCTCTCACTGGAAAATCTCCTAAGCACCTTTGCCATACCCCCTCCTTATGGAATCCTCTGTGGCAGCAAGGGAGTCTGGGAGGTGTAATTAGTTCTTTTCTTCTGCAACCATGTTGGGACTGGACTATATAGCTTAGTCAATTGTTTCCTCTGTGTGGGATCCACTCACAGTGCTTGGTTACACCTATAGTATCATCCAGTGTTATATGGATGATATTAAGAGTTGTGGGGGCCCCCAGGGCAAGCAACACACACTTCCTATATTAAATCTAAACTTAATTGCATGCGGGCGGCAGTTGGAAAAGGCTGCACGTTAGATCAGCTCTGTGTCTTTCCTCCCACACAATTATCTGTCCACAATTATAAAACATCTAAAAACTTGTGAAGACAGTGGGAAATTATTGTGGGGGTACAAAGGAGTGTCATCATCACTCCAAGGACAAGGCCATACCATCTATCCCTGGCTTATCTGCATCAACTGACCTACTGTGTACCGACCCGGCTTGTCAGTTGGCCCTTCTCCTGCTGAATCCCTGGTTTATCTGCATCAACTGATCTACTGTGTACCGACCCGGCTTGTCAATTAACCCTTCTCCTGCTGAATCCCTGGCTTATCTGCATCAACTGATCTACTGTGTACCGACCCGGCTTTTCAGTTAACCCTTCTCCTGCTGAATCCCTGGCTTATCTACATCAACTGATCTACTGTGTACCGACCCGGCTTGTCAATTAACCCTTCTCCTGCTGAGTCCCTGGCTTATCTGTATCAACTGATCTACTGTGTACCGACCCGGCTTGTCAATTAACCCTTCTCCTGCTGAATCCCTGGCTTATCTGCACCAACTGATCTATTGTGTACCGACCCGGCTTGTCAGTTAACCCTTCTCCTGCTGAATCCCTGGCTTATCTACATCAACTGATCTACTGTGTACCGACCCGGCTTGTCAATTAACCCTTCTCCTGCTGAATCCCTGGCTTATCTGTATCAACTGATGTACTGTGTACCAACCCGGCTTGTCAATTAACCCTTCTCCTGCTGAATCCCTGGCTTATCTGCATCAACTGATCTACTGTGTACCGACCCGGCTTGTCAATTAACCCTTCTCCTGCTGAGTCTCTGGCTTATCTGCATCGACTGATCTACTGTGTACCAACCCGGCTTGTCAATTAACCCTTCTCCTGCTGAATCCCTGGCTTATCTGCATCAACTGATCTGCTGTGTACCGACCCGGCTTGTCAATTGGCCCTTCTCCTGCTGAGTCTCTGGCTTATCTGCATCGACTGATCTACTGTGTGCCGGCCCGGCTTGTCAGTTAGCCCTTCTCCTGCTGAGTCCCTGGCTTGCCTGCATCAGCTGGTCTGCTGTGTATCGACCCGACTTGTCAGTTGGCCCTTCTCCTGCTGAGTCCCTGGCTTAACTGCATCAACTGCATATAAAACATTATTTTATATGCCATTATTTTGTTTTTCCTGATTGTACATTTACAAGTTTCTACTTTTTACCTGTTATTATTCTACTATTTATATGCCTTTATCTTGTTTTTCCTGATTTTATATTTACCAGCAACTAGTTTTACCTGTTATTATTCTTGCCTATTTCCATTGTCCTTATTACCTCTCCTTCTATTATTCTTTGCCTTCCATGCCCTAATTGGTTATTGTCCTCCATCTTGCTATTGTCTGCCTGCTTATTCTTACCTGTTATCCGCTGTCCTTACTATCTTACTGTTCTGCTATCATTCTTACCTGTCTTCATTGTCCTTATTATCTCACTGTACTGTTGTTCCATGCCCTCCACGCCCTAATTCGTTATTATCTTCCACCTTTTCATTGTCTTCCTGCCTTTGTTCTTACCTGTTTTTCACTGTCCCCACTATCTCACTGTTCTGTTACTCTCTCTCCCTACTATGCCTCCCCGCTCTCACTCCATACCCATACTCTCCCCCCGCCCTACCTCTCCCGTTCCTCCCCGCCATCCCCCGCGCGCTGCTCATCTTGCTAACCTCATCCCCATTTCCCCCCTCTCCTCTCCCCCTTTCTTCTGTGCCCTCTGGAATGCCAGATCCGTCCGCAACAAGCTGACTGCTATCCACGACCTCTTTCTATCCAACTCCTTTAACTTTCTTGCCGTTACTGAAACCTGGCTCTCCGATTCTGATACTACTTCCCCCGCTGCCCTCTCCTATGGTGGCCTCTCCTTCACCCACTCCGCCAGGCCTGGTGCCCGCCCTGGCGGTGGAGTTGGCCTCCTCCTCTCCTCCACCTGTACTTTTCGTGTCATTCCCCCTGAACCCTCCCTCTCCTTCTCCTCTTTTGAAGCTCACTCCATCCACCTCTTCTACCCCATCCATCTCCGCGTCACTGTCATCTACCGCCCCCCTGGCCCCACCTCCCTCTTCCTTGACAACTTTGCTAGCTGGCTTCCTCACTACCTCTCCTCCGATCTCCCCTCGATCATTCTCGGTGACTTTAATATCCCCATCGACAACCCCACCTACCCTGCTTCCAGCAAACTGCTCACCCTCTCTTCCTCCCTTGGTCTCACCCAATGGACCCCCTCCTCTACCCACTGCCTTGGTCACTCCCTTGATCTTGTCTTCTCCTACCTATGTAATCTCTCCGACTTCTCCATCTCTCCCTTTCCTCTATCCGACCACCATCTTCTCTCCTTCTCTCTCTCCTCTTCACCTGCTCCCCTCCCCCTGCCCAAACCTACTCTGTCCATACGCAACCTCGATGCTCTTGACCCTGCCTCTCTGTCCTCCTCTCTCGATACCCTCCTTTCTCCCCTTTCCTCCCAGGCCTGCCCCAACCAGGCGGTCTCCCTCTACAATCACACCCTCACCTCCGCTCTGGACGCGGTCGCCCCTGCCCACTCCTTCCACCCCCGCTGCTCCAAACCCCAACCCTGGCACTCCAAATTTACCCGCTTCGTCCAAAAATGCTCCCGTTCCGCCGAACGTCACTGGAGAAAATCCCGCTCCCTGGCTGACTTCCTCCACTTTAAATTCATCCTTTCATCCTACAGCTCTGCCCTCTCACTCGCTAAACAATCTTTCTTTAAATCCCTCATCTCTTCCCAGTCCTCTAACCCCCGCCGCCTTTTTGCCACCTTCAGCACTCTCTTGGCCCCCTCCCCTCCCCCCACCCCCTCCTCCCTGACTGCCTCTGATTTCGCCTCCTTCTTCTCCTTTAAAATCGAGGCCATCCGACTTGAAATCTCCTCCTCCACTCTCTCTTCCACCCCTCCCACTCTTCTGTCCTCCCCCCAACCACCTTCCCCTCCACTCCTTCCGTCCCACCACCGGCGAGGAAGTCCACTCTCTCATTTTATCCTCCCCCCCCACTACCTGCCCCCTGGATCCCATCCCCTCCCCCCTTTTTTTTCGCTCCCTTTCCCCCACCACCTGCTCCCACCTCGCTCACCTCTTTAATCTCCCCCTCTCCACTGGTATCTTCCCCTCCTCCTTCAAACATGCTCTCGTATCCCCCATTCTTAAGAAACCTAATCTCGACCCCACTTCTCTCTCGAACTATCGCCCCATATCTCTTCTCCCTTTTGCCTCCAAAATTCTCGAGAGGCTCGTCTGCAGCCGTCTCACCTCCTACCTTTCTGAATACTCCCTCCTTGATCCTCTCCAGTCTGGTTTCCGCCCCCTCCACTCCACTGAAACTGCACTGGCTAAAGTCACCAATGACCTCCTCTCTGCAAAAGCCAGGGGCCACTTCTCCCTTCTCATCCTCCTTGACCTCTCTGCAGCCTTTGACACCGTTGACCACCCCCTCCTCCTTCACACCCTCCAGTCTTTCGGCCTCTCCGGCCCAGTCCTGTCCTGGTTCACCTCTTACCTTACTCACCGTTCCTTCTCTGTCACCACCTCTGGGTCTCTCTCCCCCCCATCCACCCTTCCAGTCGGGGTCCCTCAGGGCTCTGTTCTGGGACCCTTACTCTTCTCTCTATACACCTCCTCCCTGGGTGAACTCATCAGCTCCTTCGGCTTCAGCTACAACCTTTACGCTGACGACACTCAACTATACCTCTCCTCTCCTGATCTCTCTCCCTCCCTCCTCTCTAGGGTGTCCGCCTGCCTCTCTGCCATCTCCTCCTGGATGTCCTCTCGATTCCTCAAACTTAACCTTGCCAAAACTGAGCTCATAGTTTTTCCTCCCTCTCATACCCCATCCCCTTCTGACCTCTCCATCACTGTCGACAACACCTCTATCTCCCCTGTCCCCCAACTTCGCTGCCTTGGTGTCATGCTCGACTCCTCTCTCTCCTTTGGCCCCCACATCCTCTCTCTTGCTAAATCCTGCCGCTTCCAGCTGCGCAACATCGCTCGCATCCGGCCCTTCCTCTCCCAAGATGCCACCAAATGCCTTATCCACTCTCTGATCATCTCCCGCCTGGACTACTGCAACCTCCTCCTCACTGGCCTCCCCCACTCTCATCTCAATCCCCTTCGATCCGTCCTTAACGCTGCAGCTAGGCTTATTTTCCTCTCTCGCCGCTCCTCTTTTGTCTCCCCCCTCTACCTAGCCCTTCACTGGCTCCCATTCCCCTTCAGAATCCTCTTTAAGCTCCTCACACTCACCTACAAGGCCCTCACCAACTCCACTGCGCCCTACATCTCCAACCTCCTCTCTATTCATGCTCCATCCCGCCCTCTCCGTTCTGCCTCTGACCGTCGCCTCTCTTCCCCCCTTATAACCTCCTCCCACGCGCGTATCCAAAACTTCGCCCGCGCTGCCCCCCTCCACTGGAACAAGCTCCCTCCCTCCATCAGAATTTCCCCTAATCTGTCCAGCTTCAAACGGGCCCTAAAAACCCACCTTTTTCTTAAAGCCTTTCTGTCTCCCACTTAACTTCCTACCTTATCTTCTGCCTCTGTCCCCCTACTCTCCCTCTCTCCCCTGCGTCTCTCTGTCTGTCCACCCCTCCCCTTAGATTGTACGCTCCTCTGAGCAGGGCCATCTCTCCTCCTGTTTCCACCACTTCTAACTCTGCTCTCCAGCTACTTAGCCCTCCTCCTCGAGGGTCCTCCACCCCACGTCCACTCTCGCTCCCTCCTCCCCCCTGGGGGTCTCCCTGTCTTCCGCGCCCTCCTTCTTGGGCCCCGTCGTTTGCAGATCCTCCCTCCCCCTTCCCCGCCCTCTCTAGCTGTGCATTGAGCGTACTGAGTTGCTGTGTTTACTGTACTGTGCTGTCTCCCATTGTATTGTGATTTTGTTTGTCTCTGTACGGCGCTGCGGATGCCTTGTGGCGCCTTATAAATAAATATTAATAATAATAATAATAATAATAATAATAATAATAATAATAATAAACTGACACCTGATTCTCTTCTACTGTGAAGCAGACTTGGTGCTCCTACAATTTTGGAAAAAAATATATAAATTGCTAGGAAAACTCACAGTGCTAGAGATTGTCTAGTGAAAGATGATACAAATAAAAGTAAATGGAGTACAAAAATCTAAAAATATAACATTTAAGAAATGAAAATAAATTATAAGTTAGCAAAACCACATATAAAATAAATATTACTAATGAACACTAACAAAGGTAGTTGGTTTCTTACTGAGAAAAACAAACACTTATTACAAAACTATTATCTGTTTGCACAAATGATATTACATTGATCAAATATATCCATTGAACTGTAAAAATGTCCATTTTCTAAAAAGAACAGAAAACATTTTTGAAATCCTGTTTATAAAGATTTTAAAATGTCACAGATCGGTATTGAAGAAAAAAGAGCACATGCATGTGATTCAATTAAAATACTAATTGTGCCAGCACATATATTAATAATATGTTGAATATTTTTTATCTGATCTGGAACTCAATTCGGTAATGAGCTCCTGTTCACAAATGAAAATTAGTTTTTGTCTTTGTAAATTTAGTACTTCTCTGAGGCTCACAGTTGACAGTTAGAAGAAACGAATCAATGGACCCGAATTAACAGAAAAATACATAGTAATATTGTTTGTGCAAACTGATATTGGTTTTGTAGTACGTGTTTGTTTATTTTTCTTTGTAAGAAACCGACTACCTTTGTTAGTGTTCATTATTAATATGTATTTTACATGTGGCTATGCTAGCCAATAATTTATTTAAATTTATTAAATGTTATATTTGTAGGTTTTTGTACTCAGATTACTTTTATTTGTGTCATCTGGCAGTAGATCAACCCCAGCGCTGTGAGTTTAGTATTTAACGTATGTGTATATATATATATATATATATTTATAAAGAAAAACAAAAAAATGGAAAAGACCAGAAAAATAGGGCATCTGCTTCCATAGGAAATATATTTAGTAAAGTCACATAATCAATATATTTGACTCACACTCCCTCTTTCATGCACACACTTATCTCCAAATGTTTTGCCTTCTTTCCAGCTTCAATTATAGGTACATGGTGTGTCTGATTGGATGAGTGACTGAGTAATGTCACTCAGCCAATCAGACACAGGTGATGTTGTTGCCTGAAAGACAAAAAACAAAATTACTCAGTGTTTGTTAGAATTTCTTCTGCTGTGTATTCTGCTTCTTACTTAGATCTGATGCAGTTCAGGTATGCATTCTCTGAGAGCTAATTGGAGGGATACACTTTATAAGGTCTCATGTGTCCTGTGTTATGTTCCTGCATTTCCTCAGAAATGGTGTTATGTTTCCTGCATTGCCTTAAAGCTGTGGTATTTGTACCAGCATTGTATCAGATACTGTGTTATAGTTCTGCATTGTCTTTTGACTGTGAGTCTTTCTTGCATTATCTTAGAGCCAGTGTCATTACTACAATAAACACAATATTGATTTTATTACATTGCCCAGTACTTCCTCCAGCCCTAGTTTCCCTGCCCATAATCCAGCACTGTTTATATGAAACAATAGTGCAAGCTGATTTTACTTCCTTGTTCTTGTTCTTTTTGCATATATTGACATTTTGAATGTCATTTTATTCAGTATTAAGAATTTGCATATTTATTATCAATATATCTAGAGGTCTTCTGAACATTGCATTATTTCAATCAACTCACAATGAGTATCATTGCCTCCTAGTTGTCCTTCTTTTGAAGGTAATGTCCTTTTTTGGAATTAAGTCCCCCTAGAAGATTATTTATGAAGAGCAAGACACAATGTAATGCATCTATATACTATACACATTGCTCCAACCTTTCCTTGTTAGCACATGCATTTGTCCACGTCTATGCTGAGCATGGTTATTGTCCAGCTGCACGTCCTATGCACAATCATTACATTTTGGAAGTTGGGACTTTGATGTGCATGTCTTGCACTAAACATGTCCTATCACATTTGACATACCCCTATCAACCTTGTAGTCATTATTATGACCACCTGGGTTGCCCATTTATGCCAATTGAAATATGGCATTCTGATAAGTGTCCCATCATTTTGAAACACAAAATCAGGGCAACCATCTGAGATGATATGTTAGTGTAGTGAAGAATGCTAATCCTGTTAATCTAGGTGTGTACGGAATCTGATACAGAGGAAAACAATCATTTATAAGAAGAGAATATTGTTATTTTAAACTATTCCATGGAATAGTCCCCTTATTTTGTCTTTGGCCATTCAATTTCAAATGTTTTGCAGGCAGAATTCGGCTGTAGGTGTTCCTTGCCAATTTCCTTGCCGATTATCACTTTCTTCTCACGCAAAATTCCCAATCCTACCGGAACCACACCACAGAGCAGAATGCATTGGCAATTGTCATCCTATTATTCATAGATTATAAATTCTACCAAAAAATTCCAAGTACAGTAAAAATAAAAATAATTAAATATTACCTTTCAATAGTCCCAGTTCTGACAGACTGTCCTGAATCTCAAAATCTGAAAGTAGCATGTCATATCAAATAATAGGTGTGGTTTTACATGAAAGTGGATGTGATTGGGTAGATCTTGACGGAGTTTGGACAGATGTGGGTATTATTTGTTATATTGTGAGTGGGGTTAATATTGGTCCTATTCTTTTCTAAGATGCTGGGAGGTATGAATTAACTGGTCCTTCATCTTTTCAAAAAAGAGAAGTTTTCATAAAGGACAGTTGTTATCTATAAACAATCCAAATTGAACAGATTTTGCATAATTATGTTAATTAGTATTTGAATTTTAATTGATATTCAAAACTATGGAATAGAGGTAAAGAATGTCTATAACTAACAATTTTAACAGAAGATTGCTTTAGTCACTTGATGGCAACAGGGAGATGCATGTAACATATTATGTCTTAACTCCAATAAGGCATACATACGTATAATAACATGCACATTGAATTAAATAAGTAACTCCAAATAATGTAGCCCCCACCAAGAGCCATTTGAACTGTATTTTTTACAATATAAATCCTGGGATTGGGTATTTGGCAAGCCTATAAAAGTAAAACATCCCATCTTGTTAAGATATATTGCCAAGCACCTTATTTTAGCGGTACCATAAACATCTCTGCATTGACAGCAAGTGATCTATAATTTTTTTTTTCATGCAGCCTCGTACACTTTTCATCTGTTAGCGCACTTTTCTGTGACATTCAATGGATGAAAAGCAAATTAAAATATTGCCTAATTCAGCATTTGTCATACCTGGCAGGGAAATCAGTTAAAGGCGCAATTTATCCCACTTATATTGGTGTTTTACCAATCCTTCGAGTCCACCCTGAGTTTGGTTAGAAATCTCGTTCACGGGGCCCTTATAGTGAAATTGGTCATTGAATTCGCCTTTCATTTGCTGCCCCTACACCAGGACTATTTCCGATATTATCATCATCATCATCATCAACATTTATTTATATAGCGCCAGCAAATTCCATAATGCTTTACAATTGGGAACAAACTAATAAAACAATACTAGGTAATACATACAGAGTGGTAAGAGGGCCCTGCTTGCAAGCTTACAATCTATGGGACAAATGAATTTCCATCTGCAAGACAGTTTTTACATTTATCACTGGTTTCCTATGGGTTGCTCCATTTCCTTGTCTTACTTCAAGATTTTTAACTCCTTCCTACCCTGGTGTGTCCAGGTGTGGATAGGCCACCACAGGTTGGCCACTGGACGAGCTTCTTCTAGTGGGCACTGTGAACTCACTCCTAACACATTGCATGCTGCACAGGCCCTGTTTTCAGTTCTCGGAGTTCCCATAACGCACAAAAACACAGAGGGTCCCTCTCCATGCCTTGCCTTTTTAGGCATACAGATAGACACTCGGGCGGGCTGCTGTTGGCTCCCCCTTGACAAAGTGCAAAAAGGACAGCTTTAATCTTGAGTGTGCAAGGTTCCACTTCCATTTCCCTGTGGAGAGTACAATCTTTATTAGGGTCTTTTAGTTTTGCATGCCAAATCATACCCATGGGCTGGGTTTTTTGCCAAGAAGTCCAAATTGCCACCAAGGGATTTGCAGTTGTTGTCCTGCAAGCTTTTAATGGGGTGTGTATCTGGCCTAGCACCCCTGGAATTCCGCTTCCGGATTCCGTCCTGGGCGGACGTGCCGCGTGAGCTCTCCACCGGGGCCCAGGCTCCTTTTACTGTGGAGCAGCCCCCTGGCACCTCTCCGCTGCCTGCCTACCTCACCTCCACCCTGCCTCTCTCCGAGTCCTGCACCCGCTGGTCTACTCTGCTCTCTGCCCCCTCCGGCAGTACTACTATCGGGTCCCCAACTCTGGCCCAGCTGCCTCCTAACTGGCTCTCCTCCACCGCTCCTTCATCGATCTTCAGCGCTTCCTGGCCAGGTTCTTCCCTCCAGTGGACCTCCATTCGGCTGTTCTGCCCGGGTCCTCCCGCTGCCTGGTCTGCCCATCCTCGAGGCCTACTTCCGGTTGCATCCACGGTCTCGAGTGCCGCTCCTCTCCACCTCGTGGGCCTCTTCCGGTTCTTCACCTCTAGCTGCTGCCTTGTTCCACGCTGCTGATCGCCGACCGGCATTGGGCCTGTGGACTGCTTCAGTGATCGCTCCTGTGCCTGCTCCAGGGATAGTCCTCCTGATGACCGACCCGCATCGTGGCACGTGTCCTCACTTCTTCACTGCTCCAGCGTCGACCGACCTGCACTGTGGCCTTCTCCCAGATGTCTCCACAGTCTCCTTGCTTCCGCCGCCTCCCTCCGTCCTTCTGCCCTCCACTGGTGCTATCGGACCCCCACGTTTATTTCCACCGCAACATCCGACGCTCACGGAGGCCTCCGAGGCTCACGGTGGCTCCTCTCCACGGATGGTCTCTTCACCCTGCTGCTCCTCCTTTGAAGTCTCCTGGCTCTCCACTAACTCTCTCCCTGGCACTCTGCTTCATCCCTGTGGATTGACATTTCACCTTGCTCCGCACTCAGCTCTCCAGGTATCTTTGTTTAATTGCCTCGCTGGTATGCTCCACTGACTCCTTCCCTGAAACTCTGCTCCATCCCCGGGGCTAGCTTACCATTTTGCCTGCACCTAACCACATTTAGGCACCGGTTGTGATTTACTGTTACCCTATTGTCTCCATTTATTTTATCTCAGTTTTATTTATTTTATTTTTTTTCTTTATTTACTGTTACATCTACTGCCATTTATTGCCTCCTTAACTTACTGTATTTACTGTTATTTTACTTATTATCTTGTTTACTTTTACTTTTTACTTACTATTTTACTTTATTTACTGTTATCTACTGTCCTCTCTGTTCTTGCTCACGCCTTTGCCTTACACTTATTCTCATCTCTCTCCCATGTTCTTTGCTTACTCATACCTCTCTTCATTGCATTTGCTCTCAGACATTCCCCTCAGCTCATACTACACGGCCTGCCATACTCATATGCCTCATCCTCTCTCCCCTCCATCTTAGGCCTCTCTTCCCGTCCTTATTTCACTCTCTTTTTCACTCTCTTGCGCTCGTCTTTTGCCTCCCCTTTTGCCTTTTGCGCCACTTCATACTTGGCGTCACTTAACGTCTTATTCCCTTCCTTCTAAGGTCACCCTTCCTCCACCCTCTATTCTGCCCTCTCTCTCCCTGCTATGCCTCCCCGCTCTCGCCCCATACCCTTACTCTCCCCCCACCCCACCTCCCCCTCTTCTCCCCGCACTCCACCTCGCACTGCTCACGGTCATCTACCACCCCCCGGCCCCACCTCCCTTTTCCTTGACAACTTTGCTGCCTGGCTTCCCCACCACCTCTCCTCCGACCTCCCCTCCATCATCCTCGGCGACTTTAACTTCCCCATCGACAACCCCTCTGACCCCGCCTCCAGCAAACTGCTCACCCTTTCTTCCTCTCTTGGTCTCACTCAATGGACCTCTTCCTCTACCCACTGCCTTGGTCACTACCTTGATCTTGTCTTCTCCTACCTTTGTAGTCTCTCTGACTTCTCCATTTCTCCCTTTTCTCTATCTGTCCACCATCTCCTCTCCTTTTCACTCTCCTCTTCACCTGCTCCCCGCCCCCAGCCCAAACCTACGCTGTCCATTTGCAATCTTGACGCTCTTGATCCAGCCACTCTTTCCTCCTCTCTCGATACTCTCCTCTCCCACCTTTCCTCCCAGGCCTGTCCCAACCAGGCGGTCTCCCTCTACAACCACACCCTCACCTCTGCTCTCGATGCGGTTGCCCTAGCCCACTCCGTCCATCCTCGCTGCTCTAAACCCCAACCCTGGCACTCCAAATTTACTCGCTTCCTCCATAAATGCACCCGTACCGCTGAACGCCTCTGGAGAAAATCCCGCTCCCTGGCTGACTTCCTCCACTTTAAGTTCATCCTCTCTTCTTACAGCACTGCCCTCTCACTCGCTAAGCAATCTTTCTTTAAATCCCTCATCTCTGCCCAGTCCTCTAACCCCCGCCGCCTCTTCGCCACCTTCAGCTCTCTCCTGGCCCCTTCTCCTCCCCCCCTCCCTCCACCCTGACTACCACCGACTTCGCCTCCTTTTTCTCCTCTAAAATCGAGGCCATCCGACTTGACATCTCCTCCTCCACCCTCTCGTCCACCCCCCCACTCTTCCATCCTCTCCCCCTAGCCACCTTTACCTTCACTCCTTCTGCCCCACCTCGGGTGAAGAAGTCCACTCCCTCATCTCTTCCTCCCCCCCTTCGACCTGTCCCCTTGATCCTATCCCCTCCCACCTTCTTCGCTCCCTTTCCCCTCCACCTGCTCCCACCTCGCTCACCTCTTTAATCTTTCCCTCTCCACCGGCATCTTCCCCTCTTCCTTTAAAGATGCTCTCGTATCTCCCATTCTTAAGAAACCTAATCTCGACCCCTCTTCTCTCTCTAACTATCGCCCCATATCTCTTCTCCCCTTTGCCTCCAAATTACTCGAGAGGCTCGTCTGCAGCCGTCTCTCCTCTTACCTTTCTGTTCACTCCCTCCTTGATCCTCTCCAGTCTGGTTTCCGCCACCGAAACTGTCCTGGCTAAAGTTACCAATGACCTCCTCTCGGCTAAAGCCAGGGGCCACTTCTCCCTTCTTATCCTCCTTGATATTTCAGCAGCTTTCGACACCATCGACCACCCCCTCCTGCTCAACACCCCCCAGGCCTTTGGCCTCTCCGGCCCTGTTCTGTCCTGGTTCACCTCCTACCTGGCTGACCGATCCTTCTCTGTCACCACCTCTGGGTCTCTCTCCACCCCTTCTACCCTTTCAGTCGGGGTCCCACAGGGCTCTGTCCTTGGACCCTTACTCTTCTCTCTATACACCTCTTCCCTGGGTGAACTCATAAGCTCCTACGGCCTCAAGTACCACCTTTATGCTGATGACACTCAACTCTATCTCTCCTCTCCTGATCTCTCTCCCTCCCTCCTCTCTTGGGTGTCCGCCTGCCTCTCTACCATCTCCTCCTGGATGTCCTCTCGATTCCTCAAACTCAACCTCGCCAAAACCGAACTCATTGTCTTTCCTCCCCTCATACTTCCTCCCCCTCTGACCTCTCTATCACTGTCGACAACACCTCTATCTCCCCTGTCCCCCAACTTCGTTGCCTCGGGGTCATCCTTGACTCCTCTCTCTCCTTTGCCCCTCACATTCTCTCTCTTGCTAAATCCTGCCGCTTCCAGCTGCGTAACAGCGCACGCATCCAGCCCTTCCTCTCCCAAGATGCCACCAAATGTCTTATTCACTCTCTGATCATCTCCCGCTTGGACTACTGCAATCTTTTCCTCACTGGCCTCCCCCACTCTCATCTCGCTCCCCTTCGTTCTGTTTATAATGCAGCCGCTAGGCTTATCTTCCTTTCTCACCGCTCCTCTTCTGTCTCCCCCTTCTACCAAGCCCTTCACTGGCTCTCCTTCCCCTACAGAATCCTGTTCAAGCTCCTCACTCTCACATACAAGGCCCTCGCCAACTCCACTGCTCCCTACATCTCCAACCTCATCTCTATATATGCTCCATCCCGCCCTCTCCGATCTGCCAACGACCGTCGCCTCTCCTCCCCTCTGATTACCTCCTCACACGCGCGATTCCAAGACTTCTCCCGCGCTGCCCCCTCCACTGGAACAAGCTCCCTCCCTCCATCAGAACATCCCCTACTCTGTCCAGTTTCAAACGAGCTCTAAAAACCCACCTCTTTCTCAAAGCCTTCCAGTCTCCCACTTAACTTCCTACCTTTTCTGCCTCCCTCCCCTCTTCCCCTCCCCTGAATCTGCCTCTGTTCCCCCTACTCTCCCTCTCTCCCCTGCGTCTCTCTGTCTGTCTACCCCTCCCCTTAGATTGTACGCTCCCTTGAGCAGGGCCATCTCTCCTCCTGTTTCCTGCACCTTTAACTCTGCTCTCCAGCTACCTTTCCCCCCACCCCTCTGGGGGTCTCCCCGTCATCCACGCCCTTCCTCTTGGGCTCCGGCGCCTGCCGGTCTTCCCTCCCCCCTCTCTCTAGCTGTGCTCTGAGCTTACTGAGTGTAACGGCGCTAACCGATGTCAGCGCCGATTCTCCGCTCCGTGCTGCCGCATTTCCGGGTAGGTCCCGGCGGCAGGTAAGCTGCTCTGGGCGGGGAATTCAAAAATCCTATTTCAGGGCTGCTCTGACACACTGTCTGTGTCAGAGCAACGTGTTACCTGTATCTGGCTGCATCTCCTGTGCTTTGGTCTCCCTGGTGTTCTCCCTTGCTTCTTCTGATTCCTGTGTACCGAACTGGCTATATCCAAGACCATTCTCCTGCCTTATCCCTGGTACTGTATAACGGACGGATCTCTGTGTACCGAACCGGCTATACTCCAGACTACTCTTCTGCCTTATCCCTGGTACTGCATAATGGACGGATCTCTGTGTACCGAACCGGCTATACTCCAGACTACTCTTCTGCCTTATCCCTGGTACTGCATAACGGACGGATCTCTGTGTACTGAACCGGCTATTCTGGACTACGCTTCTGCTCCTGGGGCTGAACAGCGGATTGATTCCTGCACTCCACCAGTTTCTACTCCAGACTACTACCTTCTGAATATACGGTTAGTGATTCCACTTATCAATTTCCCTGTGGATCTGACCGTGCCTCTACATGTCCATCTCATAGAACTCTTTCCTTACGTCAGTAGGCTAAACCTGGGGGCCGCGACCTGTGGTTCTCCGGCAGCAAAACCCACCCTGCCTTGCGGCGGTTCTTGGAGAAGACCGGGAGGGCCGTTCGACTCCGCGCCCTAGGAAGGCCGGCGTAAATACTGACTAAGGTAATCTTGAAACCTAACAGTTTGCTCTGACCCCAACATATCTATCTGATGGACGGATCCGGGAACCCCTCTGCTAGGGAGTTATTGGAACATTTAGCTGCCCGGGTAAAGGAAAAGGACAAGAACCAGGTACAGTTACTTCAGTTTCTTCATAGCATGTCTGCTCACTTGGATACACTTCAGGGTGCGGTGTCAGCTCAGGCAATCCAGGCAGCGGTACCTGATCTGCTACCTAATCCCCCTTAACCTGCTCCTGCTCAGGAGGGTGGTGCGCTCCTCTCCCGGCAAATTCCCAACTTCGCATCCCTGACCCTCCGAACTTCGATGGGGATCCCAAGGCATGCCGTGGATTTTTAAATCAGTGTGATATCCAGTTCGAACTCCAGCCAGGGAACTTCCCTACAGAAAAAGCTAAAGTAGCATACATTATTTCTTTACTTACCGGTCAAGCTCTTGCCTGGGCATCCCCCCTATGGGAACACAATGATCCTTCGCTACATAACTGCTCCACCTTCCTGGAGGCTTTCAGACATGTCTTCGATGAACCAGGAAGAGTTTCCAGCGCTGCTTCTGGCATACTTCGTCTGCGCCAAGGCTCTATGACCATAGGCCAGTATGCTCTCCAATTTCGTACTATGGCGGCTGAGTTACGTTGGAATAATGAGGCCTTGGTAGCCATCTTCTGGCAGGGTTTGACAGACCGCATTAAAGACGAACTAGCAGGGCGTGAACTCCCAACTTCTCTGGATGCTTTGGTCTCTTTATGTAACCAGATTGACATCAGATTCCGAGAGCGCTCCCAGGAGCAGGAGAGTTCCCGTTGTTCTCCTTTTCGTCTGGCTCCACGTTTTCAAAGTCCGGTGATGTCTGAGGAGGAGCCAATGCAGTTGGGAAGAGCTCGGCTCTCTCAGGAAGAGAGAGAGAGGCGATTCAAAAATCGGTTATGTCTTTATTGCGGAGAACCTGGTCATTTGTTAAACAATTGTCTTAAGCGTCCGGGAAACGATCGAACCTAACTGATGATGGAGAGGCCAAGTTAGGTGTATGTATTCCCTCTCCTGTTGATTCTAGTTTTTCTATTCAAGTTCTGTTACAATCCGTTGACAAACAGCTTTCTCTTCCAGCACTCATTGATTCCGGAGCAGCAGGGAACTTTATAAGAGCCGATTTAGTGGAAAAGTTGTCTGTACCTACTCTTCTGTTGGAAGAAACTCCCCTCTATCCATGACCTCTTCTTATCTAACTCTCTTAACCTTCTTGCCATTACCGAAACCTGGCTCACCGATTCCGACACTGCCTCCCCTGCCGCTCTCTCCTATGGTGGCCTCTCCTTCACCCCCTCCGCCAGACCTGGAGACCGCCCAGGCGGAGGAGTGGGCATTCTCCTATCCTCCACCTGTACTTTCAGACTCATTCCTCCTGAACCCTCCCTCTCCTTCTCCTCTTTTGAAGTCCACTCTATCCGTCTCTTCTACCCCATCCATCTCCGCGTCTCTGTCATATACCGCCCCCCTGGGCCCTCCTCCCTTTTCCTTGACAACATTGCTGCCTGACTCCCACACCACCTCTCCTCTGACATCCCCTCCATTATCCTTGGCGACTTCAATATCCCTATTGACAACCCCACCGACCCTGCTTCCGTCAAACTCCTTGCCCTTTCTTCCTCCCTTGGCCTCTCCCAATGGACCTCCTCTTCTACCCACTGCCTTGGTCACTCCCTTGACCTTGTCTTCTCCCACCATTGCAGTCTGTCCGACTTCTCTATCTCCCCCTTTCCACTCTCGGACCACCATCTCCTCTCATTCTCTCTCTCCTCTACTCCTGCACCCCTCCCCCCACCCAAATCTACCCGGTCCAGGCGCGATCTCGACACCCTTGATCCTGCTATTCTATCCTCTTCTCTCAAAACTCTCCTCTCTCCCCTTTCCACCCTGTCCTGCCCTAATCAGGCGGCCTCCCTCTATAACCAAACCCTCTCCTCCGCCCTTGATGCGGTTGCCCCTGCCCAGCCCATCCACCTTCGCTGCTCCAATCCCCAACCCTGGCACTCCAAACTTACCCGTTTCCTCCAAAAATGCTCTCGTACTGCCGAACGCCACTGGAGAAAATCTCGCTCCCTGGCTGATTTCCTCCACTTCAAGTTTATCCTCTCCTCCTACAGCTCTGCCCTCTCGCTCGCTAAGCAATCCTTCTTTAAATCCCTCATCTCCTCCCAGTCCTCCAACCCACGCCACCTCTTCGCTACCTTTAACACTCTCCTGTCTCCCCCACCTCCCCCCCTCCCTTCCTCCTTATCTGCCACTGACTTCACCTCCTTTTTCTCCTCTAAAATCGCGGCCATCAGACTTGAAATCTCCTCCTCCACCCACTCTTCTGCCACCCCCCCTCTCGCCCTTCCTCCCCCCTCCACTCTCCCCCCCGCTCCCCCCAGCCACCAACTCCTTCTCTCCTTCCGCCCCACCTCGGGTGAGGAAGTCCACTCTCTCATTTCTTCTTCCCCCCCTTCTACCTGCCCCCAGGACCCCATCCCTTCTCACCTTCTTCGCTCCCTTTCCACCTTCACCTGCTCCCACCTCGCTCACCTCTTTAATCTGTCCCTCTCCACCGGCATCTTCCCCTCCGCCTTTAAACATGCTCTCGTCTCACCCATTCTCAAGAAACCCAATCTTGACCCCACTTCACTCTCTAATTACCGCCTCATTTCCCTTCTCCCATTTGCCTCCAAAATACTCGAGAGACTTGTCTGCAACCGTCTCTCCACCTACCTCTCTGAACACTCCCTCCTTGACCCTCTCCAATCAGGCTTCCGCCCCCTCCATTCCACTGAAACTGCCCTGGCTCAAGTTACGAACGATCTCCTCTCGGCTAAAGCCATGGGCCACTACTCCCTCCTGATTCTCCTCGACCTGTCAGCGGCCTTTGACACCGTTGACCACCCCCTCCTGCTTCACACCCTTCAGTCCATTGGCCTCTCCGGTACCGTCCTCTCCTGGTTCACCTCTTACCTTGCCGACCGTTCCTTCTCTGTTTCCACCTCTGATTCTCTCTCCCCTTCTTCCTCCCTTCCAGTCGGGGTCCCTCAGGGCTCTGTCCTTGGACCCTTACTATTCTCACTATACACCTCTTCTCTGGGTGCACTCATCAGCTCCTTCGGCCTCAAGTACCACCTTTATGCTGATGACACTCAACTCTACCTTTCCTCTCCTGATCTCTCTCCCTCCCTTCTTTCCAGGGTATCCGCATGCCTCTCTGTCATCTCCTCCTGGATGTCCTCTAGATTTCTTAAACTCAATCTTGCTAAAACTGAACTCATTGTCTTTCCTCCCTCTCGTACCTCCTTCCCCTCTGACCTCTCCATCACTGTTGACAACTCATCTATCTCCCCTGTTCCCCAACTCCGCTGCCTAGGTGTCATCCTCGACTCCTCTCTCTCCTTTGCCCCTCACATTCACTCTCTCGCCAAATCCTGCCGTTTCCAGCTTCGCAACATTGCCCGCATTCGGCCCTTCCTCTCCCAGGATGCCACCAAATCTCTCATCCACTCTCTGATTATCTCACGCTTGGACTACTGCAACCTTCTCCTTATCGGCCTCCCCCTCTCTCATCTCGCTCCCCTTAGATCTGTACTTAACGCCACTGCTAGGCTTATTTTCCTCTCTCGCCATTCCACCTCTGTATCCCCACTCTACCAAGCCCTTCACTGGCTCCCCTTCCCCTACAGAATCCTTTTCAAGCTCCTCACTCTGACTTACAAGGCCCTCGCCAACTCCACTGCTCCCTACATCTCTAACCTTATCTCTATTCACACTCCCTCCCGCTCACTGCGATCGTCCAACGATCGTCGCCTCTCTTCCCCTCTGATTACCTCCTCTCACGCACGTATCCAAGACTTCTCCCGCGCCACTCCCCTCCATTGGAACAAGCTCCCCCGCTCCATCAGAACTTCCCCTAATCTGTCCTCTTTCAAACGAACATTAAAAACCCACCTTTTCCTTAAAGCCTTCCAGTCTCATGCCTAAACCCCCACCGGTCGGCAACCTCTCTTTCTCATCCCTTCTTCCCTTCTCCCCCTTCCTCCCGTCTCTCCGTCTCATCCATGTGTCTGTCTGTCTTCCCCTCCCTTTAGATTGTTCGCTCCTTTGAGCAGGGCTCTCCTACATTCTGTTTCCATCACTTTTAACTGCGCTCTCCAGCTACTCAGCTCACCTCCTCTCAGTCCCTCTGCCCTCTGTCTCCTCTCGCTTCTCTCCGCTCCCCTCAGTGACTCTCAACCTGTCATCCGTGCCCACCCTCTTGGGCCATAGTTACCTGCCTGTACTCACTTTTTCCCCTCCCTCCCTCTCTTTCATGCTGTGCCTGAGCCCCCAGAGTTATAGTGCTTACTGTTACTTGTACTGTGCTGTTTCACTTTGTACTGTGCCATTCTTTGTCCTTGTACGGCGCTACGGATACTTTGTGGCGCCCTATAAATAAAAATTAATAATAATAATAATAACTCACCACTAACGAAACCTCATCACTACATACGTCCACTGGTATTCCTCCTCAATACCATTTATTTTCGGATGTGTTCTGCGAAAAAGAAGCCTCCAAACTACCTCCCCATAGGCCTTGGGATTGTTCTATTGAGCTGTTACCAGACAAAATACCACCCAGAGGACGTGTTTTTTCTTTATCATTGCCAGAATCCAATTCCATGTCTAAATACATAGAAGAAAATCTTGAAAGGGGCTTTATTCGGAAGTAATCCTCCCCTGCAGGGGCCGGTTTTTTCTTTGTTAAAAAAAAAGACGGGGGGTTACGCCCATGTATAGATTATGGGCTGAATGCCATTACTGTGAAAAACAAGTACCCGTTACCATTGATCTCAGAGCTATCTGATAGAATAAAAGGGGCTGTTATTTTTTCCAAACTGGACCTGAAGGGTGCCTACAATTTGATCCATGTTAAACGAGGGGATGAATGGAAAACTGCGTTCAATACCCATGATGGACACTTTGAATATTTAGTTATGCCCTTTGGGTTATTGAATGCCCACGCAGTGTTTCAAAACTTCATCAACAAAATTTTTCAAGATTTTCTCTACCACTTCGTGATGATTTACCTGGATGATATCCTGATATTCTCTCCTGACATCGTATTGCATCGCCATCATGTTTCCTTGGTGCTTGAACGCCTTCGTTTACATCAGCTGTTCTGTAATTTGGATAAATGTATCTTCGAAAAAGGCCATCTTCCCTTTCTTGGACACGTGATCTCTGGGTCTGGACTGTGCATGGATCCTGAGAAAGTAAAGGCGGTTTCCGAATGGGCTCAGCCGATAGGTCTGAAAGCGATCCAACGTTTCATAGGCTTCGCCAATTATTATCAGCATTTCATCAAAGGCTTTTCTTCAGTGATCGCACCCATTACTGCACTAACTAAGAAAGCTATCAAAACTAAACTTTGGCCTCCTGAGGCAGAAAAGGCCTTCTCTTCCCTAAAGGAAGCATTCACGACAGCTCCTATCCTTCATCAACCGGATCCTACCTTTCCTTTTTTTCTTGAGGTCGATGCATCCTCTGTGGGAGTGGGGGCTATCTTGTCACAGAAGGACTCCTCTGAAAGCTTGTCTCCGTGTGTTTTTTTTTTTCCCGTAAACTTTCTGTTGCTGAGAAAAATTATGGCATCGGAGATAGGGAACTCCTAGCCATCAAATTAGCCTTAGAAGCATGGAGACACCATTTGGAAGGAGCTAGATTTCCTATCACGGTTTTTACAGATCACAAGAACCTTCTATATTTGCAAACGGCTTCTTGTTTAAACCCTCGGCAAGCCAGATGGTCCTTGTTTTTCTCCCGTTTTGATATGATCATCACCTTTAGACCAGGATCAAAGAATAAGAAAGCGGATGCTCTCTCGCGATCCTTTGATGCCACGGATGCTGTAGAGGATATTCCTAGACCCATCTTGGGTCCAAAATGTATACTGGCCAACACCCCTGCTCATCTAATGATTCTTCATGGAAAGACCTTTGTTTCTCCTCGTCTTCGGTCCAGACTCCTCAAGTGGGCTCACGCCTCTCGGTTTTCTGGTCATGCCGGGATCAAGAAGACTTTGGATTTCGTTTCCCGTAATTATTGGTGGCCATCTATCCACTATGATGTTCGGGAGTTTGTTACGGCTTGTTCCACCTGTGCTCAGAATAAGGTGCCTCGACAAGCCTCCTATGGGTTGTTACAGCCTTTACCCATTCCGGACCGTCCTTGGAGTCATCTCTCCATGGACTTTATCACTGATTTACCCCCTTCAAGAGGTTTTTCCGTGGTTTGGGTAGTCACAGATTGTTTCTCTCGGGCTGCTCATTTCGTACCTTTAAAAGGCCTCCCATCTGCTCCGGTGCTGGCACAACTTTTTATAAGGGAAATATTCCGCCTTCATGGTTGCCCAGAGGTCATCGTTTCAGACCGTGGAACCCAGTTTGTTGCAAGATTTTGGAGAGCCTTTTCGCGTGTTTGTGGAATCAAACTGAATTTTTCCTCTGCATATCACCCCCAAAGTAATAGTCTCACGGAGAGGACTAATCAAGAGCTCGAAAAATTCCTCAGATGCTTCATTTCAGCTAAACATGACGACTGGGTTGATTTGTTACCTTGGGCAGAATTTGCTCACAATAATAATTCTCATGACTCTACATCATAGTAACATAGTTGATGAGGTTGAAAAAAGACACCAGTCCATCAAGTTCAACCTATTTTGGATCTCCTGCGATCCTGCACTTATATTTGAAATTAATCCAGAGTAGGCAACCGCCCATCTGTTTCAATTTTGAGAATCCCCCCAGACTCAATATTGCAATCCAATTTTTACCCTATATCCACTACTATCCTTTATTTTAAATTAACGGTCGTATCCCTGGATACACCTTTCCGCTAAAAATTTGTCTAACCCTTTCTTAAACATATCTATTGAATCTGCCATGACAACCTTCCCTGGCAATGAATTCCATATCTTGACTGCCCTTACTGTAAAGAACCCCTTCCTTTGCTGGTTGTGAAATTTCCTCTCCTCTAACCTTAGGGAATGACCACGTGTCCTGTGTATGGTCCTTGGGGTAAAAAGTTCCCATGAAAGCTCTCTGTATTGACCCCTAATGTATTTGTACATAGTAATCATATCTCCCCTTAGACGCCTCTTTTCTAAAGTAAACATGCCTAAACTGGCTAACCTTTCCTCATAACTTAATGACTCCATACCCTTTATCAATTTTGTCGCCCTTCTCTGAACCCTTTCTAGTTCCAAATTATCTTTTTTATAGAGTGGTGCCCAGAACTGTACTGCATATTCAAGATGAGGTCTTACCAATGATTTGTACAGTGGCAAAATTACACTGTCTTCCCTTGCATCTATGCCCCTTTTTATGCATGCCAATACTTTGTTTGCCCTTGCAGCTGCTGCTTGACATTGAGCACTATTGCTAAGTCTACTGTCTACGAGCACTCCCAAATGCTTTTCCATTATAGATTCTCCCAAATTAATTCCATTTAATTTATAGATTGCGTTCTTGTTTTTGATCCCTGAATGCATAACCTTACATTTATCTGTGTTAAACCTCATATTCCATTTAGCCGCCCAATCCTCCAGTTTATTTAAGTCCCTCTGTAGAGAAGCTACATCTTGCTCTGATTTTATTACCTTACAGAGTTTAGTGTCATCTGTAAAAATAGAAACTTTACTCTCTAAACCATCACCAAGGTCAATAATAAATATATTAAAAAGGAGTGGTCCCAGCACGGAACCTTGAGGAACTCCACTTAAGACCTTTGACCAATTAGAAAATGTTCCATTTATCACAACTCTCTGTTCCCTATTCTCTAACCAGTTTTCGATCCAAGTACAAATTTTGATTTCTAGACCCAGTTCCCTTATTTTGTAAACCAACCTCTTGTGTGGCACTGTATCAAAGGCCTTTGCAAAATCTAAGTAGACCACATCTACTGTCTTGCCCTGGTCTAAGTTCCCACTAACTTCCTCGTAGAAACTAATTAGATTAGTTTGACATGACCTATCCCTCACAAATCCATGTTGATTCCCACTAATAATTTTATTGCGTACCAAGTAATCCTGAATACTGTCCCTTAAAATACCTTCCAGTAGTTTCCCCACTATTGATGTCAGGCTTACAGGTCTATAATTCTCTGGTTGTGATCTCGTCCCCTTTTTAAACAACGGCACCACATCTGCTATTCGCCAATCCCTTGGTACTGAGCCTGATGAGATTGAATCTCTGAAAATTAGGAATAGCGGTCTAGCTATTTCCGAGTTTAATTCCATAAGGACCCTTGGGTGTATGCCATCTGGACCTGGAGCTTTATTTATCTTAATATTCTTCAGTCGCCTTCGGACTTCTTCCTCTGACAACCAAGTATTAATTAATGGAATGGTTTCATTTCCATTTTTATGTATTACTCCTGCCATTTGTTCCTCTCTGGTAAATACTGAAGAAAAGAACGTGTTTAATATCTCTGCTTTTTCCTTAGTATCATTTATCAATTCACCCATCTCACTTCTTAGTGGTCCTATATTATCTTTTTTAATCCTTTTGCCATTTATATACTTAAAAAACTTTTTGGGGTTTGTCTTACTTTCTTTTGCAACGTGCCTTTCATTTTCTAATTTAGCCAATCTAATTTCCTTTTTGCATGTTTTATTACATTCCTTGTACCTATGGAAGGACTCCTCTGACCCTTCAGACTTAAACAATTTAAATGCACGCTTCTTCCTTTGCATTTCTTCCCTTACCTTTTTATTTAGCCACATTGGTTTCCCCCTTTTTTTCTCTCCAAGGGTTTCATCCAAGAGTTCCTCCTTTTAATGATTTGCCTACATCCGGAATTCCTGCTGTAGACTCCATGTGGTCAAACTTCTCGTCCAGGTGTGATATGATCAAACGTAACCTGCTTCACACCACTGCCATCAGCAAAAAGGCGTTTGATAAGAGCAGAAGACCTTCCCCATTACTCTCTCCTGGCGATAAGGTATGGCTATCTACGCGGAACCTTCGCCTGTTGGTTCCTTCTAGGAAATTCGCTCGCCGTTTTATTGGACCCTTCAAGATCTTGGAAATTATCAATCAAGTAGCTTTTAGATTAAAATTGCCTCCTACCTTGAAGATTCCCAATGTATTTCACATTTCCCTCCTCAAGCCACTTGTCATTAATAAATTTTCCTCTTCCAAGAGACCTCCTGCCGCTGTCTCTACACAAGATCATGAATTTGAGGTTTAGGAAATCTTAAACTCTCGCATTTCCAGAGGTTCTCTACAATTTCTGGTTGACTGGAAAGGTTATGGACCAGAGGAGCGTTCATGGATTCCGGCACTTGATCTACATGCTCCAGTACTGTTAAAGAGGTTCCATACCAAATTTCCTCAGAAACCTTATAGGCTGTCCGGTGGCCATCCTTAATGGGGGGGGGGGGGGGTACTGTAATGGCGCTTACCGATGTCAGCGCCGATTTTCCACTCCGTGCTGCCACACTTCCGGGTAGGTCCCGGCGGCAGGTCAGCTGATCTGGGCGGGGAATTCAAAAATCCTATTTCAGGGCTGCTCTGACACACTGTCTGTGTCAGAGCAACGTGTTACCTGTATCTGGCTGCATCTCCTGTGCTTTGGTCTCCCTGGTGTTCTCCCTTGCTTTTTCTGATTCCTGTGTACCGAACTGGCTATATCCAAGACCATTCTCCTGCCTTATCCCTGGTACTGCATAACGGACGGATCTCTGTGTACCGAATCGGCTATACTCCAGACTACTCTTCTGCCTTATCCCTGGTACTGCATAACGGACAGATCTCTGTGTACCGAACCGGCTATACTCCAGACTACTCTTCTGCCTTATCCCTGGTACTGCATAACGGACGGATCTCTGTGTACTGAACCGGCTATTCTGGACTACGTTTCTGCTCCTGGGGCTGAACAGCGGATTGATTCCTGCACTCCACCAGTTTCTACTCCAGACTACTACCTTCTGAATATACGGTTAGTGATTCCACTTATCAATTTCCCTGTGGATCTGACCATGCCTCTACATGTCCATCTCATAGAACTCTTTCCTTACGTCAGTAGGCTAAACCTGGGGGCCGCGACCTGCGGTTCTCCGGCAGCAAAACCCACCCTGCCTTGCGACGGCTCTTGGAGAAGACCGGGAGGGCCGTTAGACTCCGCGCCCTAGGAAGGCCGGCGTAAATACTGACTAAGGTAATCTTGAAACCTAACACTGAGTTACTGTGCTTATTGTTTACTGTATTTTGCCATACCACCTTGTACTGTACTTGTTTGTCCCTGTACGGCGCTACGGACACTGAGTGGCGCCTTATAAATAAAAATTAATAATAATAATAATAATAATAATAATAATAATAACATGAATGGATGCCTCAGGGTCCCAGGGTTTTGGAGCCTACCTGGGAGGTGACTGGCGTGCAGCTCATTGGCCAAATTCCTGGTGCAATGGGGTTAAATGTCCAACTTGCTGGGCTTGGAGCTGTTTCCCATCGTAGTAACGATAGATCCGTTGGCTTCGGGCTTGCGTGGTCACGCATAGTCTTCTGGTGCGATAACCTCAAAGTGGTCCATGCAATCAACAAGTAGAGTGCTTTGTCTGCTTATGCAATTACCCTCTTGAGATATCTGGTGCAGTGCTGCTTAGAATTTGACATTAATTTCAAAGGTACCACGTTCTCGGTGTAGATAACGGAATAGCTGACTCTTTTGTTTTAAGTGGTACTGGTCTCGGTTTCTGGCCCAATACGCTAACCTTGTCGGTATCTCTTGTTCTTCTCATGTTTGTCAGATCACCAAGCCAGCATAGCAAGACTTGTTGAAAGGTCGTGGCTATTATTAAAGTCATTTTATCGCTTACCAATAAAAAACTGTCCAATGCGATTATTGGGGTTCCAATGCACAAAGATATTTAATTGCAAAATATAGCAGGATTTACAGCAAGCCATTATTACGCATTAAAGATGTTACAATAAAGCAGGAAAGTATAAAACCACAGAATACATTACATCTACTCTAACGCTTCATCCAGGCTCAGGATAAGGTAATCATGTCTGCTGTGTAGTCAGGCAAAGAAAGCCAGAACAATGGGCCAGCGTGCTTATATGCAGCTTCAGTATAGAAAAAACTACTGATGATGTCTTTATGTAAACAAGCATCATGTCTAGAGGTCTTCATTTGCTCAGGGTTAATGATGTTCCAGTTGTGTGCTAATCATAGGTCAGTTTAAAGGATTCCTCTGGGAAGGTGTGATCACCTTCCCCCAACAGCTGGAAAAATGTGCTTCTTAAGGAAACTGAACAAAACAGATTCTAAACAAACTTAAAACACATTGCCATTTTGATTATTCAATGTTTTATCTTCCATAACTATTGATCACAGGAAGCGATCGTAAAGCTGAAAGTAGCGGATTAGAGATGGTAATGAGTAGATCAAAATGACACTATACTTTTAATATACTATCATTTATGTATAAATAATCTAATACATTTTACTAATAAATAAATGTGGATTGGAACCTTAATAAATGCATTATTTACAAGAGTAAGTGCGAATGTAAATGTGTGTGTTATGAATCCGTGCGATTGTGTTTTAACACGTGGTGTATTAATCGCAATCACATGGTAAAACAATATTAATCAATTTGGTTTATTTCATCCAATTATTTGACTTTCACACCATATTCACCAGACGCTCTTATTGTATGACATAGAAACAGTGGATCAGCTTCTTAGAAACTCGGGGTCAGCGAGATTAAGGTCAGAATAGTGACATGCTACTTTTATCTGGTCGCGTTATCAAGCGAGATCCTTCAAAACATCCATGTCCATTTTATTCGTTAAAAAAAAAAACATCCATGTTCACTGCACTGGCAGCATCTCGTTTATGGCACAATTGTATGAGGTTCCAGACCTGACCAAAAACTTTGTGATATCCAAAGCCCTGAGAGGATGGATGTGTGACAGGACAATTGGGAAGTTTGTTAGGAGGTCCATGGATGGTCATTTGCTGAGTAAGCTTTGTGGTGAGCTATGGTCCATCACAGCAGATGATTTGCACAGCCTTCTCCCTGGCAGCACGGTGGCTTAGTGACTAGCACTTCTGCCTCACAGGACTGGGGTCATGAGTTTGATTCCTGACCATGGCCTTATCTGTATGAAGTTTGTATGTTCTCCATGTGTTTGGGTGGGTTTCCTCCGGGTGCTCCAGTTTCCTCCCACATTCCAAAAACATATTAGTAGGTTAACTGGCTGCTATCAAATTGACCTTAGTCTCTGTCTGTCTATATTTTGTGTCTATTAGGGAATTTAGACTGTAAGCTTCAATAGGGCAGGGACTGATGTGAGTGAGTTCTCTGTAGAGCGCTGCGGAATTAGTAGCGCTATATAAATTGCTGCTGATGATGATTCTTTGGTGCCTTTTTCATCAGCGAACTAGTATGATTGGTTGCAGGCTACTGCCCCCTTTTGGTTAAAGGTGGCTCTTGGTCCCCTTTGGGTGGGGGATCCCTTGACTGGCTTTGTGGGGGTTTAACAAAGTGAGTCTAGAGGTTGTGTAGTTATTCTGATGACAAATTTAGCATCGGCCATTCGATAAGGAGAATACCCTTGGTTTAGTAGAAGACGCACCATGTTGGTCACCCACTCGTTCAGTATTTAGTTGTCTTAGCTGTCCCGCAGGTTTCTTTCTCCGCCATCAACTAATAAACTATGGCCTATTTTACCAAAGTACATTGTGTTGTGTCTTAATTTTATTTACAGTGATTAAGTTTAACATATCAGAGGGGTGTTGTGCAGAGGAAAGAAGCATCAACAATATGCAGTTTTTAAATTCTGCCTAAAAGAATGCAGCACATACGGCACTATAAGGCTAATTACCCATTGGTGTTGAGGTTGCTTAAGAAAAACAAGTTTAGACCACATATATGAACACATATGCTATTCATTTGATATGCAGTTCACAGTTGTATACATTAGGTATTCATGTGTTTGCAAATGCATCCAGAGGTTTTACTATTCAGTTCAATAGCCATTTAATTTCAATGGGGATTCAAGGTTGTGCGTTTTATGCAGAAACCCCATGGAAATGAATGAGCTATTAAAATGAATAAGATTAGAGGATAAGCTCTGGAAATGAAAAATAAATACATAAAATCTGGTGTCCTGCCCCCCTCCGAATTCCTGGACCAGCCCAACTCTAGACAGCCTGGGCTGTTTCCCACAAAAACAGGGAAAAGCTCTAGATAATATGATGTAGGTAACAGTGGGGGGATGTGGCTCTGATAGTGAGATAATCTTTGTTGGTGACATCCACAGTGTATATGTTCTTTCTTTCTGTTTTATTTTTCTTTTCTGTTTGCTCTTTTCCTTTCCTTCTCCTTTCTTTCCAATCTTCTTATAGTTTTATGTATTGCTTCTTTTAACTTGAAAAAGATAAACACCTACACATGCCAATTTTTTTTGTGACCATAATACAACTATAACAATGCATGTGACATGCTAATGATCTAAAAAGTCCTACACAGGGGATCAATCATAACTATGATCATAATATAAGTTTGAACACTTTGATCATCCACTACAAAAATCATTTGCACTACTATGTTTGAGGGCAGATTGAATTATCTCTCATTTCTGTTGCTAGTACATTTTATTTAGATTGTTCATTGTGAGTGAAAATTGTTCAATTATAAGGTTGTTTATGAATGGAGATGATAGAAGTTGAGTCAAAAATTAATCTTTCATTTTTCCACTATGGCAGCACAACAGACAGTTTTTTAAAGGGGCAAAGCTCCAGTGATGCAATGTTTATGTTCTGCTCTTGCTTTACCATTCTAAACTTTATTTGTAAATCTGCAATTTGCTTAATTTATAGTCTATGAATAGAGCTGTGATACAAGTGGTCAATTCTTTCCCTGTGTGGTGTGGTTGTGGTAATTCCACCTGTGAAGTGTGTGAAATTTGCACTTCTTTATTTTTTTTTAAATTGAAATTTATAAATGTGTTGTTTGTGTGATCAACTTTTATGTTTATATTTCTAAAATGTTTGTGTAAGGTATGAGAAGGGCACAATTTGATTTGTTGCATTAGGTAGCAGAAAGACTAGACATAGCCCATCTACACTTGTCTCTAACACTACAAATCAACTTCTGCAACCTGCATACAGTTTGTTATTAATATGTTTGTTTAAAGATTCTTTACCTATGGGTAATATGGTTATATTTTATCCATAATATGTTTAAATAACTATTGCTTTTTAATGGTATGTTATGTTATTAGATTTGGATGTAAGTCATACAGTGTAAAAAATGCACTTTGCGCTACTGCACAGGTGCAGAAAAATGCTGCCTTGTTTCTGCCTGCAGAGGCAGATTGGTGTGGGTATGTACCAGTGCAGTACAGACTTATCATTTGCGGGTGCCTAAGTGTTGGCAAACAGATATGTGCTGCTGGTGATGACACCACCAGCACACATCATGCTTCCCCCATAAATTTGTAACCAGCACCAATGCTATAGCCCGGGATAGTAACTACTAAAGCAGGACAAGCATGGGGTTCTCCTGCAAAAGCCGCAATCAGCACCAGGATTTAGCAATCTGAGCTGCATACGCTATAACAGGGGAACCTGCACAAATGTGTTCCACTGCTATAATGTAAGCAATTCTAAAGAGGTTAGCATGGGCTGAAATCTCAGAACAACTAGCCCAATGCTAAATAACACAGCTCTTCTTGACAACATGGGGTATGGATGCCAGGGTAATACTTTAGTCAAAATTATTCCCAGCAAAACCTGGCATCATCTGACTATTCGTAAATACTGGTGCTTGTGTGCCTGCAAGTTCATGGCTGATTTTGTCAGCCAGCACCAACTAGCTGAGTGAGTATTTACACTTGTAGGTCATTTGAGTTCATTCATTCTTGCGTGACTCCATCAAGAGCAAACTGTGCCTACCTGCTGTTTTTATATATCTTTTTTCCTACGGACTACTTTAGGAACAAAGATTTCATTTGGAGTTAGGCATTTAATAGAACCCATCCACTGAGCTGTTAGTAATTTTTCTGTGCAGTACCAGAAGACTTTTTATTTCCAAAAATATACGTTTTCTTTTTTTTATAATCCAGGACTGGAATGCACAGTAGTTTCCAGAAGGTGGTAAATCTACCAACTAAAGTTCTGGAAAATGTTTATATAACATGGATTGACATACCTTGCTGAACAGTTCTTCTGAAAAAAAATTATACCAATCTTTTTTTTTTATGTCATAGCTGGGCCCCATAACAAAATTTGGGGGAGGGCACAGAGATTGCGGTCCACTGTTCCCAAGGCCTTGCTTTGCTCTTCTGAGTTTAGGCGGTACCAGCACATGCACAGAGAAGCCCGGATTGGTCTTGCACATGCCAGGAAGGAGGGTGGTCGGCATTGCCAAGCACTCCTCACCTTCTGGCCACATCATGTTGTTTTGCTGCAGTGTGGAGCAACTTGTCTTGGATTAATACGTTTTTCAGTGGAGGAAGCAGTAGCGGTTTCGGTGGAGTGACTTATATCCTTACTTAAAGATGGTGGTGTGTGCTCAGGAGGCTTCTCATACAATGTCAGTATTTGGCTCCCCTACTCTGCCTCTACTTTCATTGCACTATGGAAATTAAAGAGATTAAGACAGAGAGAAAGACACTTTTTCATTGGTGTAACTATCAGGGTAGCAGGTGTAGCTGCCTCCCATGCTGCTACAGGCCCTTCTTGTCATCTACTCTGAGTGCAGAGATCACAGGAGAATAGCAAGGTATTTATGGTGTGACCAACAAGACTGCCCCAGGATGACATACAAACAATCTGGAGTTATAGAACTCTTAACATTAAATTCTGCTTAGAAGGGAAGGGAACTCTGATATTCTCTTCCTCTCTGAGCAGTGAATACAGAGTGGTATGCGGCAGAGCAAGAGGAGGCTTGGTGCAGCCTTGGTAAATTAAATGAGGGTAGGGGAGATTAGATTAGGGGAGATTAGGGAGATTAAATCTGTCTCTAGTAACCATGGGAGCCCCTTTAAGCTTTTACAGTGGGGACCTAAAATTTCTGGTTATGTACCTGCACTGTTACAGCACTTTTATATTTACTACACAAGGATAATTTGTTTATATCACTTGCTTAAAAGTGCCTTGAACAACAGACACTTACCTGTGAATCCTCTGCCGCACACTCAGACCAGTGAAGAGATATGGACAACCAAACAGGTGTCCACTTATCATCATCATCATTTATTTATATAGTACCAACATATTCTGTAGCGCTTTACAATTGGGGACAAACAAAGTAAACTAATAAACAAACTGGGTAAAACAGACAAAGAGGTGAGAAGGCCCTGCTCACAAACTTACAATCTATTGAGGATTCTCCCATAAGGAGTGTGATTACCTATAGAGGACCTTACCATTATTTTTCAAGCAAGCATCTCATCAAGTGGGTAATTGTTTTAAAGTGGAGAGGTGACTCCTTTTTCGGGACTTTGTTATTCCTTTCACATGGAAGTATATCTATTTGGCTGCAATCCGATCATGGTTTGACTTACTATGGAAAATCATAAAGCCCTTTATACGCCATTTTAGATTTAAATAAGGTCTATTATATACTGCATATTAATAACTATCATTGGCATATACTAAGCATTCAGACACAATAATTTGTGTACAAGTTCAGGTGTATCCAGATATTTGAAATTTGAAGCAAAATCTATTGGTTAATATATCCGGACAAATTTATTGGATACTGGGATAATAAAATGGAGCCACAAACAAAGATTCCTCATCCACCTTGAAACAGATATATTGTTAAAACACGTTGAAGGATAAGGAGAAAGCTATTACAGTAATCACCTACCAGGATAACCATCTGGAATCAAATAAAACACTCAGTGTCTTCTATACCCGAGGGTTGCTGAGATCTTATCAACACTGTTTACAATTTTTGTTGCCTCTGGTAGTAGATTTTGTACTTCTGTTTCTCACTTGGAATTGAATACTGTTTTTAAATGTGAGTGTATATCTTATTTATTAAAATGTAATATTTTAGATGTTACTACCTTAGATCCGTTCTCTTTTTTTAAATAATCTTGCAGAATGAGCAATTCAAAAAATTGAAAGCGATATAATTCAGCTGGAGAGATGATTACATCCTTAGAAGATCCTTCTATAAAGGCTTTATTGACGTGTAAATCTAGTGAGTTTAAGACAAAAAGGCAAAAATTTGGGTCTTTAAAGATTGGACACTAATCACTATTTATACACATAGTGGTGTAATCTTTTTTTTCCCATTTTATTTTATTTTACTGTATTTTTTGTTGGATTACACTATTTGGATTTATCTTATTTCTTTATAGCATATTCAAATTGAATATTTTATGAAGACAAGAAGTAACAGATGTATCAAGATTGCACAATTTAAGTATTATTATGTAATTTATTTCAATACACAAACAGTTACACATAGTCACTAATAGTTTATTTAGGAAAAGGGATTTGGGAAATATGAGAAACCAGTAACACTGAAAATATCCCTTTTTATTTGTATTATTCATCTATGAAGTCCAATTTGGTGTATGCTTTTTTAAGGTGTATTTAAGCTGCATTTAGGAGTGGAGCGGCAGTGAATTCCAAATTCTTGCATTCAACTATATCTATTTGGAGACAGGATTCTATACTAGCTTGATTAACGACATAGATGTTTAAAGAGGACTAAAAAAAATTCTGATAATTCAGGCACAGCAAGTTATACTAGTTAGATATATAAACATTTTTTTTTTTACAAATACTTATTCATGGTTTCTGAAACTCTGATATATGTGTTTTAATATTTATGTTTATGTAATTGTATGATACAATTCAATTTACAAATGTGACTCATGCAGTTTTATAATAAATTATTTCTAAATATTGATTGCGGCTTTTGTTTGCAATTTGTGTTGATAACGGTTCATGGCTGCTGTATTTTTTGTGTATTGGTCTGTTTCTTTCCACAGGTTTTAATACTAAGAGTTGGATGAGGGCCAGGAGGAGGATTTGAAGAAGGCGAAGGTGGATTTGGAGAAGAAGTTAAAAGTGTGTGGATTTGGAGGTATTGGAGAAGGATTTACATGGTTGATGGTGGAGCAGGAGTTTGAGGAAGTCTTGAACAAGAAATATTACTTGCTCTATGTTGTTACACTAACATTGGGGCGGTGAGGAGGATCTGATATGGGACTTTAAGGCTGCCTCTTTGGCTGCCTGATCTGCAAGTACATTTCCTTTATCGTCTAGAGTATTGTCTCGGTTGTGCGCCCTCACCTTCACCACAGTCACCAGGCTAGGTAACAGCAGAGCAGCAAATAGAGACTGAATACAGTCAACATGTTTGATTGGTTTCCCTGAAAATCCAATAAAGTCTCTGCTCTTCCAAATAGGGTCACGGTTGTGTGCTATACCAAACGCATAACAGGAATCTGTGAAAATGTTAACTGTCTGTCCTTCAGCATATATAGATGCTGCTGCCAAAGCTCGCAATCTGGCTTCTTGCGCTGAGCTGCTGGTTGGTAATGTTTTCTGTATTAAAATTTGAGTTTATGTGGTCAATGGATAACCTGTGCGTGTTACTCCATCTACATAATAATGAGAGCCATCTACAAAAAGCTGCAAATCAGCATTCTAACATCACCTATGTTAGGGAGATCTCATGTTTCAGATTCCATTAGTTCAAGGCAATCATGAGGACAGCCAGAAAAGAAATGCGTGAAAAATTAAATGTAACTTATGTCCTCCTTTTCATCTCAACATTACTGTCACTTTTCTAAGTATTCCCCTCCTTGGACCCATCGGTAACAGTGCCGCTGGGTTCAAAACTGTAATCTTTTTATAGTGATGTTGGAAGGTGTAAGTAACGCTACTTCATACTTTGTGAGTCTTGCAGCTGACAAGTGTCTGGTTTAAGCTTGATTCAGGATCTCTGTGACTGTATGAGGAACATGAACAGGTATCCTAGTATAATGTCTGCAACTTTGTCTATGAGTATGGCAGCTGCAGCTACAGCACGCACACATGCAGGAGCCTCTCTGATTGCAGAGTCCAAATGTAAGGTATAATATCCTAATGGCTTTAATTTGTTTCCATGTTCCTGGGTTACTACTCCTTGAGCATGTCCTGAATTTTCATGACAAAAAGAGTGTATTTGGCTTGGTATAATTTGTGAGTGCTAGTACAGGAACACAGATAATAGCCCTTAAAGTCTTTTTTCTAAAACACAGTAGGCATAACTCAGCAGAGTCTATATCACGTAACTGTTTCTAGTGTCTACTTATGTTTCCTGTGCCTGTGGACTCACACAGACCAAAACATATTGCAACCTTCTACCCATTGCGATTTGAATAAAATCAGTCTGGATTAGCTGGTGGGTCCTTCTGTAGCTGGGAGGTGTGTTGGTTCTGTGAGAACAGTGCATCCAGAATCTGCCTGTAAATAGGTTAAACAGCTAGCAGAATTTTGCAACTAGTGTAAAGAATCCTGGAGCATACCAATAGGCCTTAGTCAATTGAGCCATAGCAGTCTTTGATAAGTGTGCCAATCCACGACTAAGCTGTGCCAAAACTGGGTACAAACTTTTTTGGTGCAACAGACTTACCATCATTACTGCGCCACAAACTTGTGGGGTCTAGTCCACATCCTCCCTGCTGCCAGCTGGAAACCTCCTGTGGAATACAAACTTTTTGCATAGAGATTAGCATTTACTAAACCAACAGACAATTATGCACTATCAAGTGGTATTTGCAATATGTAGCAGCTTTAAAATTACAATATACTGTGATTGGGATACAGAAGTAATCTTTATCTTATACAGCAACATTACCAACACAGTGTCTCACCAAAAAATAAATCACTTACACCTGCAATAGTGACCTAGCTGGAATCCTAACACTGCCACAAGTCAAATCCCTTCAAATTGATGTCCTGAAATGTAGTAAAATTATATTCACATTTTAATTACATTTCAATATATTTCTGGAAATATTGCTATTAAGCTGATGCATTATCTATGCCTATCATAAGACCTTGGGGTAAATGTATGAACGTGCGGGTTCATCAACACCCGCGTGTTCAGCGTGTTCGGCGATTAAACTTCAAGCGGCACTGCATTGTAAAGGGAGGTTTCCCTTTACAGTGCAGTGCCGCTTGAAATTTAATCGCCGAACACGCTGAACACGCGGGTGTTGAAGAACCCGCACGTTCATACATTTACCCCCTTGAGTTTAACAAGTAACAAAATAAAACTATAAGCAAGACCAGTCAAATACGTTTTCTTTTAATAGGAACTGCTTAGTTTCCTCTCACATTTCTTTGGAACATGAAAAATAATCTGATTGTTAACTCTTTCAAGGTTATGACATATGCTATTGCCAATGTAATAAATCATATAGAGGCTTTGATGATTAATTTTCACACTGTTCAAGTTTTATTTCATGGTTCATGTCATTATTATCGTTTTACTTAATAATTTATTAATATATTTTCTAGTTTTCTTCCAAATCTGGATTATTTTACAAAACTATAAATAAATAACTCAGAATGAGCTGACATAATACAGCAATACACCACTGATAAACATAGGAAATGTCTGCTACACATAACACATATTACTGTAGTACACTGACAGATATATATATGCACATAATACTGTAGAACACTGTCAGATAAGAACAGGAAATACACTGATAGGTGTTTAGTAAAAAATATGGTATTTGCATAAGTAACTACAATTTAAATGTACATGGTACTTAAATTTAGCTGTATTCTGCCTTCAACACATCTCTATGTTCTATTTTAAGTTGGACGTAACTATAAGCCAGGCTCATTTATATAAGCTATTTTGATCAGACAGTATAAATGGATAAATTGGATGTTTGTTAAGATACAACCACAAATTTAGAAAACTGCAGGTTTGCAGATATGTTAATGACACATTTCTACAGTTAACTCTATATTAGGCCTTGCATTTCTTTTATTTGTATATGAGAAGCACTGCTTTTCATTTTATCCTATTTACTTGTACCAGCAACTAGTTATTTTACAGACTGTGTTATCCAGTGATGGCACTTCAACATTATCCATGCAAGCGAGGCAACATTTGTGTCGGTCATGGGTCAGTTTCGGGAAGCATTACTAATTTAATACTCATCATACATTTAGATTAATTTTATTGCCTTCTTGTTTCATGGCAACCAATTCCAGACAACATCAAAGCTGAAAATTCACATTTTCTGTGCAGTATGTACACATTATACTGCTCTACTAGGAAGCTGTAGGTTCATGGCTTGTTTTGATTGCTCTAGCCTTCTGTGTCTAATGCTAAGGGTTAACAATATTCTTCTTATTGCCTTTGTTCTGCAGTGCTGTGCTTCTTTAATGGCTCAAAATGCAGCATTTATTCTACAACATAGACTAAAGTCTCAGAAGAACATACTAAAAAAGACTGTTATCTTGACTATATTTTCCTTCAAAGGTAGGATGATTGTTTTCTACTTCAAAATAAAAGAAAACTCTGTGATCCTTGCTTCATTCCTTTGGGATCAGAGGAAATTTTACCCTCTCCTTTTTCTTGATGCGACATGCTGTATTGAAAACAGCATGTAGTTAAGGAGCCTTCAGGACCAAGTGACATTGTAAAAACATCTTTATATTTCTATTTCCACACCAGAAGCTTACAGCTGTAAAATAATCTTACAGATGGAGAACTGGCTTCAAATTATTGGGTTGTGCTTGAACAGTGTATGTAAACATTTAGGGCTAGGTTTACTAAAAACAATATTTTTAGACGGTTTTAAAAACTGACCCATTTACTATAGGGCTGTTTGAGGCTCAAATGCCAAACCGCTTGCTATGTGTGTTTCAAAAGACCTAAATCTCACCTCTCACAAGCCACTCTTTTTTCTGACAGGTTTTCCTGAGGTTTGTCAAACAGCAGCTTAAGAAATCTGACAGTTTGGATTCCTATCATGTTAAAATTCAGGATGGCGATAAGTAATGCAGAGCTTTGCTAAACTGTGGTTTTAGGTGTTTTTTTGTTTTTTTTTAACAAACCAACCTTTAGTAAATCATGGCCTTAGTCGCCAAATAATTTTCTGATTAGAAACACTAGCAGCATTGCCACCATATAAAACAGAGGCCTTTAAATTCATGAAGTCAGAAGAAGAAGGAGACGAGTCAGAAAAAGAAGGACACAGGTATCCCTATTTTTGTGTTCCTGGGTATGTTTACGGAGTGTGTTTGGTCAGAATACCTATAAAGTAAACTGGGACTCCAGCAAGCTGCCTTATGGACTATTCTCAATAAGCTGTCTTTGTATTCTATTTTGGTGCGTACATTAAACTTAGGGTGCTGGGTGTAAGACACTTCACCAATAAAGTTATAAAACACTTCAATATTATTGTTTTTTTTGTTGTTTTATAGTTTCCACCTGTCCTACATGTCTGAGAATGTGTGGACAGTATATATTGATGAGCTACATAGATCTGCTGATTGCTTCCTACAACTACATGTTTGAAGACCTGTTTAGATGATCCCCTATGAGACAACTAGAAATCAGGATTTGATTTATTTCTCTATCTGGTATGCATTTTATTATCACCTAATAGTTTTTGGAATTTCTTCTTAAACTACTGCACTATCTGGCACCCCTGTTTCCATCTATTTCTGACTTCATTTAGATTAATTTTGGACCTACCATCTAACTACTTGAAGGAAGGCAGCCACCTCTAACAAGACAGTGCAGTATTGGTGTGAATAGACTTTCTATAGTGAACTTTTCCAATATTATATTGAGCGCCATTGTTTATTGTACAATTGCTGCCTTTAAAGTCATGTTAACACTATCTCCAGTATATGAAGTTATGACAAAATAAAGTATATAACAGTGCAATAAAATAAATAGTATAACAAGTTAAAAAAAAGTTCTCCCCGAGCCCACCCGAACATAGCCTTTCCGAGAACCGAGCCGAGCTGGCTCAGTACTTTTGCGCTTCCTCGGAACTGAAAACGAGGCAAAACGTCATCATTGTATCGTCGGATCTCGCGAGTTCTGGATTCTATTAGTACCACCCTCCACTAAGATGCGGCGCCATTTCACAGAGAGACACAGAAGGGGTAGCAGGGTTGTTTGCAGTCTCCAGTGCAGTTGGGCAGTGTCATAACCAGAACAGAAAGAGGAGGAGTGGCAGTGTTCTTCAAAGTCTCCAGTGACATTCTACAGAGCTAAGCTCACACAGAAACAGGAGAGGTAGCAGTTTTCAGTGCTGAAAGACAAAATATAGGGCTAGCAGTGTTCTTCAAAGGCTCCAGTGACATTGTACAGATATGTAGCTCACCCACAAAGAGGACAGGTGACAGTGTTCAGTGCTGAAACATAAATTCAAATAATAGGACTGTCAGTGTTCTTAAAAGTCTCCAATCACATTCTACTCTGCCATAGCTCACCATAAACAGGAGAGGTGGCAGTATTCAGTGCTGACACAGCAATTCAAATAATAGGGCTGGCAGTGTTCTTAAAAATCTCCAGTCACATTCTACTTGTCATCAAAATGGATTCACATCAGTCCACAGAAGACCAGGAGTACCAAACAGCTGCTGGCACCAGTAATCCCTCTACATCATCTGGTAACGTCTATGATAAAGTGCATAGTGTTTTTAAGTCAGGGAAACAAAAATGTAAAAAAACATCTTTTACCTTTGTAAAGAAAAAAACACACCTGTAATCAAGGCAAAGTTAACTGCAGAAAAAATTAAATTCCCAACATGACATTCTACACACGCAGTGGCAAGGAAAGTGCGTATCGATGGGATAGTTCTATCCCTGAGGAAGCCACCAGTGGCGAAACGCATAGGGTATCACATACTCTGTTAACTTTGGCACACAGCACTAACACGACAGAACGGAGAAAGAACTGTTTCCACACATCCGCATGCGCATGCGCGAATCGGAAGTCTACCAATCACTTCCGCTGTACACATCCTCGTCTTTCCACCCTACCTTGCCGGGAGTATCCCATCGATATGCAAATCTACTGGAAAGGAGAGAACAAGACATCCACATAGCCCGGGATCGGGTAAGTCCTTTCTACTCCAGTATCCACAAGTTTGGACATTCACTCCAATTGGAGTTTGCTTTAAGATTCACTTAACCATAGATGCCCCCCTCCCCACACACACACATATACACACACACACACACACACACACACACACACACACAGACGGCCAGAGCCTCACAAGCTGCTCAGTCCACCGTGGTGGAACCCAAGATGCATTTACCTGACCGCTTTTTGGGAGATCGCAGGCTCTTCCGTAACTTCCGTGAAAGCTGCAAGCTTTACTTCAAATTGAGACCACTCTCGTCTGGATCTCGACAGCAGAGAGTGGGGATAATTATCTCTCTCCTACAAGGGGATCCGCAATCTTGGGCATTCAGCCTAGATTCCAACAGTCCTCAGTTGCAGTCTGTGGACGCCTTCTTTGAAGCACTTGGGTTGATTTACGATGACCCGGACCGAATGGCTTCTGCCAAAGCACAGCTTCGATCTTTATCGCAAGGGCAACATTCCGCTGAGGAATATTGTTCCAACTTCAGGCGTTGGTCTTCAGACTGTGCATGGAATGACCCAGCTCTTCGTAGTCAATTCCGTCTGGGTCTCTCTGAGCAAATTAAGGACTCCCTGGTCCAGTACCCTACTGCGGGATCCCTCGAAGAACTTATGCAGTTAGCTATCCGAATCGACAGTTGATACAGAGAAAATAAGGCTGAGAAGGAAAGTTCTTCCTCCTTTTCTCCTATGCTTCCGCACACTGCTCCTATTGATCAAGTCGAACCTATGCAACTGGGAGCATATCGACTGTCATCCGAGGAATGGACCCGGAGGCGTATTTTGGGTCTCTGCTTGTACTGTGGAGAGAAGGGCCATTTGCTCCGTTCCTGCCCCGTTAAACTGGGAAAAGACCAGGCCTAGTGAACATGAAGAGTGTTCATTTAGGCCTACAAGTTATTTCTCCAAAAAATTCTTTGCTTGCACCTGCTCAACTCACCTTTAACGGACGAGATATTTCCATTCCAGCCTTTCTGGACAGTGGCCCTCGCCCGGTCCTTGGGTTTCGCAGCCGTTGCTCTGGAATCCATCATCACAGTTTTTGGATTGGATGGAAATCGCCTAGATAAGGGTGAAATACATCATCGTTCACCTCCTCTGCAGTTAAAGTTGGGTGCCCTTCACTCCCTTCGGTTCCTTTAATTCTGGGCCACCCCTGGCTGGTTCTTCACAATCCTTGTATCGACTGGACCAAGGGTGAAATCATCAAGTGGGGTCCTCAATGTCCGTCCTCATGCTTGTCTGTACCACTTAGAGTTACTCAGATCTGCCCTGAACGGTTGCCCTTTCATTACCGTGAATTTTCTGACGTTTTCTCTAAGAAAGAAGCAGATGTTCTTCCTCCGCACCGGGAGTACGATTGTGCTATTGACCTTGTCCCTGGTTCTAGGTTGCCCAGGGAAGATTATATGCCTTATCTATTCCAGAGACCCAAGCCATGGAATCATATGTAAAGGAGAACTTGCAAAAAGCTTCATACGACCTTCCAAGTCTCCCGCTGGAGCAGGCTTCTTCTTTGTGGCTAAAAAAGATGGTGGGCTTACGCCTTGTATTGATTACAGAGGGTTAAATAAAATAACCATTAAAAATACTTATCCTTTGCCACTTATCTCAGCCATCTTCGTTCAACTAAAAGGAGCTAAAATTTATTCCAAAATTGACCTACGAGGGGCCTACAATTTGATACATATCCGAAGTGGTGACGAATGGAAGACCGCCTTTAATACTCAAACGGGCCATTATGAATACCTTGTTATGCCCTTCGGCCTCAGCAATGCTCCAGCTGTTTTCCAAGATTTAATCAACGATGTTCTTCGTGAATTCTTGGGTTCCTTTGTAGTGGTCTATTTAGATGACATATTGATTTATTCCCGCTCATTAGAACAACACCGGGAACATGTTTGACAAGTACTTCTGACGCTCCGTCATCATCATCTGTATGCTAAACTAGAAAAGTGTGACTTCGAAGTCTCCAGGGTCACTTTTCTGGGATATGTCATTTCTCCTGAAGGCTTTGCCATGGACCCCACAAAGGTAAAGGCCATTCTTGATTGGGTACAACCCACTAATTTAAAGGCATCCAAAGGTTCCTGGGATTCGCCAATTATTATAGGAAGTTTATCAGTTCACTTTCTATCCTCATCGCCCCCATCACAGCTCTGACCCGCAAGGGTGCTGATCCTAAGGTCTGGTCGCCTACTGCAGTTTCCGCCTTCAAAGCCTTGAAACGTGCTTTCATGTGTGCTCCAGTTCTAAGACATCCTAATCCAGACCTCCCTTTCATTGTTGAAGTTGATGCTTCTGATGTTGGAGTTGGAGCTGTTTTGTCTCAGAAAGATCCTAAAGACCACCGCCTTCATCCCTGTGCTTATCTGTCTCGAAAATTCTCTTCCGCTGAAGAACATTACGATGTGGGCAATCATAAGTTACTGGCCGTCAAATGGGCATTGGAAAAAGTCTATCAGACGAAACGCGTTGGGACTCCTCCTACACCAATCTAATGGCCAATAGGATATTCCGGATGTGACCTCGCACCCGGAAGTTAGAACTGGAAGCGTGTTCCACGCTTGCTTTTGTCACCACCTCTTATCAATAACGGGACTGATCACCCGCTATTGTGAGCGCTTTAGCATCTGAACACTAACAACTCCTATAACCACGCAGCAGGACACTTTGGGACTGATCTAATACTGAACACTGCACAGCAAAACGCAAGTATCGATATCAATTCCACGTGGAGCCAGTCGGATACACATACTGACAGTTCGTTCAGCTGTGTGTCTGGAACAACTCTCCAACTATTACACTACTGGGACTGCCATATATATATATCCATTAATTGCACTTTATTGTTTTATCATTCTGTCAGCCAATTTAAGTGTTAAATTTATATTCATTTATGGTAATATCTGGTTCATCAGTGAGTGTTGAGCCAGTATTTTAATAATATATACATGTCAGAATTATATGTATATTAACCATTGTTTAATGTTTTTTAAAATTTTTATAATAATGTATCATTATCCATAGGATGTGTTTTATGTACAGGTATTTACATGGTAGTTACCATTATAGGGAATAACAAATAATAAAAAATTGTTGCCTTTAACCCGCCTTGATATAAATATATTTACCAGATCCCACATATTTACTCAGTTTATTATTATTTTAGATATCGTGAGTCAGTGAGCGCATTAGGTTTTGCTTTGTTTAGGTTATTACTAGGGAGGGATCCCTAGCCCTGATTGCAGCTCCTGCAACATCAGGAGGTGAGCGCATAGTCTTTAATATTCCTTCTAGCCATTGGAAGAATGGCGCCACTGGCTTGAAGGAGCAAAACATACTATCACAATCTATACGGACCACAAAAACCTATCCTACATTGAGTCCGCTAAAAGATTGAACCCCAGGCAAGCACGGTGGTCCCTCTTCTTCTCCCGTTTCCACTTTATTATTACTTTTTGGCCTGGTTCAAAGAACCTAAGAGCGGATGCCCTATCCAGTAACTTTATCTCTTCTCAAAATCCAGTTTCTGAGCCCTGTTCCATTATTCCTGCTTCTTCTATTTTGATTGCCTTCACGCAGGAACTGGGTAAAACCCTTCAGCAATGTCAACCACAAGCACCTTCTGAAACACCAGTGGGCAAACTTTTCGTGCCCGTACACCTCAGAAAATCGGTCCTCTCCCAGTGTCATGACAACAAGGCTTCTGGACATCCCAGTATTGCCAAGACCATTGAAATTGTTTCTCGTACTGTCTGGTGGCCATCATTGTATAAGGATGTAAAAGAGTATATATCATCCTGTGACCTGTGCTCCAAGAACAAAGTTTCCCGCAGTTCCGCTTCCGGGCCATTACTGCCGTTACCTGTTCCGGTCAGACCTTGGACCCATGTGTCCATGGATTTCATCGTTGACTTACCTCTATCCTCTGGGTGTAACACCATCTGGGTAACCATGAAATGGTTCAGCAAAATGGCCCATTTTATTCCTTTAACCAAGTTACCTTCTGCCCGTTTTTGGCCACCTTGTTCGTCAAATATATATTCCGTTACCATGGACTACCGGAAGATATTGTGTCGGACCGGGGCTCACAATTCATCGCAGTCTTCTGGAAGGCCTTTTGCTCACTCCTAGGCATCAGCCTCAGTTTGTCATCTGCCTACCACCCGCAGTCAAACGGACAGACCGAAAGGGTGAATCAATCCTTGGAGCAATACCTTCGACTGTATATTTCCAAACACCATGACAATTGGGCTGACCTCTTTCCCTGGGCCGAATTTGCGTACAACAGCGCATGCCACACATCTTCCCGGTACTCTCCTTTTTATTGCAACCTGGGGTACCATCCCAGAGTCAACTCCTTATCCTCTCTAGCCACTGATACACCACCTGAAACCAGAGCCACGGCCATCCGCCTCAGGAAGATATGGAAGTCTGTGCACCAGTCTTTACTTCGAGCTTCCTTTAGGTCCAAAGTTTTTGCTGATTTACATCGTTCCACTTGTTCATTCAAGGTTGGAGACTCTGTGTGGCTCTCCACTCAGAATATTAGACTCTGTCAGCCTTGTAAAAAATTAGGACCTAAATTTATTGGTCCATTTACCATCCTAAAGCAAGTCAATCCAGTGGCCTTCAAACTGAAGTTTCCGGAATCCTTAAAAATTCCCAGTACATTTCACTGCTCTTTGTTGAAACCTGCCCAATCTTTCAAAAAATTCAAACCTCAACCAGTTTCGGTAGATGGACATCAAGAATTTATTGTGGAGAAAATCCTGGATTCAAGGAAGGTCCAAGGTCAGGTTCATTACTTAGTCCATTGGAAGGGGTACGGCCCCGAGGAACGGTCGTGGGTACCGCAAAGAAACCTACACTCAGATAGGTTGCTCACTGAATTCTTTAGAAAATTTCCCGGAAAACCTGGTTGTCGGGGTGTCTTGACCCCTCCTCAAGGGGGGGTACTGTTACGAGCCGCGCGGCTCTGGGCACCGCCACGACTCGCTCCCCTCTGTCTCCCGGCTGACTTCCGCCTTACCCCGACCGTTGCCAAGGCATCTCTACATCTCTAGTATTTATATGTATCTAGTATTCATCTCCCGCTTGGACTACTGCAACCTCCTCCTTACTGGCCTCCCCCTCTCTCATCTCGCTCCCCTTCGATCTGTACTCAACGCAGCCGCTAGGCTTATCTTCCTTTCTCGCCGCTCCTCTTCTGTCTCCCCCCTCTACCAATCCCTTCACTGGCTCCCTTTCCCCTACAGAATTCTTTTCAAGCTCCTCACTCTTACATACAAGGCCCTCGCCAACGCCACTGCACCCTACATCTCCACACTCCTGTTTATTCATGCTCCATCCCGCCCTCTCCGATCTGCCAATGACCGTCGCCTCTCTTCCCCTCTGATCACCTCTTCCCATGCGCGTATCCAAGACTTCGCCCGCGCTGCCCCCCTCCACTGGAACAAGCTCCCTCCCTCCATCAGAACTTCCCCTAATCTGTCCAGTTTCAAACGGGCTTTAAAAACCCACCTTTTTCTTAAAGCCCTCCAGTCTCCCACTTAACTTCCTACCTTATCTTCTGCCTCTCCCCCTTTTTTCCCCTTCCCTGCCTCTGTCCCCCTGCTCTCCCTCTCTCCCCTGCGTTTCTCTGTCTGTCTTCTCTGTCTGTCCACCCCACCCCTTAGATTGTACGCTCCTCTGAGCAGGGCCATCTCTCCTCCTGTTTCCACCACTTCTAACTCTCCAGCTACTTAGCCCTCCTCCTCGAGGACCCTCCACCCCCGTCCCCTCCCGCTCCCTGTCTTCCGCGCCCTCCTTCTTGGGCCCCGTCATTTGCGGATCCTCCCCCCCCCGCTCTCTCTAGCTGTGCATTGAGCTTACTGAGTTACTGTGCTTATGTTTACTGTACTGTGCTGTCTCACCTTGTATTGTTATTCGTTTGTCCCTGTACGGCGCTACAGACACCTTGTGGCGCCCTATAAATAATAATAAAAAAAAATAAATAATAATAATAATAATAATAATAATAATGTAATTGTTATGACTTAGACCCAATGGTCCAGAGGATTCTAATTTAATATTTCACTTGCCCTTCTATTGTCAGATGGCTCAACCTTAACCCAAGTAGATGATTTAAAACCAACCCAAAATTCTGTTATTTTTCCTTAATATTTCAGAGAAATGTTTCATTGTAACTTTCCTTATATTGTGTTCAGGGCCGCCTTCAGCAATCATGGGGCCCAGTACGGGCCCCCCGTGTCCCCACCCCCCCCCGATGAGCGACCCCCCCATGAGCAACAGCAACACATACTTACCTGGGGCTCCGCTGGTCTCCGCTACTCTGTCTTCAGCCTGGCTGTCACCGTGACAGCCAGGCACCAGGATGCGATTGCAGGGGTGGAGGATTCATCCACCCCTGCGATCGCATCCTGGTGCCTGGCTGTCACGGTGACAGCCAGGCTGAAGACAGAGTAGCGGAGACCAGCGGGGCCCCAGGTAAGTCTGTGCTGCGCTGTTGTACCGGGCCCACTTGTGAGCCCGGGCCCGGTACAACAGTACCCCCCGTACCCCCTGATGGCGGCCCTGATTGTGTTTACTGGATGTCCCTCTCTCTGTAGGTGTATCAATCCTAATCTGAATTTACCACATTTTCAAAAAGACGCAGAGACTCTGTGGGCCTGAGTTAGAAAACTAAGGCAAAAAAGGAGTACATGTTCTCCGGGACAAACCATGTTACAATGCAAGGGAATAAATTAGTTTATTATTTTGTACATAATAGTTAAAAACTGGCTGTTTTTTCATCTAGTACACAAATACTTGATAGCTTTATATTTACACTAAAATGTAAAAATTGATCTGGGACGTTTTCTACCCCAACTATAAATCTGTCCCAACATTTTGAATTTACCTTTTCCTCCAAGGTAACATGGTTTTGCTCAGGTGCACAGTTACTGCTTTTTAATGCTTTGCTCTCGTTAATGACTCAGGTCATTTATTTTTCCCCCTCGTTCATTAACACCTTTCAACAAGCACTAGAGAGAAATAAAACAATGCTGAACACAATCTAGGATCAATAATGTTTTGATCATATATCTAACAAAACAGGCCATTTCCCATAAACAGTACTGTATTTACCATATAGACAAACTAGGCACATATCACGGTCATGGGTCAACATGGATTTTTAAAAAACAATATTTTCTTTATTTGGTCTTAACTATCCACCTGTTTTCCCTGTAAAAAATGGTAAATGGAGAGTTAAATAGAGCGTTATGATAATCACTGTTCACTGATTTAACTCTTGATATGCATATCCTGATGTGAATGAGTTCTCTGTACAGCGCTGCGGAATCAGTGGCGCTATATGAATAAATGGTGATGATGGTGATGATGATGATGATCCATAGTTTTACATTGTAATAGCTGATTTCACATAAGCTCGTTGCCCCTTTCTTAACAGAGAACAGACTTTACTTTGTAACTATGTAAGCTTCTCTGGCCCCTCATCTGACGTTGTGTCCGAACATGGGATATAGAAGTGTTTTATTAATCACAGGATATATTATCCTGGTAGACTTCTTCCTTCACTCCCAGTCAGTAAATCACATATTCAATCTGAAGGTACCATGGAGTGCCAGCATCCTCTGAAAGAAAGCTTTATTTATAGCCTATAGTCTCATACCTAGCTGCCGAAGAAAGGGAGTGTTGGAGGCCAGACAGAAATGTTATTGTGGCTGAACAGATCTTGTTCCCCTTGCTCTGGTCATAAAATTTACCAAGCCTCTGCATGTTCTTTTTATTAGTTCAAATTGTATATTTTTTTCTCCCAGTTATATTGATGGGAAGTTTTTCAGAGTCAGTTTGTCACAATGCCCATATAAATTCAGTATCACTGACTGACTATATTAAATTATGAAATCCAATATAACAAAAAAATAGAAAATACATCTTAGCAGTGATAAGTAGCCAGGGAAATCTCACTGAAACACAATATATTTTAATGAGCGATTTAACTCTGGCAAACTAGCCTTTTAAAAAGAAAAGTGTGACATTGTTAAGATTATTATGGCTAAACATGTATATTTGTCTTTTATTGCCTTTTTATGTGATGATTTGGGGTACTTCTCTCCCAATGCACTTTATTGACCTTTGTGCATATAGAAAACACATTGAGGCTTGTGTGGGGGTAAAATAACATACAAACAAATGTGCACATGTGCGAATCGGCTCGAACGTGTTCAAGTTTAAATTGTTATATTTAAACTGTTTTCAGTGGTGAACAGTGAACCTCGTACATGAACGGTGAAATTCGAATGCCAACCTTGTAATTTTTACTATTGAAATAAAAAAAAGCAAAATATTTAAAATATTTAAAAATAATAAATTGTGAATGAAAATATTTAAACGCAAACTAACCTTGATGCATATGGTGAATCTCGAAGGCAAATGCTGAAACTTAAATGCCAAAGTGAAAATGTGTGGCGCAAATTTTGAACTGCAAATACAAATAGGGGTCTATTGAAGACTGTAGACTGTTTGTGGCCAGTGAGCCATGAAACCCCATTACGCCAAGAGTTTAAATAAATACATTTACATTGCACAAAAATAAAAACGGTCACGCAGCTATCCCAACCTAATTTTCTATCAAATGACAATTACAAATAAAGTCACAGATTAAGCATAAAAATTACTGACAAGATAACATAATTTACTAGATAAATAATGCAGTCTTCCTGTGCACCCTCATGCTTTGCCTGTGTCTCCACAACAACTGCAAGCAAGAAATAATAAATAGTTTAAATATTAGTCCTAAAATAAATGATTATCTTTTTCAATGAGAAAACCATGGTTGCAACTGCACTGTTCCATAAAGAGAGATGCCAATGCTACACAACTGGGTATGATCCAGGAGATCTAGCCCCATCTTTCCTGTGAAATCTGATTCTGCATCATAACCTGCAACTATAAGAACAGAAGTGGGTCAAATCACCCCTTTTTTAGGACACAATATATATATATATATATATATATATATATATATATATATATATATATATATAAATATATATATATATATATAAATATATATATATTAAAACACAATTTAAATGAGTTCCCTGTGCTGAAGCATCTGAAGGTTATTTAGGTATTTCCCCTCCTTGGTGATAGCAGCTGTAGCTACACATGGGGTACGTAAGTCCTGGCTCCAGTCCTGGTTACCAGCAGCGAGCGTGATACTTAAGTAAGGCTCCAAGCCTCTCACTGATACTTCAAGTTAGCAGTTAAATCACAAGAGTGCCTGTGCAGCACTAAAGCAAATGCTTTCTCCACAACCAGAGGAGGATGGAAGTTCCGTTAATATAGCTGGTAAGGGCAGTCATGCTTGACAGAAGATGACTATTTTATGACTTGTTCTTGATTTGTTTCTCCACCTTCCGTTGTCTCTTCTCATTTCATCCACCAGTCACCACCAGTAGCGGCACAGAAATGCCATCCACCATGGACTGCTTAATTACTAGCAGCTGATAATTTTGCTGCCTTGTAATAAAAACACTTTCAGGTCCAGTTGCTACAATTGTGATTCTGCTTCCTTACGCATCATGTATTCATCACACTTCTTAGATTGTAGGCTCATGTAGTCAGGGCCAGCTTTACTTTTTGCTTCATGTCACTGAATGTAATAAGTTTATGTGATGTTCCCATGGTGTACAGTGCTACATAGTAGTATCAAAGCTTTATAAGTAAAAGATAATAATATTAGTATCTGGAAGGTCTGAATGATGCCATCATTATATATTTCTTTTCCTTACATTAAAGTGAGCACTGCTGCAATATGAGTGTAACAGCTAAATTTGCAACTTAAGCAATTACGTATATTATTTATATCACTAATTGTTTTATTTCTGTATGTCCTAAAATCAACATTACATTGAGTTAGTAAATAATCATAGTCTATCTGAGTTCTAAATCACTTAAGGAGTCCACTGCATTAGTTTTAGCAGAATGTGGCCACAAAAGAGAAATACATTTTTTTAAAGAAACATCACAATCTGAGAATCTGATCATAAAGAGACACACAGAATGTTTCTTGTTTCTTAACGAAAGTAAAATGAATACTATCATTACTACAATAGTGTTTGTAGTAAATGCTAATTGCATTACCCTACTTGTACACAACATAATAACGTAATGAAGTGTCATATACACAAGAGAGAGCATTGTCTTGACTATTATTGATAAGTTGCATTTTCCATATTAAATATAATTAAATACAAATCCCTTCACATCTATTGTATACCTCTTTAAAAATAAAATTAGATTGTTTTTCCTGCAGTAGTCCAAATAGAAATGTTAATTCATTTATAGAAATAGACTGCTGTGACTCCATATTGTATAGCAGGCAAGCTAATGATTTAAGCTGGAGGGGTCAGTACGCAATCAGAAGCGACTGATAGTCATTATCATCATCATTTCATAGAGTTGCACCAGGCCTCTAGTACCAGCAAGAGATGCGACTCTTAAAAAGGCTTAGATGGGACATATCCACAATAATTATGCAATTACATGAACATGACTTTATGGCACTTAGCTCCACTTTTCCAGGCCTAAAGGACTGCAAGTCAACAATATGCAGAAATGTACATATGTACGTATGCATTTTTTGTATGCATGCGCAGCACGGAAAGTTTATCTTCGTCACATCCAGCACTCACCTAAGCCTGCGTGACATGTGTGACACAGGGTTAATCATAACAAAACCACATGGTCTAAGAATTATTAAAATCTCCCTTTAATTATACCTTACATTAACTAGGAATAGTCCAATACAGCCACCACCAGTATCACTAAAGCTAACTTTTTGAGGAAGTTCTTTGGTATTTCTTGCCTTATATCCCACAATCAAAACTTAACCAGAGTTATCATAAACCAAACAATCCCATGTATTTCAGTTATGTAGCATTAAATGATGTTTAATAAGATGCAAAATGCCTCAGTGCTCAAGGTATAAACAAGATAATAAAATTACATGCAGTGAAATAATGTCTTTAAAAGAAATAAGGATAAAAGCAGAAAACAGAACAATCACATACTTTAATGTAATCTGCTCTCGGAGGATGGCAAGAATGCAGCCAGTTCCTCAATCTGATTTACACCTAAAGTCTAGGAACTTCTAACATTAAATCTATCAGTTTTAAATACACTGACTTCCACCTTCCATCCCCCTTCTTGCCAGGTCACCACAAATGCTAATGACATCCATTATTGCTTTTCAAGAAACATTTCCAATCAGAATTTCTTAAAAATGAAATATATTTTCTTTGCTACATTCTACAAATAGAATTTTGTATTCAATCAATTGAATATAAGTTTCTGCACAGCTACATATGAAATATGACCATATTAGGTCCATGATTTATGTAGATACCTGATTACTGTAGTTTTCCTAGTGGCTAGCATTTAAGTTTGACGTATGTCATGGGTCTAATCCACTGATCATAAATACCTATACAGATCTATGCAAGTATAAATCATGTATAATATTCCATTGATGGACTGCTTATGTTAGCATATGACATCATGAGGCCTGGATTTGCACACTGCATTTTCCTTGTGATGCCCCATTTGTTGTCTGCTTATAGCCCTTATCTTGAGCTGATTTAATCTGTTATAATGGGAGGCAGCACAACTCATGAACTATAAACTGCCAAATCATCTGTGTGGGACAGACACTGGATTTACGTATTCAATCCTTAACTTGTGTACTACATTCAGTGACTTCACAGGATAAAATGAATTCAACATTGGGAATAATCATTTATCTATTTATATTTTGAACTCTTCACTATGCCATAATTATGACATTGAATGTGACCTTGAATAAAAATATGTGACACAGCGCTAAAAACGTAGATGGCTAATAAATCTCAGTGGTAAAAAACATCTAACAGATCATCAAATAAAACGCATAAAACATTTATTATATGTAAACACAATTTACAAATCATGAATATAAAATAAGCACACGTGCTAAAATACAAACAAACATAGCTGGTATGGTCGAACGAAAAAACAATAGCTGAAATGCTGGAAGAGAATAGTAACTAGTCCTCAAGTACTGAATATTTCATCACTGGATAAAACCAATACTGTGTCTAATGAATGATGTCCACATATTGCAACGGATAAGTCGCACCTCGTACTGAGAGGAAAAAATAATTATAATTATGCTGTGAACAATTCTAATCCGCATCCACAAGTAATTGCTGATTGGATGCAAATAATAGAAGGTCATAATAGTCATAAGGGGGTATTCAATTGTTAGCGTTAACGCTCTCAAACGAGCGCTCAAAAAATCTTAGCGCTAATACGGTAATTACTCGCGGAATTTCAGCTTGCCGCTCCCTGAGCGGCGAGCTAAAATTCCGCGAGTAAACTACCGTATTAACGCTTTTCGAGCGCAATATTACCGTATAAACGGTAATATTTTTTGAGCGCTCGTTTTTTAGCGTTAACGCTAACAATTGAATACCCCCCATAGAGATACTTCCACGCATGTATGTGTGCTGGTCTTAGCACTACTCCATGTGCATCCGTTCAGTGTAAGAGAATATAGTTATCCACCAACCTGTAATGTATACATGGAAGGTATCCGTGAGATCACTCAAATGGAGTCAGTAGAAATCAGGATTGATGATGAAATTGGACTGACACCCTAGGGCTGGAGAACCAATCTCTGGGAGCCAAACCGGCTCTGACCACCGAAACCTACAATGTGGGCCCGAGTGAGGCCGTCGGCAATGTGGAGCTGTCTGGTCGGCACTCTCGGATACGCCACAGCTTGGAGCAATGGCTAGGTGGGTGAATGTATAGGGTCTCACGATGATAATGAATGTCCTTCACTCACTGTAATGATTGCTGGAATCTTGAATTTTGAGCAAACAGCATTGGTGAAAAAAACTATAGTCGCATGGAAGAAGATATTGATGCAAGATCAGCTAATAGGATAGAAATACCATAAAATTCAAATGTGTTTCATTACAATGTAACTTCTTAATATAATTTTACTGTACCCAGTCTGCGCTTGACTGTCCCTGTCCAGCCTTGGTATATGTCCGACTCTATATGAGCCCCATTTTTAGTCATATCCCCTAATGATTATGATCAGTTGATCAGCAAATAATTATTATGTACTGCTTAAAAATGATCAAATATTCAAATGAATTTTAACCCATGTACAGGTCAGATAGAGATTTCATATTGTAAGTGATAAAGGGGAAGCTCACTTTACTGTAACATCCTTTTTCCAACTTGTCCCACATGTCTCCCCATGTAGCAAATAGGAGGTGGTCCCTCCCCCGGTACTTCTCCATTACCTGAGAACAGGAGCGCTCAGGACACATTTAGCTATGAATTTGCATTATTAAGCTTCTGGCAGCTCCTATCATGGCAAAAGAGGCCTAGGAAGTCTAGAATTAGATTTCTCCCCTTTTTTTTACTAGAAAAGTAAACGTTCCCTTTAAATTCATCTCCAAAGACAATAATCTGGTCTCCAAAATAAAATACAACAGAACTTGGCAAGCAAACATGCCAACTATTGTTTATTTGTTTGTATTTATTATGTTTAAGGTGGGAGACGGTAGTGTAAACAGATTGTAGGTAAACATAAAGGATGACTAGTATGGTGCTGCTGCACATATTGTTTTAAAGGAGTTCACCAGTTAATGTAAATATCCCCCCAAACCCTTTAAGAAGGCTTAACAATGGTCATTTGATTTTGTTGTATGTGCACTTACCTATCCAGGTACCTAGCTCTACAGACACGATACACTGTGCACTTTCCTGCTCCATAGTTGCCAGGTATGCGGTGCGTTCCCATGAAGGGTTCCTGACACTCTAGTGCACTGTAATGTGTTTTATTTTATAACACATTATAATGTTAAGTTGAACTTTAATGTGCCATGCAATAGTGCACATCAGGATGTATGTGAGGTAGAATACCATCATAGGAATGTGGGTGTGAATGAGGGAGAGATGTGAAAAAATAAATTGTAAACTGATAAAACATTCAGAGTGATTGAGACTCATCCGAGCTGTTGAGTTTGTCATGGCTGTAGAAGAGAAAAGATGGTAAAACAGATAGAAACTGCATTGGTCAATTCATGAAAGGATTGGTTTTTGTATACAGTAAAACAGAAAAGGGGGAACCAACACCCCCCAAGGTCAGTAAAAGTAAAAACTGTTCTCCATTCCACATTTGGCAGCAAAATGTTGTATGTTTCGCTAGCAGAATTTGTTCCCTATCTACCCCAACCACAACACAGATTACAATGATTTGACCATCATTATCCCAGCCCTATTCTTACTCTATTAATTCAGTGCAATGTGAATGTACAAATACAGTGTGCAATGTCATAGCAAAACTTAAAGATTGTTTTGCGAGAAGTGCACACCTCTTCTAAATGGCCTGTTCGGTTGCAACACTTGATTTAAACAAAATTTTTAAAAATGATTCTGCTTATCTCTATTTAATCCCTAGACAATTTTCACAGATCATATATTTATTTGATCAACAATTATCTTATGTTAGGCATTGGGTGAGAATTAGGTCCTCACTGATAGGTGAATAGACAAAAAGCATGTTCTAGATCCAGCAGAATATAAAAGTAATGTATGAAACATAAAAATAAAGGCCCACAATGCTTTCACTCTTTTATGTGACCACCATTCTTGCTCATAGTTCCCACTGTCCACTTTTTGAAATTTGCATGCCAGCAAAAGTAAAAGCATCAATTCAAAGTGCTACTATAACTTTCAGACAGCCTCCTAAATTAATTGCAACTTTTTCTTTTTTCTCCTAAAATACTGCTTAACGCCACATTTATATTTTTAGACAGATTTTTGTACATGCTTTTGGAAACAACAACACAATAAAATAGCTTAAGACACGCAACAACATGAGATACAAACATCATTATCACTCACACATTTTCACCTATAACACCAAGGAGAAAGTATCCCTGAGCTGGGAAATAATTGATTACATTATAGTACATTTTTATTATACAAATCCAGGAAATAGGCAAGCTCTTGGACAACCCAACAAAATATGCCTCGGCTAAGATAGGTGGTTGTAGTGTGGGAGCGCTTCACTAATCAGCACTCTCTGATAGACAGGGCAGAATGATTTTTCCAGTTCAGATAAATAGCGTTCCTTGCATAAAATAACAGAAATCTGAAAATAATGCTTTATATACCACAAAATCATGAACTCACGTCCAGCATAGAAACATGTGCGGCAAGCCAAACTTAATGTGCTTACATTTAAGTATGGACTCCCAATACGACATGAAATGGTAACTTAATCCAATGCAACAAAAAAATAGATTCTAATTTATAACATAATAATGTGTCTCATTATAATCATTATGTTAGGTGAAAAATACACTGTAAACAAGTACCATATCTGAGGCTGATACTAGATTCAGTATAAATACCCACCACTTCGTTCCAGTCCTCCCAGTCAAAATAGGAATGTCCTGCTTCTATTTGTCACAATGGTGCTGGATCAGGAATGACTCAGGGTGTATGAGGCAGTGTTCCCTCTAAACTGAGCAATCTGGAAATGATAGAGTTAAACCTGTATCTTAAGCTGGGTACACACTACACAGTTTTCACCCAATAATCGGCTAAATCAGCCGACATACTACCGCTCGTTCAAAAGTCGGGTTAGTGTGCAAAGTGACACGATGGTCGAAAGTCTGCCCAAATGGACGATTATCGCCTCATTTGGTTGGTCGTACCGTTTAATATTTTCGTTCCAATCTCGTTTCTGCTGCGCAGTGTGTATAAACTTCCGACCGATCCACAACAGTGAGTACGAAATTACAGTCATTGCTCACGACAACATGGCTGTAAAAAGTTGCTAAAGGGACGTCCGCTCTTCCCTTTATCGTCCTAAACAAGGCTAGTGTGTATGCAGTCCATGGACCGAGCGATCGGACCATCGATCGCATGTAAAATCACTCGGCATAAAAAGTTGGTCGAAATTTCTGTAGTGTGTACCCAGCTTTACTAGGAAACATCCTGCAGATTGTGAATGCAAACCTTTCGGGTGGAGCCCTCATTAGAGGGACCTTTTAACTCTTTCATTCCAGATTGCTCAGCTTAGAGGGAACACTGGTATGAGTCACCTGCACAGAGATTAAATTATTTTTTCCAGTGGAACAAAATAGAACACTTCATCTGAAATGTGGAACTAAGTGATACCAGCAGAAAACTAAATTATGGTAGAACAGCATTATGTAGCTGCAAAAACATATGGAACATTGATAAAGGCGCATTACATTTGTCTTGAACTTCAGTGAATAAAATTACAGTTGCCAGTGGTGAAACTACCATTGGTGCAGCAGGTGCCATGCACCGGGGCCCATGAAGATGCAGAGGGTCGGGGGCCCTGGCTCCCTCCTCCCTCCTCCCCTTCACCCTGCATCAGTGCCAACAGTCTGCTAGTTCCGCCTCTGACAATTACCATAGATTTTTAACACCATGTTACACACACAGCAGAAATTCAGGCACAGAACTAACCACCAGTAAATTCATTGAACTATAAAGGGGCGTTTGAAGAGGAGGGGGGGGGGGGCAGTAGTCAGTATTCCAGTTGATAAAGTTGCATAAGTAAAGGTTCAGTACAAGTCCACAGTTGTCATGTTAAAACTGCATTATGAATCGGCCAAATCTAAGGGAGAGTAAGCCCCAGAGATAGTAACACAGCAATGTGTCAATTCTCTTTAAAGATGTTCTGGGCAGCAAAATGGATCAGTTATGCAGACTATACAGGAGTTTGGGAAGGTCCACCAATTTACAGGCATTAACATGGCTCATTAGAATGAGAGGAAGAGAGGGACAGTGATTCAATTGAAATCAGTTTTTTCATAATAGCTTTATGGCTGAGTAACAAGTGTGTTTTCTCAATTAATATGTGTAATATTAAAATCAAAGAATGAGAAAAAGAGGAATGGGTCTGCAACAACTAGATACACTAAGAGGTCATCAGGGTGTAGTGACCCTTCTCTCTATACCACCAAATTTTAGCCCTTCAATATACTTACAGGATCTGATCAATAGGACAAGCAATTTGAGTGCAAAGAGCAAGTGTGAGGGCAAGCAACCTTGATGTGTGCCTCTCTAAAGAGAGAAATAACCCAGTGTGTCAGATTCATACTACACACCGGCCTTAGCCTATTTATATAAGACTTAGATCCACTTGGAAAATGTGAGCCAAATCTGGAGAAAGTTATTTCCACTCTACAGAATCAAAAGTCTTCTTTGGATGTAAGACACCTTCCACTCTGCAACCATTGTTTCATACTGTGATCTGTAGACTGAGGTGTAATTTGTAAAAATTAATATCATTAGTTTTTGTGGACATGATTCCTGTTAAGTGTAAATATGGGGTAGTAAGATGAGAGAAGACTTATTCGCTCACATTAAATACAGAGTAATAAGAGCTTCACTGGAGCAAGAGAGACTAACTGTTATATAGTTTGAATAATATAGGAACTAAGAACTCTTCATGTACTTATACAACTTAATAGGGCCTCATCAGGACCAAGAGTTTTCCTGCAAGAGGTCGCAGGCAATGGTATCCTCTATCTTCCACCAGTAAACGTTGGGCAGTCAGAGAGGCTTGAGAAGAGGGGAATTAAACTACATCTAAGTACTGTATCTGAGTATGTATCAGTAATTATGTATAGCAGTTTATTATATTCCTTAATGGCACATTTTTTCTTTAGGAAAGTTAATCAATGATCCTGCCCGAGCAGACACATATGGGATTCTAGTTACAAGGGATTCCAATAGCCTTCCATTCTTGTCACCATATTGAAAGATCATCCAGCTTGATAAAGATTTAGCTTGTTTATCTTTTGTATTAACATGAGTTTGTGCTGTTGAGGTTGTGATGTTGTTGAGCATATGCCTAAGACCAATAATTGATGACGTTGAGATCTGTTATAAAAGCTGCACCCTCTTGAGCTCACCATTCATTGATGTCATAAAGACAGATACAAAATTCACTTACCAACTGATGGAGGAGAGACAGAGACTAGAAGCTTATGAGAGAGCAACAGTGGTGTGTTAAGAGATGCCTCTGCTCAAGTAGAAGGCTGATGCCACACATTGCAGTATGTCCCTTGATCAATTTTAGAGATTTATGCCAGCTAGAATGATAGGAGTTGTGTTTCTGGCTCCATACCTCTGTAAAGTTATGGGCTATAGCCAAGTCAGCCAAAAAAGGTGTTGAAATTGGCAGTATTCTGTGACCTGTTATGGAAATTGTATTTTTGCATAAGGGGGGCAAAGAACATTAATTGATCAGGGTGGAGAAACACATAGACAAGAATAAGCTCCACATATCTACACAATAAAAGGTTTCAAGTATTATGATAAAACACCTCAAGATTCTACCCACAAAAGCTTTAGCTGTATAAATCATTCTAGATATTCCTCTTAAATATTCCTACAGATAGGTCTACTGAAAGAGAAACATCTGCCTTTCATAGTGTTTACCAAAATCAAAGACAAATGATCTTTCCAATTTAAAGTTTAGACATCTGACAATCCAGGGCATTTAGGATTGTAATAAAGGTCATTAGGATCCCTTGAACAGATGTGTATATGATGCTGTAATGAAATAAAAAAACATAGTAGGAACAATTCTTTTTCTCACTCATACCCACATTCACAACAACAAGACATACAATAATATAAATGCAAAAACATAACCCAAACTTCCCCCACCCAGCTCACCCAACATAGGGTAGGCTTCCAAATGCCAAGAAAACAAATAGAGTGAGTGTACTGCCCCATAGAACACACAGTTGATAAATACCATTATCTAACTTGTGCATAACATGTGTCCTCTAGAACAGGAGCAGTATAAGGGGTGTCAGGAATTAATTCACAAGTGGAATCAGAGATCTAAGAAAGTGTAGAGTTCTGTAGTATTCTTGCAACATGCAAGAATTGACAATGGTTGGGAGTCATTTAGGCCAAAGAGGTATATCAGAATTGCACTCAGAGTGCCAGGGTCTCAGGTTTGCACTCAGGTAGCAGAGTAGCAGGAACTTATAATTGCATGCAGGTAGCAGATAGCAGGAATTCAGGATTGCCCTTGGGTAGTAGGGTGGTAGAAAGTCAATGACTCGCAATTGCACTCAGGTAGTAGACTGTCAGGAGTACAAGGATAGCAGAGAACCATTAGCTCAGGATAGCACACGGATAGTAGAGTGTCAGGAATGCAGCATTACACATGGGTTCAGAAAGTCAGGATCTCACAATTGCACTCGCCTATTAGAGTGTCACAAACTCAGAATAGCAGGACCAGGAATTTAGGGTTGCAGAAATAGGTACCAGAAGCCCAGGATAGCAGGACCAGGAATGTAGGGTTGCAGAAATAGGTACCAGAAGCCCAGGATAGCAGGACCAGGAAAGGATGGCAGGAACACAATTAGTACGGAATCACACAAACTGCAGCTGTGTGGCAGCATAAGTCAATCATTTGGCCCTGATTGTAGGGAGAGCCAGAGTTTTAATTCCTTCACCACATCAATAGCAGTAATGTAATATAGAACCCAACAAATTACACATTATTTTTTCAGATGTTGATTCTTCCAAAAATATTATTTGTAACCCACCACAGTGCACCGCAGCGCTGTGCAGTAGGGAAAACAGGACATACATAAAACAGGGACATACAAGACAGACAAAATAAATGCAGACATCAAAACAAAGGGTATGAAGGAACAAGAAACACGGCACAGTTGAAACAAGAGGAACGAGTGTGTCTTAGAGTGGAGATTGGGACAGCTGTGAGGGTGTATTAGTGTGAATAGCACAGTCAGGGATAAGGTAAGCTTTAAAAAAAGATGGGTTTTAGAGAACATCCAAAGATTTGAAGGTTATGGAAAAGCCTGATTGGGCATGGTAGGGAATTTCATAAGTTGGGAGCACCACAGGAGAAGTCTTGTAGTGTGGAGGTGTCTCCGGTGAAGACCCCCACCAGCGCTGTGTCCCTGGAGGGACAGAAGATGCTGGAGCCGGTGCCTGTGAAGAGGGCGAAGATGTCTGCCAGTGCTGTGCCCCTGGAGGGGCTGAAGAGGTCCCCGATGGTGCCCAGCAGGAAGAAAGAAGAGGAGAAGTACTCACCCATCCAGCGATCCAGCGGTGAGTATCGTGGCTTCTTTCCTGCAGGTCCTGTGCGCGGGGGAAGGATGAGCCAATCAGGGCTCATCTTTCCCCGCTGGCCAATCAGAGGCCGGATGCGCAAGCCAATCGCGGCTCGCGCCCAGCCATTTAAAAGATTGGCGACGACGCGAGCCAATCAGCGCTCGCGCCGGCTAATGACGTCACGCCGGCGACTATATAAGTCGCCGGGTGGCGCCATTTTGTCAGAAAGAGTCCGGCGGCGGAGAGAGAAGGACGTCGTGGGACGTCCAGAGAGGAATAAGACCAGAAGCGGCGGAGATCGTCGGCGGGGAGCCCTTGTAAGGGCTGAGAGCGCCCCCGCCCCAGCAGCAACAGCAGATCCAGCGCCGAAGAGGAGAAGAGGCGCCGCCGGCTGGAGGGTCTGGAAGACTCGGAGAAGGAAGAAGACGGCGTGGCAAGTTGAGTATCCTGCGCAGAGCAGGTAAGTATATTCAACGTTAAATTCGGGCACTAGGCCCGGGGCCACGGTCGGGCACAAGGCCCGTTGGCACAGAGGATTAGGGGCACAAGGCCCAGGGACTTGGGCACTAGGCCCCGATAAAGTCAGTGGGCCAGTAGGCCATTTTGGTAAAGGGGACAAGCCCCTGTTAGTTAGACAGGGGGCGTGAGAGCCCCAGGTGCAAGGGCACAAGGCCCTTTGGCAGTTAGTGGCCTAGAGGCCATAGGAAGGCCACAGGGCCTGTGTAGGGGCTGGTAGCCCGTAAGCTATAAAGGGCACAAGGCCCTAGTAGATAGCTAGGGAGGCCACAGGCCTCGGTAGGCAGGGGCTAGGACCCCTAGGTAGTAGGGCACAAGGCCCTAGTTAGTGGGCTCAGAGCCCTGATTTAGAGAGGGGGCTGAGGCCCATTAATCAGAGCGCAAGGCTCTGTGTGCAACTGGGCAAGAGGCCCATGGTGTGAAGGGCAGAAGGCCCTGGTGGTTGTGTGATAGAGGCATTGGAGCCTCGTGAGTGTAGGCGCGGTACTGTGTGAGGTGAGCACACGTGGTTAGGAGGTACAGTAGAGCGGAGGCTCCTGTGGTGCTGTAGCAGCCTGCTGGTTGGCTAACAGCGGTGTTCTCTGGTAAGTAGCTTACAAAGTACTGTATATTGTATTCTGTCTGTGAGGCGGGTATTGTTGAAGTACAGTATTTTGGGTGTGCTATGTAATTGTGTCCAGGGGCAAGACGCCAGGCCCCCATTAAAGGTAGGCTCTTGTTCCTGTGGTTTCCTGTGCTAACCCGTGCTGTGGGGACAAGTGTAGTTATCAGCATACACATAGTCAGGGGAGAACACACGTAGTTTTCCTGTCCCTTAGGTTCCCGGGGTCACACTGGTACCCAGAGGGGGTGGCTGAGTGAGTTGGTGGCAGTGCAGCACAGCACACCTTGAGGCAGTTCCAGGGGCGGCCGTGGTTCTGATTGAGGGTCCTCAAGGCCGGTTCCGTGCAGGTGGACCTGTGGTTCCGGACGTAGGGACACGTGTGAGATACCCGAGTACCGGCATTGGGGTGGTTCAGTTCGATCGGCTGTTCCGTGCGGCAGTCGGCCCGCGGGTTAGTGTGCTGTTCCACTGAGCCTCAGCCGGGCTTAAAGAACCGGTCCTTAGGGTCTGTGGGTGACTCCATAGCAAGAAGGCAGCTTCTTGGTACGACCTGGGTGAGGGGGTTAGGAACCGCCCTCCGGTTTAGTCCGTGAACACCGGCTGGTGTTCCCCGTAGTGTGTAAGTGAGCAGTTCCGTTAGTGCACCACACCTAGTTAGTCATAGTGGTTTGACTTAGTTGCGTTGCCGACCATTAGAACGTTGTTAGGGTCGGGTCGCTGTTGTAGTCAGTCCAGTTTTGTGGGTGCCATCTTAGTCTCACTGAGAGCGTAGAGGGAGGCTGTGTGTCCTTGTCATCCGCAGGTATCGGGGAGGTGCAGGAGAACCGGATCAGAAGTGGGAGTGTCCCGGTGAGTATTACGCTCGATTCCCCCTTTCGGTTAGGCCCTTACCGGCAGGTGTGTGAGGTACTTGAGGCAGGATTAGTCTTCGGACTAGTCTTGGTCTTAAGTGCCTGTAGTCCCCCGCGTCTTGGCAAGAACAAAGTGAGGAGGCGGCAAGTGAGCTTGGACTGACCGTGTCCTTGTTCTTTGCCGTAGTCTCGGACAGCCCTTACCTGGTAGGCACGGCCGTAATCTCTGTCTCTTCCGTAGAGGGACGTGGTTGGAGTCGACAAGGGTTGCGGCTGCTGATCTGCTGGGGTTGGATCGCAGCTGGGATATCGGAAGCGGACTGGAGGTGACCATCGTTTTTAAGGTAAGTTCTTTTGTGTTGCGTCTGTCAATGTCTTTCCCCGCAGGGGGCGTTACAGTAGATGAGATTGAGAGGTGGTTACCAGAAAAGAGACAAGGTGCAGGTCAGAGATAGCGGAAGTATTTTGATATTGAGGGCTTTGTAGATAAGGGTGACATTTTAATTGGATTCTGGAGGACACAGGAACCTAGTGTAGGGATTTGCAAAGTGGTGCTGCAGATGTGGAGTGGTGAGAGAGAAAGATCAGTCTTTCAGCAGCATTCAGGGTCGATTGAAGTGTGAATATATGGGTATCGTGAATGCCAGATAGCAGGAGTTTGCAGTAGTCAAGATGGGAGATGATGAGAGAATGGATAAGAGTTTTGGTAGCATGTTGAGTAAGGAAAGGGTGTTTTCTGGCAATGTTTTAAGGTGGAATCAGCAGGACTGGAAGAGAGTCTGGATGTGAGGAATAAAGCAAAGGATGGAGTCAAGTGTGACACCAAGGCAGTGGGCTTGTTAGACTGAGGAAATTGTGGTGTTATTTACAGTGATATTAACAAAAATATTTTTAGTTTGTTTATAACTATACCAATATAAAACATGGTTTGGTTATTTATTAGTTTTGCTTTTCTACATACCACTTAAAACTACGTTGTGTTATTTAGTTTTAGAATCCACCTTCCAAAAACAGCAAAAAGCAGAATTCTACACATAGGTTTCCATAATAAAATCTGCACATGAAAATGATAATGCTTTTTTTTTTGCTAGTTTACATTGTTTTGAATATAAGGCAATAAATATGTAGGAATAATATGGGTAGCCCTATAATGCATACAATTTTGAAAACGAGTCAACCTACCACAACACATGAGATCACCAAACTATAAATACTAAGAGGCCATTCATTCTTTCAAATGAGAATGCCTCTGAGTTTCTGAGTTTATTGAAGCTAGGATGGAGGAGATATGGGCTTCATAACAGTACCATTCGCCCCCATCCCTGGTCTTCTTAATGTTTTCTGTAATGTCTGGTGACCCCACATCAGCGGACAAGGGGCCAGACCATTTGAAAAGGGGGACTCCCCTCTTTTAAACAAGTATGCCTCTGAGTCTATATGTGCCAGGATGGAGATATCAGCCACTTTTAGCATCATACCCCATCCCCCGGCTCTTCAGATTTTTTCTGTAGCGTAGTGGCCGAACAGCACTCCATCACTTGTCAACTCTTCCCACAGCCCTCATGAACAAGTCATACTCATTGTTCTGGCAGTATAGAAACAGCAGAAATCTAGAATACAACACATGTGGTTGGGGTATGGTATTACACCTTCAGCACACAGTCAGCAGGGACTAGAGCTTTAAATCATGACAAGCAGTATGAACCTGTTAACAAATGAAGAATATATCTTACGTAAGGTGCTCAACAAAATTCCAGATCAAACAGCAGAGCCTAGAGAATGTAAATATACAATTTTTCTGTGGAGCTAAAGATGTGTGTTATTCCATTTGATGCCATTTATAACCCAATGTAAGGGAGTTGCAGAGCTCTAAAATGTCTCATAACTCCCATGAAGATTGCATCACAGAGAAGTAGGGAAGATGAAATACACTGACCTGTCATGGTTCCTGTAATTGAACAAAATGGCCAAGAAACATGTTGAAGCAGTGGCTGGTGGTTATGGATTCACTGACACCCAATGGACTTATTCAACAACTAGGACAGCAAGGGAGTAATGGACTTAACGGATTCCACAGAGAACTCTCATGATTCTCTCATGGCTAGCTTCACTAGGCAGCAGCTGATACTTAACATAGATGAACAGAGTCAAGCACAGACTGAGCTTGGAACAGGTAGCACAGTTGCAGAATCAGTATAAAAACTATCTGGGTCAGGGAAACAAACTACAAGACATAGAAGATAATACACTCCAGAAAACCAGTTGCTCAAGTGTCAGACAACAGACAGAGTTTTCTTAAAAAGAGGTCCAGCTGGTGCTATGGGCATGCATATAATTAAGTGCTCACACATCACTTGGACCACATATGCAAGAGTGTAAATAAAGCCAGTGATCATTTGGTCTCACACACCTAAAGTAATCTGCTAGAAAGTGGGCATTTATGTGAAGCTCTGCTCTGAAAACAATATGTACATAAATACAGGTTTCTTACAATATCACAGAGCCCAGTCTCTGATGGCCAGTGTAATATAAACAATACAGTCTATTTAGCCAGTGTAATACATACTGCTCATTACTTTGGTGACCAGTGTAATATATATAATTCAGCCCCTGGTGATCTATGCAATATATATGGTTCAATCCTTGATTGGCAGTTTAATATACAGTGCTAAGTTCCTGGTGGTCATTGTATAATTAGAAGCACATTCCTTGCCTTCCAGTATCATATATAGTGTCTATTTACAGGTGGTCTGTGTAATATATAGAGCCTCATTCCTAGAGGCCAGTGTAATATACATAGCTCATTTCCTGGTTGCCAGTGTAATATATATTGCCCATTCCATGTTGGCCAGTGTAATATATGTAGCCCATTGTTGCAAGAGAAGTGTGCTAAACAGATTCCAATCCCTGCTGGCTAGTTTAGTGTAATATATATTGAGCTGAGTCCTTATTGGCTATTGTATAATATAAAAGGCTATTCGCTAGTTTTCAGTGTACTATATATTGGCCGTTTTCTGTTGGAAGTTTAATATATAGCATCATTCCCTGGTGTTCAGTATAATATACAGAGTCCATCCCCTGGTGGCTAGTGCAATAAAGACTGCCCATCTCCTAGTGGCCAGTGTAATATATAGTGCCCTGTTGATATGATACTGGGCCGCAGACAGGCCCACATTGACTGTCAGAGAATGTACCCAAAACAGGATCAGTTTTCCCATGTTAACTGCCGCTTTCTCAGATATAGTACTGATATAAACACAAAAACACAGTTTACACAACATTTTGTACAAAGAACATATTTCGGAACATGGGACATCTATGGAACACAAAAGGAATGAAAAGTATCTTGCCCACAATCTATTAACATGAGAAGTGAGGTAAAGAGAGAGAAATGTAATTTGAATCCCTCATTTCACCATACCTGTCTTTAGTGTTATATATGGAGCACATTTCCTGTAGCATTCAATGGAGGCCAGCAGCCTAAACATTATCAGACAACAAAAGAACAGTTGGTAGCATTTAATTTCCTTTGTTGAACTGTGCTGCTGGAGTTCAATGCAGGAGTGGGAGAGAGGGCTTTTGATAGCAACTGAAACAATTGTTTATATGTCAAAGGCTGTTAGGGCAAAGTTACACTGAATCTGTCAGAGATCTCCCTTATGAAAATAACAATAGTAGCTTCCTAAATTTTTTTTTACCAAATGTTACTTGTAGTTGAAAGATCTCATTTGAGCGTCAGGGGTATAATCAGGGCCGGATTAAGGGGGGGGCACAGGGGGCAAGTGCCCTGGGCCCCCCTCTCTCAGGGGGCCCCCCAGGCCAGCTGGGGCTCTTTTTGCTGCCCCCAAATATCGGAATACAGGGGCAGCACAGGGTTCCGAGTGTAAAGTGCTCTGTCAGCACTATCAGCATTCAGCACAAGTAAAGGTTTTGCTTTTTTTTTTTTTTTTTGAGTCTTCAGGGCTTCTGTAGCTGGCGTGTAGATGACAGTGTGAGGAGGAGCAGAGAAGAGCTGCCCTGCCTGTCAGGCATAAGGTAAGTTAAGATGTGGGTGTGTGTAGTGTATATATTGTGTGTGTGTGTGGACAGTGTATATATTGTGTGTGTGTGTGGACAGTGTATATATTGTGTGTGTGTGGACAGTGTATATATTGTGTGTGTGTGGACAGTGTATATATTGTGTGTGTGGACAGTGTATATATTGTGTGTGTGTTTGTGGACAGTGTATATATTGTGTGTGTGTGGACAGTGTATATATTGTGTGTGTGTGGACAGTGTATATATTGTGTGTGTGTGTGTGGACAGTGTATATATTGTGTGTGTGTGGACAGTGTATATATATTGTGTGTGTGGACAGTGTATATATTGTGTGTGTGTGTGTGTGTGTGTGTGTGTGTGTGTGGACAGTGTATATATTGTGTGTGTGTGTGGACAGTGTATATATTGTGTGTGTGTGTGTGTGTGTGTGTGTGTGTGTGGACAGTGTATATATTGTGTGTGTGTGTGGACAGTGTATATATTGTGTGTGTGTGTGTGTGGACAGTGTATATATTGTGTGTGTGTGTGTGGACAGTGTATTTAATGTGTGTAAAACATAGGATTATTTCCCTGGCGCTCCACCACTTTAAAAATAATCTAACACTCTTGGAATGTATTTTATATATTGTTTTAATCTAAAATACATACACCATTAATATCTCTGGCCAGAGTAAAATTATACGATAAGTGTATTGGGTTCCAATAGGACCTGTATATAAAGTCTATAGTGAGCATCTGTTTAAATAAGAGTATTGCTTGTCGTCGTGTAATACTATCATAATAGCGATGTGACAGCCCTTAGATTTCTAGGCATCAAAAAGGTGAAACAAAACTGGAGGGGTGGAGATTACGTGGGGAAAATCTCTAGATAGGAGGCAAAATGGATCTATGATCTGGGATCCCTAGCACCAAGAGGTCTGAATCTGGACTTTGACCTAGGAAGCTTTTTTAATAAATTATCTATATACCCCTGAACTGTAAGAAAGGAAAACATTATAGCTGTACACAAACTGAAGAAGTCCCCTAGTGTAAAATGTAACGACTTTTGTACATCTATGGAGCTTCAACATATAACATATATAATTTTTACTCCTATTTTCTTACATCCATCTCGATATGGAAATCTATATATATTTGTATTTTCATACTACTAACTCCAACGGAATGTATAAGAACAATTGGAAAGCTTAGTTTGAGAGACATTATTCTATTACACTTTATGGACAGATGCTATACCATTAACGTCCAACAGGAGAAAAAAACACATCCACTCCACTTGGAGTTAATAGCATAACCCAGTTGTTCCCAAACTTTTGCAGTTCGCGGCACCCTTAGAGTCTCCAAATTTTTTCAAGGCACCCCTCCAAAATAATTATTGAGCAGTCCTGTTTTAGAAGTAGTTGGGTCAAAAAATTGTAATAAGTATTTAGGTCAGGACAGAAATACTTATTTAGTTGTATGCAAAAATGCCCTCTCTGCATCCAGACACTCTGCCCTCAGGCACTCTGCCCCCTCTGCATCCAGACACACTGCCCCCTCTGCATCCAGACACACTGCCCCCTCTGCATCCAGACACACTGCCCTCTCTCACACTGCCCCCTCTGTCACGCTGTCCCCCCTCCTCTGCTCTGTCACGCTGTCCCCCCTCCTCTGCCCTCTCACACGCTGTCCCCTCCTCTGCCCTCTCACACGCTGTCCCCTCCTCTGCCCTCTCACACGCTGTCCCCTCCTCTTCCCTCTCACGCTGTGTCCCCCTCCACTGCCCCTCTCACGCTGTGTCCCCCTCCACTGCCCCGCTGTGCCTCTCCACTGCCCCGCTGTGCCTCTCCTCTGCCCCACTGTGCCTCTCCTCTGCCCTCATCCTCTGCCCCTCTGTCCCCATCCTTTGCCCCTCTGTCCCCATCCTCTGCTCTCTGTCCCCATCCTCTGCTCTCTGTCCCCATCCTCTGCTCTCTGTCCCCATCCTCTGCCCCTCTGTCCCCCTCCTCTGCCCCTCTGTCCCCCTCCTCTGCCCTGCTGTCACCATCCTCTGCTCTCTGTCCCCTTCCTCTGCCCCGCTGTCACCATCCTCTGCTCTCCTCCTCTGTCCCGCGGTCACCATCCTCTGTCCCCCTCCTCTGTCCCGCTGTCACCACCCTCTGTCCCCCTGTCACCATCCTCTGTCCCCCTCCTCTGTCCCGCTGTCACCACCCTCTGTCCCCCTGTCACCATCCTCTGTCCCCCTCCTCTGTCCCACTGTCACCATCCTCTGCTCTCCTCCTCTCTCCCGCTGTCACCATCCTGTCACCAACCTCTGTCCCGCTGTCACCATCCTCTGTCCCCCTCCTCTGCCACGATCCCTCTCACTCTGCCCCGCGCCAGGCGCCAGCCATAAAAAAAACAAAACACATAAACTTACCAATTCGTCGGGCGCCGGGACCCAGCAGCCTCCTCTCTCCTGCAGCTTGTTACTGACGTCGATATTCAGTGACAGCTACAGGAGAGAGGAGGCTGCTAGGTCCCGGCACCCGGCGGATTGGTAAGTTTATGTGTTTTTTTTTTTTTAATGTCTGGCCCGCGGCACCCCAGTGAGCCGCGGCGCACAGTTTGGGAACCGCCGGCATAACCAATAGGAAGTTGGAAGCAGGAGTATATATACATGAGAATCACAAAGAACTTTTATTAACAATTATCCCTCAAGAAGCCTCAGTTTATGAGGGGAAACGCGTTGGATATAGACACCTTCATTATCATTATTTGCTATTTATCCGGAGAAGGGAAGGATTTGTTGGCATTACCCGGCTAGGAAAGGATTTTCTCTAGCACCAAAGTGGAACCAAAAATTCAAACTTAGGTTCCCCGCCGGACTAAGTAAGACAGGACACACATGCGACAACGGAGTTTCCTGTGCACGGGACAACGCAGCCAGAGCTCTCGCTGTGGACACCGAAACGGGCATCGCAAGGACTGACTGGACTGTGATTAATATCTCCCAAACTAAGTCTGCACAAGAGCGTTCACTACTGGGAAATAACTACAGTCACAAACTTAGAACTGATTGGCGCAAAATGATTTTAACTAAATAGATTATTACATGACGACAAGGAATACTCTTATTTAAATAGATGCTCACTATAGACTTTATATACAGGTCCTGTTGGAACCCAATGCACTTGTCATATAATTTTACTCTGGCCAGAGATATTATTGGTGTATGTATTTTAGATTAAAACAATATATAAAATACATTCCAAGAGTGTTAGATTATTTTTAAAGTGGTGGAGCGCCAGGGAAATAATCCTATGTTTTGTACTAGTGTGAATGTTGAAGAGAGCATTCAGATTCCCAAGGGCAGCACCTCACATTAATAGATATAATTTGATAAGACAGACAGCGCTTGGGATTTTCTCTACCCCTATATATTATGTGTGTGTGTTAGTATATATATTGTGTGTGAGTGTGGGCAGTATATATTATGTGTGTGTGTGGGCAGTGTATATATTATGTGTGTGTGTGTGTGTGTGTGTGTGTGTGGGCAGTGTATATATTATGTGTGTGTGTGTGTGTGGGCAGTGTATATATTATGTTTGTGTCTGTGTGTGTGGGCAGTGTATATATTTGTGTATGTGGGCAGTGTATATATTATGTGTGTGTGTGTGTGTGGGCAGTGTATATATTATGTGTGTGTGGGCAGTGTATATATTATGTGTGTGTGTGTACAGTGTATATATTATGTGTGTGTCTGTGTGTGTGGGTAGTGTATATATTATGTGTGTGTCTGTGTGTGTGGGCAGTGTATATATTATGTTTGTGTGTGTGTGTGGGCAGTGTATATATTTGTGTGTGTGTGAGCAGTGCATATATTATGTGTGTGTCTGTGAGCAGTGTATATATTGTGTGTGTCTGTGTGTGTGGGCAGTGTATATATTATGTGTGTGTCTGTGTGTGTGAGCAGTGTATATATTATGTGTGTGTCTGTGTGTGTGGGCAGTGTATATATTATGTGTGTGTCTGTGTGTGAGCAGTGCATATATTATGTGTGTGTGGGCAGTGTATATATTATGTGTGTGTCTGTGTGTGTGAGCAGTGTATATATTATGTGTGTGTGTGTGTGTGTGTGTGTGTGAGCAGTGCATATATTATGTGTGTGTCTGTGTGTGTGGGTAGTGTATATATTATGTGTGTGTCTGTGTGTGTGGGCAGTGTATATATTATGTGTGTGTCTGTGTGTGTGGGCAGTGTATATATTATGTGTGTGTCTGTGTGTGTGGGCAGTGTATATATTATGTGTGTGTCTGTGTGTGTGGGCAGTGTATATATTATGTGTGTGTCTGTGTGTGTGGGCAGTGTATATATTGTGTGTGTGTGGGCAGTGTATATATTGTGTGTGTGTGGGCAGTGTATATATTATGTGTGTGTGTGGGCTGTGTATATATTATGTGTGTGTGAGTGTGGGGGGCCAGTATATAAATATAGTGTGCGTGGGGGCAGTATGTTAATATATGTAAGGGAAGGGGAGTTCTTAATATAGTGCGGGAGGTAGGCTATTAAATGGTGGAGTGCAGGTGGGGGCTAATTATTTAATGAGTGCTATTTTATTTGTGGGGTGATGGTGGGGCAATTTAATTTAATATTGGGTCCTATTAATTTAAGATCAGGTGGTTTGGGGCTATTAATTGAATATGGACTGATTTTGGGGAGGAGGGCTATTTATTAATTGTAATTGTAAATATGAATTATTTAATGCCGGTGATAGTGATAGTTGTGGGAAATGGTTATATTAAACGTAAATGCTATTTAATTTATTGCCAGGCTGTTTGGTGGGGAGGGAAATAAGTCTATTTATTAAATATGTACGCTATTAATTTAATGTCGAGGCCTAATTATTAAAGTGGGGGCTATTGATTTATTAACAGGACTGTTTGGGGACTCCTAAACTTTATGTACCTTTTTTTTTTTTTTTCAAAATAGGGCCCCGACATCCCAGAATCTACACAAGCAGCATCTGAGCTTAAGACATCAGCAGCCACAGGTGGTGAAAAGTGACCACAGCAGGTAGGAGAGATCAGGACCATCTTCAAACTGTCCTCAGTATAGTGGGACAGTCCAGAATGTGGGTGACTGTCTCACTTAGTCAGGATTTGGTCTGACTGCAAGGACAGTTGGGAGGTATGTCCTACTTCACACTGTTATGCTGTGATGGCAGAGCTGCGTGCAGCAGTAGTGCACACAGCATTGCCTGTTTATTTGTCTAAAATGAAGACCATATTACACAATAGGGGGCCCCCCTGTATTAAGTGCCCCGGGCCCCCCAGAACCTTAATCCAGCTCTGGGTATAATATGCATTTTTCTTTTCGGTTATTACTGCAAGAAGTTTGGCTTTTGATCTGAACAACTAGGAGGAGATTCTTCCCAATACTTCTGTGACAGGCTGGTTTTACACTTGATTCTCGTAAGTTTGAAATTCAAAGGGGACGGATTTTTGAATCACGTGGTGGTAACATTCTAAAGATCTTTTTCACTTAAATGGTATAATGGTGTCTATATGATATCAGTGATTATAGAAGAAGTTACGCTATGATGTGATTCTTTGTGGACAAACTGTGAGAAAGACTATTGGATTTCACTTCTACTCTGGAGAAAGAGACTATTTTGAACTTTGTTTGACATTTCCTCTCCCTGGGACTTGTGTTTATACACTTATCAGGTTATATTTATTTTTTTGCTGGGATCGATTTATTTATTTTTCTTTAGTTGTTAGCGCCATTTCCACTTATCATTTTTTTTTATCATATTTTTCTGCATATGCCTGAACTACCAGGTGATCTGCCCCACACTAGAAGTTTTGAAATCATGATATCAGTATTGTTACTTCGGGCCTGATTCATTAAGGAAAGTTAAGTAAAAAAAAATTGAGTAAGTAGTCTCCTGGACAAAACCATGTTACAATGCAAGGGGTGCAAATTAGTTTTCTATTTTACACCTAACTTAAATACTTTCTGTTTTTTCATGTAGCACACAAATATCAACTTTAAATTTCAGTGTACAAATAAGCTATCAAGTATTTGTTACATGAAAAAACATACAGTATTTAACTTAGATGCAAAATAGAAAACTAATTTGCACCCCTTGCATTGTAACATGGTTTTGTCCAGGAGACTACTTACTCAATTTTTTTACTTAACTTTCCTAAATGAATCAGGCCATTCATGATTAAAAGCACTGATATCTGTTAGGAGCCGCGGTGGCCACAGGCACTGCTGCGACTCGTCTATGACCCCGCTGAGCGTCCCGGCCATCTCCTTAGTGACCGGGACGTCACTTCCGCCAGCTGGTCCGACCATTGCTAAGACAATGGCCGGACGCCGATTCCCTGCACAGCGCGCCCCGGCAAACAGGACAGCCGGGCACAGGCGCTGAAATCTCCCCAGCCTGTGGGCAGATTAATGTGGCTTTTGATAAATTAGTCCAGGCATGTGTATTGTTACAGGGCTTAGCCCTGATTGGTTGCTCTATGTATTTAAGGCAATGAGGACTGAGCCTCACTGCCGGTTATAGCGTTTCTGACCCAGTCTTGCTGACCTGCTCCTGTTTGCTGTACCTTGTACTGTGGAAACTCTGTTGGATTACCTGTGTATGACCCTTGCCTGGACTTTGGACTCTGCCTGTTTGCTTGTGACCCTGACCCTTTTGGCCTGTACTTTGGACTTCGCTACCTTGCCTGTGACCCCGACCTTTGGCGTGTCTATTGACTACCCTGCTTGCCTGTGACCCATGACCTCGGCTACCGTTTGACTATCCGCTGCTTTCTACCCAGTCTCCTGGCCTGCCGCTGTTGTCTGCATTACCAACCCACACTACACCTGGAGCTAAGTCCTGGGGGCATCTGAGTACCGGTGAGCGCAGCTAGCTCTAAGGGAAAGGCGGCTGCTATAGGTGAAAACCTCCGTCATCTAGTTCTGTGGGTTGGTGATCAGACCAGCAGCCTAACAATATCAAAAGATAATGTGGCCATGGAGGCTGAATGGATGACAAGGCTTTCAAATGATTCTTCTCCTACAGGTGACACTACAAAGCTTATGTTTTCTCCCTTTCTGTAACAGATCTTTGATTAGTGAGATTGTGAACCTGTTCTTGTTGCAGCCCTGCCCTATCCATCATTAATTGTTTTATGTATAGTTAACACTCAGCACTCAACCAGAGCAAGCAACATGTTTATGAATTTTTAGACATTTCACGCTAACAAAATGCCTACTATTCTATAGTATTGCAAATGTAAATCTGACAAACTGCAACAAAATGTTCTCTTACTGGCCAAACCCTAAACTAGACAAAAATGTAATAAAAACTTAAACCAGTATATCTAATGTGATGCTTTTTAAAAAGTGCTGAACATCACTTGTATTTCTCTTTACAAGGTTGAGCAAACTCCCAAGACACGGCATTGCCCCTGGTATAAAACAAATATAAAAGAAGTTTGTGCTCACATCATCCAAATAGCATTTATATCAAGTGGAGCCTCATTGGGTGTTAGTTTCTATTTTTGGGGCATTCCAGAAGCTAGCATTTATGTCTTTGGATTGCTGGTATCCTAGGCAACTTACATGCTTTGTACAGACTGAAAGTTGGTGAATTCTGGATAATCAAAAGTGATGTTATATCAAGCATAACTAATATGTTATATTATGTCATATGAGTGTGTGCTCCAATGTGACAGCTCTCCAAGGACTGTGGAGGTCAATATAAATGATTGTGATGCAAGGGAAAGAATAAGAGTTTACTCCTTCAAGGCGCTTATCGCCTGTTGACCACCAACCCCTTTATTATATCATACTTTCTCTGCATAGAAAATAAGAGTGGTTCACTGTTACCCAAATCCAGTAGTGGTTCGCTCAGAAACTCATGATACTGGAGGACTCAGACTGTTCAGCGGAGCATTGACAAAAAGGACTAGATGGATTGAAATACTGGGCTTACAGCTGTAGCATCACTGCAATGAAAATGAGCACTATCATGATCTGACTTGAGGTAACAGAGGGCAATGGGTATTTTTAATATTGGAGAAGGTGATGGTGTAGGATATATTAATGGACCAGCAAGATCCTAAAACTGATCATCTGTACAAGCACTACACAGTCAGGTAAGTAGGGTCAGTGGTACATTTTAGGATGAGAGCATTTAACTAAAAATATTTAATGTTTACGTTACTTTTCCTCTAATATTTAACAAATTTATTGTGAAATGTCACAACCAGACCAAACAATTAATTTTTTTTTTTAGTTTAAAATATCTCTCAGCATACATTCACTGGAATCCACTATCAGAACTCGCTGACAAACCATCTCATCCTTAACCTAATATCTAGGGATATGACTTACCAGAAAAGGTCCATGGTTTGGGAGGACCATGGGTGTGGCATCATTTGTCCGGACTTTTCACAAGTATGCACACTCAAGCCTAATGACCATGGACAGTTAAAAATAAAACGATGAGCATACCTGTTTTATCCATCTGCATAAATTGAAATAGCTAATCAATGTGTGTATATATTCACATGTAAAGATATTATTGCTATTAAGTATTTCACAGATTGCAATGCTTTGCTGGGTTTGGTCCTGAAGATCTTTAGAGCGGTGAGAATCAGTTCCAAAAATAATCTGTGGCATATGTCCTGGAATAGACCTCCAGTGCTCTTGTAGTAACGAGTGACCTCAATTTTGAATTCATTTAGTAATTGTCAGATAAAGAACTCCAATAACATTTATTTCACTTAGTGTCACTGCTGCTCTACTGAGACAAAAATGAACCTTTACTAAAAATAATACAACAGTTTGGCACATTTACAAAGTATTCTTTCACACTTGGCCAGTCCCTCTTTGCTGTATTCAGTTTCTGAGACAGTGATGAATTAAGAGTTTAAAGCAGAAAAGATGCTAATTGTGTGGGTAGGAAAGCTATGTTAAACACAAGTTAAATTAATCCTAACTCCTGCACTTCCAGAAGGGCTTATTTTATTTAATTTCCCTCACAGATAATTTGAATGGGGAGAGGGGATATACGGACACAAATGACAAGGGTTATAATTAAATCTCTGGATAGCACAAAACATAAGGCAATGTTTGCTTTGTAGAATGTAGCAAAACTGTTTATTTTTTAAGAAGTGCTGAAACTTTTAGCTTAAAAGTTGTATGTTCACACTTTTAGTTCCTATTTGTGCTTTTCTCCCCCTTTATTTGTAAGGGAGGGACATGTTTTAACACATATTAAATTCACTAATACATATGGGTGTGCACCCACCTTTATGTTGTTGAAATAGGACATGCACACTTTAACAAACCAATCATTTCAGCGACAGGGCCTACCAAACTACTGTGGCTGAAATGATTGGTTTGTTTGGGCCCCCACACAAAAAAAAGCTATTCATCTCTCCCTGTACAGACTAAACAGGCTCTACTGAGGCAAGATGTCGTCCACATCCTCAACCTCTGATTCCTCTCCCCCTACAGTGTGTACTTCCTCCTCCTCACACATTATCAATTCGTCCCCGCTGGACTCCACAATCACAGGTCCCTCTGAAGTCTCTGGAGGCCAGTGCTGGTCTTGATTGAAGAATTGATAATTCATTTTTATGAACATCATCTTCTCAACGTTTTGCGGAAGCAACCTCCTTCGCCGGTCACTGACCAGGTTCCCCGTTGCGCTAAAAACTCTTTCGGAGTACACACTGGAGGGGGGACAACTCAGGTAAAATAGAGCCAGTTTGTACAGGGGCTTCCAAACTGCCTTTTTTTCCTGCCAGTAAGAATAAGGACTGTCTGACATGTCTACTTGGATGGTGTCAACAAAGTAATCTTCCACCATTTTTTCAATGGTGACAGCATCCAATGCAGCGACAGTAGACATGTCTGCAATGGTTGGCAGGTCCTTCAGTCCAGACCAGATGTTCTCAGCATCCCCGCCAGCGGGTCATTTTGGAAATCTCAGCTGTTTCCTCGCAGCCACAGGTGTGGAAGAAAATGAAGGAGGAGCTGTTGGCATGTCACGGTCCTCTTCAGAGGACAATCTCCTGACCAGCAGGTCTTTGCACCGCTGTAGACTTGTGTCCGCTGGAAACAGAGACACAACATACGCTTTAAACCGAGGATCGAGCACGGTGGCCAGAATGTATTCCTCTGACTTTAAAAGAGTGACCACCCTCGGATCCTGGCAAAGTGTACGAAGGGCTTCATCCACAAGAGCTACATGCTTGGTGGAATCGCAATGCTTTAACAGCTCCTCCCTCACTTTCTCCAGCTGCTTCTGCAACAGCCTGATCAGGGGAATGACCTGACTCAAGCTGGCAGTGTCGGAACTGACTTCTCGTGTGGCAAGTTCAAACGGCTGGAGAACCTTGCACAACACGGAAATCAGTCTCCACTGCGCTTGACTCAGGCGCATCCCCACTCCTTTGCCTATGTCGTAGGTGGCTGTTTAGGCTTGAATGGCCGTTTGCTGCTCCTCCATCCTCTGCAGCATATAGAGGGTGGAGTTCCAGCGCGTCACAACCTCTTGTTTGAGGTGATGGCAGGGCAGGTTGAGGCTTTTTTGATGTTGCTCGAGTCTGCGGTAGGCAGTGGCAGAATGCCGAAAGTGTCCAGCAATTTTACTGCAGGAACAGTCAACGTATTTATATATTGCAGTACTAATATTTCTGGACTGCAGGAACAGTGAACGTATTTATATATTGCAGTACTAATATTTCTGGACTGCAGGAACAGTGAACGTAGTTAAATATTGCAGTAATAATATTTCTGGACTGCAGGAACAGTGAACGTATTTATATATTGCAGTACTAATATTTCTGGAATGCAAGAACAGTGAACGTATTTATATATTGCAGTACTAATATTTCTGGACTGCAGGAACAGTGAACGTAGTTAAATATTGCAGTACTAATATTTCTGGACTGCAGGAACAGTGAACGTATTTATATATTGCAGTACTAATATTTCTGGACTGCAGGAACAGTGAACGTAGTTAAATATTGCAGTACTAATATTTCTGGACTGCAGGAACAGTGAACGTATTTATATATTGCAGTACTAATATTTCTGGAATGCAAGAACAGTGAACGTATTTATATATTGCAGTACTAATATTTCTGGACTGCAGGAACAGTGAACGTAGTTAAATATTGCAGTAATAATATTTCTGGACTGCAGGAACAGTGAACGTATTTATATATTGCAGTACTAATATTTCTGGAATGCAAGAACAGTGAACGTATTTATATATTGCAGTACTAATATTTCTGAACTGCAGGAACAGTGAACGTAGTTAAATATTGCAGTACTAATATTTCTGGACTGCAGGAACAGTGAACATATTTATATATTGCAGTACTAATATTTCTGGACTGCAGGAACAGTGAACATATTTATATATTGCAGTACTAATATTTCTGGACTGCAGGAACAGTGAACGTAAATATATATTGCAGTACTAATATTTCTGGACTGCAGGAATAGTGAACGTATTTATATATTGCAGTACTAATATTTCTGGACTGCAGGAACAGTGAACGTATTTATATATTGCAGTACTAATATTTCTGGACTGCAGGAACAGTGAACGTAGTTAAATATTGCAGTACTAATATTTCTGGACTGCAGGAACAGTGAACGTATTTATATATTGCAGTACTAATATTTCTGGAATGCAAGAACAGTGAACGTATTTATATATTGCAGTACTAATATTTCTGGACTGCAGAAACAGTGAACGTAGTTAAATATTGCAGTACTAATATTTCTGGACTGCAGGAACAGTGAACGTATTTATATATTGCAGTACTAATATTTCTGGACTGCAGGAACAGTGAACGTATTTATATATTGAAGTACTAATATTTCTGGACTGCAGGAACAGTGAACGTATTTATATATTGCAGTACTAATATTTCTGGAATGCAAGAACAGTGAACGTATTTATATATTGCAGTACTAATATTTCTGGACTGCAGGAACAGTGAACGTAGTTAAATATTGCAGTAATAATATTTCTGGACTGCAGGAACAGTGAACGTATTTATATATTGCAGTACTAATATTTCTGGAATGCAAGAACAGTGAACGTATTTATATATTGCAGTACTAATATTTCTGGACTGCAGGAACAGTGAACGTAGTTAAATATTGCAGTACTAATATTTCTGGACTGCAGGAACAGTGAACGTATTTATATATTGCAGTACTAATATTTCTGGACTGCAGGAACAGTGAACGTAGTTAAATATTGCAGTACTAATATTTCTGGACTGCAGGAACAGTGAACGTATTTATATATTGCAGTACTAATATTTCTGGAATGCAAGAACAGTGAACGTATTTATATATTGCAGTACTAATATTTCTGGACTGCAGGAACAGTGAACGTAGTTAAATATTGCAGTAATAATATTTCTGGACTGCAGGAACAGTGAACGTATTTATATATTGCAGTACTAATATTTCTGGAATGCAAGAACAGTGAACGTATTTATATATTGCAGTACTAATATTTCTGAACTGCAGGAACAGTGAACGTAGTTAAATATTGCAGTACTAATATTTCTGGACTGCAGGAACAGTGAACATATTTATATATTGCAGTACTAATATTTCTGGACTGCAGGAACAGTGAACATATTTATATATTGCAGTACTAATATTTCTGGACTGCAGGAACAGTGAACGTAAATATATATTGCAGTACTAATATTTCTGGACTGCAGGAATAGTGAACGTATTTATATATTGCAGTACTAATATTTCTGGACTGCAGGAACAGTGAACGTATTTATATATTGCAGTACTAATATTTCTGGACTGCAGGAACAGTGAACGTAGTTAAATATTGCAGTACTAATATTTCTGGACTGCAGGAACAGTGAACGTATTTATATATTGCAGTACTAATATTTCTGGAATGCAAGAACAGTGAACGTATTTATATATTGCAGTACTAATATTTCTGGACTGCAGAAACAGTGAACGTAGTTAAATATTGCAGTACTAATATTTCTGGACTGCAGGAACAGTGAACGTATTTATATATTGCAGTACTAATATTTCTGGACTGCAGGAACAGTGAACGTATTTATATATTGAAGTACTAATATTTCTGGACTGCAGGAACAGTGAACGTATTTATATATTGCAGTACTAATATTTCTGGAATGCAAGAACAGTGAACGTATTTATATATTGCAGTACTAATATTTCTGGACTGCAGGAACAGTGAACGTAGTTAAATATTGCAGTACTAATATTTCTGGACTGCAGGAACAGTGAACGTATTTATATATTGCAGTATTAATATTTCTGGACTGCAGGAACAGTGAACGTATTTATATATTGCAGTACTAATATTTCTGGACTGCAGGAACAGTGAACGTAGTTAAATATTGCAGTACTAATATTTCTGAACTGCAGGAACAGTAAACGTATTTATATATTGCAGTACTAATATTTCTGGACCGCAGGAACAGTGAACGTATTTATATATTGCAGTACTAATATTTCTGGACTGCAGGAACAGTGAACGTATTTATATATTGCAGTACTAATATTTCTGGACTGCAGGAACAGTGAACGTATTTATATATTGCAGTAGAAATTTTTTTAGACTTTTTTTTATACTTTTTTTACAATTTTTTAATTATTTTTGTATAATTTTTTTTATATTTTTTTATCATTTTTAAATAATTTTAAAATAACAATGGACTTAGCAGAAAAGAGCACAGGACACAGCACCACTGGACTCAGCAGGACAGAGCACAGGACACAGCACCACTGGACTCAGCAGGACAGAGCACAGGACACAGCACCACTGGACTCAGCAGGACAGAGCACTGGACAAAGCACCACTGGACTCAGCAGGACAGAGCACAGGACAAAGCACCACTGGACTCAGCAGGACAGAGCACAGGACAAAGTAACCACTGGATTCAGCAGGACAGAGTGACAGGACACAGACAGCACCACTAAAAAATCCAACCTCCCTCTTCCCTGATCTGAGCCCGACTGAAGATGACGGCGGCAAGCGGGGAATTTATACAATCCGAATCTCGCGAGAATCCGATGGTGGGATTTGGAGTCTCAGCCTCACCGGAAATACCCGAACAGTGCTCGGATCGCCGTCGGATCTGCACTGTTCGGGTTGGCTCGGATTGCGATAATCCGAGCCCGCTCATCTCTACTAATAATCATTTTACTTTTCTCAGTCTTCCAAAATGAAATTGTAGCATTTTCATACAATGAGGAGAGCAAATAATATTTAGAAACCACTTTTAACCTAAAACCAGTGTTGGAAGTGGGGGTGTATACAGTGGTATGCCATACCAACACTTCTCCTACTGCCTTTATTGTAGCTCCTCCCTCTAGCTCTTGGGAGGAAGTGTGGTTAGTGCTTGTCTGATGTCTGATGCAAGCCCAGGGCTGGGCCACCCTGGGCGGGGTAACTCCCCAGGCAAGACCCAGGCCTCTGGGCCTGTTCTGGGAGAAAACTCACAGGCCCAAACAGCTGTGCTTTCAAAATCTCAAGTTATTTCTCAGCCAGGTAATGTGGTGAATGTTACCAGTACAAGTGCAGTGATTGTGGAAAAAGGAAAAGATGAAGGAGGGCAAACAAAGTGCAGCAAACTCACCTGGTGTGCAAACAGCCCCACCCCCCCAAGACAGAGGAGAACATCTCTGGAAAGACAGACTATGCAAGAAAATCTGCAACAGCAAATACTTGTAACTTGCCTGGTGCGTCCAGGTTGCACTCGATCCCAGTTAGGTGGAGGGGATCTTAGGAACACTAATAAAGGGACAAAGCTTGTGTCAGTGGACCCCTGTAAGCTGCAATCTGTAGAGAAGCCCCTTGGTGCCAGTAAAGCAAAGTGCTGGTAAAGCTGCAGCTACAACACACCCAGGATCCAGGCTGAAATCTGGAGATTCTAACCATACAGGAGCAGCAGTGATAGCAGTTACAACTTGCAAAACTCAGCAACACTGAGAGACATGTGGCAGGAAAGAGTAGTGACATAGGAAAAATGGACATCACTAAGGGAAGACATTCTCCAAGGCCAGAAACATCAAAGGGACTGAGTGGTTTTAAACAGTCAGGAGAAATTTCAAGGCAGACTTAGAGTCTTAAAGGGGCAGAGTGTGCACCTGAGCTGCACCTAGCAGATCAAATCCCTGCACTTGTAAAAAGAATGGAGGCTTTAAAGAAAACAAAGCTAACAATACAAAAAAGCAGATTGAATATGTTTATAAACTAAAAGTTGCAAATCCAAGCAAAGAAGCTTTATATGATGGTAAACTCAATTTATTAAGTAAAGACCTTGCAATTGTTGTAAGCGACATTGATTCTGTCTTAGAGCAGCTGGGACCTATTGGAGAAGTATATAAAAATCAGGAGCGTTTTGATGCAAATAAAGAGGTCACAAAGTACAGACAGAAAATGGAGCCAGAGTCAAGAAGGGACAGATGGCAGTGGCAAAGCAGCAGAGAGAAAGTGCAGATCAAGTACTAACACCTCCGGTCCCGAGGGACATTGTTAAACAACAATTCAGGGGAGATGTCAGAACACCTCAGGAGTGGATCCCAGCAGAGAGATGCAACCAGTGGGACACAGGAAAGAGGAGAAATACCTGAGCATTGTATACAAGAGACTCCTAGCATACATAGTGATAGTGCTGAAAATATTGTGGACAATAATGGTGTTGCTACCGATGAGAGAGAATATACAGATGGTAGTTTACAAGAGGTGGTAGTAAATGAGGGTGAGGAAGGAATACAATCAATATGGGATGTTGAATCCTCCACAAAAAAAAAACAATCAGTGGAGCAATCAGGGGATCAGAATACTGAAATAGATGAGATGGAAGTCTCAGTAGAGAATACTACACTAGATTTCCCCCCTTTATCTGGAGTGGGACAGTCTCAGGTATCAGCAGACATACCCACAACAGTGAGTAATCAATCTGTACTGGATCATACACAGAATAGTACACAAGGAAATAATACAAATAGTGGATCTGGCCGGGTTCCTCCTAGGAATGCATGGAGCCGCGGGGCACCATCATTTAGTTCTAATACGAACTATACAGGTCAGGCTTTTAGGAGGAGGAATGTGGTCAGATTCAGGAACAAAGGTACCAGAGAGGAGTTGCCAGACAGAAGATATGTCATACGAGAGTTATTGTGTCATCAGATGTGGTTTGTACCAGCAAACATATTGGCAGTAATAAACCTACCAGATAGACAGGGGTATGATGTGAGTTTTAAACTTATGTCTGATCTGGATAGATTCTGGGCAAATTTCAGCAAGTTTAGGGATGCAGAAGGTTGGAATAAGTTTAGTTTTATTCCAATCTCCAAGCCAGACACAGTCAGTGTAACAATATTTTTTTGGAATGAAGCAGTGCATCCCCAGGACATTGTGATCTGGCTCAGGAGACATTGTGATCTAGTGTCAGACCTGACAAAGAATAAAAATACTGATGGTGTCTGGACTGGTGGTTGTAGGGTTCTGTAAAACTGCGGCAGTATAACCATGTAACCCACCATCTGCCAAATTCTTTCTTTATTGGAAGTGAGAGAGTGGTATGTTTTTATGTGGGTTAGCCCAGGACATGTTTTAAATGTGGGAAGTCTGGTCATGTGGCCAATGTTTGCACAATCCTTAAGTGTAATCTGTGCGGTGAGGTTGGCCATGTAAGTGCTACCTGTGTGAATGTTAGATGCAATTTAAGTGGAAGAATTGGCCACCCCATAAGGATTGTCCAGATGCCTAGCATACCATTTGTAACGATTCTCCAGATGAGGGTTTGGTGGTAGAAGAAGAGGCTTTGGAAGAGGAGGCATTAATGTCAGGGTCAATAGTAACACAGCAGGAAGTTCAGCGGGAGATGGCTGATATAGGGCAAGAGCGTCACCAGCCAGAAAGTGGCCAACAGCCAACAGAAATGGTGGTTCAGGTTGAGCAACAGCCAGTTGAACCATCTTCTTCTACAAAAGTGTCTGTTTGGGAAGAGAGTAAGGGTATAGGGAATAGGAGGAAGAAAAAAGATAAATCCTCTCGTAAGCCTGAAGGTGAATAGAGTCTTGTTCAAAAACCAGGGAAAAAGAAAAAAGTTCAGGGAAGAGCGGGTGTAGAAGTAACAGTTACTTCCAATAGAAATGAGCTGTTATCTGAGTCGGATACTGATGCCTGGTGGTTGGATGCATTAGAATTGGAGCAGGAGGTGCAAAGAGTGGCACGGGAATGTGATGTAGAGTCAGAAGATGACCCGCCAACTAAAGGAAGGTCTGTTACTGAGAAAGGGCAAGTAGAGTCCGATATGGAAACGGGAGGTCAGCAAGGTGGCTCTGACTCTGACTTATAATGATGAGACTCATTTTTCTTTGCTGCTCTTTTTGTCTCTTGCTATAATGGCAGATTTTTCTTTACAAGTGATCTCCAGTAATGTGAATATCATTAAGGTCAGGCAAACTAGGCATGCAGTCTATGACCATATGAAATATTTGGATGCAGATGTGTTTTTTTTTTTTTACAGGTGACACACTTATCTACGATAGGGCAGTTAAGGGAAGCTCAGAGAGACTGGCAAATAGGACCATATTTCTGGTCACTGGTTCCCCCAACAGCTATGAACTTTTAAGTTACAGTTTTTTTGTTTTTTTTTATTGTGCGTTTATCTTGTTTTTTTGTTTAAATATTCCGCTAATCCGAGCCCACCCGAACAGTGCGGATCCGAACGGCATCCGAGCACTGTTCGGATATTTCCGGCGGGCAAAAAATTGAAAACGAGGCTCTGTCATCCAAGTCTCGCGTCGAATCTCGCGAGGGGTGGGAGGGAGGGCCCAGAACAATTCCATCTTGTACCTCTTTTTTTGGCATTATGTGCTCAAGCTACCTCGGTGCAACCTTTTGGCCTAAAAACAATATTGTGAGGTGTTCAGAATAGACTGGAAATTAGTGGAAATGATTGTTATTGAATGTTATTGAGGTTAATAATAGCGTAGGAGTGAAAAAAAAAACCTCAAAACTGGTTTTTAGCACTTTTTATGATTTTTTCAAAATAAATCCGAATCCAAAACCTTAAATCCGAACCAAAACCTTTCGTCAGGTGTTTTGCGAAACAAATCCGAACCCAAAACCTAAAACACATCCGAATCCAAAACACAAAACACGAGACACCAAAAGTGGCCGGTGCACATCCCTATAGTAAATAGGTGGATATTTGTTGTAATATGAGTTGATTATGGTTGTTCCATTGTATTCAGTTGGTTTTCATCAATAAAAATCGCCTTCATTGTAAAACTATTAAATCCCTCTCACTTACATTCCCATTACATTTTTCATATCGCAACTTCTAAACTTCCACTTTGACCACTCCTTGAAACTGAATTTATTTCAACCTCTTATCAAACATTGGTAGTTTCTAAGGAAACTCTAGTTTGCAAAAGACTTTTACAGTAACTTCTTTTCTGCCTGATCCCTTTCACTTTTAACACTGCCTGCGGACCACACTCTGTAATCTCCACTGGGTAAAGTACAAAGAGCAATGAGGACGTGCACATCTCTAACAAAGGGAATTTTGCAGCCATCACTAACAGCTGTCAGTGTTATTTTATGGGTTCATACAGTTCCCCTGAACAAGAAGAGTATTAGGAGAATCTTCAAGAGGACTGAAACAATCTTTTCATTTGTCAGGACTTTACTCTCAGTACAAACAAATGTATTAAAGCTATCAATCTGTTCTTTTCCACATGCCAGACGATATTGGGTTACTACATAAAGTTGACGTCCATGCCTGCCTTTCCTTAGTGCATGCAATTAAAGGTCCAATCCATTAAAACACATTATTTCAGAAGCAAAGTAAAATAAACCATAATATTTTTGCTGGCGTTTTACACTTCTCAGTGTTTTCATTATTCTCTTGTAAATTTATTTACATCTTCCAAATAATATTGAATTGATTTTTTTTAAAACCATTTTTTTCTACTGTTAAGGCCATGATTTTGGTATATCCATAGTAGCTCATGTAACTGCCAATGGGCACCTGACACACGTGACTCATTCGGTCATAGTGATTGACTCATTCATCAGCCAGGGAGGGTAGAAGGAATGTGTATATAGTTCAGGAAATTGCTGTAACTTGCTATGGTCTTGGGATGTTGAGTAGATGTAAGTGTCTAGATGACTTTCACTGTGGAGCTTGGTGGAGCATAGTCTCCAAAGAACTTATAGAGGTCCCTATCTATCTACCCAGAGGCAAACACAGGATTTATACAGGGATGTTTCCAATAGTTTGATTTTGGAAAAAAAGCAAAAAGAAAAAGCACTGGCTCTTGTTTCAACTACACTACAAACCCCCTGTGATCTCCTCCCGCAATTGAAATGAACCACAACCACCTAAATCGCCACTTCATTGGAGATTGCTGAATCAACCCCCCCACCCAAAAAATAAAGTTACAAACATGTGCTAATAATTAAGCTTATCGCTAACAATTACCCAACTAATAGTGTACCAGATGCAAATACAGACATTTAGGGAATACATGCAAAACTGGCTGAATAAAATTTGCTTCTTGAATGAACTTATTTGCAATCATTAAACCAAATCATTGTGTGCAGTGTAACCTACTGTATGACCTAATCATGAATTAAATAGATCATGTTGAGGCACCTGCAAACAAAACCTGGAATTTTTCATTGCTATTATTAAATCTGTCTGCTTTGTAGAAACATTCCTCTGATATATTTGTCTTTTACACTGTCGCAGGCAATACATTCCTCGTTGCTTGATGAAAATTATGCCCTTTGGTGTGAATACTTTCTAGGTTGATTAAATAGATGCAAAAGCTGAAATGTACTATTATCCAGTAATTATAAACTGGCAACATTTACACAGTGCTCTACAATTATCAATAGGTGTATGTAGACATTACTTACAAGTACAAACCAAAACATGGGAGCATAATGTTTTTGTTATAAGGTATAAAGAGCAGTTGGAAGGGTGACATTGGTTTTGGCTAAAGCTGAAATACTCTCTATTTTTTTTACTTTAAATGTGGCAGGCTAATTAATGGAAAGTAAAGTCGTCATTCTGAACCAAACTTCCCCATAAGGCAGTGCAGGGGCTAAAATCAAACCTTAAACTGTGTTTCTGTCACCTCTTAACCAAAAGTTTCCATGGGAGCACATTGCATGAGTCTCCCTCGGTTAATTGGATTTCCCCACATATGTTGAGTATTTCTGTCCATGTGTTCCATCAATTAAATATTTTAGATGTTCATAGAAGCAGTCTTTTATTCAGTGTTTGACCCATTTAAAGGTCAGTTGATGCAAACCAAGGAAGAATATCCACAGCAGAATTTGTCACCCCCCTTTTCTTCTATTTTCAAATTCTTATACCCAGCGGAAAGTAAGATGGAACAATTGGTATCCTGTGATCTCCATACTGCACATCAAAGCTTTGCCTCCACCACCTTGTCTCTTTGCTGGTTCAGTTAATAAGCCAGGGATAAAGTCCAAATGGTGAACCAAGGATGAAGTTCAGTAATTCCTTCCACTGACAGATTTAGAAGGACTCTTTGGCAGACAAATACTTTCCTCATATATACGCCATCATTTTGAAAAGAATCTCTCTCTTAAAACTATACTAAACTCCTTAACTTGGCGCTTCTTTCTACCAGTGACGTCAAACTCATTGGTGTTCTCAATAGTTGTGGAGGATGAAAACAATGTCCCTTTAATTAAGAGCTATGGGGCATCCTCTATGTTTATAATATTAGATTCCAAATGGCTACCACGTTTTCATAAAGACCCATCAATAACTCATATGTCTATGTATATATTTTTCTTTACAATTTGGATAACGGTAAAAAACTCTAAATACAAATTATATAAGTCATACTTGTAATGGCTGCAAGCTTTTAGGGCAATGTGGCCCCTTTGTCAGGCAATTTTCTAAGTATTTTATGAAAAAAATGTCTTCTGGTATGGCTACTGGGGGCTGATATAGGAGCTCAGTATTTGGCTCTTAATTGTACCTCACACATAATATTTGCGCGAATTCAAAATGCTGCATTTTTAAAAGTCTTGTGTATATGACCATAGTTTACATGGATAACAATATCCATTTAGAGGTCTGGTTGGCATCAAAACTGTCTAAACTTTTTCCGTGTGACAGAATTAATTTGTGCTGTTGGTTTGCAGCACCATCCGCTATCTAACTCTCATTCTGTTATTCTGATTGCTTACATCATGCCCTATAATGTAGCGTTGACCTTCCTTCTGTATTAGACAAGTCACTGTCATCTCAAAAAACATCATACTCAACACCATAAATACTCTGAGATGTTGTGACCATTCTGATGATACTGGCTATTGGTCATCCTTCACCTTCCCACATAAAAGCTGGTGAATGATAAGAAAATAGTGTTACAACCATAGTCTATCAAACCTTGAAAAATGAAGGACAGACAAATCTAATGAGATGGTTCCCAGTGAAGAAGGGGCTTTCTAGGAAAAACTAAAGTTAAAAACAGGTATTAACTTAAAACTATATATTTTACATTATTTCCTTAATATTTTACAATGATTGATAATTTTTCTTTCTTTTTAACTTATTCCTACTCCACCCTTTTCTAACTACAAACTTCTTCCCTTAAAACTATCTCTCGATATTGGTTTAGTTATTTATTATTTTGGAGGATTGAGCTGTTGAATAATTTCAAAAATTTTGGAAACTATATTTATTGTATCCTATCCCTCTTATCTAACTTATTTCATTCTTTAATTCCCCCAGATTATTTCTTCTTCTTTTTTGGAAAAATTCTAATAAAAATATATTTTTCAAGTACAAAATAGATGTTGATGTACATCCCTGTTTAGCACAATATGAACACTCAAAAAAATGAGTGACCAAGGACCAAGAAAAGACATGATACAGTAAAATGTTACGACAAGAAGTCTTGTATAGTTTGCTTATCTTAGTGTCAGATATCTGTGCCACTTCTAAAATCTTCCAGTCTTGAGAGGATTGCTCTAAATACCTATCAAAGTCCTTGAATTTTGGTGATGGGTAGGGTGTACAACAGAGGTAAAGATAATTAGCTATTGATTTTACAAGAGTAAAGAGAAGGAGGAGGACGGAGGGCTGTGAGATACAGTTACACTCAGACCACTGTAAGAAGGGCACCGAGATTTCTTCCTTTGTGCTTGGAAAGGTCACGTTGAGCCTGAGTTGGCATTATTCCAAATCGTTCTTCTCTTCTAGAGATTCACAGAATGTCACTTCTTTTGAATGAATTTCAGTAATCAATTAGGTCTAGGCTGAGTAAATGGACTACATCTTATGGTTAACCCCTGCATTTCCGAGTGGCCTATAATGCATCTTAAAGGGGGAATTTGAACAGAGCTACAAGCTACTGAGGACTAATAATCAGGCAATGTCTGCTGAGATATGGAGTTATCCAGACTCCTAATAATTAAAAAATCAGGTTACAGGAACCCGGAACTTAAATCACAATCCAAAGTGTAGGTGTTCAATAATATATCAATACTAATGAAAACTGATCAAATCATAACAATAAAGTGGTTATATGAGTTATCTAATGTATAAACTCTTGCAGGTGTGTTATTCTATACACATGATGATGCAATGCTACACAAGGATACAAAATATATAGTAACAGTGATCAGAGTGATTACAGTGTAGAGCTAATACCTTATGAAACAATATTGAATATGTGACATAGCTGGACACTCCGTGCTGATAGGTTGATAAATGGCACAAAAGGTCAATCAGGTTACCACTCCAAATAATAGCACAGGCACAATCCATCTGCCAAATCCAATGTGATCATATTTTCACAATGCAATGTCTCAATGTTGTCATCCTACCTCCTCAAAATGCCTGGTCTCAGATCAATCCCAAAACTGTAATTGATACTTATATGGCATCTTACATATTTAATCCTTTTTACTGTGGTATATGCTGTTACTATGCTTATATTAAAAGTCGCTTAATACAAAGCAATCTACAGAGAGAAATTTTGCAATGTTAGGTGATAATGTAATCATCTGACTGTGAAAATGTGTGCTCTTTTAATGTAAGGAATTAAAATACATTTACAATTTTTTTCGAAGCAATCTTGCACATAAAGAAGTAAGTAGTCTTCTTAGCGGTGAAATAGCAGCAGTCTTAATTGAAGTAGTTTGATAGAGTACTTGCAACCTGTTGCATTCAACTCTCTTTGATGCAATTTACGTTACAAATGTAGTGTATTGTGTCTTTGAAAAGTATATAATTTGCATAGTATGCAGCATCGCAGGTATCTCAAGATTGGTTAAGGATTGGTCAGTTTCCAGGTAGGTCAGTGGCTCAACGAGGTCGCCCAGAGGCCGCCTTATGTATCACTGTACCGTTGCCAGCCTAGGGCTGGTTGGTAGTCTTGCAGGGAAACACCATGCTTTCTAATTCCCTGCTATAGAGCCATGAGCGTGGTATAGCCTAGTGTCGGTATCCTCATTTTCGGGGTGGAGGACAGACTTTTTGTCCTCCTCTGTTTTTCAAATACCAGCCTAGACTGGCAACACTGGAGTTGCTATGCTTTTTGGATGAGGGGGTACACTTTTTACAAATGTATTTATATATTCTAATGTTGGTACAAGATCTGTGCTCTGTGCTGATGATTTTCACGAACGCCTGGCTTGTCCCAGATACAGCAATCTGAACAGCTGGCTGTGACTGACGTCCCTCAGCAATGAATACACCTTTTCTGCCACCATGTAGAATTTATTAAGGTGTCCTTACATTCGCAAGAACCACGTATTAATGTTTCATACTTAAATCACATACACATGTAACATGAGCATTTGGGCTTCGTAAGTTCACAAAGAATCGCAGAGAAAAAGATAGATTAAAATATGTTTAATCTGAAAAATATTTCCAAGGCTTTAATTTACAAAAAGGTAATAAACAGACATACAATTAATTGCACAAATAGGTTTCAAAGAATAAAATAGGAAATAAAATCATAATTACTACTTACTAGTTAAGTCCTGATGTGTGAGGGAAATTGGACCTTTCAGTCTTGATAGATTCCCTCATGAAAATGAACACTGTACTACTGATACAAGGGATTTTTAAACCATTTCCTGTTGGCTCTTAACCCCCCACCTGAGGATTTTTATTTTCACCTAAGTTAGATGGATGCCCAAAATGACACAGGCCTTTCAAAGTAAATTATGGATGTCCTGAGACCTGGCATTTCACAAGACTTGAGTTCTCACCTCTGATCGTTCGGCCTGGCTAAGTCTAACTCCTCTGCATACACAACTACCCATAGATTTTATCTGTCTCTTGGCATGGCTACTTTCACAAAACCATTGGCACTTACCTAGGTCAGTTAACAAAATACACTTTGAAAGGTTACATAAAATATTCAACAGAAAATAACAGTCATTAGATATGCTACAGTTGGTCACAATGATCAACACCATCAGCACATACCTTGGGCAAGCAGGCATTACAAATATGTCTCTTGTATATATACACCTGCTCCTAACAATAGGCAGCACATAAGGTGCATGTAACACACTTAAAGTATTACGCTTCACTTTCTTCCCCTTTTCTGTCTATCGAAGATGAGCAACATTCAGATACATCTTAGGCTGCATACGGACTTAGACGTACGTCATTTTGCTTTGTTTGTTCAAAATGGAAAACCGCATTTTGAACTTAAGGATTGAACTTACATCCAACTGTACATCAGCTCCCAAAATAGTAAAATTATTTTATGTGAATATGTTGACATTGTAGTTGTCAGGGTTCCCAAGGTAAGACCACAGTGAGAAAGTAGGTGAACAAAGTAGTTCTATTAGAGACACAGGTAATATAGGTTCAGGATGCAATAACTGGTAAGGCAGTAATATAACCACAGATCTTAACAGCAGAATAGGCAATACTGTAAGCGATGGTGAGAAGCATTAGTCAGCGGATTGCAGGGTTAGATATCTCTGGAAAGGTGGAGAGATGGGTAGCCTGCGGACTGCAGGGTCAGATAACTCTGGAAAGGTGGTGAGATGAGTAGCCTGCAGACTGCAGGTTCAGATAACTCTGGAAAGGTGGTGAGACGAGTAGCCTGCGGGTTGCAGAGTTAGATACCTCTAGAAAGGTGGTGAGACGAGTAGCCTGCAGGTTGCAGAGTTGGATAACTCTGGAAAGGTGGTGAGATGAGTAGCCTGCGGGTTGCAGGATTGAATACCGCTGGAAAGGTGGGGAGATGAGTAGCCTGCGGGTTGCAGGGTTAGATACCTCTGGAAAGGTGGTGAGACGAGTAGCCTGGTAATGCTGAAATACTTGAAAGCAGACAGCAGGTAAAGGTGGAAGGAAGCTGAACAGGTTACACTGAGAAGCAATGAGCTGCAGAGAGCAAAAGCACAGAGATCCTCATAGGTGTATAACTCAGGAACAGGGTAGATGAAGCAGCAGGTGTAAATCATCCTGAGAAAACGAGCTTAGTTCAGCAGGAAGGGAAACAGTTCAAGCTCCACAGTGGCCCCTTTGGTGGCATGGTGGTACTGCAGGCAATATATATAGAGAAAGTCCAACATAGCTCCTGGTAAACAGGAGCTGCAAAAGGCAGACAATAGTATTATACTTATACATGTTTCAGGGTAATAAACTGTTTTACAAAATTCATCTTGAAGGTAATCCTGCCTTTATTTTTATCTATGAATATGAGCTTTTACCATTTGGCTTAACAATTTCTTACAGCCACTTTATTTTCAATAAGCAAAACATTCAATGGTTTTCATTTTGGGATAAATTCCTCTGAGGTATTTGAGACTCCTCTCAGCAAAGGGACAACCAGTTCATTGTGTGATTCATCCTTGATCTGAGTCTTACAGCTCCTGTCTTAGGAGTATGTTTTAGGTGCCGCTTATGGCTGTTGAAAATACTTCCACTCGGCACACAGCCCTTCCTCAACCAGTATGTTTTTGCCTGGTAACCAAAGATTCTCTGTAACAATCTAATTACTAAATGCAAGCTACCTTGTGAACAAGAAGTGAAACTGTAAATATCTTTTGCTTTGATGCAAAATTCTAGGTTATTAAACGACCTAGTAATGTTTTAAGCACCTTAAAATAAAGGTCAGGCTGCTATTGCTGTAATAATCCATAGTTTAGCAACCATTGTGAAATGCACGAGCAACACTTTCCATCATAATCATGTTTAAAGGGGGGCTATGGGTTCGTTGCTAAGCAAAATATTGGTTAAAAAAAAGCTGTGCCTTTGACTGCGGCCTTAATATCTTGAAAACTCAGTAATGCTTGGAACTTATTCTCATACATTTAGACATTTAAATTTTTAACATGTCATAGATCTGAGCAAATGAAAGAGCTAAAGTTAAATATATTAATTGAAAAATCCTTATTAAAATGCAACTAACGTTGCAATTAAAAATAATCAAACTAAATGTTATAGTAAATAGAGAAAGATATGTATAATGTAACTTTATTTTTGCAGCTAAACCCAAAAATCAAAATGCATTATGTTAATAATCTTAACTAACTGAAGCGACTTACGTTTCGCCAAATTTAATGCTGGTCCATTGTTAAGAATTTTCTATGTTTAAATTGTTTTCTCATCCCTAAAGTTATATTTCTGTCAACACTGTCAGTTTTTCATGTTCTGGCCCACTCTTTACAGTCACTGAACAGACTGAAGCTTGGGAAGACCAAACTATTATTTTGGACATGATCTTTTTTTCTAAGTTGCAATCAAAATAAAATCCCAGTAGGATAGTAGGATAGTAGATTGAACAGGTTTATGCTATGAGGTCCCTGGTTACATTTGGTACTTTAACCTATGCAAGTCCAAATGTAATCCAATACAAAAAAGCCACAGGCATCCCATAGTATTATATAAACTGACAATATTGACAATATCGTTCATATATAGCATCCCCGTATGCATGCAAATTGTTCAGTACTAACAAAAAAGGTATGTAATTTATACTTAGCATATAGCTTACTCTGGGGCAATTATACAGCAATTATCATTATCTCAAAAACTGCACTTGTTGTGCAGCTGCAGAATTCAAGCTTGGATTGTATTTCAAAGACACTGTAACCTAACATAAAACATATATCAAAGCGGTGTCCTAATCTTGAAACTGCATGCTCTTGTTTTAATGCATTTGCATAAATACAATACAAAAACAGATTGCGCATATGATGGCCTAATATCAGATGGTAATCACATATAGTAAACAGACACAACAATAATGTATAAAAAAGTAGAAATTTACTAGAACGATTAAATGGTACCAAAATATCACATAAAATCAATGCACGGGTTCATGTAACCTATATAAATTCCAACAGATGTCTCTCTAATCAAAGAGATCCAGATAAATCCAAAAATTGGGAAGTAAAAAGTCCTGGTTAGGAATATATTTAGTAATGAGGTTCCGTTATGCCATATCTGTAACTAATAGCTTCATTTGGTAATTTTCACGTAACAGAGAAAGCAATGGAAAAGTGTGAGGTGGTATGTTAACTTCTCAATATGAGTCACATCACATTCATTAAACCACAGCGAAGTGTGAAACTTCTCCGTTACATAATGTTCAAATGTCCAGTGAAGCCAAGAGTAAATAATCATACACGGCTTACCCAGTTCAGGGATATACAAATTCAGATGCCGGTCCTGCCGTATGTGCGGCTAATGTGTTCAGGCTGAGTCTTCTGTGGTGCGCACCAACAAAATCCATCCGGAGAGAAACAAAGTTGTATAGGAAAAGATTCCACTGAAGGTAAGTTGTTCGTATTGCCTCTGGAGACAGTGTATCAAAGTCTTCACGATAATGAGGCCAGAAGAGAACAAATACTCCGTAGAGCCAGCAGTACCTTGCGATGCGTTTCGTCTGTTGAAACAGACTTTTTTAATGCATTTGCATGTAAACACCGCTTAGCCACCACTTGAAGTGCAAGTGTGATACATTCAGCTAAGAATACTGTACCATGTTTTCAGACAAAGTTTGCACAAGAACCACATTTATGCAGCTCCAATCCATTTGTGCATAACTATAAATCGCCCCATAATTTACATTGCACAGCAGTTTACTATATGTGACATGGTTAATTAGTGCAGCACACTGAAAGGACAGAAGAATTTTCAAGGAAGGGAACTGTCAGAAAGTGAACTTTACTGGAGCTCAAACCTTAGATTCCGTGTTGATAGTTGGTTTGTTCTATTTATCTGCCAACAAGTCAGTTATTCTGCAGTTCTTGAGAGATTAATCCCAGTTATTTCTAATGGCTCATTGAGCTTCGCATTTTCCTAATCAGTGGTCAATCAGAGGAAGCACTTGGCTATATAAACCAGCTTACTTGTTCTTTTGCTTGATAATTGTGGTTTGTACTTGTGATCTTGGCTATCTATCCCTGATCCTGTTACTCGTGTATCGATCTGACTTGCCCTTGACTATGTCTCTGTTTGATTGCCTGTGTACTGACATTGGCTTTTTAAACTGCAGTCCACTGCTGCCTGCAATCACCTTGACTTGTTCCTGATTATTTCCACTTTGGCAATTTGACTCCTTCTCTGATACCAAATTTGTAACAGGAACATTTGCAAATTTTAATCTCAGGGACTATAATAAGAAATTACCTAATTTAGTTCCCGTGTTATGTTTACAATACATATAGCCTCTTCATTTTAGGAAATTACTTTTGTTCCAATTTAAGGGACAAGTAAACCTGGACATTTTTGTTTTTTCAACTACCCACCAATAATAATAAATGATATATGCCTAATGTTCCACATGCTAGGAGGATCAGTTTAGAAGGCCTGTCACTCTTCTAGTTGCTAGGCCAGAAAGAGGGTGGAAAGGATTACAGCCACAACACTGCAGGATTCTTCTGATGGAGACATATGCATACAGACACCTAAGTGTATTATTCTAGTTATCATCTATTTAGTACATTCTACAAAATGACAGCTAGAATCTGATTGGTTGCTATAGGCAACATCTCCCCTTTTTCAAACCCACAGTTTAGTAAATATACCCCTTAGAGTTTAAAAGGTGCATGCTTTCAGAACTGGTCAGCCTAGCGTGCACTTGCATGTCTTCTCTGCAAAAGCACTTGATTTTTTTTTTTACCAACTCAGAACTGGCGAATATCAGGTCTCATCCTTCAGCTTCCTGATGCACTTTGGCAAAGTAGTGTTTTCGTAGGCCCAATTTAAAAAATAAATAAAAGTAAACACACAAAAGTACATATGTAAGACAGTCTCCATGTCTCCTAACACCATCTCGCTCACCACTTTTTTTGTTAGTATAAATTTAATTTGCTTTATACACACAAATTGGCTAATTCAGTTGAGAGCTATTTCATAACATGAATTAACAGATGTCTGGTAAAATGTATCTTTAGTTAAATGATACTATCACTTGTTCTTGTTCCATGTTCCTGAATCTGGATTCTCATGTCCACTTCTTTTTCCTCCACAGTTAGCTTCATGTTACATTTCTGATCTGACTGTCTCTCTATTCCTCACCACAAGATCGACTGTTTTATCATTTTTTTTTTAATCTCCCCTTGACTTTCCCCTCTGTTAATAAACCTGTTGTGCTAGGTGTCTAGCCCTCCCCTCCCTCCCCCGAAATAGTTAATTCACTGACTCCTATTTAAGAACAGTATAGTAACAGACTGCTAAGGCTGAGGACTGCATCCACATCGCTGCACCTTAAAGCATGTTATTTCAAGCATGAATACATGACGTTTGGATTTGAACTGGACTATGGCCCACTCTCCAACTTGTACTTGTCTGAATTAATAAGTCAGACTTCTTCCACATTGTTATAGGTGAATCAATTTTCAGTTCATCTGTATTGCCATGTACTTCTATCTGCCTTACACTGACTGCTTTACGTTTCCCCCCACACAGCTCCATTGTGCTCTCCTCCCTCCTTCCTATCTTACTTTATCTTCCCTGTGCCCCATATTCGCCATCCTCTCTAGCTAATATCCTCATCCCTTTCACCTACCCTATCACCACTTCAACCCACCATCCTGCAACTTTGACTAGTTAGCCTTCAGCCAGTCCAACTAGTCCACTAAGCTTAATGTTCCCTTTGCTCCTGTTGTATTTTTATACCCTCCTTTAGAACATAAGCTCTCCTCTAGCCTATGTCTCACGTCAGTCCACTCTCTGTCATCCTTGATGTCTTATGCTGATCTTGTTTGTTTGTCATGTAATAGCACCGACATACATTTCCTCACTTGTCTCGAAATATCTCCCTACTCGACACCTCTGTTCTGCACAAGATCTACGTCTCTCCTCCACTCTCATCACATCCTCCCATTCTCGGTTACAGGATTTTTTCCCGGCTGCACCTACTTTGTGGAATTCCCTCCCACGCACAGTAAGACTTTCCTCTAGTCTTCAAACCTTCAAGCGTTCACTGAAAACCCACCTCTTCAGACAAGGTTATGATATTCCTCAACCATCATCTTAATTTCCCTAGATTACCCTATTACCATCCTCTACACTGCTAACGCAAGACAACAACCTTCTGACCAACATTGCAACACACACAGCCCACTCAGTACTTTTACCTTTGCAGTTTGGCTGGTCCATTGTGCAATATGATGTAGCACATGCCCTTGTGTCTCTAACTCCCATTGTCCTATAGATTGTAAGCTTTCGAGCAGGGTTCTCTTACCTCTCTGTCTGTATGTATTACCCAATATTGTCTTATTAATGTTTCTTCCCAATTGTTAAGCGCTACGGAATTTGCTGGCGCTATATAAATAAATGTTGATGATGATGATGATGATATGTTCTGTTAATTACATCCTTGTATTTATTATTCTGCTCACCTGTACCCTTTCTTCTGTTAGTATGCATCCTGTTTTTATGTATGTCATATATGTGGAGCTATATAAATAAATAATGATGATAATGAATAAACTACATATGGACTGATCTCCCCCTGTGTCATCTTGATAGACTTCAGCCATCTGTAGTGATTGCCCCGACTGAGTCACGTCCATTCTTCGTACAGGTAAAAGTCTCAGAAAATTTGCATGTCTACAACAATTGTAAAAATAATATCATGAAGGGTTCTTACTTTTCATAGCTCTTGTATTGGATTGGCTAGCACACTGAACAATGTATTTCCAACTGCTTACTAGTTCAAGTATTATTCCATAGATAATCTATTCAAAGTTATTTTGTCTTGTAAATCTGTCTGCTAGTCTCAGAATCATTCTACAGACTCCCTTGTGGCCAGTAGCCACCTGTTTAGAAAAGCTTACCAGTCCTCCACTTAACCATTTCACCATGTAGTATACCTCACCCTCTTTCATCCTCCATCACTCCTACTCTTGCTTCTTGCCGTCAGATCCCTTTAAATTGACTCACCCCCATGTGTGTGGCAGGTGTGACAAAATTCCTGCTGAAACCCCATTTTGACAAACAAAGACGGAAGTCAAGGATAGACAATGTAACATCAGGAATCAGATCAAACATCCGGCATAAAAAGGGAAAGTAAAGCAGGAAGAAGCATAAGTCCAGGGCTGATATCGTATCTTGATGCACTTTAAACATATCTTTACACAGACGCATGAGCATACATCCTACTCAAAATAAACATGTAAATGTGCCATTTTTGCTGCACACATTTTTTGTGCACAGATGCATCCAACTGTAAATAACCTCCAATATTGTTGCTTTTTCCAATAAACTGTTTATGCAAAACTAGAATTTCTCAATAGAACAACCTGACCAATGTCTGAATATTTTGCCTCATCTTCTAATACATTTCACTAGAAGCTATGTTTTATGTGTTTTCATTTCCAAGGCAATTCTAAATGTTAAAATTACCTATGCCGATACTAAAAAACAACTTGTCTTTGAAATACAGACTTATTTTATTGATTTAAATTTTAGCTACTAGAGAGGACTATGTGATTGATCTAACAACAAATTATTTTCCACACCACTTTTTTCAATGCTGATGAATTTAAGACACTTATTTTAATCTGCTAGTTTCAAGAGAACTAAGACATTTGCACTACAATTGAGGTTGTTATAAAAATCTATACACATGTACATTTTCCAACTGTTGATTTGAAGTAGCAGTCTAGTCAATTGCTTATACACCCTTTAAAATGTCTTTATTAGCCAGGTCCAATTAACAGAAGGGATGATAGAGTTGTATAGTAATGTATAGTAATGTATCTCTCAGATACTATATATTTTATTTTTATAGACGGTCATGAAAAAAATAAGCCCAACGAACAGGGTACATAGGCTACACCAAGTCAAGCTGGTCTCCTTTCCTAGGGAAAGTGACCGAATAGAATTTGCTCAGTTAATAATGCCTTCATTTATTCATTTTTAGAAATGCTGGCATGGCATTTTCACTTTTAAATTAATGGGCGGGGGACTTGGGGCCACTCAGACCCCCACGAATGTTTAAATGTTTTGATAGAATGAAATTAATTTTAGATGCATTTTAACACTATATAGTATAATATAAAACATAGTAAACAATGCAAGGCTATCCACACTGTGTTCCCCACCTCTACTGCATCCAATTACCTTTCCTTTGTGTTCCTCCACCTCTCACTCAGGTCTCTTTTGTATACTTACATTTTCACTCAAATCTCCATATTATAGTAAAACTATCCAAAATATCTCCTGTATACCTCCATGTTACCCTTTATCTTTCCCTGATCTGCTTCCTTTCTCTGTTCCTATGTGCCCTTATATTCATTGCAGGTATCCCCCTCTCTCCCTCCTCTCCCCTGAGCATCACATCCTGTTTCTCTCGCTCCTCTCTTCCTCCTTGATCCTCTCTATCTATACCTGTTCCTGCTCGTATTATTCCCTCTCACATTTGTCCCTCCAACGTCACACTGCAGCCTCCTTCATCACACTGTGCCCACTCCTTCATCATACTGTGCCCCCTCCTTCATCACACTGTACCCCCTCCTTCATCACACTGTGACCCCTCCTTCATCAAACTGTGCCCCCTTCTTCATCACACTGTGCCACCTTCTTCATCACACTGTGCCCACTCCTTCATCACACTGTGCCCACTCCTTCATCACACCGTGACCCCTTCTTCATCACACTGTGCCACCTCCTTCATCACACTGTGCCCCCTCCTTCATCACACTGTGCCCCCTCCTTCATCAAACTGTGCCCACTCCTTCATAACACTGTGCCCCCTTCTTCATCACACTGTGCCCCCTTTTTCATCAAACTGTGCCCCCTCCTTCATCACACTGTGCCCCCTTCTTCATCACACTGTGCCCCCTCCTTCATCACACTGTGCTCCCTCCTTCATCACATTGTGTCCCCTCCTTAAATCACATTGTACCCCCTCCTTCATCACACTGTGCCGCCTCCTTTATCACACTGTGCCCCCTTCTTCATCACACTGTGCCCCCTTCTTCATCACACTGTGCCCCCTCCTTCATCACACTGTGCCCACTCCTTCATCACACTGTGCCTTCTTCATTACACTGTGCTCCCTCCTTCATCACACTGTGCCCCCTCCTTCATCACACCACAGCCTCTATCATCACATTCTTGTATGCACAAGCCTACAGTATGAATGAATGGCGTGAATGACAGTGATTATTTATTTGACACTGTATAGTGAGTTTGTTTTATTATTTTAGGTAAAAAAAACATACTATGGGCTCTATTTATTAAACAGAGAAAAGACCTATCTCTGTTGAAAACGGGTGTTTTCACTGGACATCGTGCTTCTCCCTATCTATCAAGGAGTTAACACCGGCAATAGCAGGGCTGTCACAGGAGGTAAATCCTACTGGTGGATAAGGCTCCACGACTTAATCCAGCGATAGCCTTCCCCACGCACAGCATAGGGAAGCCTATTTAACCAGGATTGTGGTGGTACATGTACAGCCACAATCCTTCTTCCGTTATCGCCATTTCAGGATGGCTATTACAGAGGATATTCAAAGAAAAACAGCTTTATTATTGAAATAAAGCATTTTTTCCAACTGGGAAAAATATTAATATAATTATTTTAGTAGGTCATACTTGCGCATACCCCGGGACACTGGTCTGGCTAAGCGATAAGTCTACTCTTACTGCTCCCAGCTGCCTTAACAGCGGTGATATGGGGTTTTCTGCTCTACTTTTCAATAAATAAGTCTCTTTGTGTATTGCCATTTATATAATTCTAGAACCAGAGGAGAAAGGGTGCTCAGTCGGCATAAATGGTGAACTACAGTTGTGTTTAACATCAGCTGACTGTTTTAAGATTTCTACAGTGACTGGTTTATATTTCATGTCTCTGCTTACTGCTGTCTCTCCTCATTCCAAACATGACGCAGTACCAAGCCTACTATATGCCAGCCTACTGGCACAGAAATGCCAGTCACCAATGGCTGCTTCATTATTGTTGGCTCCTGCCTTATTATAACCACACACACTTCCCCACCAGCAGCCACAATTGTTATTCCACTACCTTATGTATCAACTGTTCTTCACACCTCTTAGATTGAAAGCTCATTTGGGCAGAGCCATCTATACCGTCTGTTTCATGCTTTTGTATGTAATATATTTGTGTCATGATCCAATCAAAGTACAGCTCTGCAAAACATAGCAGCGCTTTATAAATAAAAGATAGTAATAATAAATGAGACTGAGGCAAACCAGCATAGAAACACGCCTGTCAGCTAGCCATAGCCGGATTAAGGGGGGGGCACAGGGGGCAAGTGCCCCGGGCCCCCCTCTCTCTGAGGGCCCCCCGCCGCTAGTATCACTTCATCTGCTGTCAGTTGCTGTCTGACAGCAACTGACAGCAATTGCACCAGACATCACTCTCTCCGCGGTCTCCGCGGGCGGGGGGCCCCCCCGCCGCCCGCATTACCTCTGCTGTGTCAAACCCGCTGTCAGTTGCTGACTGACAGCAATTGCACCAGACATCCCTCTCTCCACGGTCTCCGCGGGCGGGGGGCCCCCCCGCTGCCCGCATTACCTGTGCTGTATCAAACAGCTGTCAGTTGCTGTCTGACAGCAACTGCAGCGATCTGACAGCTGACGCATGCGCGACATGCGCCCACTCTTTTATTAGCAGCACCGCGGCTGCTATCTAAAATGTCTGAAATGGAGCTGCTGCGCATGTGCAGCTGCAGCAGCTCCTCCTCTGCATGAAGACTTGAGAGAGAGACAGTAGGTGAGTGACCAAAAAATTATACTAAAACTAAATATATATAGAAAACCCTTAATAACATGGGTATTTCTTGAGTAAATATGTAAATTGTAGCCACCTATAACAGTAACAGTACAATATATATATATATATATATATATATATATATATATATATATATATATATATATTCTGGCTACATTTAACATATTTATTCAGGCAATCAAGTAGTAATCATGCTGTGAGGGGTCCTAAATCTGATTACTTATTTTATCAGTAGTGTTTCAATTAGGCTGATAGAGCAAATTGAGTGGCAGATTATATTGTATTAATCATTAGTAAAGTAATTACTGAAGCCGTATAGTTATATTAAAGTTTGAATAAAATTGTAGTACATTATGTATAATTTATATTTTATTTATATATATATATATATATATATATATATATATATATATATATATACACACACATATTTATGTCATCTAATTAAAGCTTTAATATAAGTGGCAGGCTTCGATAATAACTTTAATAATGATTAATAAAATAGAGGGTCCTGCATGATTATTACACATTATATATATATATATATATATATATATATATATAGACACATAGATATGCACATATATACATAGCTACACACACATATATATAAATATAGATATATATAGTCAAAATTGGTGTTACGTTAACATTTTTATGTTAGTTTAAATGTGCGGTATCATTGCTAGTTTTAATGTGCATTTTCAATGGTATTTTTAATTTGCGGTACCATTGCTAGTTTTAATGTGCATTATAAATTTTATTTTTAAAGTGCGGTATCATTGCAAGTTTTAGTGCACGTTATCAATGGTATTTTTAATGTGTGATATCATTGCTAGTTTTAATGTGTGGTGTCAATACCCATTTTAATGTGGTGTTTTGATGATTGTTTTAATGTACAGTATTTAATTTGTGGAAACAATGATTTTTCTTATGCAGACAACCTAGGTGAGCCCTCTGGGAGAGCTGTAAGTGTCATACTGTGGGCTGTAGGTGATGTAATGCAGGATGTGTCACTATGCCCTTAATTTTAGATCTTAGGGGCCCCCCTGTCTTAAGTGCCCCGGGCCCCCCGAAGCCTTAATCCAGCTCTGCAGCTAGCCCCTCCTGATTGGCTGATTGTGGATTCACCTCTGAAGTTGATAGGTGCTTTCTGCATTGATTGTGCTTATATTATAGGATTTTGCGGGGGCATTTTAAAAATAATGTTTATGCTGCTTTCTTTTCGCATGTAAGAAGGAGTATTATATCTGCTGTATTATATCAAGACTACTGTGTCTTTTGCTATTAAAACAAATTTTAACAAACTCTTCTTTTACCTTTGATCTGGTTATATATGGATGTATGTAAGCCTGACATAACTCTGGTGTATATGCTGCAGGTGCAGAGCTGGAACCATCTTGAGATGCCTACAACTCAGAACATTGGCGTAAATACGCTATTGTAAAAATAAAATTAAGTCTGTATTATCCCCAAAGTGTATGTATATCAATCTCATGGAGTGGCCTAGTCAAAGACCAAACATCAATCCAATGGGGAATAAATTACTTAGGAATTGCTGTTCACCAAATCTAACCTGATGGAGCACAAGCAATAAAGAAAACGAGATTGGGTGACAATTGTAGTATCCTGATGTGCAAAGGTGAAAGAGACTTACCCAAACAGTTCATAGCTGTAATTGCAGCTAGAGGTGATTCTAACAAGTATTAAAATAAGGGGATGAATATTTAAGTGATCCTTGTCTTTAGTGCTTTTTAACACTACAGAGTATTTTGTGTTGATCAGTAAAAATAGTTACTGAATAAATCTTTTTTTTTTTTTATAATATAAGAAAATAAAATGAGAAATGTCAAAGAGGGTAAATACTTTATTTTTAGAGCCACTGTACAGAGTCAGCCACAGACACTGACTTAATTGTACAATTTACCTGCAGCTTTACCTTCACTAAAGCTAAATTGCACATCCATAATGTGGCTGGCCACCATTCCTGTGTAACAGAGCAATGGGAAATTGGACTTTGGGACATTAAGTCTGTCCTTCACAGCCTATTAACACAAAGAAACTTTGTACACCAGCGAAGCTGTCCATCACTTATGTTTTCTCACCACATATTCCCTTTGTCAGAATATGACTGTCTTGTACAATCTGCAACTGCTCTATTGTGCCAATAAATGGAAAGCCAGAAGATTATTGGGCAGAAGGTTTGTAAACATCTTCCGCTGTTTTTTTTTTTTTCATTTTCAACTGCAGGCTCCAGCCTTTTTACTCATCTGATTATATTTCTTCTTTACAATTCAGATCGGGAATGAGATATAAAGAATGTGCTCTGAATAAGTAGAAGGAAGTAACAGTGCTATGAATACTAAACCACACAATAATGGAAAGTGTGCAGCGATAAGTCCGAGAAAAAAAAAAATGCCCATAAAATCCGACTAGGTAAGCAGCATTCTAAAGAGCATCTGCTGACATTCTCCACGTTCTTGAATAGATAAACGTCTTTTAATGTTCACTGTCCTCTGAAAATGATGGCTCGTTGGGTCTTCAGGTGCTAAATATAAATCACTCAGAAATGAGATTCAAATGCTGCAATGTGTATGTACCTGGCAACTCTGGCTCACAATGTAGTATTTACGTTGTTTTGCTCTTGAGTTGGTAGAATGCTGCAATAAGCCACCATGTAAAGATTGTATATTGCCGTTTTAATTTGGGACAGTCAGAGGAGGTGGAGCAGCCTACTTTTACATTTAGTTTTCCACAACCAATCTAAAGTTTCCATAATAAAGTTATCGGAAGAAGAGGTGACGTCAGCAAGCTTTGTCTTTGTCAAAGGAAAACAATGTTTTGATTATATGTTGAAGGTGATGTGCTGGCTCTATTATGGCTGTGTTAATTTGGTTATGTCCAACAGTTCGATGAAGTTGGCTGAGTATTTTAATGACCAATATGTAGTACAAAGAGTTGTCCTCAAGAAAAAAAAAGAGCAATATAAAACATATAGCATAATAAATTTTTCTTAAGAAGCTAGAAGCTTTCCGCGTTGATCACGTAATTGTTTTTTTAACTATGGAAGTGACTAAACACAGTGAACTGATTCTTCGTTAAAGCAAGTAACCAGCGAGGAGGGGGCATTTTCAGTGACCAATGGAAGGGTTGGGTTTGAATTTTGTCCTCTATTTGTGCGCACCACGAGTCCTGACTTATAGATGGAAATGAGCACATGGGAAAAGGTACAGCTAAAATGCCTGGCTCCCCACTATGGCAAAATTATTCTGAATGTTGTTTTGATGGAGATTTGTGACTACGCATTAAAATTTAAATAATCGTATATGAAATTTGAAGAAATAAAAGTTGCTAATTTAAACTTTTACTTTTTTACATCCAATAAACTCCTCAATTTGGCCCTTATTTAGTTATTGTATAACTCATAAAAGAAATGGGACTGCCTTTATTTCAAGAATACTATTTCTCAGATTTTATATGTATTGGTTTGACTCTTTGTAATTATGTGCTTACATTTTGTGTCTAGACAGAGCAATTAGCATCCCTATTGCTTAAGATTTGGATAACAATACCTTTATGGTGATATAAAAATCTGGGCCTTTGAATGTTTAAAAGCTTTGTGTTTCTCCACAAATTTGAAAATGGTTTCAATTTTACTTGACTATGTCTTTCCTACTGCAACCTACTGCTAACTGGCTTTCCCCAGGGGCTGGCTGGTCTAGGGGGCAGTGTGTGTGTGTGTGTGTGTGTGTGTGTGTGTGGGGGGGGGGGGGTGGGGTGGGGTTACTCTCCTAGTGGGCTACCTTGGGCTGGGTAGCTGGGCTACCTTAATTTTGTTTCCTTTAAAATGTTCCCAATAGGCTGCTGAGGCAAGTCTTGTCCCCCTGGCTAACAATTGCCAGCCAGACCTTTTGTTCCCTACACCTATTTATCCCACTTAATTTCATCCAAAATTCTTTAGCACCACTCTGCACAATATATTTGAAATTGTACAGGCTCACCTACAGCCCTTTTTCAAGACCACTCTTTTATTTATCTCAAAATACTTTCATTTCTTAGATCTGCCTTCTGTGCCAATACCCTACTATCGAATTCCATACCACATCTGTTCAGACTCTCCCTCAGCCTCCAAGTTTTAAGACGCTTTCTGAAAACCTGCCTCTTTATTAGCACCTCACACATTTACTATTCATACTTGTGCACTTTAGCTGCTGTCCCAATCACAACTTTGATTCACATTCATCTTCTCTCAGCTCTGTCTTTTCGCATTAGATTGTAAGCTCTCACGGAAAATGTGTCTATATGTTTGCAATTATTGTCTACCTGTACCTTCCCTATTTTATGTATGCTGTCTTTTACATTGTACAGCTTTGTGAGGCACTGTGGTGCCTTGAAAACAAATGACGATAATGATAATAATAAAAAAATATGCTTCATCTTTACCCCTTGCAGCTGCATAATAAACAGATTTAATTATTTTGAGCATGCACAAGAATTATTAAGGAAGTAACCAAATATGAGTAAAGCAGAGAGAAGAGTTAAGGGAGACACCAAGCATACTGTCTACTTAACATCCCTATCTGCCTAAATTCAATTATTAGCCGGAGCAATAAGTTCCTCCTTTGCAAAAGACTCAGGCTGAATAGTTGTGTCACTGTTCTGGTGGCTACCAGGAAATAAACACTTGGCTGCGGTAGCTATCAGAGACACACCATATCTGGCCAAGTTGCTTAGTCATGAGGGCTGAAGCTGATTGGATGGAGAATGAAGAATCATAAAGCATGATGCCAAAGTCAATAAATAGACAAACAAAATAAGATCATTTGAAGCACCAGCAGAGAAATAAAATTCCAACTTTGCTCAAGCAAAGATTAGTAGGAGTGAGGGCCTTATACAGGCTGCATACAGGTGAGGTCTCTTAGTCTTAATTGACATGACCTTCAGCAAAGTGCTGATTGCAGTAAGTGAAAAAGAATGTGCAGTTGTCAGTGTTGATGCTTCACTGCCACCAGTTGTTTGTAGCTGGCATTGCGGTGAATCCTCACAGGTTGGATCTGTCAGGGCACCACCAGGACCTTACCTTCCCTACCAACAGCGGATACAATGGGCATTTTGAACCACATAGTCTTATATGCATTCAAAATCACTTTAATGTGTATTCTGAAATTATAAAGTTGGGATAGAAGTGTTTCAGTTGCAATAACTTGTTTTTGTTAATGACTGGAGAAAATAAGATGATTTGTATACAAAAAGCACAGAATGCTAATACAATAAGGTTGAGTTCGAGAGCATTAGATTTGATATATGTCTGACTTTGCTACTGCACACTTCATTACTTGTGCTAACCCTCACTGCACATATATGTACAGTTCTAATCTGCTGTCAGAGCAGTGGGGGTTAACGCAGCAGATCATTATTGGAGCATAATGGTGCTCACATGCATGAGCCCTTAGATCTGTTTGAACGTGTATTATAGTATTGGCATTCAATATCAGCACTGATAAAGCAAAATGAAGCAGGCTTAAATAAAGCAACAAGTCTAGTGCCCAAAGGTAGTACTAAATCTCTACTTCCACACTCTCTATAAAGTATCCAGCTAAGCCATCTATCACTTTCACTGGAGTTTCATTTCATAAAATATGCATTCGTGCATTGCTGAAGGATCCTGTATGCTAGTCACAGAGGTCTCCTCATGTGGTTCCAGCTATTCAGGGACACCCTCTGATGAGGTGCCCACTAGTCCTCAAGCAGGACCAATCCAAAGACAGCAAGTGAAAAGAGCAATCTTAGCTAAGGTGATGAAATAGCAGCTGACTTGGAGGGGATGAGGATATCACTATGAACTATGGCCAGTACATCACAATAGGAGAAGAAGGTGGCACAGTAAAAAGGTAGATAGCGACAGATTGGAAGGGTACAGGGAAGGGAATAAGGGAAATTGAGAAAGTGAGAAGGGTCACAGAAGAGAAAGTTAAGTAGACAGAGGAAAGTGAGCAGAGAACTGGGCAGAGGGGACTAAGTGAGCAATAATTTATGATTATGAGTGGCGCCTGTACCAAATCGTACGCTTAAAGTGTATCCCACACCTTTAGCATATCCTACGCTTTAAGCGTATCTTATACAATTTTCATGGGCACAATTTACTCCTACATTTTTGCGTCAATTGCATCCAACTGTACATCAGGCTTATATGTGTTTTAGTGTAATAATTTACAATGTCAATGTTAATCTCATGCATAATCATCCTAATTATCTTGCCTTTCATCCAACTCATTATTACTCTCACTTTCATAATAAAAGCTTACCCTTTAAAAGAGTGTGCGCCTTGGTCAGGGTACCTCACCTCTCTAGGGGCTGTAGCTGGTAGCCCACTCCCTCCATATACAAAAAAAAGGAAGTATCTATATAGGAAAGCTCCATCAGATTACTATACCCCCATCCCCTGAATTTCCATTTACTTACTCTATATATTTAGTTCCAAACACCAGTATGTATGTATGTATATATATATATATATATATATATATATATATATATATATATATATATATATAAAACACATAACAGGAAAGGCACTCACGTTTGTAGATATTTCTCCAGCCTGGGTGCAGGAGCTCCAGTAACATGAATGTAAAAAATAGTATAATTAGGAGGCACTCACAGGACTTTTCCAGATTATTAAAGTGTTTATTCCATTAAAAATTGGTCAACGTTTCGGGCTCCACACAGCCCTTTATCAAGACTATATATATATATATATATATATATATATATATATATATATAGAGTAAGTAAATGGAAATACAGTAATTCAATCCAAATGTAAGGCATGGGTTACTATTTCACAATGCGGAATTTAATAGCTTACTAATATTCAAAATAAGAAAAATGATTATATGGACTGTGAGTGCCCCTTACCACCTCTGCTGGCCTGCCAATCAGGTCGATGTGGTCTTTTTATTTATCTTGGTTGCATGTGGAAAAGAAACATCAAAGAGATGGATGAGAACGCACCCCAGGTCATGGGAGTCTCCTTCACAGTGTGTAAGGGCATTGTTTCCTTGTATCAGATCATTCAATTTATTTAATCATTTCAGTAATGACACACTCCTCTCCAAACAATAGAAAATAGAGTGCTATTGAATGTGCTTTAATGCTTAATAAATGATAGAATTTCAATTACAGTGACTTTCTCCCAAAGAACTTTAAGTTCACTTTTCTCCATTTTGCATATGCCAACTTTTAATGGTATTGTAATGAGCAATTAAACCCAAATGATGGAAGACTAGCTTAGATAAACAGCCCTTGTGTAATGAAAGTAATGAACTAATATTTATTACGAGCTTGGTTATTGCCTCACAGCTCTGTTATTTGCTGCACTGATATATGGAGGAAGGACAGATGATGCATGAGGTTTGTTTATTGTCTGCCCACATTGGGAGTAAGCTGTATCAGGTCCATTTAACTGTGCTGCTCCTGATAATGTTAGTGGAGCTGGGCTTTGTGCACACAATATGACAAACTCTTCAGTAAATAGTCACCTTTCAATTTTGTTTTTCAGTGTATGGTCCATGCATTTTACACCTTATCTGACGCCTGAGAGATCAAAAAAATGTTCACACATAAAAAAGTAAATTGTTGATGTCACAGTATCACATTAAATGCATGGTGGTAATGTAAGGGTAATGTATAGCTTTCAGCACTGTGTACCACAACAGTGTGTAACAGACAGCAGCTTGAAATGTAATGCAAATATGTTATCAATACATTTTATTAAACTACATTGTTGTATTACCAGTGAAAATACCTGATCTATGAAAACTATCACTATTCTCTGGTGATCAATTGGTTTCTGATGATTAAATAGGTAATTTCCTTACCCCAGCTTTGTACTAGATAAAACAAGAGCAAATTTGCACCTGGACAAATCATTTAAAGATGCAAGAGGTACAAATGCATTTCTTTTTTTATTTTGCATACAAGGAAAATACTAAATCTGTCTGCACATTTTAAATCCCCCTCCCCTGCAGCACAACATGTTTTGCCTGGATAGTCTCCTGCTGCTCTATCATTATTTCCCATTATTTATTTACAATTATTATTTACCATTATTTATTTATGCTCCTTCCGCCCTCCATGAATCTCAGTGCCAGTTGTGGCTTCACTGGACCAGCACCGTTTAAAGCACAGTATATACTGTGCATAGTATATATTTATATTAATAATTTAAAAACAGTCAGCATCCAACCTCCTACATACTCAGCTGGCACAGCACTAGGCATCTTGGGATGGTTTCCACTATTACAGGGAAACTACGAACATAGGATCCCTCTACTACAGTGAATACCAGCCTGTCAGAGCAGGGTTGGTTTCACTGTCAGGGGGAGCCAAAAAAAACCAGCATGCCCCCCTTCCTAAGCACTTGGGCTTTTGTGGTCCTGTGAGCTGTAGAGGCTGAGTTAATTGACAAGCAACTTTGCCACCCTAGCGGTATAAGTATAATGGACACGGGTTCTTAAGATCCCTATCCACTATACCAAAATAGTAAAAAAAAAAAAAACCTTAATCCTAAAATAAATCTTAATTGAATAAGACTACTCAAACCCTCTGTCACCATTTTATAAAATAGAAAATAAAATATTGTTTTCTTTTTCTTCATCTGTCATAGTTCAAGTGGAAAAAAATCCCATTATAAAAATTACTCACCCACACATAAGCGCTGACCTCCACTAAATGATGGTGTCCCCTCCTTGGAAAAGGAACATTTTCCCCACACTGGCCATTTTCGATTGGCTGCTGGTGCCTCACAATGAGGCGCTGGCACTGAAATCCTTTTTCTACCGTGTAGCCATGTAGAGAGTGTTCACGCATAAAAATACAGCAATTTTAAGATTTTCCGTTTCTTGACCATGGATAGTAAAATATTAACTTGAAACCCTTTTTTGATATGTAATGACTGCTCATTGTTGAAAACCTTGGTTTAGATCAGTGTTGGCTAACCTGTGACACACCAGGTGTTGTGAAACTACAAGTCCCAGCATACCCTTCCAGCAATAAGCTGCTATATATTGGCAAAGCATGCTGGGACTTGTAGTTTCACAAACACCTGGAGTGTCACAGGTTAGCCAACCCTGGTTTAGATCATCCAATTTACATTGTATATTTATCTATCACTTATGTGTTAGGCATAAGCTTGTTTCATTCAAGCTACAATGAAACTCTTCTGAAGTGGATGTAGTGTTGTGGCCTATACCTACTACAGCCAAAATATTGCACAACACAATCTTCAGTAGACATTTTAATTGTGTGCAGAGATTCAGGAATTGAAAGAGTTATTCAAATAACATACTGTTTTAAAAGACTCTCTTGTAAGATGTCAATCCAGGCAAGGTGAATCACGAAGTTTATCCCTGGAAAAGTGACAAATGCTTTGTCTGATAATGACACAATAATCTCCATTGGACAAGTGCTTAAAGGCAGGTAAGAGACTAGTAGAATAAAAATTAAATTAATTGAATACAAGCCAAATATATTTTATATATGTGTAGCTGCAACGTTATTTTTAAATATACCCCCATGGCATTCAATATTAATGTTTCTATGTAGTTTACTTCAGTTTCACAAGCAGATCACTGTGAAGGAAACAGCACAAACTGCTTTGTGCAATTTGAAAATGTGTGGACTTATTTATCTGGGTGCTTCACTAGAGAATTATTAATTTATTTAATAAGAAAGTTATTAATTAATCAGTTTTGTTTTATTTCAAGCTCCATTTCAGCTCACCATCTTGGATGACTATCCAATGACAGGGACTCAGGCGGCTCACTATCCAACTCAGGAAACAGGTATCTAGTGATGTAACAGATGGCTGTATTAAATAATTAGCAATGAATTAAGGGATGCGATCTGACAAGTTAACTTTGATACACATCAAACTAAGCCCATTGAAAATGATGTACTGAGATTTCTCACAGGTGACATAAGGCCTCACTGCCTCAATAATGTCTTTATATCTCATGAATAGTGACTGCTCTTTTATGTGAGACAACATTGGTGAATAAATCTGTACTTATTCAGTAGTGCATGAGGTACTTCCTACTAAACTGTTGGAGATGCTGGTGTTTAAAAAGTAAAAACCCACAAAGTAGAGAGAGCCACCGGTAATGTGATTGTATATAGCACGTGTAAGCATTATCTCATAGAAGACAACCTTTACTTGTGAGTAAATTTGTATCTTGGGCACAAATATGTTTTGCTAATGTAACTGCAGAATATAAAAGAGATGAACTTCATTCTATGTGTCTTAATTATTTCCGAGCCCATCTGCACAATTAACACTTGCAGACATTTACCAAAACTCTGGGGTATTAACAGCAAATAGATTCCTTGCCCATTGGTGATTATTGCTTACTTACATTTGCATCTTATTTACATATTATTTAGCACAATTAATCACACATGCTGATGTGAGGGATGCTCTGTTCTCTTGTATAGGAAGTACAATAAAAAGGCACATGATAATTGTAGGAATTGTGTACCAGTTCGTAGCACAAAATCTACCAGCAGAAAGAAGCTTTTCACTTATATCCTCCTAAAGTAAACTCTTCTCTGTCTTTTAAACCTCCAGCTGTGAAGTGCTCTGTCCCTCTCTTCCTTTTGGTATTTCCACACCGGATCCATGACAGCTGATCCACTTAGTGGAAGAGTTACTATCATGTGATGTTCAGTGGTCTATGAACAGATGGTGGAAAGTGTCCTCCTTTCTTGTGTTTGACCAAGAAGGTATCTCTGTATGTATATCCCAGGTCTAAATGCAACACCCCTCCTTTCCATAGGCATCAATTTCGACCATGTTTTATCCAGTTTCTTATAATCCATTTCTGTCCTGAGCATCGCTGCACCACCAGTCTAAGTCCAAAATTTGCATCCTTGGACATCTCAACTTCTAGACAGCGACCTGTGTCCTTGCTGACAATGGGACTATTCTGTAGGCAGGATAGAGAATAACGATTATTATTTCTGATCTCATATTATTCAGAGTAAAACAACATTCTGTTTTGGAAAATGAAATATATATGTAATGTATTTTCAGATATTGGAGAAAAGAATGAGTAGCATAAAACATCATCAGTTCATATACTAACTTACTATAATATGTTGGGTAATTTTAATGTCCCTCTGAGACATAAGGTGATAATTAAACCTAGGTACATGGAAATACTGCAGTGCCATCGAAAAAATATTCTCTACAGCTGTGATCGAAACAAGGCCCCCATCATGATGTCCTCAGGGCCTTGACTGCAGCCCTCTAGATCAAGAATATGTGCCCTAAGCATTTGCTTAGATTAAGTGAAATGTTGTTAAGATACTGACACAATAGAAATTGGAGTGAGTTCAATAGTGCTGTGTGTTTCTCTACAAACGTAATGTGTGGTCCAAGTGCTACAGTTGAGGCCCCTAAAAACTATCATTACCCTTACTACGGTAATAGTGCACATATTTACCGTTAGTACAGTAATTTCAATGCTGGCATTTTGCTTGCAGCTCACTGAGTTGCGAGCAGAAATCGGTGTTGAAATTACCGTATTATCGGTAATATGCTTAACACTGTGGTGTGTCAGGGGGGATTGAATTCCCCCCATAGAGTATAATAAAAGTCAATACATCCAACTTGTGTGAATCTGTGTGACACAATGGCATAAGGGACAAATGAAATACACTTGTATAGAAATGTTCATCAAGTGGTACTCATATTTTAAGCTTTGAGAATAAAGTTGAGTAAGAGGCTTGAAATGTTTTGAAAAAGTTGTACTTTTTACTGTGAGTACTTTTAGCAGGGCCGCCATCAGGGAGGTACGGGGGGTACTGTTGTACCGGGCCCGGGCTCACCAGGAGGCCCAGTACAACAGCGCAACACATACTGACCTGGGGGCCCGCTGTCTTGCAGTCCGCTGGTCTCCGTTACTCTGCCTTTGACAGATCACATGATCGCGGGGGGAATGATTCCTCCACCCCTGTGATCGCATTCTGGTGCCTGGCTGTCATGGTGACAGCCAGGCTGAAGACAGAATAGCGGAGACCAGTGGACTGCAAGACAGCGGGCCTCCAGGTAAGTATGTGTTGCGCTGTTGCTCATGGGGGGGGGGCGCTCATCGGGGAGGGAGGGGGGCCTGGTGGCACAGGGGCCCCGTACTGGGCCCCATGATTTCTGAAGGCGGCCCTGACTTTTAGTATTTTTATTTGCAGATCTGGGGGTAAATGTATCAAGCTGAGGGTTTTCCGGCGGGTTTGAAAAGTGGAGATGTTGCCTATAGCAACCAATCAGATTCTAGCTATCATTTTGTTGAACGTACTAAATAAATGATAGCTAGAATCTGATTGGTTTTTCCAACCCGCCAGAAAACTCTCAGCTTGCTACATTTACCCCCTGGAGTGTTTCTCCTGTGAAAAAAAAGAGTCCGGAAAAAGTGTACCCACTCTGATATATCACTTATAATTTGTTAAGCGTAAGTGAGCTCTCATTGCTGTACATTTTTACACCAGTACATTTATCACTTTGCTCCTGTGTGCCACAGTTGCACACTAGAGGAACACAGAGGAGGTAATTTATAAAGCTTAAATAAACCAATCCTCTTTGGTGGCACCATGCAGTACAATTTGTGCTGATGCATCTAGATTTATGCCATTTATGTCAAAATGCATGGATTTGAGGAGCAAGATGATGGGGTTTGCGGAGGAGCATAAATTTGAACCAAATGATGAGAATAGTTGGGCGGAGCGTGGTTATTCCTTGTTCAGGGCAGGTAGGTAGAAGTGCCTAGTTTTGCAGGAGCAAAATCCCCTCAGTTAACAGCTCTTCAGATTTTTCAGGCTCCTGGCAAATCTAGGCACACTTTTATTTTCTGTAAGTGTTAGCTTGAAGTCCTCTGGGTGGACCATATAAGCCCTCGTGTGCAAAATTCCAGCATTTATACCAAAAGAGTTAAAAAAAAAAAAGACTCATACACAGTATTCAAATTAAGTTTATATGTACAAATGATTCCCCAAGACCCTTGTTCTCAACGTTCTTAAATATAATAAAATATTATTTTCATTCTTCTTTCTTGATCTGCTAAAGTCCAAATGAAAAACAAAAACTAAACAAAACCATAAAAAATAAAGCCCTAAATACTGATAATTCCCCGGGATTTCTCTTTACCAACAGTCAATAACCAGCAGTCAGTTTCGGAAATAGTTTATTTTTGGCTTACAATGAAGAGCAGTCCCTGAGACTCTCAACTATAGTCATTCTGCTTTGGTCATTACCTCGTTTGTAGTGTGTGTGGGGTTTATGGGAATTTTTCCCCATTTAGATTTTGAAGAAAAGAATATTTATTTCTCATTTGGACTGTGAAGTATCAAAAAAGAGGTGTAATATTTTTTTTTTTTTGCATCAATGTTTTTATTCAACTTTTTCAAAGGTATATGGGATATAGAAAAAAAAGAGGGGAAAGGAAAATACAAACAAAGGGAAACACATAGGGAATCCCCACGCAAGGGGGGAGCTGTAATATTTTAATGTATATTTAATAAAGTTTTGAATGTTAGTTTGGAGAAGCATTTGTTCAATTAAACTTGATTTGAAACTTGTATATCCAACTTTATATTTTTTTTTTAGAAATTCCTGCTCATTATAATTTGAGTCCTGGGGTGGCAAAGATGTCATTCCAGGGGTCCCCATTTTGTTAACTGCTTCCTCCGCCACAGCCCAATGGGGAAGGGAAGGCCCAACTGCTTTTCACCAAGGGGTTAGTAGCCACAGGGAGCAAGCTCATACTGTTTTTATGCACCTTTCCCACATAGAGGTGCAATTCATGTGCTGACCATCACGCGGACCTCACCTTTGTGGTCTGCCTGTTATAGTAAAAACTGGCCCAGACTGTCTAGAAGTAGGGCTGGTTCAGGAATTGTGGGGGAAAAATGGGGCACAGTGACCATTTTAAAGTATTTATGTTTAAACAAGCCACTAGGTATAGGGACTATTTTATTATAGGTGACCTTCAGTGGAGAAATCCAAGCACTATAATAACAAAGGTGACACATGGACACATGCAATGAAACAGACCTGATGTCCGTTTAGGAGGAGGAGGCTAAAGCACGCAGTATTTTAAGATGGAAACTGAAAGCTTTATACTATTGGAAACGATGGTACTAAAGGGCTATTAAGCTGGACTCTGATGTAACATTCACAGAGCACCTCCTAGATGCTTTTCCGCCTCTCCGCAAATTGAGGCGCACTTCTAGTTTGTATAGTCTGCCCCTGGGGTGTATGGGGTGTGTGTTGTAAATGAGGTCCACTTTCCCTTGTACCAAATGTGTCAAGTTAAAATATTGCACAGACTTCTATGGAAAAAGTGAGAAATATTTAGCAAATATATGCCACTGAAATAGACTAGCTTCCCTCTACAGATACAGTAGTGTTGAGAACATACTTTAATGACTCTTTTTCTGCTATCTAAATAATGCCTTCATTATTAGCAATCTCTCACCTGTGTAAAATCCCAGAGTTTTTGAGTTGGCCTCGGGATGTCTTCGCATTTCTTTAGAGCGGGTATTCTTCCTTTGCCGTCATCAATCAGACACTTTGTATCAGGTAAGAAGGCAGTGGAGCCCAGGGGACCTAACTGCAGCAGACCCTCTGAGCTGTAACGCACCAGCTGCATCAAAACAAGTGGGAAAACTGGGTCACCGGCTGTTATGCCAACTGTCAGCAGCGAATGTTCTATCACATTGGGGTACGTACAGCAATTACTTCTACAAAAGAATTATGCTACTTATTCTGAAGCAACATGTCATTTATATTTTACACTTTGCTGTATATATATATATTTATTTATATATACATATATATATATATATATATATATATATATATATATATATAGTATAGCCTGTGATAGTTAAAACAGAGGATTTGAACTTATTTATTCTTCTGGGTTTTGGTGGCATTCAGTTGCCTAGTCTGGGATTACAAATATTGCACACTGTGTTATTCTCAAATATATTGCATGCTATATGGTTAAATATTATGGTGGAAAGTCGGTGTATTAGCATGATTGTAGATTTGGACACAACGTAAAACCATTTGATCCACTAACCATGTTTTAGTTACCGTTTTGCTGTCTGTTTCATAATACTGATTTTTATAGGCTGTAGGAGTCTTCTTCTGAACTAACCTTACAAAATAGTTTGGGGAAAGAAAATTTATTACCCCAGTACCAAGTTTTGTGTGCACAACTGTTTTGAAGGGGCACAATTACTCATACTTGCCAACTGTCCCTGAATGTCAGGGAGACTCCCTGAAATAGGGGTGGTCTCCCTCATTCCCTGAAGAGTCTGGCATTCTCCCTGATGCTGAGCCAGTCAGTACAAGACATTGGCTTAGCCATCTGTGGCATGATGACACAGTTCAGAAATTGTGTCCTATGTCCATGTATTGATGCCAATGGAGGTGGCCATTTTCATGGAGACCAAGATTTAATCAAAGACTGACAGGTAAGACAACATGACTTCAGTAATGGAGACAGAAATGTAAAAGACACTTCAGTCTCTAGAGATTCATTAGCTGCTTTTCTTTAACGCATAGTTGCCTACTTTCCTGGAATGTCCGGGAGACCTCCCAGGCTCCCGGGAGAGCAGGGCAACCACCCGGTTCTCGCCCCCGCAATAGATAAGTGGGGGGGCCTTAACGACTCAAATATCGCGCCATCTTAGCCCCACCCCATGCTATAATTGGCCAAAATTGTGACAATCATTTAGGGGGCAAGGCCAAAATGATATGATTCATCAAGCCCCGCCCTCACACGCCCCCCTCCCCTGGGATCTCCCTGAAGTCCACGAGGAAAATTTGGCAAGTATGCAATTACTCTACCGTGAGCATACAATGATGCTTTAAACAACTACTTTGCTTTTACTTTTCTTTGCTTTTTTCATATTCTTTTTATATTAAAATATTAATATTCTTTTTATATTAAAATACAACATAACAATTTCAATGTCTACATCACTAAATGAGCTCCAGTCTGTGGCAGAATATATTAATCTTTTTCTGCTTGTATTATTGTATAATAGCTGTCTTTTTTCAGCATACTTTGTGGATTACTGATATTCCTGATCATAGTGGGTAATTCAGCACCAAACACAAGACAGGGACAGTGTTTTTACTAATGTGTAATAACATTGTAGGCTTCCTCAAGCATTTATTAACAGCATATAATGGAACAGGCAGTATCCTGAAAAATGTATGCCTCCCAGCTACCTCAGTTTATGTGGAACAGTCCTCATGGAGATTGTTCTGACAGTCAGGACTTCTGTCTCGCTTGCTGGGACTGTTCGGAGGTATTTTTTTTACTACTTAAAGCCCTGTGTCATCGCTCTTGTGCCACAAATGCAAAAATTGTATAGATACATATTCAACAAATAAGAAAGGGGCAGCCGGCAAGCCATATAATCCTATTACCCTAGACTTGGACCATGCTACAAATCCAGGCTCTGGAGTGGAACCCTTCCAGTGTGGACTGTGAGGTACAACTAACAACCCTGCTGATGTTTATTTCATTCATATTTCACTTTCAGAGTATATAAAGCCAGCAATGAACAGCGTTTTATGTGATCAAATACTCCCAAATTAGCTACTTTCTGATCTTTCTTAAACCCAAGAACCAAAGAGAAATGATACAACGGGCAATTATCATCAGCTTTTCACTCACTTTATAAGAACTGGACAAAGCATGGATTTCAAAATGAGCTTTCAATATATGCCACTGATTTATTCTTTGTGGGTGGATGGAAATAGACAATACAAAGCTGCAATGCTCAGTCTAATCCTCAAGCAATGTGTACAGACCAGGATCTTAAGAAAATCTGGGCTCAAGAACAAGTGGAGTGGATCAATCAAGACAAATGAGTCACTGGCTGCTTGAGCCATGTGCTCAAGAAGGGATTATAGTAGGACTCTGAGGAGTACACTTGGTCATTCTACAATGACAGACACTTTGTAGCCCATCTCTGACACAATGCCTTCAGTCCCTTGCTTAGCATGCAATTGTTGGCTCTGATAACCACGTCATGCAGACAAAGACTATCGCTTACATTTCCATTATAACTTGCTTCTCTGGCAAGAAATGGTTAAACTCTTCTAATTTGTCAGATAATATTCCGCTAAACATGCAAATACAACCTCTCCAGTATCTGTCACCCTGAATTTTTCTACAAAAGCAAGAATAAACAACAGAGAGAAATATCTTTGCAGAGAGGAGACATTCACAAATAGCCATTATGAAAACAAAGTGTTCAGCTGAGCGTTATCTTAAATTTATAGGGCAGCACTGCTGTTGGTAATAGGAGAATTTATGCTTGGGTAAATATAGCTAAACAGACAAGGAATGCTATTAAGATATGTTGTGACAATAAACTAAAGTAGAGAGTATTCTTTTATAGATGCTGAAAAGCCCATGTAGGTATTTTTCATGTCTTAATTACATAAATACACATATCTTTTCATTACTGGAATAAAATGTAATCCTTTTATCAAGTTATGCAACTTCCTTGTCTTTATACAGAGACAAAACTCGAGACACAAGGTGACAAATAAAAGTCTTTCCCAAAACGGGCTTAAGGTGCCCGTACACACAATTTTTTCTTGCAAACATATTTCATGAGACCTTACAATTATTGTTGCATGTGTCAAACACAAATGAGCTTAATTGAAAGATCTTAATTGAAAAAGATCTTTCAGAATTTGCTTATCAAAGTTTGAAAAATTTGAAACAATTGTATTACTATATAAAGTATGTGTGTGCGTAGACTGAGCAATCTCTTTCCTTTGCTTGCTTAATAGATAACATTTATAATTAGATTGTTCTAAGTGTATACAAGTTGTTCATTGCAAAGCTTGTTTGCAGGGGCCCAACTAGACTATTTGTAATAGACAGATTTGGTAAGGGCTCCTATGTACCGCCCAGAAGTGAAAATAAACATATACATATCTATCCTTGATAGGGGTAGAGGGTCCCCCCACCACCTGCTGCTATATTAGTTATACCTTTGATTGTTTGTGAAAATTTCTTTCTATTTAAATTAATAGAATTGTTGCATATTTGGTTACCTTTAAACACCCTGCAGATATCTCTGTTAATGAACTTTGGCTCCACGCATGCTCATACTTGCCAACTCTACCTGAAGAGTCTGGCATTCTCCCTGATGCTGAGCCAGTACAAGACGTGGTTGGCTTCGCCATCTGTGGCATGATGACACAGTTCAGAAATTGTGTCCTATGTCCATGTATTGATGCCAATGGAGGTGGCCATTTTCATGGAGACCAAGATTTAATCAAAGACTGACAGGTAAGACAAAATTATTTCAGTAATGGAGACAGAAATGTAAAAGACACTTTAGTCTCTAGAGATTCATTAGCTGCTTTTCTTTAACGCAAAGTTGCCCACTCTCCCGGAATTTCTGGGAGACTCCCGCATTTCTGGAACGGCTATCAGGAGAGCAAGGCAACCTCCTGGTTCTCACCCCTGCAATAGATAAGTGGCGAGTGGTCTTAATGACGCAAATAGCGAATCTTCTTAGCCCCGTCCCCTGCTGTAATTGGGCAAAATTGTGACATATGACAATCGTTTAGGGGGTGGTGCCAAAATGATGTGATTCGTCAAGCCCCGCCCCTGCACGCCCACCACCCCAGGATCTCCCTGAAGCCAACAAGGAAAAGTTGGCAAGTATGAGCATGCTCTGTAAGCAAACAACCATGCTCTCTGAATAAACTGTGTCTATCTCTTTGAAAGTACTAATCATGAATGTTTGACCACCAAGTTCCACTGCTCTGTTATTGTTTATGTATGAAATTTCACTTTTTATTTGCATTGCAAACAATACAACAGCTCTCAATTATGATACATAGATCAAATTAACCATGAATCTACCTAAATAATCTTGGAATATGTTATAGGAACAGTCAGAGTTGGCAGAAATCTTGCACACTACATTACCCAAACTGTATCACTAGTTATTCATAATGCACTTTAGATGTGTTGAATCCTATCTTCCAAACATCTCTTTTACAGTTTGTATCAAATTGAAGGTCTAACTTAGGCTAGGTACACTCTGAGCATTTTCATCCAATAATTGGGTAAATCAGCCGACATATGACTGTTCGGTCGGAAGTCTGGTTACTGTGTATAGTGACATGCTGGTCGAAAGTCATTCCAAAGTGTCGATTGTCGGCTAATTTGGTTGGTCGCACTGTTTAATATTTTCTGACCAATCACCGACCGATCATGTAGTGTGTATGTAGTCATGCTCACAATCTCAATAGAGTTTACAGAGTTGTGCTGTTTTCAGCCAATACTAGCAATGAATGTCCCGGTGAATAAATGTAGAGAGTGCTGTAGAAGGAATAATTCTTTTGTTCTTTCTGAGATAGAATGTTTCGTTTCAGAGTCACAGAAGCTAATAAAGTTCGTTAGGACACGTGGACAGCTATAAGAAGGCAGTTTTAATCAGTGTGACAATGTGACGATAATGAATGAATGAATATTGTGCTGTCATTCTCTGAAGACTAGAGGACCAGATGAAAGACCAGATGAAGAGCATAGATCTGAAGGTAAATTGTGTCAGTGTGTATGCATGAACCAC